>NW_026535863.1:0-1200000 GCF_028551555.1 Melozone crissalis
TCTTCCTGAGCTAGCTAAAAGCAAATTGCTAGAGCTGGGCTGTGAAGGCACCGGGAAGTTTCCACATCTGGGCGCTGGTGGTCCAGCAAACACCAGAGCTGGATGGTGCTGGTGCCAGAACCTGCAAATTTCCAAACTTTGGCTGTCTGTGCCAGCAGATCGCTGGACTTGGGCTGTGCCGGCACCAGGAAGTTTTCAGATCTGGGCGCTGGCGCTGCCAGCAAACACCAGATCCGGGCGGCCTCATTGCCGGCGACAGAAATCTGCCGGATTTGGGCTCTGCCGGCAGCGGGAAATTCCTTCCTTCCTTCCTTCTTCCTTCCTTCCTTCCTTCTTCCTTCCTTCCTTCCTTCCTTCCTTCCTTCCTTCCTTCCTTCCTTCCTTCCTTCCTTCCTCCCTCCCCTCCCGCCCTCCCTCCCTTCCTTCCTTCCTTCCTTTTTGCCCTCCTTCCTTCCCTCCCTCCCTCCTTCCTTCCTTTTTTCCCTCCTTCCTTCCCTCCCTCCCTCCTTCCTGGGCCATTCTGGGGGCTCCCAGATGAATGCTGCCATGACCTGGGGGCATTTGGGGGCTCCCGAGTGGGTTTTCGGGGCACTTGCAGGCATTTGGACAGTCCCGCAGGGAGGCTGAGCTGAACTTGTGGCACATCGCAGCTCAGCAAGGAAAGAAAAGGTAAACAGAAAGCCCGAAAGCCAGGCAGAAAGGAATTCCCAAGTTTTAACCCCAAAAATGCCGGTGAAGCCCTAAACACTGCGAGATTTTCCTCCCTGCAAGGACCCAAAATTCCCATTTCCCCCCCTTTTTCAGGCCCTACAAAGGCAGGATTTTACCCAAAAATTCCGGAGATCCATCCCTGAAAGATTCAGGTTTTCAAGCCCAGAAATGGCGAGCTTGAACCCCAAACGATCCGAGTTTGAACCCCAAATCTTCCCCGATTTTTTTCCCCTTCCAGGACCCAAAGGTCCCGGTTTGGAACCCCTAGAGTCGCGATTTTCAAGCCCAACATTCCGAGTTTTCACCCCCAAAATCCCCACCCGAATGCATGCCCAGAACGGGGGGGGATTGAAGCCCAAAAGCCCCGACTTTTCGGGCCGGAGTTCCGGGAATTTCCCGCCAAAATGCTCAGGGCTTCCGGGCGCGGCCATGGTGGCGGCGGGATCGGCCCCGGCTCAGGTTGGGGGTGTCCGGGGGGGGGGGGGGGGTTTTGGGGGGAATCGGGGGGATTTTGGGGCTCCTGGGGGGATCGGGGGGCCGCCAGGTCGGTTTTGGGGTGAATCGGGGCCGTTTCTGGACTCCCATCGAGCGCGGCCGAACCGAGCGCGGCACAGGCGGCGGCGGCGGCGGGGGGCAGCGGTGGCGGGAGCGGCCGGGCCGGGGCGGAGGTGTCCGGGGGGGATTTGCGGGGACTCTGGGGCAATTGGGGGGGGAATTTTTGGGCTCCGAGGCCGGTTTTGGGGGGGATTTGGGTGCTTTCTGGGCTCTCGTAAGCGGCGCCGAGCCAAGCGCGGCAGAGGCGGCGGCGGGGGAGGGGGGGGCGCAGCAGCGGGAGCGTCGGGGGGCGATTTGGGGGGACCTGGGGGGGATTAGGGTGTGGTAGCCGAGGCTGGAGGGGTCCTGAGGCGGTGTCGGGGGGAGCTGAGGCTTTTTGGGGGGATCTGGGGGGGTTTTGGGGCTCCCGGGTGAGGTTTTGGGGGGGGTCCGTGAGGGGTCGTGGGGGTCCTGGATAGGATTTGGGGAGATGGGAGGGATTTGGGAGCTGGCAGGAGAATACTGGGGGGGGAATTGGGCCATTGCGGAGGTCCCAAGTTGTTTTTCCCAATTTTTACCGTCGAGTTCCCGATGTTTCGGCCGTCGGTCCCTGCGCCCGTTCCCCGCTGGCCACCACAAGCCCCGCGGCCGAGCCCCCACGCGCCCCCCGGGACGGCCCCTGCGCCTGCCCGAACACGGGAAAGGGGAGCGCAGAAATCAATAGGGGAAAACATCTTGGATTGTTTCTTTCCTTTTCATTTCCCTTCTGGAAAGCTGTTTCTGTTTTCCAGGAATCTTCTCCTGTCTGCTCTTCCAAGAATCTCTCACGGAGAACAAGGTCGAGCTTCTGTCGCAAGATTTGCCACCAGGAAACGATGCCGCTGGTGAAGTTTTCATGGTGACTGTTTGTGCTGGCTTAGGGCTAATTTGGGGAGGAAACCTCCAAAAGGGGTCCGTCTAGAAAGCGAATTCAAGCAGCCCCTCCCCCTACTCGTTCAGGGAAAGACTTCCCTTAAGAAAGGGGAAAAAACCCCAGTTTTCGAACCCAAGTTCAAGTATTCACAAGCATGAAAAATGAATAATATTAAATAAAGTCCTCGGACAGTGCTGAAGAGATGGCAAATTCAGCAAGTCCTTTTTGTGGCTTGGAGTTGGCTCACTCGGTCTCTCCGGAGTCCCTCTGGCCCGGAGCTCGGTGGGCCAGGGGTGTGAGCTGCTGCCGGCGTTCGTCTGGGTTTTCAGTCCAGAGCAGGTGTAAACAGTTCCAAGAAAAAGGAAAGTCACGGTTCCTCCACGGAAAGAGGAACTTCTCTTCCTGAGCTAGCTAAAAGCAAATTGCTAGAGCTGGGCTGTGAAGGCACCGGGAAGTTTCCACATCTGGGCGCTGGTGGTCCAGCAAACACCAGAGCTGGATGGTGCTGGTGCCAGAACCTGCAAATTTCCAAACTTTGGCTGTCTGTGCCAGCAGATCGCTGGACTTGGGCTGTGCCGGCACCAGGAAGTTTTCAGATCTGGGCGCTGGCGCTGCCAGCAAACACCAGATCCGGGCGGCCTCATTGCCGGCGACAGAAATCTGCCGGATTTGGGCTCTGCCGGCAGCGGGAAATTCCTTCCTTCCTTCCTTCCTTCCTTCCTTCCTTCCTTCCTTCCTTCCTTCCTTCCTTCCTTCCTTCCTTCCTTCCTTCCTTCCTTCCTTCCTTCCTTCCTTCCTTCCTTCCTTCCTTCCTTCCCTTCCTTCCTTCCTTCCTTCCTTCCTTCCTTCCTTCCTTCCTTCCTTCCTTCCTTCCTCCCTCCCCTCCCTCCCTCCCTCCCTCCCTCCCTTCCTTCCTTCCTTCCTTTTTGCCCTCCTTCCTTCCCTCCCTCCCTCCTTCCTTCCTTTTTTCCCTCCTTCCTTCCCTCCCTCCCTCCTTCCTGGGCCATTCTGGGGGCTCCCAGATGAATGCTGCCATGACCTGGGGGCATTTGGGGGCTCCCGAGTGGGTTTTCGGGGCACTTGCAGGCATTTGGACAGTCCCGCAGGGAGGCTGAGCTGAACTTGTGGCCATCGCAGCTCAGCAAGGAAAGAAAAGGTAAACAGAAAGCCCCGAAAGCCAGGCAGAAGGAATTCCCAAGTTTTAACCCCAAAGATGCCGGTTGAAGCCCTAAACACTGCGAGATTTTCTCCCTGCAAGGACCCAAAATTCCCATTTCCCCCCCTTTTTCAGGCCCTACAAAGGCAGGATTTTACCCCAAAATCCGGAGATCCATCCCTGAAAGATTCAGGTTTTCAAGCCCAGAAATGGCGAGCTTGAACCCCAAACGATCCGAGTTTGAACCCCAAATCTTCCCCGATTTTTTTCCCCTTCCAGGACCCAAAGGTCCCGGTTTGGAACCCCTAGAGTCGCGATTTTCAAGCCCAACATTCCCGAGTTTTCACCCCCCAAATCCCCACCCGAATGCATGCCCAGAACGGGGGGGGATTGAAGCCCAAAAGCCCCGACTTTTCGGGCCGGAGTTCCGGGAATTTCCCGCCAAAATGCTCAGGGCTTCCGGGCGCGGCCATGGTGGCGGCGGGATCGGCCCGGCTCAGGTTGGGGGTGTCCGGGGGGGGGGGGGGTTTGGGGGGAATCGGGGGGATTTTGGGGCTCCTGGGGGGATCGGGGGGCCGCCAGGTCGGTTTTGGGGTGAATCGGGGCCGTTCTGGACTCCCATCGAGCGCGGCCGAACCGAGCGCGGCACAGGCGGCGGCGGCGGCGGGGGCAGCGGTGGCGGGAGCGGCCGGGCCGGGGCGGAGGTGTCCGGGGGGGATTTGCGGGGACTCTGGGGCAATTGGGGGGGGGAATTTTTGGGCTCCGAGGCCGGTTTTTGGGGGGGATTTGGGTGCTTTCTGGGCTCTCGTAAGCGGCGCCGAGCCAAGCGCGGCAGAGGCGGCGGCGGGGGAGGGGGGGCGCAGCAGCGGGAGCGTCCGGGGGGCGATTTGGGGGGACCTGGGGGGGATTAGGGTGTGGTAGCCGAGGCTGGAGGGGGTCCTGAGGCGGTGTCGGGGGGAGCTGAGGCTTTTTGGGGGGATCTGGGGGGGTTTTGGGGCTCCCGGGTGAGGTTTTGGGGGGGTCCGTGTGGGGTCGTGGGGGGTCCCTGGATAGGATTTGGGGAGATGGGAGGGATTTGGGAGCTGGCAGGTGAATACTGGGGGGGGAATTGGGCCATTGCGGAGGTCCCAAGTTGTTTTTCCCAATTTTTACCGTCGAGTTCCCGATGTTTCGGCCGTCGGTCCCTGCGCCCGTTCCCCGCTGGCCCCCACAAGCCCCGCGGCCGAGCCCCACGCGCCCCCGGGACGGCCCCTGCGCCTGCCCGAACACGGGAAAGGGGAGCGCAGAAATCAATAGGGGAAAACATCTTGGATTGTTTCTTTCCTTTTCATTTCCCTTCTGGAAAGCTGTTTCTGTTTTCCAGGAATCTTCTCCTGTCTGCTCTTCCCAAGAATCTCTCACGGAGAACAAGGTCGAGCTTCTGTCGCAAGATTTGCCACTAGGAAACGAAGCCGCTGGTGAAGTTTTCATGGTGACTGTTTGTGCTGGCTTAGGGCTACTTTTGGGGAGGAAACCTCCAAAAGGGGTCCGTCTAGAAAGCGAATTCAAGCAGCCCCTCCCCTACTCGTTCAGGGAAAGACTTCCCTTAAGAAAAGGGGAAAAAACCCCAGTTTATTGAACAAGTCAAGTATTCACAAGCATGAAAAATGAATAATATTAAATAAAGTCTCGGACAGTGCTGAAGAGATGGCAAATTCAGCAAGTCCTTTTTGTGGCTTGGAGTTGGCTCACTCGGTCTCTCCGGAGTCCCTCTGGCCCGGAGCTCGGTGGGCCAGGGGTGTGAGCTGCTGCCGGCGTTCGTCTGGGTTTTCAGTCCAGAGCAGGTGTAAACAGTTCCAAGAAAAAGGAAAGTCACGGTTCCTCCACGGAAAGAGGAACTTCTCTTCCTGAGCTAGCTAAAGCAAATTGCTAGAGCTGGGCTGTGAAGGCACCGGGAAGTTTCCACATCTGGGCGCTGGTGGTCCAGCAAACACCAGAGCTGGATGGTGCTGGTGCCAGAACCTGCAAATTTCCAAACTTTGGCTGTCTGTGCCAGCAGATCGCTGGACTTGGGCTGTGCCGGCACCAGGAAGTTTTCAGATCTGGGCGCTGGCGCTGCCAGCAAACACCAGATCCGGGCGGCCTCATTGCCGGCGACAGAAATCTGCCGGATTTGGGCTCTGCCGGCAGCGGGAAATTCCTTCCTTCCTTCCTTCCTTCCTTCCTTCCTTCCTTCCTTCCTTCCTTCCTTCCTTCCTTCCTCCCTCCCTCCCTCCCTCCCTCCTCCCTTCCTTCCTTCCTTCCTTTTGCCCTCCTTCCTTCCCTCCCTCCCTCCTTCCTTCCTTTTTTCCCTCCTTCCTTCCCTCCCTCCCTCCTTCCTGGGCCATTCTGGGGGCTCCCAGATGAATGCTGCCATGACCTGGGGGCATTTGGGGGCTCCCGAGTGGGTTTTCGGGGCACTTGCAGGCATTTGGACAGTCCCGCAGGGTGGCTGAGCTGAACTTGTGGCCATCGCAGCTCAGCAAGGAAAGAAAGGATAAAACAGAAAGCCCGAAAGCCAGGCAGAAAGGAATTCCCAAGTTTTAACCCCAAAGATGCCGGTTGAAGCCCTAAACACTGCGAGATTTTCTCCCTGCAAGGACCCAAAATTCCCATTTCCCCCCCTTTTCAGGCCCTACAAAGGCAGGATTTTACCCCAAAAATCCGGAGATCCATCCCTGAAAGATTCAGGTTTTCAAGCCCAGAAATGGCGAGCTTGAACCCCAAACGATCCGAGTTTGAACCCCAAATCTTCCCCGATTTTTTTCCCCTTCCAGGACCCAAAGGTCCCGGTTTGGAACCCCTAGAGTCGCGATTTTCAAGCCCAACATTCCCGAGTTTTCACCCCCAAAATCCCCACCCGAATGCATGCCCAGAACGGGGGGGGATTGAAGCCCAAAAGCCCCGACTTTTCGGGCCGGAGTTCCGGGAATTTCCCGCCAAAATGCTCAGGGCTTCCGGGCGCGGCCATGGTGGCGGCGGGATCGGCCCGGCTCAGGTTGGGAGTGTCCGGGGGGGGGGGGGTTTGGGGGGAATCGGGGGGATTTTGGGGCTCCTGGGGGGATCGGGGGGCCGCCAGGTCGGTTTTGGGGTGAATCGGGGCCGTTTCTGGACTCCCATCGAGCGCGGCCGAACCGAGCGCGGCACAGGCGGCGGCGGCGGCGGGGGCAGCGGTGGCGGGAGCGGCCGGGCCGGGGCGGAGGTGTCCGGGGGGGATTTGCGGGGACTCTGGGGCAATTGGGGGGGGGAATTTTTGGGCTCCGAGGCCGGTTTTGGGGGGGATTTGGGTGCTTTCTGGGCTCTCGTAAGCGGCGCCGAGCCAAGCGCGGCAGAGGCGGCGGCGGGGGAGGGGGGGGCGCAGCAGCGGGAGCGTCCGGGGGGCGATTTGGGGGGACCTGGGGGGGATTAGGGTGTGGTAGCCGAGGCTGGAGGGGTCCTGAGGCGGTGTCGGGGGGAGCTGAGGCTTTTTGGGGGGATCTGGGGGGGTTTTGGGGCTCCCGGGTGAGGTTTTGGGGGGGGTCCGTGAGGGGTCGTGGGGGTCCTGGATAGGATTTGGGGAGATGGGAGGGATTTGGGAGCTGGCAGGTGAATACTGGGGGGGGAATTGGGCCATTGCGGAGGTCCCAAGTTGTTTTTCCCAATTTTTACCGTCGAGTTCCCGATGTTTCGGCCGTCGGTCCCTGCGCCCGTTCCCCGCTGGCCCCACAAGCCCCGCGGCCGAGCCCCACGCGCCCCCGGGACGGCCCCTGCGCCTGCCCGAACACGGGAAAGGGGAGCGCAGAAATCAATAGGGGAAAACATCTTGGATTGTTTCTTTCCTTTTCATTTCCCTTCTGGAAAGCTGTTTCTGTTTTCCAGGAATCTTCTCCTGTCTGCTCTTCCCAAGAATCTCTCACGGAGAACAAGGTCGAGCTTCTGTCGCAAGATTTGCCACTAGGAAACGATGCCGCTGGTGAAGTTTTCATGGTGACTGTTTGTGCTGGCTTAGGGCTACTTTTGGGGAGGAAACCTCCAAAAGGGGTCCGTCTAGAAAGCGAATTCAAGCAGCCCCTCCCCCTACTCGTTCAGGGAAAGACTTCCCTTAAGAAAAGGGGAAAAAACCCCAGTTTATTGAACAAGTCAAGTATTCACAAGCATGAAAAATGAATAATATTAAATAAAGTCTCGGACAGTGCTGAAGAGATGGCAAATTCAGCAAGTCCTTTTTGTGGCTTGGAGTTGGCTCACTCGGTCTCTCCGGAGTCCCTCTGGCCCGGAGCTCGGTGGGCCAGGGGTGTGAGCTGCTGCCGGCGTTCGTCTGGGTTTTCAGTCCAGAGCAGGTGTAAACAGTTCCAAGAAAAAGGAAAGTCACGGTTCCTCCACGGAAAGAGGAACTTCTCTTCCTGAGCTAGCTAAAAGCAAATTGCTAGAGCTGGGCTGTGAAGGCACCGGGAAGTTTCCACATCTGGGCGCTGGTGGTCCAGCAAACACCAGAGCTGGATGGTGCTGGTGCCAGAACCTGCAAATTTCCAAACTTTGGCTGTCTGTGCCAGCAGATCGCTGGACTTGGGCTGTGCCGGCACCAGGAAGTTTTCAGATCTGGGCGCTGGCGCTGCCAGCAAACACCAGATCCGGGCGGCCTCATTGCCGGCGACAGAAATCTGCCGGATTTGGGCTCTGCCGGCAGCGGGAAATTCCTTCCTTCCTTCCTTCCTTCCTTCCTTCCTTCCTTCCTTCCTTCCTTCCTTCCTTCCTCCCTCCCTCCCTCCCTCCCTCCCTCCCTCCCTCCCTTCCTTCCTTCCTTCCTTCCTTCCTTTTTGCCCTCCTTCCTTCCCTCCCTCCCTCCTTCCTTCCTTTTTTCCCTCCTTCCTTCCCTCCCTCCCTCCTTCCTGGGCCATTCTGGGGGCTCCCAGATGAATGCTGCCATGACCTGGGGGCATTTGGGGGCTCCCGAGTGGGTTTTCGGGGCACTTGCAGGCATTTGGACAGTCCCGCAGGGAGGCTGAGCTGAACTTGTGGCCATCGCAGCTCAGCAAGGAAAGAAAAGGTAAAACAGAAAGCCCGAAAGCCAGGCAGAAAGGAATTCCCAAGTTTTAACCCCAAAAATGCCGGTTGAAGCCCTAAACACTGCGAGATTTTCTCCCTGCAAGGACCCAAAATTCCCATTTCCCCCCCTTTTTCAGGCCCTACAAAGGCAGGATTTTACCCCAAAAATCCGGAGATCCATCCCTGAAAGATTCAGGTTTTCAAGCCCAGAAATGGCGAGCTTGAACCCCAAACGATCCGAGTTTGAACCCCAAATCTTCCCCGATTTTTTTCCCCTTCCAGGACCCAAAGGTCCCGGTTTGGAACCCCTAGAGTCGCGATTTTCAAGCCCAACATTCCCGAGTTTTCACCCCCAAAATCCCCACCCGAATGCATGCCCAGAACGGGGGGGGATTGAAGCCCAAAAGCCCCGACTTTTCGGGCCGGAGTTCCGGGAATTTCCCGCCAAAATGCTCAGGGCTTCCGGGCGCGGCCATGGTGGCGGCGGGATCGGCCCGGCTCAGGTTGGGGGTGTCCGGGGGGGGGGGGGGTTTGGGGGGAATCGGGGGGATTTTGGGGCTCCTGGGGGGATCGGGGGGCCGCCAGGTCGGTTTTGGGGTGAATCGGGGCCGTTTCTGGACTCCCATCGAGCGCGGCCGAACCGAGCGCGGCACAGGCGGCGGCGGCGGCGGGGGCAGCGGTGGCGGGAGCGGCCGGGCCGGGGCGGAGGTGTCCGGGGGGGATTTGCGGGGACTCTGGGGCAATTGGGGGGGGAATTTTTGGGCTCCGAGGCCGGTTTTGGGGGGGATTTGGGTGCTTTCTGGGCTCTCGTAAGCGGCGCCGAGCCAAGCGCGGCAGAGGCGGCGGCGGGGGAGGGGGGGCGCAGCAGCGGGAGCGTCCGGGGGGCGATTTGGGGGGACCTGGGGAGGATTAGGGTGTGGTAGCCGAGGCTGGAGGGGTCCTGAGGCGGTGTCGGGGGGAGCTGAGGCTTTTTGGGGGGATCTGGGGGGGTTTTGGGGCTCCCGGGTGAGGTTTTGGGGGGGTCCGTGAGGGGTCGTGGGGGTCCTGGATAGGATTTGGGGAGATGGGAGGGATTTGGGAGCTGGCAGGTGAATACTGGGGGGGGAATTGGGCCATTGCGGAGGTCCCAAGTTGTTTTTCCCAATTTTTACCGTCGAGTTCCCGATGTTTCGGCCGTCGGTCCCTGCGCCCGTTCCCCGCTGGCCCCACAAGCCCCGCGGCCGAGCCCCACGCGCCCCCGGGACGGCCCCTGCGCCTGCCCGAACACGGGAAAGGGGAGCGCAGAAATCAATAGGGGAAAACATCTTGGATTGTTTCTTTCCTTTTCATTTCCCCTCTGGAAAGCTGTTTCTGTTTCCCAGGAGTCTTCTCCTGTCTGCTCTTCCCAAGAATCTCTCACGGAGAACAAGGTCGAGCTTCTGTCGCAAGATTTGCCACCAGGAAACGATGCCGCTGGTGAAGTTTTCATGGTGACTGTTTGTGCTGGCTTAGGGCTAATTTTGGGGAGGAAACCTCCAAAAGGGGTCCGTCTAGAAAGCGAATTCAAGCAGCCCCTCCCCCTACTCGTTCAGGAAAAGACTTCCCTTAAGAAAAGGGGAAAAAACCCCAGTTTCTTGAACAAGTCAAGTATTCACAAGCATGAAGAATGAATAATATTAAATAAAGTCTCGGACAGTGCTGAAGAGATGACAAATTCAGAAAGTCCTTTTTGTGGGTCGGAGTTGGCTCACTCGGTCTCTCCGGAGTCCCTCTGGCGCTGTAACGCGGCGTCCCGGAGCTCGGTGGGCCAGGGGTGTGAGCTGCTGCCGGCGTTCGTCTGGGTTTTCAGTCCAGAGCAGGTGTAAACAGTTCCAAGAAAAAGGAAAGTCACGGTTCCTCCACGGAAAGAGGAACTTCTCTTCCTAAGCTAGCTAAAAGCAAATTGCTAGAGCTGGGCTGTGAAGGCACCGGGAAGTTTCCACATCTGGGCGCTGGTGGTCCAGCAAACACCAGAGCTGGATGGTGCTGGTGCCAGAACCTGCAAATTTCCAAACTTTGGCTGTCTGTGCCAGCAGATCGCTGGACTTGGGCTGTGCCGGCACCAGGAAGTTTTCAGATCTGGGCGCTGGCGCTGCCAGCAAACACCAGATCCGGGCGGCCTCATTGCCGGCGACAGAAATCTGCCGGATTTGGGCTCTGCCGGCAGCGGGAAATTTCCAAATCTGGCTTCTGGTTACATGAAGCGCAAGATGTGGGGGCGGTGCCAGACCCAGGAGCAGGAAGCTGCCACAGGTTTTGGATTTCTGTGCCAGCAAATTGCTGCACTTGGGCTGTGCCAGAATAGGGACATTTCCAGATCGGGGCGCTGGCAGTGCCAGCAAACGGCCCATTCCAGGCTCCAGGCAGGACTGGATCCGGATGCCTTCCTTCCTTCCTTCCTTCCTTCCTTCCTTCCTTCCTTCCTTCCTTCCTTCCTGCCTGCCTTCCTTCCTTCCTTCCTTCCTTCCTTCCTCCCTCCCTCCCTCCCTCCCTCCCTCCCTTCCTTCCTTCCTTCCTTCCTTCCTTCCTTCCTTCCTTCCTTCCTTCCTTCCTTCCTTCATTCCTTCCTTCCTTCCTTCCTTCCTTCCTTCCTTCCTTCCTTCCTTCCTTCCTTCCTTCCTTCCTTCCTTCCTTCCTTCCTTCCTTCCCTGGGGTCCTGCTGCCAGCAAACTCCCCATTGGGCAGTGCTGCCAAGGGGAAACTGCCAGGTTTTAGCTTTCTTGGCCAGCAAATTGCTGCACATGGCTGCTGCCAGAAGAGGGAAATTGCCAGGTCTGGCCACTTGCAGTGCCAGCGCACACCAGATCCGGCTGAGGGATGAGCCGGCACTGAGAAATTGCCTGATGCTCATTTCCTGTGCCAGCAAACTGCTGCAATTGTGCTGTGCAGGCATCTGAAACATTCCAGATCTGGCTTCTGGCGCTGTCAGCAAACCCGAGATCGGGTTGCTCTAGGTACCAGGTCTTTGCTTGCTTTTGGCTTTCTTTGCCAGCCACTTGCTGCACTTGGGCTGTGCCACAATAGGGAAATATCAAGACGTGGGAACTGGTAGTGCCAGCAAACACCACATTTCAGGAAGGACTGGATCTGGACCCGTTCCCTCCCTGCCCGCCTCCCTCAACAAGGTGCCAGAGGGGCTGGAGAGCGGCCAGGCAGAAAGGGACCGGCAGGGACTGATGGACAGCAGGCTGGACATGAGGCAGCAGTGTCCCCAGGTGGGCAAGCAGGCCAATGGCTCCTGGCCTGGCTCAGGAATGGTGTGGCCAGCAGGAGCAGGGCAGGGATTCTTCCCCTGTCCTCAGCACTGCTTGGGCAGCACGTCGAGTGCTGTGTCCAGTTCTGGTGCCCCCAATTTAGGAAGGACATGGAGGGGCTGGAGTGTGTCCAGAGAAGGGCAACAAGGCTGGGAAGGGGTCTGGAGCACAAGTGCTGTGGGGAGTGGCTGAGAGAGCTGGGGTTGTTTATCCTGGAGGAGAGGAGGCCCAGGGGAGACAAGGTGGTGTCAGGGCACAGGTGGGACTTGATGATCTCCGTGGCCTCTTCCACCCTGCCTGATTCTGGGATTCTCTGGAACCACCCTTGGAGCAGTTGCAGGAGGAGCCCTGGGCCTCCTCTTCAGGAGCTCCAGCAGCCCAGGTCCCTCAGCTTCTCCTGCCAGCCCCAAAGCCCATCCTGTCAGTCCTGCAGAGCCTCTGCAGCTCCTCCTCACTGCCCAGAACAGGGAGCCCCAGAGGCAGACACAGCAGCCCAGATGTGCCCCCCTGGCCTGGGGTGCCTCTGGCAAGGGAGCAGCACCAGGCACTGCAGGGGCCTGCAGACAATTGATCTGAATGCCAAAGCTCCTTAGCTCCTTCTGGAAGAGCAGGAACAGTTCCTCATTCCAGTGTGCTGGAATGCTGGGCACCACAGCTCCAGGCAAGGACTGGACACAAGTTTGCTCCCACTGAATGTTGTGATGGGTTCTGCAGGAGCTCTGGGCTCCTGTGCTTGCCAGGCACAATGAGGAGAGAAGGAGCCAAGTGCACTGATGTGGGAAATGGTTTTGTAGAAAGTTTTTAGAGCCTAATAGAAGGCCCACACAGTATGAATATGTATAAAATCTTGAGACAAGAAATGGTAACTTAAAAATTTCCATGGAATAGGACAGATATTGTTGAGAGAGAAATGGAGCTAGATAAAAGTTTCTAAAGATGGCCTTGCAAATAAGACTTTGGAAAAACAGAGCTATGAAAGATGCATTGGAGTGGGACCCACGAGGAGTAGTTTCAAATAATTGGCTTTAAGGCATCTACAACATGGCATGGCAAAAGGCTGATAGACCAAGAAAAGCTTATCATGTATTATAATTAGGAAGTAGTTGGCTTCTGATTGTGATGGCGTGAATGATAACATCTGTATTGTCTCACCCTTCTCATGAGACTGAAAATGGAATAAAAGTTTTTAAAACACCTCTCAGTGTCCCCATCTCTAGGTCAAGAAAAGAGTATTATCCAACACACTGACACACCTTTGCCTCGAGCATAGCCCAGCCTGGACCAAACACCCTGAAAGGTTTCCCCTTTGGCCCATGTCTCGAAACATCAGCTCTGCTGTTTGACAGCTCAGGTTGGTTTGGTGTCAAGGAGTTTCCATCAGAAATACTGGGTTTGTCCTCCTCTGTGCCTTCCCCTCAGCAGCCTTGGGGATGCTCCTGTGTGAAGCCATCTGTCTCCCACAGTTTGAGACAACTTCAAACAGGATATTGTGCAATAAGTCATCTCCTCTAAAGTGTTCCAACAACCCCTTTCCAGCAATAGGAAATTATTACTAATAGATGAAAGTGGAAAACCCCAACAGTTTATTAACAAACAGAATCCCGCCGTGACACACGTTACAAGAAGGCGCCAGGGTCTCTCTCGGAAGAACAGGAGCTGTCACGGAGCAGTTCCAGCAGCTGATGGAAGCTCGGGGGCTCGTCCGGCGTCGGCTTTCTCCCACGGCAGAGCTCCATGGGGTGGGCAGGGCAGTGAAGCAGCTGGGCTGGAGCCCCTCGCTGCCTTTTCTCCCCGGCGTGGCTCTCGGGCTGGGAGCGGGGCCGCTCCGCTCCTGCCGGCACCGTGTCCCTGCGCTTGGACAAACAGTTTCCTGCCAGGAGAGCCCTGCACACTGCTCCACAGATCTTTCATAAAGGCCCAAACCAACTCCAAACACTCTGTCTGCAGCAGCTTTTCACAAAGGGCTGCAGCAATCCAGGACAGCTGCAAGTGAGCGTCGGAAGGCTCTTGTCTTGTTCCTGACAGCAGAATTCTTGATGATCTTGTGCAGTTTTATTCAGATGTAACATGAGAGCTGAGGTTTTTTTGTTAAAATATTTAATGATGAGTAACAAGCCTTGGGAGCATGAGGTGCAGGACTGACATGCGAAAGCATGAGCACATCCTCCAAAGTGGCCAGTTTAATTGTCCATTTTATTACTCTTGTATTTACTCCACACTAATAAGGAAAGCCAAGCTCTGCTTGGAGGTAAAACAGGCATGGGATACACTACGGTCCCTCGCAGGCTCAGCAAGGCTGGCAGTGACACAGCAGGCAGTTTGCTTCATTGTGAACCACTACAGAGCTGCATCCCAATCTGGTTTAAGTAGTGTGGTATTATTAAGAGCTCCTTTTCTGCATGAGATACAAAAAGGAGATTCCAAATGATCTTCATGCAAGCATGCAGTAAAGAACTGCTCCTGCTGTCCTAACAGAGCATTTGCTTTGGCAATTACACTCTTCCCGTACATCTTTTGATGCAGACACCTCAGGTTTTCCCCCACACCCCTGGAATGCTGGCAGTCACTGTTTCCCATTTCCTGTTCTTCCCTAGAGATGGTGTAGTGGCTGCTTTGAAACAAAGAGCCCTGGGATCTGGACAGCTTGAAGGTGCATGAAATGCTAATTATGTGCTCATATTGGTAACACCCAGGCCTGCACTGCCCAGTGCTCTGCAGCAGCAGCAGCAGGACCATGCGTGATTCCCGTTGGTGGATGTTCCCGTTTCTCATGTGCAAGAGCAATGACTCTGAGGAGGGACAAAAATGCCCCTCTTCAAACAGTGGCTGTGCAAGGAGATGTGAAGTTTCACAGCCTTTTCTAGGATATTGCAGAAAGATCTAAGAGAATATTGTGGCATGGGGTAGGTCCCTAATTTTGTCTCCAGAGGAATCCCCAAAGGGCACATTGACTCTGCTGCTGATGGCAACCCCATAAGCTCACGAACCAATTTTTCCTGCAATGTGCCACCCTGCCTGGGCTCTACTAGGCCAGGACTAGACCCAGAGCTAAGTAGCACATGCAGACATGTGACATTGTTTAACATCAGAAGCTGGCAACCATGAGGACTTTGCTGTCAAAAGGTTACAGCTTGCACTGGGCCCAGAAGCATTTTACCCTAAAGCAAAGCAAATTAAAATGTGAATTTTCAAAGTTTCAAATGACTATGAAAGGAAACTGCAGAATAATTTCTGGAAGGGCAGCATTGTCAATGATCATGCAGCCCACCAACAGCTGGAGCTGAATCCAGAATTGGATTCCAAAGGTTTTCATTTGCTTTGGCTGTACTTCATATGGCTGCAGGTCACATTTCCTTTGGCTTAAGGAAGTATGTTGGCAGTTACTCTTGGTAATATATCTTGCTAATTCTGCCCTTGGAGGAATTACTCAGTTCTGCAGTCCTTATTACACGCCCTGTTCTAAAAGACTTTTATATTGTTTTCCCTCTCTCTGTGTTTTCACACTTGTTCAACAAGGTTTTCTTTCTAAGAATATTAGTCACAATATCCCAAAGGACTAAAAAGTGCTTTGGTATTTGTTCCCTAAGTATTTACTAAAGAAAAATAATAATAATAAAAAAAACCCCTGTATGCATGCTGGATGTAAAATACAAACAGAAATAAACTTGAGAGTTCTCCCAAAAACCTTAAGAAAAAACCCCATGTATTCTATAAAACCTGGAGTATTCATCTACAGTATACAAAAATGGGCATGTTCTAGAAGAGAAAATTTGTACAATGGTTCTGCTCAGAATTCTATGCTTTCAAGCTGTTTGCCCTTCAAGGGCAGTGCCATTCTCTGAACTGTAATGCTCTGAGCATGTTCTGCTCACCATGGCAGCTTTCTGCTCTGCCCTGGTACAGATCATCCTCCCAGCAAAGGGGGAGTGCAGCCACCACAACTCGCAGCACCTTCTCACACAGCAAGAACCTGAAGGACAGAGATGGCTTTCACCAGCTGCTGCGGGTTCTAACAGTGCCACCTCTCAGCTGCTGAAAGCCTGAATTTCTGTGTTGCAGTGCGTTAGTTTATTGAGCCAAATGTTCTGTTATATAGTGGTATGTTCAAGTGTTCCCCGAGTTATTACAGTTAGTTTCTCCCCTGTGTTATGCCCTCCTACCCAAGTGTCTCTCAAGGAATTCCCTCCCTCCTCACCAGATTTTTCCCTGTCTGTCAAGACAACCCGGCCCCTTTGCCCCATCCATCAGCCCAAACCCTACCCTTTGTTCCAGAAAGTTCCCTGTCCCTCACCCTAAGATCCAATCCCTATCCCAACGCTCTCTCCTCCCCTTGTTCTGATTTGTTGTAGCCCTCAAAACCACAACCCAAGAGTCGCTTATTGGTTACTATATGGTGTCCACCCCCTGTTTTGAAAGATTTTAAAAATCCGGTCACAGGGATGTTGGGGGTTTTTTTAACATCTGTTTCCTTTGGGAATTCTCAGCTGTGAACCTTCCCCCTGTCTCTCCTGATGAATTTGCTGCACTTTATGCCGCAGAAGAGCCTCCTGTGCTTCCTTCACTCGGTCCTCCAGGGGTCTCTACTGCTCGGCATTTGGCCTAGAGGTTCTGGCTCAGGCAAAACCCTAACCTAGCCAGATCCCCACTCTTGCCATTGTCCCTGGAGCATCACAGAGCTAGCCAGGGCTGCGGAGGGCAGTGACAGTGACCCATGCTCTGGCATGTCACAGCCCCCAGAGCCATACCTGCCAGGCCACAAACCCCAGCCCTGGTCCCCCCTGCCGGCCTCAGGGGCTCCTGGGCATCCTCACCCTGAGTGCAAAGGCAGCCTCAGGAGCCCCCAGGGCGCTCTGGATCCAGGCTGCAGACACCCTAAAGCCAGCACTGAAAGAGACATGGATGGGGACTGCAGCTGGATCTTGCAGTGCTCACCAGCCCTGACTGCTCTCTAAGTGAACCCAAACCGCATTGGCAGCACCTTGAGCACATTGACCCTGCTCGCCCCTCCTGGAACGTGGTGTTCCCACATCATACACCAGCCCTTTGCAGGGAGTGACCAGCTCCCAGCTGCCCTGCTACCCTGGCCTTACTTTCTGTTTGCCAGCAATGAACTTAACGGATACACTCCTGAGAAACCTAGCACAACATTTGCTTCTCAGGAGCTCTGTGGCAAAAAAACTCCACTATTCCCTAGTTTTGCACAGAGAAGGAGGTCCTGACAAAGCATAAGGCAGAGGCAGAGCTCTGGCATATGAATTCCTGAGCCACAGGATTCCACCCATTGTTGTTCCTAGCTGCTTTGCTGATATTTTAGAGCCAGTTCTGGACAAGGGCTGCTGCTGACAGGATAGGAAAATATGGAGAAAAAAGGTGCAGGAGACAACAAAACAAAACAAAACAAAACAAAACAAAACAAAACAAAAAAAAAAAAAAACAAAAAAAAAAAACCAAGGGGGAAAACCCTTAGAAATACAGAGCACAACAGAAGTCCTTGGAGATGGTTCAATAGAAAATGCCAGCAGCAGTGAGCAGAGCCCGAGGTTGCTCACTGCCACCCCAGGGGCTCCTCAGTCCCCTGCTGGTTTGTGTCTGATGCAGCCCTGCTGTTCCCAGCTTGCTCCAGGCTACATTCTTAGCAGCACTGAAAGAAGAGGTGAAACAAAGAGCCATTTTCTGTGCTGCCTGCAAACTCTTCTCCTTCAGTGCCACTGCCAGAGATCATCCCTCTGTCAGCTTGGCACTGTGCCTACTGCATCCTTGTCCCTGTCCCTTGCATCAGCTCCTGCACATCATCAGCACTCGCTGTCCCACATCATGAACAGAGAGAGCTGTGTCAGAAGAGCAAGGAGTGCATTTTCTTGGCCTTTCTAACAGACGAAAGAAGCATGAGTCCAAATAACTTTGTTGTTTGTTCGTGCCTTTCTTTTAGATAAGTCTTTTCTGCTTTAATGCAAAAGCTTCTTTTCATACATGGATGGGATGATCTGGAATTGGCAGTTCCTTCAGGCTGTCAGGCACCATGGGAGTTTTCTCTTGTCTCTGATGAGGATTTGGTGAATTTTCCATTACTCACTTGGTGGTGTGACCATGGGCTGAGCTCGGCAGCCGACCCTGCTGTCCCCAAGGGATGCATTGGGACGCCAAGCCCGTCAGGGCTGGGATTCGGGGGAGGGCGGGCTCGGAGCGCCCAGAGCCTGGGCCCGTGAGGAGCTGCTGCTGGCGCTGGCTGTGCTCAGCCCGCTGTGCCGAGTAGCCGCGGCCGTGGAGACACAGGCGGGAGCTGTGGCCGAGGCCGGCAGGCGGCCCGGGCCGGCTCGCAGCTGCGAGGACGCCGGCAGCCTGTGCCCTGAGGCCGAGGCCGTGGCGGGCGGTTTGCGGGCAGGGCTTTTCCGAGCCGGCCGCAATGTGCTGCCTCCCGTGTGGGCCCGGCTGCGGCAGAGGCAGGCGGGAGCGCGGCGGGGCCGGCAGCGGCGGGCAGAGGCCGCAGAGAGCAGCAGCCCGGCCGGGCCCGCTGCGGAGCGGCACGGAGCTGCCGGGCAGCCCTCGGCCGTGTCTGTGCGCACAGGGCAGGAGCAGAGGCCGGAGCAGAGGCAGGAGCCGCGGCAGGAGCCGGCCACAGCGGCAGCTCGCCGTGCCCGGGGCCGCAGCCGCAGCTCTCCCCTGCCAGCCACAGCAGCAGCCGCTCGCCTCCGAGGCTCCGGCGCATCCCGAAGACGAGGGGCCCGGCCCCCAGCACGCCCTGGAACCCCGCAGCCAGAGGAGCCGCCGGCGCCGCAAAGGGCAGCGCAGAGGGCGCAGGGTGAGGGGGAGGACATGAGGCTCGCTCTGCGCCGCGCTGTGGCAGCTGTGCCCTGTCAGCCTTCGCCTTGAGCGCTTTGCTTCTTTTCCATGAGCCTTGATCCCCGTCCTTGGCCAAGGGCCCCCGCAGCCCTTTCCAGGGCTGCAGTAAAAGCTGCCTCAGTCACAGAATCACAGAATCCCTGGCTTGGAAGACAGACACTTTCAAGATGATCGAGTTCAATCTGTGGCCTAATACCTCAAGTAAAGCACGGCACCGAGTGCCACTTCCAGCCTTCTTTCAAAGGCTTGCAGGGATGGTGAGTCCACCAGCTCCCTGCAGGGGTCTGTCCCAGGAAGAACCAAGATAACACTGGGGCCTTCTACCCCCCGGCGCTTGGAGCTCTGGAAGTTTTTTTTTCTGCTTAGGCAAAGGCCATGGAAAAGGACTGGGAAAAGTAGTCACAACTCGAGTAGCCTACAGAGCTCTAAATTGATGTGCAAGGAATACAGAAAGGACAGAAAAGAAAAAAGGCAAAACCCAAATGGCATCAGCAAAGTCTTGGGCATGAACACATAGCTGCAAAGGGTCTTCTCAGCCCTATTTCTTTGTATTTCTGGGAACCAGAGGAATCCTGCTTGAGCCTCTGGGGAGATGGGTTTGGGAGGTAAAAGTTCATGTCTTTTTTCTCCTTGGGGCAGCTCCTGTTCCTAGCATCAGCTGAGCCTCTCTCCAGCCTGATGCCTGTTCTGATTGTTGCAGCAAAACAACTGATGGCAGACAGAAGACACTGACACTTGCAGAGACGTGACTTTTTCCAGTGCCAGCTGGGAGTGGGAGTCAGAAGAAAAACTCCCGAAAGCACAACTCCATTGGAAGATTGCCTTCCTTTTCATTGCGTAAAGAAGCTCTAGATCCACTTGTGAATTGTCAGTTGTTTGTTAAGGATGGGAAGTTTTCTTTCCTGATTTTTTTCATGTGGTTTGGAAGTGGATGAGGCTCTCGTTCATTCACAAACTCCAGACCAAAGTGCCTTTGGAAGATGGCCCACGTGGCAGTTTTTGCCCAGCCATGGTACTTGTGGATATAGAAAAGCAAGGGCAATGGTATTTGCAGCCAAAACCCAGCAAAGCTTGGCTCAGCCAAAACATCCTGGGGAGAGAGCGGCCTCCAGCTGTTCCTAGAAATCAGCAAGTTCCAGCCAAATGGTTGTGTAGCACTAAGTGCAATCTCTTTGCCTGGATCAGAGCCTTGCTCAGCTGAAGAAGCAGAAAGATCAGCAAGGAGCTCTCAAAGGCCCCTCACATCATTTTGATTCTGCTCATCTTGTGTAAGTTTGCAACTAAACGTGTTTGCAGTTGAGCTAATGAGAGAAAAAAAAAGTAAATAGAGGCTTTACGGTGGGGCCATGACATTGCACAAGAGGAATCAACGGTGTGCATTTCATTGGAGCTCTCTCAATCCTATAAAAGTATTGTAGCCCTGATTTAAATAGGCCGATGTGAACCAATTTGGAGAGACAGAGACTAAAATGGCCTATGGGGGTTTTTTTAAGAGTGAGAAAAACTACCCAAAAGGTGTTGTTTTGTGACATTTTAAAATATACTACCTCAAAATTACCAACTGCAATAAATCAAGAGTTTAAAATGGAGTGTTTAGGTATATGAATAATTAAAACCACAAAAATGTGAAGATACGAATGCATGTTTTCATAAAAATCATGAAATTATAGACCAAAAAATACATGTCCTGAACTACAATGCAAAGGCAGGTAGAACTGTACTTGAATGATCTCTTTTTAGATTGCTGGAGTTTTTTCCTTGTGAGGAGGAGCTCGGGTATTGCTGAAGAAAAGTGGTACAAGCAGGACGGGGCAGCGTGCTGTGCTCCATGCAGAGGCTGCCAGGGGCTGCCCGAAGAGCGCCCTGCTGCAGCCAGAGCCCTCCTGGCCTGGGGCCCGGGAGCAAAGGGCCAGGGCAGCCACCTCCTCCTCGTCCTGACCCTGCCACCGCTCCCTGCTGCTGCTGCTGCTGAGGGAAAGAGAAGACTCTCCTAAGGCCCCATGAACGAATGCATTTACGCAGCCCTGGGGATGCCAGTGAAGGAAACCATGTGTCACATAAAGCATGTGTGACCAGAGTCACCAAACACCACCTAAACATGGAATTGTTGCACCTCTCTAGGACAGGCAGAAATTTATAGAATTAACTGGGGACTTGAAGGCAGAAGAGGCCGGAGGAGGAATACAACTCTGATGGAAAAAAACCACCATATCTGGAGGGGAAAACATCTCTGCCTGCTCAGAATTGGTCGAGGGAGCATGTCTCTAATCCTCTCCTGAAAGGGATGCTTTAGGTGAGCTTTGCATCTCCAACTGCCTTGGACCCGAGCCAGGAAGATTCAATTATGTAAATGTTACATAGATAGATAGATAGATACATACATACATACATATATACATACATACATAGACAGATCTCATTACTGAAATCTCTCTTTACTGTCCTCCCTATTGCTACACACATCAGAACTTGGTAGCCAGTGCCCCACTCAACTGCAGTCCTGAGATTGCTCTCCTGTTGCTTCAAAAAAGCACACTCTTGGGGAATCTGGAGCATGTAGGTCCTTATGGAATGCAACCAGACACCCAGAGCATTACACTGGGAGCTGCACTCTTTGTGCATCTGCTCGGGCAAGTTCTTCTCTTGGACTCGACCACACTGATGGTGCTGAAGTGGCTGGAATCAGAAATGCAGCCCAGCCCCTCCCAGCTCCTGTGATCTCTGAGCACCAGCTGGAATGCAAGGGCATTGATTTCCTGCTCAATTCCCAAACACAACACACACTGATTGCCTGGGCTGCAGAAACTCACTGGCATTGTTAAGCTCTAGATGATCTGTAAGGCCATAGGGGCTGGCCTAGAACCACAAAAGCTCCTTCCGCATCAATGTCCCTGCACCAAATGATGAGTTCTCATGCAAAAATACTGCATTCCCCAGAAGTGACACCTTGGAATAGAAACTTGGAGCAGAACCAGTCCCAGTGCTGTATAAGGGCAGGAAATAATTGCGAAAAGAACTTTACCTGGGAGAAAAAGAAAATTAATAAGCCTCCTCCTCCAAGTAAAGCAAAAATAACAATAAAAAAAAGAGAGGGAAAGTCAAGTCCAAAAGTGGCTAAATATTTAAATGCACTGAGGAGATTCTCAGGAGACTCCCACTGTCCAGGCTAAAGCTCCCTCAGCACCGCCTCCCTGGCCTTGTGCTGCCCCCCCTTGCCCAGCTCCCCTGTCCTTCTGTGCACTCGCTGCAGCCCCTCCATGACTCTCTGCTTCCCAGGGCCCACAGCTGCACACAGCACTCCAGCTGTGGCCGCAGCGCTGCCCAGCACAGGCCACGCTCACTGCCCTGCTCCTGCTGCCCCACTGCTGCCGGCACAGCCACCGTGCCCTTGGCCTTCTTGGCCCCCTGGCCCCACGCTGCCTCATCTTCAGCTGCTCAAGGCCGCCAGCCCTGCGTCCTTTTGGCCCACGCAGCTCCCCAGCCACAAAGGTGCCCATTGCACTTCAGATACTGCAGGCACCATGGCAAGATGGCCTTCCTGTTCTACAACAACATCTTCTAAGTAGATATCATAAAGTTTGATAGGAATAGAATTCTAAGGGACTTTGACTAAATTAAAATGGTCTAATTCAACTGTACAGGAAATTGCTCCTATGTAAATATTCCACCCTATCTGTCGTCAGCAAGCAAGGTTCTCTCTGCAACACTAGGTTTGTAGTTCTTCAAAGCTCTGATATAGAAATTTAAAATATCCATTTCGCACTTTGTTATTTTTCTTCAGGCATGAAAATGGATTTTCTTTTGGCCTTCCTAGCTGGCCCTCTACACTCTACTGCTACTGGCCAAGCTCACATCTTGCTCTACAATTCTTAAACACCAGGAACTTGAAATGTTCCTTTCTCACTCACCTCAGGATCTTCAGCACTGCTGAATACACGCTTCAGGTGACCTGTAGTGGGAAGGGAAAATGAACCAGCTTCTGTCAGAAAACTGCCTGGGCTGCTGAATCCCACAGAACAAGTCAACCCAAACAGAGATGATTTCCCGTTTCACAACATCCCTTCAACAGACACATTTCATTCACACATCCAGCAAGGGATCAGAGATATTCTTGCTTGTGCCTACACTTCAGCCTGTTTTGCCAGTAAATGAATACAAATATGACCAAGAAAATGCAAATTGTTCTTTAACACTCAATGCTCCTGTTCTACCAAACACATAAAACAGCTTCTGAAATCCTCTCCTTCAGGTACTCTTTTTTTTCCGGTCAGTTACACACATTAATTCTGATTAACTTGCAGGAAACAGTTGCCCAGAAAAGCTTCCCAAAATTCCCCTGAGCTGTGGCAGTTCTGTTGTGGAAGAGCACAGCAGCACCTCTAGGGTTCAGGAGCAGACACTCACTGCTTTAGAGTTTCCACTTCCTTTCAAAGGGAATAACTATTTTAGCACTCAGTAAAAGGTTATTAAGTTAGACAGTCAAATCCTTTCATGACAAAAGTTAAAAAGAAAGAAGCTTTCTCTGAATTCTGGGAAAAACTGCAGAGTTTTTAGAAAGCATTCCAAGAAGCTCTGCCAGTCTACAATTTCAAAGGTGTCTTGCTTGTCCCAGCAGCCTGAGGAAATGACAGACTCTGCTGCCACAGACTCTCCCGTGGAGGGAACAGAGCCCTGCAGGTTCCCCTGCAAATGCTGCCCCTGTGGCTACAGACACCCCCTTTTTAGCTGAACCTCTTGGCAGGAGCTTTACCAAACCACTGGCATCCTAATGCTCTTTCTCTTTCAAAATCAGAAACTCAGCCACCAAGAAAGAGCAGGAAGACATACAAAAGCCAGGTTAGGTTACATCCTAACCTAAGTAGAAGCGAAACCTCTACTTACGGGTGAAGTGTGTCACGTAATACACAGAAAAAGAAATGCCATAAGCAGCAAAAGCTGCTGTGGCCAGATGGTGAAACATTATCATTTTTGAAAGTTAGATAAATAATAGAAGAAACAATGCTCTTGTCAGTGGGCAGCTACCCACTGACAAATTCCCCAGCCAGGAAAGTTCTCCTGATGTGAGCCAGCACTAGGGCTGCTTTGACACTCAGACCTTCCGTGCACCAAGGCAACCTTCTGATGTCACTATGACAAGGTGGCAACCATGCCCTGACATCACAAAGCAAATGCTCCATGTCGGTCTCTGAATTTATGCAAAGCAATAACCAACCTTCCCTAAAGTAAACACAAAAGAGCCTGGGAAATTCTTCTCTGTCACAAAGCAGCACAAATTCCCCTCATGGGCCAAACCCTGTTGTTTAGGGATCCAAGAGGAACTCCAAGGGTGCCCCAAGCACTTACAGCCTGTACCCCAGCTGAGCACTCAGATGGGACACAAGCAAAGGAAACCAGACCAAGACAATCGCCCACAGCATTGCACATGTGAGAAATGACTCTCACTTTTAACATTTTAAAGGTTTAGTAATCCTTAACAAAGGACTGAATAAGGAAAAATTACAGCATTGGGAGTCTCTGTGACTAGCAGCCACGTTCTCATCTACAAAAAGGATGCTCTGCCTTTTATACCCTTAGCCTCTCTAAAAGTTTTGTCAGTCAACTCTTTCTCTTCTGTCCATTGGTGGAGATTACTTTCTTGCATCCTGACTGGAGGTCAGGTGTTGTTACACCCTGCCTGCTGGTCACAAACCAGCCCTCCCCAAATGCCCTGACTACCAAGGCTGTTACAAGGGGGACAGGAAAGAGGACTATGGGAGGATATATTACAATACCATCACTACACATTTGAACATCCACATAACATCTACTTAATAATTGTCAGAGCCAACCATTGCATTACTCGTCCAGAACCCACAGAACCAGGAGAGAAGCCACTGTTGCCATCACAGCTGAAATGTTTCCTAACAAATCTCCCCACATACTTGCACCTTTATTGGACATGCCCAGGGCTCCAGTGCGGGTACATCTCTGCCTCTCTTCCCCTTTGGCAGCAGTCGAACCGGCACTGTTGCCCGATTGATAAATGACACAAAACTCGGACAAGTTTTGTGGGTGCTTTATTAAGGGCCCGGGGGTGCCGGCGGACTAACGTCCCAAGTCCGAGCCCCCAATTTCACATATGGGTGCTTCACTTTTTTTACATGCGATTCATAACAAGGTCTCCAAGAAACAGTTCCCCTTGCCTAGTCACAGTCCCCTTGTGATACATTCCTTAGTTCACAAGCAAGATCATAAATCTTCTGCTTATCTTATTCTAAGAGCATTGTATGCTGCCTCCAGACAGGTTAGCATTCTTACTTTCCTGCGCTAGTTTAATTATTTATTAAATTCCTAAGACTACCTGCTAGGTTACACACAAACCCAACATACACACTATCAACGGCTACAAAACTACAAAACTGCAAAACTGCTTTTAACAAACCAATTCACACACAACTCATAACTAAACTATAATTAAATATTTTGCTAAATTTCATTTCTTTTCCAACATTTCCCCCCTTTTGAGCATCCTTCAGTCCTGCTGCAAGGATGCTTAATCAACAGTATTGACAATAGCATCTTCATACGAGGTGGGGAGTGTTCTTCATTCTGCCGCCCACGGGTCATCGCCTTCAGCAACCGGAGAGATCGCTTCTTTTCCTTTTCGATCACACCTAAGAGGCATCTATATACAATCCATGTAGTCACTAAAAATACTAAAAACATTAGTACATACTGTATAGCAGATGTAATCCAGCCAGACAGGTGAAGCCCCAAAGAATCAAATACTGCTCCTATCCAGTTATGCTGTGCTTCCTTTTCAATTTCCTTGGTTTTTGTTTCCACTTCTGCCAGTTGAGAAATATCTTTCTCAACTTCAAGTGTAACATTTGGAATGTGTACACAGCAATGATCTATTCTCCTACTCAGGTAACCACAAACTCCATGCTCTTTTAACAGTAGAAAATCCAATGCCATTCTGTTTTGTAGGGTCATTCTTGATGTAGCTTGCAATTGCAAATTTAGATCTTTAAATCCCTTCTTAGTAGCTGCTGCCAACCTTTCTGTCTGTCCTAACAAATTGTTGACCATCTCCCTATTTCGATATGTCGCTACCAGAGGGAATAATGATTCTAATATCCATCCAAATTGTACTCCTGAGCCAGGTTCATGCCACTGCTCCTCTAGGGATTCTTCCCTCTTTCTGAGTCCTTTCCTTTGGATCAATCTATTCTGTTTCCAGTATGGACACAATGTGGGAACCCCTAGGGTGATTTGTGTTACTGATCCATCTAGAGGTAAATGTGTGGTCCACTGTCCATGTCCCAACACCCAGACTAGATTTCCAGGGCTATGCACAGTAGTATATCTGCAATCTATAGGTCCATCCATGGACTCTCGGCTAACCGTGTGATCATACCCCCTACACTCGCATCCCCACTTTAATGCCATTTTCACCCGTACCAATCCAATTCGGTCTTCCAGTGTATCACATGTAAAAACCTCAGTACAATTCCAATCCTCTTTCTGCGGTCTGAACTCTCGGGAAGATGTAGACGTGATGAGGGCCCTATAATGTGACTGATTCTTTACTCCTGACCATTGGATGCACCATTGTACTTCCCCAAGGTAATTATAGTGTTCCAAAAAACTGGGTCCCCATAATGTCTTCCAACTATTCCAGGTGTCAAAATTCTGTGTGACATTCTGACAACTCATCTCATTTCGGTGGGATTTCGTTCTTATTCGTACTGTATTGCATGGCTCATCTATTGGGGTTGCAATTAAACACCTCCTGGTATTTTTAATCCAACCATAATGATTGGGTTTCTTTTCACATTCCTCTCTAGTCATAGCCCGAATGGTCATACACAAATCCCTCCATACATCTACTGGTTTGGGAACTGACTGGCAGGACCATGAAACATTCTTGAATGTTTCAGGCATTTTGGTTACCGGTATTATTCCCCAGGGAATTGGTTCACCTGCAGCCTGTGGTAATGGTAGGCAAGCTGTTATTTTAGTCACGTTCTGCATGATCCCAAAATCTCTAATTAATCCTACCACTAAGTTTTCCTGCTCAGTATTCTGTTCTATTGTATCATTAGCCTCCCGTCTACTCCTTCTACCGTGTCTCTGTAAGGATAACATCATTCTGTCATGCCTCCACCATGCATTTCCTATTCTAGGATTAGTGACATTCGACCACCCACAACCTTTTCCTTCCTTCTCCCACCAACTGGTCCCGTCCTCTATTCTGTCCCAGGTCAGTTCCCTATTTTGCTTCCACCATTTGACCCGTAGGTTCCTTTGATATCTTGATCTTACTAGGAAGGAACAATTTATTCTAAGGGGTGGCCCATCCCACATGTCCACTGCCATTGATACTGGATTAACCTTTATGTTTTCAGCACGATCCCCTGTCCCTGGCAAAACCCTCATACTCACTCTTTTGTAATCAAAACTATCCCGTATCTTGACCAAACATGTATATTCTCCTGTATCGTTTGTGGTTACCTTAGTAAGATTCAGTACCGTGTTTCCTTGTTGTTTATCTAGATCCCAACCGACTCCGATCTTGCCTCGGCTTCTTTCAGCCCCCCGTTGCCATATTGCAATAACTTCACTGGCCTCAACTTTCTGGATGTCAAATATAACACAAGTTAATTGAACATCCATCCCTTCCATGACTGTAACCTTTGTTTCTTCAACCTGTACTAGAGTAGACCCTCGAACGGGTAATAGTCTCATGATCACTAGCAGTAATATAATTAAGAAGGCGGCTTTGCACGGAAGATCATCCGGGTTGGAGACACTATCTGGGTTTCCCATTGGAACGGTGCCTTCTTTACCCTGATGTAATGGATCCAAGCATCCATCCCCTGGACCTTCACCGCCGTGTAGGTCGTCATCATCACCTGGTGGGGTCCGCTCCATGATTCCCGTAGCGGATCCGTGATCCACTTCTTGACGTACACCTGGTCCCCAGGCTGAATGTCGTGGACAGAATTCTCCAGCGTGAGCGGTCTATTCCACTGCAATGTATTTCTTAAAGAATTCAAGATCTTATTAAGTGACATAACATACTCTGCAATCGCCTGGTCCCCACTCACATGTACCTCCCCCTTTAATACAGTTGCATGATATGGTTTGCCATATAGTATCTCATATGGACTTACGCCTACCTTTTCCCTTGGTTTAATTCGAATCCTGAGTAGGGCCAAAGGCAAAGCTTGAGGCCAGTGCAGTTTAGCTTCCTGGCAAATCTTTTTGATTTGTCCTTTCAGGGTTTGATTCATCCTTTCCACCTGCCAACTAGACTGAGGTCTCCAGGGGGTATGCAAATTCCAGGTTATATCTAACAGTCGTGCTAATTCCTGCACTACCCCGGCTATAAAATGTGGACCCCTATCTGATGACAATCCTAAAGGTACTCCAAATCTTGGTATTATTTCTTTTAACAAGGTTTTTACCACCTCCTTAGCCTGATTAGTTCTACATGGAAAAGCTTCTGGCCACCCTGAGAATGTACATATGTACACTAACAAGTATCTGTATCCCTGTGCCCTAGGCAATTCCGAAAAATCAACTTGCCAGTAATCTCCCGGTTGTGGCCCGACTTGCAGCTTTCCCATTTGTATTTGTCTCCTAACTACTGGATTATTTTTCAAACATACCGGGCACATTGCATTAACTCTTTTTGCCATTGTTAACATCTGATTAGAGATTATCTCATTCTTCAAAAATTTTACCAATACTTCTGCCCCCCAATGACATTTATTATGTTCTGATTCCAAAATAAATTTCATTATGTGAGTAGGTACCACTATTTGTCCCATTGGTGTAACATACCACCCAAGCTGATTCCTCTGTGCCCCTAGCAAGTTTATTAGTTTTCCATCTTCTATTGACTATTTGGGCTCCTGATTCAGGTATGGGGTAGCCGGATTCGTTCTTACCGGTACCAATGCAATTTGAGTCCATATTTCCCATGCCACTTGCCGTGCTGTAACATCAGCAAATCGGTTTCCTCTCTAAACGTCTCCTTCCGCAGTCTGATGTCCTCTAACATGCATTACTGCAACTGCTTTGGGACTATGTACTGCATCCAGTAGCTGTAGCACTTCTTCCCGGTGCTTGATGTCGGTTCCCTGTGAATTCAAAAGCCCCCTTTCCTTCCATAATGCCCCATGTACATGAACCACACCAAACGCATATTTAGAATCCGTCCAGATATTAACCCTTTTGTCCTTGCTCAAATACAGGGCTCTGGTGAGTCCAATCACCTCTGCCTTCTGGGCCGAAGTTCCAGGTAACAAAGCCTTTGCCTCTATTACCTGATCCAATGTTACCACTGCATACCCGGCATAGTGAGTGCCATTCTCGACAAAACTGGATCCATCAGTGTATAGTTCCCATTCAGGGTCTTCCAATGGTTCATCCTTTAGGTCGGGTCTGCTGGCATATACTTGTTCAATTACCTCTACGCAATCGTGCACCAGTCCCCCAGCCTCCTGGTCACTGCGTAAAAACTCTGCTGGATTAACATGATTAGTAGTCTTTATTTCAATATCATCCTGTTCTCTCAGGATGGCCTGTTATTGCAACATTCGACTGGATGATAGCCAGTGACCCCCCCTTTTGCTCCAAAACGGCCATGACCATATGGGGAACAAACACTTCCATTTTTGCCCCCAAAGTCAATTTCTGGGCCTCTTGAAAAAGAATTATTGTTGCCGCCATGGCTCGTAAACACGAGGGCCACCCGGAACTTACCGAATCCAGTTGTTTAGAGAAGTATCCCACTGGCCTCTTCCAGGATCCCACCTTCTGGATGAGGACCCCCAATGCCAGTTTTTGCCTCTCATTCATGTACAACTGGAATTCCTTGGTCAGGTCAGGGAGTCCTAGGGCTGGGGCCTCCTTTAGTGCCTGCTTCAATTCCTGGAAGGCCTTCTTTTGCTGTGTCGTCCACTCCAACCAATGCTGCTTCAAGGCCTCATACAGTGGCTTGGCTAGGAGACCGAAATTCATGATCCACAGTCGACACCATCCCACCATTCCTAGAAAAGATCTCAATTCCTGATGGTTACGAGGCAAAGGAATAGCACATATTGCCTCTATTCGATTTACTCCCAAACGTCTCTGCCCTTGTGTGATCTCACAACCGAGATAAATAACGCTATTTTTGACCAATTGAGCTTTTTCGTTAGAAGCCCGATACCCTGCTTGGCCAAGCATGTTGAGTAATTTAATTGTTAATTCCACACACATTTCCCTTTCCTTAGTAGCCAGAAAAATGTCGTCCACGTACTGCAGGACTACATACAAGGATGGGGATATTGTTACCTGGGTTATCTTCCATTCCTCCAGCTCCTTGGCCAGTTGGTTTCCAAAAATAATAGGGCTGTTTTAAATCACTGTGGGAGTCTCGTCCACGTAAGCTGCTTCTTTCTCCCAAAATCAGGACTCTCCCACTCGAAGGCAAAATATTTCCTACTCTCTACTGCCAGTGGGATGCAGAAGAAGGCATCTTTAAGGTCAATCACTGAGAACCATTTAAACTCCTCCGATACAGATGTTAACAAGGTGTAAGGATTAGCAACAACTGGATATATGTCTTTCACTATTTCATTAATAGCCCTCAAGTCCTGTACCAAACGGTACTTACCTTTAGGCTTCCTCACTGGAAAAATTGGAGTATTATACTCCGATTCACATTCCTGTAATGTTCCTTGAACCAAAAATTGTTTAATTAACGGGGGTACTCCCCTCCTTGCCTCAAGCTTCAAGGGGTATTGCTTTACCCTCACTGGTTGGGCCCCTTCATTTAGTTCCATCTTTACTGGCTGCGCAGCTTTAGATTTTCCAGGGACCCCTGACTCCCATACCCAGGGTACTACAGCCTGCTCAATTTCTTCTGGAATAGGAGAGGCATCCACTTCCTTGATCACAAAAATGCCTGCTATTTGTTCCTCAGGTATTTCCAATTTCACCCTTCCCCCTTCAAATATTATTTTCACATTAAGTTGGGAAAACAGGTCTCTGCCAAGAAGGGGTGTGGGGCAGTTTGGCATGTACAAAAATTGGTGATCTAATTCCTTCCCTCCAAACCTAAGATTTAAAGGTTGTAAAAATGATTGTTCCTCTAGCTTCCCTGTTGCCCCCACCACCTGTACCGTTGTGTCACTCAAAGGTCCCAATCGTCTATTGAGTACAGAACATGTGGCTCCAGTATCTACCATAAATTCTTGATCCTTTCCATCTATCTCTAAAACTACCCTCAAATCCTGGTCTAGTCAGCTTTGATTCTGATAGTTTCCCAAAACTAGTGCTTGAGCGACCTCTGCTGGTCCTCCCGTGAATCCTCCCACAGGAGCATTCCCCATTGGACCTGTCCTTAATCCTATGTTTCCCATGCCCATACTTCCTCTAACCGGGCATTCATTTTTCCAGTGTCCCAATTGTGGGCAAAACGCACACCGGTTTGGATCCAACCTCCCCATGTTAGGTGCAAACCCAAATCCTCCCCGACCTCTCGCCATCCCCCTCTGTCCGCGATTAACTCCTCCCCGACCTCGACCCCTAATGGGTCTTCCTCCTGCCCCTGTCTGTTGCATTACAGCCAGAATACTAGCTTGTTGTCTTTTTGCAGTTTCTTTTTCCCTGTTGTTGTATACCTTCCACGCTACCTCCAACATTTTATCCAAACTCCGGGTGTCCTCTCCTTCCAGCTTTTGTAACTTTTTCCTAACATCCTCTTGTGATTGCCCCATAAACAACAATGCCAATTGAAGTTTTCCTGATTGATCCTCTACATCTAAATTAGTAAACTTCCGAGCCATGTCTTTTAATCATTCTAAAAAAAGCAGACGGAGACTCATTCTTGTCCTGCTTGACCGAATACAACTTAGACCAATTCATAGTTTTAGGTATTCCTGTCCTAATTCCTTCCACCAACAATTCCTGATATCGTTTTACAGCCCTTATTCCTCCCGTAGAATTTGGGTCCCACCTGGATTCCTCACTAGGTACCAATTCGTCAACTGTTTCATTTAGTTGTCTCAACCAAATCTCCTCACGAGCCTTTTCTCTAGTGGCTCTAATAACCATTTCCTTTTCTGTGGAATCCATTATAGTATCTAATAATACCTGTAAATCATTCCAGTCCGGATTCTGAGTCTTTATTACCATTTTAACCACCCTTTCCACCCTTTCAGGATCCTCCCGATAACTCCCCACTGTTTGCTTCCGTATTACCAAATCCCCGGGGGAGAAAGGCACCTTTATAAGTATCCTTTCTCCCTGTGGTCCCACAGCTTCCCTTAACGGCGCAATTAACTGTGGTCCCTTCTGCCCCTTCCTCCCCTGGCGAGTCCGCCCTGCTAACGGAGTTCTTTTAACACTCTCATTCTTTTCACCATCATCACCATCACTATCACTCTCACTAGATCCCGTTTTTATAGCTATATCGGCAGGGGGAGCAGGGGGCACATTAGGAGCAAACCGGAACCCTCGAGGGTGCCATACAATAAAACAAATCTTCCTCAATTGAAGGATACAAATTACGCTCCTTTCTTTCTTTACATCCCACACGCTCCCTCTCATCATTCACTTCTAAAACCAAGATACCGCACTCCTTTTGCCATTCCTCTTTCCGGTATAAAACAAAAAACAAATCTAAATATGGTATTTCATCCCATTTCTCATTTTTCCTTAAAAATTGCATCAGAGATTCCATTATCCCCAATTCCAGTGTACCATTCACCGGCCATCCCGCTTCCCCAATCTCATATTCAGGCCACCAATGATTACAACAATCTATCATTTTACTTTTATCCAATTCTTGATAATACCCCTCACTTTTCCATCATTTTAATATACAACCTAATGGCATATTTCCAGGTATTTTACCATTGGCTTGCACTAAGGTTTTAAAAATTTTAAAAGACATCATATTACAGCCTTTAATTCCACCTTTAATCCCAATAAACCAATATACCTTAAACCAATATACCTTCTCGCCGTCCTTCCCAAAAAGAAACAGGAGGCGAGTTCCGGTCCTGCGTCCTTAGACGTCTTATGGCCGGAGCCTAGGCTTTTCTACCAACCACCAAATCCAAATCCAATTATCACCTTTTTCCAATATAAAGTACCTTCGGGCTTACCTTAATGCAGTTGTCCGACAGGCGCAGGGGTGGTTACGAACCGATGACTCCCCGAGAAATGCTCGGTGCCGGCTTGGAGTGGATCGAGACGCGGAACCGCCCCGGCAACCCTCGGAGTCCTGCCGCGGTCGCCAGAAAACTGTTGCCCGATTGATAAATGACACAAAACTCGGACAAGTTTTGTGGGTGCTTTATTAAGGGCCCGGGGAGCTGGTAGACTAACGTCCCAAGTCCGAGCCCCCAATTTCACATATGGGTGCTTCCCTTTTATACATGCAATTCATAACAGGGTCTCCAAGAAACAGTTCCCCTTGCCTAGTCACAGTCCCCTTGTAATACATTCCTTAGTTCACAAACAAGATCATAAATCTTCTGCTTATCTTATTCTAAGAGCATTGTATGCTGCCTCCAGACAGGTTAGCATTCTTACTTTCCTGCGCTAGTTTAAATATTTATTAAATTCCTAAGACTACCTGCTAGGTTACACACAAACCCAACACACACTATCAACGGCTACAAAACTGCTTTTAACAAACCAATTCACACACAACTCATAACTAAACTATAATTAAATATTTTGCTAAATTTCATTTCTTTTCCAACACTAAGAGCCACCAAAGCCCCTTCCCATCTCCCCCAAAACCCACCCAAATCCTCTCCAAGCCACACAGCCCGGCCAGGACCTCAAACCCCCCTCACAGTCTGCCACAAAAGCCCCCAAACCCCCTCCCAGCACCACAAAACCCCCAAGGGCCACAGAAGCCTCTCTCCGTTCCCCCAGGACCCCCCAAACCCCCTCCCACCCCCCTGGCACTGACCAGGAGAGGTTGGTGGGCAGGAACATCCCCAGCCAGGAGCAGCCCAGGCACTGCAGCAGTGATTTGGGCACTTTGGGGGGACACCCCAAACGGGGAGAGCCAGGCCAGGGACTGGGACAGAACCAGAATTCCTGGAGAACAGACGGGCTCAGGGGGACAAACTCTGCCAGCACAGCTACGAGATTGTGGCCCCACAGCCCTACAACACACACATCCTCTTGGATATTCCTCTGAACCCCAAATTCACCTCCAAATCCCAGTGAAGTGGTGCAGCTTTAGATCTCTTTGTTTAGTTTCTTTATTTTTACCTCAATTCTGGGGGTTTTGATGGGATAAAGGTGTAAATAATTTAAGTTGGAAAAGACCTCCACGGACCATCCAGATTTGCTCAATGCCACCAGAAGAAATGATTGGATAGAGCAGAAATTTTAGGGTGCAAAGGTATGTTGGGGGTTCCTTTTGTTCCTTTTTACTTAGAGAATTGCTAGGAAACACTAACAACTGGATACTTAAGAAAACAAAAGATGTGATCAAGCTCAGGGAGGAGGGCATCTGGCTGCACTTCTCTTATCTGGGAGTTTCTCCAGAGCCCAGCCCAGAGCTGCTTCTCCAGCTGTGGGTTAGAAATTTAACTCAGGGTAGAAAGCAATTTTAGATTTAGCTGAAGTCTGCTGTTTAATCTCCTGTAGTCTGTTAACTTGTGTGCTCCCAAAAAAGCCTGCAGAGAAAACAAAGGAGATTCAAGGCTACCTAGAGGGGAATACAAACATCCAAGCTGTAGAGAGATAAGGAGAGTGGGCCACCGCATCCACCCTGGGGCTGAAACAGATGGAAAAACTGGATCTGGGTTACAACTATGTGACTGAACATCTGTCAGGCTCATAGAATTTATAAGACAGTTTACTATATGTGTGCCAGGAAAATGACTCCACAAACATCAGAGGTTTATGTCCAAAAAGGAGACAAATGAGTCCTTTGACTTTATTTGAATAAAGGGAGAGACCATCGGGCATTCCCCTGGGGTGTCTCAAAATTTTGGAGGATGCAACCTCCGTTCTATCCCAATTTCCCTTCTCTCTTTCCCCATTTCTGAGGTACTTGAGAGGTACAGACTTCCCAAAATGCCTGATACCAAAGATTTCCCTCTAAAGTATAACCCCCCCTTTAAATTTTTAAATCTTACGGAATTTAGGGGTTTCCCGGATTGTTTTTTTCATCTTTCAATGTCCAATTTCATTTATCAGCAAACCTACAGTTAATTTGTAAAAGCAAATATCTTTTTCCATTCATCAATGATTGGAATCCTTCCCATTGTTTCTTTTATCTCTCAGTGCTGGTTTTATCTAGCAGCAGACCCACAGCTGGTTTGTAAAGACAAATCCCACATTCCTCTCATATGCATATGCAACAGGTTAAGAGGTAAAATAGACTTGGGAATTTCCGGGGTGCCCATGTCCTTAGGGCAGTACTGAAATCAGTCATACTGGCTTTATAGTTTCTACAAATTGTGGGTTTTTTCTGCAAATCAGGGTGAGCCTCTGCTTGTGAGACAACACTGGGACCTTATTGTGAAAAATGCATGTATTTTATGATTGGCTTTTCGCAAATATTAAAATGAATTTTATATGTGTTGTGTTAGAAAGTAATGCTGTATTAATTCTCTTAAGTATTGTGTTAAATATAGTTTTAGGTTATAAAAAATGTTAAAATAGAAACGATGCTATGTAGGATACTCTTTTTAAAGAAAGGACTTGAAACGAGATAGCAGCCAAAGGACATCTAAATCTTTCAGAGAAAAAGAATTTATTGATTTATTGCCTGCTTATCAGAAGAAACTTCTTCCTGCCTGGAAGGTGTTGTTAGGAATCAGAGGAAGAAGCTGACACTGACCAGGCAGAATCCTGTGTTTGAATGCAATTTATGCATCATGGATGAAGTGTATGAATATTCAACAGGCCATTGCTTTTAATGGTTAATCCTTTGTTAACGGGTGTCCTTTTTTGGGCTCAGTGCTGCCCAGAAAAAGGTACCCAGACATCCATAACTCTTTGTCTCTAGTCTCATATTGTCCTAATTCAAATGGTCCAAATTGTTATCACTCTAATTATATTACTATTTTATAACCATTTTATTACTATTAAACTTTTAAAATTTCAAAAACAAGTGATTGGTGTTTTTTACACTTATTAACACCCATCCCACTGAGAGAGGGACCCATCCCCATCTGCCTGGGACCCTGAGCTCAGCTCTCCCTGCCCTACAGCCTCTGTTATAGATACATATTATAACATTGGCTTTTCACAAATGTAAAAATGGATTTTATATCTGTGGTGTTAAAATAACTTTGCTATATAGTTTCTATTTCTGTTATCAGTTAAAGTTAGACATAGTAGTGAAATAGCTGATATAATTATGCTTGTGCTAAAATGCCTGCTTTGGTTGGGATAACATCCAGTTGAGAGGAACAGCAGATTTGTCTTTACAAACCAGCTGTGGGTCTGCTGCTAGATAAAACTAGCACTGAGAGATAAAAGAAACAATGGGAAGGATTCCACTGATTAATGGAAAAAATATTTGCCTTTACAAATAACAAAAAAATTAGGTTTGCTGATAAATTAAATTGGACATTGAAAGATGAAAGAAACAATGGGGGAAACCCCTAAATTCCGTAAGAATTTAAAATTAAAAGGGACGGTTATTCATTAGAGGGAAATCTTTGGTATCAAGTGTTTCAGGAACCCTGTGCTTCTCAAGTACCTCAGCCAATGGGGAAAGAGAGAAGGGAAATGTGGCAGGGAAATTGGGATAAAAAGGAGGCTGCATACTCCAAAATTTTGAGAGACCCCAGGGGGATGCCCCATGGCCTCTGCCTTTATTTTAATAAAGTCAAAGGACTCTTCTCTCTCCTTTCTGGACACAAATCTCTGATGTTTGTGGATTAATTTTCCTAACACAATGAACACAGGATGAGGACCTCTCTACAGATCTGCCAACTGTCAGCAACCACTGTCTGAAGGCAGTGTGGTCCGGACCCAAAACTGAAGATGATGATAAAAAAAAGACTAAAACCAAAAGCCAGGAATACTCATGCTCTAAAAAGGCAGATCTGAGGACAAGATAGGCTAAGGAGTTCTTGGAACATGTAAACTGGTTAGGGGAAATGTTTACTATGCATAAGGGTCTATGAATATACAAAGGGTTGGTGTAAGGGAAAAAGTATTTAAGGGGTATCCCCAGATGAGTGCCAAGATGCACCTGGCTGTAATTACCTTTGCTCTATGGTCCTCGTTTCCTATTGTCCTTTATTAAATTTTTTTTATTTTCACAGGAGACTGAAGGTGTTTTTCACAGCCCACACCCCCTGCCTGCTGATACATCTTGCCAGCCCAGCCTGGTGCTCCCCAAGCCCTGCTGGGGCACCGGGATCATCCAACCCACCCCTGTGGGTTTGTGCAGCAGAGCCTCTGTCAGTGGTGTAGTTGTTGCTGTTGTTTGTTTGCTTTATTATACACACCAGTAAAGAACTGTTATTCCTATTCCCCTATCTTTGCCTGAGAGCCCCTTAATTTCATGATTCTAATAGTTCAGAGGGAGGAGGTTTACATTTTCCATTCCAAGGAGGGCTCCTGCCTTACAGACACCTGTCTTTCAAACCAAGACAAGGTAAAAAATCAGCTCTTCCCAAGGGGTTTCCAATATGGAGCTGAGACCCAACGGATGTTCCTGCCCCAGCGCTGAGTCAGGTGGCCACAGGGAACCAGGATGATGTGGAGACCACCAGCCAGGCGTCTTCCCAATTTCGATTATTGGGAATGTGGATCAGCAGGGCTTTTCCAACTTGGATTATTGGGAATGTGGGACACCAGGGCTCTCTGCAACAAGGGTTCTCTGATGGAGGGGGAAGTTGGAGCAGTGCACGAAGCTCCTCCTGCAGCTGGGGCACTTGCAGGGCTTCCCTTAGCGGTGCCTCCACTGGTGTTGATTCAAGACTGAGCTGGTCCTGAACCTCTTCCCACACTCGGGGCACTCGTAGGGCCTCTCCCCGCTGTGGATGCGCCGGTGCCTGGTGAGGTGGGAGTTGTGCTTGAAGCCCTTCCTGCAGTCGGGGCAGCGGAAGGGCCTCTCCTCTGTGTGAATCTGCTGGTGGGTGAGGAGAAGGGAGCTGCTCTGAAACGATTTCCCACACTCGGAACACTCGTAGGGCCTCTCCTCTGAGTGGATCTTCTGGTGGGAAGTCAGGTGGGAGCTCCGGAGGAAGTTCTGGCCACGCTCCCAACACTCGTAGGGCCGCTCCCTGGTGGGGATGCGATGGTGGATGGTGAGCTGGGGGCTGTCTCTGAAGCCCTTCCCACACTCAGGACACTCAAAGGGCCTCTCCCCAGTGTGGATCATCCGGTGGCGGAGCAGGCAGGACCTGCAGCTGAAGCTCTTCCCACACTCCAAGCACTTGTGGGGCTTCTCCCCACCATCGAGCTGCTCATGAACTCTGGCTGAAGCTCTGTCCATCTTCCCGGCTCAGGTTTGCTCTTTCCTCCTCAGAACACCCTGGGCTGGGTTTGCAGCCCCTCCACCTGGGGGATCTCTGGGGATTTTCCTCCCCATCAGATTCTTGTGCTGTGGAGTCACTTGAAATAGCCTCTTCTACAAGGTTCTGCTGCCGTGGGCATTTGTCCTCCCTGCTCTCCATGCTCAGCTCCTGCTCTGGGGGAGGAAGGACAACAAGAGGATGGGATTTGTCTCCATCCCAGAGGGAAGGAGATCCTCCCAATGAGTCCCCAGCAAGACGGCATTGCCACCGGGATTGTCCTGCAGCTGGGGCTGTGCAGGGCTGGGAGATGGAGCAGCACAGAGGGGGAAAAGGGCACTGACTTCCTCCTCACCTGCCTGGGGGTCCCAGGGCATCTTCCTCTTCCTCACAGCCTCCTCTTCCACCCGGCCAAGAGTTGGGAATGTGAAATCCTGCTTAGCAAGGAAAACAAGGGATGAGCATATTGGGTTTGGAGGTCCCCCTGCCCAAGCCTGTGTATGGATGCCAACATCATGTGTCCATAAAAATCCCCTCTAAAAAAGCCTCCCAGGAGTTCCTCATCTCTGGTCTCTCAGTTTTGGGGTTCTGGGGTTCCTTCCTGTCCAGGATGCTGGGTCTCCTAGAAATCCCAAAAGCTCCTCTCTATTCTGTCTCCCCTTTAGGCATGCTGGGGGTTTTGGGGGTCCCTTCTCCCCTCATTCTCTGCTCTGGGCTGCAGCAGCTCCAAGGAGTCCCCCCTGCCCCTCTCCAGGCTCTTGAGGCTCCCGCCCACGGCGGCGCTCCCCCCTCTCTGGGCTCCCCACTTTGGGCTTCTGGGGGACACAGGGCTCTGCTGTCCCCACAAGAGGCCTTTTCTGCTCAGCTTCTTCATTCTCCAAATATCCCCCCAAAAAACCCAACCCAGGGACCCCCTGGGATACCTGAGCTGAGCTCCCCCTCCCCAGTCATGATCCCACGGGTGGTTGCTGCGAATTCAGGGTGGTGCTGAGGCACCTAAAGCTGCACTGTATCCCCCAGGAATGGCCAAGGGAACAGCAGGGCTGGGGACAAGCCACAAGGAAGGACTACTACAGCCACATTCCTGGATTCACTTCTCCACCAAGGTGTTTCCAGCCTGGAGGGGATATCCCACAGGAGAGCAGCTCCATGTCACATCCCCAACACCTGCCCTGCTCCAGGCCTGAATCCAGAGCCTGCTTCTGCCTGGCTGAGAGCACAGAGGGAGCTGCAGGACATCTCAGCTATCCCTGAATCCTTCTCTTCTCCAGGTGAGCACCCCCAGCTCTCCCAGCCTGGCTCCAGATCAGAGGGGCTCCAGCTCTTGGTGCCTCCTCTGGTCTGGTTCCAGCAGCTCCAGGTCCTTCCTGTGCTGGGTCCCAGGGCTGGGGCAGCTCTGCAGGTGGGGACTCACCTGAGTGGGGCAGAGGAGCAGAATCCCCCCCTCCCCTGCTGCCCACACGGGGGCTCAGTCCAGGCTCAGGGGGGCTTTCAGGCCTGGGGCTTCCTTCTGCTTTCCTCGACCTGCCTTTGTCCCTCCTCTTCCTCCCACTCCTCCTCTTCCATCCCTCCTTCTCCTCCTCTTCCTCCTACTCCCTCAGCTCACCTCCTTCTCCTCTTCCATCTCTTCTGGCTCTCCTCCTTCATCCCTGCCCTTCCCTCCCTCCTCCTCCTCCCCCAGCAGGAGCAGGAGCCACACCCTCGGTGCCCCGTTCCCGCAGCCCTCGCAGCCCACAGCAGGAGCGGGGATGGAGCCGGGACAGGTTGGGATGGGCACCCTTGGGCCTCATACTGGAGGCTCCTGGGGTTATGTTGGCATTGACAGGGAGGAACTGGGATCACACGGGGGCCCCTGGCATCGTACTGGGAGTGACTGGGATCCTCCTAGAAGTGACTGAAACCATACTGGGAGTGACTGGGATCCTGCTGGGCTAATCCTGGGAGCCGCTGGGATCACACTTTGGGCAACTGCCAGAAACTGGGATCATGCTGGAGGCAACTGGGAGTGAGTGGGACCTTGCTGAGAGGGACTGGGACTATTCTAGGGACAACTGGGATCATACTGGGATGACAGTGACAGCAGCTGGATCCATGCTGGGAGAGACTGGGATCACACTGAGGGTGACTGGAATCATCCTGGGATTCACTGGGAATCGTTGTCAGCACCTGGAATCATGCTGAAAGCAACTGGGGGGAAGTGGGAGTGACTGGGTGCCTCCTGGGGAGGACTGGGAACCATGAGGATCATACTGGAGGCTCCTGGGGTCATGCTGGCGTTGACAGGGAGCAACTGGGATCACACTGGGGGCCACTGGCATCATACTGGGAGTGACTGGAAGTGACTGGAGTCACACTACAAGTGACCGGGATTCTGTCTGGTCATTGTCAACTTCTTCTTCTGAATCCTAACAGTGCCTTGGAGGTGGGAAGAAGTTAGTTTCTTCTGATAAGAGGACAATAAATTCTTTTTCTCTGAACTATTTAGGTGTCCTCTGGCTGCTATCTCATTTCAAGTCCTTTCTTTAAAAAAAGAATCCTACATATCATAGTTTGTATTTTAACGATTTTTATAACCTAAAACTCTATTTAACACACTACATAAGAGAATTGATACAGCATTATTTGCTAACACAACACATATAATATTCTTTTTAATAGTTGTGAAAAGCCAATCATAAAATACATGCATTTTTCACACAGGTGATTTGGTTTCTTGGGGCGGGGATTTATTGAAAATTTTGGGAGTATTTGGTAATTTTGGTGGGTTCCACTGGAATTTTGTGGGATTCTCTGGAGTTTTGGAGGATCTTATTGTAATTTTTAGGAGATTTTGGGAGTTTTAGTGGAATTTTGGGGGGCCTTGGGTGGTCTGAGGGGACTTTTGAGTTGTCCCCAGGTGTGGGGAAGGGCTGAGAGGCACCAAAATCTCCTTAAAACCCCTGAAAGTCCCAGTAAAATCCAGAAAATCCCAATTAAATCCCACAAAATTAGAACATCCTAGAATCTCAATAAATTCCCACAAATCTCTTGAAATCCCAACAACACCCCCATAACCCCAATTAAGCCCCACAAATTCCCCAAACATGTCCCCAAAACCACAAGAAACCCCACAAAATCCCTCCAAGATGCAAAGAAATCTTAGCAACACTCAAAAAACCCCAGAAAAACACCCAAATCCCCAAAAAACCCCAAACATTTCCTCAAAAAATCCAGACCTCTAAAGAATCCTACTAAAGGCCTCCATAATTCCAATAAAACCACCCAAAATCTTCCAGAAGTTCAAATAAAACCCCAAAATTTAAGAGATCCCAAAAAATCCCCATAAAATCCCATTAATCCCCCCCAAATTAAAAAAAAAAAAACAAAAAAAATTTCAAAGAACCCCCAATCACACTCAGGAAAACACCCCCCAAAGTGCCAATAAAAGCCCCCAAAATCCCCCAAAATCCCCAACTGCCCCAAACCAAATCACTCTTTCCAAAACCCCAATAATTGCCCCTGAACTCCCAACAAACTCCCCCAGCCCCAAAGCCCCAAATGCCGCAGCCCTGCCCAGTTCTCCCTGGTCCCTCCCAGTCCCGCCCAGGCCCGTCCGGGGCCGCGGCCAAAACCCCCCGGAGGGAACGCGGAGGGCCCGGAGCGAGCGCGGAGCCCATCCCGGGCTCGGCCTCAGCCTCGGCCCCTCGGGGGCATTTTGGGCCACCCTGGGCAGGTTTAGGGTGGGCTCAGATCCCTGGCAGCCATTCCCAGCCTTGCCGGGGGATTTTAGGCCCCTTTGGCTGATTTGAGGCCGAATCTGGTGGGTTGGAGGGGGGATTTTAGATCCCTTTGGATGATTTGAGGCTCATATGGGTGAATTTAATTTTGTGTGAGTGATTTTATGTCGCACTTTTTGGTGATTTGGGGCTTATTTGAGTAGGATTTTGCTCCTTTCTGTAATTTTAGGTCAAACCAAGACATTTAGGATGATTTGAGGTCCTCTTGTGTTGGTTTCAGGCACATTTGGGTGATTTTAGGTCAATTTAGGTGATTTTTGGCAAAAACCGGATGGATTTTAGGCTCCTTTGGGAGATTTTAAGCCAAAGCAGGTACTTTCAGGGTGGATTTGAAGCCTATTTTGGAGATTTAAGGCAGATTTTAGGCCATTTTGAGGGAAGTGTAAACCAGTTTGGGCGATTTTAGGCCCCTTAGGTTGGATTTTAGACCCCTTTGGATAATTTTAATCCCATTGGGCTGATTTTAGGCCAAACTTGCTGGATTTCAGCTGCATTGTAGACGACTTCGGGTGATTTTAAACCAAGCTGGGCCCTTTCAGAACTGCGCGTCCCATTGGCCCCACCCCTTTCCCCTCACGGTTCCCGCCCTTTCCTCGCCCCCTTTCCCCTCACGGTTCGGCCTTCGGGAACGGGGCAGGAGGAGGAGACAGGCTGCAATTTGCTCCCAGCAAGGTCCCAGTTGCTCCCAGTTCCTGCCACTTTTGTCCTGCATGTTCCCAGTTCTCGCAGTTACCCCAGTCACTCCCAGTATGATCCCAGTCTCTCCCAGCAGGGCCCCAGTCACTCCCACTTACCCACAGTGTGTTCCCAGTTTCCCCCAGCACATTCCCTGTCGCTCCCAATTTGGTCCCAGTCACCACCTGTATGGTCTCAGACAGTCCCAGTATATCCCAGTTGCCATATCTGAAACATTCTCGTAGACATTGCCAGGCACTCCCCGTTACCTCAGCGTGGTTCACTTGCCCCCCGTTTTATCCCAGTTGCTCCCAGTTCCTCTGATTATGTCCCCAGTTGGCTCCCAGCATGGGCCTGGTAGCTCCCAGGAACCCCCAGTCAGGGTCCAATCACACCCACTCTGCTCCCAGTATGATTGTAGCCACTCCCAGTATGATCCCATCATTCCCAGTCTGATACCAGTGCCCCAGTGTGATCCCAGTTGCTCGCTGTAAATGCCAGCCTGATCCCAGTAGCCTCCAGTGTGATCCCAATGACTCCCTGTCTCTCCCAGTCACCCCCCCTCTGCATGCTCCCAGTCACTCCCACTTTCTTCCAGTTGCTTTCAGCACAATTCCAGTTGCTCACAGCCACTCCCAGTCAATCCCAGCATGATTCCAATCACCCTCAGTGTGATCCCAGTTTAACCCAGCATGGACCCACCTGCTCTCACTGTGATCGCAGCATGATCCCAGTTGTCCCTAGAATAGTCCCAGTCCCTCCCAGCATGGTCGCAGTCACTCCCAGTTGTCCCCAGCATGGTCTCGGCTGTTCCCAGTGTGGTTCCAGTCCCCCCACTGTGGTTACAAACACTCCCAGTTTATCCAACTTGCCCCAGTAAGGCTTTAGTTACCTGAGAATGATCCCAGTCTTTCCCAATTACTCCCAGTTGCCTCCAGCATGATCCCAGTTTCTGTCAGTTGCCCAAAGTGTAGTCCCAGTTGCTCCCCCCCCAGTTGTAGTCTCAGTCTCCTCTGCATGGTTCCAGTTCCTTCCAGGTGATCCCAGTTGTTCCCAATTGTTCTGGTTTGACACTGGCACAATGCCAGTGCCCCCATGAAAATTCCCCCCTCCCTGGCATCTGCTGTGAGGTAGTACCCGGGAATAAGCAAAACAGGCTCCTGCTTAAGGAAAAAAAAAGGGAAAAAACTTTATTAACTAAACTACAAAAATTAAACTACAAAAGAAAAGAAAAATGAAAAAAAAACACAAGGAAAATGAAAACTACACAGAACCACTTCCCCCTCCTCCTCCTTTCCAGATCCCCAATACATTTACACTTCCCAAAATTATCCACACTCGGTCTGGCACCACCCTTTAGAAAATCAAATCTTCAGCTCATGAAGAGTAGACGGAGTCCTTCCTTGTCCCACAGACTTCTTGTCACAATCAGCAACTGCTCGGAGTCCTGCTATCTCGTGACATCTCCTCTCCATGCCAAGGTGCTCTCACCACCAGGCATGGGATGAGGCAGAGGCCTGCTTTTCGGGTGGACCTTTTTAAGGATGCCTCGTCTCGTTCCAAGCAGAGCACAGTCTCATCTCTGGGACCTTTGTCCCCCCCATTTCTTCTATACCCCCTGAGGCCGAGGGGTCTCAAAACCAAACTCTCTTGACTCCGAGCCTCCGCTTCCCCCTGCAATGCAGCCTCTGTATCACCAGGAAACAGTCCATGGAAATACAACAAAAGAGTCCAGCAAGATTGCCACTCCGTCTTCCTCCATTCCTTAAACATCTCTCTTTCCCTTTGCCAGACCCCCTTGCTGGCCTGTTTCTTCCTTCATCTTCCACTCTTATCCCTTTCCTAGGAAAGGTAATGTTCCGTGAAGTTCTCACTATCCACAAGGGTTAAAAGCTCTCACTGCTCGCCGGTCCCCCCCCCTCTTCTCTTCCCAGCCGTGCTGCCTGCCGGCACATGATATCAAGTTTCAAAGTAACAGTCCAAGCAGTCCAAGCACTGGCTGCATTCTCTCCGTCTCCAAGGGGGGGGGGGGGGAGGGGGGATTAACAGGTCGCTCAATGCTCCCCCCACCCTTCCACCGGGTCTGGCCTACCGTAGATGGGCCACGTGGCTTTCCCCTCCCCCAGCCCAGCCAGCAACTGGGCCGGGGGAGAGAGGCCCGACTCCTTCGCGCCCGGAAATCCCAAGAGGGCTCTGAAGGACAAGAGCCCTGCTTTTAACTCCTTGGGTTTTGTAGTCTCAAGAGGCGGATCCAAATGCCCACTGGTCAAACCAGGTGCTCATCTTAAAATCCGACCACCCATTGGTAACCACAGCAAAAACAACATATCCCAGATGTCCCATTTCCGGTCAAACCACGACACCAATGTTTCCACATTTTCCTCCCAACGTGGGCCCAGTAGCTCCCAGTAACCCCCAGTCAGGATCCATTCACACCCATTGCAATCCCAGTGGCTCCAAGAATGATCCCAGTAACTCCTGCTACAATCCCAGTCACTTTCACTATGATCCCAATTGCTCCCAGTCACCCCCAGTATGACCCCAGTCACTCCCAGATCCTCCCAGTGTTATTCCAGTCATGGCCAGAGCGACTCCCTGTCACTCCCAGTGTGGGCCCAGTTGCTCCCATTCACCTCCAGTATGGTTTCAGTCATGGCCAGCACCTGTCCAGTCACTCCCAGTCTGGTTCCAGTAGGATCCCAGTCACTCTCAGATACTCCCAGTACTCTTCCAGTCACACCCTGTATGATCCCAGTCAGTGCCAGTGTGATCCCAGTATGACCCCAGCATGGACACAGCTGCTCCCATTATCTCTCAGCACGGTTCCAGTTGCTCCCATTTACCCCCACTATGGTTTCAGTCTTTCCCAGTAAAACCCAGCTGCCCCAGCATGTTCCCAGTCACTCCCAGTTGGCTGGAGTGGCTTCCAGCCTGATCCCAGTTGCTCACAGCCACTCCCAGTCACCCTCAGTGCAGTCCCAGTTGCTGAAAATGTGATCCAGTATGATCCCATTCTCCCCCAGCATGGGCCCAGCTGCTTCCACTGTGATCCCAGTAGGATCCCAATTGACTCCATCATGGTTCCAGTTGCTCCCTGTTCCTCCCAGTGTGATGCCAGTAGTACCCAGTTGTCCCTCATATAGTCCCAGTCACTCCCCAGATGATCCCAGTCCCACCCAGCATGGTCTCACTCACTCCCAGTTGCCCCCAGTGCGGTCCCAGTTCTCCCCAGCATGGTCCCAGTTGTTCCCAGTGTGGTTCTAGTCCCACCAGTATGGTTCCAGACACTCCCAGTATATCCCAGTTGCCCCCAGCATGTCTGTAGTCATTTCCAGGCACTGCCAGTGGCCCCAGTAAGGTGTTAGTTGTCCCAGTATGATCCCCCAGTCATGCCCAGTATATCCCAGTTGCCTCCAGCATGCATCCAGTCCTTCCCAGTTCCTCCAGTTTGCTTGCAGCATCATCCCAGTTTCCCTCAGTTGCTCCCAGTAGCCCAAAGTGTGATCCCAGTCTTTCCCTTTCAACCCCAATAGGATCCCAGTAAGCTCCAGTTTGATCCCAGTCACATGCCAGCCCTCCCAGTGTGGTCCCAGTATAATCCCAGTTGCTTCCAATCTTTCCCAGTATGGTCCCAGCTGCCTCCAGCACGGTTCCAGTTGCTTCCTAGATCAGCCCAGTCAGTCCCAGTATGATGCCATTTGCTCCCAGTTGCTCCCAGTCATGCCCAGTATGGGGGATGATGTGCAGGGTGTGTTCCCAGTCGCTCTCAGATCCTCCTAGTATTAGTCCAGTCTCTCCCAGTATGATGCAAATATGGCCCCAGTGTTCTTCCAGTCCCTGCCAGAATAAACCACTTTTGTTCTACATGGTTCACGTTGCTCTCCCCCTCACTTTCATTCCAGTCACTCCCAGCATGTCCCAGTGTACCTCAGTTCCCTCCAGCATCTTTCCAGTTCCTTCCAGTATGATCCCATTTGCTCCCAAGCACTCCCAGTCACCCTCAGTGTAGTGGCGCTAACTGCCAGTATGATCCCAGTCACCTCCAGCATGATCCCAGTTCATCCCAGTATAAGCCCAGGAGTTTCCAATCCCCCCAGCATGCACCCAGTCACTCCCAGTTCCTCCCAGTTGCTCCTAGCGTGTTCCCAGTTGCTCACAGCTGCTCCCAGTCACCCTCAGCATAATCCCAGTCACTCCCATATATCCCATTTGCCCATAACATAAGACCATAACATGGTCTCAATTGCTCACCGCCGGCTCCTACTCACTCCCAGTATGATCCCAGCATGATCCCAGTCTCCATCAGTGTGATCACAATCTGCCCTGGTATGGCAGTATGATTCCAATACGATGTCCATACAAACCCAGTACCATCCCAGTCACTCCCAGTACGATCCCAGTATGATGTCAGTACAAAGCCAGTACAGCCCCAGTCACTCCCAGTAGGATCCCAGTGCAGCCCAGTCCCTGGCAGTGCTGCCACTGCTGGGATTCCCCAGCCCTGTGTGCGTTCCCCCCCGGCGGATGTGCCGAGAGGAGCCCCAAGGGCTGGCAGTGGCCAGGCAGGGTCCCCAGCAAGGCCCAGTTTGGATGTGCAGCCCCCAGTTTGCCCAGTTTGCCCCTCCTTTGGCCCGGGCCGGGCTCCCCCCGCCCGCAGCGGCTGAGAGCAGCCGAGAGCCCCGCGCTGCCCATCCCGACCTTTCCCGGCTCCATCCCCGCTCCTGCCACGGGCTGCGAGGGCTGCGGGAACGGGGCAGCGAGGGTGTGGCTGCTGCTGGGGGAGGAGGAGGAGGGAGGGAAGGGCAGGGATGGACGGGGAGGAGGAGGCGGGGTAAGGGAGGAGGACGGGGAAAGGGGTTGGAAGGGGCAGGACGGAAGAGGAGAAGGAGGTGGAGATAACACAGAGGAGCGGGAGGGGGGATGGAAGAGGAGGAGCAAAGACGGATCAAGGCTGAGCTGAGGGAAGCGCGCGGTCACTCCGAGCCGGGCCTGAAGTCGCAGCCCCCACCTGTGGGATCATTGCCCCCCCCCCCATCGCGCACGCAGGTGAGCGGGGGCAGGGGGAGTTCGGCCCAGATATCCCGGGGGGTCCCTGGGTTGGGTTTTTGGGGGGATGTTTGGAGAATGAAGCAGTCCAAGGCTGAGCGGAAAAGGCCCCTCGGGGGGACATCGGGGGGTGCCGGTGGCGGCTGCCGGCAGAGGCAGCCTGGAGGAGCAGAGCCCTGTGTCCCCCAGGAGCCCAAAGTGGGGAGCCCAGAGAGGGGGCAGCGCCGCCATGGGCGGGAGCCTCAAGAGCCTGGAGAGGGGCAGGGGGGACTCCTTGGAGCCGCTGCAGCCCAGAGCAGAGAATGAGGGGAGAAGGGAGCCCGGGAGCCCAAACAGCCGCGGCATCCCGAAATGGGGAGAGCAAATCAGGGGGAGCTTTTGGCATTGCTGGGAGTGCCAGCAGCCTGGGCAGGGCGGGCACCGAGGAGAAGGGGGACCCCCAAAGCAAGCGTGACCCCAGCAGCTGGGACAGGGGGTAACCCCCGAACACCCGAGGGGAGGGAGCAGGGACGGGGAACTCCTGAGAGGCTTTTTCAGGGCTTAATCTTGGTGTTTGAGAGTTTTTTCTGGAGCTCAGGTGTCCTGTGACTTGTAGTGATGGACACAGGCAGAGGGACCTTCAAACTCAACGTGTGTTGGGGAAGATGAAACAAGGAAGCCTTATAAATATGATTGTCTGGCAAATGATTGTGAGAATATAGAAAGGAGAAGCAAGACTGGAATGGAAGCAAGCTTTTAGATACCTTAGTGAACAGTTGGAAAGCAATGGTGTGGCCTGACTGAAGGTAATCCCCTTTTGATGAAACAATTCCCTCTGCTTGCAGACAGGTCCCAGGGTCAGAGCAGACCCTACTATCTCAGCAGAAGGGGTCCAAAGAGTAGTATTCAGGGTTTAAAATGTAACACAGTATGGTCATGTAATGATTTTTATAGGCTGTATGTAAATGCTATAGGATTTGTATCTTGTACTAGATTGGTTAGTGAGAAATAGAATATTCAACTCAGAAGAAGATTTATTGTATTGTAAGGGGAAACTTACTCTCTTATGCTCTTACCCTCTTACTCTCTCACCCTCTCATCCTCTCTGCCCCTCTCTTCTCTCTGGCCTCCTCTGAGCTGTGGCTGGCAGCTCCAAGCAGGGCCCTGCACCCAGGCCCTTTCAAATAAACGGCAAGTTCCACGACCTGGCTTCAGAGATCTCTTGTCTCCGTCCATCCCCACTGTCCTACCCCCGACGCTCCTACAAACGTGCTCATCCCTTATTTTCCCCAAACCAGGATTTCCCATTGTGAGGAAGGCTGCGAGGAAGAGGAAGATGCTCCAGGACACTGATGCAGGTGAGGAGGAAGTCAGTGCCTCTTTCCCCTCTGTGCTGCTCCCTCTCCCTGCCCAGCACGGCCCCGGCTCCGGCACAGTCCTGGGGGGATCTCCTTGCCCTTGCCTGTGGCACGGAGGCAAATCCCATCCTGTCCTTGTCCTTCCTCCCCCAGAGCAGGAGCTGAGCATGGAGAGCAGGGAGGACAAATGCCCATGGCAGAACCTGGTGGAAGAGGCCGTTTTGAGTGGCTCCACAGTGCAGGAAGCCAACAGGGAGGAAAAGGCCCAGAGATGCTGCACGAGGAGGGGCTGCAAGTGCAGCTGGTGGGGATCTGAGGGGGAAAGAGCCAGCCTGGGCTGGGAAGGCAGCCGGAGTTCGGGCCAGAGCTCGGAGCTGGTGCTCCATGATAGGGTGAAGCTGCACACGTGCGTGGAGTGTGGGAAGAGCTTCAGGAGGAACTGCAACCTGATCAGGCACCAGAGGCCCCACACTGGGGAATGGCCCTATGAGTGTGGGGAGTGTGGGAAGAGCTTCAGGCAGAGCTGCCACCTAATCCAGCATCAGGTGATCCACACTGGGGAATGGCCCTACGAGTGTGGGGAGTGTGGGAAGAGCTTCAGCTGGAGCTCCAGCCTGATCAGTAACCAGAGGACCCACACTGCGGAGAGGCCCTATGAGTGTTCCAAGTGTGGGAAGGGGTTTCCAACCAGCTCCCATCTCCTCCAGCACTATCAGAGTCACAGAGAGGAGAGGCCCTTCCAATGCCCTGACTGTGGGAAGGGATTCAAGGACAACTCCACCCTCTTCACCCACTGGCGCATCCACACAGGAGAGAGGCCCTACAAGTGTGATAAATGCAGGAAGAAGTTTCTGACCAGCTCCAGTCTCCTCAAGCACTATCGGATTCACACGGATGAGAGGCCCTTCCGCTGCCCTGACTACGGGATGGGATTCAAGCACAACTCAGACCTTGTCACCCACCGGCGCATCCACTCAGGGGAGAGGCCCTACGAGTGTCCCCAGTGTGGGAAGAGCTTCTCCAGCAGCTCTACCTTGGCCAAACACCAACGGAGGCACCGGTAAGGGAAGCCCTGCGAGTGCTCCGAGTGCGGGAAGAGCTTCGTGCGCTGCTCCAGCTCCATCCCCCACTAGAGGAGGCACTTTGGGCACAGCCCTGGTCACTCACATTCCCTGTGATCCATGTTGGGAACACACCTGGCTGCTTCTCCTTTTGGTTTGGCCCCAATTTGGAGCAGTGGGATGGGGATTGTGTGGGGCTGGGTGTGTGGGATGTATTTGACTGCAAATAAAACTTTCAGAGTTACTGATTCTGTCCTATTTCTGTAAGTTCTGTTTGCAGAGTGCCGCCTTCTCAGCTGATTTAATTACTATTAAAATCCTTTTTTAAAATCTAACCCAAAGAATCCAAAAACCAATATCCAAACAAAGCCACTCACCCATAATTAAATTTTTTAAAAGTAATTTTATTTGTTTTAGAGTACTTAAGGGAATTATTAAAGTTTAATTGTTGGTTAAAATTTCTGAGAAATTACAGTGGTGTTTGGTTTTGTGTTTAGTATATTTGTAATAGGAATTTTTTTTACTAAGGTGTGTTAGATTCTATGTTAGTTTTTTAGATATTTTTTATCTAAAGTATATTGGTTACTGAGTTAAAACTTACAAAAGGTATTTCTTTGTATGTAATTTATTTTTTTTCTTTGGTAATGTTATATTAATAGTTTACTGTTGTTTTGGCTTGAGTCATTATTGGAGTATTGTAAGGAAGAGTTGAAATTAGATTTCATTTTTACATTTCATTTTTATTGTAGTGTATTTAATTTTAATTTTAATTTATTGATTTTTAATTTATTATAATTTGTTGAGAGGATAGGAAGTAAGTTCAAGGGCAGGAACATTTTTTCCTGGCTTGGAACTGGAATTCCAGACCCTGGGAGTATGTGCAGGACCACAGACTGGGATCAAGTATGGGCTGGGATCAAATATGGACTGGGATCCTATGGGTTTGGACTGCACAGAGTGGGACCATATGGATCAGGACCACACAGACTGGGATCAAATGGACTGGGATCACATGGCCAAGGATCACGTGCACTGGGATCCTGTGGATCAGAAACCTCCAGACTGGGATAGGCTGGAGTGGGATCAAGTATGGACTGGGACTGTATGGACTGAGATCCAGTGGACTGGGACCACACAAACTGATCAAGTGGTCTGGGATCAAATATGGGCTGAGACCATATGGAATGGGACCATGCAGATCAGGACTGGGATAAACTGGGTTGAGATTTTATGGACTGGGATTGCACAGACTGGGGTCACATGCACTGGGAAAAAGCTTTGGCTGCCTTTGGCTGCCATGCACGTCTGAAGGCAGCCACATCAAGTTGGCTTGATCCTGTTTGGGGGTCCCATCCCCCTCTTCCCTCTGCTCTCCCGCCCCTTCCCCATCGTTCCCCCAGCCCCCTATCCCCTCCCCGTGCTTGGTTTTGGGAGTTCCAGGCCTCTCCTGCTCCCTCTGGGGGTCCCAACACCCTTGGGTTTAATTTGGGGCCCCCACGCTCTGATTGGCCAGGATCTGTTTTGGGGTGGGGACGGGACGAACTGGGCACCCCCAGGAGCCCCTCAGGTTTGGGGCTTTCAATCCCCCCTCGGCCCTCGGGGTGGCCCTGGGGCCACCCCAACACCCCCAAAATGGGGAGGGTCCGCGGGGCACCTTGGAACCCCCAGAAATGGGCGGGGAGCAGTAGGAGCGGCCCCAAAAAGGGATTGAAGGGTCTGGGCTGGGAATGGGGGAGGCTCTGGGGATGGCTCTGGTCCGGATCGGGGTGGGCTGGGATTGAGGGAGGGTCCGTTCAGCGAGTGGGGAGGGGCTGGCAGTGGAGAGGGCTCCGGGATTGTGGGGATGGGTCCATTCCAGGACTGGGACGGGGCCTCTACCTGGGATTGGGGTCCGGGATTGGGTCAGGGTCTCCCCCCGATCCTGTTCCCAATCCCAATCCCAATGCTGATCCCAATCCTAATCCCAATCTTATTCCCGATCCCGTTACCGATCCCGATGCTGATCCCAATCTCCTTCCCGATCCCGTTACCAATCCCGATCCCGCCGCTGTTTCCAGGGAATGGCTCTGATCTCAACCCTGACGCCAAGCCCAGGGAATCAAACATTGGGATCAAGCACCCCAGATCCTGGGGTCAACTCCCTGCGACCCCAAATCCTGGAGGTTGAAACACTGGGGGAATCAAACACCTCCAAACCCAGACTCTGGGATCTCAACACACGCCTCCCAGCCCGAACCCCAAATTTTAGGATCAAATCCCCCAAATCTCAGATCCTGGGGTGTCAAACACTCCCGAATTCCCAAACGTTGGGGTTAAATCCCCCCAAAGCCAGCTCCTGGGGTTTGAAACATTTGGGCTGTCCAACACCCCCCCATTCCCAAAGTCTGGGGTCAAACATCCCCTAAATCCCAAATCCTGAAGTGTCAAACGCCCCCAACCCCCAAAGTTTAGGGTTAAAACCCCCAATCCCCAACTCCTGGGGTTTCAAATATCGAGGGTGTCCAACCATCCTCACTCCCAAAGTCTGGAGTGAAACCCCCCAATCCCCAAACTTTGGGGTCAAAGGCCCTCGATCTCAAACTCTGGGGTGTCAAATCCCCCTGATCCCCCAACTTTGGGGTTAAATCCCCCCAAATCCTGGGGTGAATCCCCCCAATTCCCAAACTTTGGCATGAAAACCCCCTGACCCCATATCCTGGGGTTTGAAACATCTGGGGTGTCCAACTGCCCTTATCCCAAAATTTGGAGGTCAAACCCCCTGACTGACAAATCCTAGGGTCAAAAACCCCCACATCCCAAATTCTGGGACCAAACATCCCCAAACCCCAAGTCTGGGGTCAAAAACCTCCAAATCCTAAACCCCAAGGTGTCAAACCCCCTTTAACTCCCAAATTTTAGAATCAAACCCCCCAACCCCCAAAATTTGGGGTCATGACCCCCCCAGTCTCCATATTCCCCCAAACCCATTGCAACCCTGGGGGGCACAGTGGGGTTTGTTTGGAGCAGCTCCAGGTGCAATATCTGCAGAGAGACCCTGGGTAAAATGTTGGGGAAAACCCCAAAAACCCTCAGGAACCCCAAAATCCCTGGGGGCTGGGAAAGGGGATTTGCAGTGGGGATCTGGGGTGGCAGAAGGGGATTTGGGGTGAAAGAAGAAGGATTTGGAGTGAGGAAATTTGGGGTGGAAAAAGAAGGATCTAGGATGGAAAAAGGAGATTTTTGGTGTGAAAGAAGGAGGATTTGGGGTGGGAAAAGGGATCTGGAGTGGGAAAAGAGGGTTTGGGGTGAAAGAAGAAGGATTTGGGATGTACAAAGAAGGATTTGGGGTGGAAAAAGGAGATTTCAGTGGGAAAAGGGGATTTGGACGGGAAAATGGGTTGAGGGTGGGGATTGCGAGACCAGAGGAGACCTTCAGATGGGTCCGTTTGGTGCTGCCTCCCTGGCTGCTCCCAGCACCTCCAGAAGCAGCACCTGGCTGGCTCTTGGCCCTGCCCATGCCCATTCCAGCAGGGCTGGCCAGAGGGGAGCAGCCCCAGGCTGTGCCTGTGCCCCCAGCCCCTGTGGGCAGTGTGTGGCTGCTGGGCTGGGCTCCAGAGGGGAATGGCCTTGCAGCACAAAGTGCCCAGAGAGCCCAGAGCCAAAGAGCCTCTCCCCTGCAGGCACTGCTGCTCCGGTGCATTGAAACATTTCCAGTGCTGGAGTGGGCTGACGGCTGTTCCTCATCCCACCCAAAAGAAGCCGATGGTTGGATATTATTGGAGAATTTCTCTCAAGTTGAGCCCGGCAGGGGGTTCTTGACAGGGAGAAGCTGCTACAAGAAATACCCTGATGCCTCCCCCAGGCTCTGTGTGTTTCAACGCTCTTGGCCTTTCTTGATGCTTCTCAAATGAAAAGAAATTCCTGGGGCAGCAGCAGCAGCAGCAGGATTTGCCTCTCACCATAAAATACTGTTACATCAGTTGGTTTTCCAGTCCATCCAGCTCTTACAGTGGCTATCCTGGCATGTGTCCAAACCCTAAAGATGTTCATATCCCCAAAGGGTGACACAGGGTTTTTCCTGTTGTTCAGACCTGGAAGACTTTGAGGCTTACAAATAGAAGGGGGAGTAATTGCAAGGTGCTGTACTGTATTTATAGTGGTCTTTTAATAAGCAATAAAATTACAGATGGACCATGATAGGAAAATAACTTGCTGCAGGAAAAATTCCTCAGGATACCTGGCTATTCTCAAGCTCTACTGCTGCCATTGAGTAGGGAAAGACGAACAACAAGCCATGTCTGAATAACAACAGATTAATGTTGTGCTCTCTTCCTGAGTCTGCTCCCAAAAGATCTGGGATTGACAAAGATAAAGGAATTTTAAGAGCTGGTTTTGGTTATTTCAGAGAAAGTTTAAAAGGGAGAAGGGATTGGGGTGATGAAGAGGCTGTCATTATCTATCCTTTTCAGTGCTGTCTATTGTTGCAAAAATGAGCAATGTGCCCTGCTGGTGTTTAGATGTTCTGAGTCCCTCAGCTGTGAGTTGGTTGCCGTGCTGTCCTGCCTGGTGCTTGCTGGATGTGCTGGCACAAAGAGCTTGGGCCCTTGATGAAAACGACCACAAATGAGTTCATTGGGATTTACTGGGCTCAGAGTAAAAGGGATCAAATTCAGGTTTGATCTAGAAAATGCTTCTTCCCTGTCAGGATGGTGAAGTCCTGGCTTCACAGATTGCTCAGAGAAGCCGAGTAAATAAAGTTTCAGAATTCTTCCTTTCTGTCCCATTCCTGTTCCATAAGTTCAGGTTTGCTTTTCAGAGTGCCAACTTCTCAGCTGGTTGCCGTTTGTGTCCTGCTTTCTCTCCTGCCTTCCTTTGTCTGCTCCTTTTCCCTTCCACAGGGTCTCTCTTTACCTGTGGCAGCTTCCAGCCAAAGACCCTCCCCTGATTGTATTTTTTTTTTCCTTCCCCATCCAGGTGCTCAAACAGCCCTGGATGAAGTTTTGGAGGCTGGCAGTGAAATGTCTGTGGAAGATCTTGCTGCACTTGTGTCTTGGCCCCTTCAGAATTTGGCCTTGAAGGGCAGGAGCATCTTTTCCTTGCTGGCAGCTGGAATTGCAGCCCATGGCAGTGTGTGCCAGAGATGTCAGAGGGCAATTGCTGAGGCTGCCGGGGCGCTGCTCCTGCCGTGCCTGCCGGGGGAGCTGTGCAGGGCAGGGTCAGGCTGCAGCAGCTGGCTGGGCTCCCCGAGCAGACAGCAAAGGCGGCTTTGCTGCACATTCTGCAGCTGGGGGCAGAGGGAAGAAGGGCAGGGAGTCCCTGACAGAATGCTGGAATGCTTGTGGCTGGAAGGAACCTGCCCCCGGACCCCAATCGGGCCCAGCCCTGATGTCCCCTGAGACCCTCCCCAGACCCTCTCCCCAAACCCTTCCAGAGTCCCTGCCCAAAACCTCCAAAACCTTCCCAGGACACCCTCAGCACTCCCCAGAGCTCTCCCCAAACTCCGCCCAGGACCATCCCAACACCCTCAGACCCTCCCAAGACCCTTCTACGACCCCTCCCCAAAACCCCCCCAGACCCTCCCACGACCCCTCCGCCCCCCCGCGAGACCCGTCTTAGGAGCCATCTGCACCCCCCAGGTCCCCCCACAATCCCCCAGAACCCCTCCCCAAAGCTCCCCCCCAAACCCCCGGACCCCTCCCCAGACCCCTCCAGACCCTCCCCCGCCCCCCTCCCCCCCCCCCCCGCGCCGATCCCCTCGCAGGCCCTTCCCGTTCCTATCCCGAGCCCGGCGGGTCCCGGCGGCGGCGGGGAAGGGGGCGCCGCTTCCGGCTCGCCTCTGATTGGCTGGGGCGGCACGGGGGAGGCGGGCATTGCTGAGGGGAGCCGTGCTGTGATTTTGTTTTAGGGACGTGCAGCACGGTGATTGGTTGGTTTGGGGCGGGGTGCGCCGCCATTCTTGAGAGTCCGCGTGCACGGCAGAGGTAGGAGATTGTGAGGGGAGAGTGGAGCTGGGGTGGGGACGGGGGGAAACTGGGGTGGTTTGGGGCGGGTCTGAGGGGAAATTGGGAATTTTTGGGGGCATCGACGGGAAACATAGGTGTGTGCGATGGGTTTGGAGTGAATGAGGGAGTCTGAGGGGGCTTTGGTTGGTCAGAGGGAGCTTTAGGGAGCTTGGGGGGGAGCTTGAGAGGGTCTGGAGCATTCTCAGGTGGGTTTAGGGGGATCTCAGGAGAATTGGGCGGGTCTGAGGGGATTTGGGGGGATTGTGAAAGGAACTGGGGTGTTGTGAGGGCATCTGGGGGGGTCTGAGGTGACTCTAGGGGTAATTTTGGGGAGTCTGCAGGGGATTTCATAGGGTTTGGGGGGATTGAGTGGTCTGAGGGGGATGTGGGGCATTCTGATGGATTTGGGGGGGTTCTCAGATGGGTCTGGGGTGAATTTTGGGGGGAAATGGGGGGATCTGAGAGTCCTGGGAAGGTTTTTGGGGTCCAGGGTGGTTCTGGGCCAACACTGGGGGAGCTCTGGGGGGTCTGGGGTTCCTGGAGGGGTCCCGGGGGAAGACTGGGGGGTCCCAGGCCCACCCTGAACCGGGGTCTGGGGGTTTCGAGGGGAGGGGGCACAGCAGGGGTTCCCCCCCCTCCCCAGTTTTTGGGGGGTCTCCCATGGTGCCCCCTCCCCAAAAAGCTCCGAGGGCCCCCTGAAGTGGCTCCTGTTCCACCGGCTGGTGCCCCCTGATCCAGGACGGCCCCACTGAGCCTGGGGGGCTTCTGGGGGATTTTCAGGTTTTGAGTGGGTTTTTGGGGATTTCAGAGTTGCTTTTTTGGGCTTTGTGGGATTTTTTGGGGAGTTTTTGAGGAGAATTATTGGGTTTTGGGATGGCTAGAGGATTTTGGGGGGCGTTTTGGATTTTGGGTGTTTTGTTGGGGTTGTGGGGCTTTTTTGGATGGGGAGGGGATTTATTGAAATTTTTAGGAGTTTTTTATAATTTTGGTGAGTTCCACTGGGATTTTCGGAGATTCTCTGGGGGTTTTGAGGGTTTTCTTGTAACTTTTGGGGAATTTGTGAGGTATTAGTGGAATTTTAGGGGGGCTTTGTGGCATTCCCTGGGTGTGGGGAAGGGCTGAGAGGCACCAAAATCTCCGTGAAACCCCTGAAAGTCCCAATAAAACCCATTAAATCCCAATTAAGTCTCTCAAAATCTCATTAAAACACCCTAGAATCCTAATAACAGCCCACAAAATCCTTTGAAATCCCAATAACCCAAAAAATCCTAATTAAACTCCACAAATCCCCCAAAAATCTCAAAACCATGAAAAGTCCCACAAAATCTCCCCCAAATCCAAAGAAATCCTGGCAACACCCAAATCATCCCACAAAACCCACCAAAAATCTAAAAACCCTCAAATCCCCAAGGAATCCCGCTAAATGCCACCACAATTCCAATAAAATCCCCACAAAATCTCCTAAAAATCCCAATAAAACCCCCAGAATTTCTGAGAATCCCAAAAATCCCAACAAAATCTCAGTAAAACCCCCAAAATTCAAAAAAAGCCACAAAAAATTCAATAAACCCCCAAACACCCCCAGAAAAACTCCCCCTCAAACTGCCAGTAGAATCCCCCAAAATCTAAACCCCCCAAAATCCACAAAACCAGCCACTCCCAGTCCATCCCAGTATGATTCCAGTCGCTCTCAATGTGATCCCAGTGTAACCCAGTATGGACTCAGCTGCTCTCACTGTGATCCCAGTGTGATCCCAGTTGCTCCCAGCATAATTCCAGATGTTCCCAGTTCCTCCCATTATGATCCCAGTTTCCCAAAGAATACTCCCAGTCCCTCCCAGCAGGGTCCCAGTCGTGCCCAGTTGCCTCCAGGGTAGATTCAGTTTCCCCAGCATCGTCCCAGTTGCTCCCAGCATGATCCCAGCTGTTCCCAGTGTGGTTCCAGTGCCCCCAGTATGGTTAGAGACACTCCCAGTTTGTTTTAGTTACCTCAGAATGATCCCAGTCTTGCCCAGTTACTCCCAGTTTCCTCTAGCATAATCCCAGTTTCCATCTGTTGCTCAAAGGGTGGCCCCAGTTGCTCCCAGTATGATCCCAGTTGCCCCAGTTATAGTCTCAGTCCTCTCAGCACGGTTCCAGTTCCTTCCAGCTGTTCCCAGTTGCTCCCAGTGTGTCACATTTTCCTCCCAACATGGGCCCAGTAGCTCCCAGTAAGCCCCAGTCAGGTTTCATTCACACCCAGTATAGTCCCAGTATGAGTGTAGCCACTCCAGTATGATCCCAGTCACCTGCAGTCTAATCTCAGTGTCTCCCAGTCACTCCCAGTCTGATGCCAGTGCCCCCACTGTGATCCCAGTTGCTCCCAGCATGGGCCCAGCTGTTCCCAGTGTGGTGCCATCACTCTCCTATGGTTACAGACACTCCCAGTATGGTCCCCGTTGGACCCAGTTGCCCCTGCTCTAGTCCCAGTCACTCCCCAGATGATCCCAGTCCCCCCAGTATGGTCCCACTCACTCCCAGTTACTCCCAGTGCGGTCCCAGTTCTCCCCAGCATGGTTCCAGTTGTTCCCAGTGTGGTTCTAGTCCCCCCAGTATGGTTCCAGACACTCCCAGTATATCCCAGTTGCCCCCAGCATGTCTGTAGTCATTTCCAGGCACTGCCAGTGGCCCCAGTAAGGTGTCAGTTCTCCCAGTATGATCCCCCAGTCATGCCCAGTATATCCCAGTTGCCTCCAGCATGCATCCAGTCCTTCCCAGTTCCTCCAGTTTGCTTGCAGCATCATCCCAGTTTCCCTCAGTTGCTCCCAGTAGCCCAAAGTGTGATCCCAGTCTTTCCCTTTCAACCCCAATAGGATCCCAGTAAGCTCCAGTTTGATCCCAGTCACATGCCAGCCCTCCCAATGTGGTTCCAGTATAATCCCAGTTGCTTCCAATCTTTCCCAGTATGGTCCCAGCTGCCTCCAGCACGGTTCCAGTTGCTTCCTAGATCAGCCCAGTCAGTCCCAGTATGATGCCATTTGCTCCCAGTTGCTCCCAGTCAGGTCCAGTATGGGGGATGATGTGCAAGGTGTGTTCCCAGTCGCTCTCAGATACTCCCAGTATTAGTCCAGGCCCTCCCAGTATGATCCAAAGGTGAGCCCAGTGTTCTCCCAGTCCCTGCCACTATGAACCAGTTGTGCTCCACATGGTTCCAGTTGCTCTCTTTCACCTTCACTTTTGTTCCAGTCACTCCCAGTATCTCCCAGTGTATCCCAGTTCCCTCCAGCATGTTCCCAGTCACTCCCAGTTGCTCCCAGTTGAGTTTTTGGGGGGATGTTTGGAGAATGAAGCAGTCCAAGGCTGAGCGGAAAAGGCCCCTCGGGGGGACATCGGGGGGTGCCGGTGGCGGCTGCCGGCAGAGGCAGCCTGGAGGAGCAGAGCCCTGTGTCCCCCAGGAGCCCAAAGTGGGGAGCCCAGAGAGGGGGCAGCGCCACCATGGGCGGGAGCCTCAAGAGCCTGGAGAGGGGCAGGGGGGACTCCTTGGAGCCGCTGCAGCCCAGAGCAGAGAATGAGGGGAGAAGGGAGCCCGGGAGCCCAAACAGCCGTGGCATCCCGAAATGGGGAGAGCAAATCAGGGGGAGCTTTTGGCATTGCTGGGAGTGCCAGCAGCCTGGGCAGGGCGGGCACCGAGGAGAAGGGGGACCCCGAATCCAAGCGTGACCCGAGTAGCTGGGACAGGGGGTAACCCCCGAACACCAAAGGGGAGGGAGCAGGGACGGGGAACTCCTGGGAGGCTTTTCCATGGCTGAATCTTGGTGTTTGGGAGGTTTTTATGGAGCTCAGATGGCCAGTGACTTGTAGAGGTGGACTTGGGCAGAGGGAACTTCAAACTCAATGTGCCTATACTTTGTTGTCCTCAAACCAGGATTTCCCATTCGCAGTGCTTGGGCAGCTGCAAGAAAGGGAAAGATGCCCCAGGACACTGAGGCAGGTGAGGAGGAAGTCAGTGCCTCTTTCCTCTCTGTGCTGCTCCATCTCCCTGCCCAGCACGGCCCCGGCTGCAGCTCAGCCCTGGGGGGATCTCCTTGCCCTTGCCTGTGGCACAGAGGCAAATCCCGTCCTGTCCTTGTCCTTCCTCCCCCAGAGCAGGAGCTGAGCATGGAGAGCAGGGAGGACAAATGCCCATGGCAGAACCTGGTAGCAGAGGCCGTTTTGAGCGGCTCCACGGTGCAGGAAGCCAACGGGGAGAAAAGCCCTGGAGATGCTGCACGAGGAGGGGCTGCAAATGCAGCTGGTGGGGATCTGAGGGGGAAAGAGCCAGCCTGGGCTGGGAAGGTGGCCGGAGATGGAGCCAGAGCTCGGAGCTGGTGCTCCATGAGCAGCTCCATGATGGGGAGAAGCCCCACACCTGCTTGGAGTGTGGGAAGAGCTTCAGGAGGAACTGCAACCTGATCAGACACCAGAGGCCCCACACTGGGGAATGGCCCTATGAGTGTGATCAATGTAGGAAGAGGTTTAAGACCAGCTCCAATCTCCTCGATCACCAGCACATGCACACAAAGGAAAGGCCCTTCCGCTGCCCCGACTGCGGGCAGGGCTTCAGGTACAGCTCCTGTCCTGTTGTGCACCGACAAACCCACACTGGGGAGAGGCCCCACGAGTGTGAGGAATGTGGGAAGAGCTTCAGACAGAGCTCCCAACTGATCTGCCACCAAAAGATCCACACGGGGGAGAGGCCCTACGAGTGTGGGGAGTGTGGGAAGGGGTTTCGGATCAAGTCAGATCTCCTCCGGCACAATTGGATCCACACAGAGGAGAGGCCTTTCCAATGCCCCGATTGTGGGAAGGGATTCCAGCACAACTACACAACTACACGCTCATCAAGCACCCATGCATCCACACTGGGGAGAGGCCCTACGAGTGTCCCCAGTGTGGGAAGAGCTTCTCCAGCAGCTCTAACTTGACCCAACACCAACGGAGGCACCGGTAAGGGAAGCCCTGCGAGTGCCCCGAGTGCGGGAAGAGCTTCGTGTGCTGCTCCAGCTCCATCCCCCACTGGAGGAGGCACTTTGGGCACAGCCCTGGTCACTCACATTCCCTGTGATCCATGTTGGGAACACACCTGGCTGCTTCTCCTTTTGGTTTGGCTTAAATTTTTTTCTCTTCTCCATGTCTTTGCACTCCAAAAGCCAAGAGGGATCAATCTGTCACCTCAAAACCACTCAAATCCCAATGAAAACAACTGCATTTTAACCCAACAGGGCTCAATCTCACCTCAAATTGCTTGTTCCCGCCTCACAAAAACTCAATCCTGTGCCAGACTCACTCCATTCCACAGCCACCAGTGTGAGTTGGGGTTGGGAGGTGATTGGTAGAAGTGGGATCCCAATTTGGAGCAGTGGGATGGGGATTGTGTGGGGTGGCTGGGTGGGATGTATTTGACAGCAAATAAAACTTTCAGAGTTACTGATTTCTGTCCCATTCATTTTCAGTCAGTTCTGTGTGCAGAGTGCTGCCTTCTCAGCTGTTTCAATTCCTATAAAAATCTCATTTTTTAAGTCATCTAACCCAAACAATTCAAAAACCTATATCCAAATAAAACTACTCACCCGAAATTAGAATTTTGAAAAAAATAATTAATTTTTTAGAGTACTTAAGAATGTTAATAAAGTTTAATTGTTTGGTTCAAATGTGTGAGAAATTACAGTGGTGTTTGGTTTTGTGTTTAGTATATTTGTAATAGGAATTTTTTTTACTAAGGTGTGTTAGATTCTATGTTAGTTTTTTAGATATTTTTTATCTAAAGTATATTGGTTACTGAGTTAAAACTTACAAAAGGTATTTCTTTGTATATAATTTGTTTATTTATATTTTTTGGTAATGTTATATTAATAGTTTACTGTTGTTTTGGCTTGAGTCATTATTGGAGTATTGTAAGGAAGAGTTGAAATTAGATTTTATTTTTATATTTCATTTTTATTCTAATGTATTTCATTTTAATTATAATTTCTTGATTTTTAATTTATTATAATTTGCTGAGAGAATATGAAGGAAGTTCAAGGGCAGGAACATTTTTTCCTGGCTGGGAACTGGAATTCCAGACCCTGGGAGTGTGTGCCGGACCACATACACTGCAATCAAATATGGACTGGGATCAAATATGGACTGGGATCAAATATGGGCTGGGATCCTATGGGTCAGGACGGCACAGAATGGGACCATAGGGATCAGGACCGCACAGCTTGGGATAAACTGGACTGTGATCAAATATGGGCTGGCACCATATGGAATGGGACCATAGAGATCAGGATGAGACAGACTGGGATAAACTGGGTTGAGATTATACGGACTGGGCCATATGGACTGGGATTGCACAGACTGGGATTGCACAGACTGGAATCACACGGACTGGGAAAAAGCTTTGGCTACCATAGGCTACCTTGGCTGCCATGCACGTCTGAAGGCAGCCAAATTAAGTTGGCCATATCCTGTTTGGGGGTCCCATCCCCCTCTTCCCTCCGCTCTCCCGCCCCTTCCCCATCGTTCCCCCAGTCCCCAATCCCCTCCCCCGTGCTTGGTTTTGCGGGTTCCAGGCGCCTCCTGCTCCCTTTGGGGGTCCCGACCCCACTTTGGGTTAATTTGGGGCCCTGCCCCCTTCCCACCGCGCCCTCCCCTCCCTCCGCAGCCGGGGGGGCTCCGAGCACCCCCAGTGCCACCAGTGCGGCCCCGGCTGCCCCCGCACGCCCCATCCCCATCCCCGGGGTCACCTCCCCCCGCCCCGAATTCCGCTCCTGGCAACTGATGAGTCATCAGCGACAAACACTGATTGGCTGGAAATGGCCCGTGGAGCAGCGGGACAGGCACCTTTGCAGCCTGAGCTGCCCTTGTTCCTCTCTGTCCGTGCCCGGAACACAGCGCGGAGGAGAAGGGCAGCAGGGCCCTGCGTGTCCCCGGGCTCAGGTTTTGCACCGCTTCAGCTCCACGGAGATGCGGGTCAAGTGAAAAACACAAACAGTTTATTAAGGGAAAGCGAAGGTAAGGGGTGAGCTGGGAGGCAGAAAAGGGGATGGGCAGGGCCTGAGGGCTGCAGGGAGGGAGCTGCCAACAGGGAGAGAGATGGCAGGAGCTGCTGGAGCTTCGCACAGGCTCAGCTGTGAGCAGCCAGAGCCGTGCGTGGAGCTCCAGCTGGTCACTTCTGCTCTGCAGGTGCTCCCATCTTCAATGGGCACTGGAAATCGCCGATGGACGCTGGTACATCTCATCCAGCAGATGAACAAAGTCGTGCACATCTTCTTTCAAAGGTCATCTAAAGCAGTTTACTCATGCATGATGGATTCTCATCTTCCTTCAGCGCTTGAAGAGCTGGAAGAGTGGAACAGAGCCAAGGTCAGAGGCCAGATTGAGGGAATCCAAGGAAAGCCTCCTGCCAGGGCCATCCCAGCCAGCTCTTGCCATGGCCAGGAGGGAGCGGGAGACAAGGGCTTCGGCCGGAAGGTGCTGGCCACGGATCCCCCATGTGTCCCTGAAAGCTCTCCGGACTGTGCCCCCACCACCCCTGGTCCGCACAGGCAGCAGAGCCCTCCGCAGCCCGGGCACAGATTGTAGCTGCGGAGCCGGGATTTGCAGCTGCCCCCACACCCCCGGCAGTGCTCGCTGCCACGCAGCTGCCCTGACTCACCCTCAGTGAGGACCTGGAGCTCCTCCTGCTGCCCCATCACGAGCACTCCGGCCAGCCCTGGCAAGACAGAGCATGTGGCGGCGCCAGGCGGCACAGCTGCCCAACACGGGCTCTGCCAGCCCTGCGGCCGCACGCCCTCCTGGCGGGCAGGGCTGCTGCCGGGCCCTGCCGCCCGTTGCCGCCCCAGGGCACGGCTGCGGGAGGGCGGCGGCAGCAATGCCCAGGGCGGACGGGGCTGCAGCGGCCCGGGCGCGGCTCCCGCTGTAGCCGGGGCAGCAGCCGGGCCGGGGGCAGGGAGGGGCGCGGGGCTGCTGGCTCACCCATGAGCCTGACGGCCGCCTCTCGTAGGGGCCTCTGTGGGCTCTGCAGGTGCGGCAGGGCCCAGCGCAGGTGCTCGGCCGCTCGGCTCTCGTCCTGCAGCAGCTGCGGGGAGCGCCGGCAGGGAAGGCTCGGCGCGGGCTCTGCCCCTGGGCAGAGTACTATACAGTAAACAGTACTATAATGTTAGAAATGAGAAGCTTGACTAGGTCATTATTCAAGCAGCAATCAATTTATTAATTATTTTGGTAAAGTATGAGCAATACAGTGCTGAGTACAGTGGGGGAAATTTTCCCTCCAACTGCACACAGATAGTTGAGACTTAGCAGTATTTATAGGGGGGCACTCCTAAGCTTTCTCAGCAGTTTCTAGTCCAAATTTTTACTCATCAGTAGTTTCTTTTCCCATTTTTTACATCACAATTCTATACAGTATTGTGATTATTTTTTCTCAGGATGTATCCCAGAAAAGGAATATCCCAGGTGGTGGGGGGTCCAACTTCTGAACGAAGAAAGAAGTCTCCCAGCTGGTGGGGTCCAGATTCCAGACATGGCTTTACCTTTTGATTGCAAGGACTATAAATCTCACAATAGTGATGTCCAGCTTCCCTTGGTCAAAATTGTTAGTCCTTGCGTTGATATTCATATTCATTCCTCAAGCTGCTTTTCACTGTTTTGTCAAGGTGTGAGATATTTCCTTTTTACATATTCTGAAGCTATAGTTTCAGAGATCCTTACTACAAGCAATATTCTGAAATTATACTTCAAAAGGTTATTATTGCAAAACTCTTGAAGGCTTAGCTACAAGCAGAAAGTTCCTGTCATAAAGCAACATCCTCAAAGCTTTAATTCAAATGCTTCTAAATCAACTTAAGACTTATAAAAGCTAATTAGGAACAAAGGATAGGTTCAAAGGCCTTCTTCCATGCTTTGCTTTCCTCAGTTATATTAGAATTCGTCTTTATAAGTGTCCCATGGTTGGTTTCCACACATATCAAAATCACAAATACACACGTTGCCTGTATGTACCTGACACAAAATACAGCTTTGTATTTGAAAAAAGGAGAGAAAGGAGAGCGATTTAGAAAGATGCATCACCAATTGCCTAAATTGTTTATCATCTTGCAGATCTGCACTTGCTGGGGAGCCTGATTTTACACCAAGGACCTGGGGAACCATTCCCAGCAATTGGGAAAATCCGAGGTCGTCCATGCACTCATTGATGAGGTCTCCAAATGTGCCCCAAAATTTGGTCCGGCTCTTAGAGGCCTAAAAGAGCAAGTCCAAGTGACTTGATGATATTTTTCGGCCCAGGAAGCCCTGCAGCTGATGGCACACTTCACAATCAGCAGGGGACACAGCTCGGCCAAAGCCCAGACCTCTGCTGGGAGCCTTTCTCCTCAAATACCCTTCAGACAAACCTCCATCCAAGTTACTGGGGAAAGTTTCTTCAAATGATCCATTTCTGGCACATGACTACAAAGGGTTATGAGAAAGATTCTAACAGCTGCTCTGGAGTCAAAGAGCCAGCACTAAGAGCCCTTGTCATCTCTTTGTAGCTAAATCCCACTTTGGGGGATTTGAGGGAGTTTGGAACAAGCTAGAGAGCAGACCTCTGAGTGTTTTAGATGATGCCATTGCTTTTTCTTCTCTGCTACACAGACAGGAAGGGTGAGTTTGGCTCACATCTCCACCGCATGGCTCACAAGGCCAAAACACTTGTAGTTACAAGAGCTTTGAAGGATTTCTTGGCCAAGAAGACACTGCCAACAAGGATATTTATGTTTTGCAGCCAATCCTTCAATATTTCGTCTTAGGGGCTCTTGCTACAGTATAAGCTTCCTTAGCCAATCATGTTATGACACGCAAACCTACAGCACTGCATCCTAAGCTTCTTGTTTACCATTGTAACTACTTTTATTTTTTCTAGATCTTCAGCCCTAAAACTCTAAACTTTCCTCCACTTCAACCTTCCTCCCCGTCTCTCTGCTATAATAAACTAGAAATCCACATTCTCGCTTCTAGCACCTAAGTTTGGAAGCCCTTTCCAAGGTCTCTGATCAAATCCTGTGTTTAATTCTAAGCTTTGCTGACAAGACCAAAGATCTGAGATTTCCCTGCATTTGGGTTTCCAACAACACTGATGCTGTTAGTTCCAGAGTGCCCAGGGTCCCTCTTGCAAGTCAACTCTGGCAGGAACAAGGCGGGCAGCTGCCGGAGGGCTGCTTGTGGCCTCTGCCAGCCCATTGCTCAGGGCTTGCCAGCGCCCCAGCCCCTCATTGGCTGCCCCAGCCCGGCCAAGCTGCCCGGCAGCAGCGCCGCAGCCCCACAGCAGCTGCAGAGCAGCCCCATCCAGAGGCACCTGGGAGCCCTCAGCAATCCAGCCAGCAGCACACGGGCAGGAGGATACAGAGGGTGGTTCCTTCCTGGCACAGGGCTTGTGGCCATCTCCAGGCACCACTCTGGCAGGGATCCCTGCAGCCCTGGCCCCTGCCCACCCACTCTGTCACCAGCACAAAGGCTTCAGCAGAGCCACCACAGGACAAGGGGCTTCTGGCCATTTTCCCTTGCCCACTGCACGCCTGGGCAGCTGGCTGAGCCAGGGTACCCTTCTCCCCCTCTTCCCCTATGCCCTGCAGACCCTGGGTAGCAAAAGAAAGCTCCTGGGAGTCTGTGTATTATAACACACTCTATATTCATATACTAAGGAAAAAAAACAAAAAGAAGAAAAGAAAAATCTTAAAGAAATGGAAAATTCCAGCTGGCTCAGGTGGCCCCAGCAGACAGAGCCTCTGGCATCAGGTCTCTGCAGAGCTGCAGCAGCGCAGCCAGCCAAGCCCCGACAGACGAGGCCGTGTCCTTCATGCCCTGCGGAGCTGATCTTGCAGCCTCTGGAAGAGGGAATATCGCTCACTCTGCAGTGCCTAGAGGACATACAGTGTTTCTAGTGCCACGTCCGACACGGCACCACTGATGTCCTCTGTCAGCGGTTCAAGGGCTGCAAGAGAGAGGGACAGAGCCATGGTCACATCCCGGATCTGCGGGGAGCCGAGGAGAGCCCCCTACCAGGGCCATCCCAGCCGGCTCTAGTCATGGCCAGGAGGGAGCAGGGACCAAGGGCACTGGCTCGAAGCAGCTGGCCACGAATCCCCAAGGTGGCCCTGAAATCTCTGTGTGCTCTGCCCACGCCGCCCCATATCTGCACAAGGAGCAGAGCCCTCTGCAGCCGGGGCAGGGCTTGCAGCTGCCCCCTCCAGCCCCCTGGAGCGGTCAGCCCGCTGCCCTCACGCACTCACCAGTGCAGATCAGCTGCAGCTCTTGCTGCTGCCCCCTCAGGTGCCGCCCGGCCATGCCTGTGAACACAGAGCCTGTCACGGCCCCAGCGGCACAGCTCCCTGCCAGCGGCGCTGCCGGCGCTGTGGCCACACGGGCTGCTGGCCAGGCAGAGCTCAGCCCGGCCCTTGCCGCACGCTGCCGCCCCAGGGCACGGCTGCCAGAGGGCAGCAGCAGCAATGCCGAGGACAGGCGGGGCTCCACGGTGCCGGGCCAGGCTGGCGCTGCCGGGGCAGCAGGCGGGGCCGGGGCCGAGCTGCGGCGGGCCGGGGAGGAGCCCGGGCTCGGGACTCACCCAGGAACCTGACGGCCGCCTCTCGCAGGGACTCCTGTGGGCTCTGCAGGTAGTGCAGTGCCCTGCGCACGTGCTCGGCCGCTCGGCTCCTGTCCTCTGCCAGCTGCAGAGAGCGGCAGGAGGGAAGGGTTGGCGCGGGCTCAGCTCCTGGGCCGGACGCTGCCTGCGCCCACTGCCGGCCTCGCCTGCCCGCCCAGCCCTGAGGCGCGGCCAGCAGCCGCTGGCCAAGGGCTCCCGAGGGCAGGGGGCAGAGGGCTGGCTGCTGCCCGGGGAGCCGCGGTGCCGCCCCGCAGCCCCGCCGGGCCGGGGCTCCATGGGCACCCGACTCAGGCCCACGGGAGCCTGGAGCAGAGCCCGCGCGGCCTCTGGCTGCAGCAGCGGGCACAGCTGTTAGCCCCGCACACTGAGCACCGCCCTCAGGGACCTTGGCCATGCTGAGGCTGGGGGGTCTCTGCTGTTCTTACCAGGCACTTGCCAAAGCTCTGATCCACATGTAGCATTTGTTCTATATCCCTCCTCTTCAGGAATCTGGCTGAGGAATGCAGCGTTTCCCGGGAGGCCTGGAGAGGGACAGAGATGCACAGATGGCCCTACAGTCCAGGGCACAGGAGCATGCCAGTGGCACAGGCTGGAGGAGGCTGCAGCCCACAAGGTGCCCGGGCAGGAGGCAGCCCAAGCCCCTGCCAGGGGGACAGCAGCTGGCCACAAGTGCTCACCTCAGCAACCATCTGATTCTCATCATGGCAGTGGAAGTAGAGAGGGAGCAGGCTCTGGCGCATGTGAGACTTGAGGGCCTTTCTTCCCTCTTCTGTTAATAAGTCCAGCATCTCTTGAAAGAGAGCCATGGAGCTCAGCTGCACCTGGATGTCATCCTGGATGACAGGAAAGGGCAAAAGACCTGAGCATCAGCTGCTTCAGGCCCCCCAGGGCACAGGCGTGCATCTGCACAGGGCACCAAGGGTCCGGGCAGCAGCCAGTGGCTGTGGCTGTGGGCACAGAGCCTTACGCTGTCAAAGAGTGGCAGGAGCGCCTCAGCCAGCTGCAGGGCGATGGGGGTGGCTATTGGAGCACCATTATCCAGGAGCAAATATCGGAGTAGAAGAATGCTCATCCTGACCATGTCGCTGTCATTTTCCTCCAGGAGCTCCACAAGACTTTCAGTCAGGCTCTGCATTTTTTCAGCCTGTGCGGAAGACGACTTTGTGAAAGGCCGCCCTGCTGCCGCAGGGCCCAGAGGCCAAAGGCCTGTCCCGAAGCACTGGGGCAGCTGAAGCGGGAAGCAGGAGAGATGGGAACAGCTGCCCCAGCGGCCGAAGCCCAGGCAAGGCCAAGCGACTGCGTTGCCCAGCCCCACGCTGCCTGCACGGCTTCGGCCACTGCCCCCTTCTCACCATCAAGGGATTCTTGCCCAGCACTACGAGGCCTCGGAGTGCCAAGTAACGCCTGGCCATGTGCTCGCTCTGCAGGTTCTGTGCCAGGATCTGCAGGACACTGTCACTGCATTCCCTCAAGTCCAGGCACTCGAGGACCTGAAAGGCACAGGGCAGTGACAGGGGAGCCGGCCGGCAGGAGCCCAGAAGCGCACAGGGCCGGGCCCAGGCAGCAGCACAGGGCACGGGCACTGTCCTGGCAGCTGTGGCTGTGAGAGGCCAGAGGGCTGGGAGGCCGCTCAGCCAGGCAGCGCTGGCCTTGAGGCTCACCTCCACAAGGAATGCCAGGGCAGGGAAATCCCAGTATGGCATCTCTTTGCCGAGCAGGGCGAGCAGGTAGAATGCCACCGCGGAACAAAAGTGGATGGCTAAGCGGCGAATTTCTCTGAAGAGGGGAAAAAGGAAACAAGAGCCTGATGCAGTGGGGCAAACCTCTCCCAGGCGTGACTCACCCAGTTCTCATCTTTCCCCAGCACCCTTCCAGCAAGGGGACGTGGGCCGTTTGGGAGTTGGTTGCTCATGGGTACCCTCCTCTGCCAGCCTATTCCAGTCTGCTTGGCCGTCCCTCAGTGACAAGGCCCTCTGACCCATGGCCACCACGGACACTTTGTGGGGCACCTGGGCACAGAGCAGCAATGTCAGAGGCAGTGGGGAGAAGGGGGTCTCACCTGGCAAGCAGAGCCACGGCAAAGTGGTGGGTGTCAAGAGAGAGCAGCGTGTCCCAGGCACACCTACGCTCCATTGCCACCACCACATCCTCGCAGCGGAGAAGGCAGAGCAGGGACTTCAGGGTGCGCACAGCAAACCTGTGTGCACAGCAAAGCCCAGGTCACACTGGCAGCACTGGCTCCTTGGCAGGCCACGTGGCAGGGACAGGAGGAGTGGCATGGAGCACCTGTTGGGGCTGGTGGCAAGGCCGTGCTCTTCCTGGCATCCCTTCCAGAAGGTGTCGACCTCCTCTGGCATATCCAGAGTGCTGAAGAACACTTGGAATAGCAGATGCACAAATAGGCGGGGGAAATACACCTTCAATATCCGTGGCAGACAGGGCACCTGGAGGATCTTCCACGTCACCACAGTTGCCTGCAAAGGACAAAGCCCCCCGAGACAGCGCTCAGTGCCGAGGTGTGTGTGTGGCAGGGCCCGAGCGTGGCAGGGAGAGGTCAGGAGAGACCATGGCAGGGGGAGCACGGGGCCTGGTGGGCCTGAAGCTGCCCCTTGGCCAGGTTTCAGGCCAGCGCCTGAGGCAGGGAGATGCAGTGGGGGAAGGAGGATGGAGAGCTGCTGGAGAGACAGCCTTGGGGCCTGCAAAGGCCAGTTGCAGAAACTCACCGTCAGGGCAAAGACAGCCGTTTCGTCCCCATTGGAGGTGCAGGTGCTGTACTCTGGCCAGCTGCCCAGCACATCCAGGAGGATCAGCTGCGCCAGCTCCGCAGTCCTGGCTGAGCCCATGATGGTCATCCACATGGCCATGGCAGCTCTGTGGGGTTAGAGCTGTGTCTCAGGAGGGTCTCAGAGGAAGCACCAGGGGCAGCTGAGCCGGCTGCCATTTCTGCCTCTGCCCACTGCCCCCCTGCCAGCAGGAGGCAGACAGCCCAGGCCTGTGGGGACAGAGCCCTGAGAGGCGGCAAGGGAGCACAGCAGCAGGCTCAGGGGCTGGCCTGGCAGGGCTGGGAAAGGGAGCATCCAGAGGGCCCTGGAAGTCTCTGTTGCTCCGACACCTGGGGCAGGCTGTGCAGGGTGATGGGCTGGGGAGGCCTGAGCCCTGTGGGCAGGTGGGCCCCATACCTGTCACAGGACAGGGCCACACGCAGGAGCGTCACCACTGCGTCATTTGGCTGTGCTTCGGTGAGATCCAGCAGGGTCTTGTCCAGCCTGTGCTCAGCAGAATCATTGGCCATGAGCCACTGGTGGATGTAGCTCACCATGGCAGGCACCTGGAGAAGGCACGGGGAGACTTGGAAAGCTGCCAGAGGGGGCAATGTTCCCAGCTTCCCCAGAGGAGTGCTTCCCTTCCCACCCCACTGCCATGTGGCCTGAAAGGCTCACAGCAACCAGCATGCGTGGATTGGGAGGCCAAGCAATTGCTGGGAGGATCAAAGCCTGGCCCAGGCTGCTTACTTGCTTTGGAGTGTAAAAATCTTCCTCTACAAGCATATGCAGCAGGGCAGCACCGGTCTTGCTGAGGAAGATGGGCGAGTATGGTCTGAGGCCTATGCCCGTGGCGATGGTCTCTTCCTCTTTAATTCTCTTGAGGAAGTTGCAAACAAACTGTAGGAGAAGGGCAAGAAGCCGAGGATGTTGCATGGAGTGCTGCACACACGGTGCTGGGCTGAGCAGGGACAGCAGGCCCAGCCCAGGTGGGGGTGGCTGCAAGTACCTGCGCTGTTCTGCGGAAGCGGCCGGGGCTGGACTCCTGCTCTTGTGTGCGCTCCGGGGCTGCATCTGGCAAAGAGCGAGCGCAGCCAGAGATGAGGGGCTGCGGGAGAGGCCGGACAACACGGCCCAGCCCTGCGATCCCCAGGCAGAGAGAGCCCCGGGATGCCCCAGGGGGATGGAGCACGGCCACTGCGGGTGTCTGCCCGGCCCCTCTTCCGTCCTGTCCGTGGGCATGTCCCCACAGGATAGCATGGCACGGCACGGCATGGGGTCCAAGCTGGCAGCAGGCACCAGTCCTGTGGCCCAGCTCTGCCACTCACCCTCCTGCGGTGGCTGGAACGGCACCACCTCCTCAGTCTGCTGTGCCGGGGCAGCTCCAGGGCCACCTTCCTCCTCCTCCACGCAGGCCAGCTCAGGCACTGCCGGGTGTCTCTGCTCCATGTCTCTGCCTGGATTTGTGGCTATTTGCAGGAGACTTGCCTTGGAAAAGCTCCAAGTCACCAAGTCCTGCAGTGGTGCCTGGAAGGCACCTTCAAGTAAGAAGCCTCAGGAAGGCTACAGGACAGCAAGTCCTGCACTCGGTCTCAAGGGCTCCTGCCACAAGGACAGGGGACTCCTGACAAGGACTATGATATGGCCTCAAGGGCACCTGCAGAAGAGAAGCCTCAGGGAGACCACGGGTCAGCAAGCCCTGTGGTCTGGCCTCGAGCTCAGCTGCAGGAACCAGGCTTCAGAAGAGCTCCGGGTGGGACGCGAACGAGCGCGCTGTGCGGGGGCTCCTCACGGCACCGCTCTGTCCTGTCCTGTCCCGTGGCGTGCTCTGAGCACTGTGGCGTGCTCTTGTCACCTCCAGCCCCTATGTCACCCCGTGTCACAAAGGGCCCTTGGACAGCCGTTCCATGTCACAGTGACTGTGCAGCACCTGTCACCAAGGGCCCTTGCAGACACTGCCGCCTGCCCTGGGGCCACGCCCAGCCCACCCAAAGTGGCCCAGTTTGGAGGGAATGGCAGGCCCCAGGAGTCTAAGCCAGGTCGAGAGGATCTTTAAGAAGGGCTCAGAGCATCAGCAAACGCTGCCATGCTCTGTGGGCTCAGGGCAGCAGAAGGAGCCCTGAGGGCTGCAGACGCAGCCGTTCTGGGAAGGGCACGGGGCCTTGCAGGGAAGCTGGCACGGCCTCCTTGGGACACGTCCCGGCTGGTGGCCGTCCTAAAGCTGCCGGTGTGACATGCACAAGGAACGTGTGGGCCCGGGCACGAATGCTGCTCTGAGGCCTGGGGCCCGGGGAGCGCTGACATCAGCAGGTGTGGCAGAGTCCCCGGCCAAGCAGACCTGCCACCCCCCGAGCCCTGGCAGCGCTGGTGCCCGTCTCCTGCCCCAGAGACCTGTGCCCCCGGGGGGCTTCTGTGCCAGAAGGAGCCAAAGGCCACGTGCCTAGGGGGCTGTGCCTCTTTCCTGCAGGGGCTGATGGCAGGAGCACCTGGAGCAACTGCTGGCACACTTGGTCTCTGTCAGATGATGTTGCTCCTTCCTGAAATGCATTTTTCTCGTGGAAGGCATTGGCAGTAGCACCAGAGCACCATCCATTGCTGAGTTTCCCAGGGCAATTAGATTGCAAAGTTAACAGTCTGAAATTTCCTTGTGCTTTTCTCACTCTCTTTCCCACATTCTGGAAAAAACGGCATCTGCCCAGCCTCTGCTATTCTCAGCTTCAGTTGCTGCATGTCTTGCTCTGGCAGCTCATGTCCAAACAGAACTGTGTCTCTGCTGAGCACAGCAATGAGCTGCCACAAAGTGGCAAGTTCCCCAGTGAACATCAAGGCAGAGACGCGGAAGTGCAGAGGATAAGGACAACTCTGGAAGGAGAAGCTCTTCTGTGTCTCTGATGATGGTGCCCACACCCTGAAGCAGCAGCCAAGAGAAGCGCTGGAAGCAGACGGGCGCAGTTTTGGGCAGTACAATATCAAAAGATATGAAACCATTAGGCAGAATGCAAAGGAGGACTGCAAGGATGGAGTGTGGCCTGGGGGGGAAGCCCTAGATGCATCTGCAGCCACTTTGTTCAGCCTGGAGGAGAGTAAAGGGCGTCATTGTGGTCTTCAACATGCTCCTGAGAGGAAACAGAGGGGCTGCTGCAGCTCTCGTCACTGTTGGGACCAGTGACAGGACTGGAGAAAAGGGCAGGGAGCTGGGACAGGGCAAGTTTCATTTCCGTATCAGATCAAGGTTTTTCACCCAGAGCACAGTCAGGCACTGGGACGAGTTCCCCATTGACGCAGCCCAGCGGAGCCCGGGCTGGCTCTTGGGAAAACTGCGGCGCTGCGCCAGGAGTGGGGAACGGCCGAGGCGTGGGTCCTGCCTGCGGCTGACCCTGGTGAGCCACTGCTCAGTGGTTCAGGATCTCCTAACTGCAGCACGGAGCAGGCCAAAGAGAAGGAGGAGGCTCCTCGATGGTGAGGTTCCACAGGCCAAGGTTTATTCCAAGGGAAGGATTCAGCAGCAAAGAGCCACCAGCACTTCTGTGCACGGGATTTTATCGGGGTACGACTCAGGGGGTGGATACAAACGACTGAGCAATAAGGAATCTGCAGGGGAGGAGCGAGGGGATTCCATCAGTTGCTTGGGACTAATTAGGACAGATGGGAGGAGAGGGTAGGTCACATGGGCCAGTGGGGCTTCCAGCAATAGAGGAATTCCAAAGGGGTGGTGCAGTCAGGGATTGGTCCAAGGCAAAAGTGACAGGGAAGGTTCAGGAATAAAGAGCTGGATTATCTTGAGAGGCAGGGAAGGAGCTGGAACAAAGAGCGGGGAATGGCATGAGGGACAGCCTTGAGGGAGGGCAAAACCTAGGGGTAAACCAAATTGGGGAAAATACGGGGTACATGAAAACAAACCATTCTACGATAACTGATAAATAAACACCAACTGGAACACCCCAGGGAAATGGTCACAGCACCAAGCCCCTCTGAGTTTGAGAAGTGTTCGAAGAACATTGAGCAGTCACGCAAGCTTTTAGACACTACATCAAAAGTAGAAAGTGTACGATAGTCAAGAGAGGGAAAAAGAAAAAGAGCTCCCTGCAGCCATGGTGGCAGCTCTGGATCAGCACCAGGGAGAGGACTGATGTAGGCGTGGTTAAAGCAGAGGCAGGGGCGAAAATAGCAGAGGCAGAGGAGGTTCAAAGCAGCCACAGACCAAGCTGGGCCCAAATCAATGTGCATCTTGTAAGAAATCAGGACACTGGAAATAGGGCCAGTGCCCAGAGTTAGCAGACAAAGTACACAAAACTCTTGCAGCCACTCTAGATGATAAGAAATGACCGAGACTGGCAGTTCTTACCCTAGCAGGCCACTGTTTAAAATACAGCTAAAGAATGATGAAGAAGTTGAAATTTTAAGAAATAGTGGAGACACATTTTCACTCTTGAATCAAGCACTGCTACCCAAAAGTGAAAACTATCTTCAAGCAATAGGAGCAACTACAGGGCAGCCAGAAAATGCATTCTTCCTGAAACCACTTTGATGTAAAATCAAGAAGAAAATGGGAATACATCAGTTTCTGTATTTCCCAAACTCACCCAAATCTGTCCTATGCAGGGATTTGCTTGAAAATTTAGAAGCAACAGTTCCGTTTAGAAAAAGAAAACTTCAATGGAAGGTACCTGAAGACAAATGAGCGCTTTTAGCAGTAGGACTGACAATTGATACCAGACCAACAAACAAGAAGAACTAGTTAGAGCAAGTATTGAATCAGGTGTACCCAAGAGTATGGGATACTGATAGCCCAGGAAAATCAAAACCAGGAGACCCTATGAAAATTGAGCTACAGACAAGAGTTAGGGCAGTAGTCACTGCCTCCCCCACAGCAAGAGGAACAAGACTTGGATATCAGGCAGTGGAGCTCAATGCCTAAGGCTGAGGGGCGGGTGGCTCCAGTCTGGAGCACAGGGAGGGCACCCCCCCAGCCCCACAACAGCTGGCCTCACAGCCCTGAAAGGCCAGGACCAGGGTTCCACGCCTGATTCCAGGGCATCCCTCCAACCGGCCACCGACCTGGAAGCGCCAGAGCAGCCGGCTGTCGGGATCAAGGCGGCTGCCAGGGGGCTGCTTATGGCCTCTGCCAGCCAATTGCTCAGGGCTTAGCAGTGCCTCAGCCCCTCAGGGTCTCCCCCAGCCTGGCCAAGGGTGCCGGCAGCAGCGCCGCAGCCCCAAAGCAGCTCCAGAGGAGGCCCATCCAGAGGCACCTGGGAGCCCTCAGCACTGCAGCCAGCAGCAGACGGGCAGGAGGACATGGATGGCCCTTCCTGTCCGGCACAGGGCTCGTGGCCATCTCCAGGCACCGCTCTGGCAGGGATCCCCGCAGCTCCGGCCCCTGCCCAGCCGCTCTGTGGGCAGCACAAAGGCTTCAGCAGAACCACCAAAGGCCAAAAGGCTTCTGGCCATTTTCCCTGCAACACTGCACGCCTGGGCAGCTGGCTGAGTACAAGCAACCTTTTCCCCCTCTTCTCTTATGCCCTACAGACCTTGCGCAGGAAAAGAGAGATGCTGGGACTCTGTGTATTGTAAGATATTTTATATTTACATACTCAACAATGAAAATGCAAACACAAAAATCTTAAAGAAGAAAAAGAAAATTCCTGCTGGCTTAAATGGCCCCAGATCATCTCTCTGCCGAGCTGCAGCAGAACAGTAAGGCAGTGCAGCAAAGACGAGGCCGTTTCCTCCATGCACTGCGGAATCGATCCCGCAGCTTCTGCCATGGGGAGTAGGGAGCTCTCTCAAGAGCCCGGAGAACTAAACAAAATTCTACTGCAGCATCTCTGATTGCAGGACTGCTGTCATATGCCATTTCTTCAAGGGCTGCAAGAGAGAGGAACAGAGGCAAGGTCAGATCCCGCATACGCAGGGAGCCAAGGTGAGCCCCATGCCAGGGCCATCCCGGTCGTCTCTTGCCATGGCCCGCAGGGAGCGGGGAGCAAGGGGATCAGCCCGAAGTTGCTAGCCACGAATGCCACATGTAGCCCTGATATCTCTGTGTGCTCTGCCCATGGGTGCAGATCCCTCCACAGCCGGGGCAGGGCTTGCAGCTGCCCCCTCCAGCCCCCTCGGTCAGCACGCTGCCCTCACGCACTCACCAGTGCAGATCAGCTGCAGCTCTTGCTGCTGCCCCCTCAGGCGCCGCCCGGCCATGCCTGTGAACACAGAGCCTGTCACGGCCCCAGCGGCACAGCTCCCTGCCAGCGGCGCTGCCGGCGCTGTGGCCACACGGGCTGCTGGCCAGGCAGAGCTCAGCCCGGCCCTTGCCGCACGCTGCCGCCCCAGGGCACGGCTGCCAGAGGGCGGCTGCAACGCCCAGGCCAGACGGGGCTCCACGGCGCCGGGCCGGCGCTGCCGGGGCAGCAGGCGGGGCCGGGGCCGAGCTGCGGCGGGCCGGGGAGGAGCCCGGGCTCGGGACTCACCCAGGAACCTGACGGCCGCCTCTCGCAGGGACTCCTGTGGGCTCTGCAGGTAGGGCAGTGCCCTGCGCAGGTGCTCGGCCGCTCGGCTCCTGTCCTCTGCCAGCTGCAGAGAGCGGCAGGAGGGAAGGGTTGGCGCGGGCTCAGCTCCTGGGCCGGACGCTGCCTGCGCCCATCGCCGGCCTCGCCTGCCCGCACAGCCCTGAGGCGCGGCCAGCAGCTCTAGAAGTAAAAGCAAGTGCAGGGCTGCATCATCCACCTGCCACATATAAACTCCATCAGACTCACAGATGGAGCTTATTCCTACCCTTCTCCATTGAATCTGATTTTTTTGCCTTGGTCTTGCTGCATAAAGTACGCACAATTGTTCCCACAGAGGTCTGGAAGAATGGGTAGCAGCACAAGTAGTTCTCGGTGAGTTGTCCCCTTACTTCTGCCAATGTGGATTCAGAAGCCACGCTTCTCTGGCAGCCAGCAGCTGTGCCCACCAGGCTCATGTTCTGCAGCTTCTTTCTACACCTTTTGAGACCTGTGGCTCTTTCATTCTCCTGGAGGCAAACTGTCATCTACTTTAAGCCCAGAACACTGGGCTAACAGTGGAGAGCTCCTACATACTGCTTCTCCTGAAGCTTGCCTTTAGCTTTCCCCTAAAATTTGTGGAAACTTCTACTGGCACCACAGTCAATCAGCAGTACTATTTCCTTTTCCATCTGCAAATTGCCACCAGGTCACCGCTTCTCTGATCGATGTACTACCACTTACAATTCAGCTTCACAGGACTAAAGATCCGGAGAGACATGGCTGTGCTTCTGTCCTGTCCGGATCACATAAGTCGAAGAATAAAGCCTTAATGTGTGAGTAGTCTCTGGTGCCATTCTGTTTGGATACTCACTTGGTGAAACTGAAGGCTTAGGACAGTACCTAGTGCTGAGAAGAAAAGTGCCCATAACAGGGTGCATGCTCATAGTTTGATGGTGCAGTTGAAATTGTAGGCAGCAAGATCTTTCTTAGCTGGCACTTATTTGTACTCTTTTTGCCAGATGTTTTCAAGTTTGTTAGTAGACTCTGAGAGAGCAAAAAGTTTTGTTAAGGCATAGGAACTCGTGTTTCCCTTTGAGTGTGGTCTAAAGAAGAGTGTGCAGTCAGAAGGGGAAGATCAGGGAAATCTTTTTGTGCAGCACAGTGGATTTGAGAGTAGGGACGTTTCCAACTTGCCTCTGCGCTCGCGGGTTTCGATCCCTTTCCTTCTTTTTCCAGCCGACAGCGCCGTTGTGTGGTTGTTTTGGTGAGCTCTGACAGTGCCCAGGAAAAAGACAAGCGCTCTCCTTGCTCGAACCCATTCGTATTAGGAGCAGCTCGGGGAAGAGCTCCACCATGCTTCCTGGCTCTTGGAGACTGACAGAATGGGTTTCTGCATGTACGAGGGAAGGAAGAGGAATCGTTTCATTGTTGGCTGAGCAGTTTGTAAGCTGCAAAAATAATGCAATTGCAACATTGTGTCTTCCTTTTAGAACGTTTTCTGTGTGATCAGCTGCTCAACATGTAACTCACACTGAACTACGTGGACCTCCCTGAAGATATATGCTTTCTCTAAAGCTCTATCCTACCCTCTAAGGTACCATTCTATCCTGTCAGTTTCACAGATCTCAAACCCTTTCAAAGCATCCAGCAGCTGCTTTGCCAAGAAAAAGTCCTACAACAAAAAGCCAGTGCTGGCTTTCATAGTCCCTTTGCAGTCTGTAAACTACACAAAACACACTAGTGATTCATACTTTCCTTCCCAAGTATATATATAGCATCAACATGTTTTCTCAAAGTGGCAGAGTTCATCTTTGCAACAAATCATTTCCAGCTGCAGTTCAGATTGAGAGAAGTGCCAGGACAGAAAGTACTTGTTGCCCTACCCACCTCCCCATGAAACACAATATCTGCACCTCAATCACTTTCATACACTTTCAAGTGCGGCTGAGTCCAGGCAGCTAGAGATCCTACAGAAGTGCTAGGACAGAAGACGCTCTTAATGTATCCCCTTCTCTTAGCAGCATTTAAGTTTAGCACAATGCACTGCTGCTGTGTATCTTATTTTCCAGCTAGATCTGTTGTCACTTTTTTCATTCTCATCTCTTTGTTGCAAACATCCAAGCATCTATGCCTACAGATTAAGGCTTGAAAAGTAAAAGCCAATGCAGAGCTGCACCTTTCCATTGCCACACATAAGCCACATAAATGCACTCTCTGTATCTGTTTTCAGCTGAATCTACTAAGGTGCTCTTCCTGGTCCTCTCCTATTCATTCCTCGCCTTTAGAACCTGTCTCTCTTTTATTCTCCCAGAGGAGAATCATTGTCTCCTTGCAAAGAACAATCCTCCTGAAGCCAAGGGCTCCAGCAAAGTGTTTCTGCCAAAAGATGCTTGGGCCATGCTTTTACCTACTCAACCCTATGTATTCCCTATTCCCACCATTGTTCATTGTTGTGTTACAGAGAGAGGGACAGTGGGTGAGGGACAGTGCTGAGGTGTCACAAATAGGAGAAAGCTGGGGCTGCTCTCTCCTGCCGAGCCCCATTAGCTCTGCCAGCACCTCATGGGGACACAGGGCCTGAGTGAAAGGGTGAGAATTGCAGAAGGGCTGAGCTGGAAGGGTGACCCAGCAGAATTGTTGAGTCCATTACCTGGCCCTGCACAGGGAGGGAGGGAGGCAGGAAGGCAGGCAAGAAGGAAGGAAGGAAGGAAGGCAGGAAGGAAGGCAGGAAGGAAGGCAGGAAGGCAGGAAGGAAGGAAGGAAGGAAGGAAGGAAGGAGCAGATCTGGTGTTCACCAGCGCCTGGAATCTGGTGTTTGCTGGCACCACCAGTGCCCAGATCTGATAATTTGCTGGTGTCAGGCTCCAGAGCCGGCAAATTGCCAGTGCTGGCATCGCCCAAGTCTGGCACCGGTACCACCCAGACCTGGCAAGTTCCTGATGCTGGGGCACTCAAAGGGTCTGGCTGAGCAGAAAAGGTGGTCCTGAACCGGGAGCTTTCCTTGACTGCAGCAAAGCCTCAGCATGGAAAGACTTTCCTGGAACTCTGCCCTTGGCCAGAAGAGATTGTCCCAGCAGAGCTGACCCTAAATTTCTTCTCCCAGGCAAGCTTTAAGACATGGAACACAGAAAAGCCAGAGCTGAGTCTCAGCTTTCTGCAGTCCTCCAGAAAAATCCTGTGTGTGAAGCAGCCTTTGAGCAGGTTTTATATGCCAGGTGTGGGCAATTCAGAGCCCTTTTCTTTCCCTGTAGGCTGAGACTCTGACCCTTGCCCTTTCCAAAGGCCCTAGAGCTGCCTGCCAAGGGGTCTTTTTCTCTGGGATGAGAAGAGTCTTGCTGCAAGGCTGTCCTCAACCTGCTTTTGCTGCATATATGCCTGAGGAGTGCTCATTGCTTTTAGTCTCAGGTCCTGTGTGTGTGCAGGTGAAATTAGGGAAGGAGAGACCAGCTCTGCAGGGTGGAGTTGGCTTTTTTTGGTGTTTTTTTCTTTTTAATGAACCTTCCCTGTCAGCTCCGGGCAGAGCTATGTAACTGTATCTGACACTTGCCGGTGGCACTGTGGAGGTGGCCAGGGGGACCTTCCCTGAGCCCAGGCCAGGGTGTTCATTGGCCGGTCAGTTCCATTGACTGGCCGTGGCTGTGAGCGCGTTCCTTGAAGCGTCTCCAGGGAGGGAACGCTGGGGCTGTCACCGCTGGAGTGTCACAGACAGGGGAACCCTGGAGCTGTCACTGCTGGGGTGTCACACACAGGGGAATGCTGGGGCTGCCCTGCTCCTGCCCTGTCCCCAACAGCTCTGCCAGTGCCTCGAAGGGACACAAAGGCTGAGCCAAAGGGTGAGAATTGCAGAAGGGTCTAAGCTGGGAGGGAGCCAGCAGAATCATGGAGTGTAGCCCCTGGCCCTGCACAGACAGCCCAACAATGGCAGCCTGTGCATCCCTGGGAGCGGTGTCCAAAGGCTCCTGGAGCTCCGGCAGCTTCGGATCAATCCAAACAGAGCAAGGAGGAGAGGGGCGGGCCGCAGGGAGGTGCCGCCGGGCCCGGGCGCAGGGCGGATTTGGCGTGGCGCCAAGAGCAGGGTCAGGCGGCCAAGGGCAGCCGGACATGCAGAGTCCCTTTCGACTGTCGGCAGGAGCGGCCTGCAGGCACAGCAGAGCGCAGTGGTCCCAGGGCCGTAGGCAGGCGCAGCGCGGGCAGCAGGCGCGGCACGGCCGCGGGGGCAGCGCGCGAAGGCGTCGGGCAAGGCCTGAGGGCGGCACGGGGGCGGCCGGCCCGGGGCCGAGCCTTGTGGCACGAGTTTGCCGTATCTTATGTACTCGGCTGAGATGAAGAACACGTTTCGACTTTCAGCAATTCATCAGCAGAGATGGCCTTAAGGAGAGTTTTTAAGATTCTGCCGTCTTTTAGGAGGAAGGCTTTTGCTGCGGAGTTTACTCCAGCACACATCCCACCTCCGATCCGAGGCTGTTGTGGTACGGTGGTGACTGAAGGAAACGGACAACCCCCAGTGGGACATTTCTGAGTAAGCTTTAGACAGAAATCTGAATGGAGAATTAACCCTCATACTAAACCTAATCCCCAGCCATAATCCCCAATCCTAATCCTAACCCAAGTTTTTTTCCACGTTAATTCTAAAGAGGTTAGTGTTTGGGGAAGGCCCAATGGATAAATGTGGAGGAACCTGGATGTATGATAATCATGTCTCTCCTCAGGATTTCCTGGAGCAGCAGCCTCTGGAGATGCCTTGCTGGGCCCTCCCCCCTCACAGTGGGTTCACCCAGACAGGCAACGACCTTCCCAAACAGTCAGGCACCCCTCCAAACTGACAGGGCCTCCTCACAAAACAAGGTGAGCTCCCCCAAACAGTTAAGGATCTTCTCCCTGCTCTTCTGCAGGGAGACATACATGCAGGGCTTCATCTGCCCCTCCTCCCCCTTTATTTGGAGTGGTTTATTTCCATGAGCAACCCCTGACATCCGCTGGGTGAAAGATGACACCCGTCGTGTCAGCCCTGCTATGGGGGTTTCAGAGCCTTTCTCCCCTCCTGTTGCTCTCCACAACAACAGGAGGCCTCTCACACTGCCTGGTCTGAGGGAGGCTCCCCGTGTTTTGGTGTGCCAGTTAGGGTCTGTGCCCCCTGGGATCTGTGCTGGTTTCTCCTGGGGCTGACCTTGGCCGAGGGAAATGCAGCAATAAAGAATGGAATCTCAAAGCAGTTTGGGGATTTGGAGGGCCCCCGCAGCCTGAAGGGGTGCAGGAAGGGGGGAGTGAGAGCAGCTGCCCCAACATGGGGTTTCCCCCCCAGTACTTGCCGACCGGTTTGTCTCAGCACTGGTACAATCCCCTTACACTGGAAAGCCACTTCTTTTGGGGGGGACATAGGGGCCTAAAACAACCCCCACCTCCCAGCCAGGGGAAGGAAGCCTTTTCATCTCCCCATTGGAGTGGAGGGGCTTTGTGACCCCCAAGCTGGGGGATGGGCACTTTGCGACCTCACCCAGCTGGGATGTCTGTGACTCCCTCAATTTGGGTGCAGGGGTTTTATAACCTCTCCCAAGTCGGAGTGTAGGCACTTTGTGACCCCTCCTCCCCTTCAGGATGGGGGGCTTTATGAGACCCCACAGACACAGTTGGGGTGTGCTTTGTTACCCTAAAGTAGAGTGTGAGGACTTTGTGACCCCTATAACTGAGATGTGGATACTTTGTGAACCTCCCCAGTGGGATATGGGGTCTCTGCGATCTCTCAGTTGGGTTTCAGAAGCTTTATGACCCCCTGAATTGGAGTATGGGGTCTCTGTGAGCCCCCCTGACTTCCCAAGGCCCTGCAGTTTTGGGGTGCGGGGGAGCTGAGTCCTGTAAATAACCCAACTCTCCCCTGCCCCAGGTGGTTTCTGTGTATTTGCAATTTTGGGGATCACACACTGAGGGCATGTCACACACACCTGGTGAGGAGTTAGACCTGGGGGGCATGCCAAAGCCTGAGGGGGGTTACAGCGTGTGGGGGCATCACACACAGCCAGGGGATATCAGCATCACACTGCTGGGGGCTGTCAGAGCTGGGGAGGGTCATACATTTGAGGGGGTTCACACAGTGTGTGGGGGATTACACAGCTGGGGAGGGTTCAGGGCTGGGCTGTCACAGCTTGGAGGGGATCACAGGTGTGGAGGGGGCAGAGCTGGAGGGGGTCATAGCTGGAGTGGGGGAGTCACACAGCTGAGCAGGGGAGTTGTCACAGTCCTGGGAGGTGTCCCACAGCTGGGGAGGGCCACACATTGGAGGGTTACACATACAGCCAGGGCAGGGCCCCTTTTAGGGGAGATGCTTGAGCATCCCAGGGGAGGGGGCTGTAATTAAAGCCACAATAATTTATTGCGATTTAAGGCAACTCAATACAAACCCACATGGACACAGGCGACACAGCAAGTGAGAACATCAAAACACTGGGGACCCCACTGGGATCAGCCCAGGTAATGTAGGGGAACCATGGATTTAGGGAGGCTAGTGAGGTGAGGAGGGGTCATGCATCATGCTAGGGGAGCACTCCACATTTGGTGGAGGCTCCTGCACACCCCAGCTTTCTGGTCAGGCTGCTGAAGACCCCCTGCTACTCTTCTGGGGGGCAGGACAGTCCTGGATGGGTATAGGGGACAGCCCCATGGCCAAGAATGCTCAGGCAACACCATCCCAATTCCCCCGAGAAACCCAAAAGCTGGTTTATGGGTGTGGTGGTGGGAACCCGGATTGGGGAGGGGACCCCAAGGTTGTGGAAAGGAGGAGAGGGACCTCCAGTCCCAGGTCCCTGACAGAGTATGCCTTTGATCCCTGATACAGGGTCCTGGGGTAGGATGAAGGGACATGGTGTGTTGGGAGTGGACAGTCAGGGTGGGAGGGTTTCAGGGGACATGGGAGGGATGGGGGTGTGGTTTTATGCCCCGTGCCTTCATGTAAGAGAGGAGCTGGTCGGGAATCTCAGCGAGGACTTCTCGTGCCAGCCCTGCCATGCTCAGCCCTGCACCAGGACCCCCCGTCATGTAGTCACGAAATGGAACAAACTGGGGGGGGCACAGGGGGGCAGAGCGATTGAGGGGGTCCAGGACCGGGAAGGCCCCAGAACTGTGTCCCATCCTCATTCCTGAAGTCTCAGTGTCCCTCACATCCAGGTACATACTAAGACCCAGTGCCACCCCCCCCCCCCCCCCATCCTGGTACCCCCCCTCCATCCTGGTACCCCACCCCCCTCCCATGTCCTAATGTACTCCCATATCCCAGTGTTCCCCATTTCCCAATACAGCCCTCTTTATGTCCCCAGGGCACCCCCACATCCATGTACATCCCAAGCCCCAATGCCCCTCCATATCCTAGTGCCTCCAATTTCCCACAGTCCCCACATCCCAGTGTCTCTTCCTGTTTCCCAATACACCCCATGTCCCAGTGCTCTCCCCATCCGGGTCCATCCTGGTGCCCCAGTGCCCCCTTCATTTGCCAGCACACCCTCCTCATGTCCCGGTGCCCCCCACATCCAGGTGCATCCCATATCCCATTACCTCCCTCCAATGTCCCAATGTTCCTGCCTGCTAATGATCTGGGCTTCCCCCCACATCCAGGAACATCCTAAGTCTCACTGCACCCTTTTTTCACAGCACAGCCCCCCCAGAATGTCTTAGTAGATGCCCTTTTCATGTCCCAGTGCAACTACATATTCCAGTATATGCCCCTCCATGTCCCAGTGCTCCCCACATCCCAGTGTCCCCCCCTTTCCCAGTACCAACCCCCTTCATGCCAAAGTACCCCCCATATCCTGATAGACCTCCATGTCCCACTGCACCCCCATTCCAAATCTCAGTGTACCCACTTTTCCCAGTGAAGGCCTCCAACATGTACCCAGTGCACCCAATGTCCCAGTGTTTCCCTCCACTGAGGTACATTCCAAACCCCAGTGCACTCCTTTTTCCCAGTGCATCCCTCCCATGGCATAGTGCACTGCTTCTGTGTCCCAGAACATCCCTGACATCCCAATTCCAACCCCCCCACTATTTCCCAATAAACTTCCTTTCACGTGCTATTGTCTCCTTCATGGCTCGGTGCTTCCCATATCCTAATACACTCCCATGTCCCAGTGCACCCTCATTCCAAGGTACATCCCAAGTCCCAGGGCACCCTCTTTTCCCAGTGAAGTGCCCCTACCATGTGCCAGTGGACCCCCAAATCCCAGTGCTTCCCCCCATCTAGGTGCATCCCAAACCCATTGCATCCCCATGTCCCAGTGCCCCTCCTATATCCCAGTTCACCTTATCATCCCTCCATACCAGTCCCACCAAGTGCACTCCAGGAGTGATGGGGCTGATTTGAGCTCCCCAGGGCACCCTCCCACCACCACCCTGCTGGGTGGGCTGGGAGGAGGTCCCCAAATTCCTCATTGGTGAGGTTGGTTACCTGGACAATATCACGCTCAGCCACTTTGCCACGGGAAGAGATGCGGATGTCATCCCCATCTAGCTCCACCATGGCTGGGGGCAATGTAGGGGGGAGGTCAGGAGCACCCTAGTGCCCCCCATCCCAGGATGGGATCCCATTATGTCCCTCTCAACCCCACACCCAGAACCCCCAAGCTGGGGTATGCTGAGCCCATTCATATGCTGACACATTCAACTCATAGTTCAGTGGCCAAGGGACCCTGCCCCCATCCCCTCAGCCTTCCCCTAGTTCCCCCCAGCCCCCAGATCTTACCATCAAACTCGGCCTGGCCAACCCCCACGATGATAATAGACATGGGCAATTTGGCAGCCTGAGGGAGCCAGGGAGTAAAGGTAGTCCCATGAAATTTAATGATGCTGCCACCAAATGAGCCATCCCCCCGCTCCCTGCAGCACCCAGGGGTGCAAACACCCCCTCCCCCAAGGATTCCAGTCCCCTACCCACCCCCCCCCCCCCAATCACCCAAAGGTCTCAGACCTCCCCAATGGCACCGGGGGGTTCCAGGAACTTCCCAGTCCCTTTGCAGCACCCAGGGGTTCCAGACACCCCTGCACATCAAACCCTGGGAGTCCAAGCCCTTTCCCACCTCTCAATGGTCCCAGTCCCTCCTCACTACCTCCAGCACCCAGGGGTCCACATCCCCCCCAGCACCCAGGGCTCCCAGCCCCTTCCCCACCCCTCCAGTATGCAAGGGTCCCAACCCACCCCTTCCCTCTCAGCTTCAGGGTCCCAGCTCCTCTTCACCCATCCCATCACCCAAAGGTTCCCAACCACCCCCAACCCCTCAGAATCCAGGAGTCCAAGCCCCTTCCTATCCCCCTTCTAGCTCCTCCTCAACCCCCCAGCACCCAGGGGTCTCCATCCTTTCTTGCCCCCTAAAGGGTCCCAGTCCCTCTCCACTGCCCCCATCACCCAAGGGTCCCTAGTTCCCAGCACTCAGAGGTGCCACCGCCCGCCCAATTGCCATTATGAGGGTCTCACATTGACAATGGCCTCCTTGGTCTGGGCCATGTCAGAGATGACACCATCGGTGATGATGAGGAGGACAAAGTACTGGGATCCATCTAGCACCGTGGCTGCCGAGCTAGGGGGACCCTGCGTGACGCCAAGGGCGCAGGGACCCCACCCCAGGGCGTGGGGCCCCTCTTACCGGGCAACATGGTTGACGACAGGGGCAAAGTTGGTGGGGCCGTAGAGCTGGACATGGCGCAGGCTGCGCTGATACGCCTCAAGCACCCCCGCAATGCCATGACATGCCGGGTTTGATGCATCCCCATTCTGCCACAGGGTCACCAGGAGCACAGTGACACCACAGCCCCCACCCATGGACAGGGTGACACCATGCACCCAACCCACAGACAAAGATGGCATTGCTGTGGCCCCCAAATGCTGACAAGGATGATGCCACTATGTCCACAATGTGGTGACAAGGGAGACACCAACATGTTCCCAACTCAGTGTCAAGGATGATACTGCCATGGCCCCAACCCAGTGACAAAATGATGATGCCACTATGTTCCCAACCCAAGACAAGGATGACACCACCACGTCCCCAACCCAGTGACAAGAATGATACCACTATGTCCCCAACACAGTGAGAATAGGTGACAAGGACAACATCGTCGTATGCCCAGCACAGTGACAAAGACCACACCACCACATCCTGAACCTGGTGACAAGGATGATACTACTATGTCTCCAACCTGGTGACACTGCCATGACCCCAAACCAGTTACAAAATGATGATGCCACTATGTTCCCAGCCCAAGGATAAGGATGATACCACCACATCCCCAGTCCAGATCCAACCCAAACACACCATATACCCAACTTGGTGATCAAGGATGAGACCACTATGACCCCAAACTGGTGACAACACCAAGCCCCTTCCTAACCTGGTGATAAGGATGACACTGCCATGGCCCCAGACCAGTGACGAGGATCACACCACCACAGCCCCAACCCAAAGACAATGTCCCTCCATGTCCCAAACAACGTGACAGGATGACTCCACCATGGCCCCAACTGCATGACAAGGACACCACCCTTCATCCGCAGTCCTGTCCCGCCTTGGCCCCTCACCAGTGGGAACTCGTGGGACACGTGCCCATCCGGGGGGACCTTGGCACCAAAGCCAAGGGCTGGGAACATTTTGTCACTGTCGTAGTCTTGGATGATGTCCCCCACGGCCCTCAGTGCCAGGCTGTAGGCATTCAGCTGGAAGGGGCTCAGGTAGTGCAGGGACGTGGGCTGTGAGGGGTTCCCTGCACAGGCATGGGCCTCAGCACCCCCACAGCCCCCCAGCACCCCCATAACACCCCCAGCATTCCCACAACCATGGCACCACTATGGCCCCAACCCAGTGGCAGGGATGATGTCATCCCCAACATGGTTACAAGGACAAGGATGATCCCACCATGTCTCCAAATGCCACCACATCCCCAACCCAGTGACAAGGGTGACACCACCATATTCCCAACTTGGTGACAAAGGTGATGCCACCATGTCCCCAACCTGGTGACAGCTGGTGACAAGGATGACACCACCATGGAACCAACAGTGACAAGGAAGACATTGCCATGACCTCAACCAGTGACAAGAATGATACCACTGTCCCAAACTCAGTGGTGATGATGGCACCAAATCCCCAACCCAGAGACAGCTGGTGACAAGTATGACACCACTGTAGTGCCAATACAGTGACAAAAATAACACCACCATGGCCCCAAACCCACGATAAGGACAACGCCATCATGACCCCAACCCAAGGGAGTGACAAGGGAGACGCCACTGGGTCCCCAACCCAGTGACAAGGGAGACGTGACCATGTCCCCAACACGACTACAAGGACAACAACACCATGTGCCCAAGCTGGTGACAAGGATGACACCACCATGACACCAAACTGGTTACAACTGTCCCAAATAAATCCCTCATGGGGGACACAGTTGCCACTCACCATTGGATGCCGTGAAGTCTATGGCCACTGTGAAGTTGAGTTGGGTCCTGGGGGGTTAAAGTGGCCTTGGAGTGACATAGGGTGACTTGTGGGTTTAAAGTGGGGCACCCCTCTGGCCACAGGCTGGACTGGGTGCACCCATATCACAATTCAGAGCACCCCCAAGTGTCCCTGCACTGAGGTGTCAGTGCTGCACCTAAAGGAGTGGCTGCGGGTGCTGAGAAGCCCCAAATGACCAATTTGGGGGTGCTGGGGAGCCCCTGCCCATGAGGGAGCATCTGGGTGGGATGCTGAGGATTCACAATGAAGAAGATGGGAGTGGTGGGGATCCTCTTTACCCAAAGGAGCAACTGTGGATGTTGGGGATCCCAAAGCTGTTGGAAGTGCTGGAGACTTCTAAAGGGAGCAATTGTGGGTTCTGGGGACTACCAGTGAAGCAGCTGTGGGTGATGGGGACAGCCTACCCCCCAAGGAGGCATCTTGGTGGGAGTGCTGAGACCCCCAATGGAGGAGCTAGGTGTGCTGAGGATCCCCCAGTGGAGCAACTGGGGGTGCTGGGGATCCCCCAGGGAGGAGCTGAGGATAGCAGGAACACCATCCACCCCTCCCCTCCATCCCCGAGGGAGCAGCAGTGGGTACTGGGGACCTCCAAGGGAGGAGATGGCAGTCCTGGGGACTGCCCTGCCAGTGAAGTAGAGGCTGGGGATGTTGGGGATTCTCTGCCCTTAAGGGAGCAGGTCAGAGTGCTGGGTACTCCCAAGGAAGGAGCTGGGGGTGTTCAGGACCCTCAAAAGTGCAGCTGGAGGTGCTGGGGACCCCCTGCTCACCCGCCCCTGATGTAGTCCAGGAAGGTGTGCTCAGCCTCCACAGTGAAGGACAGCAGTGTCACCTGTGGGGACATGGGAGTTAGGGGAGGAAGCGCCCACTCCCCGTGTCCTCCCCCTCCGCACATCCCCATCCTCACTGTCCCAGAGTTCAGGTACTTCTTTTTCTTCATCTTCTTCCGGGGGTTCACCACCTGCAGGGATGAGAGGAGAGGGAAGGGGGCTGCTTCTCACAGGCACAGGAGGCCCCAGGGATGGACTGTCACATCCAGGGGGACAGGGGGGCACAGAATACTCTGGGAGGCAGCAGTGGGAGCACTGTGCTGAGTTGCAGAGAGGGACCTTGAGAAGCACATGGTGGGCTGTGACACCCAGGGGTGCATGTGGGGGACCCTGGTGATTGTAGATCCATGGTGGGGGCTGGGCACCCTCAAGGGAGCAGCTGTGGGTGCTGCACCCCAGGGTGCAGCATGGGAACCATAATACCCCAGGGATGCAGTGTGGGGATCCCAACACCCTAGGCTGTAGCACAGGGAATCATGGGGACTATAAACCTCTATGGCTGAAGCATGAGGACCCTGGGCATCACTGCAACTCAGAGTGCAGGAGAGGGACCCTTGGGTATATGGCACACCAGGGTGCAGGGTTGGGAGGGACCCTGGGGACCATAACATCCCAGGATTGCATCACGGGGATCCTGGGGTATGTAGCACCTACACAGAGACCCCGGCACACAGAGGTGCAGCACAGGGTCCCTGGGGACCATGACATCTGAGGGTGCAGCAGTGGGACCTTGACCCCCACGGGGAGTGGTGCAGGACCCCCATGCCCATGTACCCATCCCCCCTCACCTCGTACACGTTGAAGTGGCTCTGGCCTCGTGCCAGCTCCCGATAACTGGTGGTGAACTCCCCGATGAAGTCGTGGCTGCACAGCCAGTGAATCTCCATCAGTACGGTTAGGGAGGTTCCCATTACCCAGGGGGATCCCCACCAGTCAGTGGTGTGGGGATGGGGGGCTTCCCATTGCCCAGGAGGTTTCCCGTCAGCCAGAGTCCCGAATAGCCAGGGGGAGGGGGGGGGCAGGCTCCATCTCCCCGGGGATGCAGGGGGGGTGGGGGATCCCTGTCACCTGAGGGGTGCAGGTCCAGGGTGTGGAGGGTCTCCAGGACCACACACAGCTCACCTGCCATCACGGTCCCAATCATATACCTCCACCTTGATGGCTCTGCAAGGCAGAGGGGGGGGTCACCGACACCCCCAAATCCCAACCTCCCCCCCCCTCCCCTGGGGACCCGTCACACACAACCCCCCGCTCCCTGTGGGATTTGTTTTGACGCCTCTGTGGGCTTTTTCCTGCTTCCTTCTCCTCCTCAGGATATTTTTATCCATCGTTGCCACAGCAACGTTCAACGTGGGGCCAAAGCAGCGTGAAGAGATTTTTGCCAGGACAGTAGCTGATGACACTGGTTTGGGATTGGGGTGGGGGGGCGGAGGGGGAGGAACAGCTCGGTGACAGCTGTGATGCCCATTGCCCAGATGGGTAAACTGAGGCAAAAGGGCAAAAGCGGGTAACACGGGGTGGGGGGGCGAGGGTGTGCTACTGGCACCACAGAGACAGGAGAAGGGGTTCTGGGAGTTGAGGTGGCCACAGAGGGTGTCTCATGGGGCCACAGAGAAGGTGGAAGCACTGCAGGGGGTCCTGAGGTACCACAGAGATGAGGAGAAGGGGGTAAAGAGGGTCCTGAGGTACCACAGACACAGGGGAAGGGGTTCTGGGGGACTGCAGAGAGAGGGGAAGGGGATCCTGGGGTACCATGGACATGGAGTGAGGAAGGCTCTGAGAGTCCAGAGCTACCACAGAGATGGGGACATGGGGTGCAGGGGTTCCTGGAGGACCTGGGAGATGGGGGAAAGAAGGAAAAGCGGGTCCTGAGGGCCCATAGAGATGGGAGGAAGGTGGTTCAGGGGGTTTCAGAGGACCACAAAGATGGGAGTGCAGGTGGTTCCCAGGTATGACAGAGATGGGAGAAGGGGGTTCAGGGTTAGGGTTAGGGTTAGTGGACCCTAGAGATGGGGGGAAGAGGGAAAAGGAGGTCTTTGGGGCCGAAGAGGGGGTGCAGGGGGTAGAAGTCCCCTGACACTCACCGGTCATGGTCCCCATTGCAGAGGGCACGCACAGGAATGGCAAAGGCTGCCCAGACAGGGTTCAGTGTGTTCCGCACCACTTCTGTCTTGTGGCAGATGGTGAAACTGGGGGAAAGACAAGGAGTAAAAGGGAGTCACTCCCCCAGCCCAAAAGCCCCCCAGTCTGTCACCCCCACAGTGCAGTGAGGATTTTTAGACACCCCCTCCAATGCCAGCCCATGGGGACGTAGAGGTGTCCTGTGCTGGGGCTGAGCCCTCCCATGAGGTGTGGGAGAGTCACTGCAGTTTTGAAGGGGGGTCACTCACGTTCCGTCTTCGTTGCTGCGGTAGAAGACCATGAAGGGGTCAGATTTTCCGAAGAAATCCTTCTTATCCAGCTTGTTGGCGCAGAACTGGAGTGTGGCCACATCCTGGGGGGTGGAATCGGGGGGGAGATCATCCACCCTGCACTCCCCTCAGGGGTGGGATCCTTTGGGGCAGCTGCTCCATGAGGAGAGGGATCCAGGACAGGCAGGATGGATAAACAGCCCACACTCTCATCTGCGGACTAGTGTGTCTCAGCCAACCCCGATATTGCGGGGTTCCCAAGCTACACCCCATCCCCTGCCCCGTCGCGGCTCACCCGGCAGTTTCCCAACTCTTCAGCGAGGAGTATGATGGTGCCGCACTTCTTCCCTGGAATGCCACTGCCGGGATGAGATGTGAGCAGAGTGGGGGCACACATGGTGCCCTGGGGGGGTCCCCCGTGCACTGAGCACCCCAAAACTTACCCATGAGAGGGAGCTGGGGCCGGTCTTCTGCCCCGGGGGTGCATGGTGGCTGTTCCCATCCTGCAGGGACACATGCTGAAGGGTGATGGAGGGGATCCCCACCCAATAAAAAGCCCCCCCCTCCCAAAAAAAGGAAGTCTACAAAAAAAAAAAAAACAAACCCAGCTCCGCCCCAGATTCCAGCACCCTAAAAAGAAGCTGTTTCTCCCCTCAAAAAAGCCAGTCCCCAAAAGACATTCAGACCCCACAAATAGTCAATTCCCACAAAACAAACTGCCCCTGAAAAAGCCAGCCCCAAAAAGTCAGACCCTTCCAAAAGCCAGAGCCCCCCTAAAAGCCACATCCTTCAAAAGCCAGACCCCCCAAACCCATATTCCCTCCAAAAGCCACCATCCCAAGAAAAAGCCAGACCCATCAAACCCCACCAAAAAGTCAGACCCCCAAAAATGCCTTTCCTGCCAAAATCCACCCCCAAAAAAAAAAAAAAAAAAAAAAAAAAAAAAAAAAAAAAAAGCCAGACACCCCTCCCCCCCCCTTCCAATCCAAAATGCCACTGTTGGCTCTGAGGTCTGGGTCCATCCTGGGCACACCAAAAGGGACCTAGGGAGACATGAGGACACTGGGACCATGGGGGTTCATGGCAAGGGCTTCTCCAGGGAGGGACATGGGGACACTGAGTTTCCCACTTTTCTCCAAAACACTGGTTTTGGAGAAACCCAAGATTTTCTTCAAAGAGGACATGGTGACCTCAGGGACACTGGGGCACAGGCAGGACTCATGTCAGGGGCTTCTCCATGGGAGAGGTCATGGGGACATTGGGATCAGTGAGGGAGGCTGCTCACATTGGGAGCTTCCCTGGGGCAGAGACATAGGGACCATGGGACACTGGGGACAAGGGTGGCTACCATCAGGAGTTTCTCCAGTGCAGGGCATGGGGACCCTGAGGACTCTGGGGGACACTGGACCACAGTGGAGGCTCAAACAAGGGGCTTCTTGGGGAAGGGGAGGGATGTGGGTGGGGGCAGAGACATGGGGACACTGGGGCTGGGGGGGTTCATGTCAGCGGCTTCTCTAGGAAGAACATGGGCATACTGGGGCACAAGAGGGCTCACATCAGGGGCTTCACTGGGTGGGACATGGGGACACTGGGGCAAAGGGGGGGCTCACGTCAGGGGCTTCTCCAGGCGGCTGCCGGCTGAGCCCACAATCTCCCCCAGGGTGCAGAATGCCTGGCCCAGGAAATCCTGCAGGATCAGGAATACTGGGTGTCACCAGGTGGATGCCCATCCCAGGGAGGCCAGGAGAGCAGGGCTGACTGATCCTGCACTTACATGCTTGGAGAGGTCAGGGCTCTTGGAGTCCACATCATACCTGGGGGTAGAGGGAACATGTGGGCATGGAACAGGAAGGGGAGGCCTTGGATGGGACAGGGATGGAGACAGGGATGGGATGGGAGGGAGACAGGGAGTGGGAGGGATGGGATGAGAGAGGGATGGTACACAAATAGGGATGGATTAGGTGTGGGGATGGGATGGGGAAAAGAATAGGGGTAGGATGGGACAAGGATGGGTAAAGGGATGGGATGGGATGGGATGGGATGGGATGGGGACAATAGAATGGACAGGGATGAGATGTGCATAGGGACAGGATGGGACAGGGACAGAATGGGGACTATCCAGTCCAGGATAAGCATGACAATGGGACAGGACAATGATAGGGACAGTGATGTGAACAAGGGTGGTAATGGTCCAGGAATAGGGACAGAACAAGGATGGGGACAAGGACACCCTGGGGGGCTGTGCCAGGGTGGCCAGGGGGTGACCCTGGGGGACAGAGGGTTGACACTGGGGGTGACGCTGGGACCACAAGGGCCACTCACAGGTCAAAGCGCAGATTCTGCCGCTCCTCAAAGCAATAATCGAGGACAAACTTGTGCAGGAAGTCAGGATTCAGGGAATTGTCGATGACCTCGGTCCGGCCAAACTGGGGGATATGGGGACAGGAAAACATGGGATGGTGACAGAGACATGGAGACACAGGGACATGGGGATGTGGTGATTTGGACACGGGGACATGGGGACATAGAGATGATGAGACATGGGGGCATAGGGATGGGAACATGACAACATGGGCAGGGGGGATGGGGGATACAGGGATGTGGGGACATGGAGATGCAAAGTCATGGGGGCATAGGGATGAAGACACAGGGACATGAAGACATGGGAACACAGGGATGTGTGAACAGCACCAGAAAACAGGGATATGGGAATGAGGGTGGGGCATAGGGATGGGGGCAGTGGGACATGAGAATGTGGACATGGGGACATACAGATATGGGGACACAGTGACATAGAGACACAGGGACATGACAACATGTGGGCATGGGGCTGGGGACATGGGAACATGAGAATATGGTGACATAGCAACATGGGGACACAGGGACATGAGGACATGAGGACACATGTGGGCGGAGGAGGTGGGGCAAGGGTGGGCAGCAGGCCCGGGCTGGAGCACGTGTGGGAAAGGGGTGGGCAGGGGCAGGGAGGGCCCAGGTGCCGCTTTGTGCCTCGGGGCCGTCCCACCCCCTGCTCATTACCCTGCAATTAACACATTGTTAATTACAGGGGGCCTGGCTGTGTGCCGACAGCTGATTGGCTGGCTGCCTGGTACCTCGACATGCTCCCCAGATCCTCAGGATGCTGGTTGGCTGATCGCTCTGCCCCCAGGCATTGATTGGATGGCTGCTGCATCCCAGAATGCTCATTGTCCAGGTGCTGCATCCAAAGATGCTGATTGCTCACTGGTGACTGGCCAACTGGTTGGCACCCCAACACACTGATTGGCCAGCTGGCCATTACCCCAACATGCTGATAGGCCAGAATCTTACATGCTACTTGGCTGGCTGGCTGCCATCACCTCTGACTGATTTGCCATCTGGTTGGCACACAGACATGCTGACTATTCATTGCCCCAGCATGCTGATGACTGGTTGGCCAGCTAGCACCCCAACATCTTGATTGGCTGGCTGATATGCCAACTGGCCAGCTGAGCACAGCCCAACATGCTGATTGGCTGCCCCCCACCAATCGGGTCACTCACCTCCCGCCATTGGTGGCTGCCAGGGCACTGCGTGTACAGCACACAGACTGCAGGGGGAGGGGTCAGGGGAGGCAGGCACCCCCAGAGACCCCCGAAACTGTTAGAGACACCACCATTCCCAGAGACTCCCAAAACCCCCCAGAGAGCCCCCAAAACACCTCAGAGACACCCCCGAACCCCCCCATAACCCCCTAAACTCCCCCAGACACCCCCAAAATACCTCAGACGGTCCCCAAATCCCCCAGAGATCTCCAAAACCCAAAAGACCACCCAAAACCCCCAGAGACCCCAACACTCCCCAGTGTTCCCAAAACCCCCAGAACCCTTCAAAATGTCCTTGAGACCTCCAAACCCTCATAGAACCACAACAATCCCAGAGACCTCCAAAAACATGTCAGAGACCCCAAAAACCCCCAGAGACCACAACACTCCCCAGAGACACTCATGCTCCCAGAGACCCCCAGAACCCCCAGATACTCCCAAAATACCTCAGAGATCCCCCCAATCCCCTAGACACCCCCAACCCCCTCACAGATATAAAAATCCCCTAAGTGCACAACACCTTCCAGAGACCCCAAGCCCCCAGAAACTCCCCAAAACACCTAAGAGCCAAAACACACCCCATCCCCCCTGCCTCACTCACTTGGGTCCGACTTGGAGAAGGTGTCCCTGTCCAGGAGCTGCCTGGGGGGCAGGGAGGAGTGAGTCTGAGAGTGTGTGTGTGAATGTGAATGTGAATGTGAGCACCTGGCTGTGTATGTGACTGTGTGTACCCATTGTGCAGTAAGATGTGCCCCAGAACCCACATTGAGGTGCACAGCCACATGTCGTTGAGGTGCACAGCCACATGTCGTGCCCTGTTGTGACAGGGTGGGTGGCAGGGTGTGCGCAGCCAGGTGTGCCCCAGGACAGGGATTGGCGTGCAAAGCATGTCTGACACATGTTGGGGGGCCATGTGCTTTGGGGCTCAACCATGTGTCAGGGTGCTCCACAGAGTGTTGGTGAGCATGGCCAGGTGTTGGTGAGCATGGTTGGATGTTGGGGTGCACTGCCAGATGTGCCCCACAACACACATTGGGGTGCACAGACACATCTGCACAGGGTGCACAGCATGACACATGTTAAGAGTGCCATATGTCAGGGGTACAGTTATGTGTCAGGACACCAAAAAAAGACCTCAGGTTGCAGGGGGAGGGTACAGGGACTGCAGGGTGGGCAGGGGGTACTAGGGATGCAATGGTGCAGTGCAGCCCGGCCGGAGGATTCAGGAGTTTCAGGGTGGGCAAGGGATACAGGGGGTGCAGGGGATACAGAGTCCAACCTGACTCCTCTGCATCCCCAGAATCCCCCAAAGCCGACCTTCTTGCACTCCCAGTCCGAGACCCCAAATGCCCCCCCCATGCCCCCCACTCCCCTCAGTGCCCTGCACCCTCAGCACCTTTGGCTTACCCAGTGCCCTTCTGTCCTCATACCCAACACTCCCTGTACTCCCCATGCTCCCCAACGCCCACCAGCACATTCCAATGTCTTCCAGTGAATCCCAGTGCCTCCTAATGCATTTCAGTGCCTCCAGCGCCAGCTGCCCTGCTTCCCAGTGCCTCCCAGTGCTCTTCATTGCCGACTGCACCCCGTTCCCTAGTGTCTCCCGGTGACTTCCAGAGCATCTCGGTGCATTCCAGTACATCTCAGCAATTCACACCACCAACTGCTCCCACTCTCCGGTGCATTCCAGTGCCTCCCAGAGCACCCCAGGGGATCTCAGTACATCACAGTGCACCCCGGCATCCTTCGACGCCAGCTGCTGTGGCACTCCAGTACCTCCCAATGCGTCTCATAGCGTTCCAGTGCAACCCAGTGCCCTACAACGCCATCTGCTCCCAGCTCTCCAATGCTTCCCAATGCATCCCACGGGATCTCAATCCCTCACAGTGTACCTCAGCACCCTCCAACGCCGCTCCCCAGTGCCTCCCAGTGCCTCTCTGTGCATCCCAGCATCCTCCAACGGCAGCTACCCCTACACCACAGTGCAACCCAGTGCAACCCAGTGCCTCCCGGCACCTTCCAACGCCAGCACCAGCGCCTCCCCGCGCCCCCGCCGCCCGGTGCCGGCTCCCGCCGCGGCCCCGCTACCTGCAGGACACCGTGAGTTCCACGCGAGTGGCCGGGACGGGACTGGATCCGGTGCCCGGTTCCGAGGCGCCCAGGCCCGCCATACCCCGGGCTCCGTCGCTGCCCCGACACCGGCACCAGCACCGCGATCGCGATCGGCTCCGCCCCGGGACCGCCCTTGGCACCGCCCGGGGCTCCCAGCACCGGCCCCGGCCCCTCACCGAGGGAGTGCCCCGGAGTCTTCTTCGGGACCACCTGCCGGGAGACCGGGACCGCCTTTGACACCGCCCGGGGCTCTCGGCACCGGCCCCGGCCGCGCACCCAAGGAGTGCCCCGGAGTCTTCTTCGCGACCGCCAGTGGGGAGACCGGGACCGTCTCGGGACCGCCCCCGGGATCGTCCCCAGATCCGCGGCACCGCCTCCGGGATCGCCCCCAGGGCCGCCTCCCCTTCCCCGGTACCACCACGGACCGTCGATACTGCCCCCGGGATCGCCCCGAAATTTTCGGAATCACCCCCAGATTCCTGCGATCTACCCTCGCACCGCCTGCAGGCCTCCTTCCAAATCCCCGGTACCTCCCGGGCCCGGGGGACCCCTCCGGCTCCGCCTCGGAAACGCCCCCAGATCTCCGGGATCATCCCCCTCATCAACCCCAGCGCCGCCTCCACAGCCCAGTTCCCCCCTGGAAGCCCGGTACTGCCTCCGGGATCCCCCCCAGATTCCCGGGATCGCTCCGGGTTCAACGCCAAATCCCTTGTACCTCCCCTGACCACTGCCGCCTCCCCCGCATCGCCCGCCGGGCTGCCTCACCGTTCCCGGGACCGCCTCTGACCACCGGTACTGTCCCACAGGACAGCTCTCAGATCCTCGGCATCACCCCCACATCCCCGGCATCAGTCCGAGGAAGTCCGGTGCCTTTCCCTGCATCGTCCCCAGTGCCACCTCCCCATCCTCAGTGCCCCCCGGACGCGGGTACCAATGATCAGCCCCGGGATCTACCCGAGACCACTGCTACTGCCCTGAGATTGCCCCGAGGCTGCCTCCAGACCCCGGTACACCACGGACCATTGGTACCACTCCCGGGATCACCCCCAGACCGGACCCCCGATGCTCCTTCCCCAGTAGCCCCAGCACCCCTCTGACACTCCCAGTGCGCCCTCCTGCACTCTCGATACCACCCACTCCACAGAATGAGGTCCCAATCCCCCTAGTTCCCCCTCATTCAGAACCTTCCCAGTATCCCCACAGCCCCCACAACTGCAGATGCAGAGTCCTCCAGTCCTCTGCTATCCTTCAGTAGCTCCCAGTACCTCCCCTGCACCATTCTGGTAACATCCAGCAGCTCCCAGTACTGTCCCGGGTCCTGCACTAGGAGCAAGAGGGGTGACATCGGGAGCCAGAGGGGGCACCCATTGCTGGGGGGGTGTAACCCAGTGCTGGGGGAGAACCCAGTGTGTGCTGGCTTGAGGACTCCGCTGCCAGTTTGAAGGTCCCTAGTGCTGTGTGGGGTGCCCACTCTGGGGAGACAGCACCAACCCCCCCTTTCCACCCAAAGCTCAGTGATCCAACGGGTCCATAGTAGAGGGACATTCTGGGGTGTCCCAGGAAACTTTGAGGACACACAGACACAACACAATAGGGGTAAATTTGGGTCTCTGGCATCCACTCTGCATGCCCAGGAAGTGGGGCCACTGGGAGCTCCATGTCCCCAAGGAGAGACACCCACCCCTCCAAGGGCACCCACAAACCCTTTTCGGGGGGGCTCACAACCTCCCAGACCCCACTATGCCAAAGACATTTCCCCCACCTCCCCCTAAAACCACCACTCTGTGAGGGAGCCCACCACATCCAACTTCCTTTATTACAAATAAATGAGCAGTACAATTTGGAGGGAGGGCACCCCAGAACCCCTATCCTGAGGGATACGCCTTGATGACCTTTACATCATCGAGGGGTCGGTCCTGGGAGTTAGTCTCCACCATGGCTAGGCGGCCCAGCACCCCCATTCCTTGGCACACCCTCCCAAAAATGCTGTGCTTCCCATCCAGCCACTGTGCTGGGCCCAGTGTCAGGAAAAATTGGCTTCCATTGGTGTCCGGCCCTGCATTGGCCATTGCCAGGATCCCGGCGCCTGTGAGACATGGGGACATGTCACATTATGGATGGGGATACAGGGGACATGCCACCCCACAGCCAAGGTTCCAGCATGACAGGGGACATGTTATCCCATGGGAGGATGTCATCTCATGGCCAAGACCCCGGTATCATGGGAAACATGTCACTCCAAGACTGGCATCCTGGAGGGTGTCACCCTATGGCTACGATCCCTGGGACATGTCACTCCATGGACAGGCTGCAGACGAACCTGTCACCTGACAGAGGGGTCTTAATGGACATCAGTAACAACTTGCTCCCATTGGTGTCCAGCCCTATACTGGCCATCACCAGGATCCTAGTGCCTGTGGGACATGGGCCAAGGATCCTGGCACCCTGAGGGACAAGCCATGCTATGGCCAGGGTCTTGGAGGACATGCCATTTCAGGGACAGGGTCTGGGGGATATGGAGGACATGCCACCCCATGGATGGGGTTTTAGGGACATGTCATCCCCTGGCTGAGGTTCTGGTGTTATGGGGAAAATGCCATCCAATGGAGAGGTCTTAGGGGAACATGAGGAAGAATTGGCTCCTGTTAGTGTCCAGCCTCATGCTGGCCATCGCCAGGATCCTGGTGTCTGTGGGACACAGGGACACGTCACATCAGAAATGCGGAAATAGAGGACAGGGCATCCCATGGCAAAGCTCCTTGGGGTCATGTCACTCAATGGATGGGGTTTTGGGGACACAGAGAACTTGTCACCCTATAGACAGGATCTTGGGGGACAGGGGAGACATGCCACCTCATGGCCAGGGTCCTGGAGGACATACTCCATGACCAGCCTCCTTGAGACATGCCCACCCCATGACTGGAGTCCTGGGAGTCATGTCACTCCCGGGATGAAGACACAGGCGACATCCCATCCCATTCCACAAGTGTGTTCTCAGGGGTCCTGCCCCTCTATAGGTGGGGTCCTGGGGTCCCAGGGATGTCCCTCCAGTGTTCTCCCAGTGCTGGCCCCACTCACCAGTGAACTTCAGGTCCGGGTGCAGCTCATCCTCAAACTGTTTCCCGTAGATGGAGGCGCCACCACGGCCTGCAGGGGAATTTGGGGGTCAGCAGGAACCCCTGGCACCAGGGCGGGTCCCAGGAAGATTTCAGAGGCCTGTGCTCACCAGTACCCGTGGGGTCCCCTCCCTGCACCATGAAGTCCTTGATGATGCGGTGGAACTTGGTGCCGTTGTAGTACCCGCGGCGGCTCAGCTCAGCAAAGTTCTTGCAGGTGCGGGGGGCGTGTTGCCAGTACAGTTCCAGCACAAGTGGGCCCATCCTGGGATGGGAACACAGAGAATGGGAACGGGAAAGGTATCAGAAATGGGGAAGTAATCCCCACATCCCAAAGTGGTACCCACATCCCCAGCTTCAGACCAAAGCCAGGGGTTGTGTTGCCAGTGCAGCTCCAGCACCAGCAGGCTCATTCTGTGAATGGGAACAACAGGAATGGGAATGGGAACTGGAGACAGGGTCATCACACTGTGATTCCCACAACCAGTTTCAGACCAAAGCTATGGGCTTTTTCTGCCAGTACAGCTCCAGCACTGGAGAGCCCATCCTGAGAATGGGAAAACAGGAACAGGAATGACACTGAGAATGGGGAACAGCACCAGGAATGGGAACAGGAGATGGGGTGGGTCACCCTGCTGTGAACTCTTCCACCTATAGGGTCAATTCTTGCAGCTGCAGGGCAAGAATTGTGACCCCCCAAACCCAGTTTGAGACGAAAGTCAGGGGGCTGTGCTGTAAGTACAGCTCCAGCACCAAGCAGGCCCATCCAGGGAATGGGAAATAGGAATACTGGTAATGGGAATGGGAACAAGAACAAGGACGGGTAACAGGAAACACCTCAACGTGATCCCTCACTCCCCCCCCATATCCCCCAGGGCCAGTCAGGGACAGGGACCACAGGGGTGAGAGGGGATGGGGGGCAATGGGACACCAGGAGGACAGGGATGGCTCTTGGTATCCGGGGAAACAAGCTGGACTGGCTGGTTCTGTGCGGTATCGGGAGACACTGGGGCTAACGGGATACCATGGGATCACTGGGATCTGCCTGATACCGAGGGGCTTGGGGGTTACGAACACCAGGGAGGAGACCGAGGGAACCAGGGGCCCTCTAGTATCGGGGCGGAAACCAGGACTGGCTCATGCTGGGGAATAGCGGAGCTGTCCCGTTCTGGAGACACTGAGAGTTTCTTAGCACCTGTGGAGTTCAGGGTCTGCCTGATACCGGGGGCTCACGGACACCGGGGACTGCCCCGTACCGGGAGGATCAGGGACTCAAGAACACCGGGGCTGCACGGAAGCCAGGGAGAGAAGGAGCGGACACCGATTTACCGCCAGTGCCGCGGAAGGGGGCGGGACAAGGGGTGGGCAGGGCCTCCCGTGCCGGTACCGGTGCCGGTACCGGGGCGATGCCCCGCCCCTTACGTGGTCTCCATGGAAACGGTGGGCGGCTGCCAGGAGTCGGGCGGGACGGCGGCCATGCTGCGGAGGCACCGATGGCGGAACGACCCTCAGGCACCGCGCTTCCGGGCCACACCCCCAGCTGTTGAAGGAGGGGCGTGGGGGAGGGGAAGAGCCAATCAGCGAGACGAAAGGCGAGGAGACTGGCCAATCAGAATGAACACCTAAAGGGAGCAGGCCAATCGGAACCCGGGGCGGGCGCGCCGCGATTGAGCCGCAAGGGGAGGGGGAATTCGAACGAGACCGCGCCCCTTTCGTTAGGCCACGCCTCCTCGGCGCGCGCGACGAGCGGGAGCCGGGGGCGGTGAGGTGGCGGGGGAGAGGGGGACGAGGGCAGACCGGGACCCCCGGGGACAGGGGAAACCGGCGGGGAGATCGGGTGGGCCGCGGAGCGCCGGGTAAACCACGCCATGCGGAGATGGGGAGACGTGGGGTCGGGTGAGGGGCTGGGACCCCCTGGTAGGGGCTGAGGACGCCCAGGGCTGGGGCTGCGGGGCCCGGACCCCCGGTGGGGGCTGGGACCTTCTCAGTGTGGGGCTGGGGTCACCAAGGATTGGGGTGCGCGGCTGGGACTCGTCGGTGGGGCTGGAACCCTCTTACTCTGGAGTTGGGACCCCCCAATGTGGGACTGGGGTCTCCTAGGCTGGGGGTGAGTGGCTGGGGGATTCACCAAGTGTGGGGGAGGGATCGCCCCATTATGGGGCTGAGAGCCCACAGTGTGCGGCTGGGAGGCCCAGGAGTGGGAATGGGACCCCCAGGGTCGGAGTTTGGATTTGAGACCCTCCCCGGTATGGGGGCTGGGAGCTGGGAGGCCTAGGAATGTGGATGGGACTCCCTCGGGATCGAGATGCAGAGCTGGGACCCCTCAGTGTGGGGCTGGGGTCCCTAAGGGACTGGGGGTGAAGGGCTGGGATCTCTAGGTACGGGAATGGGGTCCTCTTGCATGGGGATGGGACCTCCTGAGGATCGAGATGTGGGGCTGGGGGTCCCTCGGGATCGGAGTGTGGGTGTGGGGCTGGGACCCTCTGGGTGTGGAACAGGGGCTCCCCTGGGTGTGGGGCTGCGACCTCCCAGCGGGGTTGGTCCCCCTCAGTGTTGGGCTGGGGTCCCCGATAGGGGCTGGGAACCACCATTGTGGCGCTGGGGACTCGCACGGATCAGGGTGCGGGGCTGGGACTTTCCACCGTGGCACTGAGGACACCCGGGCTGGGGATGCTGGCTGTGGGTTCCCCGCGCGGGGGTCGCCGGTGTCACCCCCGCCTACTGGCGCTGGCGGAGCCATCCCTGTCCCCATCCCGGTGGCACCGAGCCCAGCGGCGCCTGGCACTGGCCGTGTCACCCGCGCGCTGGCTGGCGCCACCGGGCCCCCGCGGGGGGTTGGGGACACGGCGAGGGGCGGGTAGGGGCACGGGTGGGGAACCCCGATGGGGTCGGTGGTGACCCCCGCCAGCTCCCACAGGTGGCCCCGGTGCCCCGAGGCGATGGCCGAGGACCGAGGTACGGCAGCACCAGTGCTGCATGTCCCCCATGTTTCCCCCCTGGCACGGGGGGCCGGGACTCACCCCCAGTGTCCCCCTAGATGTTCGATTTGTCACCGAGGAGAGCTTCGACTTCGGTGTGCTGTCGCCGTCTGACAGGTATGGGAGGGTGGTGGGGAAAAGGGCACCCCATGGATGGGAACAGGGGGGACAAGACACCTTGTAGTTGGGAACGTGGGGAATAGGATGGGATGTGGAGGACAGGGTACCTCATTGTCAATGTCCTAGGGGACATGTCACCCCATGGATGGCGTTGTGGGGGATGTGCAACTCATAGCTGGGGTCCTGGGGGCCATGAGGGACATCACACTCCAAAGAGGGTGTCCTAAGGAACATGTCACCCCATTAACACAGTTCTGAGGGTCCTGTGGATATGTCCCCCTCAGAGATGTGGTTCTGGGGGTCCTGCGGGATGTGTCACACAATGAATGGGGTCCTGGGTGGCATGGGGGGGGGGGGGGTTCCTGCCACTTCTTGGCAGCGGTGTTTGGGGGGCTGACACAGCCATTCCACCTCCCCCCTTCCCATCCGCAGCCAGGAGGAAGAGGAGGATGAGGATAGCCCGGGCAGGGGGTGCCGGCACGGGGGCAGCAACGGGCGCTGGAGTCCCCTGAGTGGGGCCCGACTGGAAGAGATGGTGCGGGAGGCCACGCGCCTGGCGGCACAGTTGGAGGGGTGTCACCTGCCCGCTCCCGGAGACCCCCCCGGACCCGCCTCCACACCCCCCAGCACACCCCGCAGCCCCCGCCGCCAGACCTTCGTGGTGAAGGATAGCCCGGTGCGGGCGCTCCTGCCCACCGTGGAGTCTCAGGGCCCTGCCCCCAGCCCCCGCCCCCCCGCCAAGCCCCGGGGGGCCTCTGCTGCCACCGGTGTCCCCAAGGTAGGTGAGACCCAGGGGTAGGGGTCCTAGTGTGGCTGTGTCCCACCTGGGCTGAACACCCAGATCTCCCCCAAACCCATCCTAGATGGGGGCAGTGAGTGCCTCCCTGTCTCCAAGGGGCATCGTGAACCCCCCAGCCCTGTGGGTGAGGGGGCACTCACTGAATGATGTCTCCATGTCCCCTGCTCTATTTTCAGGCACCTCCCAGCCGTAATTCCACAGCAGCGGCAAAGGGACCCTTGGGTAGCAGGGGGCTCCCCCCCAGCCGTGCGGGCCCACCCCGGCCATGCCCTCCCCAGGGGCAGAGGGCTGGTGCCCGGGGCAGGTCAGAGCCCCCCCAGGGGGGAACAGCAGGTAGTTATGGCAAGGGAATGGGAACACCATGGCCATGGGGGCTCCTGGGCCAGACGCCAACCCCCCCTCTCTCCCCAGGCCAGGCTAAGGTGAGGGGGGGCACAGTTTCCTGCCCCCCCCCAACCCGCCAGCCCCACACCAGGACCACCACCACCCCTGTGCCCTCCAGCTGTTCCCCGGCACCCACTGCCCTCCCCAAGTTGTCCCCTCGGGCTCCAGCAGCGGGTGGGAGGACCCCCACCCCCAGAGGTAAGGATGTAATGGGGTTTGGGGGCCGCAGGGGATGCCCCATCCCCCGTGCCTCAGTTTCCATGTGGCTTCTTTCTCCTTTGCAGGTGCAGGGGCAGCACGGGCAGCCCCCACAACTGGTGCCTCGGGGTGCAAACCAGGACCCCCTCCCACCCGCCTGCGGTCCTCCCGCAAGACGGCGGTGAGCAGCACCCCGAGGTGACACCCCCAAACCACCCCACACCCACCCAGAGGCCCTGGGGGCACCCAGACCCCCCCTAGGTACCAGCTAAGGTACCTAGGCTGGGGGGGGCAGAGCCACCCCAGGGATGAGTTGAGACATCCACTGGGTTTTGGAAGGAGGCAGGCAGCACCAGGGGCCCCCAGGGAGCAGCCAAGGCACCCGTTGGGTTAACAGGTTGCAGGGCAGAGCTGGAACCCTCAGGGACCAGCTGAGGTTGGGGTGGCAGAGCCAGGGGTGTCCCCAGGGATGAGCCAAGGCACTCATTGAGTTTTGCTTTAATTACAAAAGGTCTCATCAGCAGTAGGAAACCCCCCACATTCCCCAGTACCCAGGGGCCCCTCATTCCCCCAACACCCACCCCTGGGTTCCCCCACTTGAGCCTCACCCCTGGGCAGGGGAGGTCCCAGATTTCCCTGTAACCCCTAGCTGATCCCCCCTCCACATGCTCCCCACTGGGGGAGTTGGCACCATGGGACGGGTTGCACCTTCATGGGAGTTGGCACCTTGGGGGGCAAGGGGGGTTGGCACAATGGGGGAAGTTGGTTATAAATTCCTTTTTTTGTATTTTCATGTATTTTTTAAATAAAACACTCTGCTGGGCAAAGGGGCTGGGGGTGATCATGGGGGGACAACAGGGGCACCCTGTGCCATCATCCCAAGGTGCCAATCCCTGCAAGGATGCAAAGTGCACTGAGGGGATGGTTGTGGCTCCCTGCTCCTTCCTGATGTCCTCCCAGTCCTTGTGCATCCCCAGTCCTGGTGTGTTCTACCCCCCGCCCCCACCATGCTGGTGCCCTCCCTGTCCTGGTGGCCCTGGCACAGTGGGTGGGCTGCCTGCTGGGTGGGTCCCCATTAGATCGAGGTCTCGTCGCTCCTGGTGGGGGGACGGACAGATGGGGGAGGGGGGGGGATGGATACAAAGTGCAGGATGGGGGGAGAATAAAAAACAAGACAGACAGATGCATGATGGAGGAGGTGGATGCCAGGGTGCCCTCTGTGCCTCCCAGCACCCAGCGCCAACCCCTGGGGGGAGATGGTGGGGTGGGGTTTGGGGGGGAGCCCCCAGCCCCCTTGGGTTAATGGAGAAAATTAAAAAACAGAAATCTGGGGGGTAGAGGGGGAGAAAAGAGTAGAGTTAGTGCTGCTGTGCCACCTCTGCCCTAGGCATCCATGGGTGGTCAGGGGTACCCAGTGGGTACCCCGGCACCCAGTGAACACTCCAATGGGCACCCTGACACCTAGTGAGCACCCAGTGGTCAACGGGCACCTTTGGACAGTCAGTGGGCACCAAATGGACACATAATGGTCAATGGATGCACAATGGGCATCCAGTGGGCACCCACGGACAGTCAACTGGCATCCAGTGGGTGCAGTTAGACGTGATGAACACCCAGTGAGTATTCAGTGGGTATCCAGTGGGTATTCTGTGGGTTCCTCAACCCTCAATGGGCACCCAGTAGGAATCTAGTGGAAAACCAACAGCCACCTTTGCACCCCATGGGCACTCAAGAGGAATACTGGCACTCAATGGTCACCTGTTGGTTACCCTGGCACCCTATAGACAGCCAGCAAACACCCTACATGTGATGGGCACCAATGCGCACCCTGGCACCCAATATTCATTGGATCTGGCACCCGATATTCATTGGATCCAAAGGGATTGCTGGGACCTGATGAACACCCAAGAAAGAACCCTGGCACCTGATGGGCATCCAAAGGGTGCCCGTTGGGCACCCTGACACCCAGTGGACACCCAAAGGGAACCCTGGAACCTGATGGATACCCGACAGGTAATGTTGTACCCAATGGGTGTTCAGTCATTACTGTGGCACCTGATGAGCAGCCAAGAAGTGTTGGATCCAATGTGTGCCCAACGGGCACCTGAGAGAAACCCTGGCACCAAATGAGAGTGCAACAGGAACCTTGGCACCCTGGTACCCAGCTATCCTTGCATCTGATAGGCACCCAAAGGGTACCCAACAAGTGGTGTTTGACTGCTTGTCCACCCAACAGGAACCCTGGCACCCCAAGGGCACCCTCAAACCCAAGAGGTGCCCAGAGGGCATCCTGGCACCCAAAGAACTCCCAGTGAGCACCCCTCAGATGTGGTGGGCACTCACTCAGAGCCAGAGGAGTCCTCGTCAGCAGTGCCTGTGCGGATGCTCATGGCAATGGGGGTGAGGCCGCTGAGCTGCTCCTGGAGGCTCTGCCGAGGCCGGGGCACGGGGAGGGGGCCCACATCACTGCCTGAGGAGGCAGCCGTGCAAGCAGGAGGCGGTGGGGGTGGCCCAGGGTGCTGGGCACTGCCCCGCTCACTGATGGGGGGCAGGCACTTCTTCAGTATCCCTGCAGGAGCAGCATCACCCATGGGTGGGGAGGCCAGATTTGGAGTGCCCACCCATGCCATGGCAGCCCATACCTTTGTGGGGGTGGGGCAGGGGCAGCAGCAGGGGGTTCCTGGGGAGTGCCTCGCCGTTGGGCTGGGGGGGGTCACCCCAGGGGTGTCCCTGCCCCCCTGCTGGCTGCACTTGCAGCCCCTCGCTACCTCCTGGTCCCTCACTCTCGCTCGCTGTTGTCACAAACTCCCCTGGCCAGTATGGGCATCCCGGGGGCACCAGGGGGTCACCTGCGGGGAAGGAAGGAAGCTGGGACAGGCAGGACCAGGGACCCCCTCCCATCCTCGCTGGGTGCCCCCATCAGCACATAGTGTGAGAAATGCACCCAAACCCATTGCATCAGTCCCATCCACACCTCAGAGTGGACAAGGGGCCATCTTTCCCCCCTGGGTGCCCCAATCAGCACCTCTGACTGCATGAGGAACCCCAAACCTTTTAAGTGTCTCCCATCACCAGACCGGACAAGGGACCCTCTCTCTCATACCCACTATGTGTTTATCAGAACTCCAGGCTGGACCAGGGATCCTTTGTCCACTGTGCGCCTCCTGCATCAGGACCCAGCCAAGATGCAAGACCTCCTCCCACCCCCCCAAATCTATTCAATGGCCCTATCACCACTCCAGACTGGACAAGGGAGCCCTACCCCCACCAGGTGCCCCCCATCACTGTCCTGGATAAGGCAAGGGACCTCCCCCAACCCATTGGGTGCCCCCATCAGCATCCAGCCAGGCTGAAGGTCCCCCATCTCCACGGGGTGCCCCCTGGGGGTGTTACCAGGGCCGGGGGGACCCGGCGGAGCCCCGGGCAGGGGGTCCCAGCCACGGGGGGCCTCATCCTCGCTGTCAGAGGAATGTGTGGAGCCATAGGATCCACTCGGGTCGTCCAGGGACAGGTCACTGTCTGACTCTGTGTCGTGCTCTGGGGGGGTCACAGGTCAGGAGGTGCCCAGAGACACCTCCTGCCCCCTGGGCCGAGGCTAGGGGCACTCGCCCTATGGGTGAGGCCGTACCCTCGGGCTGGTCCTGAGTGCCAAGGAAGAGCCCCCCAGGCTCGGGCAGCGGAACTGGCCCCGGGCTGCCTGCCAGACCTGAGTCCTCCCTGTGGAGACACAATACTCATCAACATCTGATCCCCACTCACAAACACCTACCATCCACTGTCACCCACTGACTGACACCAACCCACTGACACAATATTCATCCACTGACACCCACCACCCTGATATCCATCACCCTGACACCTACCTCTGCCACCACTTCATCCCAACACCCCCTCAACCCCCCACTCTGTGACCACCCTGCCACCTCACCACTGCATGTGCATGTCACCCTGCCACTGTAGTGCTGTGCATCCATGCCACTGCCCTGCCACCCAGCCATCCCAGCACCCCTACAAGCACGCCGCCCTGCCACCCAGCCATCCCAACACCCCTACGAGCACGCCACCCCACCATCCACCAATCCCAACACCCCCACAACCATGACACCCCACCACCCACCATCCTGCCATCCCAGTATTCCCATGCCATGCAATGCCATATTGCCACCCCACCAACCCACCACTCAACCACCCCAGCACCCCGCTACCCCACCATCCCATCACCATTCCATCTTGTCATCCCAGTGCCACACCAGCCCAGGAACCCACGAAAACCCATGCCCTGGTCCCAGGTGTGCCCAGTACCGCCGCACAAAGGGGATGTAGCTGTGGTGGCTCTTGCCCGAGCGTGCAGTGCTGTGCAGGGACCCCGAGGACCCACCACCTGGGGGCGGGTACAGTCGCCCTGCCACGTATGTGCTGTCCCTGCCACAGGCCTGCCAAGGGCACAAGGATGTCATGGCCATGGCACAGGCTGCCCTTCTCTTCCTGGCACCCCCCCATGTGGCCCAGCACTCACGGGAGTGAGGGTGGCCTTAGTGGCCAGCGGTGGGTGGTGCCAGCGGGCACAGCTCAGGCGGAGGCTCCTTCGCACCTCCTTGCTCAGCACCACACAGGACAGGAAGATGAGGGGGCCCTGGGCAGAAAGGCGGCGGGGGGACAAGGAAGGGTAGGTACAGCCTGGGAGGATACCAGCAGCACCCTGGACCAGTCAAGGGGTCACCATCCACACTGGGTGCATCCCATTTGCACCTCAAAGAGAATGAGCATGCCCTCCACTGATATCTCAAACGGAATGAGGGACCCCCATATGCACTGGGTGCCCTCCATGGGCACCATGGAGTGGTTGAGGTGCTCCCATATACACTGGATATCTCCCATTAGTGCCCTGGATATGGCAAAGGACCTCTCTGTGCCCACTGGGTGCCCTACAAATAGGTGTGGGACTCTGGAGGTGCCAAGGGTGTGAGGTTCAGGGGGCTCTGGGATCTCTGGGAGTCCCAGGGGTCATGGTCACTGGGGATCCCAGGGGCAGAGGCTTTGGGGTTCTGGAGTCTTTGGGGGTCCCAAGGGTGGTGGCTCTGGAGGTTCCACGAGTGGAGTCTCAGGTGGTTCCCACTGACCTGGAGGCAGTTGGAGGCGGCGAACAGGTAGTGACAGAGCAACGTGTCACTGTTGACTGAGAGCAGGGCCAGAAGCCAGGCCAGGCTGGGCATGGCCAGTAGGACTGCAGCTGTGCGCACCCCAGACCTGAGCACCCCAATGGCACCCAGTGTTACCACAATGACATCGCATGTCACACCCCTCTGCACTTCTGGCCCCCAGGGTTGCCCCAGCCCCTCATAGCCCCCTCCCCCTCCAGATGCCCCAACTTCCCCCTGACCCACTCTGCCGTCCATGGGTTCTCCAGCCCCCTGAGCTCCCCTGTTCCCTGTGGGCCCAGCCTAACCCCATCCCCCTGTGCCCCTTGCCCCAATGCCCTTCTGCCTCCCAATGGGTGCTCTGTAACTCCCTGCCCCCCTAGATGCCCCAATCTCCCCTGACCCCCTCAGTCCCCCACAGGGGCCTCTGCCCTTGATGCCTCCCTGCCCTCCACAGGTGTCCCAACCTCCCGTGCCCCCATGCCCCCCATTTGCTCTATCCCCCCGTACCCCCTGCCCCTTTGCCTCCCCACGGTTGCCCTGCACCCATGGATGACCCAGACGCCACTGTCCCCTCCTACCCCTGCCCCACAGGCAGCCCAGTGCCCAGTGCCCTCCTGCCCCCCATGGATGCTGCAGTCCATCCTGTGCCTCCCTGCCCTCTGCAGGTACCCCAAAAGGCCAGCTCCCTATGCGTGCCCCCTAGCCCCCAGTGCACTGCAGCCTCTGTGGGTGTCCCAACCTCCCATGCCCCCCTTAGGCAACCCCATCCCCACTGTGTCCCCTGCAGGTGACCCCGCCTGGGTGACTCACGCTGAGCCCTTTTTCTGGAAGCCCTGAGGGGTGGCACAGGTGGCCCTGGCTGCCAGCACCAGGAAGAAGATGCCGACCTGGGGGTGCAGGGAGTGAGCAGGGTGACAGGGGGTCCCATGCCCTCCCCAGCCCCCAGCCCTGTACGCACAGCAAGGGCGGCAGCGCAGGGCCCAGCCAGGCTCCACACCAGGCTGTCGTGCAGGGCCAGCCAGCAGAAGTCGGGGTTCCCGTAGCCCTCAGGGTCCAGCCCCACCGCCAGCCCTGCAAAGGAGAGATCAGGAGTGGGGCCAATTCAGTGGATGGGGCTATAAGAGGAAACAGGGCTAAGGTGGGAGGAGCAGGGCTAAACAGTGTGAAGCTATGGCAGGATGGGGCTCGTGGAGTGGCAGGGTATGGCTCATGGGTGGCACAGGGCTGGTGAGAAGGTGCTGCTCTTGGGGCTGTGGCTATGCTGGGTAGAGACAGCGCTATGTAAATGAGGTTTGCCTAAGCTCTTGGACATGGGGCAGTGCTGGTGAGAGCAGGGATATGGCACAGGGGGCTTGTCTAAGAAGTCAGTACAGATCTAGTCTCTGGAGGTGGGGTTATGCTGATGAGGGCAGGGCTAATATCCTGGGGGAGTATCTGACTACGACTGATGGAGAAAGGCTATGGCCCTGGGAGCATATTGAAGATGTTGGGAAAGATGCTCTTGGGGTGGAGATATGATGGATGAGGGTGGGGCTAAACTCTTGTGGTGAGGATAAAATGTTCGCCAGGGTTATACTCTTTGGGAGGGGGCTATGACCCCAGGGGTGTGTCTGAAATTTGGAGGCAGAGCTATGATGAATGAGGGTAGGATTATGGACCCTGGGGCCTGTCTAAGATCTTGGGGACTGGGTCTGATAGACAAGGGCATAGCTATGACTCTGCCTATGTATCAGGCATAGGCACCCTATGTATCAGGGTGGGGCTATGGTGGTTAAGGGTGGAGCTAAACTTTTGGAGGGGGGCTGTTTTGGACTGGGCATGACTATCCTGCTGGAGGCAGGGTTATATCCAGGGGTGTGGCTATGCTGGTAAAGATGGATTTGGGGGTGGGCCTATATTCTGGGTGTAGGGTTACACATGGAAATAGGACCCCGCCATGCATCAAATTGATTGCGGGAGTGAGATTCAGGCGGCAGGCCACAGGCTAGAAGGGGGTGTGTAGCCACCAAAAGTTGTTGACTCAGGTGGAGGTGGGCAGCTGGTGGTCCAGGGCATGGCGTGAGAATGAGAGCAGGGTTTCACAGCAGGGCTCACCGGTGATGAAGGCAGGCAGCCCCCAGCCCAGTACATGGTAGAAGCGCATGGGACCACGGTCGACATGACGGGGTTCACTACGGCGCCGGTAGAGGTGCAGCGCCTCCAGCAGCGCCCAGCCTACCGCGCTCAGGTACAGGAACTGCAGCAGGATGGCCACCACCGTGCACGCCAGCTGCACCCGCCCCGTCAGTGCCAGCCCACAGCCCCACCCATCCAACCATATGCACAATCCCCCCGAGCTCCCCCTTTGAGACATCATCCCTCTGTTGAGGTCACACTCCTCTAGAAGGTCCCATTCCTTTTATGGGCCTCCCACCTTGAGTGCCCCACCTCTTTGATGGGCCCCACCCCCTTGACAGCCAAGCCCTTTGAGATAAGATGTATCCCTTAGGGAGCCTCACCCCGTTTATCAGACCCTCTGCTTTGCAAGCCCCACCCCTTTATACAGACTCCACCCCTTGAGATCACTACACCTTTGACAGACCCCACCAATTATAGTCCTCATGTCTTTTAGCCACCACCCCTTAGGCCCAGCCCACCATGGCCGTGCCCACCCCTTAGCCCCACCCATTTCAGCCCCACCAACCCAAACAATTCAAAGGCAGCAGATCCCCTGACCCAACCAGCCCTTCCCAGTGATCTCCACTCCTTCCCTCCTTTCCCAGCCCCCTTTTCCCACACACCGGGACATCGGCCTGGTTGATGCCAAGCAGGAAGACAAGCTGTGCAAGGAACAGTGCAGCTGTGCCATGCCGGCGGATGCTGTGGCGGTTGGAGCGCAGCCGCCTCAGGGTCCCCAGGGCCAGGACCACCAGCGCCAGCCCCGCCAGCCCCACGCCCAGGGAGCCGTAGGTGAGTGCTGCCAGCGGCAGCACCTCCCCGTTCTGCAGCACCAGGATCGGCATATGTCAGGCATGTGCTCAGTGGCACGCACCCCCAGACACCCCCGTCATACAAAGCAATCAGCCCCTGGGCCTGGGAAGTCCTGCCCACAATGCATAGCCCAATAGGAAGCCCTGCCCATATAATTCAGCCCCGCCCCTGGTAACCCCACCCTTTGAAACCCCATCACAGCGCTTCAACCATGCCCCTCAAAACCCCACCCACATCTTGTAGCTCCACCCTTTTAAACCTTTCCCGTACCACTAAGCCCCAGCCCTCAAAACTCCACCCACATCTCTCAGCTCTGCCCCTTTCAACCCCACCTGCACCGGACCCTGCCCCCTGAAGCCGCGCCCACAACACTGACCGCACCTCCTTATGTCCCACCCACAGTTTTCAACCCCGCCCCAGGAAACCCTGCCCACATTACTCAGCCACAGTCCCTGAAAACACGCCTGCATCACTCAACCACACCTCTTGTAACCCCACCCACATCAGCTCTGCCCCTTGGAGACCGACCGGCCCACCCTGCTCAGCTGCACCCGCTGGAATCCCACTCACGCTGACTGGACCCGCACCTGGGGCACCTCTGCCAGATCTGACATAGCCCGGCCCATCCCACTTAGTTCTGCCTCAAGGGAGCCCCACCCACTGGATTTAGCCGTACCCCTTGGATTTAGCGCCATCCCACTTAAGCCCCACACTTCCCTCAATTCCACCTCCATAAGCACTCCCACCTCCACCCTGACCCTGCCCCTCCTATCCCTGTCCCTCCCCTTTTATCAAAATCCCCGCCCTTGTCCGTAAAGCCCCGGCCCTGTGCGTGGCACCACCTGACACCCTGTGCCCATTTCTGCATGTGTCTCCATCCACCCCCATGTGCCCACCAGGGCCCTCACCCTGAGTCATTCCATGCCCCCAGGGTCACTGTGTCCCTCCACGTCCCACGCGTCACATCTGCCACCCTGTGCCCCCATGCACCCCTCCGTGTCCCCCTACGCCCCCACCTCTCGGCGGGAGATGTCCATGAGGACGGCGAAGCTGGTCAGATGGTGGCACTGGCAGCTGACGTGGCTCTGGTTGCGGAAGGCGACTTCGCAGCCTCGTGCGGACCAGCCGCCTACACTGCCCGCCCTGCGCAGCACCAGAAAGTGACGTGAGCCGCGAAACTCGCCAGGACACCCACCGAGACAAACACATACACACACACCGCGACACCCACCAGGGACACCCACTCACCCACTGGGGACACCCACGAGGGACACCCACCGGGAACATCCACCCCCACCGAGGGACACGCACCCGACCCAGGACATCCATCCAAGGCGTCACACACTTGGACACCCACCAGCATTCACAGCACTTCAACCGTGTCCCTCAAAACCCCACCCACACTGTGTAGCTCCACCCCTTTAAATCCACCAGGCACACACGTGCTGGGGACACCTGCTGGCGTCACCCTCCCACAGGGACTCACACCCACCAGGTACATCCACAGACAACATACTCCCACCCACTGGGATATCCATCCACCCAGCAGAGACAACCGCTACCACCTGGGGACACTCACCCACCGGGGACACTCACCCGGGAACACCCCTCCATTTGGGAACACACCCCCATCCTATCCGACACCCATCAGGGTTACAGCTACCCCCTCACGTCCTGTTCCCATGTTACTCACCCATGACCCACAGGGTTATTGGGGCATCCATCCTGCCCTGTCCCCATACTCCCTGTCCCCTATTCCCATGTCCCCTGTCGCCTCAAGGTGTCCTTATCTCTGTTATTACGTCCCCTGTCTCCATGGGATGTCCCCTTCCCCATGCTCCCTGTACCCACAGAGTGTCCCCATCTCCTTAGGGTGTCCCCATTTCACATCTGCTGTCCCCTCTGAGGTGTCCCCATCTCCCTGGGGTGTCCCCATTTCCATGGCCCCTCTCCCCCCACAGTGTTTCCTGTTCCCCTGGTGTGTGCCATGTCCCCTGTTACCTCAGCACGTCTGTGTCCCCCCAAGATGTCCCCATCCCTCCAGGGTGTTCCTTGGGATATTCCCTGTTCCTCTGGGTGTTGTTACACCCAGATCTCCTGTCTCCCTGGGGAGATCCCTTGTCCCTCTGGAGTGTACCCATCTTCCCCAGGGTGTTCCCATCCCCAATCCCATGTCCCTCTCTGCTGGGATGTCTCAGTGGCCCCAGGGTGTTCCTGTCACCCCTGGGGTGTCCCCTGTCCCGCTCTCACCACAGAGAGTGGTTCCAGAAGACGCAGATGGGCTTGGAGCGCTCCTGGGTCTCCAACAGCCGGAACTGGAGGGTGATGGGCTTGGCCAGCACCTGGGGGGTCCCCATGCCCCCCACGCCATCTGTACCTGCCGTGTGCACGCTGATGCTCACCACCGGTGTGTTGATGACGGGGCGCTTGGGCACCCTGGGGGACACTGGTGTCAGGGAGACCACTCAGGGTGCCCCAAAACTCACCTAGGTGCCACAGAGTGTACTGGCACCACACAGACAGGGCACCTCTTTCTACCCTGTCCTCTTTTTTGGGCACTCCTTTCTCCCCTGCGCCCTCTTTTTTGGACACCCTATGTGCACCATTCTTGGGCATCCCTTGAGCCACCTCCCCAACCCTCTGCCCCCCATCCTCGGGCACTCTCTGTGCTTCCCAGCCTTGGGTACCCCATGTGTCCCCTTTACCATTCCTCCCTTGGGAACCCTCTGGACACCCCTGGCTCCATCTCCCTTGCCCCCTAGAAGCTTGGTTTTGCCCTGACACCCCATGTGCCACCCCCAGCCTCCCAGGCCCCCATCCCCAGTGGCACCGGAGGCTGCGCTTGTCGGCGTCGAAGTGCTGGGGCAGGAGACCGGCCAGGGTACGGTAGATGATGACGCTGACGATGGCCTGGCCCTCACCCAGGGATGGGTGGCGCTTGTGCCGGGTCATCCCTGCCTCCTCCTCTTCGACTTTCTCCTCTTCGCCTGCTTCATCTTCCTCCTCCTCCTCCTGCCCACCTGTGCCCTGTGGTGCCTGCCCATGCCCGGTTGAGGGGCCTGGGGGGCCATGGACAGGGGGCAGCATGATGCTCTGAGACCTCATTGGGGTCCCTATGGCCACCCTGGAGTCCCCAGGTCTGCCAATGCCATGATCACAACAAGGTTCCCCCAACACTTCCAGCTCCAGGGGTCCCCATGTCCACACCAGGGTCCCCAACCCTGTCAGCTCTATGACCACAATGAGGTCCCATGGACACATTTGTGTCCCTAACCCTGCCCCCCGCCATGGCCACACCAGGATCTCTGGGGTCCCTGGTCTTCGCATCCTTACCAGGGTCCCCAGCCATACCAGTACCATCCTGGGGTCCCAAACCTGCCAGCCCTGTGGCCACACTGGACTCCCTCCCCATGGTGGCACTGGGATTCCTAACCCTGCCAGCCCATGGGTATCTGGGGTTCCCCAATCCCTGCCAGCCCCCAGCCAGGGTCCCCAGCTGTGCCATGTCCCCATGGCCAAATGGGGGGGTCCCCCGAGCTCTGCCAGCCCCATGGATGCAAATGGGTCCCCAACCCTGCCCCCTGTCCCCCCTATGCCCCAGACTCACGCCTGTCCTTGGGGGTCCGGAAGATGTTGTCAGGCAGGATGACGGTCGTCTCCAGATCTGGGAGCTTCTCCCCCCGCAGCGCCTCATACCGTGGCAGGCGGGCACCCGCAAAGCTGCTCTTGTCCAGCCGCACCACTGACACCACTGTGGCACCACGTCACCCACGGCCCAGCATGGCCCCACCAACCCTGAGGCACACAGACCCCGGCACCCACCGACCCCAGCGCACACCGACCCCAGCATTCACTGATCCCAGGGCGCACCAGGCCCAGTACACACCAATACCAGCACCCACCAATCCTGATACCCACCAACCTTTGGAACACAGACCTTGGCACCCACTGACACCAGGACACACTATCCTCTGCATTCACTAATCCCAGGGCACACCAAGCCCAGCACAAACCAACGCCAGCACCCACGAACCCCAGAGCCATGGATCCTGGGGCACACAGACCCCACGACCATAGATTTCACCACCCACCAATCCTGTGGCACACAGACTCCAGAACCCACTGAGCCCAGCATCCACTGACCCTGGCATCCAACGGCCCTGGAGCAATGAATCCAGACACCCACTAGCAGCCACCAACCCACCCATGTCCCTGGGCACATGGACCCCAGCACCCACTGACTGCAGTACCCACCAACCCTGGAACAGACAGAATACAGCACCCTCTATACTCAGCACCCACTGACCCCAGGGCACACAGACCACAGCCCATGTCCCCAGGGACACACACATGCCTCTAGGCATACCCATGTTCCCCAGGACACGCTCCGCAGCCACACAAATGTCCGTGTCCTCAGCACATGTTCCCAGGAACCCATCAGGCATGCATGCATGCTCCCAGCTCACATGTCCTTGTGCACACATACTCCAGGTATATACATGTTTGTGTTCCCAGACACACATCCATGTCCCCAATACACACACATTCCCTGAGCACACACACGTCCCCAAGCACACACATGTCCATTGTCCCCAGCACATACATCCCCCAGGCATATCCATGCCCATTTGCCCAGCACCACACCAAGGGCACATGTGTGTCCCCAGGCAGACACATGTTCCCAGCATGCCTATGTTTCCAGGCAGATACCCCCCACCACAGCCCTCTGGCCACACATGTCCCCACTGACCGATGTTAGGGGTGACAATGGTGAAGGGGCTGAGGTAAGTCTGGGGCATATTCCGTGCCAGGGCTCGTGCATACTCCTCAAAATGCTGCAGCAGCTGGGCTGTGCCACCCTCCGTCTGCTGGATCAGCTCCCAGTGACGCTTGTTCCCCATGTCCAGCAGCGCACTGCCCACCCGCAGCAGGTTCTGGGGGCAAGGCAGAGGCAGTGGCACTGGGAGCTGCCACTTTATGGTCTGGGCAGGGGGTCCCTAACCTCCCCCGCAGGACTCTATGGCAGGGGCACCCTGGCCCTGGCAGTGGGGAATGGGGGTGCTGAACCCCCACAAAGCTGAGGCTGCACCCTGAGCCACACCAACACCCGCTGCTCAGGACTGCCCACCACCCTGGTATCAAACCTCCTACACCAACATTCCTCTCTAGGTGGATGCCCATCACTCTGGTGCATGGGATCCCTCATCAATACCCTTCCCAAATGGGTGCCATTCACCCTGGCACCCAGATTCCTGCACCAACACCTCCCCCCTCCCCCTGCAGATGCTCATCACCCCAGTGTTTGACCTTCTGCCCAAATACGGCCCTCCCCAAAGGGGTCCCCGTAACTCCAACCTCTCTTCCTTCTCCCTCAACCTCCCTCCACAATCCTGTCACCCGGGTCTCTGCTCTCCTGCCCCAATATCCCTCCCCAACAGGCTGCCCATCACCCTGGTGTCTGGGCTCATGCACCCACATCCCCCACCATGGGAGCGCTCATCATCCCAACCTCTTTTCCACTTTGCCCATTCTCCCTCCAGGCACGTCCTCATCCCTGTGATCTCAGGCTCACCTCAGTGAAGTGCACGTCCTGGGTGGCAGCGAGGCGGAAGCCGCGCTGGCGGCTCTCGTGGCGCAGCAGGGCCCCTGCCAGGCGGTATGCCAGGTGCACGTCACTGCCGAAGTACCCGCGGGCCTCACGCGTCGCTTCGCGCAGTGCCAGCGCCACGCGCCGGGACTGCCCTGCATCCCACCGGGACTCGTTGCCCACCAGCTGCTCCGCCTTGGGGGAACACACACAGAGTCAGGGGAGCCCCAGCGGCACTGTCACACGGCTGCTGCTGGTATTCCCCAGCTCACCCAGGGGCGAAGGGCAGCAAAGGCCAGCGCGCTGCAGTTGAAGAGGTTGGGAGCCAGCCAGCCCTTGTGCTCGTCACAGTGGCGCAGTGCTGTGCCTGTGGGAGGGGGACACTGAGTGCACCATGGGGACAATGGGGCAGCCTCACCTCACAGCACGCTAGCAGTGCTGACAGTGTCACACTCCTACTCCACCCTGCAGTGATGCCAGAGTGGTGCCCCCAGCCTTGTCCCAGTGGTGCCATGCCCTGTTCCAGCTGTGCCACCACAGTGTCACACTCCTGTGCCACCCCCCAGTGACACCACCATGACAGTCACCAGTCCTGATGCCACCAGTGTCACACTCTTTGCAGTGACACCACAGCCTCATCTCAGCAAGTCCACACTTAGGTCACCCCTACTCCATCTTGGTTGTACCACCAAGGTGTCACCACCCCTAACTCATTCTAGCAATGCCACCCCAGTGTCACCTCCCGGTACCAACCCAGTAACACCACTACAGTCTCACCCCCCTGCCCTGTCCCAGTGATGCCTCACGGCACCACCCCCCCCCAGCTCCATCCAACTGGTGCTGCCACCATGACATACCCCAGCCTTGTCCCACTGGTGTCAACATCCCATAGCAGTGCCACCACCATATAACCACCCTGAAGTGACACCATGGTGTCCTCTCTCCCCACCATGTCTCAGCAGTGCAATCACAGTGTCACCTCCCTGTACCACCCAAGCAATGCCACCCCTCTAAGCCCCATCGCAGTGATGTCACCACCATGTCACCCCCAGCCCCTTTCTGTCAGTGTGCCCAGTGCCACCCCCATCCTGTCCCCATGTCCCCACGTACCGACAGAGCCCTTGGGGCACGGGGCTGCAGCTGGCAGCCCAAACCGAGTGCGGGGCCACCAGATGCTGGCCTCGATGGCCCGGGGACAGCTGTCGTAGTTCACTGCAAAGACACAACAGGGCATCAAAATGGGGGACACAGGGTGACAGCAGGGCAGCAGTGGCACCTGGTCACTGGAACCCAGTGGAACACAGCGTGACACAGGCTAACAGCATGGTGACAGCAGTGGCAGAGCAGGATGACAAAAGGATAACACAGGATAAAAGTAGGGTGACATAGTGGCACAGGGTGGTAGCAATGTGACAGCAGTGTGACACAGGGTGACAGTGGGGCAACACAAGGTGTCAACGGGATTACACCAACAACCAAGGTGTTGGTGGAACTCAGTTGCCAGCAGCCAGGGTGATAGCAGGTGACACAAAGCAACGAGGCAGTGATGCAGGGTAGCACAGGGTGACAGAAGGGTGACAGTTGCACCCAGTCACTGGCATTTGGAGTAACACAGGGTGACACAGGGTTGCAACAGGGCAGAGTAGGGTGACACAGGGCGATACAGGGTGACAATGGCACTCGCTGGCACCCAGGATGACAGCTGTGGCAGAACAGGTGAACATCAGGATGGCACAGGGTGGTGTAGGGTGACACAGGATGAGAGCAGGGTGACACCAGTGTGACAGAGAGTAACAGTGGGGTGACACAAGGTGACAATGGGGTCAGTAGGATGACAGCAGAGAGACAGTAATACCTGGTCACTGGCACTCAGTGACACAGGATGACACAAGGTGACACAAGGTCACAGAGAGTAATGGAAGGTTACAGCAGGGTGACAGTGGGCACTCAGGGTGACACAGGGTGACACAAGCTGACAGTCTCCTACCTTCGCAGCCGCTGGCTGTCACCTCAGCAAAGGGATTGTCACAGCGGTCACAGTGACGGCCGATGACACCAGCTTTGCAGGGGCACTGTCCAGTGTTGGCATCGCAGCGGCGCGACAGTGACCCAGTGGGGTAACACTCACAGGGGTGGCACGTGCCACCTCCTGGTGGGCGGTAGTGGTTGTCCTGGAGGGACACAGGGTCACTGCAGGCATGGGCATGGGGTGACAGGGGGCTGACAGGGGGTGACAGAGAGGTGACCGGGAGATTGTCAGGCGCATGGGAGGGCGTGACAGGGAGGTGACAGGGTGACAGTGGGGTGGCAGGGAGAAACAGAGAGGTGACAGGAGGATGGCAGGGATTGGCAGGGGAGGTGACAAGGGCTCGCAGGTCCCACCTTGCAGCGACACTCGCCCGTGGTCTTGTTGCAGTCTGGGTCAAAGCCATGGGTGACGTCACAGTTGCAGGGGCCGCACGTGGGGTGTCCCCACCACCCCCGTGGGCATGGCTGCGCCTCCCTGGGGACAATGGAGCTGGCACTCGAGCACCATGCCAGAGTAGTCCCATAATGCCACTTGTAAACTCACATGGCCACTTGTACCCTCACAGTGCCACCTGTACCCCCACAGTGCCCCTTGCACCCCTACTGTGCCACTTCTACACCCACAGTACCACTTTTCATCCACAGTGGCCCCTGCATACTCACCACAGCTCTCACACAGCCATTGTGCCCTTTCCATGCTCCCCCTGCCTTTTGCACACCCACCACAGCTCTCGCACATGCACTATGCCCTTTGCAGTAGGGGGTGTCACACCCACCCTGCCCCATATGCCCACACTCCTCTCACCCCACGCACTGCCCTCCTCGATGTCCCTCGCTGTGCCCCCGCTCCCCCGGGCGCCCCACGCCCCCCCAGAACACGCGTGTGCCCCACAGTGTCACCAACCGGTGCTGGCAGAGGGCCCCAAAGGTGCCCGGGGGACAGTGACAGGCATAGCCGGGGGCCGTGCCTGGATGGCGAGTACAGGTGCCCGGAGGCTCGCAGGGGTCCAGGGCACAGGCACTGACACAGCTGTCACCAAAGTACCCTGGGCACAGGACAGGATTGGAGACAACAACGGGAGACACTGACAGGGGACAGGGATGAAGGTGAGGGGCACTGCCCAGGGGTGACAGTGATAAGGAGTGGCAGCGACAAGGGAGGGTGGCAGTGCCTTGGGGACAGGGGTGGAGGGGGGGTGCCCAGAAAGGGTGGTGTTGTTGGGGCAATATGTCACAGCGTGGCAGGGTTGGGGATGGCAGTGTCTCAGGGCTGTCAGGAGGTGCTGGGGGGTTTCCACTCATGCGGGTGGCAGTGGGGGGTGTCAGAGGGGTGACAGTGTCTCAGGGGGTGTTGGGACTTGTCGGAGATTCCAGGGGGTCTCTGGTCACCAGGGTAGCAGTAGGTGGTGTCACAGGGGTGTCTCAGTGGTGTCAGTGTCCCACGGGGTGTCAGGGGATGTCAGGATGTCTCCATTCAAAGGTGTAGAAATGAGGAGTGTCGCAGGGGTGACAGCATCTGGTGGTGTCAGTCTGTGCCAGGAGAGTGTTGGGGAGTGTTGGGAGGCTGCTGGGGGAGTCTCAGAGGTCTCAGGGTGTCCCCATTCACTGGGGTGGCAGAGGGGTTGTTACATGGGTGTTAGTTCCAGGGCCACTGGGGGAAGTCTGGGGTGTGTTGAAGGGCTTTCAGGGGTCTGGGGGATCCCTGCTCACCCGGGTGGCAGCGGCATGAGAAACTGTCCCAGTCGTCACTGCAGTAGCTGTGGGGGGGGCAGGGCCCCGAGTCGCAGGGATCGGGCAGGGCACAGCCCCCCTCCACATTCACCTGCGCCACCTGTGCCAGGCTCAGGGCATCCGCAGTCACCACAGGGTCCCCAACACGCAGGCCCTGCAGGGTCACTCATCAATGTCTTCACTAAGACCCCTGAGCCACCCTGGACCCCCCAACACACTCCACTCCATGCCTCAGTTTCCCTCACCATTCCCCAGAGACACCACGAGAATTCCCTACACAGTGTCACCATCAGTGTGATCTCACCACCACACAGGACCCACTGTGTCACCCTAAAATCCCCTGCCCCACTGCCATCCCTACCTCAGTGTCCCCTGCCACAACACAGGACACCCCAGGACAACCTGGACGACCCTGCAGTGTCACCCTCTCCTCAGTTTCCCCCACCATGACACTGGATCCACTGTGCCACCCTGAAGCCCCTGCGTCACATCGCCTGTCAGGTACCTCAGCAGCACCTGGTGACACCCTCGTGTTACCTGCAGTGACCTCTCAGTGACCTGGGACACCCCTTCACCCCGATCCAACTTCCTTGTGTGGGGTCACCTGACAGTGACCCCAGTGATGCCCCAGCCACCATGAACCCCCCTGCCCCAGTGCCATGCCCACTCTCAATGTCCCTTGCTACCACCCAGGACCTTTTGTGTCACCCTGTTCAGTCTGTCCCCACAACACGTGACACCCTGAACCCCACACCAGGACCCACTATGTCATTCCAGCCCCCCTCTCCAGTCACGTCACCTCTGGGTGCTTCAGTGGCCCCAGCACCAGCCGGAACCCGCTGTACAACCCATGACCTCCCCAGTCACACCCGAGTCCCCACAGCCATGTCCCCATCCTGCCCAGGCCCATGTCACTATACAGTGCATCCCCAATGTCCTGCCCACACAGTCGATGTTTCCTTGTCCTGTGTCATCTCCCTGTACCCACATCCCTGTGCCCTTCTCCATCCTGCCCATGTCCCCCTGTCCTTGTGCACATCCCTGTGCCCCCCACTATCCTGCCATGCCCCCACTTCTCTGTGTCATGTTCCCAAATCCCATGTCCCCAAGCTGGTGCCAGGTCTCCAAGCACTGTACCCATGTCCCTGTGCCCCTCTTCATCATACCCTTGTCCCCATCCCCAAGGTAAGGCCCTGCTTCATTGTGCCCTGTCCTCATCCTGTGCCACATCACCAGTATCTGTGCCCACATCCCTGTGCCCATTCCCTCAAGCCCTATGCTGTGTCCCTGTGTTCATATCCCTGTGCCGCCCTCCTATTGTAACCATGTCCTTATCTCCTCTTCCACATCCCCAAGCCCACCCCCCTTCCCCTACACCCTCCACCCCATGCTCCCCACAGCCTCGGTGCCCGCACCTCCATACCTGCAGACACCCCTGGAACCCCTCCTCCACGGTGCCGCTGTCCCCCAGCAGCCCCCCGAGGCTCAGCGTGCGCAGCCGCAATCCCTGCAGCTCTCCAGGGACATCGCCCACCGCCTGGGGGGCACAGGGACCCCCGTGGGTGCCTTGGGGGGCCACAGGGGGTGCCACGGTGGCACGCGGGGATCATCAGAGTGGATGTCCCCCCTGTGCCTCAGTCTCCCCATACCTGGTGGCGGCCATAGTCGAGGGTGAGAAGGAGGAGGGTGGCAGAAGGGTTGTGGCCAGGGCCCCCCCGCAGCTCCAGCTCCACGTGGTGCCAGGCACCGTCATTGACTTTGGCCTGGGGCAGACGCAGGGTGGCCAAACGGGACCCCCCTTGCCAGGCACCAGCCTCCACCTGTCCCTCGCTCAGCTGTGAGGGGTAGACATGTCAAGGACCCCAAAAACCTGATGGGCACCAGGCATTGCCCACCGGGAAATACAATTTCCCCTGGGACAGTTAGACAACCCCTCAGGTAATGCCCCCTCAAGGAGTGGCACCCCCTTGCACTGTTCCCCCCCACCCCCAGCAATACTGCCAATGCCAACAGACCCTCCCAGGGCAATGCTCCCCTGGCACAGGGTAACTCCCCTGTTCCAACTCCCCATGCCACCACCTCCCCGTGGCCATATATAACCCCCCAGCAATACCTCCTATTCAAATGACCCCCCCGGGGCAATGACCTCCCCAGGGTAATAAACCCTGTGCCAACAACTCCCAAATGCCAATAACACCCCCATCCTCAGAGCAATAACCCCTGACACTGCCCCAGTGCCAACCCCTCTATACTCCTGCTCAAGTCAATACCCTGCCAGGGCAATGACCTCCCTCCATAGCTATGACCTCCCCCATGCCAATGACACCAAAACCAATTCCTCCTGTGGCAATGATCCCCACTCAAATCAATAACACCCCCATGGCAACCACCTCTCCTCCCCGGCCCCTTCCTCAGGAAAACTCCCCTATTCGCCTCCCCGTGCCCTCCCCATGCCTCCCCCGTGCCCACCTGCAGGATGAGGCTCAGGCGCGCTCCGGCCCCCGCCCGCAGCAGAACCCCGCGGGGGTGCCGGGTGCGGAACATGATGCGGACTGGCCAGGGCAGGGAGAGGGGCAGCGCCAGCCCGGTCCACGCCACGCGGCTGCTGCCCAGGAACCGCTGCGGGCCCACCATTTCTGCGGGGCATGCACGTGGGACAGGGGGCAGGCAACTCCATGACCCCCCACAAGCCCACCCCAGGGACGCCCGTGCCATGACACGGCCGTGCACCCCCCACACAGGCCACCCACACCCACCCATGGACTCCCCGCACCCCACCCAGGACCCCCCACAACCCCATGTGGCCTCTCACATACCCAATCTCAGATCCCCAGCACCCACCTGGGGACCCCATGCACATCCCCCAGATGCCAACACACCCTCCCACACATCTCCTGCACCCACCCACAGATCCCCCATACCCCCTGATGAACCCAAAACAAGCAGGGATGCCCCTCACCCCCTTCCCACACCCCTCACACCCACCCAGAGACCCTCCCCATGCCCCCCATGGCCCCAAAACAAGCCTATGGATGCCACACAACCCCACCACAATGTCCCCCCAGGCCCCCCAGTACCCTCCTGGCAGGTTTTTCCCCCAAAGCCCAGTGGGCAGCGGCAGCTGAATCCCCCCCATTCATGCACGCAGGTGCCACCGTTGTGGCATGTGTTGGTGTCACACAGGGTCTTCTTGGGAGGGCAACCTGTGAGGGGGCACGGGGGTGACATTCACACTTGACTTGGAACCCCCAGTCCCATGGGGCACAGACATCCCCACATCCTTGAACCCTCATTCAACCCCATGGTCCTAGTACCCCCTGAGCCCTCACCCCACATCCCCAACCCCTAAGGGGATACAGCCCCATCCAGCTCCCCAGTCCTGGCACCTCCTCACCCCACCCCCAGGAGACACAGCCTTGTCTATGCCACCTACTCCAGCTCGATGGCCTTGGCAGCCACTCACCCCCCACCCCAAAACCAGGAGACACAGAATGCTCTACCACTGTGTCCCTGGACCCCCATCCAGCCCCATGAGCCTGGCACCCCCTCCCTACACCCATGGGACACAGAGATGCCCAAGTACTGCCCAGACCTGGGCTCACAGCCAACCCTCAAGCCCCAACAACTCCTACTCTATACCCCCCACCCTGTGGCCCTGGCAACCCTGAACTCAAACCTGCACCCCCTGACTTCCCATCCCACACCCTGGGGAGCCCCAGCCCGTTCCCTGGACCTCTCTTCAGCCCCGTGGGGCTGACATCCCCTTCACTCCCTCCCCACAGCTCTGGTCCTTGGACCCCCATCCAGCCCCAATGCTCTGGTACCTCCTCCCCACACCCAGGGGGGCACAGCACCAAGGTCCTGGTACCCCTCAACCCACACCTGCACTCCCTAAACTCCCATTCCACACCCAGGGAGCACAGCATCCCCCACACCCCTGGACCCTCATCCATCCCTCCAGCCCTGGAACCCCCTCCCATCATTCAGGGGACACAGCCACACTTATCAGCTACCCCTTAACCCCCCACCCCATCTGGCCCTGCTGGAAGCAGCACAGCCCCTCCCAGCCCCTGGCCAGTGTCCCGATCCCGGAGCCCACCGGGCAGGGTGCCGTTGTTGGCAATGAAGGCTGCCATGTCCACGGGGCGCTGGTCAATGTGGAGGTGCCGCATACACCCCACAAAGTGCCGGCTGCGGATTGGGAAACTCTCGGGCAGTGTTGGGACCCCCCCCAGCAGCAGTGGCCCCGTCAGGTCCAGCGACCTGCAGAGCACACCATCACCTCAGGGACTCAAGAAACCCCCGAGGGACCCCACAACCCATGGGGACCCTGATGGAACCTCAAGGGACACCCAGCCACCCCCCATCCCATGGGAGTCACAAGGGGACCCCAAAGAACACTCACTCACCCCAAAACCTATGGGGACCTGAGGGACCACCCAAAGGGTGTTCCCCTATGGGGAACTCAACAGACTCCCAAGGGAATCCCCACTTCCCCCCAGTGCCATGGGACCCCAAGAGAACCCCCCAAACCCATGGGGACCTCCAGTGACTCCCCCATCCACAGGGATCTCTAACCCCCAAGGGACCTTTCACCAGTGAAGACTTCAAAGGTACCCCACTGTTAGGGACCGTTCACCTACAAGGGACCCCTCTATGGGTACCCCAAGGGACCCCACCCATGGGATCCCCATGCCCCTCTCACTTCTTGCTGCCAGTCTGGGTGCCCTGGGCAGCGCAGGAGTAGTTGCTGAGGCGGGGCCCGAAGCGCAGGGCCATGGCTGTGTCGCAGTCGTCCACAGTCACCACAGCCACCTTCTGCTCTGAGGGGCCCTGTGGGACCCCCGAGCGCCCCACAACCGGCTGGGGGGCTCCATATTAGGCAGGGGGGCCCAGGACCCCCATCCTGTAGCCTCTGTCCTGCTCCTCATCCTCCCACTGCCCTCTGACCCCTCAACCCTTACGGCGCTCCCATGTCCCTCCAGCCCACAAGTCCCCCACCCTTCAGATCCCCCAACACTCCCCTCCATCCCTTCAGCCCCCCTTAAACCCCTCAATGGTCCCCTTCATCCCCCCCAAGCCTCCATCCCTTTGACTTCCTCTTCCTCCATCCCCCCATTCCAATTCCTCAGGGGTCCCTACAGGTGAGGAAAGTACATGGGATTCCCCAGGGGACCAGTGGGTGAGGAAGTGGGTGAGGGTCCTTGGGATCCTCATGGATGGGGGCATCTCTTGGCAGTCCCTTGGAGTTCCCCAAATTTCCTCTCTATTCTCATCCCTCCAACACCCCCTTGCCCTCCACTCCTTTCTCTTCCTCCGTCTCCCATCTCCACCCCTTGGGACCCCCATGGGTGGGCACATCCCTTAGGGGTCCTTTAGGTGCCGCAATTTCCCTACCTGACCCACCCCATCTCTGCATTCCCCCACCCTTCCCCTCCATCTTCCTTTCCTCTGTCTGCCCCAAACACTCCCCCCACATTGCGCCCCCCAAGACCCCCATTCCCCCACCTTGTTGTAGTAGTGCAGCTGCACCCGGTGCCACTGCCCATCACTGATTCCTCCTGGCACAAAGGGTGACACCGTGGTGGTGGTCTCACCTGTGGGCACAGCGTCAGGGCAATACAGCCAGAGGCAAGGAGGGGTGGTGGTGCCAGGAATGGGATGTCTAGGATGCAGTGCCAGGGATGCAGTGTTGGGGACATGATGCAGGGGTTGCAGCTAGCAAGGGAATGTCCAGGATGTAGTGCCAGGGAGGCAGTGTCAGGCATGGGATGCTGGGGATGCAGCGTTGGGCAGCACCAAGAATGGCAGGCCAGGGATGCAGTGAGGAATGCAGTGAGGAATGCAATGAGAGATGCAGTGCCAGGAATATGATGCCCAGGATGCAGTGCCAGGCAGTGCCAAGATGGGATCTCTGGGATGAAGTGAGGGATCCAGTGAAGGATACAGAGCCCACAAGGGTGTCAGGGTACAGGGCCAGGGCGTGCCAGGGGCAGCACGTACCTGCTGAGAAGGTGAGCTGCAGCTGCTCGTCCACAATCTCCAGGGCCACGAAGTCATGCCGCTCGTTGAAGCGCCCATTATACAGCAAGAGCCCATCCCGCTCCTGCGTGGCAAACCTGGGGGACACAAGGGCAGTGCCAGGCCCCAATACCCTGCAATCCCACGTGCCTCCCTGGCACTCCCCAACACCCCCTGACCCTGCCATGCCCCAAGGCACACCCCTCATGCCCTACTCCATGACCTTGTATCCACTGTGAGATGCTCATATGCATCAGCCCCTGCCCTCACAAGGTGTCCCCCACCCCACTGCCCTCCATGCCAAGGGGTCACCCACACCCTTCGCTCCTACCCTGTACCCTCAGGGTGCCCATCACCCCACACACAATCACCCCACAGCCCATATGATGCACATGGGGTACTGATCACCACCCATCCCACATGATGCCAATGAGGTATCCCCACCCCATCTGATGCCCTTGTGACACCCACCATCCCACATCCCAAATTATGCCAATGAGGGCACCCATGCAGTGTCCACAAGACACCCATCACCTCACACACCATCACCTCATCTCATGCCAACAGGACAAACATCACCATCTACCCCACACTCCATGTGACACCCATAGGGGCACACATCACCCCCCACCTCCCCAGATTCCCCCAGGCTCACGTGAGGCCCAGGGTGAAGTGGAAGCGCTGGCGGAGGCCACGAAAGGTGAGGAAGGAGTGCGGGGGGAAGCTGCGGGTGCTCATGGCGCAGAAGGGCTTCTCATAGTGCCCGGGGGGGCACTGACACCGGAATCCCCCCACCAGCAGGTTCAGGCAGGTGCCCCCATTCTGGCAGACCCCTGGGGTGCAGCGGCCCCCTCGGGCACTCAGCTCACAGTGCTCCCCTGTGTGACATCCAGAACCCCAAAACTGGGGTAAGGAGTCCCATCTTCCCGCCACACCTCCCTATTAAACCCAGAGTGGCCCCCCTCAGGTGCTCAGCTTGCAGGGCTCCCCTGTGTGATACCCCAATGGCACCAGCATCCCAAAAATGGGGAGCGGGGGTCCTCTCTCCTCGCCACCCCCCAGTAACCCCCGAGTTCTCCTCCCAGGCACTCACAGGGCTCCCCAATGTGACACCAAGAACCCTAAGTAGGAGGGTGGAGATCCCCTCTCCCTCCCTGCCCCCCAGTATCTTTATCCCCAGCTCTATTACCATGGCAACCAGCTCCCATTACCATGGAAACCCAAAGACACCCCCTCCTCTCACATGCCCTCCGCCACCTGGCTGGCACCCCCCACCAGGAGTCCCGTGGGGGCTGGAGCCCCAGTGTGGGCGCAGGGGGTATGGCCCCAGTGCCACCAGTCTACCGGCAGAGGGAGGGAAGGAGGGAGGGAGGGCTGAAGAGGGGCCGGATGAGGAAATATGAGGATGGACACCACGAGGAAGGGCTGCCCAGTGACTCTAACCAGTGAAGTCTTCGTGGCACTCGCAAGTGTATCCACCCTCACGGCTCCGGCACCGCCCGTTGTTGCCGCAGGGGCTGGAGTAGCAGAGGTCGATCTCGGTCTCGCAGTAGTCGCCGGTGAAGCCAGGTGGGCAGCGGCAGCGCAGGCCCGTGACGGGGTGGATGGGGCGAAAAAGGATGGTGTCGGAGGCGAGGAAGGGCGCGGAGCTGTCGAACTGCAGGACAGACACGCAGCGCATGTAGTTCTCGCAGGGCTCGCGCAGACACACGTTGTCATCAAAGGGCAGAACTCGCTGGGCCGTGGTAGCTGCCAGGAGCGATCGGTTCAGGTACAGCCGCTCCTGCAGCTCCTCCGACGAGAAGAACCGCGATGCGCCCGGCACCGCCGCCGGCAGCAGCGCCGAGAGGCTGACATTGAGGATCCGCGCCGGCCCCACGTCTGTGTCCGCCTGGATGTTGAAGAGGATGACGCGGTGGCGGGGGGTGCCCAGGACAGCGGCCACTCCCTCGAGGAAGCGGCTGAGTAGGGGGGACAAGAAGCGCTCCTGGGACATGTCGGCCAAACGCAGGGTGATGCTGTTGCTGAGCATCTCATCTGTGATCACCGTCACCCGCAGCGTGCACTGCGCCGTTGCACTGTAAACGCCATCTGGAGACAAAGGGGGGACACAGGAGGGAGTCAGTGACAGCAATGGACAACTCTGGGAAAGGATGGCGCGAGATATGTGCTCTGGACAATGGACAACACTGGCAATCGTGCTAGATATGGGGCAACCAACCAAATCAGCTGCTGTTGGACGGAGATGGTGCTAAGGGGGCTTGACCTGCTTGGCCACCATAGAATGGGCACAGCACTGGCCATGAAACACCTGGCCCATGTAGCCACTGTGGAATGGGGACAATAATGGCTATGAGGTGCCCATCCTGCTTGACCAGCATGGAATGGATACAGTCAGGTAGGGACAGTGCAGGCTATGGGGGACCTTTCCTACTCAGCCACCAAGGCATGGAAAGTGATGCTTATAGGGTTGGTGCTGGTTATGGGGCTGGTACTGTTTCTGGAGTGCCCATGCCACCTACGTAGGGTAGGGACAACAGGATGGGGATGGTGTTGGCAATGGGGATGGAACTGGTTACAAGGCTCCTGTCCCACCTGGCCACTACTGAACGGGGATAGCGCTGGTTATGGGGCTGGTGCTGGTGGTGGATGCCCATTCCACTTGGCGACCATGGAATGGGGGACAGTGTGGGTCATGGGGTGCCCATCCTGCCTGGACACTGTGGGGTGGGGCATCTAAATGGGGTTGGTGGTTGGTTATGGGGTTGGGACTGGTTATGGGGCTGATTCTGTCTATGAGGCTGAGGCTGGTTATGGAGTCAGCACTGGTTATGGGGTTGGTGCTGGTTTGTGGGGTTGGAGCTGTTTCTGAGGCTGGGGCTGGTATGGGGATGGTGCTGGTTAAGGGGCTGGTGCTGATTGTGGGGTTGGTGTTAGTTGTGGGGCTGGGGCAGCAAAATCTCTGCTAAGCACTGGGGCACCCACCTTTCTCCTCTCCTTTGTCCACCCCCTGGCTGAGGGCAGTGAGATGCAGGACAGATGGGGAGCAGGCAGACAGATGGATGAAGGGAACATGGGGACAGGTGGGGGGCCAAGCCGGCAGAAGGAAGTGCTGCAGGGGGTGGCAGGGGCCAGGGCTGCCCAGTGGCCCGTGGCCTGTGACTGGTAGCCAGTGGCTGGCGGGGGGAAGAAGGTTACCATGGCTGCGGCCGCGAGGGCCCAGCTATGGCTGGACCTTTTGTTTCCCTCCCGCCTGCCCCTGCACTTGCGGGGGGACACGGGGGACTCCCTGCCCCCACCCTTTGTGCCCTGGGCCCCCTGCTTTGTGTGGCCAGAGCAGGGACCCCTGCCAGGGGAAGCTGTGGGGTGATGGGGACAATGGACATCAGGCATGGCCTGTGACCCAGTTTTTCCCTGACCTGGGGGTGACCAAGGAGGTGATCATCCACCTTGGGGTGACTCCTATCCCCCAGAAACACCTCCTGGACACCCCACCACCCAAATGGTGATGACAATTGATGGCACAACCCCCCTTATCTTGTGATGATCCCCCCCACATTGGGTTTGGGGACCTCTCAGTGGAGGCCAGGTTGCCCCCCCGAATACACACACCAGGCCTTGTGTCTCCTGCACTGAATTCATTCAAGTGGAGTCTCCTGGAAACACAAATTTGGCAGTGCCAGGACTCCCCCAATATTGCACTGCACCCTGAGCCTTCCCAGATTCACCCATCACACCCTCATAACAAGCCCCCAAGGGTACCAGGACCCTGCTGGCTTACACCAGCCTCTGCTCCCCCAATATGTGCACTGGGTCCTGCCCCACCCTGCTCAGTGACAGACAGAGAAGTGCCAGGACCACCTCTGGACAGCACGACAGCCCAAGGGGGTGGGGAAAGCAAAGGGGGTGCTAGGGACCCCAACAGCCTCCAGCTTGGATGTCTGGGGTGTGAGGGGGGCACAGTATCCCATTATTCCCCTTTCCCATATATTTGGAAGGTGGAGGCAACCAGGACGGGGTGGCAGAACTCCAAAACACCTCAGTGGAGTCATGGGACCCCACAACACATCATCCCTTCTGATCTGGAAGGTGAGGACAGCCAAAACAGGGTAGTGAGACCCCATAACACCTCGCCTCCATGCAGAAATAGAGGTTGATATACCCACAAACTTCACTCCTCCTGCAAGGTGCCTCTATGGGTGGGGGTCTTACCAGAGACAGACACCCTCATGACGGCCTCAAGTGGGCGGTTGTTGTCCAGGGCCGGACTAAGGCGCAGGTCCCCACTGTGTGGGTCCAGCAGCACAAGGTTGAGCTCATTGCCCTGCTCAAAAGCATAAGTGAGGTGGTCAGAGACGTCAGGGTCATAGGCAGGGATGCGGCCAATGACGCCCCCAGGGAAGCTGCCAGAGCGGTTGGTGATGTAGTTGTTGAAGAGGATCTCGAAGTTCTTGAGCTGGGGGCTGTTGTCGTTGGTGTCACGCAGGCGCACATGGATGGTGGCCCGACTCACTAGTGGTGCCGAGGTTGCCTGGACCACCATGATGTATTCAGCCTTGGTTTCATAGTCCAGGTCAGCCAGGGCGGTGAGCTCTCCAGAGAAGATATCCAGTTGGAAGACCTCGGGGATGTTGCCCTCCACGATCTGGTACATGATCTGGGCATTGGTGCCCTCGTCGGGGTCGGTGGCGGTGATCCGGGCTACCACCAGCCCAATGGGGCTGTTCTCCTCCACAAAGATGTCAAACTCGTCCTGCTCGAACACGGGCGGGTTGTCATTGACATCCAACACCGTCACCTGGATCTCTACTGGCGTCCGCCGGGCTGGGACCCCCTTATCCACGGCAAATGCCTGCAGGGAATACAGTGGCACATTCTCCCGGTCCAGACGGCGCAAGGTGCGGACAATGCCTGAGGTGGACTCAATGATGAAGTCACCATCACCATCATCACCCCCTTGGAAGGTGTAGAAGACCCTGCCATTCAGCCCAGAGTCACGGTCAGTTGCAGAGACCTGGAGGACGCTGGTGAAAGTGGGGACATCCTCATAGATGGATCCCTGGTAGGAATGACGGAGGAACTGGGGTGCGTTGTCATTGACATCACTCACCAGGATCTCCAGGTAAGTTGTGTCAGATTTCTGCGGAATACCATTGTCCCGCGCTGTGATGGCCAAGGTGTAGGACACCTGGTCCTCATAGTCCAGCTCCATCTGGGTGGTGACAGCACCAGTATCAGCAGCAATACTGAACTGGGGTATGCTGTCCTCCATCAGGTAGGTGATGCGGGCGTTCTCCCCCGTGTCCTCATCTGTGGCACTGATGACCACCACTGTTGTGCCCACTGGCCGATCCTCATTGATGTTGATGGTGTAGTGGGAGCTCTGGAAGACGGGGCGGTGGGTGTTGGCATCAGTGACGTTGACAACCACCTGGGCAGTGTCCTGGCGGGTGCCATCAGAGGCAGCAATGGTGAGCAGGTACTGCCTCTCCAGCTTGTAGTCCAGGGGCAGGGCAAGGGAGATGAGCCCACCACCGCTCTGGCTAGTGATGGAGAACCGGTTGCGGGTGTTGCCGCTGGAGATCTGGTATGTGATGACGCTGTAAGCGTCACGGTCAACAGCAGAGACAGTCAGGACACTGGTGCCCACTGCAGCATCCTCATTCAGGCGGGCGCCGTACTCCCGCTGGGTGAACTCAGGGCTGTTGTCATTGACATCCAGGATGGTGACACTGACGCTGGCTGTGGAGGCCATTGGGGGGGTGCCATGGTCCTGCGCCTCCACCCCGAAACTGTAGAAGTCGACAACCTCCCGGTCCAGCTCAGAGGCCACCACAATCCACCCGGTGCTGTTGTTGATGGTAAAGGGGAAGCTGGTGCCAGTCTCCAGCAGGGTATAAACTAACCGGCTGTTGTCACCTGAATCGGCATCAATGGCTTGTACATGGATGACGGAGTAGCCAATGGGGACATTCTCCAGCACGGTGGCCTGGAAGGGCGTGCTGACAAAGATGGGTGCATTGTCATTGACATCCAACACCTGGATGGTAACCAAACCACTGATGTTGGAGAGAGGTGGGCGGCCACCGTCCTGCGCCCGGATCCTCAGGGTGAACTCCTTGGTGACCTCGTAGTCCAGAGGGGTAACGACATCCAGCGTGCCTGTCTGCGCATCGATGTAGAAGTGCCCACGGGTGTTGCCGCTGACAATGCTGTAGTGCACCAGTGCATTGCTGCCTTTGTCACGGTCGGTGGCCATCACCTGCAAAATCGCCACATTGGGCACCACATCCTCAGGGACCTGTGCCACATAACGTCGCTCACTGAACTGCGGCGCATTGTCATTGTCATCCTCCACAGCGATGCGGACAGTGGCTGTGGCACTCCGGGGACCTGGATCCTGGCCCTGGTCTGTGGCCTCCACCAACAGCTCAAAGGCATCTACTACTTCCCGGTCCACAGGGCCACGGGTGCGGATGACGCCTGAACGGGAATCGATCTCAAAGACCTCATTGGCATCACCGGCATTGAGGAGGCGGTAGAGGATGTTGGCATTGGGACCAGCGTCGCCATCGGTGGCCCGCACTGTCAGTACCTCATAGCCCACCTCCAGATTCTCTCGCACACTCTCCCGGTATTCTGGTTGCTCGAAGGCGGGGTCATGGTCGTTGGTGTCGCTCACTGTCACTGTCAGTGTGGCCATGGCACTGCGCTGGGGTATCCCATGGTCCACTGCTGTCACACGGAACACGTGAGTGCTTTTGCTCTCGCGGTCCAGTGGTGCAGCGGTGCTGATGGCACCAGTGACAGGGTCTACAGTGAAGAGGTCATCGGAGCGGCTGTCGAAGAGCGCAGCCATAGAGTACTGCAGCCGGCCTGCCTCCCCCTCATCAGGGTCCTGTGCTGTCACCTGTGTCACTGGAGTGCCTGCTGGCCGGTTCTCCTCCACTGTGGCCTGGTAGCTGGAGGGCTGGAACTGCGGTGCTGTGTTGGGGCTGCGGCAGGGACGGTGATGAGGTATGGGGGACCTGGGGACTGCTGTGGTCTGGAACTCCACAACATCCCTAGGGTCTATCGCATCCCCAGTGCCACTGGTCTCCCTGGGGATATCGGCGTTCCCAGCATGTCCAGTGTCCACAGTGTTCCTGATGTTGCTAGGGACCTTCCCAGTCTCCCCATTATGTTCAGTATCTCTGGTGTTCCCAGTATCCCTGGGGACTTTCCTAGTCTTGCCAGCACCTCTGGAGAACCTCCCAGTCTCCCCAGTGAGTACAGAATTCCTGATGCCCCTGGGGACTGGAGTGCTCCCAGTGCCCCAAACATCCCCAGTGCTCAGCATGTTCCCAGTGCTCCCAGAGTCCTCCATGGGGCTGCTGGTGTTCCCAGTGTGTCCACTATTCCCAGCACTCCTGGTGCCCCTGAGGACATGGGTGCTTCCAGTGCCTCCAGTTCCTCCAGTAACCCCGGTGCCTCCACTATCCCGGGTGCCTCCAGCGTCCCTGGTGCTTCCAACGCCCCCAGTGCCTCCAGGCTTCCAGGTGTCTCCAGCATTCACGGTGCCTCCAACATCCCCGGTAATCCTGGAACCACCGATATCTGGGAGCCCCCTAATGCCACCGCCGCGGTCCCCACTGGAAGAGCCGGTGCCTGGTGCAGTCCCGTCGCTGCCGCTCGCGTCCGGTGCGGGCCCAGCGCTGTCCCCGGTGCTCGGCGGGGTCCACGCACCGCCGCTGGAGCCGGTGCCTGGTGCAGTCCCATCACTGCCGCCCGCAGCCGGTGCGGGCCCAGCGCTGTCGCCGCTGTCCCCGGTGCTCGGCGGGGGCCATGCGCCGCCGCTGTCCCCGGTGCCGCCGCGGAGCTGGAGTGGCGCCGGTAGCGTGCTGGACGGACGGGTGCTGGTGCCGGTGCCGACGCCGGAGCTGATGCCGGTGGCGATGGCGGGTCCCGGTGAGAGCAGCGGCAGCAGCAGCAACAGCGGCAGCAGCCGGAGCGCGGCCCGGCGGATGGGCGGAGGGCCCATGGCCGCTGCCCCCCGGTGCCGGTACCGGTGCCCGCAGCGACCCGCTCCGCCGCCTGCGCCCCGCCCTCGCCCGCGCGCGCCCGCAGGGGCGGAGCCGCCAGGTCACCGGCTCGGCCGCTCTTAAAGGAGCCGCCGCCGCCGCCCCCGGCACTCGCCGGCGGCGCCCGCACCGGCAGCGGCAGCGCAGGGGGAGCGAGCGCGCACTGCGCGCAGGTTGCGCACACACGAGGTGCGCAGGTTGTGCACGGTCGTGTGAGGTGCACACGTGCGCCCTGCGCGCACACACGTACATACACAGATGTGGAGGGCCTTGCACGCACCTGTGCATTGCAGGCATGCGTGTTGCACGCGCGGGGAACACGCACGTCGCACACGCAAGGCACACAGGCATCTGTGATCACATATGACATGGGAACCATGTATGTGACACACACAGCACATGTGAAACACACACGGAGCATACACACGTGAGACAGAGAGCACGTGTGTGACAAAGCACAGAGATCATGTGTGTAAACGCCCAGTACATGTGTGGCACATAGAACACGTGTGACATTTGTCCCCCAAGGCCTCCGTGTCCCCACCGCCGGTCGTGACTCCTCACATGGACGTCCATCTCCCCTCATTCTGTGCCACATCCCCACCCCAGACCCCCGGCCTCGTCCCACCGCACCAAGACCGGGGGCAATAGAACAGACCGGGAGCGACTGAACCAGGCTGAGAGAGACTGGGGATGCTGGGGGCCGCTGGGACAAACTGGGAGGGACTGGGGATGTCGGGGGCGCTGGAACAGACTGGGAGAGACTGGAGAAGCTGGACGGGGGCGGATCCCCGCGGTCTGTGGCTGCTGCCCCCCCCCGCCGCCCAAGCCGGCGCCGGTCGCGTGGGTGCAGGCAGGCGGCGCGGAGCCGCATCCCCCCCGCGGCGGAACGGGTCCGACGGGTACCGGGGAGGGGCCCCCCAGCGCCGGGGAGGCGCTTGGAGCGCCGAACCCCCCCGCCTCCGCCGGGGGCTCCGGTGACTCACTGGGCCGCTCCCCGCCGGTTCCACCCGACAGCCGAGGCCTGCCGGGGGTTTCCCACGCAGAGCAGAGGGCGGCAGCCAGGCCTCCCTGCATGGCGACGGAAGGGGGCAAAGGGGGCAACCCTCCCGTGTATCACCGCACCCCGGAGCGGGGGGCGAGCAGCAGCTGAGGCTGAGGGCCCTCGGCCCCACTTAGCATCACAAAGGAGCTTTGTCTGGGGCTTTGTGTGGGGCTGGCAGGAGGGAGGGAGAACGGGGAGGAGGGAGGTGCGGGGGGAGGGGAAGGGTGGTGTGCAACGGAGACACCTCCCCGGGCTGGACCCCCCCCATTCTTTCCTCGGAAGCCCCCAAGAACACACAGCTCAGCAGCTCTTGGCTTTATTTCGGACGGAGGAGGGTCATGTTACATGGGCACGGGGGTCCCCAGGACCACTCAGCACGAGGGGGACACAGGGGAATCGCAGCCCGACTCAGCAGGGTAAGGGGGACACACAGGGAGAGGGGCAGCGCCCTGACAGTGTCAGTTCTTTGTGGATCAGGGGGGACAGACGGTGACTCCCCTCCAAGCAAAGACGATGATGAAGGGCACAGCCTGGCAATGAAGGTGAGATGACTTGGGAGGCCCTCAAAGTCCTTGGGGTGCAAGGGAACACCCTCAGACCTCCATGTTCTTCATCTGATCCTCCAGCACCTGGTCGCGTCCCCCCCCTGCCTTCTTCTTGCCCCCTCCTTCCTGCTGCTTCTTCTGCTTCTTGGAGAGCTCCTGCTCAATGGGTGCCGGCTTGATGAATGGAATCAGCTCCCGCAGGTCTGGGGGTACAAGGCACCACTGTCACCCTCCCGGCCAAGAAGCAGGGGATGGGGAAGGCATAGGGGGATGTTACCTGGAGGCATGAAGTTTTGGAGCTTTTCAGGGATGCGGATGCCCTCAGGGGTCTGGTGGTTCTCCAGGATGGCACAGATGGTGCGGGTGGTAGCGCACATGGTGGCATTCAGCATGTGCACAAACTCTACCTGTGGCAGGGGGTCACAGGGGACACCTGTGACATGGGGAAAGCACAGGAACACAGGAAGAACTCTCCTATGCCCAGTAGCCTCACCTTGTCCATCATCTTCTTTGTCTGGCCATAGCGGATGCGCAGGCGCCGGGCCTGGTAGTCAGTGCAGTTGGAACAGGAGACAAGCTCACGGAAGGCGCCAGAGCCAGGGAACCAAGCCTCCAGATCCAGTTTTTTGCTGGCTGCATGGTTCAGGGAGCCTGGAGAGGGAACAGTGCTGAGTGGGACGCTCCCACTTGCCATCCTGAATTTTCCTGTCCTGGGGCAGAGTGTAGGGTGAAGCCTCCAAAGTCATTCCAGCAGCTTGGTGCCGATCCACCATGGATTTCTGCTCTGCCATAGTGATGTGGGGTTACGTCTCAGCCATGGAAATGTGGGGTACCCACTTGGCCACAGGGTCAACAAGCCACATGCTGTTTGGTCATGGGAACATGGGGGTGTAGGAGTCCTGCCCAGACACAGAGCTGGGGAACTCCTGCTCAGCCACAGGACACTGGGTTCCTGCTGTGCCATGGGGATATGGGGATCCCGCTTACTCACAGGAATGTGGGCGCCTCTCTCAGCTTTGTGGATGTGAGATTCCCACTCAGCTATGGGAACATAGGGCCCTTTCTCAGCCACAAGGACATGGGCTTTGCACTTGACTATGGGGAGGTAGGATTATGCCATGGGGATCTGGGATTCCTGCTTGGACACAGGAATGAGGGATTTCTGCTCAACAGTGGGGATGTGGGGTTCTTGCTCTGCCAATGGGATAAAGGGGATAAAGCTCAGCCACAGGGAGCTTTTAAACCAGATCTTTTTCCTGTGAGCATTTCCAGGAGGAGCTGGGACGCTCCAACTGTCCCTCTGGAAGGGACAGCAGGAACAATCCATCACAGCAGTGTTCACACCCATTCCCACGGACCCAGAGCAAGGCTGAGGATTCCACAGAAAGCAAAATGTCCCCTTCTCTTCCTCTGTCTCAGGCTGGGGACAGCAATGAGCCAGAGACAAGAAATTGCCATGCAGGAAGCAGGTCAGCGCCCCCCTCAACCCCCCATGGCACAGGAGCCCCTACCTGAGACGATGTTGACGATGTGATAGGGAATCCCGAGGGACTGGTAGAATTCCTCAGCTGTGGCCATCATCTCCTCAAATATCTCCCAGGATTTGTTGTCATGGGGGGAGGAGTAGACAAACTGCTCAATCTGCAGGAAAAGGAATTCCACAGTGACACCAGGTATAGCTCCAATTCCCACAGGAACCCCACGGTGACACCAGGTACAGCCTGAATTCCATACTGGAACCCCACAGTGACACCCAGTACACCCCAAATTCCCATTGGAAACCTGCAGTGACACTAAGTATAGCCGAAGTTCCCATCAGAACCCCACAGTGACACCAGGTACACCCTGAATTCCCACTGGAACCCCACAGTGACATGGGGTATACACCCCAACTTCCTGGGGTGTATACCACAGTGACAATGGGTACACCCTGAATTCCTGCTGGGTATGCTGCAGTGGCACCAGATACACCATGAATTTCCACTGGAACATGCTGAATTCCCACTGGAACCCCACAGCAACCCTCAGTACATCCCACATTCCTCCCAGGACCGCTCCTTCACCTTCTCAAACTGGTGCACGCGGAAGATGCCGCGGGTGTCCCGGCCGTGGGACCCCACCTCCTGGCGGAAGCAGGTGCTGAGCCCCGCGTACTTGAGGGGCAGGTCCTCCGGCCGCAGCCACTCGTCGCGGTGCAGGGCGGCGATCGGCTGCTCGGACGTGGCGATCAGGTACTTCTCATCGATGGAACTGTCCTCCGCCCGCTCACTGCCCTTCCCAATCACCTGCAGGGGACATGAGCCACCAGCCTTCTTCTAGCTGCTCTTGCACCTCCAGAGACCAGCAGGGAGGTTTTCCAGCACCAGATGGTTTGGGAATTCATCACAGGGGGAGTTTATTGGTCGTTCAAAGGGGCTGATGGCAGGGACGAGTCACCTGTATCACCCGTGGAGATGGACTCTAGAGATGAGCCACCTCCCTGTCACGTCATCACCATCACAAGCCACCTCCTTGTCACCTATGTCACCCATGGAGATGGCCCCCAGAGCATGTCACCTCCTTGTCACTGCACTGCCATCATGTGTCACCTGTTCAAATGGATCCCAAAGACGAACCACCTCATCACCATCATGTGGCACCCATAAACATGGACCCCAGAGATAAGCTACATCCTTGTCGCCAACGTCACCAATGGAGATGGACAGATGGACTCGGGAGACCAGCCATCTCCTTGTCACTTCATGGCCCATGGAGATGGACCCAAGATGAGCCACCTCCTTGTTACTGCAGTGTCACCCATGGAGGTGTTTCCCACAGAGGTGGACCCCCAAGACAAGCCATCTCCCTGTCACATCACCACCATCACAACGTGGAGATGAATCCCACAGAGAGGGGAAGGAACCACTACTACCATTGTTGCCACCACCACAAGCTTGCCAGGGCAGAGGGGACCCTGCTGCCTCCCTCTCCACAGTCCCAGAGGGGTGCTTGCTTCCAAGTCCCAAATCTGGAGTGATCCCTTACCTTGTAAAGCTCCTCGTCAAACTGGCTGAGCTGGGCCACCTCCTGCATCACCTCCTTGCGCATGAAGAAGGGGGTGTACACCGGGGTGTACCCCCGGGCACGGAGGCTCTGCAGCGCATACTGGATCAGCGCCTGCTCCAGGAACACCAGCGGGCCCTGGGAACAAGGGTCACACTGCCTGTCACGCACACACTCTGCTGGGCCACTCCTTGATCAGAGGGTCTATCATCAACTCCAGGGGAGGAGAACCCAAGGCCCCTGCTCCTCCTCGTTCCTCTCTGAACCCAATCATTCCGAGGTCACAGCTCTCACCTTAAGGAAGTAGCCACGGCTGCCAGCCACCACGGCGCCCTTTTCCCCCTCATAGCCATCCACCATCACCACCAGATCCACATGAGAATACTTCTTCCTGCAGCTGCAGTCACCCCACACCCGCTCCACCTTGTTGTCCACATCCTGCAGGAAGCCGGAAAAAAGAGAAGCGGGAGCCTGTCACCTCCTCAGTGCCCTGGAATGCTGTGACACCAGCCCCTGAACCACACTGGGCCCACTTTGGGAGCTCAAACTCCAGCCTGTAGCTTATTGTGCAGCCACTTGGCAGCAAGCCTGGCCCAGTTGTGCTCCCTCTGCGAAAATATTCCCATGGGATGAATGGAGGCAGCAGAGGGAGACCCTGTCCTCACCGCAGTAAGCGCCTTTCCCATGAATTCCCCCAACAATAGTGTGCCCAGTGTTGTCTGAGCTGCTCTTTGTCTGATCCCAGTGGGATATGCTGGCTTGTCATGCAGATTTCCCTCACCCGCCCACCCAGACAGGCTTGGGGGATCCCCTGCTGGGAGCCCCCTGCTTCCCACTGTGAGCTTCCTAGCCCCTCTGACCCAGCCCCACCTCCCTTCCCGTGTCCCACCTCATCGTTGCTAATGGGCACAGAGGGGTGGAGGAGGTTCCCAATCTCCCGGAGGCTCTCAAAACGTTCAGCCTCCAGCCGCAGGCGCTCGGAGTCGCATTCCAGGATGGCCTCATCAATGAGCAGCCGAATTTTCTTTATCTGGGATACCTGGAGACACTGCAGAGAGACCTCCGGATGAGGTGGGGGAGAGAGAAGACCACTGGGAAGAGGGTCCTGTTCATCCAGCACAGGGAATCCTGGGCCCAGCATGGTGAATTCTGGACCCTCCACATATTCTGGAGTGGGTCCCTGGGCTGGACACACTCAAGAACAGCCTGAAAGGATAAAGGGGTGACAAGCTGGAATCTGGAAGGCCTGAGCTGCTCCCATGGCAGCCAGCATTTCCATTAACCAGAGTGGCTATCAAACTGGGATGGAAGCAGGCAGGGAGGGACACACTGAGGACACAGAAGGACTGAGGCTGCTCAAATTCCCAGGGATCAGCCCTTGACTGACACAGGGTGATGCTGGGGAGATCAAGGACACTGAGGAAGAGTCACTTATTGCTGGTGTGGGAATGAGAGATAAAGGATCCTCCCAGCTGGGGCAACAGGCAGTCCCCCGTCATTTGGTGGGCACTTTAGGCCACCAATTTGGGCAATTCCAGGCAAAGCTCTGGACAAACTGTAGGCACAGTGGAGGGAGTTGAGGGTCTCACTCACCCCCAGGACATCAGCCGTGAGTTCATCCAGGTTCTGTGCACTCTCTGGTACAGATTCATCCGTCCCTACTGGCTCCTTTTTCTGCAGCAAGAGGAAAAAGGAACCCCAGGAGAGTTAAAAATTCCAGTGGGAAAACATCCCTCAGTGACACAAGGGAGAGACTGGAGGGCTGGGAGAAGGAGAGATGTCACCAGTTGGTGATGTCCCACCATAAGGTGACCCAGGGCACTCGTGCCCCACCTTCATCTTGTCCCCAATGGTTTTGCTGCACAGGTTCTTCAGCTTGTTCAGGTTGTCGGCACGAAACCTGCCTGGAAAGGAAGGCAGGGGCTGTCACCTGGACTGAGAGAAGGGCTGGGGCCCCTATCTGGTACAGAGAGGTGATATGGAGCCCCCATGGGAGCAGCAAGGGGGGTGGCAGTTCCCAGAATATCCACAGGCACCATCCCTGGGGTTTTTGGAAGGACAGAGGTTGATCGTGTGGAGCAGAGCTGCAAGGAGTAGGGATGTCACTGGAAAACACCTGGAGTGACATTGCACTGGGACCTCCATGCCAGGCTGGAAACCCCCATGACATGCTGGAACCATACTGGGATGGGACACCCCAACTCTAAGATGAGAACCCTACACTGGGATTCCCCGTGCTGGGCTAGGACCCCCACAGTAGCATAGGACCTCCACACTGAGACTCCCATGGGGGGATGAGGTCCCCCACACTGGGGTGAAGTCCCATGCCCGGCTTGGAACAATGTACTGGAATGGGATCCCCACCCCATGCTAGGATCCCCCACATTGGGTTGTGACCCCCATGCTGGACTGGGAACCCCACCCTGCCACAATGGGAATCCCTCCACCAGGATGGGACCCTCCACATCAGTATAGGATCTCCATACTTCACTTGGACCCCCCAGTGCTGGGCTAGGACCCCCACACCAGGATGAGATCCCTCTCACGCTGCACTGGGACACCCATGCCAGGATAACATCCCTCCCTCCACAGGCCCAGAGCCTCCCGTGCTGGGACGTCCCTGTTAGGATGGGACCCCCGCATTGTGCTGGGACCCCACCTTGTGATGAGACACCTCCCTCAGCAGGATGGGATTGCTAAGGACTGAGTAGACCCTGGGATCTGAGGCCACAATGACGAGATTCGGGGGGTGTTGGATGAGGGGAGCATGGATGTTCCCCCTTTGTGAGCCCAGGGCTGGGAAGGGCAGAGCCCAGGACCCAGGGCAGCTGAAACTGGGGGCACCTACGCTGAGAACGTGCCACCCCAATCAGCAGGAGGGATCAGTCCCCAGGGAACACCAACAGGACACAGCACGGCACAGCACGGGCTCCACGCACCGGCGCCGCGGGATTGCATCAGCCAACACGACCCGCCATCCTGCCTCACCCTGCAAGCACCCGCCATTCTCCAGCACCGCCGTCCTGGGGACACGGAGCCCGCGGGAAGGGGGCTGGGAAGCGGGGGACCCCTTGGACATCAAGGCGAACGCATTAAAGGGGAGCCTCAAGCGCCGCTTTCATTCCGCAGCAATGGAATGCCGGGGGGCCCTAGGAAAGGCGGGGTTTGGGGGTACCCACTCCTCCCGCCGCCCTCCAACTCCTCCCCACATCCGGCACCCACTGACGGAGCTGGATGCGCTTCCCGCTGTCCCATATCCCGCCGGGAGCTACGAGGAGGGGGCTCCTGCACCCCACCCGCCCAAGCCGCCCAGGTGTGGGTGTACCCCAAATCTCGGGGTGGCACTGTCTAGGATCCCCCCCGCCCAGCTGCATCCTGCGGCAATGCAGGGAGCGGATCCCTGGGGATCGCAATGGGACGGGATCCAAGTTCGGGCCAAGGGGAACCTGGGATCTGCCCCCCAGCCTGGGAGGACAGAAGGCGGGTCTAGTGGGAGAACTTCTCCCACCTCAACCCCTGGAATTAGGGACGAGGGGGATCCGCCCAGGAACAGGCCCTCGGTCTCTGCTGTGACCTACCCACAGGAGCCAGTCCCGGAGGGCAGTGATCCACCGAGGTGATCCCCGAGGGTTGGGGATGAATAGACAAACAGCCGGGGAGGATGGGAAAGACCTCCCGAAAGGTCACCCCATTTCATCGAGGAGGTTCGGGGATCAGCGTGGGGGCCGCTTCCAGCTCCTCGGGAGGGAGAGAGGGACCCTTAGGGGATCCCCCATCCCCGAGGAGGGGAAATGGTGGGGAGTTCCTACCACCTACGGACCGGTCACCAGGCTGACGGGGTGGGGGGAAAGGCACCGGGAAGGGGAGATACGCCCGCGTGTGACAAGGGAGTCCCCCAGCCCGGAGGTTGCCTCCCCTCACCCACCCATCCCCACGTACACCTCCGCCAGGCGCCGTCCGCTCGCACCAGCGCATCCACCAGCCCGGGGTCCTTGAAGCGCTTGCGCTGCATGTCCCGCACCATGGCGGGGTCTCCGCCCTTGTCGGCGCGGAACAGGTCCAGGTCCAGCACCATGACGGGTGATGGCGGCAGCGGCACCGGGAGCGCCGGCGGGACAGCTGCTCCGCGCGCGTGCGCGGAAGGGGCGTGGCCGCGGCCGTGGGGCGGGGGCGCAGCAGCGCCCCTTGGTGGCCGGGAGGAGGCGCAGCAGGACGGGCGGGGCACGGGGGCCATGGGGAGGGGCCCGAGCAGCCCTGACCCCCGTGAGGGACTTCCGGCGGGCCGGCAGGCCCGGGCAGAGCGGTCGGACGGGGGTATCGGGAAGTGTTGAGAGGGTCTGGGGAGGATATGGCGCGGTCTGGAGAGGCCCGAGCGGTCCGAGCATCCTTGAGCCCCCCCGCCAGAGGGGTCTCCGCCCTCGCACCCCGAGGATTCCTGGGGGTCCTCAGCCACATCCCAGGCATACTGGTGGGCTCTGCGGATCTCCCACCCCAGGACACCTCGCACCCCTCTGCTCTTGGGGCTCCCAAAAGCCACCCCATGCCTCTCTACAGCGCCCCATGGCACGACTGTGGCCGTCCACGTCACCCCATGTCACCCCACTGTCCCCTCCCTGGGGGTCCCGGCGCCTTCACCCATGTGGGGGACCCTACAGCACTTCCCCCATGAAGAGGCGTGCAGATAGAAGTCAAAAGTTCCGCTGCTCCCTCACCCCACCCCTAGGTACCCACTCCCACGCGTGTGACACGCTGCGGAACACCCCCACATCCTCACCCCACCCATTTTTGGTGCCCACGCTCAATTCCCTGCATCCCCAAGGCGTGTCCCCCCGCCCCCGTGTGCCCACACACATGGAGCCCTTATACAAATCCCACTCCTGTATTTGGCATTTTTAGGTGCTCGGTATGGGGAGGACACAGTGGGGGGCACGAGTGGGGACACACGTACAAAAGCCGTAACGAGGCTCCGGTCCGAAGCGGGTCCCTAAGGCCACGTTGGGGGTGCAGAGGATGGGCCGTGGGTACCCCCCCTTCCCTTCACAGCTGTCCGGGGCCGGGGTGTCCGTGGGTGCCCCTCCGGCCCGTCACAGCTCCCGGGAGGGCTGCGGGATGCGAGGGTGCCCCCCGTCCTCTTACAGCTCGCGATCGGTGCTGCTGGATGAGGTCTTGAGCGGGACCGAGTCGAATCCATCCGGCATCCGCTGTGGGGTAGGGAAACTGAGGCCCGGAGCCCCCCGGGGTGGGGAACTGAGGCACAGAGCCCCTCTTGGAGTGGGGAAACTGAGGCCCGGAGCACCCCCGGGGTGGGGAATTGAGGCATGGACCATCCTCAAATCCCACCCCCACCACGGCTTTTGCGGTGGCTGCTCCAGGGTTGTTTCCGCCCCCCACCCCACCCCTCACCTTGGCCGTCAGGGCTTTAAGTTTTCCAAAAAGTGACATTTCGGTGGCAAAGAGCAGCTCGTCCTCCGCGTCCTCCCCCTCCATGATGGCGCAGCTATCGGGCGACGTCGCGTCGGTCTCCCGGGCCGCCGCGTCCATCACCAGCTTGGAATATTTGTATTCCAACCTGGGAACGCAGGCGGTGCCATCACCTCCCCGTGACAGTGCTAGCCCCCGTGTCCCCAAATCCCGCCGCCAATTGCTCACTTTTGAGTCTTTTTCCAGAAATAGGCGGCGAGCGCGGCCAGCAAGACGGCCACGCCCGTCCCAGTGGAAATTCCCACTTTTAGCCAAAAATCCACGCTCCGGCATGCCTGGATCACCTGCGGCGGCAGGCCGTCTCCGCCGTGGCACAGTCGGGGCTCCCGCCACACGTAGGTGGTTTTCTGATGAGGGGAAAGGGGGCTCAGGGGCCGCAGGAGCCGCTGCCCAGCCCGGGGCACGGGGCGGTACCTGAACGCCGCCGATGCAGGCGCCGACGATGGGGCGGTGGTGGGAGCTGGAGCAGCGGGGACATCCCTCGGCCGTCACCCACAGGAAATGGAAGGTGCAGCCGTCGCAGGTGCCCTCGGGGCATTTGCTGGGGAGGGACAAAATGGAGGGGCTCAGGTGACGGTGACACTCGAAAGTGGGGATTACAGCTAAGGTGACACCCCAAGGTCGGGGCAGCATGACAGCAGTGACCCCAAAGTGAAGCACTCCAAAGTATCTACCGTTGACAGCAGGGGATCTTGGAGGTTCCCAAACCTCCCCCGGGGACTCCTTTGTTTCACTGCCAACCTGAGTACACGCAGGGCGCCGGTGACACAGCCGGGATGACACCTCAGGGTGAGGGAATCTGACGCCATGTCAGTGTCTTCCCCAGAGCAAAGCACCTCAGGGACATGCCCACCCATGACAGCAGGAGATGTTTTGGGTCACTTTGGGAGACCCGTAAGCCCCCCTTGGTGTCCCCAGTGTCCCACCGCCCCCCCCCCCCCCCCCCCCCACCTGGGAACAGCCAGGGTGACGCCTCAAAGTGAGGGACACTGACACTGTGGCTATGGTGTCTCCAAAGCAAGGCACCCCAGGGATATGCCCAACCCTGACAGCAGGAGATGCTGTTCACCCAAAACCCCCCTCGGGGTTTCCCGTGTCCCCTCCCCACCTCGGGACAGCCAGGGTGCCAATGCCGACACGCAGGGGGTCACAGCGTAGGCGGATGGTGGTGGCCCGGCCACCACTGCAGGGCTGTGTCATGTCGTTGGACCTGCCAGGGCACATGGGGGGTCAGGAGGACAGTGGGGTACAGTGTGGGTGTCAATCCCCTGTCACCTGCCTGCACCTGAAGAAGAAGATGATGTCAGGCAGGTCAGGGTGGCTGGGGGGGAAGAGCTCTGGGGGAGACACGATGCCGTCCAGCACGGAGCTGGTGGTGACACCTGCAGGGAGAGAGGGGTGTCTCCAGTCCCACTGGGGTGTGTTCCAGTCCCAGTGTCCTAGTGCCACCAGAGGGTCCAGTCTTACTAGGGTGTCCCAGTGCCACCAGGATATCCCAATCCCAACAGGGTGTCCCAGTGTCAGTATCCCAGTCCCACCAGCATGTCTCAAATCACACCATGGTGTCCCAGTCCCACTGGGGTTGTCTGTGACATATACCAGTGACAATGTCCCAATCCCAAAAAAGGTGCTCTGTAGTGTCCCAATCCCACCAGGGTGTATTTCAGTCCCATTGGGGTGTCCCCGTGGCACCAAGGTATCCCAGTGCTGCTGAAATGTCCTAGTGCCAGTGTCCTAGTCCCAGCAGAGTGTCTCAATCCCACCAGGGTATCCCACTCTCAGTGCCACTGGGATGTCCTGGTCCCTGTGCCACCAGGCTGTCCTAGTCTCAACAAGGTGTCCCACTCTCAGTGCTGCAAGGTTGTTCCAGTTCCTGTCCCACACATGTGTCCCAGTCCCCCTGAGGAGTCCCAGTGTTGGTGTGCCAGTGCCACCAAGATGTTCCAGTGTCTGTCCTGCCCATGTGTCTCAGCGACCTCGGGGTGTGTCCCAGTGTCCCAGGGTGTCCCCCCTCCCTCCCTGCTCACCCAGCAAGTGGTCACCCAGGCTGACAGGCTGAGAGGACACAGCTGCACGGGCACCGGTGACATCGGAGGGCACCAGAATGGCCTGGCACACATAAGAGGTGACCACCCGGGCAGGGCCCCCCAGACCTGCCGTCACATTGTCAGCACATGAGGCCATTTTCCTGCCCTGTGGGGACATACATGACACACGTGTGTGGAGTGAGACTGTGTGTACAAGCGACTGGCATTTGTGTGTGCAGGGCCATAGGTGTACAGGTGTGGCTGCACAAGTGTCCATATGTGTTTACACAAGTGTTCACATGTGTCTGCACAACTGTGCAGGTGTGTTTGTGAGACTGTGCACAAGTGATTGGGCGGGTGTGTATGTGCAAGTGTGACAGTACGTACACCTGTATTTGCACACCTGCATTTGCACACCTGCATGTGGGAATGTGTGTTTGCATACACGTCCTTGTGTTTGCATGACTACGAGAACATATGCACATGTGTGTCTGTGTCTGCCCACCTGCATGCCCCATCCCGTCTGTGTGCCCAAGTGTGTGCCTGTGTTCACCCATGCAGATGCCCATGTGTGCATGTGTATTTGTGAGCCCTCCTGCCCATGTGTGCCCACCTGTGTTCCTGTGCCTGCCCTCCTGAGTACCCACCCATTGTGCCCATCTTTGCACTCGTGCTTGTGCCCACCCACACTTGTGTGCCCACCTGTGTGCTCATGTTTGTACTCATGTGCCTGTGAGTGCACACACCCCCTGTGTGCTCATGTTTGCACTTGTGTTCCTATGACCACCCACCCATGAGCCCAGTTGTGTTCCCATATATTCATGCATGATCCTCTGCCTTCCTGTGTGTGTCCTTGTGTGCCTTCCCAGGTGTGTTCCCATGTCTGCATGCATGTTTCCATGGCCTCCTGCCCATGTGTGCCTACTCTCCTGAGTGCCCACTCATGTACCTGTGTTTGCACTCGTGTGCCTGTGCCCGCCCCTGGGTGTGTTCCCATGTGCACACGTGTTTGCCCACACGTCTCTCACCTGGTGCCCACAGAGGCTCAGGCGGAAGTGATGGCTGTAGCGCAGCCCTTTGGGGGTGAAGCCGGGCCCTGTGCCCACCCCGGCACCTTGGCCCAGCGATGGGAACTCGAAGTGCAGCATCCGGCCTGGCAGTGCCAGTGCCAGGCTGCAGTTGTTGTAGCATAGCGATCGCAGCTGGGAACAGGGACAGGGAGCTCAGGGATGGCCTTGCCACCCACTGGGGACACCCCTGTGGGGGACTCTAGAGAGCTGGCACCACCCCTGAGAGACAGCAGGGCCATAGTGGCACCCACCAGGGTCACTGACTGCCACCCACCAGTGTCAGATACTGTCACCCATCTGGGATGGCTGGGAGGGGCTGGTGTCTTCTCTCTGGGGACAGCTGGGGGCCTGGCATTACCCACCCAGGATTAGACATTGTCACCCACATTGCCATCCACCCAGAATTGCCACAGGGTTGGTGTCACCTCCCTGGAGATGGCCAAGGAGGGCAGGCATCACGCACTCTGGGTCAGACAGTCACCCACACTGCCACCCATCTTGTCACGCACCCAGAATGGCTGCAAGGGGCTGGTGTCACCTCCATGGGGACACAGTGTCATGCACCCAGGATGACTGGGGGAGGCTCGTGTCACCCACTCGTGATGCTGTCACCCTCCTGGTGCTAGCCAGTGCCACCATCTGGGACATCCTGGCTCTGGGGGAGGCTGGTGTCACTCCTCTGGGGCCCCTTGGCATCACCCATGGGGACACTTATGGACACTTGGACCCCCTGCCATCCCCAGTCACCTGGTTGCTGCGTGTGCCAGGGCCACAGGGATGGCAGGTGGGCGTCCCGTCGGAGGGGTGGCCCCGCAGGTAGGTGCCAGGCGGGCAGGGCTGGCAGGTGCCCGAGCTGGGGTCCACAGCACTGCCAGGGGAACACGGGGCACAGGACCCAGTGGGCTGGGGGGCACAGCGGCGGCAGAAGGAGGCCACCCCCCCCTGCACATTGGTGACGTTGATGCTGTACAGCTTGGCCACATCACTGGTGAACCGCCGGCCCTGGCACCGAGAGCACCATCACCATCTGCCCCCCACCCTCCCCCAGATCCCCCAAAGTGGGGGCCCTCCAGCCCTCTCAAAGCAGGGCCCCCTGTCCCTCACCGCCTCATGGTAGGGGGTGCGCTGGAAGGCCCAAGTGAAGCTCATGGTCGCGTTCTTCTCCACCAGGTAGGTGTAGGATTGTTTCCCTGTGGAGCCTGTCCATGTCTCCACCGGAGTGTTGGTGTGTGAGTTGACACCCTGTGGGGACGGGGGAGGTGGCACCACCCAAGTTCACTGTGCCCCCCCTGAAACTGCTGTGTCCCCCCACTCACCACCATAAAGTAGAGCTCACAGCCAACGCTGCAGAGCGTCTCGAAAACGAAGGTGATCCTGGCCACCTCCCTGCTCTCTGTGTCCTCTAGCACTGGGCTTGGAGGGCTGGGGACAGCGTGGGGACACTGCTAGCTCTGCTCCATGGCTGTGTCCCCCCTGCTCCCTGGTGGTGGCCCCCACCTCACCTGAAGCCAGGGACCACCAGCGTGAGGATCATGAAGTCGCTGTCAGAGGCTCCAGCTGCCGTGTAAATGTAGTCCCCAGCTACCTCCCAGCCTGCAGGGGTGCAGTGACACTCAGAGAGGTCCCTGGCCGTGCCCCAGCAAGGGACAGGGAAGGGACAGCCCTCTGCCACTACCTGCAATGCCCTTGTACTCAAAGTTGATGCCGCTGAGCACGGTGGTCTCCATGTTGGGGGGCAGCACGTTCCACCACTTGTACTCCAAGCCCAGCACTGGCTCAGTGCCCTCTGGGCAACTGAGGCAGGCTGGGGAGAGAAGGCAACAGCCCTGCACAGGGGTGGCACCCACCTCCCCCTCTGTCAGCTTGGTGTGCCCTGCTTACCCCTTGAGGCCAGTGATGGGGACAAGAGGGGACAGCCCTGCACTAGAGTGGTACCACATTCCCCTCCCTACAGCTTGGGATGACCTGGTAACCACCTCTTGGGGACAATGGTGGAGACAGGAGAGGACAGCTCTCTACTGAGATGGCACCCATCTTCCCTAGGGAGCTCCAGGGATCCCAGTTACTTACTGGGGACAATAACTGGGATGTTCTTACTGGATACATAGGGACAGCCCTGCACCAGGGTGGTAGCACTTTTCTCTCTGTCAGCTTTGGGTGCCTTGGTCACCACTTTGGAACAATGATGGGAGCAGGATGGGACAACTCTGCACTGAGGTGGCACTCACATCCCCCTGGTAGCCCCAGAGACCCCAGTTATTCCTTGGGGACAATGGTGGGGGTGTCCTTATTGGAGCCATGGGGACAGGAGGGGACAACCCTGCACAGGAGTGGTACCCACCTTCCCCCAGCAGCTCAGGCTGCCCCAATCACGCCTTGGGGACAATGACGGGGCCACCTTACCGGAGCCGTTGGAATAGAAGCCATAGGGACAGGGCTGGCAGGTGCTGCTGTTGCCTTTGGCGAAGCCAGGGTTGCAGGGGGGGCATCGTGTCTTGACCCCCGAGGATGGCAGCCGGGTCGCCTGCGGCAGCTCCTCACTGCAGATCTTGGGCTCTGCCCACTTGTACATCAGCTGGGTCTGCCGGGGCAGCGGGTGAGCTGGGGGGGACACCAGGGACAGGGGCCCACCCCGGGCTGCCCCTGCATTACCTCCCCACGGGCATCGCAGGCCGTGTGGGTGTAGAAGAAATCCTTGTCCGTGCAGGGCGGGCGTGGCTTGCAGGACCCCGAACCGGGCTCTGCCGAGGGGGAGCACGGCGGGTGAGCCAGCACAGCCCGGGGACCCCAGCGCTGCTCCCACCACGCGGGGTGTCCTTGTCTTCCCTCCCAGCCAAGGGGTAGTGGGTGCTCCCTACTCCCCACATCATCTCTCCCTCCCCCAGGGCCACTCCTGCAGTGCAGATTGCAGGGACAAAGGGACCCCTAAGGGTGTCCCCCCCTCACCAGCGTAGGTGTCAGGTTTGACAGGGGTGCCAACACTGTCGCCACCAGGGGATGTCAGGTCACCTCTGCTCCCCACATCACCCCTTCCCTTCCCAGGGTCAAATACTAGAGGGACAGCTCTGGGCGGGGGGAGCCCCGGGTGTCGCCTCTCACCGGCGTAGGTGTCAGGGTCGCAGGGCTGGCAGGCGGTGGCCCCTTTGCCAGAGAAGGTGTCAGCGGGACAGGGCTGGCAGGCGGCTGAGCCGGCAGCGGGGGCGAAGGTGCCGGGCTTGCAGGGGAAGCACTCCGAAGTGAAGGCCACCCCTGGGAGGGGGAGGAGTCTCAGGTAGCGGGGACGGGGGTGCACGACCCCCGAGACCCTCCTTCCTGCCCCCACCCACCTGTAATGCCGATGTTCCTCACCAGCACCGGTTTAGGCACCTTGGACCAGACGGAGAAGGCGGTGGTCCGCCAGTACAGCACGTTGTTCCCACGGCTCAGCTCCACCTGGGAGAAGGATCCCATGGGATTGGGTAATCCCACTGCCAGGGATGGGTTTGGCACCATGGGTGGGGGATCCCGCTGCCGAGGAGGGGGCTGGCACCAGTAGAGGGGGGTGTGTGGCACCCCCGTCTGTCACCACCCATCGCCCCCTCCTCAGCCTCGTGGAGCATCTTCGTCCCACGGGAGGGACGAGAAACGCCGGGGCAGCACCGAGGGACCTCCCCCCGATGTCATCTCCCGCCGAACACTCACGCTGTGGAATTCCCAACCCTTCTCTGTCGTCCGCATCCAGCGGGACTCCTCCACCGTGGGCTGGCACTGGTCGTTCTGCACCTGCAGGGAGAGTGTCAGGGACCCCATGTTCACAGGGAACCCTGCATGTCCCCATGGACACACTCCCATGCTCCCAGGGACCCTCCATATTCCTAGGGACCCCTCCTCATGTCTCCATGAACCACTGCCATATCCCATGGGGCTCCCCTCATGTCACCAGGGACCCCTCCATGTCTGCAAGGATCCCCATGATGTCCCCAGGGAACCCCTCCCATATATCCAGGGTCCCCTTCCCCATGTCCCCAGAGACCCCTGTCACATCTACCAGAGATCCTGCCATGTCCCCTGGGACGCACATCATGTTCTCAGGGACTCCTTCCATGTCTCCAGGGACCCCTGAGGAGTCTCCACAGACCCACACAGGTCACAAGGGACCTCTCCCATGTACCTAGGGACCCTTAATGCCATCTAGGACCCTCTCCCATATCCCGATGGACCCCTCCATGTACCAAGAGACCCCTCCCATGCCCCCAAGGACCCTCCCATGTCCCCAGAGACCCATATCCTCCACTCCTGTCCCCATCACCCACAAAGAATTCGAAGACGATGCTGCTGTCAGGGTAGATGTACTCGAAGGTGACAGTCCCTGACTGTTTGAGGCTCACAGCATACATGAGGGTGGCTGTGCACTCATCTGTGTTGGAGGCCACGTAGTCCCCCAGTGGCACCCACGTTGACCTGGGGCAAGTGATATATCCTGTCACAACTCTTGGCAGGCAGGACAAGGATTGTAGGGACAGCTGGGAGGGTCCCCAGGAAGCAGGGGAGAAATGGGAGGCACAGGGCTTGGGCACATCTTAGGGACATGACAAGGTGTGATGGCTAGCCACATCTCCCTTGGGAGAATCTCCCGGCCCACTGAGAGCCGTGTGGAGTGTGGACTGCAAGGAGAAGAGGATGGGGTCCCCCTGTTCTGGGAATGTGGCTGGATGAGGAACACACTACTGGGAGTAGGGAATGCATAAGAGGGGCATCAATGGAGCAGCGTGGTGGTGCCAGTAAAACTGACAGTTTGGTGGTTGTTGGTAAATCTGGGAGGATTTCTTGGTTGTTGGTACAACTGGGAAGGCTCAGTGGTGTGGTACAACCAGGAGGGTTTGGTGGCTGTTGGTATTTGTTGTGTACCAGTGGCTGGTACAACCATTTGGTGGGAAATTCAGCGGCAGCGGAACAACTGGGAGGGCTTGACAGCTGCTGGTACAACTGAGAGGCCTTGATGGCTGTGGTACATGTAAGACGGTTTTGTGGCTGCTGGTGGGATGTTTAATGGCTGTGCAACAACTGAAAGGGTCTGGTGGCTGCCAGCACAACCAAAAGAGCTCAAAGGTTGCTAGTGAGGATCAAAGGACTGTGGCAGAAAAGGCTCTCGCTGGTGGCATAGGGGTGTGGGGACCCCCATGGGCCCTTTAGAGACCCCCATAGGAGCTCTGGGGACCTCCATGGGTGCTCCGTTCCCAAGGAATATTGATGTGGAGGTCCCATGGGGTTGGGGTCCTGCCACTTCTGGGGGTTGGGGGATGCTGCTAGGTGTTCCCCTGCTGTGACCAGGGTGCCCCTGTAATGCCCTGCTGGTGTCACCTCCCAGGGCAGGATGACAGAAGGGTGTCGGGGCAGCTGGATGCACAGGGGCACTATGGATGCACAGGGGTGTCACACCCACCCTCTCCTCCCTGTGCCCTGCACCCAGTGCTGACAGGCCAGGTGCCCGTGTGCTGGCGTCACAGCCAGTGACACCGTGACTCACGCAGTGCAGTTCTCTGCCGCATCACCAAAGCCGTCATCCACCTCCAGGTTGGTGGCCACGTTGGCGAAGCCATGGGGCACCTCGTCCCACTCATCGAAGCGGACACCAGTGCCCAGCGAGTAGGTGCCCGCAGCGCAGGGCCGGCACGTCTGCGTCTGCATCTCCAGGAACTCACCCGCCTTGCAGGAGAATGCTGCCAATGGAGACGGGGGCACAGGGCATGGAGGGTCACCCCCAGTCCTCCTGGTGCCGCTACAGCCTCATCACCCTCAGCTCTGCATTTCCAAGTGCTCCAACTGGTGGAGGTACTGGGATCCCCAATTCTTACCACTCCACAAAGGCAACCCCCCATCCATGAGTTTTGGTACCTGATGCCCAGCTCTGCCCAATCCAGGCAGGATGTAACGCTCTACCATGGAACCGGGGCACCTCCAGGCTTTGGGAGGCATGTGTTTGGGATTCCCATCCTGCTCATCCCTCCTGGTAAGTTTGTGTGAGGGGAATTCTCACCTTGCTCAGCCATCCTGGTGCATGTGTGTGTGGTGAGATTGCCATGGCTCTCATTCCATTTGGTGACTGTGTGTGTGATTCCCCTCCCATCCTCATGCATGTGTATGTGTGATTTCCATCCCTCTTATCCTGTCCTAGTGCCCATGTGTGGGATTCCCATCCTATCCCATTATGTGTGTGGGATTTCCATCTCTCTCATCCCATTCAGGTGAGTGAGTGTTCATCTTGCTCATTCTGTCCTGGTGCATGTGTGGGATGAGGGGATTTCCATCCCAGTGTGTGAGATTCCCATTCCTCTCATCCCATTCCATGATTTTATGTGTGATTCCCATTCCTTGACTTTATGTGTGATTCCCATCCCATCCTATCTGTGTGTGCATGTGATTCCCATCTGCCTCATCCCATCCCAATGCCTTTGTGTGTGTGTGTGGTTCCCATCCCTCTCATCCCATCCCAGGGAGTTGCTGTGTGTGTGATTCCTATTCCATCCCATCCCAGTGCTTGTAGTTCTTCTACCATCCCAATGATCCCATTCCATGCTCCTGCCTGCACTGGAGCCAACAATGGCTTGTGCTTGTCTCCCCACTCTCTCCCTCCCCTCGCCCTCATTTCCCATCCCTGCCATTCCCACCCCCCAGCCTAACCCCTAGCGGTCCCTGGTGGCAATCTTACAGCATTCAGTGCCCCTGACAGGGTCAGGCAGGCCAGTGCAGAGTCCAGGTGTGTGTGGTACAGCCACCCTCCAGCGCGATCCTGAGCTGTCACAGGCTGTGTACTCGTAGTGGTACTCGGACTGCAGGAGACACGGGGGGAGCGTGCAGGGAGCTGTGCCCTGGGCTGCCCCTGCACCCTCTGCTCCCTGACAGGGGCTGGCCCCTGGGTCCAGCAGTGCCTTCAAGGGATGGTTTTGAGTTAAGGTGTGGCAATGTCCTGTGGTGCCCAGGGCCTGGAGAGAGGGGCCTGAGAAGGCGTTCAGAGTGGGGGGATACTGGGGCAGGGGAGAGTTCAATGTGGGGGGATCCTGGAAAATGGGGGTGGATTTGGGTGGGAGATGCTCTGGATTGAGGGGAGCTGGGGACCAGAGGGATGCTCAGAGTGGGGGAGCATTGTGGCAGGGGGAGGGGGGGCAGTTTGAGAAGACGCTGGGAAATGGGGGTGCTGTGCGTGGGGGGATGATCTGGCTGGGGTTGCTCAGGAGCCTTGGAGCAGCAGCAGCCCTGCACCCCTCCCTGGTGTGGAGGGGAACCCCTGCGGCCCCTCCATGCTCCTGGGATCACATGGCACTGTCACGCCCCTTGGCGCGGCTGTGACACACTTTGCTCATCAAACAGCTGTGGCACAACCCGGATCCAGCCGGGGAGCAGCCCGGGCACAGGGCGGGAGCACAGGGGAGACCAGGAGGAACCAGGAAGTGCTGGAGACAGCAGAGGCACCGTGACCCCCCCATCCTCCCACTGCACCAAGCTGGGACTGCCTTAAGGCCGGTGAGGAGACGCCAGGGACAGACGGCGTGGGCAGGGTGAAGGACACATCTGGTGGTGGTGTTGGGGTTTGGGGTACAAGGGGAGCTCCCCACCCCCCGCAGCAGCGCTGAGGTGTCAGAGCCGGTGCTGTGGCTTCATGCTCCCGGCGGCTGCTGGAGCGTGGCAGGTTGATGAGAAAACAACTGCTTTGATGTTCCCATCAGCTGGAAACACAGCAATGGGGGGGGGAAAGAGGGGGAGGGGGGGGTGTGAAGGGGAAAGAGGGATTGGAGAGGTAAAAGGGGGGTGGAGAAGGAAAACTGAGGACAGAGAGATGCCTGCCGCACCCCCTGCCCATGTACAGGCAGCATGGAACCCCTCTGGCCATGGGATGGGGACACAGAGAAAGGTCCCCACCCCCCTGGGGGTACCCGGAGGGTCACTCCAACTTTCAGCAGCCCTGAACTACCACATTGCTCTCAGTCCTGAGGGATTTCCTTGGGGAGAGGGTATTTTTTCTCTCTTCCTAAACTTTTCCATGTTTTCATTAAATCTACATAAATTGACCTAATTCAGCCCCAGGGTGGCTCTGGGGGTGGAGGGCGCCCAAAACTGCCACTGTAACTCTGCTCTGTCCAGGGGAGGGAGAAGGGCTGTCCCTTGTGAAGGACAGGGGACACCTCCTCTGGGGGACTGATCGCTCCTGGGGCAGGTGCCAGCCCCAGTCTATTGTTTCCAGCTCTGGATCATGGAACACGGACAAAAATAATTGGATCAGAGAAAAAAAAAAATCCTGGCCCAGATTAAAAGCAGGCGCGGGTCTGAGGAGGGGGGAGGAAAACTGGGGAGAGGGGGGCAATACGCACAACCCAGGGAGAGCATTTGGGGGTTCACCCGCTGTCCCCAAGGTGGACAGATCCTGGTGAGTGACAGTTTTTCTTCACAGAATACCATGTGCTGGACTGGGAATGACACGTGGCCGTTGGGATTGCCCCCCCCCTGCTCCTTGTCACCCCCCAGCAGCACTCAGGGAGACCCCAATGTGTCTGAGGGGTAGGGACATAGGGACGATGATGGGGTGACACGAGTTGGGGTCCCAAAGGAGACCCTCGGGCTCTGGCCGAGCCACTGGGAGCAAAGACTGCTCCCTGGGCCCCCAGGAGATCGGCCACTCCCTCCCCCCTACAGGAGATACCCCATCCCCAGTGCCACCGAGATGCCCGACCCCCACCTGTCCCCTCCTTGTCCCCCCCATCTCATAGGGAGCGGCCTTCCCGTGCTCCGGGACTCCGTTTCATCGATGTGCGGGGGGAATTTGGGGGTGGTTGCAGCGGTGCCGGTGTGTTACCGGTTGCGCACCCCCCCATCCCCCCCCCGCCCCCCGCCATTCCCGGTGCCGGTACCTCCTTGCAGACGTGTAGCTGCTCTCCGGTGCGTCCCGGTGACACGGTGACAGCCAGACACAGCGCCAGCGGCATCCACCGGGCTCCGGTACCGGCCATGGCGGCGGCAACGGCGGCGGCAACGGCGGCAGCTCGGCCGGTGCGAGCACCGGCGCCGCTGCCCCGCCCCCGCCAACGGCCCGGCCTCCGCGCACCTGCCGCTACCTGCCCCCGCCCCCGGGAACGGGAACAGGCACCGGGAACAGAACCCCCGGGAGCGGCACCAGCATCGCCCCCGGGAACGGGATTAGGCGCTGGGAACAGAACCCCCGGGAACGGCACCGGGCAGCACCTCCGAGAACGGGCACCGGGAACGGTGGGAATGGCACGGGCCATCGTCCCAGGGAACGGGAACGGGCAGTGGATCACGAATAGACTCCCTTGGAAGGGCAAGTGGCATCGCCTCCGGGAACGCTTGCCATGAGAGCGGCACCGGGAATCGGTATCGAGAATGTTATTCATGGGAATGGCACCGCGCATCGGTATTGGGAATAGAGACACGGGAAGGGAACTCCCGGGAACAGCACGGCCAAGGTTACAACCGGGAATGGTATCCTGAGATTGGCGCCGGGCACCGGGAGTGCTGTCCGTGAGAACGCCGCCGGGAACCCCATCATCCTTGGGAGCGTATCCCCGGAAACGGGACTGCGAATGCGATCTCCGGAACGCGTTCCCGGGAACGGCATCGGGAATTTATCCTCGGGAACGGATTTGGGAATGTTACGCCAGGAACAGCACCGGGACCGCCTCGGGGCATCACGCCCCCGGAACAGCCCCTCCTCCCGCCGCCCGGGGCTGGGGGCGGACCGGGACACGGCGAGGGGCGGTCAAGAGCCCCCGCAGCCCGGAGCTGCCTCCACCCCACCGGAGACGGGGTGCCACTCGTGTGCCCTCAGGCCATGTCCTCACGGAGCCGGGCCAGCCCCACTGCACTGGGGACAGGACACGGGACACATGTGGCTGCATATCCTGGGCATGAAGGACATGAGGGACATAGGGGGTACAGGGGACATAGGAACACGGGGGACACAGGAACATCAGGGACACTGGGAATACAGCGGACACGGGAGAATGGGGGACACCGAGGGACACGGGATACAGGGGATATCTGAACATGAGGGACATAGGAACACCTAAGGGGCTGCAGAGGGACACTGGGTACACAGCTGACATGGGAACGCAGGGAGATGGGGGACACAGGGGGACATGAAGGCTATGGACAACACGGGAACACCAAGGACATGGGGAACATGGGCATATGGGGGCCACAGTCAAAAGAGGACATGAGGGACAGAGCTGCTAAGGTGATACCGGGGTCTCGGCTCTGGTGGCAAAGGGTCACCCTGTGGGTTGGAGGACACTAGTGACACACATCTATCTATGGTGACACAGGGATGCCAGCAAGTACCACGGGCAGGGGGGACACGGCCACAGGAAGGAAACATGCCTGTCCCTATGGCAGCATGGGGACAACCCCACGCCTACTTGTGCCACAGCTAGAGACAGTGGTGTGGGGTGGCCATGCCCCACGGCATCCACAGCATCACCCTGGCAGATGAAGCCTGCCAGGCACCATTAAGCTGGTGACCTCCTCTCAGAGTGTCCCCATAGCAGGGCCACCATCAGCAGCCACCGCAGCTGCTTCTCCCAGTAATGCCAGAATCACAGCCGTCCCCTTTTCACCTCTCTGGCTGTCCTCTCAGGCTCATCCTCTTGTCACCACTGTAGCCACCCCTCAGTCACCCACCCTTACTGTCCCCTTGGCATAACCACGGCCATCCTCCTGCTATCACCACAACTGTCCTCCTGTTATCACCGTGGCCATCCTCTCGTTACCAGCACAACCGTACTCTTCCACAGGGGCTGTCCCCTGGTTACCATCACAGCTTTGGCAGCACCATGGCTGTTCTTTTTGTTACCATGGCCATCCCCCAGTCTTCACCATGGTTGTCCCCTTGTGGCCATCCTCTTGTCACCACCACGGCTATTCCCATCCCCACACACTCCCAATAAAACACAGAGGCCGTGCTGCATGAAGCTCGTAGGTCTAATGAGTCCCCGGTGTCCCGCGGGGCCAGCAAGGTCCGCGCTCAGCTCACAGACGCGGCACGGTGCCACGACAGCCCCGTGTACAGCCTTTGCGCCGCACGCAGCTGCAGGGCCCGGTGAACCACCGCCAGCACGGCACGGAGCGTGCAGACCCCGCACGGCCAGCAGGGAGCCCGCAAAGCGCGAACGGAGCCCGCGGCAGGGAGCATTTCCCGCCTCGCCGCGGGGCCCGACTGGGATGAGGCTGGGGCGGTTCGTCTTCCGCCGCTGTCGGGAGCGGCTCGGCGTCGGCCCCGGGGCTGCAGACGTGGGCGCGGGTCAGAATCGCAGGGCGCTCAGCGGCCGTGGCCTCGCCTATCTGATCGACTCATCCCGCCCGGCCCAGCCGCACAGCGCCCGAGGGCTTCGCGGCGCTTTCTTCTCACCTCGGCCCGGCGGAGCCCGGCCGATCGAATAAGATCAACGTGTAGGGAGGGAGGGTGGCTGGCGCCACACACACACACACACACACACACACACACACACACACACACACACACACACACACACACACACACACACACACACACACACACACACACACACACACACACACACACACACGCTCGCACACACACGCGCGCGCACAGCCACAGCCACTTCCGGTTCGGCCCTTTATCTACCATAGCCGCGCCGAGCACGCCGGGAGGGCGGCGCAGAGCTCTGGCGCGCCCCCGGCCGATCGGAGGACCGCCGAGCACCGCCGAGCACCGCCCGCGTCTCCCGGGCACACGGGCGGCACAGCGACGGGCGGCAGGCGGGGCCGGGCACACTCACCGCGGGCAGGGCACAGCCCTCCGTGCCCCTCGCTGAGGGGCTGTATGGCTCCCGGCCACAGAGAGCTGGATGAACCGGGCCAGGAGGCTCCAATCAGCATTCCCCACCCCACAGCTCCCCCCCACTTTATTTGCACAAATCCTTCTCACCCCAGGACCCATAACTACAGGAGCCCTTCACCCCACGGGAGGCAGCCTGCAAGGACCTCCTCACACACACCCAGTGGGACCCTCAACCCACACCACAGGACCCCCAAGCAGGGCACCAACCCCACAGGAGCCCCCCCAGCTCCACAGGACTCCCAGGCCAGCACTGCCACAGAGGAACCCCCACTTTATTTGCATGTGGCGGTCCAATATTTACAACCCGGGCGTCACCAACCCCCACTGCAGGAGACCCCCCTGAGGGCCCCCCCACTCTGCTGCAGGGGCATAGGAAGATCCCACAGATTAGGGGGGACCCTGCCAGGCCCCCAGAGCCTGCCATGGTCTCACCAGCACCCTGCTCAGCATCAAGACAAGGGGCTCACAAGTCAGAGCTGGGTCCCCCAGTCCCGGGGGTCCCTTCACCCACTTCTCTACAGAATTCATGAGAAATCTTTTTCCAACAGTCTAAAGGTGCTCTGTTGGCCCTCACAGTTGCCCTTGGTGGGCTCAAGGAGGGTGATGGGCCATGATGGTCCCTGGGTTGCCACATGCAGGATCCAGGTTGCTGCCAAGGGCAGGACCAGGGGTGGTTCATGGTCAGTACCAGGGTCTCCAGGATCAGTACCAGGGTCTCCAGGGTCAGCAGTGGGGTCTCTGGTTGGTACTGGGACACAGGGGTCAGTACCAGGATCTCTGGTCCATACTGGGATTGTTGGAATCAGTCACAGGATCTCTAGTCAGTCCCAGGTCTCTCTCAGGTTGCCAGCAGGTCTCCATGTGGTCACTTTCCCACAAGGACGTAGAAGGCCATGAGAAGACAGGACATGGACACAGCCACGTGCAGGCGGGTCCCAATCACAGCAGCTGTGGGTGGGACAAGGATGGGGTGAGGCCCCATGTCCCCATCCCAGATGCATCCTGAATCCCTGTGAGCCCATCCCAGACTCCATCCCAAACCCCACTGTTCCCATTCCCAATCCCTGTGTTCCTATCCCAGACCCCAAAACCCCCATCCCACATCTCTGTGTCCCCATCCTGGACCCAATGCTCCTGTCCTAGACCCGACCCCAGTGATCCCAGCATCCCCATCCTGTACCCCAGTGTTCCAAGTGCCCCATTCCAGTGATCCCAGCACCCCCATCCTGTACCCCAGTGTTCCAAGTGCCCCACCCCAGTGATCCCAGCACCTCCATCCTGTACCCCAGTGTTCCAAGTGCCCCTCACCCTTGTGGCAGACTCCCCAGATGCCCCTGCGCTCGGACAGGAGCCAGGTGCGCAGTCGGGGCACCTTCCGGAGGTACGCACAAGTGCAAACCAGGAGCAGCCCGAACACCAGGAGCCCGTCCAGGGAATAAACTGCGGGGAGATCGGTCGGGGAGGGGTCAGGGGGAACTCCGGGCCCCTGCCCAACTCCCCTGCAAGGAGACCCCCACACTCCGTGTGAGCAACCTCCCATCTCTGCCCCTATGAGGGGATGCAGACTCCCCGGGATCCCCCCGAAAGGGACTCACACTGCCCGTGTTCCCACCGACGGCACTCAGAACCGCCAGTACCCCGCCCCCGAAGGGTCACAGTCCCCCAGCCATCTCCCAAAACTTCCTCTCAGTACCTCCCCCACATCAGCCCCTTCTGCCCCGCCGCCTGTCCGTACCTGAGTGCTCTCCCCATGGTGCCCCATCAGGCCCCCCGCCTTCGGAACCCCCAAAACCCCCCGTACCCCCCTCCCTCCATGGTCCTTGAGGCCCCCAACCCTCCCGGACGCCCCGGCCCCTCCACTCCCCAGTTCCCACCACCAGCCATGGTGGCCCCGGGACCCTCCACATGCCCTCGTTCCCCCGTTCCAGCATTGGTTATGCCGGCCCCGGTTGTCCCGAGGCCCCCCTCGGTAGCCCTGGGCCCCCCGTTCCCACCGTTGGTCATGGCGCCCCCAGACCCCCCCGGCCCCCGCGGCGCCGACGCGACAGCGGAAGCGGGCGACAGGCACGGCCAGCCGAGCGCCGACCCGCGCGACGCGCATCCTGAGGAGCAGGCGGCCTCAATGGAGCGCCTATCGGGGAGGTGCGTGTGCCGCCCTGGTGCGGCCCAGCAGCCCCGGTGACCCGAGCGCTGCGGGAGCTGCCGGTGCGCCCGGCCGAGTGTGAACAGCCCCCATCCCGTCCCCAGTGACCCATCAGTCTCCCGCAGTGCACTCAGCCCCCATTCCAGTCCTCCCAGTAACCCACCAGTACTCCCAGTAATCCCCGGTCCTCCCAGTACCTCCCCAGTGCAACCACACCCCAGTGACCCCCGGATTTCCCAGCAACTCGCAATCTCCCCATAACCCTGCAGCCCCCGGTATGCCCCAGTCCTCCCAGTACCTCCCCAGGGCAACCAGTCCCCATGGCAGCAACCCAGTAACCCACCAGCACCCCCAGTAACCCTCAGTCCTCCCAGTATCCCAGTACCACCCGCGTGTAACCAGTCTCCATTCCAGCCCTCAGTGAGTTCCAGTCATCCCAGTAACCCCCCAGTACAATCTGACCCCCAGGCTCCCCTGTAACTCCCAGTCTAACCCTAAGGCCCCCTCTCCAAGCACCCAGTCCCCATCCCAGCTCTTCCAGTACTTGCCAGTCCTCCCCAGTAAGCCCCAGGCTCCCCAAAAACCCCAGTGCCTCCAGTATCCCAGTCCTTCCCAGTAACATCATGTGCCACCCAATCCCCATCCCAGCATCCCCCATAAGTCTCCCAGTTGACCCCCAGTGCGCCCAGTAACTCCCTGTATCTCCCATAACACCCAGTGCATCCAGTCCCCTGCCCAGTTTCTCCCGTAACCCTCAGCTCCCACAGCAACCCACACAATCCAGTGGTCCCAGTGCACCCAGCACCAGTGCTCTCAGTGCCCCCAGCAGACCCCAGTGCCCCAAAGTCCCAGTCTTCCCAGTGACCCCAGTACCCCCCGTGTTCCCAGTGCCTCCAGTGGCCCCAATGTCCCCACAGTGGTCCTGGTGCTCCCAGCAGTCCTGGGTGCTCCCGGTGTTCCCAGAGCCCCCATCAGTCCCTGTGCTCCCAGTGTTCCCAATGTCCGCAGTGTTCCCAGTGCCCTCAGCCAACCCAGTGCTCCCCAAGTGAGTCTGGTGCTCCCAGTGCTCCCAGCAGACTCCAGTGCCTGTCCCGGAGTTCAGCCTGAGGACCCCTTGCCCTCCTTGGGTTCCAGAACTAACGCGGAGAACATCCATTCTCCTGCTGCTCCCTTGCACCCAGGCACCAGGGCCAGCCACAGCTCCCAGCAGGAGGGACATCAGGGGTTGATTTATTTGGTCTCCACTAGTGACACCTTGGCCAGGGTGACAACAAAGCCTCGAGGAGAAGCACAGTGCTGGGTGGCTGCTGGCACTACGGCATGGGGCTGTGGGACCCAGGGGAACAGGGATGGGGCGTGATGGGTATCCCAAGGACAATGGGGATGCCAGGGGAGACACAGTGACAATGGGAACCTGGATGTTATGGGGACCAGGGGGTGGTGGAATCCCAAGGGTGATGGGAACCTGGGGTCCTCAGGAGCAATGGGGAACACAGAGACAATGGGGATGCTGAAGGCAATGGAGACTTCAAGGAGTAATGAGGACCCTGAGGGATGATTAACACCGCAGGGGTGATGGGGATCCCAAGGGCAGTGAGGACTTGAAGGTTATGAGGACACACAGTACAGTGGTGACACCTGGACTGATGGGGACCCCAGTGGTGTTGGGAACCCCACTGGGGATGAAGGGGACACAGGGACAACAGGACACCAGGGGTGATGGAGATCTTGGAATGAGGGAGACCCCAGGGACAGTAGGCAACCTGAAGGTGAGAGGGACCCCAAGAAGTAATGAGGACCTTGAGGGATAGTGAACCCCCAGGGGTGATGGGGACCCCAGGGACAATGAGGACCCCAGGAGACAATGGGGACCTGAGAGGTGATGGGCACCTGATGGTGGTGGGTACTTCAGGGATAATGAGGACCTTAAGAAGTGATGGGAAGATGGGGTGGCCTGAGACCACAGGGTGGCCTGGGACAGGGACACTTGCAAACAGGGACCCTGAGGGTGCTGGGAGCAGCAGGTGAGGACTCTGAGCTCTGCCACCACAAGACCACAGGGGCTGGGGGACAAAGGGGCTGGTGTCCAGGATCCCACCCTGTACTGGCATGTGGCTCCTCCCCATCCCCTGGTGACTCTGTCCCAGGTTGTGCCATCCCTTGTGGTGACCCCATCCCCAATAACCCTTTCCCACTAGTGACTCCATGCTTCTGGTGACTCATACCCTGGTGCTCCCATCCCCTGCTGATCGCCTACCTCTCAAGAAGGTGACAGGAGTGATGTTCTCTCCTTGGACCTGGCCACTGATGGCCACAGGAGGATTATTCAGCCTGAGAAGGTGCCAAACCTGATATGGGAATCCTGTAGCCACCAGGACCTGCACTAGGAGTTACTCTTCAGCCATAGCAGGTGGGCATGGGAATGGGCTTGTCTCCAGCTGGGTGTCCGGGTGTGGTGGCTGGTTGAAGCCTGTCCATCACTACAGGGGGAGGGTGTGGTGGCTGGTTGAAGCCTGTCCATCACTACAGGGGGATCCTGCCCTGGCACAGGGCTAAGCTTCTGAAGGTGCTGGAGAGCTGGCGGCTGAGGCAGCTGCAGGACGAGCTGCAGGGATGCCCACCTGACTTGGAGCAGCAGCTGAGGAAGTGCCACCACAGACTTGAGGAGGTCTGTGATGCCCCTTTGTCCTTGTCTGTCTGTCCCAGCCTCCATCCCTGTACCCAGGCCAGTTCTCCTGCCTTCACCTCACATTTCCATCCATCCATCCATCCATCCATCCATCCATCCATCCATCCATCATCCATCCATCCATCCATCCATCCATCCATCCACCCACCCATCCACCCATCCATCCATCCATCCATCCATCCACCGATCCATCCATCCATCATCCATCCATTCATCCATCCATCCATCCATCCATCCATCCATCCATCCATCCACTGATCCATCCATCCATCATCCATCCATCCATCCATCCATCCATCCATCCATCCGTCCATCCATCCATCCACCCTCCACGTGTCCATCCAGCTACATATCCATGTCTCCTTCCCTGGGGACAGACAAGTGCTGATCAGGCTGTTGGGGCAGTTCAGCTGAGGAATGTCCAGGGAAATCGAGGAGTAGCTGAAGGAAGCTGGTCGGGGTGGACACTGGTCAAGGGATGGTCAGCAGTGACCAGGTCATGGTGACAGCTGAGGGAACACCTGTGTCATGAGACAATCGGGTCATGGGGAGGGCTGGGGGAATCCCAACCAGGCCCCATGGCTGCCCCTCCTGCAGCATGAGCAGGAGGTGGCTGGGCCAGGGCCAGACCCTCGTCCCAGGTTCCTGCAGGTGTGGGGCAGCTGCAGAAGAGAAAGCTGGCAGAGGCAGGTGCCTGACACATGTAAGCCAAAGCCAGCCCAGCAGAGCTCCCTGAGCCCCCTGGCACACACCGGGCAGCCCTTGTCCCCAGCACATCCTGGCACTGGGAACATCACCCGGCATTACCATTCTGAGTCAGCTTGTGGTTGGGGGTGAGTCCTGGAGCCTTGGTGTCCCCATGCTGGTGACAACCAAGATGCCAGGGTTGGAAGGAGGTGGTAACACCAGGGCAGTGCCAGGGGTGGTATGGGGGATGCAGGCAACATTCTCCCCCTGACCTGCACCTGTCCTGACTCCATGAACCAGAAAACAACCTAATAAAGTCTTTTATCTGTTTTCTTGATGGAAATGGGACAGAGACAGGGATGGGGTGGCATTGCCTTGGGCTAATGGTGCATGGTGAGGATGGAGGGTGGTCATGGTGGCCAGTGGCTCATTTTACCAGTGCTGCCACAAGCCCAACTGCAGTTGGTGTCCATCCAAGGCCTTCAGCCATCCCCTGGTGGCACAGAGCCTTCCTTACTCCTTCAGTCTCCCTCTCCTTTCTTCTCTGTCTTCTCCTGGTGTTTTTTTCCATTTCCACAGTTGAACATGTTTCACCCCTGCCCTTTCCACCTGCAGCTGGGAGGCACCAGGAGGGAGGAAGAGACTAGTTTGAATAAGTCTCACTCCAACAGCCCCAGGCTGACAGCACTACCCTGGGCACCAAGGCAAGGAACAGGTCATTGTTCTAGGGAATCTGCACCCCAGACTGCTCCTTGCACTCCTTGCCTGCCCCCTGCATCACCCTGCCTGCACCCTGCCTATTCCCTGCCTTCTCAGCCCATCCTGTCTAGCCCCATCCCATGAGGATTCTTCCCCACCCTGCCAGGTGTAGCAATGCAGGATGTGCCCAACTCACTCCAATCCAGCTCAGAGGGGCCACAGTGTCTGCAGCATCATCGCCTCACAGCCTGGGAGAGCCTTGGCATCATCCTGGCACAATGGTGGCACCATCCTGGCACTGTCCTGCTGTGCATGGCCAGGGCCAGGACGGGGACAGTGGTTCTTGTGCTTGGCCTATGCCTACATGGCACTAGGGCTGGAGCCTCAGCAAGCTCCGTGCTAGGCTGTGCTGGGCTGCGGTGCCACACCACACCGAACTGCACCAGCCCCTGCAGTGATGCGCCAGGCCATGCTGTGACACATCTATACCGTACCATGCCATTCCATGCCATGCCACAAATGTGCCATGCCGTGCAGCGCCGTGCGGTGCAGACGCGGCAGGGCCGTCCGGCGGGGCGGGGACTGGGGCAGATGTTGCTCACCCTGCTCCTCCCTCCGCTCAAGCCCACACCCGTCCGTGCCCCGGCGCAGCAGAGCCGGCAGCGGCGGCGGGCTCAGGTAAGGGATTCTCCCGCCCCGCCGGGACCCCGGGGCCTCCGTCCAGCCTCTGGCCGCCCAGCGCGACGGGGAGCGGGCTGGGAAACTGAAGCATAGCCAGGCGACGGCGCTGGAAAAGCGGTGTGAACCCCCTCCCCTCCGTCCCGCTGCCCTCCTTTCACTCCCTCCCCAAGAGTTTGGGAATCTTGGGGTGCTGGGGACCCCCTTTTCCGAAGCCGGCGGTCGCTCCCACCCCCGGATCCGCCACCAGCCCAGATGGAAAAGAAAGGAAAACTGGGAGAGGTGCCCAGCGAAACCAGCTGGAGCGGGAGCGAGGGGCCCCTCGGCCCTCCCCCCCACCGCACCCCGACCACCTTTGACCCCTTCGAGGGTGTCACCCTCCCCCGCCTGGCGCACCGCACCCTTTATTTATGGTAGGACCTACAAGAAGGCAAAGCAAACACAGCCTCGCCTCCCCTCCACCGCCATCGCGGCACGCCCGGGGTGACATGAGGGATGGTAGGGGTGCAGGGTGGGGGGCACCCATGGGTGCAGCCCGGTTCGGGGCGTGGGGACGAGCTGTGTCCCCGCTGTTGCCCGCAGGCTCTCGGCGCGGCATGGGGGAGGCCAGTGACATGGACAGCGGGATCGTGCTGCACTCGGGTGAGAATGGGGTCTGGGGCTGAGGGAGGTTTTGGGGTGCCCCTGTCGCCCAGGAGTGCTCTGATAGACGTGTCCCTCCTTCCCAGGCAGGGAACGGAGCACTTCGGTGCATGGGGACACATTAGGGACACATGAGCTGCCTGGAGAGAGCTTTGGGGAAATGAAGGAGTGGAGGAATGGAGGCTTCCCCTGCGTTTCGGGAGGCATCCCAAGTGTAGTGGGGGGTGCTGTGGACAGGATTTGACTCAGATGGGTTTGGCTTGGGATGGCTGAGTCAGACTGAAACCTTCCTCCTGTGCCCCCCCTCCCGCCCCCCAGCAGGGACGTCACACGTGTCCCGGGGGGGGCTGAAGCACCCATGGTGCTGCTGGGGGAATTTCATGCATACCCTGGGGCATTGGAGGACCCATGGGTGCTGCTAGGGGAGGAGTTCCTGGATACCCTGGGGGGTTGGAACACCAATGGGTGCTGCTGGGTGGGGGAAACAGGTGTTCCACGGGAGTCAATACACCCACGGGTGCTGCTGTGGGGGAAGGGAGGCGCAGCTGCTTTGGGGCAGCTGGAGTGCCCATGGGTGTGCTGGGAGGGTTGTGGCTGCTTTTTTCTCCCCCTGCGGTGGAGGGAAAACTAAGGTAGGGAGGCTGTGGAGTGGTGGAGGATGGTACCTGGGTGCTCCCATCCCTCCAGATGTCCATGTATCTCTTCCAGACCCTGACAGCCCAGTGTCCCCCCCGAAGGAGCGGGTGCTGGTGGGGCAGCGGCAGCAGCAGGCACTGGAGGCCCAGCTGGATGGCTGCATCCAGGAGCTGCGACAGCTGTGCCTGCGTGAGGCGGTGAGCAGGGCATGAGGACCCCCTGCCCACCTTCATATACTGCTATGGCTCTGCTCAGTGTCCCTGTGCCATCCTCAGGAGCTGACGGGGACCCTGCCCTGTGAGTACCCCCTGAAAGCTGGCGAGAAGCCCCCCAAGGTCCGTCGCAGGATCGGGGCTGCCTTCAAGCTGGATGAGATCGCCGTTCTGCGTGGGGTGGTGAGACAGTCCCTGGGGTGCAAAGGTGGTGGGGACCCATCCCATCCCATCCCATCCCATCCCATCCCATCCCATCCCATCCCATCCCATCCCCTCTGCTGTGGAAGCTGCCTGAGGATCACCTGGAAATGTTGCCATCCCCATCCCATGGGTGGTGGTTAGGTGCCAAGTGCTGTAGGTGAGAGGGGCAGGGGATGCTTTCAAGCACGAGGTGGTGTTGAGGTGTTGAGTTAATGGGGTTATCCTGGGGTCCTAAACATAATGTGTGGGGTTGGGGTGCCAAGGTGATGGGTGTGGGGAGAGTCCCAGGTGTATCAGGATGCCAGAATTATGGGAAGAGGTGGGTTGCAAATGTCATAGGTAGTGGTGGGGTCCTGAGCATGATGGGTGGTGTTGGGTTCCAAGAGTGATGCTTGGTGTTGGGGTCCCAGATGAGATGCTGGGCGGGGTTGGGATCCCAAGTGCTATGGGTGGCGTTGGGATGTTAAGCCTTATGGGGGGCTCAGGGGTGTTGAGGCACATTTCTGAGCGTGTCCCTTGCCCCCAGGACCCTCTGGAACGGGAACGGGCGCTGCAGCTGCAGATTGCCGAGGCCGCCCGCCGGCTCTGCTGCGAGGAGAACATCGGCCGGCAGGTGCGGAAGAGGCGGCAGACGGCAGCACTCCGGGAGGAGCAGAAGCTGCGGGATCTGGAGCAGGTTCTGAGCCAGCGGCGGCTCCTGGCAGGGCAGCGGGACATCAGTACTGCCAAGGGTGAGCCCTCGAAGCCCCATGTCGGCGGGGGATGCTGGAGAGCAGAATGGGGTGCTGCTTGGTTGGGTGTCCCTGGGGAATGCATCTAAATTACCCATTCCCTGTGAATGCACCCCACTGGATGCTGGGATCCTTCATCCCAAGTGCATGCACTCCTCTGGATGCATGCCCCTCTGCCATTCTCCTGTGTGTCCCTTCCCAATATGCCATCCACAATGCTGCACCCCAGTTCCCTGGTGAATGCACTTCCCTGGATGCCCTCCAACTTTCCATCCCCTGTGAATACAACCTGGTTCTACATCGCCAGTGAATGCATGCCCCTAACGCCCCCTGGTAAATGCACCCCAATTCCCATCCCTGCTGAATATACCCCTTGGATGCCCCCTGGAAGGCCATCCCTGGTACATGCACCTTGCTACACTCTCACTGTCAATGCACCCTTTTGAAGGTACCCCAATACTTCATCTCTGGTGGTTGTACCCTTGTGAGTGCACCCCGAAAAGAAGTCCCCAGTGCATGCACCCAAATAACTATTCCTGGCATATGTACCCCCTGAATGCACCCCAAAAGCCCATCCATAGTGCATACACCCTGATAAACCATCCCCAGCAGTGCTCCACTGAATCCACCCCAGTACTTCACCTCCGTTGATTGCACCCTTCTGAAAGTACCCTAACAGCTCACCCCTGCGCTTGCACCTCATAACTATCCCCAGTCACCCATCCTCAGCACCTGCACCCAAAGGGGGGCAGGATATGGCCCAGCTGCCGTGTCCCCATCCCAGTGGCGGCCATCCAAGGGGGTCCCCGTTCTCTCCATGCCTGTCCCCTCCAAGGAACAGGGCCATGGTGGTGGCGTCTCTTCCCTGTTGGTGCCCCCAGCCTGCCCATCCCAGGCAGGCTGGGAGCTGCACGCGGCTCAGCAGAGCCGGCCTGGCCGGTACCGCTGCCGTCCTGGAGCGTGTTGGGACAGGTGGTGTGGGAGAGGGGAGTGGAGGCCCGCGGGGACGCGCTGGGTGGTGGCGGGGCCGTGGGAGCGCTTTGGCACCCGGAGGCGGCCCCAGCTCTGTTCTCACAGGGCCCTGCCCCATAGAGCTCAGTGCCTCCAACGAGAACTCCATGTTGCACACTGGCCTGCTGAAGGAGGGTGAGGGGGCTGTGGGGACCGGGGGGACCCCTGACATGTTCCCTCCATTTCAGCCCTTCCTGTGTCCCCTCTATCTCTACTCTCCCTGTGTCTCCTCCATCCCGTTCCGCTGCCATGTATCCCCTCCATGCTGTTCCCCTGTGTGTCCCTTCCATCCCAGCCCCCCACATCTCCCCTCCATACCAACCATCCACCTGTTCCCTCCCTTTGTGTGCCCTTCATCCCAACCCTCCATCTCTCCTGCAGAGGACACACGGCCACCAGGACCTGCCACTCCACAGAGGTCCCCATCTCCCAAGGACCCCACCAAGGAGGAGGAGGAGGAGTCAGGGCCTGTGGTACCCGCCCCCATTCCCTGGCAGGAGACCAGCCTGGACAGACCCTACGAGAGGACCAAAAATCCCAGCGTCGACCCTGAGGATGGGGAAACCCAGAGCTCCCAATGCTGTCTTGGGTCCCTGATGGCTGCCCCTGCCAGTTCCTTGGCCCCCAGCAGCCCTGACTCTGCAAGCCCCTCAGTGTCCAGGACAGGGGACCCTTCCTACCAGTTTGTCCCCATCCGGACCGTGGTGCTGTGCCGGCAGGCAGGTTCCAGTGCTCCCAGCACCCCTGAGCCATCAGGACGGCAGGGACAGACCCAATCTCTGAGGTATGTCCTGAGTTTGGGGAGGATAGACAAGGGTTTCTGCTAGGGAGGATGGAGATAACCCCATGGAGAGGGGGATGGAGATAATCCCATGTGGAGGATGGAGCTCAATCCGTGGGAAGGAGGATGGGAATGACCCTGTGAAGATGATGGAGCTCAGCTCATGGGGAGGATGTTGGAAATTATCCCATAGGAGGGATGGAGATAGTCCTACTGGCAGTAAAATGGAGCTAACCCTGTGTGGAAGGAGGATGGGAGTAATCCTGTGGGAGAGTATGAAGAGAACCTCATGGAGATAATGGAGCTAAACCCATGGGGAGGAGGATGGAGATAATCCTATGTAGAAGATAATGGAGAGAACACCAAGGGAAGTGTGGACCTAACTCTATGGGGAGGATGGAGAAAATCTTTTGGGGAGGATGGACATGATCCCATGGGGAGGGGATGGAACTAACCCCATGGAGATGATGGAGCTCAGTCATTGGGAGGATGGAGACAATATTATGGGGAGGATTGAGATAATCCCAGAGACCAGAATGAGGATAATCCTATGGGAATGTGGGAGAAAACCCTGTGGGGAGGATGGACAGAAATCCATTGGGAGGAGGTTGGAGATGGTCCCAAGGAGAGGATGGAAGTAAGCCTATGGAGAGGATGAACTAATCCCTTGGGAGGAGGCTGGAGACTGCCCCACAGGAAAGGTGGAACTAATCCCATGGGAGGAAGTTAGATGTCTCCCCACGGGGTGGCTGGCTGTACCCATGGGTACACCTTTCCCAGAGCTTGCCCTGGCTTTAGGGTAAGGGTGCTTCTGTAGCCACAGTGTCTTGCCTGCAGGGTGGACCCATGCTGGCAGCCAGCTGAGCCCCGGGGCCGCAGTGCCACACCCCGTCGGCGCCCCACCTACTACACAGTCACTGTGCCCACCTCGTGCCTCCTGAGCCCCGGCCCTGCGTGCCGCTCTGGCTCTGATGACAGCATCTCCGACCTCTCCAGCATCTCCCACGCCACCTCCCCGGGCAGCAGCAGCCCTGACATGTCCTTTGCGGTTCCGCTGCCCCTTGCCGAGCCTGGTTATTACCCACGGGGTGCCCTCCAGCTCCTGCCACCTGCTGGCCCCCTGACTTTCCTGTACGAGCAGGATCTGGCCCCGCTACGGTACCAGCGCCTGGTGCCCTCCCGAAGCCGCATCGTGCGTACGCCCTCGCTCAAAGACTACGCACCCACCGGGGCCCAAGGGCTCTCCAAGGCCGCCGTCACCGAGGAGCTCAAGTCATGGCACCAGCGTGCCCGGCTGAGGAGTGCCCGGCCCCACTCCCTCGACCGGCAAGGGGCTTTCCAGAGACCCCATGGTGGGACCATCAGGGACGTGCCCATTGCTCATGGAATCCTGTCACTCGTTCAGGTATGACATGGGGTCTGGCTGGGAGTGGCCACATGGGAGAAGAGAGACCCCCCTGGGTGCTGTACTGCAGGTGACATGAGTTGTTACCCTGAGGTAGTGTAGGGACATGCAGCTCTGGTGGGGTCCCATGAGGATTTCTAGAGCAGGGGTGAAGGTCTGAGGGAGTCCATGGAGTCCTGTGAGGGTTGTTGGGACAGGACTGGGATTCTAGGAGGGAGCCTGGGGCAGGAACATGGTCTCAGGAGGGTCCTGAGGAGAGGATCAAGGTCCTTTAAGATCCTTTGAGGCAGGATTTGGACCTTCTGAGGGTCCTCTGAGCAGGTCCAAGGTCCCATAGGTTGGGTCTAGAGGGTCCCTCATAGTTCCTTGGGCAGGACCAGCATCCTGAGTAGGTCCCCATGGGAAGATTAGGGTCCTGAGGGAATCACAGAGGAAGAATTTGGGTCCCAGAGTGGTCCCTGGGGCAGGACTGGGTTCCTGAGGAAGTCCAACAGCCAGAACGAGGGTCTTCTGGTCTTGGGAATAGAAATAAGGTCTTTAAGGTCCTTTGGGGCAGGATGAGGGCCTGCTGAGGGTCCCATAGACAGGTCTGGAGTTCTGTGTAGGTCCCAGGGGCAGAACCAAGACCCCCTGGGGCAGGACTGGGTCCCATGTGAGTCCCTGGGATAGGGCCAGGACCTTAAGGGTGTCTCTGGAGCAGGACTGGGGTTCCATGTAGGTTCTTGCTTTCTCTTGCAGATCCCAAGGGCAAGACAAGGACCCTACGGGGGTTCCTGTTGCAGAACTGGGGTGCCATGGGAAAGACCAGAACCTTAAGGGGATTACTGGGGCAAAACTGGGGTCCCATGAGAGTCCCATGGGAAGGACCAGGACTTCAGGGGGGTCCCTAGGGCAGGATCCATGTGGGTCCCTGGGGTAGCACTGGGGTGCCCTTGAGCAGGGAAGGATCCCTGCAAGCATTTCAGTGACCAGCTCCTCTTTCCACCTGGCAGTCTCACTGGGACAAATGCACCTGTGGCACAGCTGGGACACAGGCTGGGCAAGTGAGGACCTGTGGCCATGCCCCCACAGCTCCTTCAGCCCAGCCCTTGTGCCAGGATGTGCCCGCAGTGGTGCCCCTCAGACAAGGTAGGATGCCAACACCCACAGCGCCTTTGTCCCCCAGGGTCCCCCGGTGCAGGTGCTGCGGCGCTCGGCAGCCGGCGTGCCCGTGCAGGTCTACATACCCGAGAATGGCGAGATTGTCACCCAAGTGTGAGTGCCATGTCCTCACCCCGGGCGGGGGCACATCCTGGCTGGCCCAGGGGCGGCAGGGACGTCTTGTGCCTCCCCAGCCCAGCGTGGGGCACAGGAGGGAGCCACAGTGGGGTGGCAGGGGCTGGCCCCCACCCTGTGTTCCCTCACTGGCACTGCAATGCTGATAGGGACACTGTGACCCCAGTGCTTATGGTGACCTTGGTGTCACCACGACCCTGAATTTGAGGTTCTGGTCTCTAATAAAAGTGGGTTTTGGGATATGTCACTCTCAGGATGTGTCACCTCCATGTCCCCTCTGAGGTCCCCCATCCCTGGGTTCTGTTGGCATTGCCAGGATGGAACTCCGTGGATCTGGGGTCTGGCTGGCTGTGCTCAGGGCAGTAATGGGGTGATCCCAGTGGCAAGAGGGTGCCCCAGATCCAGCTGTGCAACCCTGGCACCCAGTGACCCAGGCTGGGAAAGGGGCAAGGGGTGGAGAGGAAGGATGGAATGGAGGTGAAGGGTGCAGGGTTGGGCTGCAGGAAGGTGGGCAGGAAGGGTGCAGGGGAGGGCTGCAAGGATGGGTGAAGGGATGGGGTGCCGGGGGAGGGAAATAAGGTGCTCCGGGAAAGGATGGGGTTGGAGAAAGGGTGCTGTGAACCAAAGTGATGGGGTGCAGGGACGGGATGGGGTGCAGGGCAGGCAAATAAGGAGTGCAGGGGTGGGATGAGGTCGGAGAAGGGGTGCTGGGAGGGGAAATGATGGGGAGTAGGGGGTAGGGAAGGGGTTGAATGTCGGGGATGGGTGCGGGGAGTGGTGCAAGGACGAGGGAAGAGATGGGGTGCAAGAAGAGGGGAAATAAGGGTTTCCGGGGGTTGCAGTGGTGGGGGGCAGTGCCAGAGACGCTCCGGTCCCCGCATTCCCGCCCGGCCCTGCCCGTGCCCGGGGCCGGCGGCGTCGCTCCTCCCGGTGGGGGCGGGCGGGGGCCTGTGGCTGCGGCGGGAGGCGGCGCCGGGGGGACGGGAGGGGGGGGGGGACACCGGGCAGCAACCGAGCGCCGCCGGGCTGCGGCGTCACTGCGGGCCTGCGCCGGCCCCGCACGGCACCAAACGGCACCGGGAGACACCGGCAGAGGGAGCGGCCCCGCGGCACCGGCACCGGGCGGCACCAGGACCGGCCACGGGAGCGGCCCCGGTCCCGGTGCCGCCGCGCAGCCGCCGCCCTCGTCCCGGACAGCTCTGAGCGGGGACACCAGGCCCGGCCCCGGGATGGGGCCCGGGGGCCCCGGGAGCGGCTGGCCCCTGGCCGGGACCCTGCTGGTGGCCGTGGCCGCCTCGATGGGTAAGAGATATACGGGGACCGGGGAGGGCCGGGGGACCCGGTGCCACCCTGCGACTGGACGCTGTGCCACCATCTGTGACACGGGGATCCCGCTGGGTGGGAGGGACTTCGTGCCACCGGCCGTGACTGTGAGTCGTGTCACACACGGCCCCTTTCACCGGGGGTTGCTTGCAACAAAGTGTCCCCCTGGGCACTGTGCCCACTGCCCCCTAACCCGCCTCCCATTTGCCGCTTTCGGGGTGACCCCGGGAGCAGCAGGGACGGAGCCGGTGGCTGACCGAGCCGGGATGCCCAGCCCCGGGGAACCTGGGGGCTTCCCATGGACGAGCCCTGTGCCTCAGTTTCCCCACCTGTCCCTGAACTGCCGTGATCCCATTTTGGGATGTGTAATAATGCCATGTGAGATTCCCGCAAAGCCCATTTCCGTGGCTGCTCCGGCGCCTCCGGCCGCCCCCGGACCTCGGCCCGCGGCTATTTCTGGGAAGACAGGTGGCTCCGGACAGAAATAGAGTGGGAAGTGCCACTGGAACACGCGGAAGGAGGGAAAGCTAGGGAGATCTGGAGGAATCTGGAGGGGTGGGAGAGCTGGGTGGGATGGAGTGGCGTCTGCAAGGATGTAGGGTTGGATGGAGCCGAGTATGGGGATACATAGGGGCAGGGTTTGGAAGGAAGTGGAGTGGGATGGGGCAGGATATGGGGGTACACGGGAGCAGAATGGAGCAGGGTTTTAAGGGATGTGGGGCAGGATGGAGCAGAGCAGGGGTTTGGGGGTACATAAGGACACCGTTTGTGGGGCCATGGGGCAGGACACAGGAGGGTATAGGGGATGTGGGGCTGGATATGAGGGGGACAGGAAGCAGCAGGGTATTTGGGAGTGTATAGGGGCATATTTTGGGGATCCATGAGGCAGGATGGACCGGGGTACAAGGGGAATAGGACACAGTGGGGTACAGGCTGTGCTCATGTGGGAGAGGAAGGGCATGGGGTACTGCTGATGCCCCTGAGGGTGGTGACGGCCAGGTGCTCCAAGGCCCCGGTGGTGGGTGGCTGTCCACAGTGGCCGGGGGCGAAGACTGCCTGTGGTACGTGGACAGAAACGGGTCATGGCACCCTGGCTTCGACTGCGAGTTCTTCACCTTCTGCTGCGGCACGTGCCAGCAGCGGTACTGCTGCCGAGACCCTCTGCGCCTGCTCACCGAGCGCCAGCAGCGCCACTGCCTTGCCTTCAGGTGCCACAGCCGGGGCTGATGGGGCTGGGGGCTCTCCTGGGCAGCCTGGGTGCTGGGACTGGGTGCTGTGCACTAGTACTGCGTGCTGGGGATAGGCAGTTGTACTGGGTGCTGGTCACTGTATGCTCTGCACTGGGCAATAGTGCTGGACACTGGTATTGGGTACTGGGCAGTGGTATCTGGGCCCTTGCAGTGAGTGCTGGGCACTGGTAGTGGTGCTGGGCACTGGTACTGGGGGTTGGACATTGGTACTGAGCAGTGGCAGTGGGTGCTGGATGCTGGGTGCTCTCCACTGGTACTTGGTGGGGGCACTGGGTGTTGGGCACTGGGCACTGTTACTGGATGCTGAATGCAGGTGCTGTGCACCGGTTCTGAGCACTGGGGAGTGATACTGGGCACTGGGCAGTGCTACTGGGTTGCTAGGCTGTTGGCTCTGGGTGCTGGACACTAACATTGGGTGCTGGGCATTGAGTGCTGGGTGCTGGGCACTGGGCAGTGGTACTGGGTGTTGGCAGTGGTACTGGGTTTTTGGTCTCTGGCCAGTGGAACTGGGCATTGGTGCTTTGCAGTGGGTGTTGGGACTCCTACTAGGTGCTGTGCACTTGGTACTGGTACTGGGTGCCAGGCTCTTGGCATTGGTACTGGGTGCTGGTATTGGGTTCTGGGTACTGGGCACTGATACTGGGCACTGCACATTGGGGGATGGATGCTGCGGATTGGTCACTGGTACTGGGTGCTGGGCACTGGTTACTCCCACTGGTTGCTGGTCACTGGGAGAGGGCACTGGTACAGGGCATTGGCACTGGGTACTGGGCACTGCTACTGGGTGGGCAGTGCTACTGGGTGCTGATAGCAGTGGCGGACACTGTCACTGGGCATTGGTTCTGGGCACTGGGCAGTGTCACTGGGTGCTGGGCACGGGGCAGTGTCAGTGGGTGCTGGCTGGGGGTGTGTGCTGCGGGTGCCTCCCTGGCCCTGCTCCACACGCCCGGGGGTCCCACAGCCCCAAGACCATCGCGGGCATTGCCTCAGCCGTGGTGCTTTTCATCGCCATCGTCACCACCATCGTCTGCTGCTTCATGTGCTCCTGCTGCTACCTGTACCAGCGCCGGCAGCATTCCCGCACACCCCTGCAAGGTGCGGGGCTGGGCGGCTGGGATGGGGGTGCAGGAGGGTCCTGTAGGAAAAATGGGTGGAGTAGGGTTGAGAGGGCCTAGAGGATTTCAGGGGGAAGGGGGGTCTGGTGGGGGCTGTAGGGATGGGGGATGCAGGGTGTGCAGGAGGAGAGGATCAAGAGGGTCCTGCAGGTAAGGAGGTGCAGGGTTAGGAGGACCTGGGAGAATGGGAGGGTGCAGGAATGGGAGATGCATGGATGGGGGATGCAGGAGGAGGCTCGGTGCATGATGATGCTGTAGGTACAGGATGGGGGATTGGAGAGGCCTGGACAGAGGCCTGTGGGAATTGGTGTGTCTGTGGGCTATAGGGGTGGGAGGTGCACGAGGGTCCTGTAGGTAGAGACTGGAGGGGTTTGGGAAGAGGCAAGGAGGGTGTTGGGGTAAAAGGTGGAAGCTGAAGGGATGAGAGATGAGAGGGAGCAGAAGAATCCTGCAGGTGTGGGGTGGGGGGAATGGTAGGGGAGGCAAAGAGAAGGGGAGCTGTTGGAATGAGGGGGGGGATCAGGAGGGTGAGGGGTGGAATACAGGAATTAAGGTGTAGGAGGAGGGGTAGGGTACAGGGGTGGGGAGAAGGAGAGGTCCTGAGGTACACGGTGGAGGGATTGTGGGGGGGATGAGGTGGTGGGACTTGAAGGGATGCGGCGGGGAAAATTGTGCATTGTGGTGAGGGTCTGGCTGACACCCCAGCGGCCACCAACCTGAGGGCCACCACCACTCTTAGGCACCATCCCTGTCCCTGTGTCGGTGTGCTGCAGACTTCCCCAATCTCTCCCACAGGCCCGGAAATTCCCCTGTCCAGCTACCACCCCGCAGCTCCCCCAGCTCCCTTCCCCGTGGACCCCAAAGCCGGCCCTACACCTCCCCAGCCTGGCTTCACCCCCATGGCCATGTACCCCCCGCCCGGCCCTGCCGCCCAGTACCCCATGTACCCCTCTGGGCCCCCCGTCTACAACCCCACAGGTGAGCACCGGGGGGGAATGGGGACCCTCCCTATTCCCTGGGGGGCCTGGCAGCCTGGTGACACCGCACCTGCTCCCCCCGCAGCACCGCCACCCTACGTCCCGGCGCAGCCCAGCTACCCTGGAGCATGAGTCCCCGCGGGGACCCCCGTACCCGCCGCCGGCCAGCGGGGCCGGGCTGGGGACCCCAGGGACCCCCCTGGCGCTGGGGGGCTGCCTTAGCCAGCGCTGGATCGGGCTCTTCCCAGCCATCCTGCGGTGATCCGGTGCCAGCAGAACAGGGCGGCCCTTGTGCCGCACACTGGGGCCTTTGTGGGCGCCTTCTCCTCCGGCTCCGTGTGCCAGTGGCCCCGAGCAGCCGCGGAGGGGTTCCCGGGGGGTCCTGCGACGGCCGTGCACCGCTGTCTCCCTGCACACTACCCCCGGATTCACCCCCGGCTCTTCCCTCCGGGGTTGGCATTAAACCACGTCTTGTGCCCACAGCCTGGTGTCGTCTAGGTGATTCTAATGGGGAAAAAAGGAAGGGCAACGCCCCCAAACCCTTCCCGCGAATTGTTATGTGGGGAAACATGAATTCTGCTCTGTCCCTTCTGCTCCTGAGACTTCTCCCTCCCAAAATTGTGTTGGGATGAGTAATTCCCACCAAATCAGCCAGCCTGGAGTGCTGGCCGCCCACTCAGCCCCCCTCACTCAAAACAGAGCGTGAAACCACCCCTGGAATCTTTCGGGTGAGAAAACAGCAAATTCTGCACCGGGATTGAGACTGTGGGCGTGTGAACAATTCCTCTATCCATGCCCTCTCCCCTGGACAGGAATAAGCTGGGGAGCGTGGGTGGTGTGTCACCCTGATGGTTGTTCCTGGTGGGATTCATCCCTGCCAGCACTGCTGGCTAAATTTGGGACCAGAGTCCATCAGTCCAGGAGAACAGCCAGGCAGAGCCGCCTGGAAGGACAAACCGCTGTTCCATCTCCCAGCCCTCTGCATCATCCCCAAAAGCCGTCTGAGGTGCCTGGGGTGGGGGGAGCCATGGGGGAGCAGCTCCGAGTTTTATTGAAGTGGGATGGACAGGAAAAGAAATAATAATAAAAGCAGCGACGTGGGTTCTGGGGTGTGTGTACACAGCCAGCTGCGTGGGACGCTCAGGATTCGGGGACCCCCCGCTCCCGGAGGTAGAGGTCACGGATTTCGGCCAGGCTGCGGCTGAGCCCGCCCAGCGCCTGGGCGATGCCGCGCAGCACGGCCGCGGTCTCCCGGCGGCTCTCGGCGTATTCCCGGCGGAATGCCCGCAGCTCCTGCACCAGCCGCTCGTTGGACTGCACGAGGCTGAGCTGGGGGCGCTCGGGGGTCCCGTCCAGCCCCCCGGGGGGCCCCGCCTCTCCCGCGCCGCAGTGACTGAGCTGCTCGGCCTCCTGCTCCAACAGCAGACTCGGGAAGTCGGAGCCCAGCGGCTCCTGCGGCCCGCGGAGGTCGCCGAGGGGGAGTTCGGAGGGTGCGGAGCGCGGGGGGCTCCGGCTCCAGCCCTCGCACAGCTCGCTGGGCGGGCAGATGCCGGTGCGGGGCAGCCGACAGTCTGAGCCGCGGCCGGGAGCGCCGTCGGCAGTGGGACCGTGGAAGGGCTCAGTCTTCACCTCCAAAGGCTCCTCCTTTACCGGCTCCTCCTTTACACCTGTGGGACCGAGGACAGGGCAGCTGCAGGGATCTCCCGTGTTCCCGGTGCCCCACGGACCAAGTGACAGACCCTGTTGTCTCCATCCCTGTGCTCACACATCCCCTCTCCTGCACCCAGCCCCAGTTCCATCTATACCTATCTCCATAGTTCCGTGTCCCTCATGATAGTTCAGTCCCTTGTCCCTCTCCTGTCCCCAGTACCCCCATACCCCTGTCCTGTATGTGGCGTCCCCATGTGCCTGTATGGTCCTGGTACACCCATGTCCCTGCCCCAGTCCACACATATCCCTGTCCTGAACATGGTGCCTCTACATCCTTGTTTGGTCCTGGTACCACCACGTCCCAGTTCTCACCCCACTATCCCCCATGTCCCTGTTCTAGTCCCAGTACTGGAATGTTCTTTGTCTCTGTCTTGGTCCTGCCCCATGTCACTGCCCCAGTCCCACCACACCTTTGTCCTGTTCCCAGCCCCTTCTTCTCCCTGTCCAGGTCCCAGTACCCTGTGCCTTTTGCCCCTGTCCTAATCCCAGTCACCCATATCCTTGTCCTGATCCTGGTACCCTTCTGTCCTGGTATAGGTGCCTCTGTTACTCTCCCTGTCTCCTATGTCCCTGTCCTGGTCCTCCCACATCCCTGTCACCTGTCCCAATATTCCATGTTCATATCCCTTTGCCCTGACTCTGTGTTCCCTCTGTGTCCCTGCCCCACTGTTCCTGCCCAGTCCCTCCATGCACCTGTAGTGGTCCCAGTGTCCTGGTCCTGGTTTTTCCCACATCTTGGTCCCAGTCCCCTCACATCCCTGCTCTGTTTGCCTAGATCTGTGTCCCAGTCCCTCCATGTATCTTCCCAGGCCTAGTGATGAATTAGGATGTCCCCATATCCCTCATGTTCCTGTCCCAATCCTCCATGTCCCTGCCATTGTCCCCTGTATCCATGTCCCTGTCCCCGATGGCATGGCCCCAGTGTCCCTGTCCTGGCTCTTATCTCCTGTGTTCCTGTCCTGGTCCCACTACACACCTGTCCTGCTCCCAGTTTCCTGCTCCTCATCCCGTGCTCTTGGTCCTGGTCTCCTGTGTCCCTGTCTCAGAACCATGTTTCTGTCCTGGTCCCCTGTGTCCTGGTTACTCCATGTCCCTGTACTGGAGGGATCAGTGCCTCTGTGCTTCTGTGTCCCTGTCCCAGTTCCTCATGTCCCTGTCCTGATGCCCTGTATCCTGGTTCTCCAGGTGCTGATCCAGGCCCCCTGAGTCTCCATCCCCATCTCCCCATGCACCTGCCCCTGTCTTCTGGTCTGGCTGTGTCCCTTTGCTGGTCCTGGTCCCCTGTGTCCGTGCATGCACCTGTCCTGGTCCCAGTGACCTGTTTCAGGCTCAGTTCTCTTGCATGCAAGTCCCAGTTACCCATGTGTGTGTCCTGGACCCCCACATCTTGGTCACAGTATCTCCATGTCACTATTGTGGTCTCCTGTATCCCGATCCCCTCACTTCCCGGTCCCCTTGTGTCCCTCTTCCTCCCAACCTCTCCCAGTCCCAGTGGCCCTGTGTCTGTGTCCTGGTTTCCCATGTCCATGTCCTGGTCCTGCATGTTCTGGTGCTGGTCCTCGTCTCTCTTGAGACCAGGGTTAGATGGGATACTGGGGAGAAATTCCTCCATGCATATGTGCTGGTCCCAGCGTCCCTATGTACCTGTTGTTTGTGCCCACTTCCTAAACCCATTTCTCCATGTCCCATTCCAACTCATCCATGGCCCCTATTTCATCCCCCATCCCGGTCACCCAGCAAGTCCCTGCCCCATGTCTGTCCTGGTTCCTCATGTCCCTGTCCCACCATACACCTGTGCCGGTCCCCCCGGAACCCGGTCCCAGCACCCCCGCGACCCTGCCCCGCTCTCCCCCGTCCCAGTCCCGGTCCCGCATGTGCGTGTCCGTGTCCTCCGTGCACGTCTCTCCACTCTTCCGTCCCGGGCCAGCACCCCCGTGTCCCTGCCCCGTCCCGCTGCCGCTGCCCGCGCACTCACCGGGCTGTGCCGACCCCTCGGCGCTGCGCATCGAAGGCTCGGTTCCGGCGGCGCTGCGAGGACTCCAGGCGGGGGCGGGCCCCGCTCCGGGCTCGGCCGCGCCGTTCCCGTTGCTCCCGTTATTCCCGGTGCTGCCGGTGTTCCCGTTCCTGGCGGCGGCCCTGCCGGCCGGGCCCTGCCGCTCCAGCCGGTGCCGGCTGATCTTGTCCCCGGCGCGGCGGCGCAGCCCCCGCCAGCGGTTCTTCACCTCGCCGATGTCGCGCTGGTGGCGGCCGGCGGCGTTCACCTTGTGCGTGATCCGCCACCAGATCTTCTGCTTCTCGTACGCGTTCACGGTACCGGCGGCGGCGCCGAACAGCAGCGGCTCGTACCGGAGCACTTCGCTCATCAGCACCTCCAGCTCCTGCAGCGTGAAGTTCGGCTTCCGCTTCAGCAGCCCCCGCCGCGCCCCGCCGCCGCCCGCCGCCGCCATGCTCCCCGCCGCCTCCGCCGCCTCATGCCGCCGCCCCGCCGTCCATCGCCGCCGCCGTGTGCCCTGCACCGGTTCCCCGGTACTAAGCGGGGGAAGCGGAGCCGGAGACCCCCGACAGCCCCCGTCGGGCGCTGCCGCAACCGGATCCGGGACGGACCGGACGGGCCGGGGCTGCACCGGGCCCCCGCCGGCCCCGCCGCGCGCCGCTCCGCCCCCGGTGCGTTAACGGCGGCCCCGGTGCGACAGCGGCGCCCCCTGCCGGCCCCGCCGCGCACAGCAGCGCCCCCGGCTTGATAACGGCGCCCCCTGCCGGGCGCGCTCCCTCCCCATCGGGGGCTGCACCGCCTCGCTCCGCCCCGGACCCCCGGTTTTAGTGACACCGTCGGTGCTCGGGCGACGCCCCTGGTGCTTTCACCCCGGGGCCGGCCGGATGCTCGGTGTGGGAAGTCCCAATGGCCCCGTGGTGCCCGCGTTAGCAGGGGCCGCCCCAAGGGGCAGGAGTGCGGGGGCAAGGGGCAGGAGGACCCCGTGGTGCGGATACTGCTCCTCCCGCTGGGGCCACGGCTTTGCGCGGCTGCAGAAATGGCCCCCAAAACGGCGTTTCACCTGTAGCGGGAGCAGCCTCTCAGCCACGCATGTGGGTGTCCCGGAGCAGGGGGAGCCTCCCGGGGGACACCCGTGTGCTGCTGCATCCCAAAACGGCCCCCACCCCGTGGTGCCAGGGGAAGAACAGTTCTGGGTGACCCCGGGGGTTTGGGGTGCTCAGTTTTGGGGTCACTCCGGAGTTTTAGAGTGACCCTGAGGCACCCAGTTCTGGATTACCTTGGAGTTTGGGGTGACCCTGGGGCAGCACCAGGATTCCCAGTTCTGGGTGTACTCAAAGGGTTTTAGGTGACTGTGGGGTGGTCCTGGGGTGTTCAGTTCTTCATGACTCCGGAGTTTTGGGGTGTCTGCATGGCTCTGGGTGCCTGGTTGTCTGTGTCCAGCAGCAGCAGGGTGCCCCATTTGGGGGGTTTGGCTGTCCCACTTGGGGGGTCCTGGGTGCCCCATTTTCAGGGGTTCTGAGTGGGTGACCAGGGACACCCAGGCTGGCTTGTCCAGGTGGTCCCAGGGTGCCCAGTTCAGGGTGGGCTGTGGGTGTGGGAGAGGGAAAAGCTGCCCCTGGCTGAGGTTGCTGAGTCCATTCCCAGACACCCCCTGCACCTCTGTTTGGGGTCTGGGGGCGTGGACCTGTCCAGAGGCACAGGAAGCATTTGGGTGAGCTTTATTGCTGATGCAGTGGCCACAGTCATACAAATCGTGATCAAGGTGTCACGACAGGAAGGATGGGGGGAGGAGGACGGGCATCACATGACCCCAAAACCCACTGCCCCCCTTGAGCTGGTGCTTTCCCTGCTCTCTCTAAGGTGGATTTGGTTTCCATGCTCTGAGGGTCCTGGGGGTCCCCCTGCAGTACTGTGGGTGCGTACAAGATGCCTGAGCTCCTGGCCCCAGCCTGGCTCCCTGTGTCCCCCACTTCCATGCCCCCTGTCTCCCTGGCTGCTCCCTTCTCCCACCCTCCCATTCCTCCTGACATCAAGCCTGAACCCCCAGCTCTGCAGCCACTGCTGTGCCTGAATCCCAAAACTCTGCTGGCCACCCAGAAACCTTGTGGTGATGTGGTGATGGTCTGGGTGTCCCCTGCTCCCCCCCACGGCTGGGGGTACTCTTGCTCACCCCAGGCTGGACCCTGGATAGAGTGGGGTGCCAAACCCCTTTGTTATGCTCTGACGGGGGATTTCCATAAGGATCAGCTCTGCAGACCCCTGCTCTATTCTTGGCATCTCCGGTGGGGCACAGTGCTGGTAGAAGAGTGAGCTTGAAGGCTTCACAACCATCAAAAAATAAATACAACCTCCTCCATCATGTCCTGCTGGGCCCGGCCCATCCTCCGTGTCCCAGAGAGATCCCTGCTCCTTGGCGTCGGTCACTGCAGGTTCCAAAGGGCTTGTCACGAGAAAGGTGAGTGTCTGGGGGTCTGCCATGGGCTGCAGGGGAAAAATCCTCCCGCTCCCTACTGCAGCAGCTTCGGCAACTCCACCTGCAGGGAAGCACACCCCATTACTGGGCGAGCAATGGGACGGGGTGCAGGACTGTCACTGACACAGTGTGGGGACATCCATGGCAGGGTTAGATGGGGAGAAATTCCTCCCTGTGAAGGTGGGGAGGTCCTGGCACAGACTGCCCAGAGAGCTGGGGCTGCCCCATCCCTGGAAGTGTTCTAAGGCCAGGTTGGATGGGGTTTGGAGCAACCTGGGCTAGTGGAAGGTGTCCCTGCCCATGACAGGATAGAGATGATCTCTAAGGTCTCTTCCAACCCAGATCATTCAATGACCTTTTTTTCTTGGCCAGGCTGCCCATAGACAGCCCAGCAGGGACACAAACCACCTGGAGTGTGTGAGAGGTTTCAAGGCTCCATGCTGGGACCAGCATTAGGCCCTTTTATTCCAGCAGTTATTACTGCATGGGGTACATGCTTGACAATGTGCTGCCCAAGGGTGAATTTATGGGCCTCCTGTATTAGGAGGGCAGTTGCTGCCACAGCTTTCAAGCACCCAGGCCACCCTTGGCTTAGTCTAGCTGTTTGAGAAGTAGGCCACACCTCTCTGCTGGTCCCCAAGTGCTGTATCAGTACTCTCAGAGCAACATTAACTCATATGTAAAGAGTTCAAAAGGATTAGTCAAGTCCAGACTGGGGCTGACATCAAGAAATGTTTCAATTGTTTAAATGCAGATGAAACCTCTCCAGCCATCCTGGGCCACCTTCTACCCCAGGGGCATGGGCTCAGCCACAACAAGATATCAAGAGCCCAGCGAGTTATAACTTACGGATGGGTTTTTCCTTGTGTCCTAGCCCCTGGATCCTGGTGGATCTGCCCAACACAGGAGCTCTGCCAAGGGACAGATCTGCACCTGTCATGCTCTTTGCCAAGGGATGGATCTCCTGTTGGATGCTCTGCCAAAGGCTGGACCTGCTGACCTCATCTGCTCTGCAGGATGGGATTAAAGGATGGATCTTCCTTCCCCATGTGCTTGGCAAAGGGATGGATCTGCCCCTGTGCAGGGGTTGGACACAGCCCCACTCCAGAGAAGGACACTGCCAGAGTGACAGCCACCATGACCTCAGCCCCCAGCCCCACCCTGTGCATGGGCCCCACCTGGCCCTGCACTTGCCTTCTTGAGCTGTTTGAGGTTGCTGGAGCGAATGGCTGCCAGGAGCTGGTCTCGAGAGTTCTTCTCCTGGACTGGCAGCGCCCGGTCTCCCAACTTCCTCTGTGTGGCTGGCGAGAGAGAGTTCTTCAGGTTCTCGTTGATCATCAGTGGTGGGGCGAGTGGAGGAGGAGGTGGGGGTGGTATGGTGGGTGCCCCTCCTTTCTTGGGAGAGCTTTTGGGGGAAGCCTTGGGGGATGGCTGTGGGGATGCCTTGGGGGACCCCTTCGGCACTGCTCCAGGCTTGGGCACCTCCAGGAGGTCTTTCTTCTCCCCCCGTTCCTGTGCCAGTTTCTGCTCCTGGAGGCGCTTCTGCCTCTGCCTGTCCATGTTTCGGCTCAGCAGGTTGGTGACAGTCATGCGTGGCCCAGCCAGCTCGAAGTGGTAACCCAGCTTCAGGAGTGTGGTGTTCTCTTTCAGGAGCTTGGCAATCTCCATCTCTGTTTTCCCCCCACAGATGTGCCGCTGGTTGTGGAAACGTAGCTCTGTCAGTGTGTTGTTCTGCAACAGGGCCCGGAAAATGGCCAGGATACCCTTGCCTGTGATGTGGTTGGAGTCCATGTTGATGCTTGTCAGCACCTTGTTGGACTTGAGCATTATGGCAATGGCAAAGGCCACGTGGTCATCAGCGCGGGTGTTTGCCAGGGCAAACACCTTGACCACAGTGTTGAACTCCAGGGCCTCAGTGAAGCGCACCAGGGTCTCGTTGTTGATGCAGTCGGAGTTGTTCACGTTGACCTCGGTCACCTCAGCATCATTGTTCTTCACCTTCTCGATGAGCTCGTCAAAGATGCTGGAGGCTTCATCGTCCTTGGCTTGATCTGCAGAGCTGCTGGAGGAAGACTTGGAAGGGCTGCTCTCGGCTGCTGCCTTGGCCTCCTGTTTCTTCTCCACCTTTTCTGCCTTTTCTGCTTCTGTCTGGGATTTATCATTCTCATCTGCCTTGGATTTTTTCACAGCCGAAGCTTTTTCCTCATTTTCTTTTTTATCTTTCCCTCTTGTGTCTTTTTCTGCCTGTTTCTTTGATTCTGAACTGTTCTCCTCCTTTTTGTCCTTCCCTGTGTCCTTTGATGCTGAATCCTTTTCTTCTTGCTTTTTTTCCTTCTCTGTCTCCTCCTTTGCTGCTGAGACCTTCTCTTTTTCCTTTTTATCCTTCCCTGCTTCCTCCTTTTTAAGACATGAGCTGTTCTCTTCTTCCTTTTTATCCTCCCCTTCATCTTTCTTCAACTCTGAGCTCTTCTCTTCCTCCTTTTTGTTCTTCCCTGTGTCCTTCTTCAACACTGAACCCTTCTCTTCCTCCTTCTTGTCCTTCCCCATCAGCTTTTTTTCCATGGCCTTTACTTTATCATTCATAGCTTTGTTCTCTTTGCTCTTAGTCTCAGCTTTACCTTTCAGGTCTGTTTTGTCAACACTTTCTTCCTTTTTAGAGTCTTTCCCCACTTTAGCATCTTGTTTCTGGGCCAGTTCTTTGGAAGGAGATTCTTTTCCTTTTTCTTCTTGATTTTTGTCTCCCTCATTCTTGTTCAACCTGCTTTCCTAGTGAGAGAAAAACACCTGGGAATTACAGGAACAGGTGCCTCTGACCTACAGCCTTGCCACCCCAGTCCCACAGTCACTGACTGTCACATGGGAAAATCCTGCAGCCTGTGGCTGGCCTTTGAAGAGGAACGTTTGGCCCAGCCGAGGTCCCAGCTCCAGGGAAGGGTTCAGCATGTGAGTGCCTTGAATGTAGGCAGAGCCTGCAGGACTCAGGTGTGATGAGGTCCTGCTGCAGCTCTCTAAGGCAGCTCTGCTCTCTTTTGCCTCCAGTCCCCCCTCCCAAAGGGCTCTGGAGGTCTGCAGGACATCTTCCCTGACAGGCCACAAACTAACAAGGTGTAGGAGGCACCTTCTCTGATACCCCCTCTAAGTTATAATTTTTTAATCCTTTTTCTAACTAGGGATGGAGGTAGTGCCTGTGAGCCCCAGGTGCTTTCCCGCCTTTCCTAAATGGTTTCCAGCTGAATGCTTGGTGGCTTTTCCCAGTCTGTAGCCCAACACTCTCCACACTGTCCTGGATGTGTGTGCAAGCAGGGGAGAGCCCACAGCAGTGTCCCTAGTGACACTGCTGACCCAGCAGTCACTCCAACCCTGGGTTCTGCAAAACCATTCTACCTTCAATGGCAGTTTGCACTTTTGAGCAGAAAACTGAGGAAATGGGAGCATGGCATTTATAGCTTTCTAATGCATGAGGTTCTCCCAGCATATCTGCTCCCAGTGTCCAAAGACATCAAAAGAAGGAAGGGCTTGGAGAGTCTGGGGGAAAGTCAGAAGGAAGTTTTGGCCATTTTTACAAGCATGTGACCCTTGCCCTTGGTACAGCCTGTCCTGGGCATTGCTGCTGGCCATAGCCAACTCCAGCAGCTTGGGGACACAGCCAATGCCTTGTTGCAGCCTTCAACCAAGGCTGAAGGGCTGGGAGGGGTCTCCATCAGCATTGGTACAACCTTTGATATGGTTCCCATCCTTCTCTCTGGCAGTTGCCAGAGGGCAGAGTTAGGTGGGATATTGGGAAGAAATTCTCCCTGTGAGGGGGGGCAGCCCTGGCACAGGATGCCCAGAGCAGATGTGGCTGCCCCTGGATCCCTGTCAGTGTCCAAGGCCAGGTTGGACAGGGTTTAGAGAAACCTGGGATAGTGGAAGGTGTCCCTGCGCATGGCAGGGGGTGGACTGGGATGAACTTTAAGGTTCCTTCCAACCCAAACTAGTCTAGGACTCCATGACATGAAACACATCCATTTCCAAGGGAGAGGAACCAATGCTTCATGTGGCTGAAGGGAGATGAACTTGACACTGGGACCAAGTTTGCTGCATAGTGGAGGATGCTACCATAAATTTCACATCAAGGTTTGGCAATTTAAATGCCCTTCTCCCTCTTCCACAGCTAGGGAACACACAGGCCCTCCGCACTGGCCTGGCTCATCACCTTGGCTGGAGGGATTTTAGGACTCCAGGGAAAGGAGGAAGGAAGATGCCGCTGGGAGATGCAGCGGTGATGCCTTTACAATCTCCCTGGATCCTCTCATGATCAGGACAGCACTGTGGCTTCACCCACTGCCTGGAACCCCCAGGCCTGAATCCTGACACCACAGTCTGCAGTCAGGCTGGCCTCCTCCTCTTCATCCTGGTGCTCCACAGTGTCCATGCTGGGGCAGCATAAGGCTGAACTTTCCCCACATGCAGTACTGCCAGCCCTCAGGGACAGATTTTTGTGGAAAGAACTGGCTGTGCATGGGCAGCCCTGGGGACTGTTTGTACCTGGTGTATAAACAGATGCCATCAGGGACGAGAGAGCTGTTTGTTTAGTTAAGCGATTTCTTGGCTCCTGGCGCAGGGCTGAGCAGGGACAGGAAGGCTCCTGCCAGACCCCTGCAGAGCCTGGCGTGGCCTGGGGGCCCCACAGTTCCCACTGCTGCCACCCCAGGGACCAGGCATGGGGCTCCCATGCACCCCAGTCCTGGGTGCTGCAGGGACCAGGTCATGCCACCTCCTCTGGCACTGAGCCAGAAGTCCTTGTCACCAAGCTGTGCTCTATTCCCAGCGCCAGAATGGTGCACAGATGCTCAGTGACATCCTGAAGCACCTCAGTGGAGGAAGAGCCCTGGCAGGAGGACTGTGGGATGAGGACACTGGTGTTGCCCTGCCCCCAACAGGGCCTCTCCAAGGTGTTTGGGAGTGCCCAGGTTGCAGGTTCCTCTGAGAAGGGACATTTATCCTCCCCAGGGCTCTGTGACATTTTGGTGACCCCAGACTGAGCACTCATCGAGTCAGAGCCAGCAGCCTCATCTCCATACCAACTGCTCCAGAAATCTTTCTTCTTCCCAGCCCAAGCTCACCCAGCCTAACACTGGCGAGCTCTGAATCTCCACTGAGCACCCTGGGCACATCCAAGACAAAGAGGAAAAAAGGCTTTGGCCAGGGATGAACAGAACTTGGAGAGAGGGAGAAAAACCCTGGTGAAAATTACCAGCAACCTCTCCCATGCTTGAAGAAGGTGATAGTTTACTCCAGGCAAATTAAACCAGAAGAAAATTAAATCCATGGAAAATCCGTACTTGGGAAAGGTGCTGCAGCACATGCTGAGTGTGTACTGTTGTGTGGTTCAAGCTTCCATTCATGGATGTGTGACCACATGTCCACGTGCTGCAGTTTGGGGGAGGAGAGACCTGGAGCCAGAGAATGGGATGTGGGAAAAGAGGTGAGGGCAAAGGAATCAGGAGAAAGAGCTGGGAGAAGTCAGGGGAAAGAAGCTGGGGGAAAAGGAGCCAGTTGTGGTCCCAGGCATGGGAACAAGGGAATGCCACAGGTATGCAGTGACCATCACGGGTGTTCCTGCCAATGTGGGTAGCACTTGTGGGATCATTTGCTTACAGCAAATTTGGGATGCATCAGAAGATCCCATCTAAGAGACACAGGTTATTGGAAGAAGTGCTGGATGGTTGAAGGGGATGAGAGGGGCTCAAGCTGCTTCATCTCCTGTGGAGCTGCCTTGGGAGAGCTCTTGGCAGGCACCCAGCTCCAGTGGCAGCAGAGGGACAGGAATCGGGAGGAAAAAAAGTTCAGGCAAGAAACCAGATCTGTGTTTCTAAACCCAAGGGTCACTGTGGGCCAGCTCCATTCCTTGCTGGAGCCTGGGGTCATCTCCAAAGCAGGTCTGTTCCAGGCCCTGCCTGAGGCCACATGCGTGCCCAAGAGGGAACATGTCCTTGTCTCCTCCTGCCTTTCCACCACCCCAGGGCTCTCGGTGTGTCCCCCTAGCTCAGCACGTGCTGCAGCAGCCAGCCTCAGGTGTCACCAGCCCACCACTGGTGATAATTCCAAAGTCCTGCCCTCCAGGCTGGAAGTGCAACTGGAACTCGGAGGCAGAGCTGTGTTTCAGGAGAGAGAGAAGCACATTTCCCTTGCTCTGGAACCCCTGGCTGCCCCCATGGCCACCAGCACAGCTTGTGGCACCACCACCCTGCAGCCCAGGGCCAGCTGTCCCCTCTTCATGGCTATCCCGAGTGCTGCCTGCTCATTTCTCTCTGCCCACTGGCATATTTACCTTGGGTACCTGGAAACCAGTGCTGCTGCATGCACTCTGTGCCTTTCCCTCTGCCACAAGCACATTTATTAGGGGAATATTTTTACACAGCATGTCAGACCTTTAAAAATAAGCCTAATGAAAACAGCCTGGTAGTCGGTTGATTAATCACCAGTGTTTTGATGAACTGAAATGCCTTCCCGTTTCCTCTAAATAGACTAAAATGAGCATTGCCATGGCTTGTTAGCGTTTGTAACCCTTAGACCCACTCAGATGTTGCCTTAAAAGGCAAAGGAGACTGGGAACCTCTTGCCTGGAATCCAAGCACTCGCTCCAGCACTGAGCAAGGGATGGGGCTGGGGATAGAGCTGGGGATGGGGAAAATGATTCTGGAGGTGTAGTGAGGGTCTCCCTTCCTGCCCCAAAAGCCCCACAGCTCATTTTGGGGTGGAAAACAGCTGGTTTAATGGCATTTATTGATCTGTCTGTTTGCTTAGCAGGTGGAAGGTGGGCACCGTCACCCTGCTGTGCCCAGAGCAGATTCCAAGCAAAAAGGAGGGGAGAGGAGAGGAGAGGAGAGGAGAGGAGAGGAGAGGAGAGGAGAGGTACCCAGGGATTCACAAATCCTGTACCCAAGATGAGGGAAGGGGCACTTGGTGGCTCAGCAGCTGCTGGTACATCAGTCCCTGGCAGAGGAGACATGGAAATGCATTTGCCCAAGTTTAGTCTTTGTAACGGCCCAGCTTTCCCCAGCCTGCAGTTATTTTCAGAGGTATGCCCTGGGAAGAGTCCCTCATGGTCTCACCATGGCAGGATGTGCTTGGCTCAGGCAAAGAACCAGAGGTGAGGATGGAATCTTGGGAGCATGAGCAGCTCCATGCTGGCTCCAGGGAGGAGTACGCCATTAAGGTTCAAAGAGGGGTTGGCTGGGAAGCCAGAAGACTCCCAAGATCAGAAGGGCACAGAGCTTTTGGAGTGAGTCCAGAGGAGGCCAAGAGATGCTCTGAGGGCTGGAGCCCCTCTCATCTGGAGACAGACTGGGAGAGCTGGGGGTGTCCAGCCTGGAGAAAAAAAGGCTTTGAGGAGACCTTAGAACCCCTTCCAGTGCCTAAAGGGGCTCCAGGAGAGCTGGAGAGGGACTTGGGACAAGGGCCTGGAGAAACAGACTAGGGGCAATGGCTTCTCACTGCTGGAGGGCAAGGATAGGTGGGATACTGGGAAGGAATTCCTCCCTGTGAGGATGGTGAGGCCCTGGCCCAGGTTGCCCAAAGAACCTGGGGCTGTCCCATCCATGGAAGAGTCCAAGGCCAGGCTGGACAGGGCTTGGAGCAACCTGGGAGAGTGAAAGGCGTCCCATGGCAGGGCTGGAATGGGATGATCTTCAAGGTCCCTTCCCACCCAGACCATGCCATGATTCAAGAGTCCACAGGTTCCTCTGTGCAGTTGACTGCTGGGGACATGAATCATGCTGGTCCCCATGAGGAAAGGCCAAACCTGCCCTTGCAGCTCCTGTGAAAGTGGCTCCAGGAACAGTGAACTCAACTCAACCTGCAGCCATGACCCTGGCTCGGTCTCTAATGTCACCTGCAGCTCTAGGGGCCTCTGGAAGCTGAGTATGAGACTGTGATGATATGAGAACCTCAGGAGCACAACAGGGGAAGCTTGAGCCAGGATCGGGTCCATCCCAATCATCTGTACTGCTGGGAAATCTAGGGTCAGCTCCAAGGTGGCTGATAGAGTTTCTGCACATGCACTGCAGCCCACCACGACCCTCCTTTGGGGACCCACTGCCTCCCTACTTTCCAGCAGCTCCCAAGGCAGGACCATGCTGCCTGTCTGGCACGTGGATTTGGCCACCAACAAAGACTGTCCCACCAGAACCAAGCTCCTTACAAAGCAACTGTAATCCCTCCAGAGCTGCACACTTGGGAATAACGCCCAGGCCAAGGGGTTGTTCCTCTCTCCCAGCCTTTGCTGGGATAATAAATTCCTCCTGCAGCCTGTGAGACATTTTCCAGATCATCTCTTGGCATAGCATGGCTTTGACAACACCATTACAATTCCATCGGTCCCACACAAATCCTGAGTGGCTTTTGGTGCTGGAAAAATGGGGAAGTGGGGAAGCCCAGGAATGAGGTGGGATCTCTGAGACACAGACAGACAATTCACCAAAATCTCTTGGTCAGCTGTGGGGGTCCCAGACCACACTGGTGAGGGAAGGAATCTGTGTTGTGTTACTTGAATTAGCAGATTTAGGGAATTATGATCCATGACTAACAAGCCAATCTTCTTTCACTGCCTGGGGGGTTTCTGTCCTACAGCCCTTTATAGGGCTGCTCCCAAGCCCTATAAAGTCTCCAAAGCTACCACAAGACTCTAGGATTGAATCCACAGCTCTAACTTTGGGAATCACTCTCTGGAGATACCTGCCTACCTGCCAGACTCTGAGGACTCCTATGTTCCCTCTATCCCACCCACCTATCTTAAATCCCAGCCAGAGCCCATGAGCGAGGCACCAGCATCCTTCCACCCCTCAGTGTGACCCTAGGGCTGAGGAGGCTGAGCAGGAGCCCTGTGGGAGCTCCAAAGGGACAGGGATGTCCTTTGAGACTGTCCCACTGCATGGAGAAGCCGTCGAGGTGGCTGGGGGCAAAAGCAGGGGGGTTGCAGGTTGTTTGGTGTTCCTGGTATTTGGGTACCTGTTCCTGGAGAGGATTGCTAGAGTCAAGCCAAACCAGAACAAGCTGCCCAAGCTCTTTTGCACCATTCCTCAGCCAGTTTTGAGTAGCCTAGGGACAACTCCGAGCCAAGGACATTCCCAGAAAGAATGCTGTGTCCTTGGCTGAGTCCTGGGAGCTGCTGAATCTGGATTGCCAGTGACCTGCAAAGGAAACAGGATTGCGAGGCTTCTGCTGGGACTCTGGGACACCGTGGACAACCCTCCTGCTCCTCAACAAATACCATGGAAAGATTTGTGGGAGACCCTGCTCACATTCATGGGGCTTCTTGAGAGGATCAGGCAGCCAAGAGTTTCTCTTGGCACATTTGGGCTCCTTTGGCAGGAAGGAAGGTTGAAAGGACCTCAGCTTTCAGCACTGGGACATACATGACCTCTGGCCATGGTCTGTGTGCTAAAGCCCAGAGAGATGTAAGCAACTCCTTGCCCTGTCCTGCTTCACATATTATCCTGTCATTTTAACAAGGAACTCAGCTTTTTCCCTTCCCTTCTGCCCAGATCTCTTTGACCCCAAATATCACTGGGTCTTTGCATGTCTCAGGCCAACGTTTTTAAAAAGTTGCCTTTCTGAGATGCAGAGCTGCTCTCCAGAAATCGGGCAGTTTCTGGCCCTGATTATGCCTCTTATTTTCCCCTGAATAAAAGCAATAAATGTTTTAACTTGGATTTCCTTTAACAGAAGAGCTCCAGCCCTTCCATGGAGACACAGCCATTTTTCAGAAAGCTCTAAAGCCACTGAATACTATGCAAATGGAAACTTTTTTTCATCTAGCAAAATCAAGTTTTAGAAGTCCAAGTTTTTCTCTTCTATTTGCTGTATTCCCAGCTCTTCTACTGGCACTGCCATGGCTGAACTGGATATTTCCAAGATGAGACCTTCTCCCTGGTTGTCTCCTCTTCATCAGGGATTGAAAAGAGCAGGGAATCCCAGCAATTAACACTACAACACCTCTAGGCTGGATTTCTGCCCAGTGCATTTTGTGGAAAGCCCACATCAAGCATTCACTGGATTTTTAGGAACAGCAGAATTGCAATTCAGTCCTTGCAGGTCTTAATCCTATCTCCATCCTCTGTGTCATAAATTCTGGATGGGCAAGGAACAGGACACTGCTCCCAGCCTCTTGGCAACACATGGACACATCTCCAGGCCCCTTGCTGGTGCAAGTATTCAATGGATTCCATCCAGCAGCCCATGGAACCATCACAGATACCCCCTGGCAGTGGGCATCTGCTGCTGGAAGTTGATCCCAGGTTCTTGAAGCAGGTGAGATGAGCCAAGCTCCAGGTGCCTACCTGGAAAATCAGACCAGTTTTGCTGGTCATTCCATTAAATAGTTGGTGGGAAACAGGAGCACCTGCTCCTTAGGCTCTGGCACCACATGGGAGCTGCATCCCAGGACAGAGCACTTAGTAGGCATACAGCCAGGCATGCCAGGGGTCACCATCTCTGGTTCTTGGGACCTGGGGAATTCCCTGCAAGGAACAAAATGGCAAATCACTCTCCTTGGCAGAGTCTGCCATGGCTATGCAGGAGCTCATTCCTGTGCTGGGCATGTCCAACATATGCCATGATGCCCCTGTCAGGAGGAAGGACCCCTTGGAGCCCTCAGCAGCATGCAGCATAAATCCTGACCCAAATACTGTGCATAAGCCCTAGGCTACTGAACACATGGTCAAGAGGTTGCACAGGACACCTCTATGACCTGGGCTGGTGCCTCTCCAGTTGTGTTCCAGGAAATCACAGAATAATGGAATCACTGTGGTTGGAAAAGCCCTCTAAGCTCATCATGTCCAGCCATTCCCCCAGGACTGCTATGTTCACTGCTAACCCACATCCACAACAGCCACATCCACACAGCTCTTAAATCCCTCCAGGGATGGTGACTCCACCTCTGCCCGAGACAGCCTATGCCAGCGCTTTACAATCCTTTCCATGCAGGAAATTTCCCCCTGTTTCCAACTTGAACCTTCCCTGGCACAGCCTGAGGCCGTCTCCTCTCCTCCTGTCCCTTGTTCCCTGGGAGCACAGCCTTACTCCCACATGGCTCCTGTCAGGAGTTGTGCAGAGCCAGAAGGTCCCCAGGTCCCCCCTGAGCCCTCTTTTCTCCAGGCTGAGCCCCCCCCAGCTCCTTCAGCCACTTCTGGGGCTCCAGACTCTTCCTCAGCTCTGTTCCCTTCTCTGGTCCTGCTCCAGCCCCTCAATGACTTTCTTCTCCTGAGCAGCCCAAAACTGTTACTGGGATTGAAGGTGTGACACCAGTAGTGCCAGCACAGGGCATGGGCACTGCCCTGGTCCTGCTGCCACACCATGGCTGGGACAAGCTCTTGTTTCTTCCACAGCTCCAATTCCTTTCTGTTTTCACCCCTGTTTGCTCACATTCTGGGCAGAGGAAAGGACAGAGCAGGACCCTTGATCCTCCACGGTGTGTCTGTCCCCCACCATCCTGCCAGCCACACCTTGACTTCAAAACATATGCCCTGCCACTGAGATCCTCCGGCTCCATCCTGCCACGATTCCCACACAGCAAAGGGTGGGCTGGAGCAACAGGAGCGGTTAATCCCAGCGTCCTGCTGGAAGCTGAGTCACTGAGATGGTTTTAGCACACAAGTGATGTCACAGTGCTGTGAAAGAGAGGGACACATAACGGACCCAGCTCTTCTCCTCCTCCATGTCTATTTATCAGCTCAACATAAACACATATTAAACCTCCTGGGCAGCTCAGCCCATATAAGCTAAACACTCCAAACACTTCCATGGATTTATCTGCATCTCTGTTGTGCTTTATGTAAACATAGAACTCGGATTTTTACTCTTTTTTTCCCAATTGACTAGAAATCCACGTGTTTCTTTCCCTGCTTGTGCCCTTAGATGGACCATGGATCTCCCAGACTTGTGTGTGCCTTTGGCATGAGCTCCAAGTCACTGGGAACGATTTGTGCTGCAACTCACCCTGGTCACAAAAGGAAAAACAAGGAAAGCAAAGCTTCTGCCCCCAAGGGCATCACAAAAACACTGATCCAGCTGTGAAGGTCTTTCTCACACCATTTTTTCAGGAATGCAGCTCAAAGATGCCTGTGTTCTCGCTTCCCATTTTTCAGCTGTTCTCCACAATGCAGATCCTTCTGGGAGCTGTCATGGGATTGTTCTTGCTTCTATGTTAACCTTGGAGGGTTGTTTTATCATCTGCTGCAGGTAACAGCTCCTGCTGCTGCTGCTCATCCCTCTTGTGACAGGGTTGGGACTTTTTCAGAAACTCAGAATGAAACACAGAGCACAGACAACAGTTTTCATTTCTGAGCAATGAAAGGGATCTCCTGGACTTCACAGAATTACAGAATCAATTTGGTTGTAAAAGGCCTCTGAAATCATCTAGTCTGATCTGTGACCAATCCCCCCACCTTGTAACCCAGCCCAGAGCACTGAGTGCCACATCCAGCCATTCCTTGGACACCTCCAGGAAAGGGGACTCCACCACTGCTCTGGGCAGTCCTGTCCTGTTCAATATATGACCACCCTTTCCATGGAGAAATTCCTTGGGATGTCCAACTTGAACCCTGGGAGCAGAGCCTGAGCCCCATCTGGCTGCTCCCTCCTGTCATGGAGTTGGAGAGTGACTTGCGCAGCTGGAGGGACCATCTGTGGCCTCCTTTAAAGACCAAATAGGAATGGCTCAATACCTTTGGTTTCTTTCCAAATGTGTGACTAGTTTGGATATCCTGGCTATCATCCATGGAGGAACGCAAAGCCCAGGAAGCTGCCAGCTCTACTCCTCTCTGTGTGCTAGTGAAAGCACCCACAGCTTTACCCATGAAAGCACCCACACTTTACCCACTGCTCAGTCCATGGGCCGGAAGCCACTGCAGAAGCCTCTGGAAGGATGTCCCAGTGTCACCCACCCCTTTCATCTCTTTGCGGGGGCCAGAAGCTGTTCAGAACAATTTATTATGGTCTGTTCTCTCCTGTGAGAGAGATGAGACCCTGGTACAGGTTGCCCAGAGCAGCTGTGGCTGTTCCATCCCTGGAAGTGTCCAAGGCCAGACTGGAGAGGGCTTGGAGCATCCTGCGGTAGTGGAAGGTGTCCCTACCTATGGCAGGACTGGGTGGAATGGGATGGGTTTCAATGTCCCTTTCCACCCAAACCAGTCTGGGATTCTGGGATTCTTTGAATTTGATGATCTTAGTGGCCTTTTCCAATCATAAAGATTCTCGGATGAGGGAGAAGAGACCAGGTCAGGACATGGCTAAAAGAAAGGCAAGAGCTGAGAATTAGTGAAGACTCTTGGAAGGGAGGAGGAATGGTCTTGGCAGTCAAGACAACCGAGAACTGGCTGATAAACAGAAGAGCAGAGTTTCAGTACATGTGTTAGGGACAAACTGGGAAGATGCTCAAGGAATGATATAACTCCTGCTGTACCTTTGTTTGCAAATTCCCTTGAGGCTGAACCAGCAAGTTAAATAAAGAGCTCCTTTCTTCCCTCCAGATATTTTGATGAAAAGATGACAAGCTTTGAGCATTAATAAAAAACTTAAATCCTGACTTGTTTGCCCGTGGTGTTGAAGAAGGGCTCACTGCTGAGGATCTCCACTTTCCATAGAGGGAAATCAGGTGATAGGATAAAAATCACCCAGCAGCAAGTTCCAAGCCTGAGAGAGTCAGAAAGGAAGGGAGGACTTTTTACAAGACCTTCCCAAGGTCTTGTAAAAACAAATCCTTCTCCAGGACCGGCTGTCCTCTGGCACCAGCATCCTTCAGATACACAGAATTTGGATTAAATAAACTCTCTGAGCTCACTGCTTATCCCTCTGCATCCAGACCAGGCTATAAGGAGCCTGTCCAGCCTCCAAGAAGAGAGCCTGGGGACGCGGAGACATTCCCAGGAGCCTGCAGGGATAAGGATGCATGGATCAGGAGGAGGTCTTGCCTGCAGAGAAGTGGGATATCTGAGAGGAAGCAAAAAGATGCTGGAAGATAACTGAACCACCTCAGCTTCTCCTGTGCGAAGGGGGTCCAGCCTTCATGAGACGAAAATACAGGGACCATCTGCACTGTGCACATCTGGCTCTGGCTGTGCAAAACTGCCCTGACATCCAGCATCCCCTGTTCAGAGTCTTCTCCCCAAGGAAGCTGGTCAGTGGGCTTCCACGGAAAGAGACACCCATGACATGAGTATCTTCATAAAAAAAATTGGCTTTGTGGCCCTGGAATGATTCCCCTCTATGAGCAGGATAATGCTCCCTCATGCAACTTCCCTGCACTTCCCAGCCATCCCTGCTTGAAGCTGCATGCAATCAAATCAAAACAAGCCCTGTTGGGAGGCAGGACTGGGAACTCTGATGGGACTGGCACATGCAGGTGCCCTCCCCTTACAGGTGAGCTTCAAAGAGCATTTGGACAACTCTCTGAGGCACATGGTGGGTGGGACTTTGGGGTTGTCCTGCGCAGGGCTAGGAGCTAGACTCAGTGATCCTTGTGGGTCCCCTCCAACTCGGGATATTCCAGGATTATATGAACTGAGGGAAGAAGACTCCATCCATTCCCAGAGAAGACGGTGATGCTAGAGAAGGGAAATCACAAGGAGGAGCTGTCTCTGCCATCAGGGGCTTGGTGTTTTGGGAGTCACCAGGGTGCTGTGGTGAGTTGGGAATCCAAGGAAAGCCAAGAACAGCTGCAGATGGATTTTGTGGAATATTTCAGAAAGTAAAACTTCCTTTTGTGGACTTGGCAACTGCTAAGGAGGACTCATACAGCAAAGCACCAGTCCATGGCACGTGTGGTTCACATAGAGATCCTTCCCATGATATAGCTCTTCTCATCTAGGTCCCATCTGGCAGAGGTTCCCTGAGAGTGTTTAGGGCTAAACAAATGCCAGTAGGAAAGATCATGGAATTATGGAATGGTTATGCTTGGAAAGGACTTTAAAGATCATTCCCTTAAAGACCATGATGGAAGAGACCCCATGAATGGGGTGTTCTCAGGGTATAACTGCTCTGTGCACAGACACATGGCTTTTATAGATGTCACCAGCAATAGAGGAACTGGACCAGCTCCCACAGACCACATTTCCTCACACAGCTCAGCTCTCAGAGAAACCTATCCCACACGGACAGCTGCACAGAACCCCTGTGCCCTGGCACACACAGCTTTTCCTCTTCTGGACAGAAATCCCAGGCATGATACAAGGATTTCAAGTGACAGCAAGTCAGCTGTGCCCCAGGTAACTCATGGAATCCTAGACTGGTTTGGGTGGAAAGGAACCTTAAAGATCATCCAGTCCCACCCCCTGCCATGGGCAGGGACACCTTCCACTATCCCAGGTTGCTCCAAGCCCCATCCAACCCAGCCTTGAAGACTTCCAGGCATGGAGCAGCCCCAGCTTCTCTGTGCCAGGGCCTCACCACCCTCACAGGGAAGAATGTCTTCCCAATATTCCATCTAACTCTGCCCTCTGGCAGTTTAATACCACAGCACCAACTTCACAGCATGTTTCTAACTGGAACTTTTCTTGTTATGCCTTTGCCTGTGACAATAAAGAGCCATCAGCTAATAGAAATCATCTCTTCATTTAGCTACTCATGACCAGCCTCTATGACACATGGACCATGTTGAGTACATTCAGAGAGGGGCACTGGCCCAAGCTTCGCCCTTGAGCTTGGTTATACGTCCACTCCTTAGCAAGACAAAATTAAGATTAATTTATTACTGCATCACCAAGATGGGAATTTGGCAGTCCAGTGTGGAAAGGCAGGGGCAAAGCTCACATCTATTTTGGGCTGTTTATAATCTGCTTCCTAGTTACCCTAGTTTGCCCTTTTCATCACTAAGAAGATGTGTTATTATGGAGTTAACAATATTTCTAAATATATCCACTTCTCCCAGTATTTAGGTGGAAATGTAGGTGCCTGGCACCAGTCCAAGAACAGGGCAATGACTGCAAGAACTGTTAGATGGGCAGAAACTCAACATTTCCCTTCAAAATACCTTATTTTGCACTTTGGAGGGGTTCCTGCACATTCCAGCTAACACACAATGTCCCACAACAGAGATTCCCATCAGGAGGTATGGAAGAACAGCAGGGAGGACATAAGAAGAACATGGAACTTCTGAAGCAAGTCCAGAGGAGGCCACAGAGGTGCTCTGAGGGCTGGAGCCCTTCTTATCTGGAGACAGCCTGGGAGAGCTGGGGGTGTTCACCTGGAGCAGAGAAGGCTCCAAGGAGGCCTCAGAGTCCCTTGCAGGGCCTAAAGGGGCTCCAGGAGAGCTGGAGAGGGACTGGGGACAAGGGCCTGGACTGACAGGCAGGACAAGGGGGAATGGCTTTTCACTGCCAGAGGGCAGGGTTGGATGGGATATGGGGAGGAAACTGTTCCCTGTGAGGGTGGTGAGGCCCTGGCACAGGGTGCCCAGAGAAGCTGTGGCTGTCCCATCCCTGTCAGTGTCCAAGGCCAGGTTGGATGGGACTTGGAGCAACCTGGGATAGTGGAAGGTGTCCTTGCCCAGGCAGGGTTAGAATGGGATGAACTTTAAGGTCCCTTTCCACCCAAACCATTCCATGATTCCATGAACCAAGGACGAGAATCTGCCCTCCTGTCTCTCCCTACTGAAGAGACATCACAGACACAGTGCCTGGCCTTCCTAATTTAAGTCTTCAAGAGAAACTTTTACAAGCCAGAAGCAGATGTGTGAGCAGGCCAGGGGGTGGGAGGGGGTGTTGAAGCACAGGCACAAGGTCAGGGAAGGAATGGGAGGTAATTCCAGCGGGAATTACCTGTGAACATCTAGAAGATGTTATCCTGTGTCTGTGATGCCTCTTCAGGAGATCTCCTTGGAGCCCTCTCTTCTCCAGGCTGGACATCCCCAGCTCTCCCAGCCTGCCTCCAGATCAGAGGAGAGGGTAACAGCCCTCAGAGCATGTCTGTGACCTCCCCTGGATTTGCTTCAGAATACTGGGAGCTGTTGATGAGAGGGGCTGGGAGGGACATGTATGGGGTGATGCCTACACGCCCTGGGGGGATGCCAAGCCCGTGGGAGGGCAGCCACCATGCCTGTGCTGGCTGGCACAACATGGAATCTGCTGACACATGAGAGGGATTTGTCATTGGAGACCTCAGAGCCCTGAACAGCTGGGGGAGAGTTCAACACCTGCCTGGGGTGCTCTGGATGGCTTCATGTTCTCATTCCATCCTTCAGCAAAACATAGCCCTGGGGCTTCCTTGGACAGAGGAACTGAGAGAGTTGGCTTCTTGCACTGTTTTTTCTGACTGTTCATGTGGTCTGATGATCCCATCCCATCCCACCCCATCCTTGGGCCCCATGGCAGAAGACAGCCCTTCTCTACCACCAGCATGATCTGCTGTGCCAGCGCTGTAAACTGGCATTTTCTAGGTGTTAATCCCAGATCCTAACAATGGCAGGGAGGAAGGGGTGTAGGATATACTTTTTTTCCTTGGCCTCCAGGGATTGAAATAGAAGATGAAAGTCAGTTCTGCCCTATCCAGTTACTGCAATACAATCAAACTGGGCCATTTTCACTGACAAACTTGACCTGTTGCCAATTTGCTTTGTCTTCCACAGCCTGAACCTCCTTAACTCAGAGGGCAGCAGGAGATTTTCCAGGACCCCTGTGCTGCCCTCCCCTCCAGCCAGAGCCCTACACCATAACCCAGGTGTCTCTCCTCCCCAGGCCACCCCTTTCCACACCCCAATTCTTCTCCCACTGCACATACACTCTCAGGCATTTCCAAACAACATTATGTTAAATCAGGCAATTTGCCAGATATCTTTTTAACAAAACTCACAAATTTCCTCCCTTCCTCCTGGTCATGGACACTTCCCTATGCCAATTCCCAAGCAAGCCCTCATGTTCCAACAGTTAACACTGAAACAGCAACACAAATCATGTCAAACCCAAATGTCCCCCCCACCTGAAAAAGCACATTTTTTAGTGTCATCTCTTGGGATCACCTGCAAAACAGTGGTCACCGGGATGACTGGTCCTACATAAAAGCATTTCCCTCTCCAGGCAGGTTTGTCCTGCAGCATCTGCACTTCCCCACCATAGGGAAATTTTCCACTGGTGAGGAAATCAAGGCAGAGCCCTTGTGGTGAGGGGCACGGCACTCACTGTCCCCCAGCCCATGTCAAGCACCACATATAGAAGGTGAAAGCTGCTCCTTTATCCTCAGAGCCAGAGTGAGCTCCTAGGCTGCCCAGGACAGGGGTGGGAAGGAACAATTTAACCCCTTGTTCAGCTCTCCGAAATCAAGCTTCAGTTATTTTTCCTACTGGTGCAATTTTCATCCCCATTCACCCCAATATTTAGAAGGGAATAAGGGTATCTATGCCACAGCCAGGAGAGGACCCTCCTGAATAAACTCCATAAATATCCAGAAAGAGAAATATCCAAGTGCTCTGGGGTAGTTACAGATTGATCACCCAGCTGGAAGACCCAGGGTACAGGTGGGTGACCTGGGATAGATCTGGAATCAGAGCCAGAGCACAGCAGTGCCCCACAACAGTTGGCACTGCTTGTGCTGCCAGAACTCTCCAGCTCTGGCACAGCAGATGTGAATCCTGCCTGCGACATGAAACCACCCATGGCCACATGGATCAGCTGCTGCAGAATCGCTGTTTTTCATTTTTTGGCTCAGCCTGCCATGAAAACTAGGGAAACCAGACACTTCCCAGGCTTCCAAGCACAAAGCACATAGCAAATACTCTTAGTACTGAAGTTAATAAATGCTACAGAAAAGCAGGACTGTCTCCCACTAAGGCACAACACAAAAAGAGGAAAAGGACTGACATAAAGCTCTCGAGCTCCAAGCAAACTCTTAAAGAATTTGCCAGGTGCAGAGAGGGAGCTAAATATACCCAAATCAAACTAAAAGAAGGAATTTTAAGTGAACAATAAATGCAAAACAAATGGCACAGGATAAAACCTGCTTCTCGATGTGATTTCCACAGAGCAGGAAACATTTTTATTCCACAAGAACCAGAGACTGTTTAATCTTTTGCATAAGAATATCCCCAAAGGGGAGGGAGGAAAAAAAAAAAAAGAAAAGAAAAAATGCAGCCCGTGGCATCACTGTCACTGCACCGGCCGTCCAGCAGCCTCCTGTGAATCCCAGCTCCGCTCCCAGCCCTGCCCAGGGATGTTAGAGAAGGGGCAGGGAGAAAATCCCTGCCACCAACACAGGATTTGGCTTTACCAGTAACACCAGGGTTTTATGGGACACTCTGTTTCCTCCCAGAGTGCCAGGACCAGCTCCCTGGTCTCTCCAGGACAGCTATTCCTCCTCAGCAAGCGCAAGCCTTTCTCAGGTTTTGTGTTTTCCATCTCGTCCCTCACTCAGCCCGGGGAAGGGGGGGTTCGAGGTGTGTTCCCACTTTTCCCGCAGCAGCAGTGGGGACGTGACTTACGTCTATCGAGTGCTCCCGCTGCAGGAGCCTCTTGGTGTCCTTGTCGTGGTGGTTGAGCGCCGTGTCACAGTTCTGTGGGCCAGGTAAGGAGTTTTCTGATTGGTTTGTCTGACTGCGCTCCACAGGGATGCTCCCGTCCGCATCCACCACATCCAGCTCCTTTTCCAGCTCCTCCATCTCCTCTGGAGACAAAGTAGACAATAAATTGTCTATATCTGGATCTTCACTAACTTGTCGCCGGTATTTGGCCACTTTGGACATCTTGGCTCGCTGGCGAGACACGGTGGCGGTTGTGTGGTACCCAAAGCAGGAGAAAAAAAAAGAAGCCGAAGCTCCAAGGCTGCTTCCCGAACGGCAGCAGGTGCTGAAGTGTTAAATCTCAGCAGCTCTCCAGCCCGAGATTCGGTGGTTATCCCGAGGGGACACCCCTCGGCCCAAGAGTTGGCCAATAACAGGATCCAGTGGCGGTTCGGGCGCTGGGAAGCCAATGGAGCCCGGCGGGAGGCGGGGAATGGTGCTATCAGAGGAGCCTGAAACCCGAGGACATTCCAGGGAACCGTGCAGAGCTACATGACCAAATTTAGTCCGGAGCATTTCGCCTTTTAAAGGCAATGGGCCAACCTAGTGAGAAAACAGGGAAAAATGCACGAGCCGGCAGGCCGGGAATGGGGGGTGGAGGAGGCAGCCCCAGCCTGTGTCATGGGGGATGGGGGGCTACTAAAGTGGGCAGCGTGGCCACAAAGGGATTGGGGGAGCCTCTGCTGCAGCAGTGACAGCTCTTGGCTAAAATCGGCAAGGAAATACCCACTGCAGAGGAAGTTTTTCTCTTTATCCCGTTGCAGCCTGGGATCGGTGCTGTTCGCGGTCTGCCCCACAGGAAAGGGCTGGAGGTGCTGGCAGACTGCTTCCACCGGAGGGATGGAGGCAGCAGGTAGCGAGTGCTCCGGGCTCTGCAGACCTGACTCCCCGGGGATTGTCAGAGCTCCTGCCGACCCGCAGACCCTGAGGGGCTGTGCCCGCAGCTGCTCTTCCTCACACACTCCCACTTGCCCTCACCAAGCCCCAAAGACATCCCTTTCTTCTGCACAGAGGGAATTCCTGAATCTCCCCTGCTCCTGGTCCAGGCAGTGACCTGAGCCTGAGCTTTGGCTGGCAGCACCAACTTTCCATTTCCCTAATCCATACAGAAGCTTAACTGGCACGTGGGAGTTCTCCCATAGGGATAGGAGACAGGCTTTTCTCTCCAAGTTTACAGGCAGCCTTACCCCATGTCCAGCATTTTGTACACATTTGTTATCCTGCCAGCTTCATCCTAATTTTCTTCATCCTTTATCATCCTCCTAATATTTACTGCCTGCTCCCAGGCCTCTCTCTGCTGATCCAAGCAAGGAACCCTTTGGTGTTTTTTGACAAAACAAGCTCCCCTAGGATTTTCCTCAGCCTAATCACCTCCTCTGCCTGTCTTCCTGGCCAGATCCCACCCTGCACACAGGCACCAGGTGCTCCAGGTGAGACTCCTAGGGACAAACTAGACATTCCCCGTCCTGACAGGAAATGTACATTCTTGGTGCATTCCAGAATTTCCTTTATCTCCAGCACAGCAGTGCCCAGGTCATGCTCATATCCTTCCTATGATTCATCAGCATGGCTGAGATTTTTTCCAGATTGTAAAAGAACTTGTTGGTTTTAGTTTCTAAGTGCATGAACTTAAACATTGCTGTGGTGAATTCCATCTCCCTTGCTTCTGTTTCCCTGATCCTGCAACCAGGGGGTCTTGGTGCTTGCTTGCACTAGGAGGGACGCAGGCATTCTCTTCCCCAGCTGGCCTCACACACAGAATCCTGGAATGGTTTGGGTTGGAAAGGGATCTTAAAGCTCACCATGTTCCAGCCCCTTCTATAGGCAGGGACACCTTCTACCTATCCCAGGTTGCTCCAAGCCCCATCCAGCCTGACTTTGGACACTTCCAGGGATCTAGGGGCAGACCCAGCTTCTCTGGGCAACCTGTGCCAGGGCCTCACCACCCTCACAGGGAACAGTTTCCTCCCAATATCCCATGTAACCCTGCCCTCTGGCAGTGGGAAGCCATTCCTCCTTGCCCTGTCCCTCCAGTTCCTGATGAAAAGTTCCTCTCCATCCCTCTCCATCTCCTTTAACCCTCCTTCCCCAACGCTGCCACAGCTGTGACAGTGCTGAGGGCAACAGAAACCACATTGAATTTAGTCTTTGCCTGAATTTGCCTGAACTTGCCTGAAATTGCCTGAACTTGCCTGAAATTGCCTGAATTTACCTGAAAGACAGCATTTGGTGCCATTTTGCCTGAAGAAGCCAGATGAGTGTCTTGTTTGTTCCACCTTAATACAGCCCTGAATCTATCTTAAGGTCCTGTGTGGTCCCTTTTCAGGATACAAGGCTGGACATGTTTTAACAATGTGCATTGTGGAAGAGAAATTTGAGTTACAAAGTCTGGGGGTGGAAGAAATTAGCTGACCTAGGGTGGACCTAGGTGGGTGTCAGGCTCTTCTCCCAGGGAACAAGAGACAGGACAAAAGAAAATGGCCTCAAGTTGCACCAGCAGAGGTTTAGTTTGGATATTGCGAAAATTTCTTCCCTGAAAGGATTTCTCAGTCTTGGCACAGCTGCCCAGGGCAGTGGTGAAGTCCCCATTCCTTGGAGGAATTTACTGGGTTAGTGGTAGTCCTGGGGCAATAGTTGGACTGGATGATCTCAGAAGGCTTTTCCAACCTATACAAGTCCATTATTGTATTCTATAAATGTCCAACCCTCCAGTATTTCTATGGCATTGTTGTGCTCAGTCATCAAGTGCTTATAAGAGGTGAGCAACAAACTGGAAGCTAATTTCCCAGCTGGAAAGCACACAACAAAAAGGTAGTGAGGAATCACATCTTTGTGTCAGCCTCTTCTTGGAACAATCCAAGCATTCCCAGGTGTGCCAGCCCTGGCTCAAGGGACAGGACATGTAGACAGCCCCAGGGACAATCTGCAGTGCTAAGCTAGAGAAAGAATCCTTCTACTTAAAAGGGAAATCTTGAATTATCTCTGTCTGCCTTTCCTTCATAGTAAATTGTTGCAAACTTTCCTGTGTTGTAAATAGGTTTTCAACAGAATATAATTGCTATGAACACCTTGATAAAATCTCTATTTTGTCGTTCCAAAACCTTGATTCTTGTGATGAGAGGTACCGCACATCAAATTCCTAAGAAGCTGTGAATGTGGCCTGGGAGACTCCAAGTTTCTCCTGAAGTATCACCCATCCTTTCCTGATCTAGGAAAAGATCACCCACTCCTCCCCTGCACTGCAACACCAGGCAGAGGTAGCACAGAGCATAATTTTGTGGGGAAATATTCCTACATTAGCAGAAAGTCAGGGAGAGAAGCAGGGGACACCTCAAACTTGTCATGGTTCGGAGTAGATGGTCTCACTGTGATTTGTTGGCTGTCACACAGTCCTTTTTAACTGGGATATTGGCACAGTTCTGTTAGATCATATCCCACAGGGTTCTTGGGGCTATATAAAGAAAACAGTTGGAAAAAAAATTGTGTTTTCACCCCAGAATTAGAGAAGCTTGGATATGTCTGCACTGATTGGTCTTTCATGGGCTACCAACAACTGGGAAGGGGGATGTGTTTACAGACCCTTGGGCCATGCTCTGAAGCTGGTTCCAGCCACCACAGTGTGGAATAGTGATATACAGAATCCCAGAACCCCAGAATTTCTGGGGTGGAAGGGACCTCTGGAGATCATCCAGTCTGGCCCCCTTGCCCAGGCAGGGTCACCGGGTGACACAGGAACACTCCCAGGTGGGTTTGGAGTATCTCCAGAGAAGGAGACTTCACACTCTCTCTGGGCAGCTGTTCCAGTGCTCTGCCCTCCTCTGTGCAAAGAACTTCTTCCTCATCTTGAGGTGGAATTTCTTAGGGTTTAGTTTACGGCCATTGCTTCGGTGCCCTATCACTGGGCCCCACTGAAAAGAGTCTGTCACTATCCTCTGACACCCCTTGGAGGTATTTCTCTGGATTGATGGGATCCCCTCTCAGTGTTCTCTGGACTCACCAGGCCCAGCTCCTGCAGTCTTTCCTCATCAGAGAGATGGTCCAGGCCCTGTGTTCAGAGCACTGGGATGCTGTGTGGCTCGGCACACAGGAGCTCTTGGCAGCTCTGAATCCGTTAGTCCTGGATTTATTGGGGTCCCATCTCCATAGCAAACAACACCTTGAGGGCACTAATCAGTATTTCCAAACCACTGGCTTTGAAGCACCACAACAAGCCATTAAAGAGGAGGGACAGAGACAGAGTCAGATTAAGCAGCTTTTCCAGGCATATTTACAAACTCTGGTAGAGCTGTGAAAACTTTCTGTACCTGCACCTCTCTCATTGCCACCTGAGACTATCCATCTGCTTATATTCTTCCCTATTAGATGATAAAGGACAACTGAATGTTGAATGGATTTTTCTAGCCTGTTATCTTTCTCTTTCCTTCAGAGCCCACAGAAGGAGAAGCTGAAAACTGATCTTTTTTATAATTTTCTAAGCTGTTCACTGAAGAGTGACATTTCCCCTGGCCACAACAGGTGGTGGATGTCTTGTGGCCAGTGAGAGAAATCTCTTCTCTCCTAAACCCACTGCATCTTTATCCAAAACCTCCTCTCCAGACACATGCTTACATGACAACAAGAGTGGAGAAGGTGATATATTTTGGGAAACTAACCAAATCCTGGCTATGGGGGAACTCAGAAATCCCAGAAAGCCCTTGGATATCTTCCGTGAGCCTGCCCGAGGGTGGCACAAAGTCCCTTGGGTGATGCAGAAGTCCCTGCACCTCAGGGAACTCATCACGTTTCACCAGCTCTCCTACAGTTTGTGAAAGGTGGGACCAGAATGACCATTTGGCCTGATTTAATCTACCACTCATTAGGGGAAATAGTAAGGGCTACAGCAAAGGATTGGCACCCTGATAAGGGTTGGATCAGTCACAGCATAATAGAATTGCTGAGTTTGGAAAAGCCCTGTAAGTTCCCCCAGCACTGCCAAGGCCACGACTAGCCCATGTCCCCAAGTGCCACATCCATATGTTTTTTGAATCCCTCCAGGAGTGGTGATCACACCACCGTCCTGGGCAGCTGTGCCAGTGCCTGACCAACCTTTCCAGGAAGAAATTTTCCCCAGTATCCAAACTGAACCTCCCCTTGCCCAGCTTAAGGCCATTTCCTCTTGACCTGTCCCTTGTCCCCTGGCAGCAGAGCCTGACACCTGACACCTCCTTTCCTCCCCTCTCCTGTCAGCGAGTTGTGCAGAACTAGCAGGTTCTCCCTGAGCCTCCTTTTCTCCAGGCTGAGCCCCCCAGGTCCCTCAGCTGCTCCTGGTTCTCCAGCCCCTTCCTCAGCTCTGTTCCCTTCCCCAAACACGCTCCAGCCCCTCAATGTCCTTCCCGAACTGAGGGGCCCAGAGCTGACCCCAGGATTGGAGGTGTTGCCTCACCACTGCCCTGCACAGGGGGATCAAGTCACGGCAGTGCCAGAGGACACAGGAGTAGGGAGAGCTGCTCCAGTGGCTGAGAGAGGCCAATAATTCCTACTTTTCCCATCTCTCCTTCTTGGCCAAAGCAGAAACAACAATACCACAATACCTGGAGATTCCCAGGAATCTCCAAAATTGCATCATCTCTACTCCCCCACCTTAAATGAGGCCAAACACACCTGCTCATGAAACAGTAGGAGTCTTTTAAAGCATCAAAACCCAGCATGGCAGGTGGAGCATTCTAGCTCCTTCATGGTGCTTCAGACCATTACTTATTAAAACAATTAAGTCACTGGAGAGCAACTTCTTTTGCATTCAGTTTTTGCTACCGAATGATTTGCTGCCCTTCAAAAAGAGCAGAGTATGTACTGTTAAATTCGGAGTGGAAAAGAATAAGCACTTTACAACTCAGAGAGGCTGCAAACTACTGGTTTGGGCAAGGCTTCAAGGCAGAAAGAGGATGAGGGGAGACCTTCTCACTCTCCATAGCTCCCTGACAGGAGGGTGGAGCCAGGTCGGGGTAGAGCTGGTTCCAGGGAACAAGTGATGGGACAAGAGGGAACACCCTCATCTTGTGCTGAGAGCTTTGCAAGCTGCCCGGGAATTTTCTGCAGGCACAGACACTGTTCCCTGATTCCAGCTCTGCCTGCCTGGGAAACTGACCTGGTATTAGGAATGTCAAGTCCCAGCTCCAGCTGCATGCAGGACCACAAGAGCATCCCCTGGGACATGTGAGGTCAGCCCAGCTCATGCAGCAGCATCAGGAACAACGTGAGCTTGGACCCTGACGTTTTAGGCCAGGTTGGACAGGCTTGGAGCAACCTGGTCTAGTGGAAGATGTCCCTGCCCATGGTAGGGGGGAGAATGAGATGAGATTTAAGGTCCCTTCAAACCCAAACCACTCCTTGATTCCATTAAATCTGGGGCAGAGTGGTTTGTCCTTGGAGCAACTTACACAGGTACAGTTTCTAAAAGAGCTGGAGAGGGACTTTGGACAAAGTCCTGGAGTGACAAGACAAAGAACTTCCCACTGACAAAGGGTGAGATGGGGTATTGGGAAGGAATTCCTCTCTTTGTGAGGATGGCGAGGCCCTGGCCCAGGTTGCCCAGAGAAGCTGTGGCTGCCCCATGCCTGGCAATGTCCAAGGTCAGGATAGGCGGAGCTTGGAGCGCCCTGGAATAATGCAAAGTGTCCTTGCCCATAGCGAGGCGTGGCACTGGATGGAATTTCAGGGCCATCGCACCCAACGCATCCCTCGCGCGGGCATTTCCCTCCTCACGACTGGGCAACCCTCCCACCGTCACTGCGCCTGTCAATCAGCGCCGGGGGCGAGGCCAGGGCATGGCGCACGCGCAGACACGTCCCTAATCGTCACCTCGTCCCGCCCTCCGCTGCCATTGGCCGGCGCGGGGCCGCCGCAGCCAATCGCGCGCGGGGAGGTGGTGGGGCCGAGCAAGATGGAGGAGTACGCTCGCGAGCCCTGGTGAGGGGATCCGGATCGGGGATCGGGAGTCGGGATCGGGGATCGGGGATCGGGATCGGGATCGGGATCTGCGAGCGCCAGGAAGGGGCGGTGCGAGGGAGCGGTGCGGGCGCACCCGCGGCTGCTCCTCGGGGCCGCTCCCCCTCGGGGGGGCGGGGTTGACCTTGGTGGGGCCCCCTCAGGGAGGCGGGGGAGGCCGTGCCGGCCGTGCCGCGGGTCCCGTTCGGAGCCTGGCAGCCAAACCCCTCCGCCGCCGAGCCCCGCGCGGCCTCCCGGAGCGGCGAGAGGCCGGCAGGGTCCTGCGGCCTGCACGGCTCACGCGCCTCCGGGGGCGGCGGGGCCTGCACTGACTGTCCCACGATCGGTCCTTCAGCAGCCCCTTCCTCGCCGCCTTGCCTCCGTCCCTCATCCTCAGCTTCCCTTCCAGCCTTCCCTTATCCTTAGTGCCTCCTCACTCTCAGTCCCCCATCATCGGCTTCCCTATCCTCAATTCCCGCTTATCCTCAGCTCCTCACATTCTCGGTCCCTTCCTCATCCCCCACAGGCTGCTCCCCTCCCCCTCTGCTCCCCATCTCAGATCATCTATCCTCAACGGCCCCTCATTCTTAGCTCGCCTCTTGTCTACCCCCGATGTACAGCCCCTCCAATCCTCAGTCCCCCGTTTATCCTCAGCCACCATCTCAGTCCCCCCATCCTCAGTCCTCCCTCTCATCCAAAGCCCTCCCAATTCTCAGTGCTACCATTTTCAGCCTCCCATCTCAGCCTTCCTTTCATCTACAGCCCACCTCACTCTCAGTCTCTCCCACGTCCCCCCTCAGCCTTCTCTCATCCGTAATTCGTCTTCAACCTTCCTTCAGTCCCCAAGTCCTCCCCCATCCTTGGCCCCCCAGGCTCCCCTCATGCCTCCCGTGGCCCTGCCCTTCTCCCTCTCCGTTTCCATAAGCCTAGCCTGGCCCCCTCCATGCCAAGCTGGCAATGTCTGAATCCTGTCATGGTTCAGCACTGTCTTCGTAGACCTACACAGGCACAAGGTTGTATTTGTAGTAGTAAAAGGATTAAATGCAAGCTCAGGTGCAGGGTTACTGAATCATGGGTGAAGTTTCTCATCATGGTGAGGAACTTGGGACGAGGACCTGGAATCACAGGCAGGACAGAGGGGAATGGCATGCCACTGCCAGAGGGCAAGGTTAGATGGGATAGTGGGAAAAAAATCTTCCCTGTGAGATGAGGCCTTGGCCCCGGTTGCCCAGAGAAGCTGTGGCTGGCCCATCCCTGGCAGTGTCCAAGGCCAGGTTGGACACTGGGGCTTGGAGCAGCCTGGGGTGGTGGAAGGCGTCCCTGCCTGTGGCAGGGGGAGGAATAGGATGAGCTTCAAGGTCTCTTCCAGCCCAAACCAGTCTGAGATTCTGCTCACCTTTGCAGACAAGAGACCTGTGACTGTTCATGAGGCTTTTCCCAAACTTTGCAGATTGCTCTGCTGACATGCATTAGGTTTGTCCATAAACATCACCTTTTCACAGCATGACATCTGGGACACGAGCAAAGTAAATAGTATTTATTAATAGATTGCTGTGGGCTCTGGGTAATCCCAGAATTACTTAGGTTGGAAAAGATCTCTCAGACCATCAAGTCGAACCTGTGACCCCACCTTGTCACCACACCAGAGCACTGAGTGCCATGTCCAGTCATTCCTTGAACACCTCCGGGGATGGGGATTCCACCACCTCCCTAGGCAGTCCCTTCCCCTGCTGACAGTCCTTTCTGTTGAGAAATTCCTCCTAGTAAAGTCCTCACCCTCCCCAGGCACAGCATGAAGCTGTGTCCTTAGTGCTGTGCAGTTGGGATGTTTTGCTGCCAAGCCATGTGGGGCTGTTGGTGTCCCCCATTGTTCTGGCTGCTGGTCACCCTCTGGTCCCTTCTGTTACCCAGCCCCTGGAGCTGCTGTCCTGGGCTCAGGCTGGGTCCCTGTGAACTGCTGGCACAGAGAAAAGGCTCCTTTGCTCATTTAAACTGTGGCAGCCTCTGTTTCCAGTTGTTATGCAGCCTTCAGGAGGGCTGCAGGATGCTGTGGGGCTTGGAGGGAGGACCCACCCCTCTCCCAGGCAGCCAGAGCTGGTGTGTGGCTGTCCCATAGCCTTGGGAAAAGGTGAAGTCTTGCCCTCTGCTCTCCTCATCTATGAGAAATTTCTGGTGCCATCAGGAGTAGGAACCCAACCTTATCCACATGTCATTTCCCTATAGTCAGGGCTCCCCTCCAAGTCAGGGAAACAATTAACAGTAATGTTTTGCTTGTAGATAAGTGCCAGATTAAGAATGAAATAATCTCTTTTCTTGTCCCCCAGTTCTTTATGAGGTCAGGCAGTGCCAGGGCTAGAGGTATTTTGTGTCAGCTCTGAGGGAGTTTGGAGGAGCTGACACATGCTGGCTGTGCTGGCATCAAAGATGTTCTCATTTAAAAGTTGCTCAGAAAAGTTTGGAGAGTAGTTTAAAAGGAAGATTAGGAACCCTGAAGGTAACAATTAATGAGGTTAAAGAGGGAAGCATTCTCTGATTGGGGTCTCATTAACAAGGCTTCAAGAACAAAGCAGCCATGATTTGTAGTTTGGAATCCCTTGACTTTATGGATAAGGGAAGCCCCCTTTATATACTCCATTTAGATTTCCAAAAAGCCTTTTAAAGAGATCACTCTCAAAGAGTTAACAAAGGAAGAGGGTTGGGATGTTTTATTCATAGCAGAGGAGATAAAAATCTGCACAGGAGATGTAAGAACAAAACAACAAAAAAATCCCTGAGAAAAATGTGAGTTTCTTTTCATCTTGGCATCTTGGACAAGAGTGTGTCTGGAAGCTTTTTCTGATGCAGGAAAAAGTGGAAGGAAAATAAACTGTTGAATTATTGAATGCAGTTAGGGCTGAGGGGGTTGTAACGAGATAAGATGAGACCATATGCAGGCATGGCAGACAAACAGGAGGTGGTGGAGGGTAAAATGCAACCCCCTGCTTCCTGAGGCCTTGTGGGTTTGGGACCTGGATGTGGCTGTCTCTGGGGACACTCAGTGGTGACACTTGGGTGTGCTCCTGGTATCTTGGGAACAACCCAGCGATCCAAGGCACGAAAGCAAAGCCCACGTTGTGACCTGTGCCCGCAGGGGTTCTCTTTGTAGGGGGCAGGGCTGGCTGCAGAGGAGGAGCTTTGGAAGTAGGTTGTGAACATGAAGAGCCTCGGAGAACACTCAGGGAGAGGGACTGAAAATTAGAGATACTTTCTCCAGGAAGAAAACACCCTGTGGCAAATGCTGCAGCACAGTGAGGGGGATTGATCACCCCTCGCTAGGGGAGGTCTGTAAGGTGGGGAAGTGGCAGGTCAGGGATGATGTCCTCATGTGCAGGCGCTGGAAGCTGTAGGGGCTCCTCAGGAACAGAAGCATGACATTACAAGTGAAATTGGAAGTGCTCATTTGATGCTCCTGCCTGACAGAAACACTGAGCTTGCCATGGTGCTCCCGTTTGTGACCTGCATGCTGTTGTAGGCTGATTTTTTTATTTTCTGATTATTGGCAGTGTAGGAGTTAAATTACCTGAGTGCTTGGCTGGAAGATCTAGATACAAGATGAAAGAAACCAAACAACTTTGTTATTCTGTGCTCTGAAATTACCCACAGTGACACTAGAAGTTAATGGCATCTTAAAGCTCACCTAATTCAAGAGTTTGGTTTGGAGTTGCAAGGCTCCAGTTCTTGGCAGAGGTTCTGAACCTGTAAGTAAGGGTCCCTTGTCAGATGATGACAGCCTGTGCTGCAGGAAGGTTCTATGCAAGGTTTTCCTGGCTGCTCTGTGGTGTTGGAGCAGGAATTGTGGGTGCTATACTTCTGAGGAGAGATCTCTTGTTGGAATGGACTTCAGAGATCCAGGATGCATCAGGAAAAACCTTTCCAGCTCAGCAAAGATGACTTTGAAGTCTCACTTAAATAAGCAGAGCTAATGAAAAGGACGAGTGATCCAAGAAAAAGTGTTTTGTGCCACCTGGGAACTGCGTCTCATGGAATTTGGTACCTCGGTTCTCTGTAGGTCAAGAGAAGAATGAGATCAGGGAATTTAAAGCTATTTACACTATGTAAATAGTGTAGGGCAGAGCTGGAATTCTTCAGGAGTTTTCCATGATGGAGGTATGTCTCTCTGCCTTGTGTGAGGAGTTCAGGCATTTCTGTATATTTGGTACTTCCCACTCCAGGGAAGTGGGCCAGGAGACTCTGGCAAAGGTTGAGTCTGTTTTGCTGTAATATTCTTGATTTTTTGTTGCTGCCTGCTCAGTTAGCTGAGATGGTGTAGCCACCAGGCTCAATCTTCACCCCAGTTATACCAGTGCTGAAGTGCTGGATCCATCCCACTCACTTACATGGTTTAACATGATGGGATTTAATATTTTCATCTCTATTTTTCTTTCTAGTCCCTGGAGGATAGTGGATGACTGTGGAGGGGCCTTCACCATGGGGGCCATAGGAGGGGGCATTTTCCAGGCTATCAAAGGCTTCCGAAATTCCCCAGTGGTGAGTAAAATCCTCTGCAGGTGCATTGACTGCAGTCCTGCCTCCACTGCCCTTCCCCAGGGAGTGTGGCAGTGAAGGGGAAGGGGAATAAATCCCTGTGCAGGGAGCAGGGCTGATTAAAGACCTCTGCATTGTTAATCCACGCCGTGAGAATCTGTCCTGGTTCAAGACCTTTCTTCATCTTTTGGGATAAAATTGCTGCTTCCGTGTTTGCTCTGGTGTCCGCAGTGGGACACTGATCGTGTGTTCCTCCCTAACTGGTGAACATTTCCCTCAGGATAGGAAGTGCAGCAGGAAAGATTCATCTGCCTGTGGTTCTGTCTGCATGGAGGGACATGAAGCCTAAGCTCTCCTTCCTCTCCTGGCCTTTCCCTTTCTTTTAAAACATAGAATGACTCAAAGAATTTTTTCTCCTTCAGATTTATATTAAAGGGTAAATTTTTCTTTAATTAATCTCTTTTTAATCATTGCCATTTTTATTAGCTCGATTTCTTAGTGCTCAGATTTGGTTTCAATGCAGGAGTGAGTAAACATGGAAGTGAAGTTTTGCTGATACAAGTCAGTTTTCACTTTTGGGATATCTACTGCAAAATCTTGGCCATAAACCCATTGCAGAGACATTTGATAAATTAAGATTCAGTTGCTGCTTGAACATTAATTTTAAAATTTCTCTGACTTCATAGATAAGGTATTTTTGATATTAGTCTGACTATAAGCTGTTGGTTTGAGGTGGGTTTAATAAATAACTGTTTCCAAACTAGTCAGATCCTGCAGACACTTCACTTGCAAAGGACTGTGTGCTTAATTAGAGTCTTAATTTTGCTTAAGACTTGCTAAATATACCTGTCCCCACTTCTGAGTGATTGTAACAAAAATAAAACTTGGTGGGTATTCTTTAAACTGTGTTAAAGTCTGGGAGAATGTGCAGTTGTTCTGTGGGGCCCTGGGTGACATGTTGAGTATTGGACTCTGGAAGGTTCAGCATGACTTTGCTTCTCTTGGCTACAAAGACACCTACAATTGCACCTGCAGGAACATAGGACAACTAGTGGGATTGCCCAGCATCTGGGAAGAAAAAATTATACCTGTGAAAAATCACTGCTTATCCTGATAAAATGTTACTGTAATGCCTCCTTCAGTCCCACTGGGACTGTGAACCCAGATTGTTTCCTGCCTGGTGACTGTAATTCCCATCTGTACCTGACAGGAATATTGTATGGAAATGATAAATAGTGAAATAGGTGTAAAGTACACTTTGTCTCAGCTCCTTACAGCTGCTGAGGGAGCTCAGAAATGTGTTGGGCCTGTGGCAGGGTTTTGCAATATAGATTCAGCTTGGCTGTAAGATTTGACTGTTTTCTTTTGACTGAATTCTTTATTTTAGGGTGTAAACCACCGGCTGCGGGGCAGTTTGACGGCAATTAAAACCAGAGCTCCACAACTGGGAGGTAATGAATTTTGGGGTTTTGTTACGCAGAATTGACTGTTGCTAGATAACAGAGTTTGGGAATGTAACATGGTGCAGCTAACTGACACCTGCGCTGAGTCTCAGCAGGTTTGTTGGCCCAAGCAATGAGAAAATACAGTTCTGATTTATCCAAAAGTGGTTTGGATGGGGAGGAAACTGTCCATGTTCCTGGAATGATAAGACAGCTGTAATAACTGGTCATATCTTAAACAGCAGAGCTCCCTGGAGCCTCTTCATGGTGTGGAAGGGGTTAAGATAAAACTAACTCATTACTAGTAGTGATCCAGCTTGGATGAAAAATAGAACTTGGGAATATCCATGCATGTGCTGTAGAATGAATGCCAAGCTCCTGAGGCCACAGGAGCAGGGTTGGGTGAAGTGTGAGGTGTGACATGACTATCCATCATTGTCTGTAAGGAAATATGTTAAAAATGGATAAATCTGGAAGTTCCCTTAGCTAATCTGACTTTGTTAGAATGAAAGTTCCATTATAATCACAGTTTGATAAATCTTCTGTAGTTAATTGTAGATCAGTGAGATCATATATAAAATGGGATGAGAGGCCAATGATGTCATGTCAAGTTGGAAATTTCCCTGTATTGATTTTAACCTGTACTTGGCTCTTTATGAGTTTGAATTTACTTCATGTCTTAAGGGAGCCCAGTAACACCACAACATCTGTTGTGCAGCATAACTAGCTTCTCTGCTCTCTTCAAAGTGGCTTTGGTTTGATTTGGAACAGGGAGCTTTGCTGTCTGGGGAGGTCTCTTCTCCATGATTGACTGCAGTATGGTCAGAATGAGAGGGAAGGAAGATCCCTGGAATTCCATCACAAGCGGAGCCCTGACTGGAGCCATTTTAGCTGCAAGAAGTAAGAAACTGGGGATATCAGTTGAAAATCTCCTATTCTCTAAATGTTCAGTTCTCATTGTATAGCAAAGCAACAGTCTGTGACACCCTAATTGGCATTTGCTGTCTCAGATGCTGAAAAATAATCTGAAACTTTTTTCCTGTGCTTAGAAAAGTAATAATCGGGCTCCCAAATGTTCCCAGTGTTCCTTGAAGGAAGGACGGGGGGAGTTGCCCAGTAATTATCCTTTAATGCAGCTTAATGGATGCAAATTTACTGCTCTGAGTCTGTTTTAGGAGAGATTAAGGCATGAAGAGGGTGGTGAGGCCCTGACACAGGTTACCCAGAGCAGCTGTGGCTGTCCCATCCCTACAAGTGTCCAAGGCTGGGTTGGATGGGGCTTGAAGCAACCTGGAATAGTGGAAGGTGTCCCTGCCCAGGGAGGGCGTGGAACAAAAGGATCTTCAGGGTCCCTTCCAGCCCAAAGCATCCTGGGATTCAGTGGATTCTAACATGCAGCAAAGAAATTAAGTGCTGGTTTGTGCTTTTCATTTCCAGATGGCCCTGTTGCCATGGTTGGATCTGCTGCAATGGGAGGAATTCTCCTGGCCCTGATTGAAGGAGCTGGAATTCTGCTGACTAGATTTGCCTCCACGCAATTCCCAAATGGTAAGGAGCCGGCAGAGGATATGTCACAAGGATTTGCTTTGCTGATGGGCCCCTGGCAGTCATCTTATCCTAGAGTGAATCTGCACTGCCCTGCCAGCTCCTGTGGCTGTGGAAAGCCAAGGAGGAGCTGCAGGTGCTGATGACATGAGATTATCTCCTGCTGGGAGATGGGGGGTAGCATGGCTGAGAGCAGGGATGTCCCTGCTGTCCCTGGCTTCTGCCACACACATGGTGGCAGAAGGATTTTATTCAGGGGTGAGACACAATGGTTTGAGGGAGTGGCAGGCAGCAAATTGTGCAAAAGAAGGGTGGTTCTGGCGGGCTGTGGTCTCTGTGGGGAACCCCCAGGTAAATGAGAAGATGAAGAATCTTCATGATTTCCAAAAAGGGTGGTGGTGATTCTCTTCTAAACTGCTTCAATATCTCACTGAGTCACTGTGTGTGAATGTTTCCTGTGGAAAATCCTAAATACCTCTGTCAAAGAATCCCAGACTGGTTTGGGGTGGCAGAGACCTCAAAGCCCATCTCATTCCACCTCCTGACATAGGTAGGGACACCTTCCACTATCCCAGGTTGCTCCAAGCTCTGTCCAACCTGGGCTTAGACACTGCCAAGGATGGGTCAGCCACAGCATCTCTGGGCAGCTGGGGCCAGGGCCTCACCACTTTCACAGGGAAGAATTCTGTCCCAATATCCCATCTAACCCTGCCCTCTGTCAGTTGGAAGCCATTCCCCCTTATTCTGGGGGATTCCAGGCCCTTCTCCAAAGTCCAGGCCCTTGTCCGAAGTCCCTCTCCAGCTCTCTTGGAACCTCTTCAGGCACTGGAAGGGGCTCTAAGCTTTCTGCTCTCCTGGTTTAACATTGACAGCTCTTCCAGCCTTTCCTCATAGGAGAAAATGCTCCACCTTATTTTGGGAAGAACACAAACCACTAGTGTTGGATGAGTAGCAGGTCACTAATTCCCAAGTGGATCCTCTCCTGGGTTTGTCGAACAATATTCTTCATCCAACCTATGACAATTTCTGTTTTTTAAAGATGCTTGAAAATTAATTTGCCTTGGAGAAAGTGTATCATCTGTCCATGACAATTAATTCTCTCTGGATTGTCCCACCACAGCTGTGTTACTCCCTCCAGCAGCAGGCAGTGGATCAGGAAGCTGACTCCACACTTGTTCCATTTCACTGATTGCTTTATTGTCGGGCAAGTCACCATGGTTAAACCTTTCCAGAGGGGCCAAGGTCACCTCAAAAGCACTGATGTGCAAGTTTCCAGCTCCTTTAGATGACTGGAAAGGTTTCCCTCTCCCTCCTCTGGTCGATTTCCCTGTTAGAAACTTTGTCTAGCGCTAGGTGTCCCTGCCCATGGCAGAGGGTAGAGCAAGATGAGCTTTATGGTCACAGAATTCACAGAATGACCAGGTTGGAAGATACCTTAAAGATCGAGTCCAACCCATGCCCCAACACCTCAAGTAAACCATGGCACTCAGTGCCACATCCAGTCTTTTTTTAAACACATCCAGGGATGGTGACTCCACCACCTCCTCAGACAGACCATTCCAGAACTTTATCACCCTTTCTGTAAAAAACTTTTTCCTAATATCCAACCTGTATTTCCCTTGATGCAGCTTGAGACTGTGACCTCTCATTCTGGCAGTTGCTGCCTGGTGAAAGAGACCAGCCCCACCTGACCACAGCCACCTTTCAGGAAGTTGTAGAGAAGTGATAAGGTCACCTCTGAGTCTCCTTTTCTCCAGGCTGAGCACCCCCAGCTCCCTCAGTTGTTCCTCACAGGGTTTGTGTTCCAAGCCCCTCGCCAGCCTCATTCCCCTCCTCTGGACATGCTTGAGTGTCTCAACATCCTTCCCAAACTGAGGGGCCAGAACTGGACACAGCACTCAGGGTTTGGCCTTGCCAGTGCCCAGTACAGGGGCAGAATGACTCCCTGCTCCTGCTGGCCACACCATTCCTGATCCAGGCCAGGAGCCATTGGCCTTCTTGGCCACCAGGCACTCTGCTGGCTCATGTTCAGCCTGCTGTCACCAGCACCCCCAGGGCCCTTTCTGCCTGGGCTCTGTCCAGCCACACTGTCCCCAGCCTATAATGCTGCAGGGGGTTATTGTGGCCAAAATGCAGGACTGGGCACTTGGACTTACTAAACTTCATCCTGTTAGACTCAGTCCATCCACTCATTCCAAGTCTCTCTGTAGAGCTCTCCTACCTTCCAACAGATGGACACATGATCCTAACTTACTGTCATGTGCAAATTTACTAATGAAAGACTCAATTCCTTCATCCATGTTGTCAATAAAGATATTAAACAGAACTGGCCCCAGCACAGACCCCTGAGAGACACCACTGGTGCCTGGCTGCCAGCTGGATGCAGCACCACTCACCACCACTCTCTGGGCCAGTTCTGAGCCCAGCACAGAGTGCTCCTGTCCCAGCCCTGGGCTGCAGCTTTTCCAGGAGTGTGCTGTGGGAGACAGTGCCAAAGGCCTTGCTGGTGTCCAGGCACACAACATCCACACAGCCTTTCCTGCATCCAGCAGGAGGGTCACCTGGTCATAGAAGGAGATCAGATTGGTCAAATATGACCCAACCCTCCTGAACTCCTGCTGGCTGGGTCTGATACCCTGGCCATCCTATAAATGCTGTGTGGTGACACTCAGTGTAAACTGTTCCATGACCTAACTGGGTACTGAGGTCAGGCTGACTGGCCTATGATTACCAGGATCCTCCTTCCCACCCTTTTTGTGAATGGGTGTCACATTGGCCAGCTTCCAGTCATCTGGAACCTCCCCAGTGAGCCAAGGCTGTTGGTGAATGATGGAGACTGGCTTAGCAAGCTCAGCTGCCAGCTCCCTCATCACCCTGGGGTGGATCCCATTTGCTCCCAGGGATTTATAAATATCCAAGCAGCTCAGCAGTTCTCTGACTGCCTCCTCTTGGATAATGGGGGGACCATTCTGCTCTCTGATATGACTGAGCAACCCAAAAGGACAATTATCCTGAAGGCAAGTCTTCTCACTAAAAACTGAGACAAAGAAGGCATTAAGCACCTCTGCCTTCTCCTCATCTGCAGTTTCTAAGTTCCCTTCTGCATCTAATAAAGAACAAACGTTAGTCTTACTCTTCCTTTTACCACGAATATATTTATAAAAACATTTTTTGTTATCCTTTACAAAAGTCGTCATTTAAAGTTCAAGCTGAGCTTTAGCATCTCTAATTTTTTTCCTACATGCTCTAGCAGCCCTCTTAAATACTACCTGAGAAACCTGGCCCTCCCTCCAAAGTTAATGCATCCTTTCTTGATTCCTGAGTTCCTTCAAAACCTCCCTGCCCATCCAGGCTGGACATTTGCCTCGTGGACTTGTCTTTTGGCACACAGGGACAGTCTCTTCCTGTGCCCTCAAGATTTCCATTTTGAAGCACATCCACCCTTCCTGAACTCCTTTATTTTTAAGGACTACTTCCCAAGGAACTCTCTTAATAAGTCCCCTGAATAGACCAAAGTCTGCCCTCCGAAAGTCCAGTGTAAAAGTCTTATTAGTGTTCCTCTTGACTTCACCAAATATTGAGAATTTTATAATTTCTTGATCAGTATGCCCCCAGTGGCCTCCAACCACCACATCTCCCACCAACCCATCTCTAGTTGAAAATAACAGATCTAACATAGTCCCTCCCCTGGTGGGCTCGCCCACCAGCTGCGACAACCCAAATCATTCCACAATTCTATGGATTCTATGAAACTCAGAGAGAAGTGGTTTGTCTTTGGAGCAGCTTGAACAGTGTACTTTCCTAAAAGAGAGATGAAGAGGGGTTTCAGACAAGGTCCTGGAGGGACAGGACAAGGGGGAATGGCTTCCCACTGCCAGAAGGCACAGTGAGATGGGATATTGGGAAGAAATTCTTCCTCTGAGGGTGGTGGCTCAGGTTTCCCAGAGAAGCTGTGGCTGCCCCAATGCTGGAAGTGTCCAAGGCCATGTTGGCTGGGGCTTGGAGCAGCCTGGGATAGTGGAAGGTGTCCCTGCCATGGCAGGGGGTAGAATTGGATAAGCTTTAAGGTCTTTTCCAAGCCCAACCAGTCTTTGATTCTATGTAACTTTTGAAACTTTTTATGAAACCCAAGCAGTTCCCGGGGTTATGATTCATTTTTAAGAGGGATTTATATAAACAAACCAGCTATGATTTCTATTAATAGGAAGAATTGCCTGCATTTTGGTAATTATTTGCCTTTTCCCCTCTCCCTCCTCCAGGCCCACAGTTGTCAGAGGATCCATCCCAGCTCCAGCCACCCCCATTCAGCGACTACCGACAGTATCAATGATGGTCCCCGACCACCTCCTCCCCCCTCCTCCTCCTCCTCCTGCTCCTCCTCCTCTTCCTTCTCCTCTTTTCTTTTCCTTCCCTGTCCCTGAGTGGTCCCACCTGGAGGATGTGGAGGGGGTTTGTACCTAACACCAGTGGTCATCCCTTACACACCACACAAGGAGGACCTGCAGCATTTCTCAACGTCAAACTGCTCAGGAGAACTTTTAGAAAAGAAAATCTATTTATTCCTGATATATTCCATTGCTGTAATGTTACACATGTCTGGTAGAATACAAGGAAGTTTGAGACGAGGACCAAATGGAGTCTTGTCATCCTTTGGACACAAACTGGAGTGAAAGTCTTGGAGTCTCCTCTGGGATGTTGTGCGTGCAGTGAACGCAGCTGGAATGTAGCCTTTTCCCTGTTAGATTTAGGTTATGGGGCTGGAGGGGGAAGCATTGCACCTGCTGCCAGCACGGCCTCCTGCTTCTCATCTCAGATCTTGGCCTGAGCAGAGTGACCATATCTGCTCTGTGGTTTTGTCCTTAAACTCCAGCTGTAGAAAGCCCTTCCCCTCTTGCCAGCAGTTACAGAATCACATCCAGTGAGTCTTTTTGTTGTAACTTGTTAATTAACTAATTGACACTGTTGCTTGCTGGCAGTTCTTGATAGTGTGGAGCCTGGGGGATTTCCAAAGCTGGCCTACATCCAAACAGCTCAGCAAAAGGACACCCTCACCCCTGGGGGATGGCAGGGACAGGTGGCACAGGGGCTCTAGTGGCTCTGCCTACACTCCTTCACCCATAGGTCAGGCAATGGCCTTCTACTGCCTGAACTGGGCTTTACTGTGCTGACCTCTGCCTCTCCAAACCCCCTGATAATCACTGTCCCCTGTGCACCAGGAGAAGCCTCTGTCTGGAGCACAGTCCTGCACTGCCTCCACCCAACCTGTGTGTGACACCTCTCCTGCCCTACTGAGCCACAAGGGAAGTCACAGTCCTGCAGCTGTCACCAACCAGGGCCATTTCCTGCCCTGTCACCACCACAATGCCCAATTTCCTGGTTTATTCCAGCCCAGCTCAGAGTCGACCGCAGCTGGAGGGATCCCACTGTCCTGGGGCACTACTGCCCTGCTCCTGGGGTGTCCAGAGCCCTCTCTTCCCCACCTCAAAAATGGACACAGGCACAGCAGTGACACTGAACTATTGACCTTTTTATTTCAATCAGCTACAGCAGCTCTACATTCCCTACAACACTATCCTTCCTCCCGACAGCGAGGGAGCCGAGGACTGTGGTGGCAGCGCGTTGTCTTAAAGCTTAGTATTAAATATTAAATATTCTTTCATTTATGTTTACATTACTTTGTCAAGGAAAACAGAACAAAACAAAAAGGACAATTAAAACTTTAAATTACATGAGTGTGTGCCCATGCCTGGGGCTGCCCCAGCCAGGCACTGCTGTGGGGGATATGCAGAACTCCTGGTGCGTGAGGAGCAGGATGTGCTCGGCTGTGTGGGAGCAGGGAGCTGTTCTCTGTGCTGTCGGAGCAGCAGGTGATCCCAGTGCAGCTAAAACACTGTCTGGAGGAGTCGGGAGTGCCCCTGCAGCCCCAGCGCAGTGCGTGGGGAAGGGGGTGAGGATTTGGTCAACAACTTTGCTAAAGGATTTATCCATTTCTTATTTTTTTTGTTTCTTTAAAAAAAAACCCAACAAACCAACAACCCCAAATGGTTTTGAGTCTTCCTTTGATTTTAGCAAAGACAAGAGTTTAAAAAGCACTTAGGAAGCTTGTACTAAAACCAGGCGCTCTCAGAGGAGAGAGTCATCTGTGCACCCCCCTTCCAGGCCGTAGCGGAATTCCTGCAGGTTGGACACCCCGTAGAAGTGGACAAAGGCTGCAGCCACCACCAGCACGTGGAAAATCTGATGAGACTGGAACTGCAGGGAAGCAAAAAAGCCTTTAGACCACATCAAAGGGGACAGCAACATTATCAACACCTCCTCTTCCGCTTCACTGCTCCAGGACCGTGCTCTGTGCTCTGCTCCCCATTCCTGCCCCCAGGAGCGATTTCCACCCCGTACTTTGCCCTGCCCACGCACAGAACCTGTTCAAGGTCTGGCTGCCAGCATGTGCTGAGGCACAGCTGGACACCCCCAGCCTCCAGCCCCTCAGTGCCCCCTCCCCTGACCCCAGAGCTGCCCCCAGACAACCTGTTCACCCCCACACTCACCCAGATGTCAAACTTGCCCGGGAAGAAGCGCTCAGGGATGCGGGCAGCGTAGAGCCCAGCGCCCGTGATGTACATCACAGCCATGAGGAAGAACCAGCCCATCTGCCCCACCGTGGTGGCCTTCACAAAGCCCTCGGCAATGGTGAAGTGCATGGTGGGCACAACCCCACTCAGTCCCAGCCCCAGGAACACGCCTGCGGCCCAGAGAGGAGGTCAGGGAAAGAGCTCAAGTGTGGAGGGGGAGCCACTCCTCCCACCAACTCCCCTTGATCCCTCATCCTGTGCTAGGAAAGCATCTTTTCTTCACTGAATTCATAGAATTTGTCAAGCTGAAAAGGACCCATATGGATCATTGTGTCTAACTCTTAGCCCTGCACTGGAGTCCCCCAGACAATCTCACCCAGTGCCTGAAAGCATTGTCCAAGCACTTAAACCTCTCCAGTCCTCATGGCACTTATCCTTCACAAAATGAGGGGCCCACAGCTCCACATCCCAGGTAAACAGCCCCGATGCTCACTGGGCAGAACCCACCCAGTGTTTCTTATGCAGGACTGCAGCAGCTCCCGCTCCTGGCTACGGGAATGGACGTTTTGGAAGGTGCCAGCCTTTTGGACTGCACCAGGAACACAGCTACCCCTTCCAAGAAAGTAATTTCTTGCAGCTCCTGAGAAGGACCTCAGCAGTAGCTGAAATGTTCAACTCTGGCGTCTGATGAGTTGGCAGAGAACAAGGGGCACCATAGTGACACTGGCCTGGGGAGGCTCTGGGTGGCATTCAGCTGGATCCTGCTCATGCTGGGGGCACAAGATGAAGTGGGGAGGAGCCATGGGGATGTGAGTCCTGCCTGTCCCCTGCCCTCATCTGAGGGCTCTCAGGTGGCCTCTGTCTCAGCTTGGTCCTTCCTCACTCATGTAGCCAGGACAGTTACTGAGAGACATTTGCTTCAGGACCCCTGGGAGCTGGGGAGGGAAGTGTCTCCTGGTGCTCAGCAAGGCTGATGGGATCTGCCATCAAGATTGGGGTAAACTGGGGTGTGGGGCTGGAGGCAGCCCCCCACTCCACCCCCAGGAAGGCAGGGACCAGCCAGCCTGGTAGGCAAGAGCTCAGGAATGCCTTCCTGCTCCAGCCCAGCTGATGGTTCCTGCTGCTAAACTGCTTCCCAGAGAAGGCAGAAAAGGCACAGCCCCAGCCTGCCCAGGGCTATTTTTAAACTCCAAGCCTCAGGCTCTGCTCAGGAGATGAATCCCCAGTGCAGCAAGAGAAGACAGGAGGCCACTCCCTGCAGTCCTGTGTGCTGCTCAGGGGGAATGAATCCTCCAGGTGCCCAGAGCTTCTCCCAAATGGGATCGGCCCAAAGTGCCTCCCAGGACTCGGGGGAGGAGGGAGCTCCTACCTGCTCTGGTCTGCCTGTGCTTGGGGGTAGCAAATCGGTCCCACTGTGCCACAATGATGGCAGAGATACCCAAGACACAGACGATGGAGAGGTAGATGAGTCTTGGCTGTGGGGAGCAGTAGAACGAGTAGTAGAGCCACGGGACGAAGCTCCCCATGATCAGCAGTGCAATTCCTGAATAATCCAACCTGCAGGCAGGGTGCAATGACAGAGAGCCACAGGTGAGCCCCAAAATCCACCCCCTCCATGTGTGGGAACTGTCCAGCCTGCACCTGAGTGGAGTCACTGGGCAGGAGGGGTGTGCTGGGCAGGTGTGACAGGAGAAAGGGCCTGGGCACAGTGGGAATGCTGGGGGGTGGCAAGAGGAGGATGGAGCTCAAAGCACTGGGAACAAATCCCTGTGCACATGGATCTGTGATCCTCTACTCATCTCACCACAGAAACATGGCCCCTAAACTGCCCCCATTGCCTTCCCAGCAACACAAGGGCATTCCTGCTGGATTTGTTCTGGAGACAGAATCCCACGGGATCTCTGGCGGTTGTGCAAAGGGGATGGGCAGGAGTCCCAGCAAGCAGCACCCAAATAAATGCCTTTAACAGCCATATGGGAGCAGAACGTCACTTGAGAGCCTCACTGCAAAGGCTGATGGGAGCTTGACCCTTGGAGCAGCCAAGGAACAGGCATAAACCACTGACCAGCCTTCCCACTCTCCCGGGAATCTGTTTGTGTTTCTTCTTTCCATTTGGCTTCAGTCCAAACTGGATCCAAACCAAAAGTTTTTAAAAGCACCCAGTAAACTGGAACCTGCGAAACCAGCCGTGGCCCCCAGCTGCCCCATGAGAGCGAGACCCCTCCTCAATTCACTACTGTAAGGGGCATAGAGCCTGTTCCCTTGGGAGCACAGAGGCCATTCCTGTGGGAGCCAGGATCCTGTTCCCTTGGGAGCTGCAGGGTCCCAGGATCTTTATCATGCACCCGAGGCCCCTGACCTGGTACATTTCAGGTGGTCAGGCAGAACCCTCCAGAACCCTGTTATGGTTCCCCTCAGTTCCATGCTGGATTGGGTTGACGCTCTCTTACCCCAGGGATAGAACATTTGGGAATGCAGTGCTTTCCAAGAGGAAGTGCTGCAAAAACCCAAAACCTCCCAGGAGACCACACAACCACACTCATGCTGACTCACTTTGAAAAAGTGCGTGAGACCTTCTCTGAGTGACAGTACACAGTGTGGAAAAGCCAGGAGAAGCTGAGGCACAGCACTGCTCCCAGGAAGAACATCCCAAACACCACCTTCTCTTGGAGAGGGGCCATAAAGTACATGTTGGGCCGCAGCATGGTCAGGATCCCCAGGCAGAGGAACAGAACAAACCCTGCAGGAACACACGGAGAGGAAAGTCAGGGGGACAGGTGGGAATTTCAGCAAAGCCAGGATAAGAACAGCCCTGGCCATGCTCCTGGAGGTGCTGGATGTATCCCAGGGGTGCTCAGTAACCCACCAAGGGGTCTTTGGCTGAGGCCTTTCTTTGTGCAAACAAGAAGGGCTGGGGTCAGGGGAAGGGGCAGGCACAGGGCAAAGAGTTGCTGAGCTGCTGTTTCACAGGGTCATGGAATCACAAACTGGTTTAGGTGGGAAGGGACCTTAAAGCTCACCACATTCCACCCCCTGCCATGGCAGGAACACCTTCCGCTATCCCAGGTTGCCCCAAGCCCTGTGCAACATGGCTGTGGACACTTCCAGGGATGGGGCAGCCACAGCTGCTCTGGGAAACCTGGGCTGGGGCCTCACCACCCTGAGAGGGAAGAATTTCTTCCACTCCCCCATCTATCCCTGCCATCTGGCAGTGGGAAGCCATTCCCCCTCTTCCTGTGACTCCTGGCCCTTGTCCAAAGTCCCTCTCCAGCTCTCCTGGAGCCCCTTTAGGTACTGGAAGGGGCTCTGAGGTCTCCCTGGAGCTTTCTTCAGGCTAAGTACTTCCAGCATTCCCAGCCCAGCTCCAAAACAGAAGAGCTCCAGCCCTCAAAGCATCTCTGCGGCCTCCTCTGACTCATTTCAGAGGAACATCCTCTGAGGCTCCCCTGTTTTGCCCAGGACACATTTCCCTGTCCCACTCCTGCAGAGGCTGAGCCAGCCCTGGTCCCGCTCTCCCAAAGGGCTCCAGGCACTCCATGTCTGATCATCACACATGCACAGCATCTGCACAGGAGCCCTGGGCATTGAGAGGCACCGGCACCAAGCCCGTTCTGACCCTGATGCAGGATGTGAGTACCTCCAGCCCCAGGGCTCCCCCTTCCCCACAGTCACCCAGCAGGTGTGTCCAGATGTTGCCGGTCTCAGTGTGAATGCGGAAGATGCTGCGGAAGCAGGCGCGGAAGGAGGGCATGGGGGGCCGGTGTCCGTGCAGGAGGTAATCGTTGTCCTTTAGCCAGTCGGGCAGCACGTCGTACGGGATCACGCGCCAGCGCCCTTCCCACACCTGCAACACACCAGGGCATCAGGGCAGCCCCGAACCCACGGCAACAGCCCAGCCCCGGGATGCTCCTCAGGGAGAGCAAGTTTGGCTTCCCTGACATCAGGTGCCCTGTGGGACCCTGTAAGGCACTCACCCACATCCTGCCCTTTGCTCTCCAAAACCTCCCAGGCAGTGATTGTACCCCCACCTCAGCTCCCACAAAGACTGAGCAATTCCAGGACTCCCCAGGAAGCCAGGGGTGATTAACAGCCTCAGATTTAACCCTTCCACATCCACAGACTGTTCCCTGCAGTGGGAATTCCCATTTGATCAGGGAAGAAGCACAGGAGCCACAGTGACTGCAGGCACTGGGTGACACCTCAGCTGGCACTTGGACCCCTGGGCCCCATCCAGGCCTGCAGGAACATCTGAATTGCTCCCAGGTTTCCACTCACCATGACTGGGCCAACCCCCATCCAGCCATCCCCTTCCTACACCATTCCCAGGGATGCTGCTGGAAGCAGCCCAGCAGAGCTGGAGCCAGGTGCAGCCACATGGAGCTTTATGTGGACACATCCTGTCACCCCAAACCCAGGGATTGGAAAATCTGCTCCAAAATCAAGACTAGGGGACCGCGACAAGCTCCGGTACCTTGTACACAAACTCTTCCATCTTCTCCATGGCATGGTGAGCCTGCAGAGGCAGGGTCAGCACTCGCACCACCTCCTCCTCCTCCTCACGGGCCACTGGGCATGGTGGGTCCTCGGCCTGCAGCGAGAAGAGCCAGGAGGGAATCGCTCCAGCCCCCGGGAGAGGAATCATCCCTGCCCTTCTGAGAGCACCGGGCGCTTCATCCCTCTGACAGGATGGGCAGGACCTGCCTGTCACCCTCGTTTATACAACACACTGCTGCCTGACCCATCCCGGGCATGCTAATCCCAGATTTATCCTGTCGAAAAGTGGGACTAGCACCAGGGATCTTCATCCCTACAACCAAGGCTGGAATGGCCGCTTGGCCCAGCCGGGAGACCCGAGCTGGCCCGCCCAAGCAGAGGCAGCTCCGAGCTGGGAACGCTCTGGGTCCCGGCACAGCTCCCGCTCTCCTCAGCCGGGAAGGAATTCCGGAAGGCGATTCCCGGCCCTGTGGAAATGCTGGGGCACTGGAAACAGCCGGTACAGACACAGCGATCCCGGTGACATCTCTGGGAAGGACTATCCCGGCTCCATGCCTGCTTGGCAGGAGCAGTTTAGGCCTGCTCGGAACACGGACCGGCCCGAGGAGCAACACGGAGCACTTCTCCTCTAGCTCTTAATGGGATAACACGCGGATTCCCGGCATAATCCGCGAAGACGGAGCGAGGAGACTGAGCGTGGCTCGGGATCCCCTCCCGCCCCGGGCTCTCGGAGGGGCTCACGCTGGCCGCGCCGGTGGCTCCTTGGTCCCCCTTCTCTTCCAGGAGCGGCCCCAGCTCGGCGAGCTCCAGGTGCGCCCGCTCCCGCTCGCGGTCCCGCTCCCGGTCTCGGCCGGCGGCCGCAAGCCCGCTGCCGGCCCCGGCGGGGGCCTTGCGGGACGCCATCGGGGCGGCGGCTGCGTGCGGCTCCGAGGCAGCCGGTGAAGGTCCCTCCGCGTCCTTCTGCCGCCGCGCTGCGGGGGAAAGAAGCACAGAGTTACCGGGACCGAGGGGGCCGGCGGCAGGGCTCTCCCCGGGGGCTGGAAGCAGCGGACGCCCCGCTCCCCCGCCCGTCCCTCACCGGCCGCTACATCCCGCGGGCGGCGGCGGCGGCACCGGAAGCAACGCTGAGGGAACAGGAACGCACAGCGCTGGTTCCGGCCTCGGGGCCACGCCCCCGCCAGGGCCCCGCCCCGAAAAAGGATGCTCTATGATTGGTCGAGATCACTGTCTGTCTCTCTTTTCTCCCGCCCCAACGGCCTCCGCCCGCTGCGATTGGACGAGCCGCCGCGCTGGGGTGCCGGCGGAAGCCGCTCTGGCCGCGCGGCGCAGCTCTGTGGCTGCACGCTCCGTTGCCCCCTGGTGGCAGCCCGGGGTACCGCGGGGGACAGAGCCCCGAGCGCCCCGGGTGACACCTCGGTGACACTGACACCGCCGTCCAGAGGAATTATCGGTCCCCGAGATGAATTCTCTCACCTCTTGCAAACGTAACTGTCATAATTCAATTTCTCCATCAGAAGATGCTGTGATGAAGAACTTTGTGTTTCAAGCATTGAGTAAAGTCACATCGCCAAAACAAATATGCATTAGGCAGGCAAAGAATATGCTTTAGATATGCGAGTTCATGTAAATTTTACTGTATTTAACCTTTTACCCCTCGGTGTGCTTGATTTGTGGAAACCTCCTCTTTGTACCGGGTGCAGAATAAATAATGTTTCCTTTCTAACGTGACTCTGTGTTTAGAGAGCTCCTAAAGTAGGCAACAAGAGGAAACAGACCCTGTCATCCACCTGGGATGTCCCTGCGTCCCAACAGCCGATAGCCCTGCAGCACCACCTGCCCGCCCACGTGTGCCCATTGAGGGCTTTCCCGAACGGCCACAGCAATTATCAAAGGCCGAGGTCACCCCTGGCCTGGTGGGGTGGCTCGTCTTTCCCTGCCCACAGGTTTAATTTCCTTGGCTGACAAGAGCAGGAGACTCCCAGCCGCCGGCTGCACAATGGTGGATCCTGTTCCCCATCAATCATTCATGGCCTTGCTGCTGGAAGAGATTTCTTGGGGACTGCTGGAGTAGCAAGGGGGGAGAGATTTTCCGACCTTCGTGATGTTATATAGGTGCTGGCAGCACCTGGGAAGGTTGGAGGTACCTGGGTCGCCCACTGTCCCTGCAGGGTGAGTGGTGTGGGGGCTGAAAGGGACACAGGATTTAGAGGGGACATGGCTTTGGACGGGACATGGAATTTGTAGGGGACACACGATTTGGTGGGGACACAAGGTCTGTAGAGCACATGGGTTTGTAGGGGACACAAGATTTGGAGGGGACACAGGGTTTAGACGGGACAGAGGACTGGAGACATGGGGTTTGAAGGGGACGTGGTTGGAAGGGGACACGGATTTGGAGAGGACACAGGTTTGGGGCTTTTTGGGGTGTTGTGGGAGACGGTGGGGATAGAAGATGATGTGGGAATTTTGGGACGCTGCATCCCCCCACATTCTGCTGGAGCCATGGGGTCCAGGACAAGTCAGGGTTGGCTGTGGTCAGGGCTCTGCTCTCCTCTCTGTAGGGACAAATACTGCCGTGTGTCCCCTCCCGGTGTCCCCATGGGTGTCTTGAGCTGCATGAAGTACCTGATGTTCATCTTCAACGTGCTGGTGTTTGTGAGTCCCCCTGGGCCCTGTGGTGTGCAGGGGTGGAGGGAACCTGTGCCTGGGGACCAGTAACTCCAGCTGGCTCAGGGGTGGGTGACACCAGTCCCAGGGAGGGAACCAAGGGCTGAAGCATCCCCCATCCACATGGGGTGACATTTCTGCCTGGCTCAGGGGTGGGTGACATCCATTCCCAGGGAGGGGACCAAGCCTGGGACATGCCCTGAGCCCGTGATCATCTCCTGACCACCCCTGCAGGCTGGGGGAACGTGCCTGGCAGCCATGGGAGTCTGGGTGGCCGTGGACCCGGCTGGTTTCCAGGGCATCGTGGCCGCCAGGGCTGTGCTGAGCGCGGGTGCGTGGCTGCTGCTGGCCGTGGGCATCGCCCTGTCCCTGCTGGGCTTCCTGGGCTGCTGCGGGGCCCTGCGCCGGAGCCGCCCGCTCCTGCTGCTGGTGAGAGAGGGCAGATGGGCGGGAAGGGCTGCAGGATATGGCCAGGGGGCTCTGGGGGCAGGAGTCATGGGCTGAATGGGGGCATTGCTGGGATGCAGGTGCTCCTGGGGGAGCGAGGAGCTGGTGCTCCACATCCTCAACATGTCCTGCCATCCACTCCCCACCTCGTGAGTCTCAATTTAGAGCCCAGAGGATTTATAAAGCCACCAAGTAGGGTCAATTCTCTCTGAAGCCACTGGCTTCTCTCACATGGCATTTCCAAGATGACCCCGCTGCTGGTAAGGGGCAGAAAAACACCTGTCTGAATACCAGAACCCCCATTTCTTCGGCATCATCAGTTCCTTGCAGACACTGCTTGTTGTTAACCCCTGTCTTGCAGCCACAGTGGTCAGAGATGTGGCATCCATCCCCAGGAGCTGTACTCGTGTCCCTGGTCTCGGGGACACAGGGCACAGGCAGGGATGGTGCAGAGGAGGGCTGGGATGATGTGAGCAAGCTGCTGGTGGGATCAGGCTGGTCTCTGACTCCTTCACCTGCTGCCTTCCAGTTCTTCATCCTCGTCAGCCTCATCTTCCTCATGCAGCTCATTGGGGCCGTTCTCTTCCTGGTGCACTGGAAACAGGTACCAACACCATCCCCAGTGTCACCAGCCTCCCTCTGTCATGCCATGGCCATGGCTCTGAGTCCACCAGGCAACTGGGGCTGGTGGAGGGACACCCTTCCCCTCACCTCCATCATCAGCAGCACAACACAAACTGCAAAGCAGGTGGAGGGGATCCACTGGGTGCCCAATTCCCCTCAAAGGGAGCTAGTCCTGAGCAGAGTGGGAGAGGAACAGTCCCAACCCTGGCACCAATTCCACAGGTCCAGCCTGAGCACTTCCTGTCTGAGTTGCAGAGGAACTATGGTGGGGACGAGGGTGCTGAGGTGTTCTCCACAGCCTGGAACACCCTCATGGTCACGGTGAGCAGCTGGGAGGCTCCTGGGGCATGCACAGGATCCACCAAGGGTGACCATGGTGATGATGTTTCCCTTCTGTTCCAGTTCTCGTGCTGTGGTGTTTTAGGACCCGACGATTTTGGGAATGGCTCCCGCTTCCAAGAGCTGCACCCAGGGATGCCATGGCCACGGGCATGCTGTGCCCGGGATGGGCTTCTACAGGCGGGAGAGCTCCTGGGCTGGGAGCAGTGCCAGGACAGAAGCCCTGGCTACATCCATGAGCAGGTACGGCACAACTGCTGAGTCTGTGTACATGTCCCAGCCTCAGCCAGGCTCACGGAGGAGAGCATGAGGGACAGAAACTAGGGACATTGCCTGGTTGTGGTTCTACAGTCCAGTGGCTCCCAAAGTCTTCAGCTCGTCCTGCCCCACAGGGGACCCCCCCATCCCCCTGAAACCCAGTCCCCCTCTGGGCTCCCAGTGGCCATGGGGAGCATGAGAGAGCCCTTCCCTCCTCTCTCTGCCCCAGGGCTGCTTCTCTACCTTCGGCAAGACCCTGCAGAGGTACATCTCCCTCCCTGGGACCTGCAGCTTAGCCGTGCTGGGCATTGAGGTAATGAGGGGGGCCGGGGACAGGGCAGGAGGAACATCCACTCCTTGTGGCAGGGGGTTGCTCAGTGAGCACAGAGAGCACAAATGGGCTCAGGTCTGTCTTGGGGCACAGAGCCTGCTCTCTGCTGCAGATAGGGCAGGGGAAGGAACAAGGAAGGGTTTGTTTTACTCCCCCTGGGTCTCCTTGCCCTGGTGTCCCTGTGCAGCACCAGGAGAGCTCGAGGGGCACAGGATGGCCCCAGGCCAGGGATCCTCCAGCCCCTCCCTGCCCCTGGCCTGGCCCGGCCCTGCTATGGGGCTGACCCTTTCCCATCTCCATCATTCCAGATCTTTGCCATGTTCTTCGCCTTCTGCCTTTACTACAACTTTGACTGAGTGGGACAGGGACACGCCCAGGGCTTTGGGAGCAGCTGAGGCCTCAGCCTTTCATCACCCAGCAGAGATCAGCTCATCACTGTAAAAACGACTCAGACCCCGGGCGGGAATGACCAAATAAAATTTAATTAGAACCTGATAAGTTACAAAGCAAAGAGGGGACAGCGCTAGGAGCATAGTGACACTCTCTCTGCTCACCAGAGGCTCAGCTCACAAAATGGCATCTTTGCCTTTTATACACTCCAGGTTGCATCAGCCACATTAGTATTCATACACAGTCCTTCTATGTCCTCCCAGCACTTCCCAGTGGGTAAAGTCCGTGGCTTTACCCATACATATATATATATATATATATACACTTGGCTCCTCCTGGGGTCCATGACCTCATTCTTCTGAGTAGATTTGGCTCCTCCCAAGGTCTGTCTGTTAGCCCTCTGTGCCTCTCCTTGGTGGAGCCCCTCTTACATCTTGATTGCTGGTGAGATGTTATCCTGTCAAGTGTCCCACCACAATGTCCCCCACTCCCTGCCACCTCTTGCAAGGGGCAGGTATCTGTGTGGCCCTGCCCCCCATTTTGACAGCTCTGTTGGCCAAAGCTGCCAGGCAGCAACCACACTGTGGGAGGGGAGGCTTGGAGGGAGAGCAGAAAACGGTTCAAAACCAAACTGGAACAACAAAAGTACGTGTCAAAAGAACTGTAAACCTTAACAGAACTTTTTCTCACCCTACTTAATAACTCCTCGTTTGCATGAGCCAATCACTACACCTTATTCATTACAATCCCCCCCTTTGTCTCTTGATACCTCATTTATTTGGCTCATGCAACTGAGTCTCATTTCCAATTTCATTACAACACTTGAAATTGACCAACCCAACAATAACCATATTTATTTAAAATTTTCCAACCCAACATCAACCACATTACAACATCCAATTCATATAGTGTCTAGGAAAATCAACTTCTCTTAACTTGTTCTCCTTATATCTGATTATACTTGAATGAGTCTTAACAGTATCTGTTGACGTGGTTGAGGGCAGCAAAAACCTTGGGTCTCCCTGAGAAAATGATTGATGGCTCTCATAGCATGGGTAGTCCTCTGTAACAAAAGGCAAGTGACAGACAAAAATGGGAGTAACAAAGGACTGGTATGGCTTTTACTTCCACCCACCATGCCTTATAGGGTTGCTACCTATAGAAGGTGTGTATGATTTTCCTGGTGGCAAGTACAGAGGCCAACCCGGTCTTGCCCTCCATCCCTTTGTTACTTCTCCCAATTTTGCCACCTTCCAATTTTAGCTGCCTTAGTGCTTTTTCCATTATGATCTTTTCCTGGTTCTCTGAGCCCTTCCCATTTAACAGACTCTAGTAGTTTCCATCCACAGAGAGAGATAACCACAATAATACATCACATACTAATGTCAATACATTACACCCCCTCCCTTTTGACAAATACAATCCCGGTCTTGCTGCTGGGAGCTGAAGTGTCTTTCCCTGGTGTGAAATCACGGTGTCTCAGAGTCCATACAAACTTGGCTGTCTTTCCCCATTTTCTGTGCTCCTTGGAACATTCTCTGGATTATTTGGATCACCTCAGTTCATTACCTCTTAATCCCTGTTTAAGAGTCAGTTTTATCACCTGGTTCAGATGTTATAGTCCACTTCTTGGGTTCTCCCACAGGTCCTTTGACTCGGCTTGGGTCCACCCTCGTTCAGCAGTTCTGACGCCCATCTCGGTTGTTATTAGCACTTGAAAGGGACCTTCCCATTATGGTATCAATGGTTGTTCATTCCAGGATTTAATTAACACCCAATCCCCAGGTTTTATGTACCTTGAAATCTAGAAGGGAAACTTGGAGAATCATTCCTCGTTTTTGTAAGTCCTCTAGATTTTGGGCTATAGTCTTAACATATTTCATGACATTTACTTGCTCCTCTTCATAGATTGCAACTTCATGGGTTGAAGCTAAAAAGGGTAACCCAAATATCATCTCATAAGGGGATACACCTAGGTCAGACCAAGATTATATTCTAGCCCATAGTAATGCTAGGGGTTATCATCTTATCCAAGACATTTGAGTCTCTATCATTGACTTAATCAAGGTTCTTTTAAGGGCCTGATTCATCCTCTCAATCCATCCAAAACTTTGTGGGTGCCATAGCGTATGTGAATCCCTTTTTATTCCCTCTGCTTGGACTATCTGTTGTAAAACCTCGGAAGTGAAGTGTGTCCCCCTATCTGAATCAATCCTCTTCACCATGCTGTACAGGGGAGTAATTTGTTCTAACAGCATCTTGGAGACAATACAACAGCACACAGCAGGTGTAGCCTCGACCCAGCGAGTCAAATGATCACTAAGACCAGTAAGTATTTCCATCACTGGATCTGGAAAGTTCGGTGAAGTCTACTTGTGTACTTTGAAAGAGTCTTAGGGCTAGTTCCTGACCTCCCGAGGTTACTTTTCTCATTGCCTTTTTGATCACCTTTTGACAAACTCCACACTTATCAATTACTTGTTTGCTATTCCAAAGACTCCTACACACCCATAATTCTTTAAAAACTCATCACAGAGGGCTCAGGTACCCCAATGGGTCTTTTGGTGTAGTCTGTCTAATTCTTCTTTGGTAAGGGGTCTATTTAACATTTGCCTTCTGTCTGGGAGCCTTCAGATACCTGCATCATTCTTCTCTGCCCCTACCTCCTTCAATCTGTCCTCTTCTGGTTTACTAAACCTTGGAATCCCTGATTCTTTGTCTTTTGATATTAGGACTATCATCACTCTCTCCTCCCTGTTTTCTGCAGCATCCTTTGCTTCTCTATTGGCCAGATTGTTTCCTCTGATCTCTATGGCCACTCCCTTCTGGTGACCCCTTAATATGGACTGCAGCAACATCTTCTGGTAACCTCAGGGCTTCTGAGACTTCCGGGATCAACCTTTCATGTATCAGTCCCTTCCCTCTTGAGTTAAGCAGCCCTCTTTCTTCCCTTATTTTTCCGAAGGTGTGCACTACTCCAAAGGCATATTTTGAGCCAGTATAGATTGTCCTTTTTTTATGGTCTAGTAGTTTTAAAGCCTGGACTGAAGCATACAACTCACAAGCTTAGGCTAGTGGACTAGGCAGAGGGCAAGTTCCCTTTTTCAATTACCATCATCTTTTGTTCATTTTTGATGGCAAACCCAGATTTCCATCGCCCTTGTAGATACCTTGAGAAGCCATCTATATACAGGATCTTTCCTCCTTGGAGGGGCTGGTCAGTCAGGTCCTCCCTCACCTTGGTTTGGTATTCAATTTTGTCCATACAGTCATGTTCTAATTCTCTGACTGGCTCCCCATTGAGCGTGATTTAAATACCTATCTGTAACTTATTCCAAATCATCTCCATGTATTAATATGACCTCATATTTGAGTATCCAAGAGCCTGTAAGCTGCTTTTCAGCCTTTTGGTTTGAGATATTTCTTACTGAATGGGGAGTATATACTTGTAACTTTTCCTCAAAGGTTAATTTCCAGCTCTCCTCTACCCTCAGTGATGCAGCAGCTACAGCTTGAATGCACAAGGGCCACCCCCTGCTAATAGGATCCAACAACTTAGACAAGTATGCCACAGGTTTCTAGATCCTCCCCAATCCTGGGTTAGGACCCCTTGGGCCACCCCATTGTCCACATTCACAAATGGGTGAAAGGGCTTTTTTAGAGCAGGAAGCCGGAGGGTGGGGGCAGTTACTAATTTTTGTTTTAATTCCTCAAATCTGTTTTCATCCTCCTCTGTCCAGATTACCTACTCTTCAACTAACATTTCATACAAAAACTTAACAGCCTTGGTGTATCCCTCAACCCATAATCAGCAATATCCTGGTAATCCTAAAATCTGCCTTATCTTTTCTTTGTTTTTGGTTTTCTCCCTTCCTGGATGTAACTGTCAGCTGCCTTTACTAATTCTATGACCCAAATCTGCTCCACAAATTGGATTTTTTTCTTTGACACTTTCAATCCCTGAGTTCCTAGAAAATTTAAAAGGCCTATTGTGGCTTCCTTAACTTCTCCTTCCTCAGTCCCAGAAAGTAACAAGTCATCTACGTATTGTATGAGTTTAATTTCAGGACTCAGGGTAGAGGATGGCCAGGTCTCCTCTATGGCCTGCCCAAACAAATTCGGGCATTCCATAAACCCTTGGGGTAATCTCATCCACCTCAGTTGTTGTTTTGTTCTCATGGTAGGATCCTCCCACTCAAAAGAAAGGATGTCCCAACTCTCCTCAGCCAAAGGACAAACCCAAAAATCATCTTTAAGATCTATTACACTGAACCATTGATGTGAAGGGGGAATCTTACTTTAGAGAGTGTACACGTTAGGAACCATGGGATATCAATCAATAGTCCTTTTATTCACTTCTCTCAGATCCTGTACCAGTCTGTAGATACACTATCTGATTTCCGAATGGGTCGAATCAGGGTAATGTGAGGAGACGTTCATGACTCCAGAGTTTTATCCTGATCAGAGAGTCAGTAATGGGTTGTAACCTTCCTTGCCCTTCCAAGGAGATAGGATACCGACGAACTTGGATTGGGCAACTTTCATCAGTTATTGTAATCGCAATGGGCATCATGTCCAGTTTTCCCTGATTCTTGAGTCCTACCCATAAAATTTGGTTTATTTTCTTTTCATCATCGCCTTTTAATTTGAACAGTTTCACAACCATTTCCCCTTCTTTTGGTAACACCCCAGTTCCTAATTGTACTTGCAAATCCCTCCCAAGGGGATGATCCTGCCCCCAGTACCAATAATATGTCTCCCATTCCTGTTTTATGACTCCCATCAAAGGTTACCTGTTTGATAACAGGCACCTGAAAGCCTTCTCCTTTTGCTCCTGTTACCTGCAAAGACTCTTGGCTCTCCTCACATCCTTTTGGAATCTTCTGTACACATGTTCTCTCAGCTCCTGTGTCAACTAAAAACTCAAAAACTTCTTCTCTGAGGGGACCTAAGTATAGGCTTATCAAGGGCTCATGATGGTATTTTGTCCCCAGAAGATAGAGCCCCTGACACCCCTAGTCCTCTGTCTCATTTTGTGCTTCCCTATACACTTGTAAATTCCTTCTCCTTTGAGGACAATCCCTCCTCAAATGTCCCTTTGTCCTACAATAAGAACACCTGAAATTCTGATCTTGGTTTGTTGTTCTCACTCCACTATCTAAATCTCTATTTCTTTGAGGACAATCCTTCTTTAGATGTCCTTTTCCCTTACAAAAAAAGCACATGAAGCCTTGATATTGTTCTGTCGATTCCGCTCCACCCTGCCTATCACTGTCCCTGAATATCCTCGGTTGACATTCCCCTCTATCCTTTCGAGGGGTCCTACTCCTAACAGATCGACTCCCTTCTCTTAGTGCTGCCACCATAACCTTGGCTTTTGTCTTTGCCTTCTCCTCTTCTCTTCCCACATAAGCATTCTGAGCCTCTCTCAACAGTTCATTCAATCCTCATTCCTGCCAATCCTCAAGCTTTTGTAATTTCTTTGGAAATCTGGCCAAGCATGCATGACAAAACTAACCTTTAATAGTGTCTTCCCAGCTGCTGATTCTCGGTTGATGCCACAGTACTGTCTCACATTCCTTCTGAGCCTTTCCTCCATGGGGGTTTCATCCTTCTACTGTCATTCCATCAAAAGCTTTACTCACATTTTGATTTTGTGGAGCAGCCTCCTTTATTCCTCTAATTATCAATTTTCTATAATCTTCCATATTTCATCTCCCCTCCTCGTTGTTGTGGTTCCAGGGGGAATGTTGGATGGGCATCTTTTTTTCCCCATTCTGGTCCATTCCGGTGCTCTCTATCCCAGATTCCTATACCTGCTATCCTGATCATTTGTCTTTCCTCTGGGGTAGATAGTATGCCCAGGATTGCATTTTGTCCCAAGTACAGGTGTTTGATCCTAAAAACTGATCCACCTGTTCCAACAAACCAATAGGGTCATCTAACAATCCTTTAAACTCTTTCCTAAAAGGCTGCACTGCAGAAGGGTTGAGAGGAGCACTCACAAACCCCATCCCCCCTTGCACCCCCCCCACCAGTACTTCTCTAAGGGGATATATCCCGACTTGATGATTCTTGTTCTCATTCTCACACCTTTATTTTGCTTTACTTCTGGTATTCTGGCTAGGCCCATCTGGGGTTACCGCCTTCTCTGCGGACACTAATACTTCTGGGGATATTGGTGCACTTTGGGCAACAGAGTAGGCTGGTTCTGCTGGAAATACCAGTGCATCCAGGGCCATGGGAAATGGCAGAGGTAAGTTATCTACAGGATCTCATTCCTTTTTCTGTGACTAAAGGTTTTGACCTCTAAGGGAAAAAATCTCCTCTTTCCAGCAGGGCACATATTCACCTTCCTCCTGATTGTATGGTTCTTTGGCATTAACCTGTATTTGCAGGGCTTGGCAAATCCACCCCTCAAGTGACCCATACTGAGGCTAAAAGACATGATCGGGCTGTATTTCCTCCTTTGTCCACTCTATCATGAAGTACCGTATAATTTTTACCTTATCCTTCCCCCTTGTATCAGAGGGATGCTCCCATTGGGATAGTTTTAGTTCCAGGGGGCTATCAGATGCTATACTCCGAGGTACCCTCATAATTTCTTCCTAAGGCTTTCCCTGCTCTTTCGCTGCCCCATGTTATTAGTTTGGGACTACCTTCTGCTACCCCTCCTGCCTCTGCCCTGTTGTCTAGCAGTTAAGATTTCCCCCTTGGGATCCCCCTCCGCCACCACTGCCCCTTTGCCTGGTAACCAAGCCCCCTCTTCAGGGGTCCCCTGGGGCTGCACTCCTCCCTCTGTGGCTCGTCGTATCCCCTCTGCCTCCCGACATGTGCTTGATCACTGCTGTGCTTACTCTGCACGTCCTGCGCGCTTCCCCTGCCTCCGTGCCCTCCGTACATGCCGCATGTTCCCGCTGCAGTGGCCATCACCTTGCCTCCTGTGCCTCCCTGCCACTGGGGTTTCCCCGCTCCCTCTCTTCTGCCTCCAGCCTCCTGGGGTTTCCCTGCCTCCCTCTGGAGTGTCCTGCCTCCCAGGGTCTCCCCACCTTTGTCTTTTGTGTCCTGCTGCCCGGGTTCTCCCTGCCTTCATCCCAAGTGTCCTGCTGTTGTATTCATATTGTTGTATGTCAAATTTCTAGAGTCTCATACCTTCTGGGTGGTTTTCTCACAGCAGCTCCTCACAGCAGCTCCTCACAGCAGCTCCTCACAGCAGCTCCTCACAGCAGCTCCTCACAGCAGCTCCTCACAGCAGCTCCTCACAGCAGCTCCTCACAGCAGTGTTGTCGTTGCTTCTCAGTCAGGGCTCCTCTCCAGCCCTCCCTGAATGCCTCACCCCCTTTTATCCCAGCTACCTCCACGGGCTACAGCTGCTGCCCAATTAAGGACATCACAGCTGCAGCCCGTTTAGAATAACTAGAATCAGGGCAGGGTCACTTATACAATACAGAGATCTTTTACTGCAATACATATATTTACTCAGGCCCCTATATCCTGCCACCCAGGGCTTCCCCATCTCCCTATTACCTAGCGCCAGAGACTCCTGCCTCTCCAGCTACCCGCCCAACCATCCAGTGTCTCCTTGCTCCGATGGACTCTGGTACAGGTCCTGTGTGAGGCTGCTGGAGCTGTGGCTCCCACACCTGGATTAGGGGCACTGGCCAAACCTCTCCTGTCCACTCGTGTTGGGTCTCCATCCATGTAAAAAAAAATGACCACAGCAAAAAAAGGAAAATTTACCTTTGCCTTATTCTCGTAACTGGGTTATTCTCATTCCCAGTTATCCAGCTAGAGTCCAAGGGCCCACCAGAGGCCCAGGATGGGCTGCTGAAATCAGTGAGGCCGGCCTCCCCACATAAGTGACCCTAGGGGTCCTCATAATCAGTGGAAATATCCCAGACAAGTCTCCCCAAAATTGTTAGAAATTACTCACACCCCAGGTGGGAATGACCAAATAAAATTCAATTAGAATCCGTTAAAGTTACAAAGCAAAGAGGGAACAGCGCTAGGAGCATAGTGACACTCTCTCTGCTCACCAGAGGCTCAGCTCACAAAATGGCATCTTTGCCTTTTATACACTCCAGGTTGCATCAGCCACATTAGTATTCATACACAGTCCTTCTATGTCCTCCCAGCACTTCCCAGTGGGTAAAGTCCGTGGCTTTACCCATACATATATATATATATACTTGGCTCCTCCTGGGGTCCATGACCTCATTCTTCTGAGTAGATTTGGCTCCTCCCAAGGTCTGTCTGTTAGCCCTCTGTGCCTCTCCTTGGTGGAGCCCCTCTTACATCTTGATTGCTGGTGAGATGTTACCCTGATGTGGGGAATGCAAGCACAGAGAGCTCCCAAAGCCTCAAACATACAACCTCGGAGATAGAGATGGATACAGTGTTTGACCTAAGACCTTGGAGAAGGCTTGAAGATTTAGAATAAAAAATTGAAACAGACACAGAGTAAGAATAAAGATTTGTAGTTTAAGCAGAAAAATGTTTTATGCAAGGAGAAATATGCCTCATGTATGTTAATAAATATGTTAGCAAGATAGTAGAAAATTTTAGTGTAGTAATGGAACTTGTTACAGAGTTAGTAAAAAGTAGAAGATAGAGCAATAAGTTTCGGTAGAGTTATATAACTGGATAAAAAAAGATGCATTACGGCAAAATAGTATAAAAAATAGCAATGAATTATTGTTTTAGGAAGATGCTAGTGAGCTTTGTGGAAGTAGCTGATTGGATAAGAAATTTATAAAAGACATTGTAACTAGAATTAAAACAGCTTCTGGTGTGATGGTGTTGGATGCAACAACCTTATGGTCTCACCTTCCATGAGACTGATTTTGCAATAAACCATATTTTAATCACGTCATCAGTTGACCCTGTGTACTCTGTATAGCAAACAATTGTTGCCCACCATGTGAGGAACAACACTTTTGTCTCAGTTTGGGACTACCCCAGAGGACAATTAAAAGGCTGCTGAAAGGAAGCAGATTCTGTGGAATATTTACACCTGAGATGAGGGTGGGTCGAGCTCTAATTGGCTGCTGAGAGGCAGCAGAATAACTGTGCTTGCTGGATCAAGCCTGGCCTGAGCTCGACTTGGATCACCTGCAAAGAGAGCACAGGTGAGCTCTGGGGAACAGGTGTTTTGCGGAGAAAAGAAGAGAACTCCACAACTTTGTAAAAGTTGTAAAGCTGGTATGTTTGTTTATTGCAGCGCTGGACGCATGCAGAGATTTCTCTCCCTAAAAGTGCATGCGTGCCTCTGAGAACTTCAGATCTCCTTTTATCTCCCCTTCCAAATACATGCATACAGTTTCACAATAGGTTCATACATATTCATTCTTATGGACTCCGCGTGACATTTATCGCCAGTTCCTCTTTATCAAAAAGAATTCCTGGGTCAGGGTGGCATGCCCTTGCAATCATTTCTGGTTTTTTTTCTCTGTCTCTCTCTGTCTCCTCACTATCTCTGTCCTGCAGTTTTCCCTTCAGGTTTGGCCTTACAGACTTTTCACCCTTCCTAGACATTTCACCTAATTCAAAATGGATTTTTACTCTGGGGGGATTTTTGCACTCTGTCTCACAGGACAAGAGATGTCCAAAGAACAGAGAGACATTTATACCTGTTTAAAATACTGATAAGATCTAATTCCCATGCCATACCTAAGCAAGAACTTAAAAGATCTTTTAAGTTGGGTACAAAAAAATTTTGCAAATGCAGATCTTGAGTCCGCTTTTACTATGTCTCTTTCGGATGCTGTTGGAGTTGAACTTTATGATGCAATCTCTCATTGAGATTTTACGACTGCTAAGTTGCTCCCATGTCCTTACTGAGATATTCAGCAATAGTCTAGTCCAGCTGCACCTTTGGTAGCTCCTTCAGCTCCACAGAGCCCACCGCCGCCCACTGTGGCTGTGCCTGCTTGGCCGCACGCGTGCCTCTGGTGTGCTCCCCTCCTGCCTCTGCTCCTGCTGCGCTGGCGGCAGCTGTGCTTGCAGCTGCAGCTTCAATTATGCTGCCCTTAGCTGCTTCTAACACCACAGAGGAGGGAAAGATGAGAAGGAGCTTGGAACTTTTAAACAGATTATGGGGGTCCTGAAGCTAGAAAATGATCATACTTTTGAAGAAGAAATTGATCTGCTAGACCCCGGTCCCACAGATCCAGATTTAAAACTTGACTTGTTCCCTTCTCACCATAGAGACTCCCCGATCCTTTCTAAATCAAAGGATTTTTCAAAAAACAATTTAAAATTGACTGATTGGGCTGAAACATGGCACAAAGCAATAAAAGAAAGAAACTTTGACTTAGCATGTGACTGGCTCCTAGCTATGCCAGTGAAGTACGTCAGGCAGAACATAAATCCAAGCCAATGACACATGATGAGATTAAAGACTTGCAAAAAGCTATTAAAGCTTAGGCTCACCGTATTTTAAACAACTGTTGAAAGGCATTTATGGTAATTATGATTTAACACCTTATGATTGTCATTATGTCTCATCCATCATTCTAACGGACTCGCAATATGTTTTGTGAGATTTAAAGTGGAGAAGGCTTCTTAATAGGCTGATAAAAATTACACAGGAGGTGCAAATGCTGCTCTTACAATTGCCCATCTGGCTGGAGGTTGGCCTCACAACAGAGCAGAGGATCAAGCAGTTGAATTACCTAGGGTTGTGCTTGCTGACATTAAAGATGCTGCTCGCAAGGCTATCCTGCAAGTTCAGCTGGCAGGGAGCCCTGAAGGGTCTACACACAAAGAAGGCAAGGAATGTCTGAGCCATTCACCACCTTCATAGATCACTTAACACAGACTGTTGAAAGGCAATCTGATGGCGATTTAGTCCTTCCATGTATGCTTGTATGCTTTGTAATCTTGCCTTTGCAAATGCTAATGAAGAATGTAAAAAGATTATTTGTGCCTTGGCTGATATACAGCCAGACCTGCCTCAGATGGTTGAAGCTTGTAGTAAAATAGGCGGTCCACAGCATATAGTTGCAAACCAAGCAGACACTTTAGGAAAGAGACTTGAAGAAGCCTTTGCACCACAGGCAGAAGTGATAGACCAGTAACTTATAAGAACCCTCACTGCTCTTAACACCTCAACAGAATACTTTTAAGGCAGTAATTCAAGCAGAGACTGTTAAAAAAGTATGTTTCTGATGTGGAAAACCTGGACATGTAATAAAAAGCTGCTCAGAGCCCTCAGAAAGCACAAAACCACATACTCTTTGCCCTAAGTGCAGGAAAGGAAGATACTATGTAAGTCAATGCCACTCAAAGTTTGATGATTCTGGGAGGCCTTCCTTGGGAAACTCAAACGTGAACGTGCAGCAGCACTGCGTGACGACACCAGTAGTGGCAGCCCAACAACCCAAAAACTTCAAACTGGTGAAGCAAACTGGAAACTTTGGCCAGATACCATTTGCGAAATCATCAGTAATTTTGCAAGCAACCCCAAGTTGTTGCCCTCAGAGGCACAAAGTGAACTGGCAACTTCCAAATTAATACTTTTTACGAATGAGATTCATGTTGCAGTTCCCACAGGAGTTACTGGAAAATCGCAGAAAAGACAAGATTTTTTAATTATGGGGAAAGACAGAAACTGCTTTCTAGGGTTTGTTGTTTATCCAACCATTGTTTCAGCTAACTGTAATGAAGAACTTACAGTCTTAACTCAAGCATATCAACCACCATCAGTAATTCCAGAAAAGATCCCAATAGTAACAGCTACTGCTTTACCAGCTAACCTGGCTGAGTGAGTTTGGTTAACAAAATGCCAGTCACCACCTGAAAGCTCTGACATGGAGACTGATGTCTTTTGGAAAAAGTGCATCGGCCGTGATCAACCACAGATGACCTGCTACTGATGCATAATAACCAGTTTACAATTACAGGCTTGTAAGACACTGGCACAGATGTCCCAATTATATCTCACAGGTTTTGCCTGAGAGATTGGAAGTTAATAACACTCTCTCACAGTGATTGGGGGAGCCAAAATAGGATTACAGAGTGAACATATGATTACTGTTACAGGACCTGAAAGGAAAACAGCAGCCATGTGTCCTTTTGTCGTACAAAAACCCGTCAAAGTGTAGAGAAGAGACCTGCTGTCCCAGTGGGGAACAAAAATAGAAATGAGTTTTTGATGGGGGCCACGACAGCACTCACCACTCTAAAGATGTTGTGGGAAACCAACGATCCTGTTTGGGTGGACCTGTGGCCCCTAGAAGATAAGAAACTTAGTCCTCTTAAAAAATTGGTCCATGAACAACTGCAAAAGGGCCACATCAAACCAAAAAACATCCCCTGGAATTCACCAGTATTTTTCATACACAAGAAAAACTCTGACTCTTGGAAATTGCTTCATGATCTTAGAAGAATTAATGAAATTATAGAAGACATAGGACCTCTACAACCGGGACTTCCTTCTCTTTAAATGATCTCAAAAGATTGCTCTCTTGTTATCATCAATCTAAAAGATTGTTTTTTCAGTATTCCACTTCATCCAGAAGATGCCTCTCTTTTTGCCTTTTCAGTTCCAAGCATCAATAGACAAGAGCTTTTGCAAAGATATCACTGGGTAGTTCTCCCTTAAGGGATGAAGAATTCACCCACTATTTGCCAATGGTTTGTAGCACGAGCCTTGTCTCCAGCTTGACAGAAGCATCCTCAAGCAATGATTTGACATTATATGGATGATTTGCTTATTGCAGCACCAACACAAAAGGAGATGGAAGAAGCTCATGACTGTGTAATCACAGAAGGTCAAAATGCTGGACTAGAAAATCTTACATGAAAGACAAAAGAATCCTCACCATTATTGGAATATGAATCCCAATATTACCAGTTATATTGTGCCTGGGCCAGTCTGACCCTCGCTGCTGGGCCAAAGGCAGCAACTGTGGTGTAATCACCCCAGAGATACCTTGGCTTGCTGGAGATTGCAGCAGGGCACTGAACAAGTCCAGGCTTGTTAGGAACTCGTTTACCTCAAGAGGACAGCTTCAAGCGAATGGCGAGGAGGAAAAGGAGATGGATTCTGCTGGAGGGTTTAATCCAGAGGTTTATTCCATGGTTACAGAGGTCTGAATGTGAGCAACTGCTCCAACAGAATAATGACCGCATGGCCTGATCACCTTTTTAAGCTCCCGGGGCAGGGGGAGGGGAGGGGACAGCTGAGCACCAACCAGGTGAGAGGGGCAGGGTCTCAGGGGGGGATGACACCTAGACAGGCCAATGACCCCCAGGCATAGGGGCATCTTTTGAACTTGACCAACCACACGACGCCTTGCTGGAATGTTAAGCCTGATTGACAGGACTCACTCAGCAAGGGGCGAGGGGGAAGGGAGAGGTGGGTATTGGCACACCTGGGGAAGGGACCCGGAAGACACACCGCAACACACCATCAAGGTATTTAGGATGGAAAATAAGAGGACAGTAAATTATGCCACAAAAATACAACTTCAGACCAGTGTTGATACTTTGCAAGATTTACAGCAACTTTTAAGAGAAATCAATCTGATTAGACCTGTGTTAGGGATTACTAATGATGAACTTGTACCACTTCTTGATTTGTTGAGAGGAAACTGTAACATTAATCTCCTAGAATTTTTACACCTGAAGGTCAAAAAGCCCTTTGAAAAGTTACTGAAGCTCCTCAACAAAGACAAGCGCACTGTTGTGTAATACCACAACCCTTTTTTCTTGCAGTATTAGGAGAAAAAATGCAGTTGTATGGTCTCATATTTCAACGGGACACTTCTGAAAAAGATCCTTTGCTGATAATAGAGTGGATTTTCTTACCTTGCAGGTCCCTAAAAATTTTTTACAACATTAAAAATGATGGCTCAGATCATAATCAGAGCCAGAGCAAGATTGCTAACTACAGCAGACCAAGATTTTTTTGTGATTTACCTTCTTTGAAAAAGAAATATTTTCATTGGGCATTACAACATTCAGAAGACTTACAAATTGCATTGCTAAATTATTCAGGTGTTTGTTTAATATGATTACAGATTCTGTTTATGTTGCTACTGTGGTCAGAAGAATAGAATGACCAGTTTTAAAAATTTTTAATAATGATAACCTGTGTCATTATCTCACATGGCTTTACTAAATTTTACAAAAGAGAACTAACACAAATATGGGAAAATATGTTTCCCATAAAAAACAAATATGTTTCCCATATTGAGGCACATTCTTTGCTTCCAGGATTTTTAGCAGAAAGAAATGCAAGAGCAGATAAATTAACAACGGTTGTTGCAAATACCTTACCCAATATTTTTGAACAAGCAAAACTGAGTCATGCCTTTTTTCATCAAAATGCACAAGCACTTATGTGAATGTTTCGTATTTCTAAAGATCAAGCAAAAGCAATTATAAATGCTTGCCCTGATCGTAAACTTGTGCAGCCTCTCATGTCCACAGGAACTGTCAACCCACAAAAGTTGCAAAGCTTGCAATTATGAGATATCATCAAATATCCATCTTTTGGGAAATTTAAAAACATTCATGTGTGAGCAGACACTTTTTCAGGCGCAGATTTTGCTTCCTTACACACAGGAGAAACTGCCAATTATGTTTGTCAACATTTTTTGCAAGCATTTTCTTCCTTAGGTGTACCTAGAGAAATAAAGCTAGACAGTGGTCCTGCATATTGTCCTGGTTTAGGGCAAATTTGGTAGAGAATCTGCAAAGGAGGGCCCCTCCAGAAAGCAAACCCACACGGCCCCTCCCCCCAACTGGTTTGGGAAGAATTCCTCAGAGAGAAGTGGAAAGAACCTGTTTATGTAACAGGCACAGCACCCCCCAGCACACAAAATGAACAATACCGGATGACACTGCTCTGAAAAAGGTGACAAAATCAGAAAGCCTCTTTCGGGGGTGGTTGCTCTGTTCTCAGTCCCTCCGGTGCTGGGGCAGCTGCTGCAGGCCAAACGGTGCAAACCCTTGGTGTTTCCAGGTCCCAGTCCGGAGCAGGTTTGAGATGGTCAAAGAAAAAGGAGAGGAGAAACAGTCCAGGAAGGAATTTGGACTGTTTGGCTAGAACTAGCTAATGAGCAGAAGCAAAAGCAAGCAGAAGTGAGAGCAGAGGGAGAGAGAGAGAGAGCAAAGCAGAAAGCCAAGAGCCAAAAGCAAAAAGCAAAAGCAGCCCTATGTACTGCCCGTCTCTGTGTCCCTGTTAAGAGAAACCCAAACAAAACTTTCACTCTTCAGAGACAGTCTTAAAGGCACAGAACATAATATCCAACATTAACAGAATACATGAATGGGGATACAAACATCATAACGTCACCCCAGGACATTCCACCCCTTATCCCCATATCATCAACATACTACCACACATCATGCATTATTCATACAAAATTTCCATCTGTTCCCCCAAAATTTACAAGCAATACCCATCATGCCCTCATCACATCCCCACACTGGACCACTGAATCCAGGCCCTATATTACAGAGCTGCAGGATTCCCCCCTTTTCACTTTACTCACTTAAAGCTCCATCTATCACTTGCTCAGACCTTCGACACTTACACATTTCCTTCTCCATCTTCCACTTGCCCAGACCTTCAACACTTACACATTTCCTTCTATCTCATGTCTGTATGGTTTAATGTACAGACAATGGCAGTAACATCCAATGAACAGCAATATTGCATATCATTCTTAACCCACAATCAGATCTCCCTGAGGTACACATCGTGTCGTTCCATCTCTTTGCATTATCCACCATGTGCAGCCTGGTCCCTGAGCAAAGACAACCCCACGAATGGGTTAGTCTGTACTCGAGGCAGAATTGATCCACACAGTCTCCCCTAACAAACCTCTGATATGTGCCACTGGGACTTTGTCTCCTTCTATTACATTCAGGGACTCAGACTGGGCAGGACCTGCTTGGTTGGTGGAACCTCGGGTGTTAACTAACCAGGTGGCCTTTGCTAAATGCTGCTCCCAATTTTTGAAAGATCTCCCACCCAAAGCTTTCAACTGGGTTTTTAGTAGTCCACTGTACCTCTCCACTTTGCCTGCAGCTGGTGCATGGTAGGGGATATGGTACACCCACTCAATGCCATGTTCCCTAGCCCAGGTGTTGATAAGGCTGTTCTTGAAATGAGTCCCATTGTCTGACTCAATCCTCTCAGGGGTACCATGTCTCCACAGGACTTGCTTTTCAAGGCCCAGGATGGTGTTCCGGGCTGTAGCATGAGACACAGAGTAGGTTTCCAACCATCCAGTGGTGGCTTCCACCATGGTCAGCACATAGCACTTGCCCTGGTGTGTCTGGGGTAGTGTGATGTAGTCAATCTGCCAGGCCTCCCCATACTTGTACTTGTACCACCGTACCAGAGGGGCTTCACTCGCTTGGCCTGCTTGATGGCAGCACACGTCTCAGTCATGGATAACCTGAGAAATACTGTCCATGGTTAAATCCACCCCTCGGCCCACTTATAGGTGGCATCTCTGCCCTGATGGCCTGAGGCATCATAGGCCCATCGAGCTAGGAAGAACTCTTCCTTATGTTCCCAATCTAGATCTATCTTGGACACCCCTATCTTTGCAGCTTGGAATACCTGCTCATTGTTTTGCTGCTCCTCATTGGCTCTACTCTTGGGTACATGGGCATCTACATGGCGGACTTTCAGAGGTAGCCTCCCTACCCTGGTAGCAATGTCTTTCCACTCATCAGCAGCCCAAATTGGTTTTCCTCTACCTTGCCAGTTAGCCTTTTTCCACCTCTCTAGCCATCCCCACAGATCATTGGCTACCATCCGTGAATCAGTGTAGTGGTAGAGCTTTGGCCATTTCTCTCTTTCTGCAATGTCTAAGGCCAGTTGAACAGCTTTGAGTTCAGCAAGTTGGCTTGATCCACCTTCTCCTTCGGTAGCTTGTGCAACCTGTCATGTGGGGCTCCATATGGCTGCTTTCCACTTCCGGTTCATCCCTACGATGCAACAGAAACAGTCAGTGAAAAGAGCATAGCGTGTTTCCTCTGGTGGCAGTTGGTTATAGGGAGGAGCCTCTTCAGCACGTGTCACTGGTTCTTGTTCCTCTTCATCTGTGACACCAAAATTCTCACCTTTGGGCCAATTTGTAATTATCTCCAAAATCCCAGGGTGATTCAGTTTACCTACACGGGCGCGCTGAGTGATAAGAGCAATCACTTGCTCCATGTAGCACTGGTGGCATGGTGAGTGGAAGGAACCTTGCCTTTGAACATCCACCCCAGCACCGGAAGTCGGGGTGCCAGGAGGAGTTGTGCCTCAGTGCCTATTACCTCCGAGGCAGCCTGGACTCCTTCATAGGCAGCCAAGATTTCCTTCTCTGTTGGAGTGTAGTTGGCTTCAGAGCCTCTGTAGCTTCAACTCCAAAATCCCAGTAGTCGACCCCGAGTCTCCTCAGGCACCTTCTGCCAAAGGCTCCAGGACAAGCCACGGTTCCTGGCTGCAGAGTAGAGCATGTTCTTTACCTCTGGTCCTGTCCTGACCGGGCCAAGGGCTACTGCATGAGCAATAGCCTGCTTAATCTGGACAAAGGCTTGTTGCTGCTCAGAGCCCCACTGGAAATTGTTCTTCTTGCGGGTGACCAGGTAAAGAGGGCTCACGACCTGACTGTACTCAGAAATGTGCATCCTCCAAAAGCCTATGGCACCTAGGAAATCTAAATTTCAAATCTAAAATTTAAAAAACCCTAGGGACCTAGGAAAGCTTGTGTCTCTTTCTTATTGGTGGGTGGAGACATTGCTGTGATCTTGTTGATGACATCTGTAGGAATCTGATGACGTCCATCTTGCCACTTCACTCCCAGGAACTGAATCTCACGAGCTGGTCCCTTTACTTTGCTCTTTTTAATGGCAAAATCAGCTCCCAGGAGGATCTGGATGATTTCCTTCCCTTTCTCAAACACTTCTGCAGCCATGTTCCCCCACACAATGATGTCATCAATATACTGCAGATGTTCTGGAGCCTCACCCCTTTCTAGTGCAGTCTGGATCAGTCCATGGCAGATGGTGGGGCTGTGCTTCCACCCCTGGGGCAGTCGGTTCCAGGTGTACTGCACGCCCCTCCATGTGAAAGCAAACTGAGGCCTGCATTCTACTGCCAGAGGAATGGAGAAAAATGCATTGGCAATGTCTATAGTGGCATACCACTTTGCTGCCTTGGACTCAAGCTCGTACTGGAGCTCTAATATGTCTGGCATGGCAGCACTCAGTGGTGCAGTCACTTCATTCAATGCACGCTAGTCCACAGTCACTCTCCATTCTCCTTCAGATTTTCGCACAGGCCAAATGGGGCTGTTGAAGGGTGAGTGGGTCTTGCTGACCACCCCTTGGCTCTCCAGCTCTCGGATCATCTTATGGATGGGGATCACAGCATCTCGAGTGGTTCTATACTGTCGTCGATGCACTATGGAAGTGGCAATTGCCACTTGTTGCTCTTCTCCCGTCAGGCATCCTACTGCAGATGGGTTCTCAGACAACCCAGCCAAGGTGTTCAATTGCTGGATGCCCTCTGTCACTACAGCTGCTACCCCAAATGCCCACTTGAGTCCTTTTGGGTCTTTAAAATACCCACTTCAAAGGTAGTCTATGCCCAAAATACATGGGGCCTCTGGGCCAGTCACAATAGGACACTTCTTCCACTCATTTCCAGTCAGGCTCACATCAGCTTCCACCAAAGTGAAATCCTGGGATCCCCCTGTCACACCAGCAATAGAAACAGACTCTGTCCCCACATGTCTTGATGGGATCAATGTGCATTGTGCACCAGTATCAACCAAAGCTTTGTACTCTTGTGGTTCCAATGTGCCAGGCCAATGAATCCACAGACTGGAAAACATGATTTTCCCTGGCCTCTACCTGGCTAGAGGCAGAGCCCCTCTAAGCCTGGTTAACCTTCTTTCCCTGCGCATATGTCTTGGATGTTCCTTCAAGGGGATCGGACGTGTCATCATCATCATATCTGGCCATTCGACTACAGGCAACTGGAGCTGCTTTCCTTCTGGTGGCTTCCTTCAGTTCACGCACCCATCGAGCCAGAACAGCAGTAGGTTTTCTATCCCACCTTCTCATGTTTTCCCCAAAATCATGCAGGTAGAACCACAGCTCAGCTCGTGGTACCTTCTCTCACCATCTGGGAAACGTCTGCCTTGGATACCAGAACCTCTGATCTGTACTTCTGAAATATGGAGAAGGTCTTCTTTAATCTCCTCTCTAAGCTTCTTATGATTCTCCTCTATCTTATCCTCTAATTTCTGCAGACGTGTTTCTACCGCTGTGATTCTGGCATGTGTTGGGCCATGCACAGCATCTGCATATGCTCGGAACTTCCTTGCCATGTCAGCACAGTCTCACCCCTCTCATCCCTCTTCATGATGGCTAAGGCAGAAGCATATTCATGTGGCCCAAGTCGCACAAGTTTTCGCCACATCACAGACGTGCATGGTACCAAGTCTGGGTTCCTAGTTGTTACATCATCTGAGAAGATAATCTCTGCCACTGCCATTTCTCTCAGGCGCTGGATCCCTTGTTCTATGGTCTTCCACTGAGTTTATTGCATATAAAGATCATCTGCACACAGGTATCTTTGTGCAACACTTTCCAAGACCCATGCCCAGAGGCTGTGTGGATTAGCTCCTCTCATCATTCCTTGGTCGATAACAGGATCCTGTGACAGGGATCCCAAATGCCTGGCTTCAGTGCCATCCAGAATCGTAGCCTCGTCTGCAGCATCCCAGAGACGGACTAACCAACTAATTATGGATTCATCAGGTGATGGAGTGTAATCCTTCCGTAAGCTGTGAAGGTCCTTCAGGGAAAAGGACTCAATATTTGCATCTGATCTTGCACCTGCTGCTTTGACTCCCGATTTTATGTCAGGAGGCATTGAGGTTCCTTCTCCTTCATCATCATCATCATCATCATCCACTGGTCGATTGGTCTTGTCCGTGCATTTCCCACTTCTAGTACTGGTAGCAACAGCCATTGGTTTAGCTGCTGGCTTAGGCTCACTGTCTGGTTTGGCTGCTGGCTTCGAGCCTGGGGTGTTGGCTGCAGCCTGAGTCACCAGGATAGTTGCTGATTTATCTCCCTGCCCCCCTGCCTCTGTCTGCTGCCCGACAGTATCTAGCAGTGTGTGATAAGAAAATTCCAGGGCCCAGCTCACTGCAATGACCTTCCTCTCCTTAGGCTCATCCTGGTACTTCTCTTTCAGATATTTCCCCACCTCAGCTGGGTTCTGAATTTGTTCATGGGGAAAATCCCAGACTGTAGGGTCAGAGAATTCCTTCAGGATTTGGCCCATATCCTCCCATTTTCCACACCACTTAGGATTTTCCACACCGGGGTCTACTCCTGAGTCAGGGGTCTCATCAGCCCGTCTAGAAATCTCAGCCCTCATTCCAGAGAAGCTGCAGGCTGTATAGAGGAAGGTTACCAGACTGAATACCAGAAAGATGGTTTCTTTCACATTGAGGGGAAACTGAACATCCTTCACTAGTGATGCAACTGATTCATAGGAGAAGGAAAGCAGAGGCTGAAAAACCTCATTCCCTCCTGCTCCTCCTGCAACAAACTGGATGCATAACCATAGCCATGAACCATTCATACTTGGAGCAGACCCCAGCATGTTTATAAACTTCTTACAAATCATTGCCACCAAGCCCAGCAGGATAGCTATTCTGGTCACTGCCCCTCTGATGTAAAAACTACGTATTAGGGACAATACTAAAGCTATTTCTGAATAAGAAAATAAACCTAGGGACCATAGAGGTATTAAAATCTCAAAAAACCCTAGGGACCAGAAATGCATGCAAACCTTCACCCCAATAGACATTATGAATTCAAAAAGCATGGCTATTAGCTGATTTAAACGAACACAGAGTAATAGCAACCAAAATGCAGTCAAAACAGAGTTTTTCCACTCTCTTGAGCCCCCAGGATGGGCGCCAAGATTTTGTCCTGGTTTAGGGCAAATTTGGTAGAGAATCTGCAAAGGAGGGCCCCTCCAGAAAGCAAACCCACACGGCCCCTCCCCCCAACTGGTTTGGGAAGAATTCCTCAGAGAGAAGTGGAAAGAACCTGTTTATGTAACAGGCACAGCACCCCCCAGCACACAAAATGAACAATACCGGATGACACTGCTCTGAAAAAGGTGACAAAATCAGAAAGCCTCTTTCGGGGGTGGTTGCTCTGTTCTCAGTCCCTCCGGTGCTGGGGCAGCTGCTGCAGGCCAAACGGTGCAAACCCTTGGTGTTTCCAGGTCCCAGTCCGGAGCAGGTTTGAGATGGTCAAAGAAAAAGGAGAGGAGAAACAGTCCAGGAAGGAATTTGGACTGTTTGGCTAGAACTAGCTAATGAGCAGAAGCAAAAGCAAGCAGAAGTGAGAGCAGAGGGAGAGAGAGAGAGAGCAAAGCAGAAAGCCAAGAGCCAAAAGCAAAAAGCAAAAGCAGCCCTATGTACTGCCCGTCTCTGTGTCCCTGTTAAGAGAAACCCAAACAAAACTTTCACTCTTCAGAGACAGTCTTAAAGGCACAGAACATATGAATGGGAATACAAGCATCATAATGTCACCCCAGGACACATAAACAGCTCAAAAATTGGCCACATTCTTAATGGATTGGTGTGTTTGCCACACTTTTGGTATTCCCTACTCTCCCACGGCTCAAGTGAAAGAGCACATCACACTTTGAAACATATCTTGGATAAACAAAAAGGGGAAGTAACACAGGCAACACCACAGATGCGATTGAATAAACCTTTACGTCTTTAATTTTTTAAACAGCTCTTTTGTAGAACCTGACCCACTAATTTTTCGGCATTTTCCTAATAGCCCACAGGCAAAGTTGAAAGAAAATTCTTTAGTTTTAATTAGAAACAGGACAAATTGAGGGTCCATTTCCTTCAATAACCTGGGGCAAAGGGTATGCTTGTGTTTTGACAGGTAGAGGACCTAAGTGGATTCCAGCGAAGAATGTAAAGCCATATCATGTGCAAAAACACGCTGCCAACCCCACAAACAGAGAAATAAGCAGGCAGACATGAGCGGAACAGAGACTACATCTAGCAATGCATACATGAGCAACAAGGAACCAGGGAATCCTGTCTCATCTATACTGACCAAAGGCCAGAAGAAAAAGAGGGGGGGACCAAAGAAACAGCTACAGGAAGATAGTGGGAACATAGCCATTGTCCCACAGGGTGATATAAAAACACAGCTAGTAAGAAAACCACGAGGAAGGCCAAAAAGAAGCACGAAAGTGACTGTTTTAACTGAGGGAATGTGGAGCTAAATCAAATGCTATGCTTATGTCTTTTTATTTTGTTTGCTTTTAGTAGCGCAACTTTTACCATTAAGCAACCCAAAACAAATGTTTGGGTGACTTTAGCTAATGCATCAGGCTTAGACACCATATGCTTAGCCACTACAACCCCAGAAAATCCATTTTCAACTTGCTTAGTAAGGCTGCCCGTGGACATATGGCCAATAAAAGAGAAAACTATTTGTGTTTTAAGAGGTAAAAGTGCTGGCAGCACATGGGATTGGGATCACAACTCTGTAGACACTTGGAATTATTGGGCAGGAAAACTTTCTCGAACATCCTTAGAGCATCAGGAGACTGATCTCCTTGACACAGTAAAAATGGATTTTTGTATTGAGTTCAGCTGTACAGGGAAAGAGTCATGGCTGATGAAAGATTTTTCTCCCTGTCACCAAGTGTATAACCCAATTTCTTGGGGAAATTATACTTGTCCAGTACAAAGGTCTATTGACACACCTTTACAGTTGCTCCAAGGGATGTTTCTTATCTGTGGAGATAGAGCCTGGCCTGCCATTCCATCACACATCATAGGTGACCCACGTAGCTTGGGGAGACTTACTTTGCTAACACCAAGTATGAAAATGATCACTGACAATAGATGCAGAGGTAAGAAGTTTGTTAATCAATATGAATCAGATTGTAAAGATTATTTTAAACCCTTGGAGTTTAGGAAAAAGGTTTTCAGCATCTGTACTTTTACCTCAACTTGCCTCTGCAGTAGTGTTAAAGCAAATAGATCTAATAGGCTGTTGGCTAAGTAAACAAACCTGTAGGAATGTGCCTCCTGTTGACGGAGTGACCAAATTATTCCTTGTTTGCTTAAAAAGGCAAAAAGCCCAGAAGTTTCTCTCCTCAATTTGTTAAAGAGACACCTCTTAGGACCTTTGGGAATTCACCTCATGTTGTAATCTTGTTGTTGTATTTCTAAAGTCCCATACTGTTGTATTCATATTTCTAAAGTCTCGTACCTTCTTGGTGATACTTCTTGGGGGCAGTTCTTCACAGCTCTGACTTCTTCTCCTGCTTGTTGTCAGCTCAACTTGACTGGCCAAGCCCAGCCCCTTTTATCCCAGTTATCTTCACTAGCTGCAGCTGCAGCCTATCAAAAACAACCAGGGCTTATCAGGGCAAGGCCTATATACAGACATTCAATATACAATACAGATATTTTACTAAGACTCCTACTATATTTCCCCCTTTTTGTTTACTTACAGATATTCAATGTACAATACAGATATTTTACTAAGACTCTTACTATATTTCCCCCTTTTTGTTTACTTACAGATATTCAATGTACAATACAGATATTTTACTAAGACTCCTACTATAACCTCAAACTTGGTGCTGCCCAATTGGACAGAGGCCAAAAGGTCCTGCCTTGGTAATTCACCAGAAAAAGAAGAGAACAAAGGAAATAATCACTATTGTGGAGTGTTTTAGCAGGAGCAAGAACCTCTTGTCCCTGGCTCAGTTTTCCTCTGAAAGAGCTTTGTTATTTTGCCTTGTATTAAAACTTTTTCTGTTTCCAACACTACCTCAGAAGCCACCCTAATTTTATGCCATTCAAGGTAGCTGAGCTGTAGTATATGGTAGAGATAATTCATGCTATTAATGTATAAAATATTGTAAAATCCAAACCATGTCTTTTGACCATCCTGGCCGGGAGCAGTTGTCTTATTCATATACATCTAGTTCCTGGATGCGCGTTAAGATAAACATCGACGCTTTAACGTAAGAATAGAAGCTTCCAGATCTATAACCGTCGGCTTCCCCGGGTTGCCGGGCCCACTTGAAAACAATTATTGCCCTGCCAATTGCATCTGTCAAGATAACCAATGGCCCCGCCCTGATACATGTGAATACATGGCTTCTCCGGACTGACAACATCGAGACACCTGGACTGGACCTTTGTCCACCTCTGCACATGTAAAGCAACGGCGATGCATGTGAAGAGACACAAAGAACATTTGGTCATCTCTGCCTTGGGCAGAATAAACTGTATAAAAACTCACCGTGTGAGGCAGCATTCGTGAACTGGGGAGACTCTGACACTTGGGAGGTCAGATCCATGTTCACCCAGTGCCGATCCCGGGCTCGACGCTGACCCTTGGCTGTGGTGGTTTCAACGACCAAACTTCAGTCTCACAGACAAATTAATAAATCTTTGCTAAATTTTCTTATAAGTTTGGCTCACAATTTGATCATTCATAACATGAGCTATCTTGGTTGTGATACGTTCTCTGAGAGCTCATAAGACCTGGCTCAAGGAGAAACCTATCACAAACCAATGCTACTTCTCTTGCATTAAATGATTTGTTAGCAGTTGTCAAAGGTGTAAGATATGCAACTTTGCAAAAGAGGAGAATTGATTTTCTCTTACTGGCACACAGTCATGGATGCAAAGATTTTGATGGAATGTGTTGTATGAATCTGTCTGATCATTCAGAATCCATCCATAAAAGCATACAGCAATTGAAAGAAGGTGTATCCTGTGGAGAAATGGCTACATGACAGAGGTCATGTAGACATTCGCTTGTTAGCCGACCAGGAGCTGGGAAAGTACCGAACACAGCTAGTTTGAGTTTTTGCACCTGCAAGATAGCGTGTCCTTGGGCCTAGCTGGGTATGATAACAAGTAGACAGAGAGCCGTGGGAAATAGAGAATGTAGGCCTGAAGGAATGAGGAAGAGTTGATGGTATAGTTAACCAATAGATCGCTTGGCTTACAGAATATTCATAAGCTTATTTTTTGCTGTATAAGTGTCTGATGCTCTCTTCAATAAATGGAACTTGCTGTTGACTCATATTGAGCCCCGAGTCTTCCCTGCACCCGACAAATGGCTCATCCCCGACAAAGGCCTCATTCTGCGACAGTATCCAAAATTAGGGTTGATTATAAAACTTGGTTAGATGACCTGTTCGAGAGATGGAGTTTCACACCTTGCCTGAAATAACTTCTAAAAATAGGCACGTATATATTAATTGACATAGTAGTTGTGCTAATAATGGTGCCTTGCTTGCTTCAATGTGTGCGGCAGATGTTCGATAAAGCTATTAAGGGTGTATTTCTGTTTTGTGGACAGAAAGGGGGAGATGTGGGAAACGCAAGCACAGAGAGCTCCCAAAGCCTTGAACATACAAGCTTGGAGACAGATGGATACAGTGTTAAACCTAAGACCCTGGAGAAGGTTTGAAGATTTAGAGCACAAAATTGAAACAGACACAGAGTAAGAATAAACATTTGTAGTTTAGCAGAAAAATGCTTTATGCAAGGAGAAATATGCCTCATGTAAACAAATAAATATGTTACGCAAGATAGTAAAAAATTTTAAAGTCTAGTAATGGAACTTATTATAGAGTTAGTAAAAAGTAGAAGATAGAGCAATAAGTTTCTGTAGAGTTATATGATTGGATAAAAAGATACACATTGCAGCAAAATCATATAAAACAGCAATGAATGATTGTTTTATGAAGATGCTAGTGAGCTTGGTGGAAATAGCTGATTGGATAAGAAATTTATAAAAGATATCGTAACTAGAGTTAAAACAGCTTCTGGTGTGATGGTGTGAACAGAAAATGGTTCAAAACCAAACTGGAACAACAAAAGTACGTGTCAAAAGAACTGTAAACCTTAACAGAACTTCTTCCCACCATACTTAATAACTCCTCCTTATTTGCATGAGCCAATTACTACACCTTATTCATAACATCACTGAGCTTCATTGCTTCCCAGGCATCGGGAACTTCACTGAGTCCTCTCTTTGCTCCAGAGATGGGCCTGACTCACTTTTCTGGGAGCAGGGATGGGACATGGGTTAAAATCCCAGCAGAGGACCCGCAGAGCAAGAGGCCAAGCACCTGACTTGCTCCTACTGCAATCTGCTGCCAGCCCTCTTCTTTGGGTCTGTGGAAGCACCAAGAATTGTCCTCCTTTGCCCAATCCTCTTGTGCTCTTCACCCTGCACATCACATCGCTGACATCCTGCTCTTCCACATCCATCCTCCCAGATCCCTGGGAATCCTTTGGGCTTTTCCTCACCTACTGTGAGCTGGTTCTTGTCACTGGCTACCTCTTGGAGTCACAACAGAGCCAAGACACCATCCAGGTTATCCTAAATGGTCCAACTGGAACCTAACAGACTGCTCTGGAGAGCCAGAGTTGTAAGACTTTAGTTTAATGACTTAGCCCTTGAGATTACATGGAAAACTAAGCCTTTCCTGGGAAAGGATTCCCACCAGCTGTTTCTGACCTGTCTGCTGCTCAGCTCCTGCTCTTAGTTGGTTGTGAAAATAGAAACCGAAGTACTTGGTGCTATTCCCATGTCTCTGAAAGTTGGAAACTGGAAGCTGAAGCAGTGGTTCCAGTTTTCCTTTTGTCATGGTTTGACAATGGCCAAATGCCAGGCACGAAAGCCATTTGCTTACCCTCTCCTGCTACTGTTGGGCAGAGGAGAGGGAAAAAATGAAGGGCTCATGAATTGAGATAAGGACAGCAAGAGAAAAACACTAAGGGCAAAACAGGTTTAAATTTAAAGGTATAAAGTATATTTATTATTAACAAAGTCGGAAAAGGAAAATGAGAAGTAAAAGAAACCTTTAAACCACATTTTTCCTCTTCCAGCCCCTCCCTCTTTCCCACTGACAGTGTGAGGAGACAGGATGTGGGGGTTTTAGTCAGTTTGTCACTTGAGATCTTCTGTTCACTCAGGGAGCAGAGTTTTTCCTCTGCTACGCTGTGTGGTCCCTCCCACAGGCAAACAGTCTTCCCAAAACTGCTGTGGTGTGGGTCACTTATCCATGGCAATGTAATCTTTAAACGATAGGCTGTTCTGGTTTGGAAGCAAAGGCCCTCTCTGTCTATTCGGGTCTCCCACTGGATTTCAGCTTTCTCTGCTGCAGCTAGACCCCTTTTCTCATGGACTGTAAGTGAACTTCTGCAATCCCTGTGGACTTCCTGCATTACAAGTGGACAGTTTGTTTCACCATGGTCCTCACCATAGCTTGCAGAGGAACCTCAGCTCCGACACTTGCAGCACCTCCTCCCCCACTGACCTTGGTGCTGCTATGTTGTTTTCTCTCACTTTTTCTCACTTCCTCCTCTTCTCTGACTAGAAAAAAAACCTGCTACTTGTAGGTACTCTTGCCAAGAAGTCCCTCTTATTCTTGCAAGATCCTGCAGTGCAGAGAAGCTGGTCTCATCTAGGTTTCACATCAGGGAATTGCTTGCCCTGTTTCCCTTGGTGGCCAGTTGGCCTGGCTGTCATTGTGTGGGCAGTGGCCGCCACGGCATTGGCACCATTTAACACCTCTCCTCATGCAGGGCATCGGGAAGGGGAAGCCACTGCCCCCGCACTTCTGTCTGCACTGGTTGGCTAGGGGTGCCCAGGCAGGCAAGGCTCACCACAGGCCACACCAGCAAGGTAGTGCCTCCCCACCACTGGAGAAAAACTGCCCCATGTGCTGTTTTGACTTCCTTCTTAAATGACATCACAGAGGCATTAGCAACCTCTCCGGGCCCTGCATGCCCATCTTCAGAGCCATCAGAGGCTGGCTGTGTCAGAAATGGTGGAAGCTTCTAGCAGCTTCTCACAGAAGCTACTGCTGCGGCCCTCTCCCACTACCAGAAAACATGCTGCACCACATCAACTCACGTCTTCTTTTGAATATTCCAAAACCTCCACTCAACAAAATGGAAAAGTAGATATAGATAAAAGCTTTATATTTTATTAATATAATGGAACTTTTCACAAAAAAATAACACCCCAAGGAAACAGAAACCCAAAAGCTGGTGCAGCCCCTAAAAGGCAGACTCTTTCCTTGTAAATGTGTGAGGGGAAGGGGACAGTGACAGTCCAAAGAGAACAAAAACCCCTCAGGAATCTGGGCGGGATTTCTTCTCCTTCCTACTGATGTCAACCCCTTTTCTTTTCTGCACGGTCGATTCACTGCTGGTGCTTGTTTCACTTTGGCTGATTTTCTCTTCCAAAGGCTTGGAAGCCTGTGATAACCCAAGAAATACAAGAGTTGTGAATAATTTGATTTTACAGCCATTGGAATGCCCTGTGCTCCACCAAGGTCAGAGCCGATTGTACTCTGGCTCTTATGCAGTGAGCCTTTGGTATTCTGCTCCCACTGCTGGGATTTGTAGGAAGTGGGATGACAGGAGAGCAAGATAATGGCTGAGCAGGGCAGTAGGACACACACAGATGAGCCAGGTTGCTCCAGGGCTCTGTGTTGTTGCAGGGATGGCTTCGCTCTCTGCCCTCCTGACAGCCACAGTTAACTTGGAAATGCATTCAGAGCTGGAGCAGTGAGCATGGCTCCTGCAGGGAAGATATCCCCATCCCAGAAAGGGTGCAAGGGAGGAAAGGCACCTAGGGAAGGGAGAAGGCCCATAGGTAACTGATTTTTGGGCAGAGGCTGTGATCTGCTTAAGGGTGACTTTATTTTTATGAGACTCAAGAGAGGAAAGGAGGCAGGAAGAGAGGATGATGGGAGGAAGGCTGAACTCCATCAGGGAACAGGGAGACCAGTCAGTGAATGGATGAGCAGGTGGAGAACAGGCACAGGTGGGCAGGGAACAGAGCTGAGGGAGAATAGGGCTACAGCATCCCTGGGAAGGGTTTATCCATCTCTCCCTCCTCCACCTTGAGCAGCCTGGCAGTTATTAGTGAATGAGCACATTTAATTGGAAGGAGAGAATGTAATGAGCTTAAAAAAATATCATGAAATTAAATACAGATCCAAAACACAGAGCAGAAGGTAAGGAAGAAAAGAACAAAGCAACTGTGAAAGGGAAACAGACAAAAGGTCTGTAGACCAAGAGGGAGCCATACCAAGAGAGCACAGCATGGTCCTTACCTTCAACTGCCCTGCGTATTTCTCGGTCCACTCCCTGGCATTGAGCAGGAACAGCTGCTTGTTGTACTTGTACTCCGAGGACTAAATGGGAAGAGCAAGACAAAGACAGAGATTTGATTGAATACATGTCACTGAGAAGCTGGGACCAAGTCTGGCTTTAGGACTCCTAAACCAGACTAAAACTGCAACAAGCATGAAGTGTAAAATTCATTTAGCTTGCTTAAAGAACTTGTGCTGCCATTTGCACTGAAGACAGTAGCTTGAAGACAAGACCATGACCATCTCTTCTGACCTCAGCTGCCTCAGGGAAGCCCAGGAATGCCCCAGCTGACCCAGGTCAGGCCATGCTCCAAATGTGTCAATCAAGAGTGAGTGAAGCAGAATCTGAGCCTAAGTCCAGCCCCCTACTTCCTCCCCACCCATGTCCATGGCCAGGAGAGAGGGAGCTCACGTACAATATTGGCCATGAGAGGATCATCAGGGTTGGGCTCTGCCATCAGCAGCTGGATGGAGGTCAGCAGGGTGGAGATGTTCAGGGAAGGCCTCCATGCACCCTGTAAGGAAACAGGAGGAGAGCAGCAGCTCGGACAAAGAAACCAGCACACGGCAGCCCAGAAACACCTTAGAACCCACAGCACTTCAACACAACCTGCCCACAGTTGCCTTGGGACTTCCAGCACGTAATGCCCCATGGAACACACCAGACCCACTCTCAACACAAGGCTCCAAGGAAGCCCAACTGACAACCAGGGCAGTGGTCATGGCTCCAAGGCTGCCAGAGCTCAAGGAGCATTTGGATAAAGCTCCCAGGCACACAGTGGGACTTTGGGCTTGTCCTGTGCAAATCCAGCTCGTGGCCCCGATGATCCTTCCAATTCAAGAGATTCCATAATTCTATGGGCTGTACCCTGCACATCTCTGCTGTGTTAGGGCAACTCATTTTCAGACATAATGCCTTTTGACTCCAATCTTTAAAGCCTTGGAAACTTATATGGAACAAAAACCATCATGTTCTGGCTCTAAACAAAGAAGATGCCACTCAAAACTTCATTCCCTGCTCCCTGTAAATAAGTCAGGAGCAAAGAGACATTCAATCAGGCTTTTACAAGAAGCAGATAAGGAGTTCATTATCCTGCCCAGGCTCACTTACCCACACCTAAGCACTGTTTTACCTTCGGTGGTAACTTAAGAACATCCAGGCAAATCCTTCCAGCAGAGTCGATGTTGGGATGGTAGATGGGGGTCAGGAAACGAATCTTTGGTGGCTCAAATGGGTACCTGAAGGGACAAGCATTAAGAAACAAAAGTTACTGTTATATTTATAGGACCTGTTGTTTTGTCACCCAAGCAATGCCATAATTTTCTCCTCTCAGCCTACATGACACCCTTCCCCAAAAATCTTCAGAGGCAGTGCTCTGCCTTTGCTGCTTCCAGCTGTGTCAGACTAACACTTCCCTGGATAGCCTTCCACAAGGGGAAGAACATAAACTTTGTACTGATGAACAAGCTCTTTCCAGAAAGCTTTGAGACAGTACGATGAAGCAAAAGTCTTGTCACTGCACTTTTAGGTTTTTAATCACACATCTTTGATGTTCAATGCAAAATAAGTATCAGCTACTAGAAAAATTGCATTCCTTAAAAAGAGGATCTCAATTCCTTGTTGAGAGGATGAAGACTCACGTCAGTATTTACAGCAAATACCCTGACATCAGTTTACTAATACTTAAAGCAGGACTACACCAACTACTTAATCAGAGAATCAGCCTGGTTTACATTAGAAGGGACCTTAAAGCACATCTCACTCTACCCCCTGCCATGGGCAGGAACCTTCCACTAGCCCAAGATGCTCCAAGCCCCATCCAACCTGGGCTTGGACACTTCCAGGGATGGGGCAGCCACAGCTGCTCTGGGCAACCTGTGCCAGGTTCTCTCCACCCTCACAGGGGAGAACTCCTTAACTGAGCTAGCTAGAGTCTATTGCCCACCTACCTTTCAGGAACTATGATTTCCAGGTTGAATATTCCTTTCTCATATGGTGTGTCCACACCTCCTAAAATTTCTTTAAGAGCAAGATAAAAATATAAGAATTACATTTAAAATCAGAATTACAGAATGGTTTGGGTTGGAAGGGACCTTCAAGATCATCTTGTCCAGCAGTCCCCACATACCTCCCACAATTACAGAGCTGTTCAGGTGACAGAATCACAGAAAGTTAAGTGTTGGGAGGGACCTTAAAGACCACCCAATTCCAGGAACCCCTTCCATTATTCCAGGTTGCTCCAAGCCTCATCTAACCTGGACACTCCCAGGGATGGGACAGCCACAGCTTCTCTGGGCAACCTGTGCCAGGGCCTCACTTCCCTCACTAGGGAGAATTCAGGAATAAAAAATGTCATCAAATGTCTTCTTATGTAAGACCAGTTCCATCCCCCCAGCAATCAAAACTAAGGCTAGACCAGCCAGGGCACAGGCCAAGCTATGTTTAAAGGAAACTACAATCCCACATTTCCACATAGCCTGTAAAGCCCAGAGCATCACAGACCTGGCAGCAAACTGCAGCCCAGCCCTGCCTTTGGGAACTCCCAGGGTACGTACGTGCCCGTAGGTCATCCAGCTGCCCGTTCTGCCAGCAAGTGATGCCCGGAGGTGGCTCTGTAGCCAGGAGCGAGAGCTCCCTTGCCAGCCGTGAAGCTCTCTGCATGGTGCTGAAGCTCTGAGACCAAATTCTATTCCTGACAAACCTGGATTTTTAAAAACAGCACTTAAAATTGAGATTTTTTTTGGCTAAGGACCTGGGTTTTGAGCTGTTAGCCTCATGCGATATCAGAGTCACAGAGAGGCTGAGGCAGTTCCTAGAGCTGCTCTTGCACCCAGCTGGGGCAGGGGCATGAGACTCCTTATAATCCATCCCATCCCCTCAGTCCCCAGCTGAGTCTAATAAACCCTGGCGTTTAACAAACCCTAATAAACTGGGAGGCCATAACCAGGCTCCAAATCCCTTATGGGACTGTAACATCTGCCCTGGGACCACCCATGTCCTTTCATGGTTAAGGTACCCACTGCCCTGCTGGGGCCATCCATCAGGGCCCCTTCCTACCCAAAGGCTCCATCCCCCCTTCCTGTGCAGGGGGAGACCTGAAAGCTGCCTCAGGGATGGGCCTCCCCCTACCGCAGCAATGCTCCTGACACTCCCAAAGGACTGGCCTGCCCCTCAGTCCCCACAGACAGAGACATAGGCATACCCTGAGAGGAACCTCGCTCGATTACCCACCACAGCCCTAACCACTCTCCCTGAGGATGGGGGACACCCCCCGAGGCCTAACTGCCCCCTCCAGGGATTATCCTTTCCCTCAGGCACCATTAACACCCCACAGACTCGCTCACCCGAGCACCCCTCAATTTCATTGCACCTCTAGCCTGACTATCCCACTGAAGGAGCGTTCTACCCTCCTCCATCAGCCCAACTAAATACCCTCAGCGTAATTACCCCCGCACACGGACAAGAGGTGCGCCCCCCTTCCCACTCCCCAAGGATGGGAACGGCCACCCACAGCCTCGCCCCTCCAAGATCTCCCACACAATCCCTTCGGAACGACCTCCGCCCTCTCTATTTACTAATTACCGCCCCACTCTAACTAATTAACGTTCTCCCGCAATGACCAATCCCTGGGCTCCCGCCGCACAGACCGTGAGGCGGCGCGCGGCGGGGGCGGCACTTCCGCTATCGCCTGGCAACGGGCGGGCTCCGGGCGGGCTCCGGGCGGGCTCCGGGCGGGCAACCCCGCCCCCCGGGCCGCCGCTCGGGCGCTGATTGAGCTGTCCTGGCCCCCTGTCCCCGCCCCCTCAATTGAATTAGGGCGCTGCCATTGGGTGAGCGCTGCGGGCGGGAACCCAAGCCCCCGCCCCTATTAAAGCGCGCGCGCGGGGTGTGGCCTGAGGTTGTGGTGGGTAGGCGGGAGCGGGGCCGGAGCAGCTCCGGGACCAACCGGGACCCCCTCGGATCATGGTCCAGCCCTGGGACCCTCCCACCCTGAGCCGCGTTAAACCTCCGCGGACAGCGGGCAGGGCCCTGCTGGGAGCGGTCCTTACATAATCCCCTGTCCCAGCCAGCGTTGTGTAACCGGTCCCGCGGGGCGAGGAGCCGCTGCCGCGCCCGCCGCCACCACAGGCCGTGGGGAAGGAGGTAAAGGCGGGCTCAGGGAGCCCCCCGGGAGGCGGCGGGAGTCCCGGCTGGCCCGTTCGCCCTCAGCTGCTGCGGGGCTGGCGCAGGGGCCGCCCTCCCCCGGTGCCTCCTCGCCACTTCCTCGCCCCCTCCCCCCGTGTGAGGGGCCCGGGCCGCGAGTCCTGGAGCCTCAGCCCGGCCTCCCTCCGCCCCATCCCCCATGGGTAGAGACTCTCGGGTGTGGTTCTCGCCCCTTTCCCGGAGAGGCCCTAGTCAAGCTCTACACTTAGATGTGTTTGGGACTTACTTCCTCCTCTGACTCAATATGCCATTTTCTTGCATCAAAGCTGTATCCGGCACCGTATTTATCACCTAAAGTTTTCAAACAGGGGAAAGAACCTAGAGGTTGGAATCAACAGTAGCCTGAGATCTGGCTCAGTGTGGAGAGTGGGATTATGGACCCAGATTTATGCAAAAAATAATTCTTAGATCCCAATTTAGAATTGTTCTCAAGCCTATCTAAACAGAATAACATTAAACAACTTAATGGTGATCATTATTCCACTTCCCAAGGCCAGACTGTGATTTGAGAGAGCAGGTGTAAGGCTGCTCTCTCCAGATAAACCGTTGTTTATCTGTTTCACTATTGCTTCTGAAGCAGCCAAAATATAGTCAAGGAGTACTTGACAATGGAGAGTGTCCCACAGAGGAAATTAAACTGTTAAAAATTTCTCTTCCCCGTTCCTTAGGCCTTGGTCTGTTCCTGCCTCATCTGGTTCTGCCAGCTCCAAGGGCCAGTGGGACCAGAGAGGAGCTGCCTGCAGTCCTCCTCCTTCACTCTTGGGAATTACACAAAGGCTTGCATGGCTTAGACCATCTTTGAAGCAGAATCCACATCAGTGCAGATATTTATGGTATTTAGTGGTGTTTAAAACTGGGCAACTCATTTCTGGATGCCTGTAGGAACAGGGGCAGCACAGTGGGTTTTGGATAGTGCCACTGACAGCTTTTGCATACCTCTAACACATTCTTGCCTGTGGACAGAAATGCTCAGCAGCAGGAGAGCTGGGATCAGAGGACTGTGTAACCTCCTCTTTTTGGGGTGACATGTTGTAAAGACCCTGGAGCATCAGCTGTGCAACCCTCAAGGTAAGGCCTAGATTTCTGTGCTTTCTGTTGTGGTGTACCTGCTCCAAAGTACAGGGATGAATCCTGTATGAGGTGTATTTTCTACCTGCCTGGTTGATTCTTGGGGAACAGATGTGATCTGGATATGACAGGGAGTGAGCAGACTCGAGCTGCTCGTTCATGTAGAGGTGGAAGAGTAACAGTGGTTAAATCTCAACATGATGTCAATGACAGACAGCACCTGCTCTGCTTTCTCCAACATTCCAGAGCATCTTTCCTTTCCTTGTGACATGACAAGAGCTCAGTTTCTTTCTGACTCCACCTGCACAAGTGATCCCCCTCCCCATTCTTTCCCATCCAGTAGGGGATCCCAGCTCCTCACCCAGCTTTGACACCTCTTTGGCTCTGGGCTTCCACTCCCTAGTGGGCTTCAGCTCATTTTAATGGAGCCTCTGCTCCTCCCAGCCTGTTGTAATGAAATCTTTGTCCCCCCAGCTCTGATTCCCCCAGTCCCTTTAGTGGCGTCCCCAGAGCTGCTGCTAACCCCGACCCTACAGCCCACCCAGGCCCTGGCCTGGGGCCTGCCTGCCCTGTGCCCAGTCGGTGTTGTTGTCCGGTCCTGCAAGGATGCCATCAGTGAAGGGATGGGTCCTGCCTGGGGACGTATCTTGGGGCCATCCCATGGGCTGTGTGGAGCACTGGGCTCAGAGCAGTCCCAGGTGTGTGAGACAAAGGGGTGTGGGGGTGAATGTGATCCCACAGATATCAGGGGGCTGCACGGCCCTGGATTTGGGGCGACCTTGCAGACCATGTGGGGCCACAGGGCTTGGGACAGCCCCAAAGGCTGTAAGGCTGTGGGGGCCTTGGAGCCCCTGGCTGGGACAGTCCCTCAGTGACCCTAGCTGGTGCATAGGATGCTGGGGACTCTTCCAGCACACTTTGCATGGTTTACTACCCAGAAATGCCATCGAGGTGCTCCCCTGAGCTGCAAGAGCCACCTTGTTTTTCCGGTTCTCCCAGGAAGTGGGTGCAGGGCAGAGCATGCCACACAGCCCAGCCCTGCCCTGGGCTGCACCCCAGTGCTTGTGAGTTTGGGGCCTTACTGGGGGGTTGCAACAAAATGGGCCTGTCTGGGTGCTGCTGGTGCATGTGTTTTGGAATGGAGCAAATCAGATTTATGGAAAAGCTGCTGGGTGTGGGTTGAGCAGGGACAAGGGCTGAGTTGCCTGGTGCAGCCATTGTGAGGGGGTGAGTGGAGCTGTTTGGCTGGAGGTACTGAGCTGGATTAGGGATTGTCATTTGGTTCTTTGCTCATCTCTAATCTCCTCTGGGGATAAGGCTGGAAATTAGCATCAGGTAGGGACTCACCTGGGAGGTGGGTGTTGTACTTTCCCAATTTTACATGGGGAAGTGAGTTTAGGAGGTCCTGCTGGGCTTGGTGCAGGCAAGGTGTCAGCTGGGCTTCTCCTTTGCTTCCTGGCATCTGCTGTGCCCATTGTCCTGAACAGGGCAGCCAGAGCTTGGGAGCTGCTTCCCAAACTGTACCCTGAGAGGCTTTGGCCTCAGATGCAAGGTCAGCACTCCTGCTAACCCTCTGAACTCAGCTGAAGTGGCTCAAATGGGAATAAATGTATAAATCAAAAGTAGTTTTGTGTCATTATTACACCCAGCTCTGCTCTGGAGGCAGGCTGGGAGAGCTGGGGATGCCCAGCCTAGAAAAGAAAAGGGGAGATTTCAGAGCCCCTTCCAGTGCCTAAAGGGGCTTCAAGAGAACTAGAGAGGGACTTAGGACAAGGATCTGGAGGAACAAAACAAGGGGGGGAATGATTTCCCACTGCTGGAGGGCAGGGTGAGATGGGATATTGGAAGAAATTCTTCCCTGTGAAGGTGGTGAGGCTCTGGCCCAGGTTGTCCAGAGCAGCTGTGGCTGCCCCATCCCTGGAAGTGTCCAAGGCCAGGTTGGACAGGGCTTGGAGCACCCTGGGACAGAAGAAGGTATCCCTGCCTACGGCAGGAGGTAGAACTGGATGGGCTTTAGTGTCCCTTCCAACACAAACCAGTCTGGGATTCTGTGAAATCCTTAAGTTCAGATGTCTCCTAAAATCGCCTGACAGACGGAGTATTGCACCAGGTCTCTGATGAGCTGATTGCTCCTGTGGACCTCCTTGAAATCAGCTGATGACTTCCAGATGATTTGCTGATGGTCACATCTCTGGGGTTAAAAAGTGTTTGTGCACTAAATGGAGCTCTGGCAGCTCCATCTGTTTTGATTCCTTCCTTCTGGCGAGTGTTATTGGGATGTGATTTCATTGAGGGATTTAATTTAGAGGATTTGATTGGCTCATTTGGGGCAGAGGCCATTCTCTGTGGAGCTGGATGGTGATTCTGCTGCTGAATGATGGGGTCAGAGGAGAGGTTTGGTCTTGTTCCTGCATTTCTCTCATTAAAACTTACCAAAGCAAGAGGTTTGTGGTAAAAACTGCAGAGGATTTTTTGGAGCTCTATTTCTAATTGTTAATTGACCTTGTTCTTTATAGGGATTTGATGTCCTGAAAGCCAAGGGTTCCCTTCCTCTTGTAGCCAGGATGCTGCATCGCACCATTCACCTTTTCCGGAAGGAGCTCCGGCTCCACGACAACCCAGTGCTGCTGGCTGCCCTGGAGTCCTCAGAGGCCCTGTACCCCGTGTACATCCTGGACACAGCATTCCTGACCTCCTCCATGCACATCGGGGCCCTGCGCTGGAATTTCTTGCTCCAGTCCCTTGAGGATCTCCACAAAAACTTGGGCAAGCTGGGCTCCTGCTTGCTGGTTATTCAAGGGGAGTATGAGCTCGTTCTTAGGGATCACATCCAGAAGTGGAATATCACTCAAGTGACACTGGATGCAGAGATGGAGCCGTTCTACAAGGAGATGGAGGCCAACATCCAGCGCCTGGGGGCAGAGCTGGGCTTTGAGGTGCTCTCCCTGGTGAGCCACAGCCTGTACAACACCCAGCGGTACGTGACTGCCCCAAACCCACAAGTGTCTCCGGGGAGGTCATTTTAGAAGAGGAAAAGCCGAGTGTCTTGGTTTTTCCTTTGGAGGAAATTGAACTGAGGTGAACCTGGTGCTGTTTGCTGGGAGAACTTTGTTGCTCCCTTGGAAGAAACAGAAGAGATTGTGCACAGGTTTTAGAATTTCAGCCCAAACAGCTGCTTAACTTTTTCCTTTTGGGCATTTTAATTCACCTAAAAACTTACTCTTTTAAACAGAGTGGAAGAAATTCTCTAACACCTTTAGTAGGACTTGTAAAAGTTCTGTTAAATATGGTAAAGAGTTTTTGGTGTCAGATATTTTCAAAATCTTTCAAGTCAACTTTCACTGGTGTTTGAATACACTTGGATCCAAGCTGTTATTCAGTGTTGAATGACTGAAGATATTGAAATTATTAAGAAGGAAAGCAGTAATAACTAACACTTCTAACAGCCCTAACACTCCAATTTTGCAAAACCCCTAAATTATGTAAATGAATGGATGTCTGTAACTTACTATCTTGAATTCAAGCTGTTTGCACAGGTCATTGCTCAGAGAGGACAGTTATTTACTGCCCTGGACCTATTTTTTGTGACTCTAGAGGTGTTCCACGCCCTGCCCTGTGTGTCCTGGCTGTGTGTGGCTGTGCAAGTGAAGCCATGGCTGGAATCCTGATCCCAGTTTTGTTGTCTTAGGTCCTGAGAAACTGCTCTTGGTATAGATGTACACTCACCCAGGGGAGTCTAACTTGTAAAATCTGTAAGTTCTACATTCAGTTGCACTAATGGAGTTGTTACAGCCTGTGATGTCACCTTCCTGTCCACTGGCAGTTCCAACTTCTTCCTTGGTTTCTGTTATATGAGAAGAGATCTTGTTGTTTTGTTTTTTTTTTAAGGATTTTGGACCTAAATGGTGGGAGTCCCCCATTAACTTACAAGAGATTCCTTCACATTCTGTCTTTGCTTGGTGACCCTGAGGTGCCTGTCCGAAACCTCACAGCTGAAGACTTCCAGTAAGTACCAGCCTGTGAGTGGGAATTGCTGGTCCTCTTTCTCTGCCCAAAAGAAGAGCCAGGCCCAAATGATAATGAGGCATTTTAGATGTTTTCTTGCTTTATTTCTGCGCATGGAGGGTTATTGATTTTATATACAGGGGATGTAACTGTTGTTGGGAGGGGAGAGCAGATGGTAGAATGGTCTGATACTCATCTCTTCTGGTATTTGTGCAGATTTCTCACCATGTGGGACACCTCACAAAGTAATGGTTGGATTCAATGACTTAAAGGTTTTTTCCAACCTTAATGATTCTATGATTCCGTAAAAGTCTTAAGCTTTTGCAAAGCACTTTGTCTTGGTTTGAAAAGACAGGTGTCTGCTAAAGAAGGCAGGAGCCTCCCTTGAAAGGGAAAATGTAAACCCCCTCCCTCCAAATTATTATAATTTTGAAGTTATGAGGCTCTCAGGCAAAGATATGGGAATAGGAATAGCAGTTCTTTACTAGGAAAATTAAAAATACAAATGCAATAGTAAAAAAAACCCAAAAAACAACCAACACACTGACAGAGTCAGAGCAGTCCCTGCCCCCTGTGTGTCAGGGCGGTGTCCCAGCCCCATGCCATGGGGGCTCAGCCCTCCTGCAGTGCCAGCTGTGGCTCTGCTGCAGCAGGGATCCTGCACAAGGGGGGAGTTTTCCTCTGCAGCTCCAGGGCTGCTGCAGATGGGCCTGGGCTCCCTCTGGCAATGCAGGGCAGCAGAAAGCTGCTCCTCTGGGAATGCAGTGGGAAAAGGCTGCTGTGGTGTTCCAAAAGCCAGATTCTATCCAGGTAGGAATTCTTGGCTCCTCCCCCTGGGTGGAACCTCTCCCCATGGGATGATGGAATTTCATCAGCCATGCAGGGACACTCAGTGCCATGAACAGAGGAGATCTCCCCAGAAGGAGAGTGTGAAGATATAAAGAAAACTGCTCCACCTGCTTTTAACAGGTGGCCCAATGAACAGAAGATAACTGCCCCACTCTAACAGATAGCAATAGGATACACAGCCCCAGCCATGTCTTGTAATCTAAGACACACTTTGAGAAAAGCTTTTAAGAGATGTCAAACTCCTGCAGAGGAAAGCCTGGGGAATTTACTCAAAGGCATGCTCTGCATTCCTCTCAAGATTTTGGACAGGATTTAGATGAACCGCAATAGTTTGTTTTATGCAGGAAGTTCGATGGAATGATCTTACTGTTTCCTCCTGGCTTTAAATCTCTGCTCCCCTCTGCTATATGGGAAAGAGACACTGAGCCCTTGTCTCCCAGGACTTGAGAAGTAGCTCGGAGTCAAGGATGTCTTATGTTTAGCTCTCCATGGGGTTAGTGAGTCAAAGGGAGGTAAGACTGGAGCAGGAGAGAGCTGGAATGGGACTGCAGGTGCTTGGGATTCAACATCAGGTGCCTCCTGCATGGCCTCAGCTCAGTGCCACCAACCCAGGCTTGAATCTTCCCATTTTGGAGGAGTGCTGTTACTTCCTGAATGTTGTCCTGAGACAGTCTGATAACAAGACTTATGTAAGTACTGGAATATATAAGTTCCTGTATTTTTTTTCTAGCACTGTTTTTTTTTCCCGCTTTCTTGCCTGATTTGTTTGGACTTTTAAAATTAATGCTGATGAGCGATAAGTGGTTCACATGCTTCCCAGCAGGCTTGAGCTATGCCAGTGCTCTGAGAGCTGCACTGGCCCCACCTCTGTAGGTGCCTGCAGCAGGGCTGAGCTCAGGTTTGTCCAGGGAAGTACAAAGATCTGTTGATGTCTGAGTTAATTCACAGGTTGTGAGAAGTCTCTGTGTCACCAGCACTTCCTTGGACCTCTTAATCTGTGTTTTATGGGGTGGAAGAAAAACCAAACTGATGCTCTTCCAGCCATATGGGGAGCAGAGGCCTTGGGAAGCTTCAGCAACTGAGGCTGAGGAGATGTTGGGGGGCTGCTGAGGGGTGTGGGCTAGGGGACCCCAGCTTGGTTAGGTATGAGTAGCTGGGGTGGCCCAGCTCTCCTGCCTCCTTTCTCTCTCCTGCCTCCTTCCCTATGAAACTGAAAGAGAGAAGGTTTAGATTAGATGTTGGGAAGAAATTGTGCAGTAGTGAGGCCCTAGCACAGATTGTCCAGAGAAGCTGTGGCTGCCCCATGCCTGGAAGTGTCTGAGGCCAGGTTGGCCAGGGCTTGGAGCAACCTGGGGAAGGTGTCCCTGCCCATGGCAGGAGGGGGAACTGGATGGGCTTTAATGTCCCTTCCAACCCAAACCAGTCTGGGATTATGTGGCTCCAGAGTGACCTCTCCTCAGAGGCACTCAGGGGAGCTGGAGTGGCATTTGGAGGCAGCACCATAATTGTGTTTAGGGTCTGAGGAGGCTCTTGGTTCCCTTCTAGGGATGGATGTGACAGCTGGGAGGAACTGGAGAGGAGCTGCCTCTGAGCCTTTTGTAGGGCATGGGAACTGAAAGGGATCTGAACTGAGGGTGCAGCTGACTGCTCCGAGCACTGTAACTTGGTGGGACTGTTCTTCCCCAGTTCTGGCTAGAATTCCCTGGAGCAATTGCAGGATGAACTCTTCTCCCCCAGGAAAGTACAGCCTGGGATTTCTCACTGTGCTTTCATTCTCTGTGCTCTGGTTGGCCTGTGATAGATGATACTTGGTATGGCATCGACAGGGACTGCCTCTATCTTCTGGCTCCTGTTGTTCCTTTCAAAGAGTTTTCTCTCTCACCTCAGGAGATGTAGGGCCCCTGACCCGGGCCTGGCTGAGTGTTACAGGGTGCCTCTCCCTGTGGATTTGAAGATTTCCCCAGAGAGCCTTTCCCCTTGGAGAGGAGGGGAGACTGAAGGGCTGCAGCGCCTGGAGCAACACTTGACTGACCAGGTCAGCCCTGATGGAACCCAGGGGATGGTGGTGACTCCAGGTGGGCTGAGATCAGTGCCCAGCTTGGCTTGGAGGAGGGTAGCAGCTTAGGCTCGTGTTTTGTTCTCTTTCATTTCTGGGAAGTGGGAGTGTTTTCCAGGCATGACATCAAACAAGCCCCTCTGATAGTTAATCCAGTTCCAAGAGCTTTCCTCTGTTTATTACTGGCCATGTGTCATCTTGTGCTGCCTGAACCCAAATTTCTGTTTTCATTTCAGGGCTGGGTAGCAAGTTTTACTAAACCAAGGACAATCCCAAACTCGCTGCTTCCAAGCACCACAGGCCTGAGCCCATATTTCAGTATGGGCTGTCTGTCAGTTCGGACGTTTTTTTATAGGTTGTCAAACATTTATGCTCAGGTAAGCCAATAATTGGTCCTAAGTAAGCAAATCCAAAACTGTGACAAGTCTGGCATGGGAGGCAGGATTTAACACTCGGATCATCTTGGTAGAGACTTGGTGTATCAAAAAATGCTGCATTGTTAGTGTCTTCTCAAAGTGTCCCATGAAATCTGTGGAGTTGCTTCATGTTCTGTGAAACAGCCACAGAATGTCTGCAGCTCTTCCCAATTAAGTTTTAGAAACAGGATATTAATATTCTAAATTAATGTTTTCATCAGGAACTGTAGTGGCAGATGACAGAGCAGATTTGGATTAGATGTTGGGAAGAAATTCTTTCCTATGAGAGTGGTGAGGCCCTGGCACATGGTCCCCAGAGGAGCTGTGGCTGTCCCATCCCTGGAAGTGTCCAAGGCCTGGTTGGATGGGGCTTGGAGCAACCTGGGCTAGTGGAAGGTGTCCCTGCCCCTGGCAGAGTGTGGAATGAAATGGGCTTTAATGTCCCTTCCAACCCAAATCGTGGTTCTATGAATAGAGAGCCAGCAGACCTGGGATCAGCAGGGAAGTCCAGGAAAACCTTCCTAAATTTCAAGGATTTAGCTTTTAATTTAGTCTGTCTGGTGGTTAAGGGAAGTTTCTGATTGGTTTGTACAGTTTTGTTTCTGGAAATCAACTGATTTTATCTTAGACAAGTTTTAATTGTTGCATAAATGAAAACCACTTTCTGAAATCTTGTTTGATTCTTAAGAAAAAGTGAGCTTGAAACCAGCCCAAGAAAACCAACCTCCTTTACCTCCATCTTAAGATTATCATTTGAGACATGGCTGAGCCACCTGAATTCAGTTAGCACATTAATAAACACATGCTTGGTGTAAGAAATCCCAGTGTGACACAGTTTTGGAAGGTAGGTGGAGTATGTTTGAGCTAACACTGAAGTCTGGCAGTTTGGCTTTGCTTTGGCCCAGACAGCATTGCCTCAGATATTTGATTTCCTTGACTTGAACAGTAAAGTGCCTTGAAACTCGTATTTTAGTCAGATAATTCTTTATTTTATAGGCTTGACACTCACAAAATGAGTGAAGCTGCAATGATATGTATGAACTGAAGCTGTCACCTTGTGTCTTTTGCAGGCAAAGCATCACTCTCTGCCCCCAGTGTCGCTCCAAGGGCAGCTGTTGTGGCGGGAGTTCTTCTATACAGTAGCATCAGCAACGCCCAACTTCACCCAGATGGCTGGGAACCCCATCTGCCTCCAGATCTGCTGGTACAAGGATGCAGAGAGGCTCCACAAATGGAAAATGGTAATGAGGTGCATGGCCACAGCAGCTGCATTGGAGCTTGGAGCTTTCCTCTTCCCTTGATCTGTCCCTGCTGGCAGTTTGAATGCATCTTGCAGTGGTGTGACAGGCTGTGAGAGCTGGGAATGTTCAGCCTGGAGAAAAGAAGGCTCTAGGGAGACCTTAGAGACCCTTCCAGTGCCTAAAGGGGCTCCAGGGGAGCTGGAGAGGGACTTGAGACAAGGGATGGAGTGACAAGGGGAATGGCTTCCAGCTAACAGAGGGCAGTGTTAGATGGGATATTGGGACAAAGCTCTTCCCTGTGAGGGTGGTGAGGCCCTGGCCTAGGTTTCCCAGAGAAGCTGTGGCTGCCTATGGATCCCTGGAAGTGTCCAAGGCCAGGTTGGATGGGGCTTGGAGCAACCTGAGCTGGTGGAAGGTGTCCCTGCCCATGGCAGGGGGTGGAATGGGCTTTAATGTCCCTTCCCACCCAAACCACTCTGTAATTCTGTGAAAGCAGTGTATGGGGTAGAGCTGATGTTGCTGTTCTGCTGCAGGCACAGACAGGGTTCCCATGGATCGATGCCATTATGACCCAGCTGCGCCAGGAAGGCTGGATCCATCACCTGGCTCGGCACGCTGTCGCCTGCTTCCTGACACGCGGGGACCTTTGGATCAGCTGGGAAGAGGGAATGAAGGTTCTCTGCTGGCTTTTATTTTCCTCTGTTCTGCCTAGCCCTGAGAAACCCTGCACAGCCTGAGTCTAGCAGTGAACGGTTCTACAGAGCAGGGTTTGGTTCTGCCCCTTCCTGTGGATCTCAGGCTTTGTGGAATATCTTTATTTGTCACTCAGTGCAGTGGTGAGAGTTCATTCCCTTCCCCAAGTCCTCATGATTTTTGGATAACGAGGATACTGGTGCAGACATGCTCAGTCTCTAGCAAGTTCCAAACCCAGAGTTTTTGGGTTGCTCTGTCTTCTGTCCATGGAGAGCATTCCTAGTGTGCCTGTGAGGAGTCAGCCCTGGCCCCACAGTGCTGTGCTTCCAGTAGCAACCTCCCAGTCTGCTTTTGTCTAGTTTTTGCAATGTAGCCATTTCAGGGCTATTTCTCTTCCCATCCCTGATGTGCAGGTGTTTGAAGAGCTGCTTTTAGATGCTGACTACAGCATCAACGCTGGGAACTGGATGTGGCTGTCAGCCAGCGCCTTCTTCCACCAGTACACACGGATCTTCTGCCCTGTCCGCTTCGGGAAGCGCACAGACCCCCAAGGCGACTACATCAGGTCAGGGGACACCCACCCCGCCACCTCCCTGAGAGCTTCTCAAGCTCCTCTTGAGAAGGAACAGCAGGAGTTGATGAAATGGATCAGTTTCAAACACACACACACGCCTGTTAAACAGGACTCATAGCAATGGTTTTATTGAAAACTTGGGGAAACTGAGGCATGGAGAAGCAGAGAGATAACTGTTATTCCAAGTGATGGCTGAGCAGGGCTTGTGTTCATTTGTGAGCGCTTGTTGTGTCCAGCACCATGTTTGATCACTAGGCTGGCTTCTCTTTCCAAAGGATTTGAGAAGAACTTCCCACAGCTTCCCTGCTCCAGTCTGCACTTATTTTCTTGCTTTTCATAGAATTCTGGGATGTGCTTGGAAGGGAGCTTAAACCTCGTCCAGTTCCACTCCCTGCCATGGGCAGGGACACTTTCCACTATCCTAAGGTTTCTCCAAGCCTGGCCTTGGACAATTGCAAGGATTGGACAGCCATAGCTTCTCTGAGCAACCTGTGCCAGGGCCTTACCACCCTCACAGAGAGGAATATCCCAATATCCCATCTAACCTTGCCATTCTTTATTTGCACACACATAGGTTTTACTTTCCACTCTAAGTCCTCTTTGCTTCAGAGTCTCATTTTGTTGTCTCTCCATAATGTGCTGATGGACTTTCTCAAAGCACTGGTCTCACTGTGTTAGTGTTGAGCAAACAGCTTGTCTTGGTTTGAAAGGCAGGTGTCTGCTAAGGAAGGTGGGAGCCTCCCTTGGAATGGACAATGTGAACCCACTCCCTCCAAATTATTATAATTTTGAAATTAAGGGGCTCTCAGGCAAAAATATATGAGATTAGGAATAACAGTTCTTTACTAGTATGTACAGCAAGGCAAACAAACCTCAACGACTGCAGCATCACCAATCACAGAGCAGGAGCCCAGTCCCAGCCTTGGGGCTGCGGCGCTTTCCTTCTGCTGCAGTTCCGGGCATGGCCAGCAGGGGCGCTGCTGGCTCCCGGTGGGCGGGGCAGGTGCAGTGATCCCCGCGGGGCTGCAGGGGGCGCTGTGGGGCAATGGCGAGTGGACCCAGACCGGGAGGGGTGGAGGAGAGGTTTTGCTCCGCAAAGCCCGAGGCTGTCAGTCCCAGTGCCCCCACAGGACTCTGAGAAACACTAGGCTGGAACAGCAGAAATGAGCAAATATTGGAATATGTCCCCAATATTACCAGGTAGATTGTGTCTGAGCTCGTCTGACCCTTGCTGCTGGGCCAAAGGTGGCAACTGTGGTATTTCACCTCAGAGACACTTTTGGCTGGCTGGATGTGGCAGCGGGCACTGGAACAAGTGCCCGCTAACCAGGCAAGGTTAGAAACTCAGTTTACCTCGGGTGGAAAGGCTTCAGGCTAGGGTGAAGAGGAAGGAGATGGATTCTGTCAGAGGGTTTATATCCAGAGTTTTATTCCATGGTCACAGACATCTGAATCTTGGTAACAGCTCCAACAGAATCCTGAGCACATGGTCCTGGCTGAATTTAAGCCCAGGGACAGGGGGAGGGGAAGGGACAGCTGAGCACCAACCAGGTGGGAGGAGGAGGGTCTCAGGGAACCAGGGACACATAGACAGGCCAATGACCCCAGGCCTGGGGGCATCTTTGGAACTTGACCAACCACAGGATGGCCTTGCTGGAATGTTAAGACTGATTGGCAGCCCAGCAGGGGGTGAGGGGGGAAGAGAGGTATTGCCACACCTGGGAAGGGACTGGGAAGTAAAACAGGAAATGAGCTCACACTGCAACAAGCAAAAAATCCCCGTGTGGTGGGCGAGATGTGTCAAGGTCTGTGGCAGGAGCTGGAACTGCGGGATGTCCCGTAGTGCACAGGGGTGCGGGGACAGCAGCAGAAGAAAAGCAGCTCCCAGCTGGCTTGTGGCTGTGTCAGCAATTCCTTTTCCCGAACTGCAGGTCCCACCGTCCGCCGAAGCCCAGATTGAGCAAGAGATCCGCAACTGCCCCAGCTCTCATCCTTTACCTGCTTCTAATCCCGAGGTGTCTCTGTCCCTCCCACAGAAGCTCCCAAAAATCAGAGGAGTTCCCCCTCCCCGCAGTGTCAAGCACACAGCCATCCGTGCTTCTTAGCAACTCAATGGGAAAAAATTCCACAAGTAGAGGAAAGAAAAGGAAAGAAAACCCAACCCCCAGCACAGCTCAATTTCTCCACATCTCTTCCTCCCATCCTGTCTAGATTGGGTATTGCCAAGGAGAAGCTTGTGCTGAGGTACCTCACAGAGTGGAACAAAAAATTACTTTGCCATTCTGCAATAATTTTTTAAAATTAGTTTGTTTTTAAAATTTATTAATGTTTAGGATAAAATGTCAGTGAAAATTTTAAAAACTTATTTTGGAGGAAATCAAAACCGAAGTACTGTTTAAATCACCCCATTTATTCTACGCTGTGAAGTTAACTTTTGGGAGATATTACACCTATGGAGGTTCGAGAGCATAAACCCGATTTTTTTTTGTGGAGAATGAATCAGAACTTCCCCACAGATAGTAATCTCAATATTAACATGGCACAGATTGGTTTACACTTCTCTGAATGTATGAATATTTGCCTGCAGGATTATAAACCCACCTACTATCCTTGTTTTGTAGGAAGTACTTGCCCATACTAAAGAACTTTCCCTCCAAGTACATCTACGAGCCCTGGACAGCATCTGAAGAGGAGCAGAAGCAAGCAGGATGTATCATAGGTAATTAATTCATATTCCTTGCTAAGGATTTTTCTGCTGCTAACTATCCAAAATAAATGTGTATGAGATGGAAGCATCACACTTCCAACATAAGCCATTTATCTTCTGAAAATGGATGAATCCAGCAGCCTTCCTTCTGTTCATTCTCCATTAACATTTTTTATAGGAGTCTCATTTCACAGTACATATTTTTGCTTCAACTTTATGTCCTAAAACTCTTGGATCACTCCACACTTTTGCCTTTGAATTTATTCATCTTGGATGCTTGGCTGCTTTAAATAATATCAGAACATCTTGTGCTTTTACTCCTGCTCTAACACATCTTTGAAGTCTCTTAGGTGAAAGTGAGAGCTCTTCTCTTTGATGGAAAGGATTAGGCACTTCCATTTAAGAAAAACTGGAAGTATTCCAAATCCAGGGAAAATGTCTTTGCTGAGTGTGGTAAAGGCTCTGTCTCCACATTACCAGGTCAGGATTACCCCTTCCCCATGGTGAACCACAAGGAAGCCAGTGACCACAACCTGCAGTTGATGAAACAGGTCAGAGAGGAGCAGCACAAAACAGTCCAGCTCACGAGAGGTGAGAGATGCTGCAGCACCCACATTCCCTGTGCTGTGACACACAGACTGTCCTCAGGAACCTGGGCTCTGGGGCTGGGCTTTGGGTGCTTTTCCAGGATGCTTTTCCATGTTGGATACGAACATCATGAGCAACTCTTCTGGTTACTGTTTGGTCAAATACTGGAATCATCTACCCAGGGAGGTGGTAGAGTCACCATCCCTCAAAGAGTTTAAAAAAAGACTGGATGTGGCACTTGGTGCCATGATCTAGTTGAGGTGTTAGAACATGGGTTGGACTCGATGATCTTAAAGGTCTCTTCCAACCTAGAGTTTCTGTGATTCTGTGAAAATGCTGTCCCAAGTTTGAGAACAAGAGTGTGACCCTTTTCTTCCTTCCCTTTTCTTCCTTCCCTCTCCCCTTGGAGCATCCTCCTGCCTGCTGCAGAAATGCTTTCCCAAAACCAGATCTTCTCCCCCTGCCCTGAACCCCCAGCCCCAGGCTGGCTGCGTGTGTCTCCAAGGTGCAGAAATCTCTGCAGCTCTGCCCATGCCTCTTGTAAACCAGAACATCCTTACTTGTCTTTGTTACCATGATCTGCCCTATGCGGTAGCAGAAATTGAGATTCCCACTGAGCATAAAGCTCTGAGGAGTTGAGTTGTTCCGAGAAATTTACCCTTTGGCATGATTTTCTGCATTGCTTAACCCTGTGGATAACAAACGGGTAGTTATCAAGTAAGGCTAGAACACTCAAACTGTGCCGAGCCTGAGGTACTTAATTAATTAGGTATTTCCAATCACACAGATGTGTCACTTATGGCACCTGTGGTCTTAAAATTGAAATCCCAGGGCCTGTGCTGAGCTCAGAGGAATCCTTCACAGTAAAACATGGAATCTCAGCCTGGTTTGGGTGGAAAAGGACTTTAAAGCTCATCCAGTTTCCACGCCCTGCCATGGGCAGGAACACGTTCCACTAGCCCAGGTTTTTCCAAACCCTGTCCAACCTGGCCTTGGACACTTCTAGGGATGCAGGTGCAGCCACAGCTTCTCTGGGCAGCCTGTGCCAGGGCCTCACCACCCTCACAGGGAAGAATTTTGTCCCGGTATCGCAGCTAACTCTGCCCTCTGGCAATGGGAAGCCATTCCCATTTGTCCTGTCCCTCCAGGCCCTTGTCCCATGCCCCTCTCCAGCTCTCTTGGAGCCCTTTTAGGAAGGGTCTGTCAGGTCTCCCTGGAAGCCCTCTCTTCTCCAGGCTGAACATTCCCAGCTCTCCCAGCCTGGCTCCATAATGGAATTTTAGTGACAAAATACCTTTCTATTTAAGAGTGAGCCACAGCAGCCTCTCTATATTATAGAAACCCAACATGCAGCAGCTGAGGGGAACCTTAACTGTTCTTTCCTTCACCCCTCTAACTTGAGGGAATGAATTGTTCCAAACCCTGGAATGGATACCTATTAATGTGTCCATGATGTTGCACACTGGAATAGTACAGATGTAACCACTGTATGCTGGCACTTCTTCAGCAGCCCTGTGATACCAGGGACTAAATGTTGGGAATGTTGGAAAGGCCAAAATTTTGAGTCCCTGACTCTAAGTGTTATCCCAACGCCCATCTCAGTATGAAAACCAGGTCATACAGGGGAACAGATATTGGAATAGAGTAAGGGCTAACGAGTAGGATGGGACTTGGAACAGTCTGGAAGGTGTGGAGTGGAATGAAATGAGCTTTAAGGTCCCTTCCCACCCAAACCATCATGGGATTTCATGATTCTTGTTGCCTATGAACAGAAGCATTTTGTGATACTTTGTATCTTAACCTGACTGAAGTCAGAGAAGACTTTTCAAACTTTAATCCTTCTTTATTTCTTGCTGTAGATGATGCAGATGACCCCATGGAAATAAAGGTAAAACGTGACCATTCAGAAGAAAACATTTCAAAAGGAAAAGTGGCCCGAACAGCAGAATAAACTAAAATTCCCTCAGGGGTCACCTGCTGGGTACCAAAAGAGGCAAGAGAGGAGAGCCAGGGGCCAGTTGAGCTGGCCAGCCACTGTCCTCCATACTTTGCCCTGCTGATGGTGCCTCTTGCTTGCGACCTGACCTCAGGACACGTGTTGGATCTTGAGTAGTTGTAGTGCAGTTATTTTGGATGGAATTGTTTATCTTTGAGTGGCTTCTGGAGCATCTGTTGAAGCTGTTGGGTAAATGCAAGAGGTGTGTGGTTGTGGCAGGTCCTGCTGCTGCAGCATCCTTCAAATCCATGTTTTTCATGCACATGTATAAATAGATTTTGTGAAAAAATCTTAATGTCAGAAGACCATGTGCACATTAATGTGATTGCACATTAGTATTAGGACCTTGATTTGCTTGCCTTGTAGAGACAGATTTAGGGATGTTCAGATTATTTGTTCTAAGTTCCCAGTTTATGACTGTAGTCCCCAGTTTGGGGAGACAGAGCAGAGTGCAGCCCCTTGTACTTTGTGTATAGGTTTTAAGTCATAAGTAGGAATTATTATGCATTTTGAGGACAAGGTTGAAAATATCTCACTAAATTAGGGCTAATATATAACTTTGTCACCATAATTCTCTTCCTTGGCTAACTAGAACTGCAGGGCAGAGATTAATTCTGTCATGTACCACATGGAAAGATTTCTCCTTTCACTGAAATGTATTGTTGTGAAGTTTGACAAAGCTGGATGAGTCAATTATGATTGGGGGTTTGGGGGTGGGGAAGTGCAGTGGGGTTTTCATGGCTGCAGGTAGTATTCTGGGTTTGGAAAGAAATAAAACATTTCTGACATGAACAATGCAAGGGCTCTGAAGCAATCTGTTATCACAATTGATATCCATCGGTCCTCTCAGGAAACCTGGTGGCATAGCAGCTCCAGCAGCAATCCAAACTCCTTGGAAGCATCCCAGGATCTAGTGCAGGAGCAGCACAGGAGCAATGAGCACCAGGAGGAGGCTGTAAACTGCAGGATCTTTCAATGCTGCTACAGACCTGCAGGACCTGTCAGGACAGACCATGCTGGCAGCAGGACAGTGAGGTGTAAATAAAAAGCTGCAAGGAACTTCCTGCTGCTCCAAGCCTGCATCAAGCTGCTGGAGATACCCATATTCCCTGATACTTCAGCCCTCCAGCAAACCTAATAACTTGCAGGGATGGCCAGAAGAAAAGGCCTTCTGCCTCCCCCTTTATGGAAGGTAGAATTCCAAGGTGGTGCTTGTTTCTTTGGGGAGATCTGTTGCTCCAAAGCCTCCTGGCATTCCTTCCCTCTGTCATTGGGCTCCTTCCTGTGCCTGAAGGGATTTACAGCATCCCTGAAGGGCTGGAAGGAGCATCTGGGGAGCTCCAGGCCTGTCAGCCTGACATCAGTGCCCAGGAGGATAATGGAACAGGTCATCTTGGGTGCTATCACCTGGTACCTACAGGATGCCTGCGGGATCAGACCCAGCGAGCATGGGTTTAGGAGGGGCAGGTCCTGCCTGACTAACCTGGTCTCCTTCTATGACCAGGTGACCCTCCTGCTGGATGCAGGAAAGGCTGTGGATGTTGTGTGCCTGGACTCCAGCAACGCCTTTGGCACTGTCTCCCACAGCACACTCCTGGAAAAGCTGCAGCCCAGGGCTGGGACAGGAGCACTCTGTGCTGGGCTCAGAACTGGCCCAGAGAGTGGTGGTGAGTGGTGCTGCATCCAGCTGGCAGCCAGGCACCAGTGGTGTCTCTCAAGGGTCTGTGCTGGGGCCAGTTCTGTTTAATATCTTTATTGACAACATGGATGAAGGAATTGAGTCCACCGTCAGTAAATTTGCACATGAGACCAAGCTGGGAGCATGTGTTGATCTGCTTGAAGGTAGGAGGGCTCTACAGAGAGACCTGGAACGACTGGATGGATGGATTTAGTCTAACAGGATGAAGTTTAGTAAGTCCAAGTGCCCAGTCCTGCATTTTGGCCACAATAACCCCCTGCAGCATTATAGGCTGGGGACAGTGTGGCTGGACAGAGCCCAGGCAGAAAGGGCCCTGGGGGTGCTGGTGACAGCAGGCTGAACATGAGCCAGCAGAGTGCCTGGTGGCCAAGAAGGCCAATGGCTCCTGGCCTGGATCAGGAATGGTGTGGCCAGCAGGAGCAGGGAGTCATTCTGCCCCTGTACTGGGCACTGGCGAGGCCAAACCCTGAGTGCTGTGTCCAGTTCTGGCCCCTCAGTTTGGGAAGGATGTTGAGACACTCAAGCATGTCCAGAGGAGGGGAATGAGGCTGGCGAGGGGCTTGGAACACAAACCCTGTGAGGAACAACTGAGGGAGCTGGGGTTGTTTATCCTGGAGAAGAGGAGGCTCAGGGGGACCTTATCACTCTCTAGTGACCACCCTGAAAGATGGTTGTAGCCAGATGGGGGTTGGTCTCTTCTCCTTGGTGGCCAATGACAGGATGAGACATCACAGCCTGAAGCTCCACCATGGGAAATTTAGGTTAGATATTAGAAAAAAAAATATTCACAGAAAGAGTTGTTCATCATTGGAATGGGCTGCCCAGACAAGTGGTGTATTCACCGTCCCTGCAGGTGTTTAAAAAAAGACTGGATGAGGCACTCAGTGCCATGGTTTAGTTGGTAAGGTAATAGGTTGTGGGATCTCAGTCTCTCAGAACTGGGGTGCAGGGTGAACAAGACCCCCCCTGGGGGGCTCGGGAGTCCTGGAATGCTGCCAGAAATGTCTGGTGGCTGGACTTTGATCCCACATGGGAGATGACATCAGTATGAGGACGGGAGGATTTCACTGGGGTGAATGGTGAAGGGACAAGTTAATTGGAGTCTGAGATACAGGGTTTAAGATCCCTGTACAGGGGGGTCTAGAGAGGCAAGATGGAGGGATTGGGGCGTGCCCTTCTCCTTCTTCTTCTTCCTCTAGGCCTCCATCTTCTGTGGTGATGTTGGCACTCCGGGATTGGACCTTACTAGGGGAACACTGGTTAATATGGGTAGAGGGTATTGGAGAAAAATGATAAATATTGTATACGTAACTCCGGGTATAAAGATAGGTGACCGCCCCAGGGGCTTTCAGTGTGTGCCCATGGCTGACTGCTGAGCAGAACTCTGTCAGGCCAAGAGAAAATCTTTTAGATAAGCAATTAATAAACACCGAGACCGAGAACAAATCTGAAGCTTCCTCTCGTCCTTTCGAACCCGGGGGCCCAAGGCCATCTTTGGGCTTTTCCCCAGACCATCTGAACAGCCGAGAAATCCAACAATTGGCGTCCACTGTGCGGGCTATCTCCCACCAAACCTTTCGGGGGGGGGAAAGCCCTGAAGAGCTGAAGAGCCAAGAGAACAGCACTGATAACTCCAGAGGAGGGAAGCCTGAAGAAAGAAAGAAGAAAAAGAAAAAACCGGCCGGGAGAAGCTGCAAAAATCAGCAGTCACTGAGAAATCCCATCTCTCAGCTTCTGCTGAAGACAGCTCGTAGCAGAGCGGCCTGGACTGGGACCAGAAAGGCGCCTCTGATCCATCCCTCGTAATCTGCTGGACGGAGAACAAGGGCCTCCAGACCACGCTGACGACAGATTCGGTAAGAAGGCCAAAATAAAATCATGGGGGCAACACTCTCCCAAGAACAACGGGAAATCTTCTCCACCTTACAAAGTGTAGCAGAACTATATACAGAAGGGATCCCAAAGAAAGAATTAAAACAGCTGTTATTATGGGCAAGGCTCAATTACCCACTTGCGGAGACATATCTTTTGTTCGAAGTCGGGTTTTGGCAAGAAATTAATAGGCATTTATATATTTTAGCAACAAAAAAAGATGAGACAGCGTTAAAGCTACTCTCGCCGGCAAGAATCATGTTACAAGGTATTTCAGTGCAGTCTAAAAGACTGGAAAAGCAGCGAGAAGCTGCGGTACCCTCAGAGAAGGGGGCGGAGCGGCAGAGCTCCGGAAAAAAAATTGCTCTGGCTTTGAAAGGCCAGGGGGAAAGGGCTCTCGAAAAAAGAGAGCGGGAAAAAATATTAAAACCCCCGATCAAAAAATGCAACAAACCCCAAGGGCGTCCTGAAACTCCAGAGAGTGTGGAGGAGTCAGGAGCAGAAGGGGGGGAGCAGGAAGATAAGGGATCGGGGGGGGGGCCTGTTCGCGGTGAAAGCGGCGACGCGGCGGCGGCGGCGGCGGCAAACGCGAGCAGCGCGGGTGAGGATGAGGAAACGCGCGCGGAGGGCGAAACTCGCAAAAACCGGGGTGTAGACTCACACGCGAACGCGGAAGGCGGGCTGAGGGAAAATTTGCAGCCTCAGAGGGCCGCCGCGGCGGGACGCAGGAGGCGCGCGGTTGTGACGTCAGAGCCGGTGCGACGGTCAGCTCGAATCGCGGGTAGAGCCGGGGTGCCAGCGGGAGAGGCGAACACAACGTCAGAGGAGGAGGGGTCGGATTCCGGGACAGACCGAGGGGCGGGAACCTCGGAGGTGAAACAGGGGGGAGACGATGATGACGTCACCTTGGGGGACACCGGAAGTAGCTCAGAGAGTACGCACGCGCAGAGAGTAAGACGCGGGCGGGCCCGAGCCCGGTCCCCTGTGACGTCGCGGGTGAGGAGGGGCCGTGCTAGGGATTCTACGTCCCAGGGCTCCACTCCGTCTCCAGATCTGGCGCCTTTGGTCCCGAGCCTCGGAGTCTCAGTTCCTTCCCTTCATGGGAGACGCCGAGCAGGAAGAGGAAGTGGGGCAGTCGAGATTGCACCGTCATCCGAGCCAGGGAGGCCGGTGACAGCGCCACCTAGTGGCAGGAGGGCAGAAGTGCACGACATGCCGGGTCGGCTCGGCGGAGCCACAGCGCCATCTCGTGGCGAGACTGCAACAATGCAGCAATTTTTTCCAACAATATATAAAAAGAGAAGCACCTCGAAGAAAACAATGTTAACACGACAAAGGGATTATCCATCCACTTCGGGATTTCATGAAGATGATGAAAGCTCAGATGAAGAACAGCTACAAGGGGAAGATGTCATAAGGATCACAGCATCGGAAGGTGTCCCAACATGGATGCTATCAGCAGCAGAAGCAGCAAAAAGCTTCTTGCATTCATTCGATGCAGTAAAGAAGAAATATCAACAGGATCCTCGAGTTTCCTTTTCGGATTTAGGAGCAAGGCCAAAAACCTCAAGGCGAAAAATGAGACACTATGAATCACCGATGACATCTACAACACCATTATTCATGCAAATCCCAATGGAATCTGATGAAGAGGGGTTTCAAGAGCCGGTGAAGACAATGGATTGGAGGCAAATCAGAGAAGCATTGGAAAAGGAAAAGCATTTATTCCCGGGATCAGGGGATTTGACAATGCCAGTGACATATGATGCCCAGGGACAGAATCCAAGGTGGGAAAGGATGGGTCATGAGACACTCAAAGACTTAGGGAAGGCAGCTCAGACTTTTGGGCTGAACTCACAATACTTCAAACAGCTATTAAGAGGGACATTCTCTATGTATGATCTCACACCATATGACATTCGAAGTATTGTGGCAATGATCCTCACTGACACACAGAGTCTTGTCTGGGAAAAAAGGTGGAGAAAATATCTTGCTGAGTTGCGGAACAGATACCAAGGTGGGCCGAATGTGAACCTCACAGAAGGGCAATTAGCAGGGGATCCTCCAGATGACAATCCAGGGGAACAAGCAGCGCGGCTTCCACGGAGAGTGTTAAGCGACATCAAAGAAGCAGCGCGATTGGCAATCATGCAAATTACGCCGACAGGAGCTCCGGATGTCCCGTTCTCTTGCATCAGGCAAGGTCCCACAGAGCCATTCATGTCATTCATCGACCGACTCACGCAAGCCGTGGATCGACAGGTGACAACAGAAGAAGTGAAGAGGCCTCTCTTGGAAAATTTAGCTTTCGGCAATGCCAACCCGGATTGTCAACGGGTGATTAGCACCATGCCAGGACGGCCATCCTTGACAGAGATGGTGGAGGCATGCAGCAAGGTGGGGACGCCTCAGCACGTCGCAGCGATTGTAAAGGATGAATTAAAAGAGGAATGGGAGAAACAGCTAAAGGGACGCTCAGAAGGGCAATCAGAGGACAAGACATTGGAGAAGATGTTCGAGAAATTACTTCATTAACAGGACGAAAATATCAACAAAGTTCTTGCGGCAATGCAGAAAAGAAACAGACCCCAAGGAGGACAGTGCTACGGATGTGGGGAATCTGGGCACATGAAAAGGAATTGCCCACGGACACATATACCAACGCCAGTCCAGAGAGCGGAAAGACCAATTTGCGCACGGTGCGGAAGAGGAAGACACTCCGTGAAAGAATGTTATTCCCGGACAGATGTGGAAGGAAATCCGTTGCCGCATCCGGGAAACGGGAAATTGAGCGCGGGAAATCCCCGGCGCGCTCCGACACAAATACTGGCGGTGTCACAAGAACAGACAGGGCAGTCATCAGTGAGCGACAAGCAGATGCCCTCAGCAAAACCCTCAGTCGATTCCACAGTGACCCAGACCTCCTCCCACCAGGGGCACAGTGTGCATTGGCAGCTTCAAAACTAGTATGCTTTCTAGATGAAAGTCATGCGGAGACACCAACAGGTATCCGCGGGGACTCATACAAGAAACAAGATTTTTTGATAGTTGGACAAGATAAGTGCAGTATTCTTGGGCTCATTGTCTATCCAACAGTTGTCTCAGCAGACAAAAATACAGAGTTAACAGTTTTGGCAAGAGCGCTTCGTCCACCATTGACTGTGCCGGAAAATACTGTGGTTGCGAGAGCCTTCGCATTGCCACCACATGCAGTTGGAGAGGTCATGTCAATCTTCGACGAAGAAGGTCTCCCTATGAAAGAGCATGTTGAAGTACATACAACATGGGTGAAGCACATAGGTCGAGACCGACCCATGCTCACGTGCCAATTGACATGTGGGGACAGGACAATATCGATCAGAGGTATGCTCGACACAGGGGCGGATGTAACAGTAATATCGTACATCTTTTGGCCACGCAATTGGAGCTTGGTCGCGCCATTGGGCTCTCTCTCAGGCATCGGGGGAGCATCTCTGTGTCTGCAAAGTGAGAATTCCGTCGTTGTCATGGGACCAGGAGATAAGACGGCGATCATTCGTCCTTTTGTCGTTCAAAAGCCGATCACAGTCTGGGGTCGGGACCTTTTGGCACAATGGGGCGCGAAGATCGAAATGGATTTTTATTAGGGGTCACTGCAGCACTCGCCACACTGAAGCTGACATGGAAAACAGATGATCCAGTTTGGGTGGATCAGTGGCCCCTTGAGCGGAAAAAATTGAGTGCTTTGAAAGACCTGGTCCAAGAACAATTGCAGAAGGGACACATCAAGCCAACAGACAGCCCTTGGAATTCTCCGGTGTTTGTCATCAAGAAAAAGCTGTCGGGCAAATGGAGGTTGTTACACGACCTCAGGAAGATCAACGAAGTCATAGAAGACATGGGGCCACTTCAGTTGGGACTTCCATCTGTCTCAATGATTCCCAGAGATTGGCAGCTTGTGGTCATTGACCTCAAGGATTGCTTTTTCAGTATCCCACTCCATCCAGATGATGCTCCGAGATTTGCCTTTTCAGTCCCGAGTATCAACAGGGAAACACCTCTGCAGCGGTACCATTGGGTCTGCCTTCCACAAGGCCTGAAAAATTCTCCGACGATCTGTCAATGGTACGTGGCGCGAGCTTTGGCACCAGCACGAAAGAAATTTCCGAAGGCGAAGATCATTCATTACATGGATGATTTGCTCATCGCAGCATCAACACGACAGGAGCTGCAAGAAGCTCGTGACTGTGTGATCGCAGAGGTGCAAAAGGCAGGTCTGGAAATCAGCATTTCAAAGATTCAAGAGGTTGCACCTTGGAAATATCTAGGGTGGAAAATCTCAGAGAAAACAATAAAGCCTCAAAAGGTGGAGATCAGCACAAAGGTCAACAATTTGCATGATTTGCAACAGCTTTTGGGAGAAATCAACTGGATGAGACCAGTTTTGGGAATCACAAATAGTGACATTCCAGCACTGCTTGATCTCTTGAGAGGAGACACAGACATTCGTTCTCCCAGGACACTCACACCAGAAGCAAGAAAAGAGTTGGAGAAAATCTCGGATGCGATACAGAAAAGGCAGGCACATCGATTTGTTCCATCGTTGCCTTTTCAGTTGGCAGTGCTGGGGAAGAAAACGCAGTTCCATGGTTTGATCTTCCAATGGGATGAATCACAAAAGGACTCTTTGATAATCATAGAGTGGATTTTCCTACCGCACAGGCCCGCGAAAACGATTCTCACAGATCTGGAGATGGCAGCACAAATCATCATAAAGGCGAGAACAAGGCTGCTGACAATGGCAGGAAGAGAATTCTCAGTCATCAGGTTACCTCTGAAACGAGACTACTTCGATTGGGCAATGCAACAATCGAAAGACCTATTAATCGCATTGTTAGCGTTCCCAGGAGCTTGCACAATCCACTTTCCCCAACACAGAATACTGCAATCGCAAATATGCTATAGAGCAAAACCACAGATAAGTGAAGAACCTTTGGACGGGATCACCGTGTTCACGGATGGCTCGGGGAAGACACACAAGTCAGTGATCACGTGGAGAGACTCAACGACAGGGGATTGGGAATCAGACGTGAGGATGGTTCAGGGCTCTCCACAAATTGTGGAGTTGGCAGCCGTTGTCCGAGCATTTCAGTTGTTCAAACAGCCTCTCAATCTGGTGACAGATTCCGCATATGTTGCGGGTGTGGTCAAGAGATTGGAGGGTTCGCTCTTGAAAGAAGTCAGTAATGAGGTTTTATACTCATACTTGACAAGCTTGAAAACACTGCTAGAGAGCAGGGAAAGGGAGTATTTTATCACACACATTAGAGCGCACACAACACTTCCAGGGTTTTTAGCGGAAGGGAATGCTCGGGCGGACAGGTTGACAATGCCCATTTTGCAAACGCTGCCGGACATTTTTGAGCAGGCAAGGTTAAGTCATGCGTTCTTTCATCAGAATGCGCAAGCACTGATGGAGTCCTTTCGTCTCACAAAGAGTCAGGCGAGGGAGATCATTAGTGCTTGTCCAGACTGTCAGCTTGTGCAGCCACCTTCTTCTACCGGGGCCATCAATCCGCGGGGGCTGCAAAGTCTTCAGTTGTGGCAAGCTGATGTCACAAAATACCCATCTTTTGGGAAGCTCAAAAATGTTCATGTTTCTGTAGATACATTCTCAGGTGCAGTCTTTGCTTCAGCACATGCTGGGGAAACAGCCGACCATGCTTGCCGACACTTTCTGCAGGCATTTGCAGCATTAGGTGTGCCTCAGGAGATAAAAACAGATAATGGTCCAACATACACAGGCAGGGTGCTTGACAGATTCCTGAAAAGATGGGGTGTCAGACACACGTTTGGTATTCCGCATTCACCCACAGGTCAGGCAATCATTGAGAGAACACATCACACCCTAAAATCCCTTCTGGACAGACAGAGAAGGGGTGAGCCAGAGGCAACACCTCACATGAAATTAAATAAGGCATTGTATGTGCTGAATTTCCTAAATAGCTCATCCTCGGAACCTGATCCACCGATCGTGAGACATTTTCTAAACAACACACAGGCAAAGCTAAGGGAAAATCCTTTAGTTTTGATCAGGAACCCAGAGACCGGACAAATAGAGGGTCCTTTCAGACTAATCACTTGGGGAAAGGGTTTCGCTTGTATCTCCACAGATCGAGGTCTGAAGTGGGTGTCAGCGCGGCACGTGAAGCCATTCCGAACGCGAGAACACGAGAATGCTGATCCAAGAAGCAGAGAGACGAGTACTCAGACAGAAGTCGAGACTCGGGCTGCGAAAAACGACCCAGAAGAGAAATGAAAAGAAACTGAGGACTTTGGGGGGTTTTCACATAAAAGCAAAAAAAGGTCTTTTGGTGCAAACAGAAGGGGGAGATGTGGGATCTCAGTCTCTCAGAACTGGGGTGCAGGGTGAACAAGACCCCCCCTGGGGGGCTCGGGAGTCCTGGAATGCTGCCAGAAATGTCTGGTGGCTGGACTTTGATCCCACATGGGAGCTGACATCAGTATGAGGACGGGAGGATTTCACTGGGGTGAATGGTGAAGGGACAAGTTAATTGGAGTCTGAGATACAGGGTTTAAGATCCCTGTACAGGGGGGTCTAGAGAGGCAAGATGGAGGGATTGGGGCGTGCCCTTCTCCTTCTTCTTCTTCCTCTAGGCCTCCATCTTCTGTGGTGATGTTGGCACTCCGGGATTGGACCTTACTAGGGGAACACTGGTTAATATGGGTAGAGGGTATTGGAGAAAAATGATAAATATTGTATACGTAACTCCGGGTATAAAGATAGGTGACCGCCCCAGGGGCTTTCAGTGTGTGCCCATGGCTGACTGCTGAGCAGAACTCTGTCAGGCCAAGAGAAAATCTTTTAGATAAGCAATTAATAAACACCGAGACCGAGAACAAATCTGAAGCTTCCTCTCGTCCTTTCGAACCCGGGGGCCCAAGGCCATCTTTGGGCTTTTCCCCAGACCATCTGAACAGCCGAGAAATCCAACAATAGGTCACAGGTTGGACTCAATGATCTCAAAGGACTTTTCCAACCTGGTTTATTCTGTGATGCTGTGTCTGCAGCCTGGCCCCAGTGCAGGGACTCCAGGAATGCAGATCTGGCCTCCTGCCTCATGTTTCAAGGCACAGTCTTTGCCTTCAAGCCCTAAAGGACCTGGTCTTTTTTCCTGAATGTTTCTACCTCGAAGTAGCAGGTTCTACCTGAGCTTCAGTGAATTCTGGGGCTATGTGGTACAGCAGATATTGTGAAATCCCAGACTGATTTGGGTGGGAAGAGACATTAAAGCCCATCCAGTCCCAGCCCTGCCATGGGCAGGGACACCTTCCACTATCCCAGGTTACTCCAAGCCCCGTCCAACACGGCCTTGGACACTTCCAGGGATGGGGCAGCCACAGCTGCTCTGGGCATCCTGTACCAGAGCCTCACCAACCTTTCAAAGCCTCTTTGGAACTTCTGTTGTTGCAAAGCAGTTTCATGGTCTGGTCTGTGGTTGGAAGGAGCAAGACTTGGCCTGCAAAGGAGCTGCTGTGAGAGCAGGAGCTGTGTTTGAGCAAAAAACAGCAAGTGCAGTTGGAGTCTGACCTCTGCTTCTGGCTGACAAAGTAGCATTGGAGAAGTTTCTGAATGAAGTAGAATCATGGAATCACAGAGTCCTTGAGGTTTGAAAAGCCCTCTAGGATCACCAAGTCCAAATGTTTCCCAAGCACTGCCATCTATGCCCTAACCCATGTTCCCAGGTGCCACATCCACACACTTTTTGAACACTTTAATGAGTGGTGACTCCACCACTGCCCCAGGTGAGGGGGTGCCTTGCCATGGCCTGACCACCCTTTCCAGAAAGAAATTTTTCATAATATCCAACCTAAATCTCCCCTGGGGCAACTTGTAAAGTCTTTATTTTCAGTGTTGAACCTTCTTGTCTTGTCCCTGTTCCCTGGGAGCAGAGCCTGACCCTGCTGGCTGTCCCCTCCTCTCAGGGAGTTGTGCAGAGCCAAAAGGTCCCCCCAGGCCTCCTTTCCTCCAGCCCTCCCCCAGCTCCCTCAGCTGCTCCTGGTGCTCCAGACCCTTCCACGGCTCCATTTCCATTCCCTGGGACATGCTCCAGTCCCTCAGGGTTTTTTGGGGGTGAGTGGCTTAAAACTGACCCCAGGAACTGACCCCAGGATTCAAGGTGAGGCCTCACCAATGAAGGGGTGCAGTCACTGGATGGTCCTGTTGGACACACTATGCCCAGACAAGCATCCCCAGGTCCTTTTCTCCAGCAGCCACTTGGAAGGACTGAGCTGGTTCCTGATCTCATGGCCAAGAGACTTGCTCTGTAAAAATGAATTACTGGCTGAGTATCAGAATGAATCAGGCGAGACTCCATTTCTTCATGCAGGAAAAAGCCAATTCTTTTTTCACACAACTCATTTTTATACAGTTTTTACCGACCTCATGTGCAACTTTAACTGGTTAATAGCTAATTGGTTAATGGCTTTCTTGCCAATTGCTCTATTGGTTAGTAAAAGGTACTTTATTTGTCTATCAAATCTCTCTATTCTTAAATTGTTAACATATTTTCTTCACTGGTTCTCATGTGATAGATTTAATGTTTATGAAGGTGCTAGTTGTTTTTCACCCAGGAATAGATTGTTATGTTAACGAACTGTTCACACCAGGATTGTTTTCACATGGGAACCTGCAAAGTGCTAGCTGCACTTAGAAGCAATGTCAGGCCAGCCATCCATCCAACTAAGTCTGATTTTATGAGGCCTTTCTTTTATAATTTTTCTTGACTGCAATAGCAGAGTGTTTCTGTCTCTGCACATTCCCCTCTGCTGAGGGGATCTGACTTTGACGGCAGCAGGATTTGATGTGGAATTGTTCAGATACTGACCGACAAAAATGCACCTGATGCAACTCTCTGAATTCTGGGGTGTGGAGACAAGTAATGGCATCTTTGCTGGGCATTCCTGCCATGATTCAAAGCCACTCCAGCTGGATATGGGTCACCTTAAGTGCTTTTATTATGGGAGGGTGGCACGATCCGTTCTTACGAAGGGAATTCGTGATGGTTTGTTCATTGATCTCAGAGTGCAAAAAACCGACACGGAAAGGGGATTTGCAGTAATAATCAAGAACAAATGCACCTTTATTGAGCAACCACAGCAAATTGTGTTGGGGGGCGACTGGGGAAAAGGGAAAGAATGGGGAAAAGAGAGGGAGGAAGAGAAAGGAAGGTATATAGCTACTAAACATAGAATGACAAAATCCTTTGAAGTCCAGTCAACGGAGTTCGCCTGGTCGTGTCAGGAGGTCTCGAAGACACTGGTCAAGTTGAGGTTCTTTATAGTCATTTTTTGGTAGGGGGAAAACAGGTCTTCGAATCACTGGGAGGAATCAACTACAATGAAGAATAGTCTATTGAAATTTCTGAGGGGAGAGAAGAAGGCACTGAAGAAGGGTACACACAGTCCATGCTCTCAGCAGTAAGCGAGAGCCATTGTCTTCTTGGTCCAATGGTCACATCTGCAGGTAAATATCTTGCTTTGGTCAGGTCGGCTCCCCCACACACCTCCTCTGGGTTGGGGGTTTCAGTCCCAGTCCTTGGGAGGAGGGGGAGCTCCTCCATAGAGGGGTTTCATGTCTCAGTCCTTGAGGGGGAGACTTGTCCCATCTCAGTCCGTATGTCACTGTGGTTGTAGAACAGATGAAGGATCTTCTGTGGGGACCACCAAAGGTTACCCCAGAAAAGCCCAGCCAAGCTGAGAGATGGGGAAATTCCAAGGCTATTGTTAGGAAAGCAAGTACAGGCGAAGAAGAGCAAGGTGCCCCTTCTCCTTTCACTAGGTTCAGTGTTCCAATACAGCAAACACACCTGCAAACAGAAGCTTGGCAGGCCAGAAACTCTGCTCAGGCCTCAGGATCCTGGCAAGCAACCATCTCGAGCAAGACCAGGATTCCAACCAGAGTGTTTTTCGGTGATCCCAGTTTCTGTCCTTTCATGCCAATCGTGAGGCAGATGAGAGAAACTTCAGACAGAGACTTACAGAGGGAAATGTGTCTGATGGTGTTGATTTTGTTTGATTTTTCTTTTTTTTTGACCACTCCTGTTCCCCCTCTTTGGCTTCTTCACCTCTTCACCCACATGCCCAAAGCTTCTCTTTGTGCCTGGGTTATATTCTTTCTCATTTTTGCATCCTTATGAGATTTATCTTGTAAAGTTTTCATTTGGGAGTTGTGAATTAGGGCTTTAAGTGTCTTTCCTGAATCACCGTTGGCAGAAATGAGAGCAAGACATGAACTAAGTCACCTTTATTGGGTCACTCATGCTCTAGGGAGCCTTTAATGGAATCCCAGACTGGTTTGGGTTGGAAGGAACCTTAAAGCTCACCCCATTCCACCCCTTGCCATGGTTAAGGACACCTCCCACTAGACAGGATGCTCCAAGCCCTGTCCAATTCAGCATTTTCAGAGTTGATTTAGTATTTTGCCAACAGTGGAGTTGATGAGCTATCTGCCTTCCTGGCTGTTGAGGAAACTTTCACTTCCCATAACAGGGCAGAGCTCCTGGGGGGCTGCAGCTCCTCCTGAAGGGCAGCTCTGATCTCTGCTCTCTGTGAGCAGGGACAGGACCCCAGGGAGCAGCTGGAGCTGGGCCAGGGGAGGATCAGGCTGGAGATAGGGAAAGGCTCTTCCCCCAGAGGGTGCTGGCACTGCCCAGGCTCCCCAGAGAATGGGCACGGCCCCGAGGCTGCCAGAGCTCCAGGAGTGTTTGGGCAGCGCTGCCAGGGATGCCCAGGGTGGGATTGTGGGGTGTCTGTGCAGGGCAGGGGTTGGACTGGATGGTCCCTGTGGGTCCCTTCCTGCTCAGGACATTCTGTGATTCTATTCCCCCAATTCCTTTGGCACAGGAAGGTGACCAACGCAGCTTCTCCCTGAGCAGCTGCAGCCAGGCTCTCTCTGCATCCTGCCATGTCACACATGATGGTGACAGCAGAGCTTTTGGTGTGGCACTGGCTCCACAGCACCTCTGTATTCCACTGTGGTGTCCCTGAGGATGGGGTATTCCATGATGGCCCTGCTCCCTCTGCGCCAGCTGCATCTCCACCTGACTGGTTCTTCACTTGCTGGAAGTCCCTTTTCTCTCAGGAACATGGTGGGATTCTTAGGGGTGTCCTGTGCAGAAATAGCGACTGGACTTGACAGGTCCCTTCCAACTCAAAATATTTTGATTCTATGATTAAAAACATTCACCAGCTCAACTAATTCTACTGGTTGTGTTGGAGGACTGAAGTCACAGGCTGAAAATAGGAACAATTATGTAACCTTATCCCTGAGGGCTTGCTCCTGGATGGTGACAGCTGGAACTTTGCCAGCAGTGACAGCAGAAGGAAATCCCACCCTTCACCTCGATATGGTCCCCCCAGGTCACAGGGTCTGCTGTGCTCTGACCAACCCTGGTGGGGCTGTGCTTCCAGTGCTGGAGCATTTGTGTCCCAACACCTTCCCTTCTGCAGAGCAGGGCCTCACACAGCCCTCCCTGGCCAGGAGGTGTTTGACGCGAGGCCATGGCTGAGCCTCAAACCCGAACCACCTCTCCAGGCCTCCCATGGATGATCCTCTTTGTTGGAATCCATAAAATTAGAGGGTTTTGAGAAAGTTGTGAAAAAGACAGGCCCCAAAGACAGCAAGGACAGTGAAACGCCAAGGCAGTAGAAAAAGTTTTCTAAGCTGTAGTGCAGACGTGAGAAATAGAGCAATAGACCTATGTGATTTGCTTTTCTAAGTTGCAAAAAGTATATCTAAGTATTCATTTAGAAGGTTAAGTATCAATAGGGCTCTGTGCTTTGTCTCTTATAAACGAACCATTGTATGAGAAAACAGGCCACTATTGTTTTAACCACAGTTACATGTGCTTCATATGGTTGGATAGAACTACTCTCAATTTACTTTCGCTCTATGTGTGATTGGCTGAAACTTGGACTGAGATTGTCTTATGCTGTGTTGCAACAGTACGTCTCTTTAGCACTCTGTTTGATCAGTGAGCTATTAGCATCTTTCTTCTCCTTTTTCATAACAATGTAATTAGACTGATGCTGGGAAAATAAAAGCTCTAGACGCTGATTTCAGGTGTCCACGTCCTGTTTGTGGCTGTATATAAACTGCTGGCGAAGCACTTTTCAGTACAAACCTGTTCCCTGTGTTATGTTTGCCCAATTATCCCATCATAAAAAGGCCAAACAATATTAAAAGTAGTAACAATTTTAATTAAATACTTTAGAAAATATATAAACAAGGGATAATTTGGTTCAAATAATAGCGCATAAGCAAAAACAACCACGGGGTACGGAGGGCAGGGTTCAATGACCCTTGCCACTTCACGTACATGCTTGCCAAGTGAAAGTCACTTCTTATATGCCATGTGTCAATACCATCTCCTCCTATTTTCGGTTCGTCACTTTTCTGTCTCCGCCCTCCTCACCACCTTTACCACGCATGCGCCACCACTCGGTTTGGTGGTCGCACAAGTCTTTGGGGGTCGTCACTGATGAGGGCTCTGTAGTCTTCTTCGTTGTCCTTTAATTCACCTTTGGGTTACACATGCGCACCAAGCCAGTACAATGTAAGCCAAGACTAACATATCAGTGCATCTACATATCAAAGCAATAAGTCCCTTATAATTAGCATTTTCTTGGACCCAACCAGGTTCTTGGTCATTTTTAGCAACTGTATCTTCAGCTTCTTTCCTGTGGTCCTTGAAAACATCTGCTGGGAAGGGGGGAGGTGGGTGGAGCCCCTCCTTTCCCTCTCTTCTTTGGCATTACAACTTTTAGCTATTAACTGTTTTATTATTCTCAAATATTAATTACTGTATCAATATTGATTACTGTTTCAATTTTTATCAGCACGAATCATACCTATTTATCACACCTGTGAGCCCAATGCACTGAGCCACAGCGGCAGCTGAGCAGGGCTGGTGCCCCTGTGCTGCCCTTGAACCTTCACCAGCTGCAGAGAGGGAGGGAAGGACAACCTGCCTGTCCTCCAGTCAGCAATGTCTTGTTTAGGATGGATGTTTATGGGAGAAATGGCTGAGTTTTAGACTGATTGTGTTTTTCTGGATAACTAAACTATGTTTTCTCAGGTTTCTGCTGATGGGAGAAGTTCTCGGTGTTAATCTTTCATATAAGTTTATTATAGTTTTTTTATAAAATCTTTTGAGTTTTTGTGTCTAAGAAATGTTCTGTCTGAGCTAAATCTAAATCCTTTCCCATATCTAAACTCCAAGACCACAGAAATCTGTATCCTAATGTTTCTTATTACATTACATGGTTAAGTGAGATATCACTTTAAAAATGAGATTTTGAATTCCAAGTAATTTATTCCTTATTTTATTCAGTTCATTAACAGGAACACTAATTACCCTCCTCTGTGCAGTAAACACCAGTGGGAGGCAGTGGAGCCAAGGCCCACAATTGGGCCTTTTGCCCAAATAGGACTTTTTCCCACAATTAAATTTTTTCATGGTCCATATTGTCCTGTCAAAATTGTAACTTCCCTTTTTTACTCAACTGGTTTGCCTTAATCCTGAAACTTTAAGCGTGATGGTGATGGATCCTCAAACAGCCCATTGACATTTCAGACTTGGGATGAGTTTTGAATTTTAATTCTTTGTGGTTGAGTGGAATTGGACAAAGAAATATCTTGAACAAAATAAGCACTATGACCCAGGATTTGGTGGGCCCTGAGTAGAATTTCAAGCATTCATTTGCTTAATGTGTAGAAATCAAATGTGGAACGTAAAATTATTGTGAACTCCCATAAAGTCCAATTTTAATTAAAATAATGGGATCAACTAATCTCAGCCTGGTTAGGGTGGGAAGGGACATTAAAGCCCATCCAGTCCCACCCCTGCCATGGCAGGGACACCTTCCACCAGCCCAGCTTGCTCCAAGCCCTGTCCTACCTGGCCATAGACACTTCCAGGGGTGCAGGGGCAGCCACAGCTGCTCTGGACAACCTGTGCCAGAGCCTCAGCACCCTCACCGGGAAGAATGTCTTCCCAATATCCCATGTAACCCTGCCCTCTGCCAGTTTTTATGGCTTAAGGACCCTAAATGAGGTTTTTGTGTGTCTAATGCCAACTCTACCTTTCCAAGCTGCAAAACTGGCAGTGAATTTAGCCAGTCTTCCAACCTTATATATACAAATTTGCTTTACGTGGTGGAAAATATGAATTCAGATGTGTCCTCAAAGAGGTGGAGCCCTGCCCTTGTAGGACAGGCATGGCTTTGTTGACTCAGTCCTAAATATTGCACTGATTACTGTAATAGTTTATAATTGACATAGCACATATTGAATAGGGAGCACATGGTAACTCAGCTCAGCATCATTTGATGCTTTCAAGGCTCCAGATGAATTTTGGCACTGGTTTTGTTACAGCTCAATTTTCCATCTCATGATATCTCAGTCGCACCATGTAGAGAAATAGCTACATGACAAGAACCCAGCTAATCTAAGTTCTGCACCTGCAAGGACACTGTCCTTGAGCATCGCTGTGTTACCATAACAAGTGCTGTAGTTGAGAGACTAGAGACATGAGAAAAAGCAGATGTAACTCCTTTGGAATGAAGAAGCTGATATCTGTATATAACCAATAGACTTCTAACTTACAGAATATACATGAGCTTATTACTTGTTGTGTATAAAAGTTTGATGCTCTTTGCAATAAACGAAGCTTGCTGAACACTCATATTGAGGGTCTCGAGCCTTCCCTGCACCGAGACAAATGGCCAGCTGCGACAGCACCAAGTTTGACAAGAGCAAGTATCCACAGTATCCCTATTGACAGGCAGTGGGTGCATCTGTCTGGCTGCTTTTCCAGCTGAAATTGCAGACCAAGGAGCAAAGCAACCTTCTTGAGAGCAGACTGGACCAACATCTGACAAATAAATAGCTAATCGTCTCTGCACACAAGTCTCTGCTGACACCAGACCTCAAAGTCAAACCCAAATGATGCCAAATGAACAGGCAGGAGAGGAGACACTCAGCTGAAATATTTTTCCCCCAAAATGTTTGTTTGAAGCCTGTCGCTCCGTGGTTAGGAATTTAGAGGAAGCTGAGTTAGACCTCACTCAACATGTTGGGATTCAACATGAGGAAAATTTCTGACCATGAAAAAAACCCGAGAGGAGTTGTTAAGCCTGGCATCTCATAAATGAGGAAGGCAAAGATTGACCTTCAGAGGATGGAGGACTGCCAATTCAGGAGAGTTGAAAGACTTAGCAAAAATTATCCAAATCTGAATGAATTTGAATTTTCCAAGAGACCAGCTAGCATCCTTTAGCTAAAAGGACCAGCAGTAAATACTGCTGGCAGACAGTGATCCTGGGAAATAGCAAAAACTTATTCTCAAAGCCTTTACCTGTCTGTGCTGGACAGGTGACATACAGAACATGCTGTATTTCCAGTTCAGTCAGACACCTAACCTCATTTTTAGGCTTAGGAACCAGGTGGGAAAATAAGGAAATAGGAGAAAAACCTTTTGACTGGGCAGAACAAAGTGCTCTGGTGAGGCAGCTGCAAAGCTGTGTCCAGTTCTGGGCCCCTCCTGGAAAGAGAAACACCAAAGGGCTGGAGCATGTCCAGGGGAGGGAATGGAGCTGGGGAAGGATCTGGAGCACCAGGAGCAGCTGAGGGAGCTGTGGGATGCCATGACCCATTGGTTGGCTCATTGTAAATCCTCATTGGGCTGAACAAAGGTCAAGGAGCTCTTGTGCTTTTACTGTAGTGTTGCCTCAGTTCCAGCAACCAGCCAGCTGAGTCTAAACTCCAAAGGTGTTGACCAACAAGCTCTTGAATATTTACAATGCACTTCCACAGGAGTGGTGGCTACAAGCCCTTAATTTTGTGCCCTTCTCTTCAGTGAGTTGTCAACTCTCACAACAAACTCCTCAGAGGAGCTGGCTCACAAGCCATGGTACCACTACTCAATCTCCCAACTCCCACATCAAACTTCCACACAGAGCACAGGATGGAATGTGAAAAGCATGCTTTGCCCAGGCAAAGCAAGGGAGCAACTCCAGAGCACCCTGAAAACTACAGACCTGCAGTGTCACTTCAGTGCCTGGTAAAGTTATGGAGAAGGTTACTGTGTATGGAAAATTGGTCATTCGTTCCTTCATGAAAGGAAGATCCTGCTTATAAAATGTGATTTCCTTTCATGACAAGGTGACCCACCAGGCTGACTCAGGAAAGCCAGTTGATGGAATATTTTTGGATTTCAATAAAGCTTTCAACACTGTCTCTCCCAGGATCCTTTTAGACAAAATATCGAGCCCACAGCTGGATAAAAACATCATGGAATGGGTGAGCAACTGGCTCACGGGTCAGCCACAAAGGGTAACAATAACTGAGGTGACATCAAACTGGGGACCTGTCACTATTGGGGTTCTACAGGGCCTGAGCTCTGTGCTCTTCAACACCTTCATAAATGACTTGGATGCAGGACTGGAAGGGATACTGAGCAGGTTCACAGATGATACAAATCTGGGAAGGAGCTGTTGACTCCCTTGAAGGCAGGGAGGCCCTGCAGAGACACCTCAACAAATCAGAGATGGGCAATCACCAAATGTATGAAATTAAACAAGGGAAAGTGCTGAATTCTGTAGCTGGGATGGGGCAAACCTGGATGTATGGACAGAATGGGGAGTGAGAGGCTGGAAAGCAGCGCCTGGAAAGGGGCTCAGGGGTGCTGGTCAGTGGCCAGGTGGGTCTGAGCCAGCAGTGCCCTGGCAGCAGGAGGGACATCCCTGTCCTGGGGGCATCAGGCCCAGCATGGCTGGCTGGGCACGGGGGGGGATTGTCCTGCTCTGCTCTGTCCTCACCTCGAGTGCTGGGGGCAGTTTTGTCCACCACAAGATAAAGAAGACATTAAGCTGTTGGAGAGCATCCAAAGGAGGGAAACAAAGATGGTAAACAGCCTTGAGGGGAAGACATATGAGGAGCAGCTGAGGGCAGCTGCTCTGTTCAGCTGGAGGAGACTGACAGGAGACTAACCACAGTTACAATTTGCATGTGAAGGGAAGAGGCAAACACTGATCTTGTCTCTGTGGTGACCAGGGACAGGACCAGAGGGAATGGCTGGATCCTGGAGTGTCAGCAGAGGTTTAGATTGTGTATCAGGGAAGGTTCTTCCCCAGAGGGTGCTGGCACTGCCCAGGCTCCCCAGGGAATGGGCACAGCCCCGAGGCTGCCAGAGCTCCAGGGGTGTTTGGGCAGCACTGCCAGGGATGCCCAGGGTGGGATTGTTGGGGGGTCTGTGCAGGACAAGGGTTGGACTCTTCTTGTGGGTCCTTTCCAATGCAGAACATTCTGTGGTTCTGTGAAATAAAGTCAGAAAAGAGTGAGGAAGAGAACAAAAGCAGAGTCCACTAGTCCTTAGATCTCACCTTATTCCTGGAGCTGGGCTTGTGAGACAAAGTGAAAGAGAGGAAAAAGAGAACTAGGGGTCCCAATTGACCTCCCTTCATAGTTAACCTGGTGCAGCCTCTTATGTAAATTAGATTTTTCGTTCTGTTTTATTCACAAATGCACAGCCAACCCTTTGAGTCCTCCTCGAGAGGGGAAGCTGAGCATGAGTCTCTGAGAGTTGGCTCAGGTCCACAGGACCTGCTCTGATCACACCTTTCCTGTTGTGACAGTCACAGTATCTTAGACAAATCACGCCTGTGCCTGGTCTTCTCAGGGGGAACTTCACTGAACTGCTGCAACTTCTCAAATGTGATGGAGAGTGGCTTAGGAACTTCCTCTGCCAGTTCCCCCAAGGTCCATAGACGCATCTCATCAGATCCCACAGACATGTGCACCTTCATATTCCTTAAATACTCCTTTATTGGAGTATTTAAGATACTCCAGTAGAAGATACTTTATCTTCTCAAGCCCAGAGAAAGGAACAGAGCTGGTGAAGAGTATGGAGCATGAGTCCTCTTAGGAATGGATGAGAGCTGGGGGGCTCAGCCTGGAGAAAAGGAGGCTCAGGGGGGACCTTGTGGCTCTGCACAGCTCCTGATGGGAGGGGGCAGCCAGGTGGGGTCAGGCTCTGCTCTCAGGGAACAGGGACAGGACAAAAGCAAACAGCCTCCAGCTGTGCCAGGCAGGTTTAATTTGGATATTGGGAAAAATTTCTTCATGGAAAAAGTGGCCAGGCTCTGGCTCAGGCTGCCCAGGGCACAGGTAGAATCACCATCCCTGGAGGTGTTCAGGGGATATAGTTTAGTGGTGGCTTTGGCAGTGCTGGGTCAACAATTGGTCTTAATGATCTTAGAGGGCTTCTCCAACCAAAATGGTTTCATGGTCCAGTGATTCTGGGTTGTGACTAGGAATACAGGTGTTGTAGAAAAATGGAAAGAGGTTTGCAAACATGAGTTTGGGCATAAGCAAATCCCATTGACAAGTTGCTGGCCAAGAAGTACCCAGAGGGGCTTGTAAAGCTCCTTCCCTGGCTGAAATGGTGGGGTGTTTCTCCAGGTAACCTCTTGATGCAGCCCAGGGGTTGGATCAGGGCAGGATCATCTCAGAGCAGTGACATGGACACACTGTGACTGGTCATGGCGCCTTTGCCTGTGTCACATGCCGGACACTGTTCTCAAGTGTCCCCATGACACCTCTCTCTGCCCCCCACTGGTTTCATGGCAGGTTCCAAACTCAGTCTTACTGTATTAAGGAATAGTAACTCTAAAGATTATAATTTTTTAGGTGTATCAGGAACCACAAAGATCAGAAGATGGTCTAAACCTCTGTGTCTTGAGCCTCAAGATGTGCCAGTGGAGGTTCAAGTTGGACATGAGGAGGAATTTCTTCATGGAAAGGCTGGTCAGGCATTAGAAGGGGCTGCCCAGGGAGGTTTGGAGTCTCCATCCCTGGAGGTGTCCCAGGAATACCTGGATATGGCACTCAGTGCTTTATCTGGCTGATAAGGTGGAGACCATTCACAGGTTGGAGTCAATGATCTTGGGGGTCTTTTCCAACTTGATTGATTCCAGGGTTCTGTGGATGACTTTAAAACTCAACTCTTTGCCTGGATCATGCTGTACATTAAATAGGAGGGGGATGATTGGGTTGGATATAAATTACCCTGGTGAGGAGGAGGACCTTAGAGAGAATCAGTGGGTGACTCTGCTCTCGTCCCTCCCAGCTGAGGATGCCTTCTTGGTAACATTTTGCATACAATTATAATTACCCAAGTTAGCACATCATTATTAGTATGGTTGTTGTTCATCATTGTCATCGTCACCATCATCATCAATCATCATTCTATTGGTGCTGGTGCATTTATCAATGGCAATTCCAAACCTGTATTTCTGTTGTTGCAATAATTCCTACTGCTGTGATTATGAAAGTCCTTTTTGCACAAGACCAGACTTGTGGTGCCCAACTGGTCATGATTGGAAATTTAACCCAGCTGTTCCCTCTGAGGACCAGCTGGGACAAAGGGGGATTATTTTCTGCCAAATTCCTATAATCTTCACATGACACCAATAATTGTCATGAGCAAACACTTGATGCTGGAAAAAATTATTTAGTTTATTGCAAATTAAAAGATGTTTGGATATTGAGAAACCAAGACAAGATTTAAACCACTTTTTTCCCAGGCTCAGCTTCACATCCCCAACTGCTCCCTTTCCCTCTAGCCTGGGTGGTGCAGTGGGGATGGGGAAAGGGGGATGTGGTCAGTGTATAAAATCTCCCCTCTGCTGCTCATCCTTCCTTGCCTTTCTCCTTCTGCAGGGTGGGTACTTCATGGGATGGGGGTGGTTTCTTCAGGGCACACCCACCTTCTCCTGTATTACCCCAACACCCTGCTGTTACCACAGTCTGGACATTCACAAATCCAGAGAGTTTTGACTCATTCTCTTGCTTGGGGTGGAGGAGGGAAATGGGGACTCCGTTGTTGGTAGAGTCATTGTCCTTGGACATTGTCAAGGAGTGGCTGCTTGTGGCACTCAGTGGTCTTGTCCAGCTGGTGACTGGTCACAGGTTGGATTTGGTGGTCTGGGAAATCTTTTTCAACATAAGTGATTCTGGATCACAGAATCTCAGAATCATAAATATAATAGAGTGTAATTTAATGCAATGTAATGTAATATATGATATGATATATGATATGATATATGATATGATATGAAATATAATATGATATGATATAATATAATATAATATAATATAATGTAATATATTGAATATAATAATATATGTACTTTCAGTAATCTACAGTACAGATTATATAAAATGTAAGACAATAATGATAAATTTTCATTCTATTTTATTATAAATGTCGTTATTTATGACTTTAATTTAAATTTATTATTTTACCACGATTTATTATAATTATACAATTATATAATGATAATATTAGATGAGCTATTATTCATGTTATTCATGTTATATATGACATAACATATATTACATATAGAGGTCACTGACAGCACGCAATGCTTCTCACGTGTGCATGTATTCAGCCCACTGTCTCTGACAGACGCCGGCTATTGCATACATTATAGCAATATTTGCATATGCAAATTGCCCTGTGGCCGCCCGCCCGCCCTCAGTGGCACCGCCCCGTGGCCAGCCTGTGGCCCCTCCCCCCGAGCCGGCCCCGCCCCGCACGTTTCCGCCCGCACCGGAAGCGTCACCCCCGCGCTGCCGCTCGCGGCCGCCGGGCGGCGCCACTTCCCGGAAGCGGCGTCCGGGAAGCAGCGGCGGCGGCAGGGGCGGGGCGGGCGGAAGTGACGCGCATGCGGAGCCGCGGCGGGGCCGCCCCGCCATGTCGCGGAGCCCGGGGCGGCGGCCGCAGTTGTGAGTACGGGCGGGCCCGGGGCTCCGCCTCGCAGGGACGCCCCGCCAGGTACGGTCCCGCCGCTCCCCGCCCGCCGCGACCCGTGGGCGGAGACGGGAGGGCGGCGGCCCCGGCGGGACTGGCGGGAGGCGGCGGGGAGCGCGCCCTGTTAATTCCTTTCCCCTCCATTCCTTTATTATCCTTCTTTTCCCGTCTCTTTCTTATCCTGGTCTGTCTCCTCCTTTTCTTGTCCTTTTCCCTCTTCCCTTGCCTTCTCCTTTCCTTTTTCCGTTCCAGGCGGGGCGGAGCGGCCGGGGGCAGTTCCAGCTCCTAACGCGTGCGGTGTCGTCTCCGGCTTGACGCCACTTGAGTTTTGGTTGTGTTTTGGTTGAGTTTTGGTTGTGTTTTGGATGTATTTTGGTTGTGTTGAGTTTTGGTTGTGTTTTGGATGTATTTTGGTTGAGTTTTTGTTGTGTTTTGGATGTGTTTTGGTTGAGTTTTGGTTGTGTTGAGTTTTGGCTGCGTTTTGCTCTCGGCGGCTCTTAGTGTTTGTTGTCGCTGCTGCCACATCGCGGTGAGGGTGGGGTGTGCTGGAGGTAGCGGGAGAGGGGCAGTGGGGATGGGAGAGGAATTGAACCTTTCACAGTCACGGAATTATTTCCGTTGGAAAAGCTCTTGAAGATCAATGAGTGCAGCCATTCCCCCCGCGCTGCCGCATTCACCACAAACCCATGTCCCCAAGTGCCTCATCCACTAATTTTTTTAAATGCTTCCATGGATGGTGACTCCACCTCTGCCTTGAGAAGCCTTTTATTAATGCTTGGCCACCCTTTCCTTGAAGAAATTTTCTCCAGTATCCACCCTGAACCTCCCCTGGCACAACTTGAGGCCGTTCCCTCTCCTCCTGTCCCTGTTCCCTGGAGCACAGCCCAACATCACCCGGCTGCCCCCTCCTGTCAGGAGTTGTGCAGAGCCACAAGGTCCCCCCCGAGCCTCCTTTTCTCCAGGCTGAGCCCCTCAGCTCCCTCAGCTGCTCCTGGGACTCCAGCCCCTTCCCAGCCCTGTTCTCTTCCCTGGGCTCTGTGTGTCGGTTTCCCTCATTAGATCACACCACGAGAGGTGGCTAGGCCGGGCTGAGCCGGGCCGGGCCGGGCTGGGCCGAGCTGGGCCGGGCCGGGCTGGGCTGGGCCGGGCTGGACCGGGCCGGGCCGGGCCGGGCTGGGCTGGGCTGGGCTGGGCTGTGCTGTGCTGTGCTGTGCTGTCCTGGCTGCAGCTGTGCCCAGGGAGCCTCAGGCTGCCCGGCTCTCTGTGCCTCCGTTCCTGCTGGGGCTCTGCTGCCTTCCCTGGTCTCTCAGGGTTCTCAGGGTGCTTTGTGTGTTCTGGGATGAGTTCTGGGTGGTTTCTGAATCCCGGGGCTGCCATGGGATCCACGTTGGGTGTTTGTGGTGGTCACAGATTCTTCCTGTGCTTTTGTGGTGGAGGAGGATTCGGTCGTGGATCAGGAGAGCTGTGGTTGGTAGCAGAGCTCCGGGGCTGTTTCCTGGCACTTTGCACATCCACGATTGTCTCTACTCCAGGGAATATTACACAGTGGATGAAAAGAGTTCCCAGAAACAATTATTGTCAAACAGAAAGTGTTTTCTCTGCCATTATGGAAAGCTTCTGGTTTAGGATAAAACCTCAGATCATGAGATAGCTTGAACTGAAATTCTGGTCAGGATTCCTCCAAATTCAACATCAATTTCTTGATTTCCTTTAGATGATGATAATAATTATGGTTATTGTATATTATCTAGATTATATATTACTATGTATTTATTATTATCGTTACTATTATTATTTTATTACAATTTTAAAATAATCCATGGAATGAATGCAGCTGTATAAAATAAATATGTATCAACTGCAGTCAATTAATTTTACTTTGTCCCTGGGTGCACATTTCCAATTGACAATAAATAGTTACTTTGTCACTTCCTGGATCCAACTGAACCCATTAAAATAAATTCTTTTGGTTCTCTGAAGTGGCCCATAGTCCCTGGTTATTTATTCACATTTGTAGGTGAAAATTGTGCCTAAAGGAGTAGTTGGGAGTGAAGGCAGATGGGAAAGTAGCTCATTGTTCCTTCTGAGGACTTTGCAGGAAAATTGAGCCAGTCTCTGGTCTCTGCTGATGCATTTTTTAGTGGCACTGTCAGGATTTCTGTGGGAATCATGTGCTGGTGTTTGCACTGGATTTGGTGAATGAATTTGTTTGACAGAAATAAATATTCCTATTTCTTGAAAATATTCCGTGCGTGTTTTTGTTAATGGAAGCATAAAGGCCAGAAGGTGAATGGTTGAATACTCAGTATTTTGTGTTTTGTGCTGCTTACTGAGAGTAATGAACAGAAAGAGAAGTTTGGACAGTAAAACTGGTGTGTCTGGTCAAGAAAACAGGAATTCTGGTGAACTGAAGGAAATGTAGATTATTTTTTTAAATTTTTCTGTTTTGAAATGAGTAAAGAAATAAATATCCCAGTTTCTTTCTGTTCTCTTGGCTTTCCTGCCTTCCTTAATGCCACATGCATAGGGAGGTGTCAGTGTTGCCACACACAGACTGTTCACCAAAAGAAATCTCCTTTTTGGATCAAAAAAATTAATGTGGTTGAAAGATCCCTCTGTGAATGTCACAGAATTTTATTCTATTGTTTTTATTGAATTTGATAATTTCTTTGGTGATGTTAAATAAGATTTCCTCCAGTCCTCCACTATTTTTTGGTCTTCCATGAGCTTATTTCCCTCAAGGTTTGTTTATGGATCTGCCTTAGGCCTTTCTAAAGGCATTCATAACAACACAATTATTTCTGAGTGTTTGTGTATGAGACTTGAGGAGGTTTATTCTTATGGGGTTGGAAGCGAAGGAGGATGAAGAGGAGAAAGAAAACTCTACTTCAGTAACTATGGGAGAAGTCCCCATGGACAACCTGGCATGATACAGATTTCCTTTACTTTTTTTTTTTTTTTTCCTCTTTTTGGTTAGGAAAAGAAATTAACCTGTTCTTTAACCAAATTAATTTGACACCCTAAAAAGGGAATACTGAGTGAGTTTTTTTCATTCTGCTTAAGATATTTTTAAAGATTCATTAATTCAAGGAAGCAGTAACCTTGAAGACTGAAGCAAAACAATTTCTAACTCTTCATCACTCATAAATATATGGAGACAGTGCGACAGTGCTTTATTTTATTCTGGTAACATGAAACTTTTTCCTGGTGGTTTTTTTTGTATCACCTGGGAAAAGCTTTATGATGTGAAATTATTGCAATGAAGCCTTTTCAACTTAAGAGAGCTAAAAAGATTTGCCGTGATTCTTTCCTCTGTTGTTGGAGTAAATATGGTGAATTCCACTACTCGGTTACTCGGTATCTTGTTGGACTTTTCATTCTCTCCTGCCTATCCTTAAGCTTTTTGTCATTCTCCAAACATGAAAATACCTAATATTTGTTTCAAGTTAAAGAATGCTATTTTCTAGACAATTATGATTTTGGGGCATCTTGCTCTTCTTCATGGAGATAAAAAGCTACAGTTGTGTTCTGTAACCATTAAAAGTAGAATGATCTGAAATTCAGACAAATGAGATTTTTTTACTGATGCTTTTTCCCCCAGCCTACTTTTAAAGTTCCTGTTTGTAGCAAGTCAAAACCAATTTTTAAGTCCTTTGAGCTGGTGGTGAGTGGTGATTCCAGGTGGAATGAGGTGAGCACTGCAAACTGGCAGAGGAACATATTGATGCAAATATATCATCAGCTCATCGCTCCCTGTTTTTATTGCTTCCTCTCCCTCTGATCTGTTCCCCCTCCTCTTGCCCAAAAGTTAGAAATGTCCCCTTGCTTTGACAGGTGGAGGAACAAGCCTCTTTGGAGGTTTCTTCTTGGTGCCAGTTTGCAGCCCTAGTTAGTTGAGGGCGCAGGTAAGTGCCTGTTTCTCTGTTCAGCACTTCCACGTTTGTGTGACTTGCTGAAAAAATCCTTCTGGATTTGCCTTTACTTCTTATATGTAGAAGCACAGTTGAGGTTGTAGATCATGAAGTTATGGAAGAAGTGTTGAGAGATTCAAAGCACAGAACAGACAAAGTGCTGTCCAGGAGCTGCTGCTGTTCCTCATTTGCATTGTCAGTAGTGCTAGAAGGTTTAAAGTTCTTCAAAAGTCTTTTTTCTCTGCTTTAATTATGTTCAAACACACAAATATTTCTACTTCCTCTTCTTTTAAGTACATTAAGTACAACTGTTTTCTCTCAGATTGTTGCCTGTCGGTGCTAGTCCATCTCAACTCTAATTTCTGATTCCAAAGCATCCAATGCCATTTTGCTCCTAAGCCCTTCAATGACAGCTTCCATTAGGAACTGTGTGATATATTGCCCATATTTTAATTTTCAGTACCTTAAAAACAAAAGTACTGCAGAGTTTCCTGCCCACTGCACTGTTACCTTATGTAAAATCTCAGTTTTCACACATTGTGACCAGAAATGAGGCATTGTACCAAAATACTAGGTATGGGAGTTAATTCCAAGGTCACAGCAAGGAAAGCTCTGTGTCCCTGATGCCTTTGTGTGTTGGGCAGTCAGTAGTGGGGTGTTTGTGTCAGTCCCCAGGGGAATGGGACCCACAGCAGCAACTGCCCAGCTTTGGGAGTGAAGAGCATTCCTGTGACTACTCTCTTGATGGGAAAAGGCAAAAAGGCAAAGGTTGGTTGACTCCTGAGCGGGCACAGTGGTGGGAGGCAGGACTGAGCTCTCCCAGACACTGCTCCAAGCTGAGTCAGAAGCCCAAAAAGACAGAAAAAATGCTGGTTTCAAAACTGCCTGACTGAAAGCAGAACACAGCACTGATGTCATTGGGATGGGACTGGGAACATTTCCATGTTTGTGTTCCCAAGGCACTTACTGATGTGGGAGGTTGATGGGATGGAGCTGGTGCTCTTGGTGGCTCCAGGTGGAGTTGGCAGCTCTGCCTGTTAATCACTCTGGATCTGCTGTCAGGAAACAACTTCCAGTGATTTGGTCTCTTCATTCCAGTGAGGGCAGCTCTGTTTACCCACACTTCTCTGCAGTGCTTTGGGCAGTAGATTGTTCTGCTCAGAGTCCAGGAGCTCTTTGCAGAAGAGCTTGCTTTGGGCAAACTCAACCGGAGTGGAAAAGGTTCTTTGTCTTGCCATGGACTCAGAAAATCTTGGCATTTGGAACTGGCACAACTAACTTGTGTTTTGACAAGATCTGTTGGTCTCTTGGTGAGTTCTTACCTTCACCTGCAAGAAATCTTTGTTTTCTCTTTGAGATGTCCCTAGTGTTTCCATGTGTTCTTCCTTGGTTTTGGAGCCTTTTCCTTCCCAGACTTAGACTTCTGTTCTCAGAAATGTTTATAACCCAGTAGTATTTGAGGGTTTTCCATCTCTTTGAGGACAAATCACCTCTGTGGTCTGTATCTGCCTCAAGAATGGCCAGGCAGGTGCGATGGAGGGACAGGAGCCACCTGTTCCACAAGATAAACACATCCTGCTTCCAAATTCCTTTGTTGTGTCTGAAGTAATTTCTGCTTCCATCTTGCCTTGCAACTACTCTGCCTGTATTTTCCTGAAGTGTTCCTGAAGCACTCAGGAAGGATATAACTAGTAACAGGGAGGTGGGAAAGGGAAGAATATGTCTTCTCTGGGAAATCAGGAGTTAGTGGTTTCATTTTCAAAATGAAAGGCCCCGTGAGGGGAAGCAGAGGTAATATGAGGTGTTTCCTGGGGTCTTTTAACTTATTTTTAATCTGAAAAAGATGCCATTTCTTGTTACTCTGGGGTGTTGAAGTTGGACACTATTTTCAGACCGTCTGAGGTGGTCTCAAATGAAAACCTGGGTAGGTCAGTAGGAAGCTCCTGAAGATTAGCTCAATCATTTTCCAGGTGTTAATATGCTTCAGCCCTGGGTGTAGAGTTCACTGATGCTCATGAATTATAGTACCTATGCTTATTCACTTACACTGCCTTTCATTTTTCTCTCTTTTCCCTTTTCTTTGTTAAGCATTGCAGGCTGTATGTACCGAGTCATTCAGACAACGGGACCAGATGGAAAAAACCTTCTGAAATTGCTTCCCATTTCTAAAACTTCTGGAAGCTTTGTGCCAATAGTTCAGTCTCCAGCCATGCCAAATAATTCTAACGCAAATGTTTCTAGCCCAGTCCATCTTACTATTACGACACAGATTGGCAATACTGCTGCACCTTCATCTGTTAAGATACCGATTTTTCAGTCTCCTAATCCTGGAAAGATTATTCTTACAAGGACATTAGACAAGCAGGAAAGTGCTAGGGCAGGTTCTGAAAAGGAAAGCTTGATTCCAAACGCAGCTGCCAATGCCCAGAGCAGCTGTGTGCCCATGGATGGAGTGTCCTTGCAGAACGTGGCCATCACGAGCCCCTCTCACCAGAGCAGCCCAACCTGCACAGTGGTGAACACCAAACCCCTCCCAGTGACTGTTAAGTCTCCAATGCTGCCCTCCGGACACCACCTCCAGATTCCAGCTGATGCAGAAGTGAAATCTGTCCCAGCATCTCTTTTGCCACCTGCAATACAGCAAAAAATCCTGGCAGCTGCAGCCACCAATGTGTCTGGAGGGGCTGACAGTACAAAAGCACCAACAGTGATTTACGTGTCACCCGTAAACACAGTGAAAACCTCCCAAGTCCTGCCCAAGCACTTGCAGAGCTTTTGCCCTCAACCTGCCACGGAAGTTTCAAAGACACTGATAGTGACAGCTGCCCAGAAGGGATCTGGTTCTTCTCCTGAGCCAGTCACATCCAAGGGGCAGCAGTGCCAGCAAACTCCCATGAAATGGATTGTGCAAGAAACTGCCCCGCTCTCAGCTGCTTGTCGTATCCCTGTAAAGTCTTCAAGTAATGTGGCTTCCAAGATCCTGAAAACTTTGTCAGACACGAAGAATATAGAAGTCAACCCTGCAAATATTTTACCACTCTGTTCTAATGGTCCTAGTGGAAGCCAAACTAAAATCACACGTTTAAAAGATAATGCTCTGGTCATGTACAATGGGAAAGTCTATTTATTGACCAAAAGAGGCTCTGATGTTCTGTCAGCCCAGGCTGACAAACAGGCATCTCCTTCTTCTGATGCTTTACTTAAAAAGGAGACACCCGAGCAAATTGATTCTACTGAAGTCAGTAAAATAACCAGTAAAGTGGTGAATCTGGTGTTGACAAAAAGCAAAGGAGTGGTGCTGTCTCAGAAAGACCCAAAACCATGTACAGTTTCCAAAAATTCATCACCAATTAGCTTAAGAAATGTCTTAAAATCCACATCTGCAGCTCTGCTGACACCAAGTGCTAATCAGCAGGATCCTACTGTAATCCAGAGACAGATTTTGCCCTCCACCAAGAGCGTTTCTTGCAGTGAAGTGATCCCAGTTCCAGCAGTAGGGATGCAGGAGAGTGTGAGGCAAAATGGCAAAGACATGAGTCATTCCCCGAGAGCAGCAGGGCCTGTGTTACCTCAGGCTAAGCAGGAATGTGCTGTCAGTGAAGACTGGCCAAAGGTAATAAATCATAAACATGCTGCTGAGTGGTTCTGTGGTCCTGGTTTTAGGTGGATAAAATGACTCTTGATGAGTTCACACATTTTTGTAACTAGGTATCTTGGAAATGCTGCTCTAAGATTGGTTCTAGTCAATAAATGGCCTTTTCCCCAATAATTTTGCATTGTAAGACTGAGAAATGCATAGAAAAGAAAGGGGCAGAGGAAAGATGGCTTTTGATTTCCTCCCAAGATAAATGGTCAGCAATAACTGGACTCCAGGGAGGCTGTTCATGGTTTGAGCTCTTAGATGTTGATGCCACATGCTTACAGCACAACCTTAGGGCTGTAGGGGTGATGTAGGGTAGAGAAGGACAAGTTTGTGGCTTCACAAGAGGAAAATAAGTAGGAAGAGCAGAGTTTGTCCTCCAGAGACAGCTCTGGTGTGGCACTGCCACCACAGGCTCCAGGCTCTGACAGCCATGGGCAGGAGCTGTGTTTCCTTCCTCCCCTGCCCTGGTGGGGAGGGTCCACCTCCTTCGCTCCTCGGTCCGTGCCAGGCAGAAGGAACTCTTGAGATCCTTAATGGCTGAATTGACATATTCTTTTAAGGTCATAATGTTGAAAATATGTTAAAAATTGTAAGCCTCCGTTCCTCAAACTCCCTACACAGGATTGGGGATCATGTTTTTAGTAGCTCCAAAGGCCAGAATGAATTTGTCTCGAAAGAAAAAAAATCCAAAATTTGTTTATGTTGTCCAGGAAGAACAGAATTGTCAGCTGAATGTATTTTTGCAAATGGTAGACATTTAATTGTTGCAACAGACTGTAATACCTAGTTTTTTTATTGTTTGTCAACTGAAAAATGGTTGAAATACCATTTATTTTCTTCAGTGCTGTGTGATGCTGAGTCTCAGCATTTGCTTTAACCTTGGTGAGAAATAGCTCAGCAAATTTGGTGTTCTTGTCCCTAAATTTGCAAAGCTCTGTATTGCAGAGTAGACACTGCTTGCTCTTCCCTCCTCTTTCTTTGGTACTTTGAAAAGGTAGAACAAGTGATTCTCTTGTTGCTTCTTTTATTTCTGTGGGTTTTGCTTGGCCTGGACATTTTTGGGATGTTCCATAACTTAAGGTGTTAAATAACGAGTGTTAGACCTATAATAATGTGCATATAATTTATCAAAATCAGTTTATCTGTGTCAAATGTTACCTGTGTTAAATGTAGCTCTTGGAGAATGACAAAAAAAAATGTTCACCTGTCTTTCTAGTACTTACTTTTTGTATATTAATTTATGTTATCTATTTATAGATATATATAGTGAGAGAGTGATTGATGGCTCTCTCACCATTTCTGTATTTCAGATGCAATGTGTAAAGATGGATTCACTGGGAAAGGTTATTCCAAACAATCACCAAGACCGCTCACACTGGAGACAATATTTGGAATTAAGGAAAAAGTTTGGTCTCTTTAAGGAGGAGAGAGTTTACCTTACAAGAATACCATCAAAGGCCTTCTGTGAGAATCCAGAAGGAGGCGTGTGTTCCAGTGACAGCTTGGAAAGGAAAAATGAGTCTTGCAGTTCATCCTCATTGGATGTGGAAGTAATGAGTCATCATCAGGAATGTGTTAAAGAAAAGGTACCTGAGATTTTTCAGTGCTAAACACACTCAGAAAACAGTGTATGTTTAGTCAGTACAGAGATGGGGGTGTTTGGAGTCTTTGGGATCTTTATGAGAATTGTTCCCTGAACTTGTTTGAGATTTCTGTATGACTCCAGCACCCTCTAGGAATTTTTATTCTCAATTTTGGGTTCTGCTGGAGGAAATTTGAGCAACAAATGCTTTTGAGAAGACTGTCTCTACTACTATGGTAATGGTCCTTGTTGGAGTAGGGACCTGACCTTGGGATCCTGATTTATATTTAAGCCTCTGCAGATGGTTGCGTTTGTCTAGCAGTGCAGTGGGTACGGTCAGAGGAGTGGGTTTACTTGACATTAAAAGAAATTTACTTGTGGATCTGTCCAATCTTTAGAATTACAAATGTTATTACAAACTCCGTCATTGTTTGGGTACTTCTGGATGGAAGAACTTCCATGTTAATGCATGGAAAGGATTTTATTCATCTAAGTATTTCTGTTCAGCTACGTTTTCTTCTGTATGATTGTACTCAACTCAAAGACTTTCTCAGGTTTACTAATTTTGTGCTAATAATTGAGCAGATCCATGGCTGCTCTTAACATTGTCATTAACCCATCCCTTAGAACTGTGCAAGACCAGGTTGGATGGAGCTTGGAGCGGCCTGGTCTCGTGGAAGGTGTCTTTACCCATGGCCAGGGGTGGAATGGAGTGGGATTTAAGGTCTCTTCCCACTCAAACCAGGATGTGATTCCACGATTCAAATAATAAAACATCTATGAGGAATTTAGTGTGATAATGGATATTACTCCTCAGATTGAGGTTTTGGAAATGTAGACATGAAAAGTTTTTCTACACTGAACTTTCCCATCAAATTAAAAAGTTTTTTTCTTGCAGTATTGTTAACTTAAACAGCCACAGGAGATGATGGATGAGGCCAGGAAAGGCAGACATGCAGCATTGACTAAAGAAGGAATTCAGTGTCTGGAATTGTTAATGGGGAATCTTTGCTAGAAAAACATCAAACACAAAAATATGTTTGTTCCTTTGCTGAAAGAAACTTCTTCCAGGCAGTAATTTCAAAAAGCTTGCAACAAATAACTTATAATTTGTGCTTAGAGAACTTGATGTTATACTGTAACTGATACCAACTTTAACAGAAGTGCATTTTGTCTGTTTCTAACTGCAGATCATTGTGGATCTGGAAGAAGATTTGGTTAGGAAAAGGAAAACAAAATCCTCACCTTTGTCAGACAGTGGCAAGAGGAGGAGAACTTCAATCAAATCAGCCACAAGTCCCAGTTTAGAAGTGACCAGCTCAGGTTCCAGTGCAGGTAACAGGAGTGTTTCACCTGCACCAGCCCCAGCACAGCCAAGCGTTCCCGCTGGCTTCGGCGGAGTGTCCCAGGAGAGGGACGTGGAGCAGGACACGTTCCCCCAGTACAGTGACACTACCCACCCAGGGATTTCAGTTTTAGTCACTTCCGAAGAGGATACTTCCATTCTGGAAGGTTCTTTCCGAGATGATGCCTTCCCTATGGCTCCCCCAGACCTGGAGGAGACGATACGGGAGGAGAGAATCAAGCGGCTGAAGCAGACGCTGCGGCAGCAGAACGCGGCGCTGGAGGAGCTGCGCCGGGAGAGGCAGCAGAGCTGAGCCCCCTGCCCTGGGGGTCCCAGCCTCGTGCTTCACCTCTGCAGTGACTTCAAGAGGAAATCCCTTGCCTAAATGAGTATTTCTGGTAGATGAATTTTAAGTATGGAAGAACTAGATGAATTTTAAGTATGTGTGTATTTAGAGAACTGTAGGTTTTTGTTAAATGCCAGAAATAAGAGACTTGACCATCACATTCTACTTCTAGGATGTGATCCAAGAGCACAGACAAAGGGCATTTTTACCAGCATATTCCCCATATTTTGAATAGAGGGAGTCCTGTATTAGCAAATAAACTTTCCCCTTTTGAATTCCATGGCCTGGCTTTTAGAACCCCAATGAAAATTGCAAACCCTCGTTGTAGATACTTTTTTGTTTGTTTTTCTTATGTGCATGAGAACTTTCATAACTCCTGAGAACTGTTAATTTTCAGAAGAGGTCAACAGTCAGTGGTTATTGGACTTTAGACAGTAACAGTGCAGATATTTGTACAAAACCTCTTGCAGATGTGAAGACAGAGGCAGGAGGAACCCTGTGACAGTTGTTTGGATTCATGGTTTCTCTGTCATTATTGTGAGCCTTTATAAGGCCATGGCCAGCTGTGCAATGTGGAAATTAGTTTGTGGGGTTGTTTTGGAAGAGTGGGATGTATTTTTTTTTAAGCAGAATTCTGTTAATAATAATTTCTTGAAGCTAAAAGACTTTATCCCTGGGTGGTACCTTTAACAATCCTCAATGAGTGTCTTTTAATTTGTTGTTGTTTGAACATGTCTCTTGCCACCTTCAGTTGTGGTACCTTAGTTTGCCTTGTAGGAGGGAATGTGCCCTCAGACGGTCTTTACATCCTAATTTTTGGAGAACTTTGTGTGTATTTCCCCACCATGCTCTGTTGTATGTGTAGGGACACCTTTCCTTGTCCTCTGTTGTCCATGTCTGATCATTGCAGGTTCCTTCTGCAGTTTTTCAGTTTCCCTTTCACCAAATAATAACTTTTTTTGCCAACAGAGTTTATTATTGCTTTGTTCCTGTCTATTTATATTTATGTTAAACATCACCAATCCTGGCAAAGCTCTGCTGCAGATTTGTGTTCATGGAAGGCTTTTTTTTTTTTGCTGTCTTTACTTTTGTTTTTATTCTTATTTTGTTTAATTTTTATCAAATTCTCATCTGCAGGGTTTTCATTTATTATCCCATGGATGCCCAGTTTATCTATAGGGTTTTGGTGGAGGATGAATGTTTCTTGGAGAGCTTAGTCCTGTATTCCTTATTTATGTAAGTTTTCACAGTGGGAAAAATTCCAATGGATTGGAGAGGCAGGAGAGGTTTTTAGAAGGGAAGAAAAATGAAGTTCCTGCTCTGAAGAATCACAGAATCAGAGAAAGGTTTGGTGTGTAAGGGTTCTTAAAGCTCATCTCAGTCTCCCCCCTGCCGTGGGCAGGAACACGTTCCACTATCCCAGGTGGCTCCAAGCCCTGTCCATCCTGGCCTTGGACACTCCCAGGAATGGGGAGATCTTAAGCTAGACCAGGATGATGGCCCAGATGCACAGTGGTGGGTGAAGAAGGAAGGTGAATAATGGAAATAAACTCTGCAGTGATTGAGATTACTTGGTAGGAGGGAAGTGTGGTGGAACAAGCAAGTCAGGATGGTAGTGTGGTATCCATGGGCTCACTGTGTATGGAATGGGTGTTTTGGGACAGAATTGACTTTGGCCAACCCCAGACACTCACCTGCTCCACTCACTTCCTTCCTGCGGGATGTGGGAAAATGGAAGAATGGACTTGTGGGTGGAGATAAAGGAGTTTAACAGGTCAAGCAAAAGCCGCTTGCACAAAAAGTAAAATCAGGAATTCAGTCACCACGTCCTGTCAGCAGGCAGAAGATTAGCCATTTCTGGGGTCTCCGTGTGCACAGTATTCACTTGGAAGACAATACTGTGACCAGAAATGTCCTTCCATCCTCCTGCTTTCATAAAGCTTTTATTTGCTGAGCATGGCCTCCTGTGGTATGGAATATCCCTTTGATCAGTCTAGGAATACTGTCCAGTTTCTTGTCCATCCCCAAATTCCCATCCATCCGAAGCCTGCTAGGGGGTGCACAGCAAGAGAAGGAAAAAATCTGGATGTCATGGGAGCTCTCCTCAAAACACGGGTGTGTGATCAGCAGTCTCCTCAAAATCCCAGACATGGCATGATATGGGGCTACTGCAAAGGACATTGACTCCATCTCACCTGAAAGGATGAAATGGGACTTGGGAAGGAGATGGAGGCAGCCCTGTGTTGTGTTTCTGGTGCTGCAGTCACCTGGTAGGTACTCTTCCAACAGGTTTTGCTCACTGTCCCCTAATAAATGTCTTTCCTTTATTTTCCAATGATCTCAAAAAAAAAAAAATTAATGAAGGTGAGTTCTCTTATCCTCTCATTTCACTTGAGGATTCCAGCACTGACATTCTACAATTGCACCATCTTTCTCCCAGAACCTCTTTTACCCTAACAAAGTAGTCCATTTGCCTGAGTTTTTTGTAGCGATGATAAAGTACTCAAAATTTGGAGAAGAATCCTCACTGCAAAATTTTGAAGAAATGTGACCAGGATTTGATGGAAGAAGATGAATGATGGAAAACACCTGGTGCAGTTCAGAAACCGAGTATGGAAGAGAGAGATCTTCCTTGGAACAGCACCAGTGCAAGTTTGCAGGGATCACTGAGAGCCAAGAGAAGCCTCTTGATGTGCCAACAGGGGAAAGTTGTGCCAAGAGGAGCAAAGGGGCTTCTGACAGCCAAGGACCATGAGGCTGTTGGAGCTGTTCCTCATCCAGACTCGCCATCTGCAGAATGGATTGGGTTTTGCTGCTCTGTTAATCCATGAACTCCTGCGATTTATGAAGAGTCTGTGGCAAGAACAAGGGTTCTGGAAATGCTGGCTGTCACCCCAGGAGTGAAGGTGACTGGTGGCCATCCCTGAGTGCAGCCCAGCCTGGCAGGAAACTGTTACACACTGGGATTGCTGTGCTAAGTACATACGAAATCCATGGATTTAGGATGAATTACAACTTCAAGCAAATTCCTGGCAAGAATCAGTGGAAGACCATTTAGGAATTTCAGAGTCCAAAGAGCAGAGGTGGCAGTGAGTGCTGGACAGAATGGATCAGGAAGTGAAGATGGTGCTGGGCAAGTTGCCAACATCAGCCAGACCTGGTGCCTTGGAGTCCCTGGCCAGAACTGTCCCTGTACCTGTCTCCTGTACTGGAGACCCACCACAGACCCAGAATTCCTATGTGAGGCACAAACCTTCACAGAGGTCTGTCCTAGACATAGAATCATTGGATCATTTAGATTGGAAAAGGCTCTCAAGATCATCAAGTCCGACCATAAACCTGAGGTAGCCAAGCCCAGCACTGACCCAGATGTGGGCATTGCCAGGTGCAGCCCAGGAAGCCAACTGGGGGTGGCTTTTGGGGGGCTCTAGCAGGAACACCCATCAGATGAAGCTCTGGACAGACAATAGCAGTGTCACATTCACAACACAGCAGAGCATAATTGATCCAAGAGGTTCAGGAATGTTGAGGATAAACTCCAGGTGCGAGAGGAGTCAGCAAGGAGAGGAGCTGTGCTGGACCTTGTGCTCACCAACAAGGAGACCTGGTAGGGAACGAGAAGCTCGAGGGTAGCCTGGGCTGAGTGAACATGGAATGATGGATTCAGGATCCTCAGGGCAACAAGGAGGGCACAGTGAGCCCTGGGACTCAGGAGTCTCACGGGATAAAGCCCTGGAGGGAAGAGGGGCCCAGGAGAGCTTGTTCGTATTTAAGGATCATGTCCAAGCTCAGGAGTGATGCATCCCAAGCACAAGGAATTTGGACAAAAACTCCAGGAGGCCTGTGAGGGTGAACAAGGAGCTCCTGGACAAACTCAGAGTGTGGAAGCAAAGACAGGCAGCCTAGGAAGAATACAGAGGGATTGTCTGAGCAGCCAGGGATCAGGTTAGGAAACCTGAAGCCCTGGTAGAGTTAAGTCTGTCCAGATACATCAAGGGCAACAGAAAAGCTTCTATAGGTACATTGGTGATAAAAGGAAGACTGGGGTAAATGGTACATTGGTGATAAAAGGAAGACTGGTGAAAATGTGGGCCCTCTCCAGAAGGAAACGAGACACCTGCTTTCCTAGGACATGGAGAAGTCTGAGGTTCTCAATGTTTGTGCCCCAGTCTTCACTGGGAAGTGACCCACTGCCAGAGTTGCAGGGGCAAAGGCAGGGACTGGGAGAAGGAAGAACCATCCACACTAGTAGAACCACAGAATTCCAGAACCTTTAAGGTTGGAAAAGCCCTCCAAAGTCATCAAGTCAAACTTGTGTCATCGAGTCCAACCTGTGACTGACACCTACCTTGCCACTCAGCCCAGAGCACTGAGTGGTACATTCAGGCATTCCTTGGACACCTTCCTTGGACAACTGCATCATCTCCCTGGGAAGACCCTTCAATGCCTGATCACCCCCTCCAGGAAGAAATTTCTCCTGAGACTTTCCTGGTACAACTTGAAGCCATTTCCTCTTGTCCTGTCCTTTGTTCCCTGAGAGCAGAGCCTGACCTCTGGCTGTCCCCTCCCGTCAGGAGCTGTGCAGAGCCACAAGGTCCCCCCTGAGCCTCCTTTTCTCCAGGCTGAGCCCCCCAGCTCTCATCCATTCCTAAGAGGACTCATGCTCCATACTCTTCACCAGCTCTGTTCCTTTCTCTGGGCTTGAGAAGATAAAGTATCTTCTACTGGAGTATCTTAAATACGCCAGTAAAGGAGTATTTAAAGAATATGAAGGTGCACATGTCTGTGGGATCTGATGGGATGTGTCTATGGACCTTGGGGGAACTGGCAGAGGAAGTTCCTAAGCCACTCTCCATCACATTTGAGAAGTTGTGGCAGTTCAGTGAAGTTCCCACTGACTGGAAAATGGAAAATTTGACCATTTTTCAAAAGAGAAGGCAGATGCAGTATGCTACAGACCAGTCAGTCACACTGGTGTCCGACAAGATCATGGAGAAGATCCGTCTGGAAACTGTGCTAAGGCACATGGAAAATAAAAGGTGATTGGTGACAACCAACATAGCTTCTCTGAAGACAAATTGTGCCTGACAAATTTGGTGGCCTTCTATGACAAGGTGACAGTGCTGATAGGTGAGGGCAGAGCAACTGATACCATCTACCTGGGGTGTGCAAAGCATTTGACACTGTCCTGCAGGACAGCCTTGTCTCAAAACTGGAGAGACATGGATCTGATGGGTGGGACACTCAGTGGATAAGGAATTGGCTGGATGGTGGCACTCACAGCGTCGTGGTCTGCAGCTGTAGCGAGTATGTCTGAGTGGAGACCAGTGGCAAGTGGTGCCCCAAGGGTCTGTGCTGGGGCCAGTGCTGTCTTTGTCAGTGACATGGACAAGTGGGATTGAGGCACCCTCAGCATGGTGCTGACAGTGAGGTGTTTGGTGGGGTCACACACTGGAGGAAAGGGATGGGGCATCCAGAGGGAGCTGGATGGGTTGGAGAGGTGGGAGTGTGTGAACCTCATGAAGTTCAACAAGGCCAAGGATGAGATCCTACCCCTGGGTTGGGGTGACCCCCAGCACAACTCCAGGCTGGGGGATGAATGGACCAGCCCTGAACAGAAGGACCCTGGGCTATTGGTGGATGAGAAGCTCAACAGGAGTGACTCCATCAGTGATGAGGGAAAGCTGACAGATGTCATTTATCTAGACTTCTGTAATCATTTGATGTGGTTCTCCCCCAGTATCCTTCTCTACATTGGAGAGAAGGATTTAACAGGTGGACTGCCAGGTGGATAAGGAACTGGTTGATGGTCACATCCAGGTGGTTTTGGTCAATGGCTCAGAGTCCCAGTGGACATCAATGACAGTGGTGTCCCTCAGGGGTCTGTACTGGGATCAGCAAAATGTGATATCTTCATTAATGACAAATGGATCTAGGGCACCCCGAGCAGGTTTGTAGGTGACACTTAGCTCAGGGGGCAGGGACACTCCTGAGGGAGAGTCATTGAGAGGGACCTGGATGAGCTCAGAAGTGGCCCATGGGAACCTCAAGAGGTTTAATAAGGCCAAATTCCAGGTGCTGCAGCTGGGTCAGGGTGACCCTGGGATGGATCCAGGCTGGGGGTGAGCAGATGGAGCAGCCCTGGGAGAATGACTTGGGGGTGTTGGTGGGTGAGACCTGGATATGCCTCAGCCCAGAAACCCCCCAAGCCCTGGGCTGATCCCCCAGGGGGCAGCAGGGGAGGGGGGTTCTGCACCTCTGCCCCACTCATGTGAGACCCCACCTGCAGAGCTGCCCCAGCCCTGGGACCCAACAGCAGGAGAAGGATATGGAGCTGCTGGAGCAAGTTCAGAGGAGGCCACGGAGATGCTCAGAGGGCTGGGGTCCCTCTGCTCTGGAGCCAGGCTGGGAGAGCTGGGGATGTTCACCTGGAGAGAGATGCTCCTGGGGAAGAGAAGGTTCCAGGGAGAGCTCAGAGCCCCTTCCAGGGCCTAAAGGGGCTCCAGGAGAGCTGGAGAGGAACTGGGGACAAGGGGGAATGGCTTCCCACTGCCAGAGGGCAGGGTTAGATGGGATATTGGGAAGGAATTGTTCCCTGTGAAGGTGGGGAGGCCCTGACCCAGGCTGCCCCATGCCTGAAAGTGTCCAAGGCCAGGTTGGACAAGGCTTGGAGCAACCTGGAATAGTGGAAGGTGCCCTGCCCATGACACAGTGGTGGAATGAGGTGATCTTTAATGTCCCTTCCCACCCAAACCATCTTGGGATTCTATTAATCAAGATCTGAGGACTGTCCACAGAATGAATGCCTGGGCAGAGCTGAACCAGGGCTGCCCACAACAGCCCAGGCCAGGACTGGATGCTCAGGCTTGGGCTCATGTGGAGCTCATGGGCCATGAGTGTGTGAGGAGGTCCCAGGGGGCTGGTCAGGGCAATTCAGGTGTTTTAATGGACCCTGTCAGTCTGTTCAGTGCTGGGCTGGTCAGGCATTGGAAGGGACTGCCCAAGGAGTTAGTGGAGGCACCATCCCTGGAGTTGTTTAAAGGGTGTCTGGGTCTTGCTGGGTGATGCGATTTAGGTGTTATGGGGCTACATTGGCAGTATGGCATGGACTTGGATGGATGATCCTGAAGGTCTTTTTCAACCATGGTGATTCTATGGGAGGTCGGACCCAACCTAGACCCTGGGTCATGACTGTTGCTGGGACTGCAGAGAAAGAGAAAAAGGCAGGGAGGGATTCACTGGTAGTGTGTAACTCTGGAGCAGCTGGGAGCAGGGAGCTGCTCCTCGTTGCTGCTCATTCGTCTCTTGGCAAAGGGTGAGACAGCAGGAAAGGGGTTTTGCTGGCATTGAGGAAGCCCCTCAATGTTGTTGTTGTTAAACAGAGAAGAGTTGGATACTCTGAGGCTGAATTTCCATGGATCTGCAGCTGAGCAGGAATCCCAGCACGTAGTGCTGGGCTGATAGGGGAGCAGTGAGGGAGGTTTGGGGGCTTTACCTGTAAACCCAGGAATGTAGTGGTTTAGGCAGTAAAATCATAATCTTTGAGGTTGAAAAAGCCCTCTGAGATCATGGAGTCAAATTCTCCCCAGCACTGCCAAGGCCACCATTAATCATGTCCCCCAAGTGCCACATGTACATGGTTTTTTTAAATCCTTCCAGGACTGGTGACTCCACCACTGTCATGGGCAGCTGTGCCAGGACTGGACAACCCTTTTGGGGATGAAATTTTTCCTATTGTCCAACCTAAACCTCAGTCTGCCCTGGCTGGCTCATCACAGTGACATTAAGTTGCAGAGAAATTCCTGCTCTCTGGGGCAGGGATTGCTTCTGGGATATCTGTTGTCAGGATCAACCTCTCTGTGTTTCACAGGGATCCATGGAGAAAGCAGTGAAGGGAAGGTGAGGAAAGCACTGTGAGCAGGCAGATGCCTTCTAGAGCCTCCTTGAGAGCTACATGAGTGCATCAATTGGGGTTTTTTCTTCTCTTCCCATCATATCAGGCAAAGAGCTCTCTTTCTCCTTCTCTACAGGGATCCCATCACTGTTGGCACCATCTCTTTCTTAAACCGTTTGTCTAATGAGCCTTGGAGGAGACAAAGGATTCTCTCAACTGAAACATCACATTTCTACATTGGAGCAGTTAATCAGGAACTGGGCTTTACCTATTCCCTGCTTAGGAAGTGTGTGGCCAAGTGTGCAGCTCCTCAGGGTGGCTGGGATCCCTCAGGATTCATCAGCAGGTAAAATAGAGTACTTGAGAAACCTTCCCAGGCCATTGAGCCCAGGGTTCTCTGTGACTCCATGAGAATCACATCCCCCTGTCCTCTTACCCCACTGCCCTCAGTAGTATGGCATCTTTTGGCCCCAAATGTTGTTTCCACTCTGTGGATTTTCTGAACCAGGCTGGAGGTGCAGTAACAGGGATGGAGACATCCCGTTTAAATCTGGAAGAAAGAAGCTACTCAGGGAAAACTGGGGTTTCCAGGAGGCCTCCAGCTTAGATTAATTTCTCTCCATGTGCTTTGTCTGCTTCTCCAGGAAGGGAAGATGTCAAAGTAAAGGATTCTGGAGTGGGAGGGAATGTGCTGGAACTCATGTACAGGCCTTGAGCAGTAACTTGGGAAGGGAACCGAGCTATTCCTGCCAAGCAGGGCTCAGAGGCAGCTGTGGAGGTACTTGGTAGGTCTGTGTGCAATCAAATATCCCCTCAATCTGCTGTACTTTGGTAGAATTAGAGACATTTGTTTTTAAGGCTTCTGACTTGGCCCTGGGCATGAGTGTGGGAGGTTGTCCCTATGGATTGACCCTAGAAGCAGCTGGTGGAGCTCATGGAGCTTGGCCTCTGGAGCACATAGACACTCCACAGGGCTGGGATAAGGGCTGTCAGCACCCTGGGAGCTGCTGGAAGCAGCTGGAGGAAGGAGCAGCTGGCTCAGGTTGGAGGCTCTCAGGGAGCACTAGGGATGTCGAGAACACGAGGACAGGGGTGGCACTCTGGGGTGTTTAGGGACAGCTCTTGGCTCAGTGGGAACAGGACATGGGCTGCCTTGGCCAACTCTTCCACCTGTGTAACAGGGATGCTTGGCATGAGAATTCCTGGGTCAACCTGCCTGTCAGCTCCAACAACTGCCAGGGAGAGGGAGGGAAGGAAGGCCAGGTTGGACAGGGCCTGGAACAAGCTGGTCCAGTGGAAGGTGTCTTTGCAAGTGGCAGGGGATGGAATGGGATGGGCTTTAAAGTCCCTTTCTGAGCCAAACCCTTCTGGGATTCCATGGCTGTGTGGTTCCTGCTGCTCCTTGTCACTGCTCTCCAGAGCCAGCACAGCTGCTCAGCTGCCTCTTGACCTCCAGAGCAGGCTGTGCTGTGGAGAGGTTTTTCCCTATGGGCTGCTCAAAGGATGGGGTGGCTTTGGGGTCCATTCCATCTGGCTCAAACTACAGGGCATGGATCAGCCCCCTGGGCCCAAGGGGAACAGAGGTGAGGGTGGAGGCATCCAAAAGGATTTGGCCTGAGGAGCACTGGAGAGAGGAGGGTGAGGGAGGTCAAACTGCGTGTGGAGGAAGAGACGAAGAGACACAACTCATTAATAGCCTTCATTTAATCCTTCATGACATTGGAAATTTTGGAAATGTCACAGACTCATTCACAGTATTGGTAACACTTGCAAAGCTGTGCAAAGCCCTTGATGTCAAGTACAAGACAATCGCTTCATACACATTTTTATATAAAATAAATGTTTAGAAATAACAGCTGTTATTGCTATTAAATTCCTGAGTTCTCTCCATCCATCAGATGCTCCCTGCTATGAGCAGTGCCTGGTCTTCTGCCCTGAAGCTCCCTGGGCTCTCGTGCAGGGTCTGGCCCTGCAGGCTGACCACGGCTCGCAGGGAGATTTTCTGTGGAGGAAAAGCAAAGGGGGTTCCTGTCAGTGGCTCCCTCGCTGCCTTGGCACTGGGAAGCTCAGTGGCCAGAGGAAACACCAACAGATCAGCTCAGAACCATGTGCCTGGCTCCTAGCTGTGCTCTGGACTGGCTCCATCATTTGCCTTGTCCTGGAGGTAAAGGCCCCTGTGGCTGTGACAGGCCTGGAAGTGAAGTCAGAGGCAGGGCCAGTTAAAGCCAGCCTCATGCTGGAGCTGCAGTAACACAGCAGGGACAGACTCTGTGGGGGTCACAGAGCTGCTCATGGGTCTCCAGCCCTGCTGACTGATCCATGCCAGGTTAATGGCTGGACTCCATCACCTTAAAGGTCTTCTCCAACTAAAACAATTCCATGATCCCATAAAATCTAAGGCTGCCCTGCAGCACCACACTGGGTTATTCAGACACAAAGAATGTTAACTTCATTTTACCTGGAAGTCACGGATGTAGGTGAGGAAGAAGCTGAGGAAGGAGAATGCCAGTGACCACTCGGAGACGGTGCTGATCATGTGGGGGGTGTAGCCCTGTGTTACAGAGGGGAAAAATCTGTGTGAGAACTGCTCTGGAACCTGCAGTGGCACAAGGATGGCTTGTGACTCGTGACATCCCATGTGAGATCCTGCATCTAGAACTATTCCCACTGGACACCTTGTTGTATCTGGAATCTCCAAGAATGAAGTACTGAAGAACGAAAATGACCAGGAAAACACCTGCTCCAACTGGGATGATGCCCACTTCTAATATGCACCTGCAAAACCTGAAGGCTCAATCCAGAGCTCAACTAACAAAGACCAGGGAGGTTCAAGGCCCTCCTCAAGATGCAGGAGGGAATAATTTAGAGTTACACTTGAAGATCCAACAGTTTTGTGCAATCAGAACTTCAACAAGTGCTGGCACAGGTTGCCCAGAGCAGCTGTGGATGCTCCATCCTTGGAAGTTCAAGGCCAGGTTGGACAGGGCTTGGAGCAACCTGGGATAGTGGGAGATGTCCCTGCCCATGGCAGGGGATGGAACTGGATGGGCCTAAAGGTCCCTCCCAACCCACCCCAGTCTGGGATCCCACAATTCCAAGGAGCTGCTGGCTGGTTCTGCTGGCACAGCTCACTCCTCTCCCACCCCAGTCTGTTTTGTGAACTGCAGGAAGTTCCCACCTGTCCCTCCAAATCCAGCTGGATTTGGTCTCCATTCCCTCCCCAATCACTTACTCTCTCCTGGGGGTCCCAGTGCAGCTTCTGCACCAGGTTCTGTCCATACAAGCCACTGTACAACACAACTGAGGACACAAACACTGAGGGAAGAGGTTAAGGAAGATTCAAGGCCAAGAATGAGGAACATGGAACTTGCAGACTGTGTTGAGCTGAGGCTATGAGATCTCAGCCTGAGGAGCAGTAATGGTGCCAAGGACTGTTCATATTGTGCCCTTCAACCTGTAGCTTGTCCCAACCCACTGGTTATTGTCACGTGAAAAGGTTAATTTGAACCTAAACCCATTATTTCTGTTCTCTGTGTGCTGCCTCTCAATATTCCTCTGATCAAACACAGCACTCATGGAAGTGTTTAAGCTATGATCAGATCTGCACACTTACTGAGCATTTTACTGGTATTTCCCACCCTAACAAGAGTCTAGATCTCTTCCTCTGATGGCTTGTCAATGTATAAACTACCTTGCATTCTTGCGTGGGCCACAGGTTGGAATTCTGTATCATCTGCAGCAGAGAGGATTTTTGGCTTTTCTGTTTCCCTCTTAGTCAAGGTTTGAGAAGTGCTTTGGATTTCATCCCATGTGACAATGATCCCCCATTTAATCCAAGACCTGGATCTTTCTGGAGTGTTTAATGTCACTTCTTCAACATCTTAGAGGGGGAAGGTACCCAAAAAAGTGCTCTTGCTACACAACAAATAGAATTCAGATCATTAATTTATAGACAACCTGATTTTCATAGGATTAAGATATTAAATTCTTCAGTGGTTAATGAGAATAACATGAAGAGCCTCCTGATGTTAAAAATTAATTTTGGTGGTGAACAAGGCTGGACTTCCTAGCACAAACATGGCCTTAAGAACCTAGACTTCCAAAGCTTATTTAAAAATGGATGTGAGTGGTTTAGGAGCTCTGATTACTGATTGGACCAAAGAAAGCCAATTTTCTGCTTAATTGAACTGGGCAGCTCTAGAAGCTGTTTGTTATCTGCCTGAGTTCCTGCTGCAGTGGGAAGAATTTAATCACTGTGATATAAAAATAACTGGTTCCCATTTCCCCCCTGTCCCCCAGTACAGTGGGTCATCAACTGCCTTGCTCTGGGCTGGCAGTTCTGCTGTTACACTCCACCACAGGACCAGGAGTATTTTCATAGATTCAGAGAATTGTTTAGGTTGGAAAATACCTCTGAGGTTGAGTCCAATTTTTCCCCAAGGCCAAGGCCACCACAAACCCATGTCCCCAAGTGCCACATCCACATGCCTTTTAAATTTCTCCAGAGATGGTGACTCCACCACTGCCCTGAGGGGGAGCCTGTGCCAGTGCCTGACCACCCTTTCTAGGAAGAAATTTTCCCTAATATCCAACCTGAACTTCCCTTGGCACAGCTTGAGGCCATTTCCTCTTGTCCTGGCCCTTGCTCCCCAGCAGCAGAGCACAACCCCATCCTGGCTGCCCCCTCCTGTCAGTTCTCCACAGCCAGAAGGGCCCCCTGAGCCTCCTTTTCTCCAGGCTGAGCCCCTTCCCAGCTCCCTCAGCTGCTCCCGGTGCTCCAGACCCTTCCCCAGCTCTGTTCCCTTCCCTGGACACACCCCAGCCCTCAGGGTCTCTCCTGTCAGGAGGGGCCCAGAGCTGCCCCAGGGCTGGAGCTGCCCCAGCAGTGCCAGCACAGGGGATGGGCACTGCTGTGACCCCAGAGCTGACACAAAATACATTTCCTTCTGTCTGCCAGTACCTGTTACAACCATTTAACCCAAGGCTGCAGACTTCTCCCTTTCCCTTTCTTTCCTTTATTACATTATGTTAATTTAGAACAATAATTTCCCTTTTCTTCCTCTTTCATTGTTATATATGTACACATCATTACTTCTATAACTTCCCTATAATTTTGGTTAGACTACATTGGCACAAAAACCTCTATAAATCTGAGGTTTGTGAGCTTTTGGCATCTGTAAGAGGAACATAACTTGCAGCAGATCACATTGTTCATAGAACATATTTTAGTTTCACCCATTTGGTTCCTCCCTATTCAAAGCTGAAAATCTTGTTTGCTAATACCAAAAATTTCTGTTAAATACAACAATTCTCAAAGTTTCTCGGATGATTTCCTTGCTGCCTGCCAAGGCCGCTCAGCAGGTGAAGGTTCTTCATGATGGATAACAAGCCTGTGCCCCACTGTCCCTGTTCCTATGACTCCTACAGATTCTATAATCCTGCAGCAGCAGGGATGGGAGCCCAGTGAGATGCTCCAACCTTGGGAAATGGGACATAGGGTTTAGTGTTGGTATTGGCTGCCAGCCTGGAAATACGTGGGATTGGTGGGGATTAAATCAGTGGCCTGGCTACAGCTGCAGAGAGACAGTGTCTAAGCAATGGGCTTTGCAATTTGTGTCTCTGGAACTCAGGAACTTTGGTGTTGTTGTCCTGTTTGACACAAAAACTGAGTTTAATTTTAAAATCCAATTTCCAAATCCATTGTGGTGAGCAGGAGAACTGTTCTGGTGGAGTTTCCTGACTGTTTCAATGACTGGGGAGAGGAAAAGGCCTCTATTTCTGATTGAGCTTTCTCACATTTGTTATATAAATGTATGGCTAAATGGGAATGGATTCCCACTGAGAGGTCCCTTCAACACAAACCATTCTGTGTTCCTTTCTTTCTCTAAACCCCACAGCTGCTTCCAGCACTTGGAATTCAGAGCTAAAGGGGGTGATGGAGTCTGATGCTGAGGGAAGGTGGTAGGGAATGCCAGTCAGAAATATCTTGTCTTTTGAACTGCAGGATGGGCAAGGAGGAGATCAGAGGTCAAATTCCCCCCCTGAGTCACCCTTGAAAGTGCTCCAGACTTTCTCCCTGGCAAGTGCTAGCACATCATCCCTGTTCCAGAGCCAGCTGGCACAGGCAGCCCTGCTCCACATGGTCTCTTTTCCTCTTGTGCTACATTCTGGCTTTCTTTTTCAGTTGTATCCAACTCTGCACCATTTTTGTCCTTAGGAACACACTTTTATTTCTTACCTGTTTTTTCCCCCCATTGAAAACACCCATCCTTTAAGCACACTTCCCTTTGGCCCCATATTTCTTAATTTAGTCAGACCTCTTGGGGATAAACTCCTATTTTTCCTGTTTTCAGTCTCTGGTGTGCAGTAGGAAAGGGGAGGAGAAAGGGTAGTAACTGTCCCTCTTACCTTTTTTTTTTTTTAACATCCAGGGGGGAATATTACAAGTATTAAAGGGATTAACCATTTTCCCTGAAATTTCCAGGCTGAAATACAGAACAGGGCACACTATGGGGTGTACAATCAAGGACTCTTGTGGCATGGTGGTTCAGCTCAAGTAGGTGTAAATCCTGTGGAGACTGTTGGGTTTTGGTGCCAGTGCCCAGACAAAGGATACTGCTCAGGATGCTGGAACAGCTCCACAGGAACACGGCCAGGCGGGCCCAGAAGATTTCTTTGCTGTGAAGTTCTGGCTGCATCAGGTAGGACAGGATGGTCTGAACCAGCATGTAAATGGAGCCCACCCCGAAGGTCAGGCAGGCTCCCAGCACGTGGATGTAGTACAGGATGCATTTCTAGGGAGAGAAAGTGCTGCCTGTGAAAACCTGGTTTCATCTTCTTTTGTAAAACTCTGGCATCTACCCCTCAGTGACCTCCCCCCATTCTGAGCTAAGCAGTTCTGGATTGTGCCAGTCCTCAGGGGACTTTTTTTGGAAGCACCATTGTAAGATGTCTAGAAGCCAGAACCTGCCAGCCTCTGGAATTTCTGCTTTTGGTAAGTTCTTGTGGTGAAGTTACAGGTCACAGCTGTACCTTCAGTACAGGAATTTGTGAGGGCTCTTCTCATAAATGGACAATATCACAGGAATTGGGTGAGAGAATCCCTGCAGGTGGGCAGGGAGTGGGAGTGATAACGTTTCTACCCCAGGAACCTGTCTGTGAAAGATTATGTAATACAGGACAGGCACAACATGATTCTGGCACCCAATTTTGGATTAAAAATAATGAGGTTTTGCATTTCTCTGAATGAACTCTGGTTTGAATAAAGATTGTTTGTCAATTTAGTACTCTGAAGGAACAAGGTTCAATCAAGCAGCAATACTTAAAAACACCACCAGGAGGACCAAGTGTCAAAATAGCAAAAATAACTAAAACCAGAAGATATTCCAAAAAATCCAACCCAACTAAAAATTTATTAATAAAATATATGTGTGTGAAAACCCAGGTGTGCTAACCCCTTTACTCTCATGCCCAGCTTAGCACATGAGCCAGAGACAGGGAACAAAAAGTTGTTGTAGTCATCTGACTTGTTGCACGAGGCAAAGCCTGGCAGCCTCCTGCACCCCAATCATGCAGATGTTTCCTGCCCTAAAACATGAGGTTCTCTGTGTATCTTACTGAGTAACTCTTAAGATCAAGCTTTTCCTTGTGCCCTTTCTGTGCACAAACGAATTTTAAGTTCTGCATCTACAGTGAGAATTTCTATTTAAGAAATAAGCAGGTTGCAAAGGTGTTCGCTCCAAAATCATGTACTGTGCAGGGAGGTGTCAGCAGAGAGAAATTTTCTATTTTCACACTTTGAGGTCTTCAATCACCAGTGGATTTCAGGGCAATATGCAAATGCATCACTTCCAACTTTTGTTTTGCTCAAGATTAAACGAGACACGAACTGTTATGAGATTAACATGCACCTACTGGGTTTTGACTGTTGTGAAATACAAATAAAGTAGAAAAACCCTTTCTTGAGGGCAGTGGAGGGAAATAATGGAGTTGAGCAGACCCTGGAGGATTCTTGTCGTGTGGAAGTGTGGAATGGGAGGCTGGGACCTTTGAGGGCTCTAGAAAATAGTAAATAGATTGAGGCCTCCAAAAGAAAAAAATGCCTAAATGAGAGTGCTGAGATTTCTAAGACAGGGGGTGCTAAAGCACTTGAGGAGCTGTGCTAGGGAAAAGGTGGAGCTTCCCAAGAGCTTTTCCTCTTTGGTTTTCCCTGTCCCTAATCCAGCAGGAGCCTGAGGTGACACTATAGCCTGTGGTGGCTACAGGCATCACAACAGAGCCCCAAAATCCATCAGGTAATTAATGTGATAAGGCTGGCAATTATACAATCACCTGGCAAATAAAGCCAACGAAGGGGAGCTGCTCATGGTGTGATGAGTGAGAATATCAGATTTGGTTTTTTTGGAGTGGAAAGTATTGGATAGAAAAAAAAAATAGAGGCCTGGGATGGAGAAAATCAGAAAAATTAATGTTGCGGAATTTTCAAGAATTTGAGAAGGTTTGAAGGAAGATCTACCCAAGAGGGCAGTTCTTCCAGAGCTGGGCTTGTGGGGTTGGGTGGTTTTGTTGGCTTTACTTCTAGTTGTAACAAGTTTTTGATACCTTTTATACTATTTGATATCTGATTTCCCTGAGCCACAGTTGTGGGCTTTCAATCTGGATCTCAGGCTTTCAACCTGCCTGGAAGGAAATCCAAGTGCCGCTTCTGCAATCCTTGGTGGTTATGAATGTTTTGAAATGTCATGAACAGCTTCTCACTAGTCCCAAAGCAAATAAGGAATAAATAACAAATTAAAAGTCAAACCTTATATCTTTCAACTGTTCTCTGTAGAGAATTTCACAAAGAAGCAGTTTGCCACGGAAAGTTGCTTTCCGTAACTCTGCAGTTTATCAGGTGTGACATCGGGTATCTCAGAACAGACACAGCTCTGGCAGGGGCAGAGCAGTGCAGGCAGAGCACAAACCTGGAAATTTGCAATAATGCAGAGTCCAAAGCAGCTCATCCATCCCAGTGTGAGGCCCAGCTTATTCAGCCTGAGGATCTTGGGTTTTTCTGGGCTCAGGGCAGACACTTGTTTGTAGCGGACGTACATGGTGGCCATCCCTGCCAAGGACAGGCACAGGCAGTGAGATTCCTGCAGGGGAATCCTGCAGTGTCCCTGCTTACCTGGGAAGATGCTGAGGGTCAGAGGCAACTTTTAAAATACAGGAATTTTTTTAAGGCACAGTGAAATAGGAAAGGTGAAAGGCGGGAAATGAAAATTGAAATAATATAATGGCAAACTAGTCAAATGAATAGATTTTTCTGATCTATTTCATTTAAAAGCCATATTGGGTTGTTTTCCCTGCCTCCATTGTTGCAGCACAGGTAAGGTGACTGCCTTAAATTTGCATTTTTATTGCTTTACTTTTCTGTTTGTTTTTTTGAATGCATTTTTTGTCCTTCTGGAATCTGCAATTGCCATACTGGCAATGAATGGATAACATCCCTGACAAACACTTTGAATTGCTTAAGAGGAGTGAGATTTATTGCTCAGTATTTAGTTTTTGAGTGAGAATTCTGGGCTGTTTAATGATCTTGAGAAGGAAGTGAACTTTTTTTAAGCTGATGCATTCCAGAACTGCCTGCAGCTCACCGAGGACAGTTTTCTGTACTCACCCAAGAAGGTTGAAACATTTAACATGATCCCAAATAAGCATCTTTCAGGTGGTATTGTCCCTGTATCACTGGAAAAGATAAATGTGGTGATAACATATCCTATATTATTTATGTTATAAATACTTCCAACACAACTTCACTTATTTCAGTCTACAAAGGACATGTAAAAAAGTGCCTCCCACATGATTTTCATTGAATTTTTCATTACTCAAACTATGCTGTGCTGGTTTTAGAGCTGTAGAAATCATCAGAGTAAAGACAAGGCCTCCCTGGCACAGGGAATGATCATGCTCAGAGTAAATGTTCCTTTCATATTGGTCTTGATGCCATAAAAGGTGAATAAAAAGGATTAAAACTGGAAAAATGAAGAACATGGAAAACTGAAAGAGCAAAGCTTGAGTTCTATATATCAGCCTTGACAGAATAAAGTTGGCAATGTAGATTTTAGTATGGATTTTCTGGTGCAACAAACCTGGTGGCAGCAAGTGGCTTCACTCTGAGCAGGGCTGTGGTGAAGCACCCCAGGGATGTGGTGAGGCACCCCCAGTTCATCATCATTTTAAGGCTATGCTCACAGAGCCACAGCTTAAGAGTTTTGCACAAAAACAGACACCTTTAAATAGAGTAACACATAAATCCCAGAATGGGTTGGGTTGGGAAGGACCTTAAAGCTCATCTCAACCACCTCATTCCAACCAGGGACATCTTCCACCATCCCAGGTTGCTCCAAGCCCGGTCCAACTTGGCCTTGGACACTTCCGGGCATGGGACAGCAACAGTATCCCTGGGCAAAGTGTGCCAGGATGCACCACCCACACAAGGAAGGAATTTCTTCCTAACATTTAGCCTGAATTTCCCCTCAGTCAGTTTAATATCACCTATAACTATATCTATAATGGCTCTAAAGAGTAACTTTAGAACTGGAGCTGCTGGGTAAGAATTGCTATTTAAGTCTGGAGTTGGGAAGAATTCACAGGAGTGGGGTCATTTCAGTGCTCTGTCACAGGGTGGACATCACTGACCTGATGTAGGGCACCAAAGGGTCAACATGGTGCAGGACAATTGCAGTAATGTAGGAAAACACAAACGATGCTGCTGACCACACAACCAGCGCCACGGGCAGGAACGAGAGGCCTTGCTGGAACCACCACATCTCAGGGCTGACTTCTGCCTCCAGACACTGGCAAGAACCAAAGCAAAGGTTTACTAAGAGTTCTCAAACACTTACTGAGATTCTCAAATTTACTGAGTTTTCAAGGGTTTACTGAGAGTTCTCAAAGGTTTGCTGAGATTCTCAAAGGTTATCTAGGATTTTACTATGAGGACTCGGAAGTTTTGCTTTCCTTGAGGCAGGCTGCTTCCCATAAAGCAGTTTGATATATCTCAGTTCCCTCCTGCAAACCCAAAGTGAACACTGACTTCACAGAAGAAATCATAAATAAGCAGAATTAAATCTGGAAATGTTAATTCTGAAATTCTTAGAGTATCATTAGAAACCAGCACTGTCATTTTACTATGTGGCTTGGATTTTTTGCTGCCAGAAAAGGGTCAAGTGGGTCACTTTGAATAAGTGACTCCATTTTCTTCTCTGCCTTGTGTCACAACCCCAGGTCAGTAGAGTGAGCTGACAGAGAATGTGTCTCTGCACTGACACTGCAACTGATGGTGGAGTCTCCAGCTTCTATTAACACTTAGCTGGGCAGATGTGGAGGAAATGACCCAAAATTACTTTAATACCTGCCCTCAATTATTCCCTGTCAGACTCTGTGACTTGACATCTGTTATAGAGTCCCAGGGCTGGAAGGGATTTTAAACTCCATCTTGTTCAACCCTCTGCCATGGCAGGGACACCTTCCACTATCCCAGGTTGCTCCAAGCCCTGTCCAACCTGGCCTGGGACCCTTCCAAGAATGGGGCAGCCCCAGCTTCTCAGGGCAACGTGTGCTAGAGCCTCACCACCCTCACAGGGAGGAAAATCCCAAAATCCCACTAACCCTGCCATTAGTTGCACACACATATGTTTTATTTTCTGCTCTGAGTCCTCTTTGTCTCACAGTCTCATTTTGTTGTCCCTCCATAATATGCTGATGGGCTCTCTCAAAGCACTGGGGGAGTTTCGTGGGCTCACTGTGTTAATATTGAGCAAACAGCTCAATTTCCCCACATCTCCCATCCTATCTTGATTTGGGTATTGCCAAGGAGAAGACTGTACTGAGGTACCTGTACTGAGGTACCTCACAGAGTGGGACAGAAAATTACTTTGCCATTCAGCAACAATTTTTCAGAATTAGTTTGTTTTTTTAATTTATCAATGTTTAGGATGAAATATCAGTGAAAATATGAAAATACTTCATAGTTTAGATTAAAAAAAATAAAGTAATGTTTAGATCTATTTATTCTATGCTGTGAAGTTAACTTTTGGAAGATATCACTGACGGAGGTTTCAGAACATAAACCCAATTCTTTTGTGGCGAGTGAATCAGAACTTTCCCATGGATTGTAATATCAATAATAACAATATTAACAGGGCAGGGGCACCTTTCACTAGAGCAGGTTGCTGAGCTCCAACCAGCCTAGTTTCATGACCTCTCAGCTATCTGAGTTCACTGCTACCAACCACAACCCTCGCACTCAAGGGTTGCTCACAGCAGTTGCTATTTTACAGGTGAGAGGAAAAGATCCATGTGCAGTGCAGTGAAATTATGACCCTGTACTCACACTATGTACTCACACTGTCCAGTTCCCTAAATCTCAGCCTGACAGCAAATCTGTGTCTCAACTCTTCTCTAAGAGCAAGAAGGGTATCTTAGGTTGGAAATGAGGGGTGTATTCTATTCCTATCTGATGGAAGAGTTATCTTCTGTTAATTGGGCAGTTTTTCTTCATCTCTTCCACAACCCATCCTCCCTCCAGGAGGTATGTGCTGTTAACAAGGCCATTGAGTGTCACTGCATGATTGATCAAATTCCATCATCCCATTGGGAGAAGCTCTGCCCAGAGGGAGGAGCCAAGCATTCCTACCTGGATAGAATCAGAGACCTGGAAGGCCACAGGCAGCCTTTTCCCCTGCATTCCCAGAGGAGCAGCCTTTTCCCCACTGCATTCCCAGAGGAAGACCAGGCCCATGTACACCACCCCTGGATCTTCAGAGGAAGACTCACACCCTTCTACAGAATCCCTGCTTCAACAGAACCACACCTGGCACTGCAGGAGGGCTGAGCCACCATTGAATGGGGCTGCTGCCACCTCCCTGACCCACAGGGAGGTGGCAGCAGCCACCTGACTCTGTCCCTGTTGTTTTGTATTACTGCATTGTTAATTTTAATTTTACTTTCTTCCCTAATAAAGAACTGTTATTCCTGCTCCCATACTTTTGCCTGAGAGCCCCCTTAATTTCAAAATTATAATTTGGAGGGAGGGGGTTTACATTTTCCATTCAGGGGAGGCTTCTGCCTTCCTTAGCAGACACCTGTCTGTTCAAACCAAGACAAAGGGCCACCCTAGTGAGCTCACATAGAGAGAACTGACTCCTCCCTACTTTTGCTGCAAAAGCAAAGTAATTTGCTACTAGCTTCAAACACAACCAGAGCTATTTCAGCCTCCCAGAATGGCTGAGGTGGGGAAGGAGCTCTGGGAGTCACCTGGACCATCCTCCTGCTCAAGCAGGGCCACCAGAGCCAGTAGTGCAGGATGACACCCCAAGGATGGAGATATCACAACCTTTCTGGGGAGCCTGGGAATACCAGTGCCAGTCACCCTCACAGGGAAAAAGTGTTTTCTGATGGTCACTGGAGAGAAGAGGAGAAAAAGTGTTTCAACATGGTTAAAACTGGACACTAAATGGAAGATGAAAAAAGATAAAGGTGAAGAGCAAATAATGGAGAGTGAACATCCAGGGGCATCCAGGCAAAGATCTGTATGTGAGAAAAGCAAAATAATGTTGAAAGAAATTAGAAGGAAGTATTGAGAGATTTTAGAAGGGCATGGCCTGGGGTGGACAGGCTGAAAGAAAGGAGGAAGAGAAAGGAAGAAAGAGGAAGCACCAAGACTAGAAAGTCTCATGGCCAGAAAAAAGTTGAAACAAAAGTGGGTGAATCTTGCAAGAGGTCAGAGCTGGTCAACCTTCACAACCCTTGCATAGAATAGACAACTACAGCCTTGTAAAGGTGAAGGTTCAGCTGCTTGTGAGAAAGCTGCTTGGTGTCAGGTAAAGGTGTCTAACAGGATATGTAGTGAATAAGAACAGATTGACAGAATTCAAGTTGCCTGATCTCTTCCCCATTTTTAAGCTAAATATAAAGTTTGCCATCTGATCATGATGTTAAGGCTGCAAGCAGTAATGACTGTAACCTCACAATCCCACCTCTAGTATGAGTAAATTGGGAATTTGAAAGAGAAATGAGGATTTTGCATGACATTCTCTGTTATGAATGTTATGTTCCGGGGTATGTAATTCCCAGCTCCAACCAGTCAGTCTGAATATACTTTTCATTTCACATTTAAATATTCATAGTGCCTTAATTTTATTTCTGAGCTAACATACTTTCCCCTGCAAACAAACCAACCAACCACATTCCACATACCTGAGAAAAAGGGCATCACAAGACATGTCACTTAAGGGGAATCCAAGGTCATTTTTCTGCTGCAGCTCCACGTTCGTGTCATTTTTCTCACTCTGAGATATAAAGGAAAATAAGCAAGATGTGAGGTTCTTCTGTACCTCTTGCCAAGTTTATTCTTCTTAGCACCTTCTGTTAGTCAGTGCTGCTGACTGGACACAGGTTTGACTGTTGGCTTGCCCCACAGTGTTTTTCCTGCATTCCAAGCAGGTTAAGGAGTGAAGCTTGTGTCTGGTGGGGAGGTAGAAATGAAGAAAGACTGGTGATTAAGGCTCCTTGATTTTAGGAGTTGTCTACACAACCATTTAATTTGAACTGAAGAGCTTTCAAGAGATGAAGTGAATGCAACTAAAACCAGTGTCTAAGACCATGGCTTTCACATAAGAAAGGGAACAGAACATGGAGACTTCCCATTTCATTGTGGACACACATCCCAATGTCCTGCTGGTACAATGCTAAATACAGGGCTGGAGAGGGCCTGGAGCAACCTGAGTATCATAGGACCATTTAAGCTGGAGAAGGCCTCTAAGATCATCAAGTCTAACCATTCCTCTGGCACTGCCAAGGCCACCACTAAACCACATCCTCAGGTGCCACATCCACAGCTTTTAAATCCCTCCAGGGATGGTGACTCCACCTCTGCCTTGGACAGCCTGTGCCAGTGCTGGACAAAATATTCCAGGAAGAAATTTTTCCCAATATCCAACCTGAACTTCCCCTGGTGCAGCTTCCTCTTGTCTTGTCCTCTTGTCCTGGCCCTTATTGCCTGGCAACAGAGCCCGACCTCCCCTGGCTGTCCCCTCCTGTCAGGAATTGTGCAGAGCCACAAGGGCCCCCTGAGCCTCCTTTTCTCCAGGCTGAGCCCCTTCCCAGCTCCCTCAGCTGCTCCCGGTGCTCCAGACCCTTCCCCAGCTCTGTTCCCTTCCCTGGACACACCCCAGCCCTCAGGGTCTCTCCTGTCAGGAGGGGCCCAGAGCTGCCCCAGGGCTGGAGCTGCCCCAGCAGTGCCAGCACAGGGAACCACGCTGGGCCTCCTGGACACACCATGGCTGTGACAGCCCAGATTCCACTGGCCTACCTGCCCACCTGGGCTCATGTCCAGTTACTGTTACCAGCATTCCCAGATCGATTCCCAGCTTTCCAGCTACTCCTTTCCCAGCTTGGAGCATTCCATGGGATTGTTGTGACCCAAGGGCAGAACATGGCATTGGTCTTGTTGACTCTCCCCTGTTGGCCTCAGCCATGGATCCTGCCTGTCCATTTAATCAGACATTCCATAACTCCTGACTTCTCCTCCCACAGGTTTGAGGCACTGCCTTGGGGATGCAGAGGGGCTGAAGCTCTGTGGGGATGAAGCTCACAGACAATGCAGATTCTCTACCTGCTGATGGTATTTATGTGCCTGTGCAGACTGATTTACTTGGGCTAGGACAAGCTTAGTAAAGCAGAACAGCTATTCCCAACCTCTCCCTGCACACTGCCCTTCATACAAAATAAAGGCAGCTCATCAGCACTGTCTGCTCCAACGCAAGCTGGGCAGAGAGAAGCCCTCACTCTGTTAGGACTGGGAATCTCTGTACCCTGAGCTGTCACTGAGCCCAGAGCTGAGCCCTGCACATGACTTATCATCATCTTCATGTGGTCTGGTACAAAGAGCACCTTCAGTCACACCACAGAGCTCTGCTGAGGCACAGCTGCTTACTGAGAGTGTATGTGCAGGCTGGTGGAATCGTGGAATTTCCTGAGCTGGAAGGGACCCACAAAGATCATCCAGTCTGTCACAGACATCTTTTATGAAAAATCCTTTCCTTAGGATGTTTCCTCTTGAGAAGCTGAGAGGCCTCAGGAACAAAATGTAAACAATGGTTATCTTCTGCTGTGGAATGCAACAGGTGAATCTGTGATTGGTCTCATGTGGTTGTTTGTAATTAATGGCCAGTCACAGTCAGCTGGCTTGGACTCTCTGTCCAAGACCCAAGCCTTTGTTATCATTCCTTCTTTTTCTCTTCTTAGCTGGCCTTCTGATAAAATCCTTTCTTCTATTCTTTTAGTATAGTTTTAATATAATATATATCATAAAATAATAAATCAAGCCTTCTGAAACATGGAGTCAGATCCTTGTCTCTTCCCTCATCCTGGGACCCCTATGAACACTGTCACACCAGTCCAATCCCTGCCCTGCACAGACACCCCAACAATCCCACCCTGGGCATCCCTGGCAGCGCTGCCCAAGCACTCCTGGAGCTCTGGCAGCCTCGGGGCCGTGCCCATTCCCTGGGGAGCCTGGGCAGTGCCAGCACCCTCTGGGGGAAGAACCTTTTCTGATACCCAGCCTGACCCTGCCCTGGCCCAGCTCCAGCTGCTCCCTGGGGTCCTGTCCCTGCTCACAGAGAGCAGCGATCAGAGCTGCCCTTCAGGAGGAATCTGCAGCCCCTCAGGAGGATCATCCTGATGGCACCAATTGGGCTCTGCCCCTCTTGCCTTCCCCAGCAGAAACCCTCTCACTAACTCTCCTTACACTAAAAGGAGTTTTATAATTTTCTCCTCCTTTAAATTCTCTTATGTCAGTCAAGAGCTACCCTGAGTTCTTTTCTCCCTCCATCTCTCTCCTCATTAAATATTTTACAGTGGAATCAAGTCAGTTTTCCCAGTGTTCTGGTGCAGACTGCACATCTCCAACACAGGCTTCACTCTGCAAATCCCTGGGCACAGTCAGGGCAGGGTGTGCTCCAGGCTGTCCCAGCTTCCTTCTGTGCAGCTGCCCTGCATCCCTGCCAGCTCCCAGGCTCTGTCTGGGCACAGAAAGAGGCACCTCCAAACACCAGGAGGCAGAAAGGAATTGCCATGTGCCAGATGCAAGGTCCTGAGATAAATTGTTATCAACACCTTGTCCTATCCCCTTGTTTTCAACAGGGAGAAGGAAAACATACCCTCAAACTCGTTTTTTCATAAGCTCCTTTGCAAGCAGATTATACAACAGCAATGGCCAGCCTCAATTTTCCATATAACTATGATTTTCTTAAACATCCATTCTGATCTTCAGGCACTTAAAGGCTCTAAAGGTTTTTTTTTAAGCCCAGTTTGAGTATCACAGATTGTTTCCAATATCAAGGGCAAGTGAAGAAAGTGTTTCAAAAGCAAAGGAGATTTTAACCCTCTGGAAGTGTTTCTCCCAGTGCAAGAATGCAGCCACACCCTAACCAGGCTGGAGCATGTGGAATAGAATCTCCAAAGGAAAATGAAAGGTGGGCAAGACCATCAAGGGCAGGAAGTTCATGTTACCTGGTTGAATTACGTGGGGAAAAGAGAAATTCCTGAATTGCGGATGATACCTGGGTTGTCAACCAGCCTCTTTCCTGCTCTGCCAGCCAGGCAGTGATGAAGCACTACCTAGGGACACTTCTGTTGTCTCCAGCAAATTGTCCAGTGGACAGTGCTGAGGGGAGGACAGAGGAATTTGTCTGTGCCTTCCTAAACAAACAGAGGCTGGATGGGGCTGTGTCTGAACAGCGTGCACAGGTTAGGTCCTACTGATAAGCCACGGGTAAAGGTCACTGATCCTCAAAGCACTGACGTCAGAAGTAGGAAATGTGTCACCTCTGCTGTCCCTGCTGCAGGGTAATGACAGGTGACTCATTTTGGGTGTTTTCTCAGTACAGACACCAAAAAAGTTGTCATGAAATCTTTCAGTCCTGGAGGACAGTTTCCAGGGGGTCTCCATGTTCTGGCCCTGCTCCTGTTCCCTGGCTGGGAAGACACAGCAAGGCCTGGAGCCAACCCAAACAGTGCCAGTTCACTGTGACACAGGGTGTCCCCAAGCCTGCTTGGGACACCCGGCACACGGTGACAGTGGCTGGGTGCTCCGTGTCACGGCCCTGGCCAATCCCACTTGCCTGAGCCGAGCCCTCGGGGCAAAGGCACCGGGAGATTCCCAGGGGACAGCTGGGACTGGAGTCACTGCAAGGTCACACCGGCAGTGGGGGTGCTGGGGGCAATCAGAGAGCAAAGGGAAAAGGAACCAGGATGGAGGGAGGTTTAGGAAAGGAGGAAAAGGGAATGAAGGGGAGAAACGGGAGGCTGAAGGCAGAGAGAGGAAGGGGCAGAGGGGCTCAGTGGGGGCCTGGGGGCAGAGGAGTTACTGGAAGTGATGGGGGTTCACTGGGGATGAGGTGGGGGGGTCACTGGGGCTGACAGGCGGGCACAAAGGGGATGAGGAGGATTTGTCAGGAGAGGGAGGGAGGACAGCTGAGGTTTCTGGGGGTCCCGAAGGGCAGCTGGGACTGCAGGGCACCGGGGGGGGCTGCAGTGGGGTGGGTGACATGGAGGGGGTCAGGGGACACCGGGGGGTCACTGACAGAGAGGCCATGGCGTCACTGAGGATGGGGGATCTCTGAGGGGATGACAAGGGGTTTCCAAGGGGGGTCTCTGACCTGGTGACAGCGACATCGGAAGGTCGCTGAGGGGGATAAAGAGGGGTCCCTGAGGGGGTGACAGAGGATCTCGGAGGGGGTAACAGGGAGTGACAGGAACACCGGGCGGCCGCTAAGAGGTCGGGGGATGGTCGCTGAGGGGTGACAAAGGTGGCTGGGGAGATTGTGAGTTCTCTGAGGGGGTGGCAAGGCTGACAGGAACGCGGGTTTGGGGTTCGGTGTCTGGGTCCCCCCGCCCCCCGCTTCACCTCAGCCGCTCCCGCGCCGTCCTCGCGCTGCCCCGGCCCCGCCCCCGGCGCGCGCTGCCGCCGCCTCCTTTCCGGCTGTCGCAAAAGGGGCGTAAAAGCAGCGCCGCCCGGTGCGGGGAGCGGAGGTAGCGCTGGGGGTGCCCCGGCGGCGGCAGCGGGGTCTGCGCGGGGCCCCGGCCGGGCGGGAAATGGGGGCGTGGGGGGGGAGCGGGGAGGGCCCCGAGGTGGGGCTGGGCCGCGGTCCGGGGGGAGCCGGGGCTGCGCCGTGGGCGGGGGCGAAGCGCCGGCGGGGCCGGGGGTGCCCTGGGCCCCTCCCCGGCCGGGTGTGTGCCAGGCCCGGGGCGAGTCCCGCGGCAGCCGGACCGGGCGTTTGTTTTGGAGAATGAGGCGCTCCTGGGCTGTTTTTCCCCGGCTCGTCCCCTCAGGATGAGGGAAAAGACCAATTTAATGCACTGGGAGTAATTTTTCTGGTCATCCAGGGCAACGCCCACAGGGACCTCCGCGGTGACCAATTCTGGTCTCCTGGCCATTGGAGAGGTGCAGCTCGGCTTCCTCCCGAGCTTATCGAACACAGCGAAGGCCCTGTCACTTTCTCTTCTCCTCCCTCTGACGGGGCTGCCTGAGGTGGCTTTTCACTGCTGGAATTTGCCTTGCCGAGGGAGTGGAGAGTGGAGCTCAGATCACTTGTTCTTAGGCCAGTGATGACCTTTGATTTGCGCAGCTTTCTCTACCCGTGCAGTGGAGATGGCTTTAGAGCTCTCTGTCTTCCTTTCTCTGCTTTATTTGCTGGCCTTCAACCGAGTTTTCTTTTTTTTTTTCTTTCCATGGTTGTCTCCTACAGATAAACAGCAAACTCTTATTTTGAGTCTCCTTTCTGTGCTGCTTCTCTGCTTCTTGTGGAGAGTTACATGTCCCTGGTCATCTCCTTTCAAGGGAGATGGAACATTGTGAGGGTTCTTGTTTGTGCTGAAAAAGTTGCTCCTGACCCTGTATTTTCTTTTCACAGCTGCTTCATGCTGTCTCTGGCCAACAAAAGCTCTCCAGCTCCTGCATGTTTTCTTGTATCTCTTGAAAGTTGAACAGACAATGAGCTAGATTAAATTTAGAGAAGAAAAAAGCTATAGCAAAACTGAAATAAGGAACAGAAATCTGAAAAAAATGTACATAACTGTTTTTAAGTGGTTGTCCAGCATCACTGCGAAAGACAAAGCTGCTCCAAACCAATTTAAGACTTTTCAGTCTTAGTGCAGTTTTTGGTGCTCTCAGTTGAGAAGCTGAATGGTGTCACCTGCTCTCCTGGGAGAGGTGTGAGGGGTCTGTAACACAACTCACTGCTGGGGTTGGAAATTTCAGCTGGTGGCTGCAGGGTTTTACTGCTGCATTTGCAGCATTTATTTCTTGTCATTCTGTCAGCAATTCTCCAAATAACTTTCTCTTTCAAAGGAGTAGTCCTATGAAATCATCTTGCTTTGCTGGTGGCAATTGAAATGCTCTTTAGGGCAGCAACCGGGAACTTTTGATGTCCTAAAATCTCATTTGTGTGCTCAGGCGTGTCTTGCTCCTCTGTGTTGCAGGATCTTATGGTTCTCCAGCCCAGCTGCTGCCTGCCCAAGACAATTCCTCGGCCACCCAACCCATGAGTGGGCACCGGAGCCTCAAGAGGCGATGCGGGGAGTCGCACCTGGAGGGCCCCGCGGGCTGCGGCCACGGCCCCAGCGCTGCCTGCGTGCTCAGCAAGCTGGTGCAGCTGCCCACGCCGCCCCTGTCCAAGCACCAGCTCAAACGGTTAGAGGAGCACAAGTACCAGAGTGCCGGACGCTCCCTGCTTGAGCCCCTCATGCAGGGCTACTGGGAATGGTTAGTGGGAAGAGTTCCAGCCTGGATTGCCCCCAACCTGATCACCATCATCGGACTGTTAATAAATATATTTACAACTCTGCTATTAGTATGTTACTGCCCGACAGCTACAGAGCAGGTGAGTTGTGGACTCCTGGCACTCTTTTGTTTTGGTTGCTGTCACTGATTTTGGATGGGTTGTGGCTTTGGGGAGAGCTGGTTCTTGCTGTTCAGCCCACAGTCCTCGGCTTTGTAACCTGTTCTCTGTAAATGTTTGTGCCTCTCTGTGATGCTGGCATGCAGAGAGAGCATGTGTGGATGCTGGAGTGAGCCAGCAGTTCCTGGGGCCAGCACACCAATATGGAGCAGGATCTGACACCGAAGCAGCCATGAGGGACCTGCTGCACAAAGCTCAGCCCTGCCAGGAGTTGGAGCAGTGGCTCTGCAGCTGCCTGGCCTGCATGGCAGGAGGAGTTGGCACCTGTTTACTTTCTGTGACCAGAGCAGGGCAACTCCCCCTCAGCTCAGGGATCAGAGTTGCCACACGAGCTGGGTGGGTTGGACATGCTGAGGCTGCACCAGAGCCAAGGCACTGAGCTCTAGAGTGGTGCCACTTAAGATATCAAAGCTGGTGTGACCAAACCCAGCTTAGTGAGCTACAGGGACACCTTCCTGGGCCCCACAGGTGTCCTGGCAGCTCAGTCAGGACTTTGGCACAGCATGGTGGAGTTGTGTTCCTGAGCTGTGGCTGTGCTGTGAGAAGGCCGCATAAAAGTCAGTGGTTTTATTCTTTGTTCTGAATGCTCTAAAACTCCCCAGTTGCTCTGAGCAAAACTGTTTTAACCTGATTTCAGGGATACAAAAGTCTTTTTGAGGCATTTCAACTTCCCACTAGCACCACTTACCTCATAAGGCACTTGAAGAATCATTTTTGTGCACTGGAAGAGTTTTCACTTGAGTGTTGAATCTTAAAAGCTGCTTTTTTGTGTGTGCACTGAGAAAGGGAGTTATTTGGTATAGAAATGTGTTACATACCACATGGCTGGGAATGTCTCAAGAGTTCCAGCTTTTAAAACACCTGAACTCCTTCCTAACCAAGTCTCCCAGCTGAGGTTGGGAATCCAGCAGGGCACAGTTTGTTCCCCACCAGTCTCCATAATCTCACGTAGGTTGGCACAGTCAGCACTGCATCCCTGCTCCACGTATGACATGGGAAAGGGATGTTTGCCTCTCCTAGAAATCTGTTGAAATAGATTGTTTCACAATAATCTGTGGAATTTGGCGGGTGTAAAATAAACAGTGACTATTCAGTTTGAGCAGGGAATACTTGGAGCAGCCCCCTCCTTTTCCAGGCTGGGGCATTGTGGTGTGTGTTGGTTTAACTTGTGTTTACTTCTGAGCAGGGTTATGTGGGGGCTCAGACTCTGAAATCTGGTCTGAAAGAGACTTCAGCTCTCAGGACCCCAGAGGTGGTTTGAGTCACTAAACCAGAGCAGAATTTAGAATTTGGAGAAGAGTTGTATCTTGGTTGATAACTAAACTTCTGAAGTGCCCAGGGAGTGCACTCAGAGCATCAGAAATTCAGTGTTAGCTGAAGGCTGCTGTATGAAAGCACTGTTTGGTGTTTAACAATTTGAGAAGTACTTTGTGTGAGGTGAATGAGATTTTTTTTTTCCTCACTTGAACTGAAAAATAACTTAGTGCTGAGGCAGCTTTGGCCTGATCAGATTTGCCACATGGCACAGCATGACCAGGGAGGTGCTTTTTAAGTGTCAAGGAGCTGTGTGGGGAAGAAAATGGGGCTCTGAAACTCCAGGAGCAGAATTTCTCCTCCTCCCCCCAAACCACTACTGATTTCTGATGTAGATTTTCTCCTCCTTGTAGCTGAGCCTTAGTTCTGCTTTTTTTTCAAGGGTGACTCCTCCCTTCCTGTTGCTGAAAGGTGCAGCCAGGGCAGTTGGCTGTCACTCAGGGCCTCATGCAACCAGAGAGTAAAGGAGATGCAAATACTTCCTGCTTAGCTGGGAGGACCCAGCTGGAAAAGTGCTGACTGATGGAATGGTACCTGAGTTCAAAAAAAAAAAAAAAAGGAAAAATAATCTGGATAAGGAGAGAGCTGTGAAATCTTACTTGGATATAAATAGGTCTAAGTGGAAACACCTACACTGCTCATGAAAGGAGCTTTTAAGAAAGGAGAGCCAGCAGATTGATTTTTAAGTTTATAGAGAAACCTTCAGGGTGATGCCATTTAACTTAAACGTGGCAGATAAAATCTATACGTAGAGGGATAAAAATGAGAGGGAGTTGTGTGGCATCAGAACCTTGGCTAAATGTGGTGCTCTGCTCTTGGGTGACACATTTCCCCTTTCTCACCTTGTGCTGTTTGTACAGACAGTACTGAAAGCACATCACAGCAGCAGCTTTTGGGGCAGAACGAACTGTTTCGGTAAATGGCAGGAGCAATGCAAATTGTAGAAGGAAATGCATTGAAATTGATGTGCTACAAATTAGTCATGGTTGTGTTGGCCAAAACCAGCTGGACTTCAGGGCTTTTTGAGATTAAGCTGTATTTGGTTTTTCTTGGTGTGGTCTGTAAAATAAAGGTGCTTGTAAATGCTCACTTCTGTAAAGTGTGTCAAATGTGAAGATTGCAAAATAGCCAATAATATCTGATTTATGGATGTGTAAATGCAGATGGAGTAATGGCACCTCCCTGGCTTTTGTGTTCTTAATGGTTTATGCTTCAGAAAGCATAAAAAAGCCTGGATTGTAATCTTTGCTCCAGCAGGGCTTTGGCATTGTTTGTGTTTTCGTCTGAGCAGAAATAATTCTCATGGATGTGACCATTAAAGATTCTCAATGTAGATTTGGCAAAGCTGCTGGTGCCTCGTACTGGAGGGGACACTTGGTGGTGGAGGGGCTGTGCTGCAGAGCTCCAGAAATGCTCTTGGACTCAAAGTCTGGGCACTGGTAGTGACACAGCTCTCAAATGGTGGTGGACTGGTGAAAATGGACACTGTTGAAGTGTTTGTGACAAAGTTGGGGGCTAAAAGTTCCCAAGTTTCTGAAATCACAGTGACAACTTGCATATATTTAATGTAACTTTGTTATGCACTGCTTTGCAAATGTAGTATTACAATTTTTCCAGCTGTACAGTGCAACTTCCTACTTCAGAACAGGGACTGTAGCTATTAATCTGTCACTGGTTTATTTACATTCCACATGTAGCAACCATTCTGTCTGTCCTTGCAAGGACCAGATGCTGAAAGGTCCCTGGGTGAGGAGGATGTATGTGCAAAGGGAAAACTGTTTTGTCAGGCTGTGGGACAGCTGCAGGTTTTCTCTTTCTTAAAGAGAATTTTATCTATTTTAAACCTTAATGTGATTGCCTTTCTCTCTTAGGCACCTCCCTGGGCATACATTGCTTGTGCTTGTGGCCTTTTCATCTACCAGTCCCTGGATGCTATAGATGGAAAACAAGCAAGAAGGACAAACAGCAGCACTCCGTTAGGAGAGCTTTTTGATCATGGCTGTGATTCATTGTCCACAGGTATTGTTGTCATTTTTAATTGAAGTAGGAGGATTAAATTGCTCTGTTTCAGGGATCAAATCTGCAATACAATAAAAAAAGCTTCTTTACTGAAGAAAGGACAACTGATAGTGTTGAATGTATCAATTTCAACCAAGAAAGTCACCTTTCTTTCCATAGAACAGTGCTCTGGATCATCTGAATGTCTTCTCTTGTATTACATTGAAAACAAAACTAAGCATGTAACTAATTCAACCTGAGCCAGCACTTCTATATGATGCTTTAGCAGAGTCTTGGTTCTAAAGTATTTTCTGTAAGAAATCGTCATAATACTCTGCTATATTATTTCATATTGACTCGATACAGAGTGATACCAAGGCAGGTCTAAGCCTAAGCAGTGGGACTCTACAAGTCAGAGTTTAGGATTTTAATCATGTAGGTAATTTCCTGGGTAGGTGGAGTTTGTTGAACCAGTCTGAAGTTTAACCCATTGCAAAAAAATTGTAAAATCATAGAATATCTTGAGTTGGAAGGGTCCCACAAGATTGAGTCCAACTCCTGATTGGATGTTTGGGTTCCTTAAGCTCTAAAGGTCTTAGGCTTTAAATTTTATGAATTCTTTATCAGAGTTGTATATGGAAAGGGTGGAGGGGAAAGCTTAGATATGTTACTCATCCTGAATGTATCCAGACCATTGATTTTCTTAATGCCATCAGAGAAATTCAGAAGACAGGGAAAAATATCTGACAAACGCAGGAGGAAACCCCAAAACGTGTTGCAGGCTGCAGCTGCAGGAATTACTCAAGTTTATTAATGACATTAGGCATCATAAGGAATAAAAATGTAGGAGACTTAGAAACCCTTAATATTGATGACTTCCAATAACTGATATGGATTGAAATCTGTGTTGTGCAGCCTGTGTATTTGTAAGTGGAAGCATTAATCTCTTATTCCTATGAAATAACCGTGCCAGGATAAACCTTCCCACTGTCCCTCCTGTGGGCCCTGTTGTTAGCTTTGCTTCTGGTGAGGATGCTTACACACATCCACCCTTTTCACTCTGACTGATTTTCTCCTGCAGTCTTTGTGGTTTTGGGAACTTGTATTGCTGTGCAGCTGGGCACCAACCCTGACTGGATGTTCTTTTGTTGTTTTGCTGGGACGTTCATGTTTTACTGCGCGCACTGGCAGACGTACGTCTCGGGGACGCTGCGCTTTGGCATGTAAGTACCTGGCTGAGAGAAAGGGAAAGGCACCCTGTTCTCCTGAATTGCACCTTGTGTGCCCATAGTGCATCTTCTCAGAGCAGTAGCAAATTGTTTTTATCCATAGTGACACCCTTAGAGCTTTTGGCAGGTGTTGGATCTGTAATTAATAGTGAACGTCCCTTAGCTTGTGTTAGGAGTGGTAGAAATATAATTTTGGCCTGTTAGTTAATTAGAGCTTTTGTTGTGATGTAAAGCTAAATAAGTAATGGAAAGTACCTGCTGTTTTATCCTAAGACTGGAATGCTTTGGTCAGATGGTGGCAGTCTGGCTTTAGCATTCATTAAACTCTGTCTTGATACTGCTTGATTGTAATGTGCAGTTATTCGTTAATATTAACCATAGCCCTTAAAATATACTGTATTAATTACCCTTGTGCCTCCAATTTAGAGTTCAGAATCCCTTTTGGTTAGTGCAGATCATGGTTCTGTCAATAAATGGAACCAAAATTGCAATGCCAAGAAGGTCAGGAGCAGAAATCCTGTTTCCTGCTGGATGAGGCTGGGTGGGAGGTGCAACACAAGGGCTTGGTGAGCTGTGGGATTCTCTAACCTTAATAAGGAAATAAATGTATTCTATGGTGAGAATTTATTCTTTTATTCTGTGTTTGCAGAGTAAACAAACATATTTCAAATAAATGTACTGGAGATTTTTTTTTTTCATCTGGAAACTGAAGTTTGCCCTTAGTTTGTGGGATTTTGAAACAATTCTAGAACAACTACATACAGATGTCTACTAGACTGCTATTTATGGTCTATAATTGCTAGTCTATAGGCTGAAACAGTATAAATGTGAGTCTCCTGTATATGACAGCTTTTATTGGCAGGATACTGTTTCAATAATGCAGATGTTCTTGAGAAACTTATGTGTTTCTGCTCAAAAATTTAAGATGTTGGATCAGTTTTAAATGTCTATTAGAGGAAGAAAATAAGAATATCTAGGCTTCTGTTCCAACTCTGGCTACGCTAAAGCATATTGACTGAAACTATCCCCTTCTGGTACTTAAATCTTTAAGACATGTGGCTCAAATACTTTCCTGTTTTAGGAGTCTCACTTTCATGCTGTACCAGAAGTCTGAATGCTTTTAGCTCCCTTCAGACTTTACAGGGCCCTGATAATCAAAGATTTCTGGATATTGATCAAAGAACATAAAAGCCTGACCTTGGCATCTGCTTGACTTTACAGATAGAAGTATCAGCCCCCCCCAAACTGCTGCTGTGCTGCAGAGAAGTGTTTGGGTCAGTGCTGGTGTTGACTGGGACATTCCTTTGTGAGGAGTCTGTATTTTGGAGGCATTTTTCAGCAGATTTGATTTTTCTGCCTGGCCTTATAATAATATAAGAATGTGGTGACCTTTAATATGTAGCTAATTCATATAAGGCAATAAGCACCTAAATGTGTGTAACATTAATTTAGATAACACAGCGCTGTGTAGTAAACATATTTGTTCCTTCTTTTGCCCTCTGTCACAAGGTTAATAGACTGTCATAAGCTGATGTTCATTTTAATGGCTAAACCATGAGACTATTTATCCAGTTAACAGATTCTCACTGTTTGACACCTTTTTTATGAAGCTTTCATTTCACTAATCTAAAACTGAAAAAACAGTATTTTATCAACTCTTTCAGATTCACTGCAGTGCACACACTTAGGTATCCTTAATCCTGAATAAGTGGGCTCAGAGACAGCTGTTGAAAGGAGCCAAAAAATCCTTGTGCACAGGAGCTTTTTCCTGTCTGTATCCCCTGTTGTGATCCTCAGAGAGAGGGTGTGGTAGTGCTGTTTTAGGGAATGTGACAGTGGTTTTGACTTGCCTGAGTTCTGAAGCAGCAGGAAAGAGTAGACAGCTGGTTATCACTTACTCTATTTGTGTTATGTCCAAGAAATTGTATTTCAGTGCAGAGAGAGCTTGGTAATGAAATGGCTTGGAGAAGAGCAGAGAGTGCTAAAGGGAGAGATTGTATTTCCCTCCTTCCACACAGGCCTAAACTGTTGAGTTATAGAATCAGCCTGTCTTGCTGAAAAAATCTATCTTAAAAAAACCCAGGGAAATTAGTGTGTCAAACAAGGCGTGTGCTCGTGGAACAGTGTGTGGTTTGTGTATGGGGAAGGGATTGCAGCTCCAGGAGCAGCTGAGGGAGCTGGGAAAGGGGCTCAGCCTGGAGAAAAAGAGGCTCAGGGGGGACCTTGTGGCTCTGCACAACTCCTGACAGGAGGGGGCAGCTTGGACAGGGTCAGGCTCTGTTCCCAGGGAACAAAGTACAGGAGGAGAGGAAACGGCCTCAAGCTGCACCAGGGAAGGGCCAGGTTGGACATCAGGAGGAATTTCTTCCTAGGGAGGGGTGGTCAGGCATTGGAGGGGGCTGCCCAGGGAGGTCTGGAGTCCCCATCCCTGCCCAAGGAACAGCTGGATGTGGTGCTGAGGGCTGGTGACAAGGTGGGGATCCATCAGGCTGGGCTCGTTGATCCTGGAGGGCTTTTCCAACCTTAACAATTCCATTATTCTCTTTGGTATCACTGCGCCAACCTTGGCAAGTCCCTGAAGCTGAGCAGAGCCTGTCAGATTGCAGGGCAGGATCAGTTCCCCCGAGGGAGGAGGAAATGGGATCCATTCTGTGAGGTTCCTACACATTCTGCAGGTGGAGGAGGAAAACTTTGTTCAGTTGGGCCCAATTAATGAATCCATCAGCTGTGTGGGTTCTTCATCTTCTGCCTGACAGCACAGGGACAGGGGATGTCCCTGTGCTACTCCAGGATTTAGAATAATCAGTTGAGTCAATAAAGTTCTATGATCTGTCTCCATCTTCAATTGATCACATAATTCCATTAATTATGATCCTGGCAACCACCACTCTTCAAAAAGCAATTGGTGTTGATTGAACAGCTCAAATAGCTAGAGGTCAGTATTGCTTAAACATTCCCCAGCAGGAAGCAGGAAGTGTCTCAAGGCAAGTAGGGCAGGCTCCAGGAAAGTCACTGTAACAATATCAGCAGTGCAAAGGCAGCAGGGAACAGCAGGGATAGAGTTAAATGCAGAAGTTTTACTTAAAACACCTGATCTGGGAATGATCTTAGGGAAAACCAGGAGTACTTAGCACATTTGAAAAAGAGAAAGGTGATTTTGAATGGCAGAGAGACTTAGAATTGAAGCAGCCCAAATAATGACTTTGTTCTCCTGACCTGGTTTCCAGCCCAGGAACTGGTTTGTCTGGGTTGTGGATTTGCTGTGCTGCAGCAGAGGATGAGCTGAGTCATGTATTGGGGCAGCTGTGCCATCACAGGGGCCCCTCTGCTTTGGAAACAGAGAATTTTTTCCTGCATATCCCAAAAATCAAACTGCCAAGCTGCAGTGGACTTCCGTGTGTCCTTGTGGAAGCAGATGAGAGGTGCTTCAGGAACATGCTGCAGAAAACAGATCATTAGGGAGTACAAATCCTGAAAGGATTTTTCTGATGTTATCTGGAGCCCAGGTGTGATCACCTGGTTCTTCCCCAAACCAGGGTTACCTCATTTGGATTCAGTAGTGGTCCTGGTCCCTGCAGGAAGTGCAGGAGGAGAAGCAAGTGTGTGCAGGCTCAGGATGTTCCAGCTGCTCAAGGTCAGAGCACAGCCTGACTGCAGGGGCTGTCCCACATGCAGGGGCTGTCTATCCCTGTCAGAGCTGGATTCTGCAGCACAGCTCAGAATCACAGAACCATGGAATTGGTTTGAATGGGAAGGGACATTAAACTCATCCAATTCTGCCCCCTGCCATGGGCAGGGACACCTTCCACTATCCCAGGCTGCTCCAAGCCCTGTCCAACCTGGCCTGGGACACTTCCAGGCATGGGGCAGCTGCAGCTTCTCTGGGCATTCTGTGCCAGGGCCTCACCACCCTCACAGGGAAGAATTTCTTAATATCCTATCTAACCCTGCCCTTTGGCAGTGGGAAGCCATTCCCCCTTGCCCAACCTGGATGTACTCTTGAGAGACATGAGACACAAACTGCTCAGGTGAAGTCCTGGTGCATTTGTTCATGATGGAAGTGCTGGAGGTGCTGAATAATATTGAAATAACCCAGTGGGCACTGAACACTCAAGGGTTCATCCAGAGACATGAGGGCTGTACCATGGGCTCCAGCATTTCTCCTACAAGTTACTGCATGTTCTGGTTTATTACAACCTTTTTTAATGAAAATACCAAAAGTTGTGATGGTAGGAATTATAACTGTGTATATATGTGGGTAAATGTAGACACAATGAGATGGAAATTAGTTTCCAAGGAGGTTTCACAAAGGAATATCATAAATATGAGATGAAGAATCAGTTTTTACCACCTTTCATATAACTGAAAAGTCAAACATGGTTACACTGCTGTTTGAATAATAATCCCCAGAGAAAGCAAAATTATTCAGGCTGCTGAATGAAACAACCTTTCTTGATGAGAGTTGGAGAATTTGGGGAAACACTCCTGTTCAGTGACTCTGGAGCAGCCGTCCTGTGGGATAATGGGTTGGTTCACTTGAGTCCTATCACCACTGCTGCCACTAAAGTCTGAAGGAGAGGTGAGGAAATGGGGCATTTCAGAAAACTAAACCTTCCTCTTCAGCCTCAGCAGAGGAGGAGTTGCTGTTCTATCTTGCATAGACAACACACACCAAATACTGACATACAGGGATGGAAGCCTTCCAAGTCAGACTTTAGCATGTTGAGTTCTTGCTCCTGGGAACAGCCTCAGCATCTCCACTCTGAGATAAGGCAATCATTCCCATGATTGTAGAGCTTAAAACTTTCCAACGCTTCTCGGAGACCTTTTACACCCAGGTTGTTTACAGAGGAGAGTCTGAGGCTAAGTAGAGCCTCTGTTGATGTCAGGGGATGTTGGGTTCTCTGTACTTGCAAGCAGGATGTGTTGAAGTGTCTTTGTGGTGGGTGTGAAGTTTGGTGTTGGTAACCTGCACCTCCTGCTCCCTCAGTCGCACTGGCAGCATCACAGAAACTGCAGCTGGTGAGGGCTCACAGAAAAGGTGGGGGGTGGTTTCCACATCCTCCTCCTCTTCCTCCCACAAGTCCTTCAACAGCATTTTCAGCCACAATCCCATTGGTCATGTGTGGAGATGCTGCTCCTGATTGTTCTGATAAATCGTTGGAGTTCTCACTTTCCTGTGAAATAATGAACTGCAGCATAACAAGCATGTGGCTATTGCCTACCCATGCAACTTCTGTGTGCCTCTGGGAGCAACAGAAGGAAAAATTTACATAGTGATGTGTATAATAACAAGGAAGGTGGCTTATTTTAAATTATTTTTCCCTTAATTTTTAGTATTATTTTTTCCTTAACATGAATTTCCTGGTGCTGGAATTAATTCTAATTCATGTTCTCATTTTTTCTATACAGTTTGCTTTATTCACACTGTTGTATTTCATGGCATCCAAGTGAAACTGCGGGGTTGGAATGAGTTAGGATAAAACTCTAATAACTTTATAACGAAGTGTTTGCACTTCTGGCATGTGACTCTCAGCCTTTCTTTCTCTTGTGTTCTGATATTGAACATTCTTTTCTTGCTGCTGTAGTTCCCCTAAGAAAACAGTCCTTTGTCTCCTGCTCAGATTCCCAGTTCATTGCTCAGCCTTAGTAATCCCACTTGCACGCTCAGTAGATATGGACAAGACAGATGGAAGAATCATCATTTTCCAGACCAGAGAATTAACTGGTAGATGGATCCCTGTAAGTTTTCCAGTCCTATTAACTTCTGTTTTCTGTTGAGGCAGGAGTGTTTTTCTTGTCTGCTGTGATTTGGGACTTTTTCATGGGGTTTTGTGTGTTGGGAGAAGAGGAGGAGGATGATGCATAAACCTCCACCGTAGTTTTACACAGCCTTAAAAAGCTGTATCAGATCAGCCGTGTGTCTGGAGATTGACTTGATTTCAGGGCTGTCCTCAGTGTAAGTGTCTGTTTCCTGTTGTCATTGGCTCATTTTCTCAGGGCATTTCTCCATTTGAATTCAGTTTGGGTTCCCTGTTAGCACAAGGAGGGGACTGACTGCAGCTGTCTCTGAGCCCTGAGCCAGTGGTGGCTCTTGAATTGCCTAATGATTTGTTTAGTCAAACAGAGCATTTTAAGAATTGCCCATGGAATACACTCAATAAATTAGCACTGACAAGGGAATATTCTGGATGCAGCACTAATCCCCTGTGTGTTAATTGGCTCCAGACTCAGGAGCCTGACAGGGTTCCCAGCAGAGCAGGCCCAGGGATTGTCAGTGCCAGTATCTCTGTGGGGTGAAGCACATGCCAAGGTCAATGCCCCTTCTTGAACTTGCCAGATGATGTTTAAAAGATGGATCCATGTCTGAATTACAAATATCACCTAAAATAACATAGGAAAAAAGGAATAGAAACTGCAGCTGTTGTGAAGCACCAAATTAGCTGTGGGGTTTGGGCATGGGGCTTTCTCTTCCTGTATTCCCTAAAATACCAACTATTACCTCTCCTAGCTATTTACTGTGTTATGTACTGTGATAATTACACTGAAAATGCTTATCAGGCTGAACTTCAGTGGCCCCTCTCCTCAGGCCTGGTGTCTGCATATCATCACTGCACCTGAGCCCTGCAATGGGGCCGCAATGACCTTTCTGTGCTGCCCATTTGAAATCCCTTGGCATGGTGGGTGTCTGTTCCAGCACACTCTGATAAGCACAGCCATAAACAGGAGCTGTGTTCTGGCTGACCCTGCTGTTGCTGCTGAGTTATTTTCTTTTTAAACTAGATGGTTTGAATTTTAAATTTGAACCCATTTAAAAATCTTTTTGTTATGATAAAATGCAGATTTATGGCACTGTATTAGGAGAAAGGGTGGTTTCCGTGGCTCTGTTGGCTCCAGCATAATTTTATCCCTTTCTGTCAGGGGTGAGAAATAAATAGATACAGAATGGAGTGTGATTACCCCTGAGCAGGGGTCCAGAGCTCACTTCTTGGAGCATTATTTGACAAGAAGCTGCATGAGGAGGGAGGCGAAACTTCTTCCTTTTCCTCAGAGGTGTCAAACTGAAATACAATCTGCATTTCTGCTCCACTGAAACATGCAGGAGCATCTTCAGCTAAAGAATTCATATATTCAGTGTTGTTTGCAGACACGAGCATGAGGTCAGGAGATGAGAGTTGTGGATTGTGCTTGGTTATGGGTTTTATTCACCATGACTCAGAGCAAGGAATTTCATTTATTCCCTCATGCACACACAGAATGATTGTTTTTTCTCATGTGTTGGAGTGATACGGTAAAACTGTAAACTGCAGAAGTTCTGAATGAAGATTTAAATGTGTAAAATACTATATGGGTTAGAATGGTTTTGTTAATTCATTAATACCCCTGGGTTTTGTGATTGTTAATCCCACCCCTGAATTGCCCTTTGAGTCATCCCCATCCTGGATTTTGTCCTTTATCCTGACTGAAGTTGTTTAATGGTTCCTTCCCCTTCAGAGGAGTGCTCAGGACAGAGCTCTGAACTGTTTCTCTCCCTCACATGTAGATTTGATGTGACAGAGTCCATGCTCTGCACTGTGGCCATCCAGCTCCTCACAGGCGTGCTGGGGCCCTCGTTCTGGAATTTCACGGTAAAGCCCTCGCTGGGCAGCGCCTGCACGGGCCAGGACAGCACCTCTGTCATGCACTGCTCTGGGCAAAGCAGCCTCTACAATGTCTTCGTGCTTCACACAAGGAGGAAAAAGATTTCAATGAGTGGGAAAAATTTGATTTCACTGGAAACAAATTTTTTGAAAGCGTCTCATTTTGTTTAAAACCAAAGCAAAACCTGCCTGTTCAACAGAAGTTTGATTTAAACTTTTTATCATGGTTTTGGCTTCACCTAAAAGCCAAGCAGGGCTGTGGAAGCAGCTCTAAGTGTGGGTGTAGAATGTTGTTGGAACTACTTTTTAAAAATTATTTTGTTGCTGCCATTTCAATACCTTTCCACCAAAAAAAGAAGAATTTCTTGGCTCTTTCAGGGAACTGTGTCTTGTGTAATAACTCTAAAAAGTCTGGTTAAAAATGTCTGGTTTAAGCTGTGCAGCTTGATCCCTGTGCTTGTAGCTTCATGAAGAAGTAACTTCCTTTCCAGCTTGTCTTTATTTTTAAAATGCTTTTCCTTATGTCTGTGCTAAATAAGTCCTTTTCCCCTCTAGTTTGCTAGCCTTAAAGACTTTCTCTTCCTTATTTCACCTCTTTTTCTCCTTTTTTTTTTTTTCTTTTTTTGCTAATACATTGCATGTGGATGAGGTCCCCACCCAATAAAATGTTATCATTAAAAGTGGATTCCTTGAAATATATAATAGATTATGATTACTGTTGATGCATTTTTAGTCTGGACTTTTCCTTGAAATATTTGAGGATATAATAATAGGTTTTTGATCTCTTTCTTAGAACTGCATCAGATGTTAAACAAAAGTGAGGTTATTTCTTGATGGTTGGTTTGCACAGCCTTTGTTAAACCTGTGTGGATGCTAATTATTTTCTAATAGTTCTTTTGTTTTTTTTCATGTAATAGCTCAGCAAAATCTCTGCTTCCAGGAGGTTATTTAGGAAGATGAATTACTGGCTCTGCTTTAGGTGCAGCACCATCAGCAATCTGGTAAATCCTGATGTGTCTCCAGCTGACCTTGAGAGCTGGGTGGCTCTAAAGGGAGTCAGGTAACAGCAGTAACTTAATTTTTAAAATACTTTGTTCATAGTCTATGAAAGGCTGGAAATAGTGTCAGGAAGTGGTAATTTAGCAAACAGTAATGCAAAGGAAGGGAGAGGTTAAATCAAGATTTTAGCCTGTAATATCAACTGACCAAGGAGTCACTTAGGGCGGAAAAAATTATAAAATCACATAGTTCTGAAACACTCAGAGAATCTGAGTGTCTGAAATTATTCCCTGGTGTGATGATTGTAGTGTGGAAATAACTCAGATTGGGTGATGAAAGGAAATTCTTTGAACTAGAGTAGGACAAATTACCATGGGGTGGAAGAGAGAGGAAGGGCAGGTGCAGAGGACCTGGAGCTGCTGAGGATGTCCATCTGTACCCCCCCTGCAAAGGAGGCCTTTGCCATTCCAGGAGATGCTGGTGATACTGGTTTACAGCCAGCTGGGGAGTAGGCTCTGAGGGGATGGGCCAGGCAGGGCATTTTCACAGAATCCCAGACTGGTTTGGTTTAGAGGGTCCTTAAAGCTCATCCCATCCCACCCCTGCCATGGGCAGGGGCGCCTTCCACCATCCCAGGCTGCTCCAAGCCCTGTCCAACCTGGCCTTGGGCACTGCCAGGCATGGGGGCAGCCACAGCTGCTCTGGGCAGCCTGGGCCAGAGTCTCATCACCTGCACAAGGAGGAACTTCTTCCCAATGTCTCATCTGTCCCTGCCCTCTGGAACTGGGAAAGCACTTCCCCCTTTTCCTGTCCCTCAGGCTCCTGTCACTGGCTCCTGAGACAGAACCCCAGGTGTTGCCTTTGACAGGTCTCCTCACACACTTATTTTAACCCAGTTTTAGGCACTGAGTTACAGGATAGACTTTTAAATCTATTTAAATTCTTTCATGAGTAATTTCAGATGCCTTCTGGCATCTTTAGTTTTAGTCTTAACTCATAACTAAAGATGCTGCTGCTTCCAAGTGGTTTACTCAGACACACCAGGCTTCACTGACTTATTTACACACTCAGATGTGAGGCAGAACAGATTTTTAAGGTCAATACTGCACATCTCAGATGGGTAAGCTACAGAAAATGTGTATTCATACTCTGGCTGTTTCATGTGACAAACATTTGTACTCAGAAAATAAGAATATAAACTTGTCTTGAAAATTATACAGGTACTGGGACAGTATGAAGTGAGTAGCTTCAAATTCTTGCAGCACAGCTAAACCTTGTACTTGGCTGGACAGGAAAGTTTTATGTTCACCAAGGAGGGGAAAATATCTTAAATTAATGAAGTTTACTTATCCCTGTAACCAATGGGAAATTAATTAGAATAACCTGAAGGCTTAAAAAGCTGGAAAATAAAAATATTTTGGGAATCAAAATAGGTTTAGTCCATTATTCCCCACATTCATGCTTGAAGTGCCAGAGTTTCAGCCCTGCCTCCCTCTCCCTGCAGCTCTGCAGTGTCACCCAGCAGTTCTTGTACTGATGCAATGTGACTTTGGTTTGGAATATTTTGCCTTGGTGATTTTTCAAAGACCAGAATTGGGCTGTTTTAATACAGTTTAGCACAACAGTATAGAGGAATTGCAAATAAAGGTCTTGAGGATGAGTCAATCTGGAGACTGCTCATCATTTTATAGAAAACAAAATGTTAAAATAATACTGTTCCTAACAATATTTGGTCACAGAAGTGATTAGAGGGATGGAAATCTCCTAAGAGGAAAGGATGGGAGAGCTAGGGATGTTCAACCTGTAAAAGGGAAGAATCCGGGGAGACCTTTGAGCCTTTTCTTGTGCCTGAAGAGCTGGTAAGGGACTTTGGACAAGGGATGGAGTGCCAGGACAAGGCAGAATGGCTTCAAACTGCCAGAGAGCAAGGATAGATGGGATAGTGGGAAGGAATTCCTCCCTGTGAGGTGGGGAGGCCCTGGCCCAGGTTACCCAGAGAAGCTGCAGCTGCCTCATCCCTGGAAGTGTCTGAGGCCAGGCTAGACAGGGCTTGGAGCCCCCTGGGATGGTGGAAGGAGTCCCTGCCCATGGCAGGGGTAGAATGGGATGAGCTTTGAGGTTCCTTCTAACTCAAACCATGCTGGGGGTTCTCTGGATCTTCTCTTTATCTGGGAAGACTGTACAGCTTTGAAGACAGGCAAATAATCTGCATTTCAATTTGTCACAACAGGGAAAGGAGGATCAATAGAGGAGAACCCTGCAGTGTGTGCAGGAGAATCCATGGATGGCAGTGTCACCACAGGAATTGCAGCTGCCCCTGGAAACTCTGCAGGAATTTTCCTGTCTTGTGAATTTAGGCAGATAGGGAGTGAGGGTTGAAATGTGCATTTAAAAACTCAAACTTCTATGTTTCTCTGGCTTCATTTGAATTAAATCCTTGGGTGTTCTGGTTTTTAGGCTGTGGTTACCCCCAGTGCAGTGCTGACATTGCCTGACCCTGTCCCTGCCTTCGACAGTGCTGCTGGTTATTATTCTTCCCTAGCATCACTTTGCTGCAGAATCAGTACTTCTGAGCATTATTGTGAGTGTTCTCCCCAGCCTTGCCACAGGATGTTCTGTCTGGGCATTTTAGTTTGTCAGATATTGAGTCTGGGCTCTTTGCTCTGTTTTCAGCATCAGCCCTTTGTTCTTCTTCTTTGCCTGGATGTTCCTGCTGATCTTAAACCTCAATACAGGGTCTTCTGTTTATTTTATAGAAGATGAAAAAGCCCCTGGTTTATTTGAAGAAGAGATTTTTGGAACTTGATTCTTTGTGTCCTCTGAACTTGTACAATAACTTTCCATCCATCTGTTGTCGTGTGGGAATGTCTTGGGAAAAGGGTTTGTTTCATTTTCTTCATTTCATGGCCTTAATGATCTTCCACACAATGTGCACAGAGTCAGGGCAGTGCTGCCATGACTCAGTTGTCAGGAAACATCAGGCAGCAAACCTGTCAGGCTGGGGGGAAGTGTGGCTCCAGTGGTGCCTGAAGATAACCCACATAATAAAAATATCCCAGTTCAGAGGCTTTAAGAACCTCTTGCAGAATTCATGCTGCTTGCTCTTCCCATTTGTTTTTTCTTAGGATTTCCACTGTAGTATTTAAATGAGTAAATAAATACAAACACAAGTTGAAAATAGAATCTTTGAACTGGCTGATTTTCTTCTTGCTTTGAAATGGTTTTGCTTTCTTACAGCTCTGTGTGTGGTACCTGCTTCTGTGTAATTAAATGTGATTATAGTAATTAAATGAGGCAGTCTGGAAGAACAAAGGCCTTTCTAAATTTTCTGCCTTTTTCCCCTTATTTTTTTACTATGGTTTGATACATGATCCATTGCTCCAAAATTATGTTTTGTCTAATGTTTACCATGGGAGAGTCACTTGAATATGCAATGGAACTTGATGTAGAATAAAATACAGTACTAATGATGTCATATCTAAGCAGGAACATTATCACCCTAGTTTGTGAATAAATTCCCCATCCACTAAAGCAAGTTGGATGTATTTTCCCTCAAAAAGAAAGGGATTGATCAAACTCCCTCTGTAGAAACCTCCCTTGTGGGGCCCCCTGATGGGGAGACCCCTAAAAAGTTCTGTGCTAGGAATGAGACACAGATGGAACACTTGGCTTTTTGGTCTTCAGGTTGTTGTTTATTTTTGTCTTATCAGAAGTTCTGCATGCTGTCTACATCTCAGACTTAGCATACAAAGAGAAGGCACCAAAAGGCACAAGACACACAGATTCAAGGACTTTTAAAGCTATTTTGTCCAATTAACTCTTAGAATGTACTTTATTTCAACCTTTCTACCAATAACTAATTATTTCTCTGTCTACACAACATCTGTGTTGTGGGGTTTTTTTGACCAATTGCTCTGTGCTCCCAACACTGTAGAAAATGGAGTAGATGAAGAGCAAGAAGGAGATCAGACAATGCCCATAATCTTCTGTCTTGTATCCTATCCACCTCCATACTAAAAACCTAAAACTCTTAAGTTTTTCACCCTGTGATAAACTCTACTGCTATCTGTTTTACACTATTACACACTCATAGGTTCCAATTAATCCCAAAGTCTTGGAAGCTTTCTCCAAAGCTAAAAGGACAAAGGTTAAAAGCAGTGTTTTCCTGAGGATCAGAACATCTCAGGACAGGCAGAGAAATTTTCCCTGTGCCCTGGGTTCCAATATCCCTCTAAGTGGAGCAAGTGCTTTCCTGCAGCCGTGCTTTTGCCTTCCCATTTTTTGGGTAAGTTCCCAGCTCTACCAGGGTTTAAAAGCATTATGGTGACCTAGGCAATTTATGGATTTTTTTGATTGCTAGCTCATTTTACCTGGATACAATGCATAAATTGAAGTTAATCATTTAGGTGTAAGAATGTCCTCTGGATCACCTGATGTGTTAATGTTTTCCAGGCACTGTAGGTATTGCTTTGCTCACGTCTGTCTTGACAAAACCATTGTTGCTTTGGTTTAAAATGGCATTCTTTCACTTCTTTTTCATTTTAGGGAGCTGTTTAGGACTTTTATGAAGGCAAGTAGCAATCAACTTGTCTGCCATTTCCATTTATTCCTCCCCTCTCTGGAGCTGCCGAGTCCCACTGGCTCAGTGCTGGGTTGTGTGGATCCAGGGGCTGAGCAGACCTTCCCTGCTGCCTCCTCAGGGCTCCCAGCATTCCCAAGGTCACAAAAAACACCAGGAAAGCTGATGGGCTGGCAATTGGGACAGGAATTTCTTCTTTTTTGGTTGGACTGTTTTAGCCAAGCCAATGTCCTGACCCTGCTGATGGCAGGAGAGAAGGTGGGGCTGAGCAGGTGTTTTTGGGGGAAGAAAGTGATTGGATTTTAAGGACCTTGGGATGACTACTGCATGTAGCAGCATCATGGATGTATCTGGTTCATGCTGTGGTTGCACAGCTATCTTGAATTCAGGTTGAACCCAGAGAGGAACAATGTGCCCCTTTTCACACTTTGTGCTCTCAAGCTGTGATCCAGCTTTGAGGAGCTGCCTGTGGATGTCTGGATTCTTAGATTTCTTTCCAGAGGCCACTTGACATCCTGCAAAAAAAAGATTCACTGAATAATTCCAACATCAGGCATGTGCTTTACTGATATCAAGCATATCATTTTAAGTCATCTAACAGTAGTTTTAATGGGCATGGGATGTTCCCAGGCCGTTTTCCTCCTTGGGATTAAGAATTTATGCTTTCTTTAGGTGATAGTTTGGTGTTTAGTTTCTCCTCAGTAGGTCTTAATGCTTTTGTCTTCTGTTTTAAGGAGGTATTTGGTATTAAAAATACAGAATATTAAGGTGGAACTGAAGTTAAAACTCATATTTGTTCTTCAGTAGGAGATTCTTACTGTAAGTCAGGGGCAAGTTTTTAACAAATATCCTTGGCTGCCTGATACTGTTTCTGTTTGAGTTGGAAGGGCAGAGCCCTGGGCAGGGGAGTAAAGGTTGTGCCATGGCTGTGTAAAGATAAAACTGTTTCCCTACCTCAATCCAGGCACTGCTCCTCGTGTATCTGCTGGGCTCTCAGTCTTGTGCAGAGGTTTGTCTGGCAGAATAACTTGGTTTTCCATACATGACTTTATTGGGCATAAGATTTCTGCTGCCAAAAGAAACCTGGTTTCCTATCCCAGGAAAGCTGTAAGTTACCTCCATGACTTATTAGTCACTGTTTCTGTGAACTTTCTCAGTTTCTTTCTGTTCTTTAGGAGATTGTCAGAAGTAGTGAAACGGGCTAAAACGCATTCCTGCACTCCTGGAATGGAGTTGCTCCAGTCCTTCCTTGGCTGGACACACTGAGAACACATTTCCATGCTGACTCCAAGGGCTGGGAGGAAGTAATTTGCATTAAATCAGTTGATTTGTGTATCTCTGCTTAACCTTTTTTTTTTTTTTTTTTCTTGCAAGGTATGTCAGTGGCTCTATTTGTTTGTATCAGGACTGAAACCTGAGATATTTTAGAGCATTCTTTCCTCAGTGGAAGTCAGTTTTTTCCCCAGCCAATTGTGACTGCCTTGCAGGATTGTTATTGAGCAAATTGAATATAGGAGGGCTCCAAAGGTTGCTTCCTGGGTGTTCCATCTCCAGGTTTGTGTAGTGGAAAGCAAATTGGCAAAGCAATCATGGAATGGAGTGGGGTGGGAAGGACCTTAAAACTCATCTCATTCCAACCCCTGCCATGGAGATACCCACCATGGGATTTAGGTGCAGCCTTGGAATGATTCCTTGTGCATGTGGCTCTGCTGCTGACCAGACTGGAGATCCTCAAATGAGAGGATCCACTCCCAAACTGAAGCAAAGTCTATGGAGAGACCCTGAGCTGATACTAAAATCAATTCCATGGTCTTGTAGCTCATTTAAGGCAGACAGAGGAAAACCCAGCCCATAATGCTTCTTCCCTGTGCAGGTGATATCAGCAGGGTTTTGTCACAGCAAAGCTTGTGTGTGCAGGAAGGGATTTGGAGTCTTTTGGGTAGAACTATCTAACTGGAAATATGGATAAACCAGAAATGTTTCAAACTGACTTGAAGGATTATTTTTGATGCAGCACTTCAGGGCAAGATACTATTATGTGACTATAATATGTAAGTTATATATAACATACATCTATATGCATATATATAGATGTATAGAATGTGTGTCCCTATTTATAACATATATAGTGTATATACACCCCATATATATATATACATATATACATATATATATATATACACACACACAGACATATATATATACACACACACACACACACACATATATATATATATATATATATATATATATATATACATATACACACCTATATATATCTCACACCAGCAAGTCCATCCTCTTCATTTCACTTGTATTTTTATATACTCCTATTTCTGGCATTCATTTGTACACCCATTTTCCCCTCTTTCTACCTCCAAGATTTTTACATGCTCCTTAAAACAAAGCCATAAATTTTCTGTTTTCTCCCATTCTTCCTGCAGCACATCCTGGCTCTGCTGGAACCAGAAGTGGTTTCTCTTCTTGCTGCCACTGCACCATTTCCATCAACCCTTTAGGGATTTGTGTTTCTTTTCAAAGCTTGATGCTGTTCACAGGATATTCATATTAAGATAGGGTAGGGAATATAATAGGGATTAAAAATACATTTTTAGAATTTTATCATCTCTACTAAATTCTTTTTTTTTTTTGGTGGACAAGGTTAAAACTGAATATTTATTTCTGCAGCTGCCACTGGGCAGGGAAGAGTTCCAATGTTTCTGGTTGATAAAATGGATTTCTGTTATTGCACTGTGAAGTAAAACAAAATTATAGTACAACATTGCTCTTAGTTTGAACAATAAAGCTAAATACATTTTTGCCTTCTAATTTATTGGTGAGTTTTTCCTCTTTTCCTCAGCCTTTATACAGTGCATGACAGAGCTGTGCTGCTGAGCTTGCAAATAACTGACTTGAAATTGCTTTGAATAATTTTGCTTTTTTTTTTGGCTTTTTATACCTAATCAGAATTGATGTGACTGAAGTACAAATCTTCATAATAATCATGCATTTACTGGCAGTGATTGGAGGACCACCTTTTTGGCAATCTCTGGTAATTTTGCTTGTGTTCTTATTTTATCCTTTTTAATAATCCAGTGATCACTGAAGCACTCCTGCACATCTTGAGACAGTTTCACTTCTGCAGGAAGGTTTCACTTTTCCTTATAAATGGAAACAGGTTTTTGAATTCAGATCCCATGGAATGAGCTGTGGGTTCTGTCTGTACCAGAGTCATTAAAACAAGGTTATTTTATACCCTGTGCGTGCTGGTGAAAAGCTATCAAACATTTAATGAACTTAAACCTTTGGTGAAATCCTGGCCAAAACCTGAATGAATTTCATGCAATAAACAGTGGAGGAATATTAAACTGAGATGAGGATTTGGGGGAACTCTTGGGAGCCATCAGTAAATAATTAGGCCTGAATGTGGCTGATGACTCTTGATTTGTGTAAGGGGACAACTCCCACTTGTCAGGTTTTGCCTTTTAAACTAAGATGATCCTGATTAAATGAGCTGCTGGCACAGCCTGGCTGCAGAACTTTTATTTATATCTATGTCTATGTATTTTTCTATATATAATATATATATATGTTGATATAGGCTTGCCAGGCCATGTCAGCTGACAGTTTAATAATAATAATTATAATAATAGTAATACAATAGTATTACTGAAGCCACATTGAGCTATCAAAATTACATTTTCCACAGAAAAGCATGTATGCGCATACATAAATTAAATAAGTTTACTGGAAATAAAATCCAAAGCATTGATTTCCTGAAAGGTTTTCCTAGTTTTCCTTCCTGGTTATTTATCCTCTCTCTGTATTTGGTAAATGCAATTCTTAAGGAGAAAGAAATCTTGATTTCAGTAACACCAAGAGATGGTCAAAAGTCCCTGAAAAGCTTCACCCCAAATGGATGAATTTCTAATGTGCTCTGTGCAATGAACCCACAGTATGTGGAAAGGATCCCAAATGAGCTGATTGTGGCCATCCTGATTTTGCTGCTTATGCTTTCAGGCTTAAAACCCTAAAGCCCTTAATTAATTCTATAAACTGCAAATACTATCTATAGGGAATGAGGGTGGGAAGGATTGATTACAGAATAAAAATAAGGCTACATGTAACCTTATTGGTGACATTAATATCTAGAAATATTAATGTGGCCAACATCCCGATACAGCTATAATTTAATATTCTGTGTTATCAAGAGAATTTATCAATTCCTGTTCTCAGTTTCCTTTAAAAAACAAAAAGTAGGGGGGGGAGGGGATGCTGCTACAGCAACCTCTGGCACAGTTCAGTAATGTTTGTGTGAGCTTAGAAATGGATCTCTTGTTATTAAATAGCTTAAATAACTCCAAAATGGCCTTTTAAATAACCCTTTTCAGCAAAATCTTGAAATCTATCAGAAGTTCTGGGTTGGAGCAGCATTTGCCTAAGGCAGCTCCCAAAAATATTAAACTATTTTGGTTAGTTTAAAGGAGCATCTCTCCAGAGAACAACATTAATCAGGTCTCCCATGACAATTCTGTTTAATTCAATGAGTGAGATTTTGTGTTCATTTAGAGATAAATCTTACTGCTTGCAGAGCAAAATAAATCACACAACCCCTTCTCACCCAGCCCTCTCTAATCCTTTAATACTTGATGTGACTGCAAAGTTGGTGGTTTGGTATTTTCTGTTTGCTTCTGTGTGGGGGAAATGGGGAGTAGATGTGGTTGTGTGCTCAAACATTCCACTTTTCATGGGAAAAGCAAAATACTCTGAACAGTCAAAATGTAGAGTTGTGAATTTTGGAAATTGTTGCTTTCATTACCTTTCTTTTATTCCATGAAACTGTGTGTGCCTGTCTTGGCTCCCTCCTTTCTGGCAGTGGAAATTCTCTTCAAAGCCTGTTAAATGCTGCTCCCCATGCTCCTGGAGCTGGGTAATTCCTGTGGGACTCTTGAGTATGGCTCAGCTTGTATCATTTGGGACATGTGAGTAAAGCAAGGAAGTTTAGGGTAACTTGTTTAATAGATTGTATATTTGGAGTTGATTTTCCTGCTTGAAGCAAGAAAAGTGATACAGTTGTTGGAGTTTTCTCCCGTAGGGTCTGGAATATGAAAAAGCACAAACACTTTGGGAATATGAAGATGGAATTCAGCCCTCTGGAAGTTGTTCCTTGGGCAGATGTGACTGTAGTTTATCTGGACAGCTGGGATACAGCCCTGTGAGAAAGGCTCCAGGGTCTGAGTTGCCCAGCTGGCTCTGGTAATTGTGGGATTGGTGACAGGAGGAGTTCCTGGAGGAAGCGAGACTCTTCCATGCTCCCTCCCTGCTGCTTCCGTGAGCCCTTAGCTGGGCTCTGCTCTGGCCTATTCCCTCATAATTTTATTTTTTAAATCCCAATTAATTTTGCACAAAACTGATTAAATGTACTCTGGAATCCTGGGAGTTTTTTCTGGCAAAATGTTCCAGACTTGCTTTAATGCTGGCTCTGGCAGCCGCTCCCGACTCCATCGTTGCCTGCTGCCACTTGGTAACTGCCATGCCTGGGCTCTTCCCAAACCAAATCTGCAATCATGGAATGGTTTGGTTTGGAATGGACCTTAAAGCTCATTCAGTCCCACCCCCAGTAATGGGCAGAGACACCTTCCACTAGACCAGGTTGCTCCAAGCCCTGTCCAGCCTGGAATGCTTCTTTCCCAGGGTTTACCTGGATTCTGCAGCTCTCTGGGCAATGCAGCTTTCCGTCTGTGATCAGTCTCAAAGGGTTTAAAAGAGAAAAATCTTTTACATTTGCCCGTAAAAGATGTAACTGCTGGTAATGATTCCCTGCATTGTTGACATGGTTTTGGGAAGTTCTGCCTGCACGTGGCGTTGGATGAAGCCCCTGGAATCGCCAGGAAAGGCAGAATAATTGCAGGAACTATAGCGATACATGGAATACCAGACAGGGAAGCCTTGCAGCTGTCTTCCAGTGTCCTCTGAGTTAAAATTCAGGGGTTGTGGTGCTACTTTCTAGGAACATTTCCCTCTCTCCCTCCAGTCAGAGGGAAGAAATAAAAGTAATCTGATATTTGCATGGTTTTGCTGCTTCCCACTTTTGGCTTTGTTGATCCCATTTTGTACACAGAGAAATTCAGCAGGTGCTGACTTTTTAATCCACTCCTGGCTTTCCTCTGCCAAATTTCTCTATGTGGCTGCTTCTCAATATTTTTTTCTTCTGACATATTTTGCACTGATGCAGCTGCTGTGGAGGCCCAAGGGAGGGTGTTAAGAACCTAAAATTGGCCAAACTGGGTGTTATAACAGTGTGGCCTTATCTTCTCCTTCCCTGAGCATCCTTCTCCAGTGTTTGAGTGGTAGCTGGGGGTTCACAGGGTGTTTTTCCCAGCCAGTTCCCTTTGTCTTGGGGAAATGTCAACCTTAATGTCTTTTGACTCCTGTAATGGAGTTTGCTACTGTTTCCTTTTGCTTGTAAAAGTCAATCCACCCTGTTCTTTAAATACCAAAGTTCTGAGGCAGAGGCCAGCATGGGTACCTGCTTTTAGAAGAGCTTGAGGAATCCTGAGCCTCCTGACATTAATGAATGATTACAAGTAGTGCTCTAGTCTGGCAGTTCAGGCCTTCTCTTTATTTGTCTTTATTCTTTCTGTACAATCTTGTAGGAAATGCCTTTTTTTTGTCTTAACAGGGTAGCCTTAGCAAGGGAGAAATATATTTGAGTGTCATGCAACTGGGCAGGGTTTGGGGAGTGGGCTGAACAAAGCATGAAGGGGTAAAGCTCCTCTGCCTCTTGATCATGACCTGGAAAGATGAAGACATTGAGTTATTGAGTGGAATAGAAAACTTAGGATCTTCAAGAACAATCTTCAAGCTCTAGTAGGGTTTGGACAGCGCTCTCAGGCATAGGGTTGGATTGTGGGGCTGTCTGTGTAGGAACAGGGGTTGGACTGGATGCTCCTGATGGGTCCCTTCCAACTCATAGCATTTCATTGTTTATCTGCTGAAAGCTACTCTGAGAGTGTAATTAAAGAAAAAGAGAAGCAATTTGACCTCCTTTGGTCTTCTGTTCTTGGCTGGACTCATTGGGGAGCCAAGCATTTATTCAGTTGAGTGCCATGACTTCAGTTCCTGAATAAAGAGCTTTTAGTAGTTGAATAGATACAGTTGGGAGGTTTTGGGTAGTTATCTCTAAACACTTGCTCCCATAACATATCTCCTGTGGTTTACTTTGGACTATTCTTCATTTCTAGTTTTTCCTGTTCTGCTTGAAACATGACTGTTAAAAAACGAAGGAAACTTTCGAAACTGCCTGTGATCGTTCTCTCCTTCTTTAGCAACCTCATCCTTCCTCTCCAGGTCACTCTGTTCTGACTTGTCTGATCTCTTTGCTTGCCTTGCCTTGCCTTGCACAAAAGTTTGGATCCAGTGCTTGAAAGGGTTTATCTGACCATCCCCAAGTGGCTGTTCTTCTGCCCAGTTTGATCTTGACTGCAGCTTCAGGAAAGGTGATGATTCTCTCCCCTGGGGTGATTTAGAGCAAGCTCTTGGTTTCTTTCCATTTCTCTGCTTTTGGTGTCTCTTCTCTGGTAACTGAACATAAGTCTGGCTTTCTGGGAAGCTTCATGGAAGCTTTTGGAAAATAAATTTTTCTCTCTGGAAATGTCAATCTCTGTATAGCAGAGAGAGAAGAGCAAATATGTTGAAAAGTGGAGTGTTTGAGTGCACATGAAATACTAACCCAAATTTGAGTTTGTACATATTGTAACTTCTTGTCTCTCTTCCATTAAGATTCCAATACTGAATATTCAGGTGAAAATATTCCCAGCTCTTTGTACTGTGGCAGGAACTATATTCTCCTGTACAAACTACTTTGGTGTGATCTTCACGGGTGGAGTTGGCAAAAATGGATCCACTATAGCAGTGAGTACCTTGGGCTGCCAGTTCCTCCTCAGCACAGAGGCTCTTCAGCCACAGTTTCTATTTAACATAATCCCTCCTCCATGGAAAATATTTTCCCATTAGCTCCTTGCTGGCTTGGGAAAAACAAGTTAATATTGAGTGTGTAAGAATAGTAGATTTAGGAGTCAAAGTTTTAAAATTTTTTGTTAAAAGTACTCATTGTACTTTGGTATTTGTTTTTGAATTAATGAGATAAATGAAGTTATACAAATACACCCGTCACTGAGGAGTTCCTAGAAAAATCCTGTGCAAAAATCCATTCAGAACGAAATCTTTCACAAAGATTCTGGGTTTGATCCTTCTGACAGGTCTATATTGTTTATATTACCAATATAAAAGAATGAGTGGATGTGTCTGCACAAGCACCTTCTGTTGCAGTGTTCTTGCTGCCTAAAATATGATTTTTTCCCCAGAACCAGAAAGTTTCCACCACATTCTCAGCTGCTGCATGCTCAAGTTTCACTACTTTTTGTTCCTTTTACCACCAGCATTCAGAAAGATGTTTCTAATGTGATTTTATTTTTAACCCCTCATTGCACACCACATGAGGGGCTCTTTGAGGTTTCTTTGCAATGTGCACATTTTATTAACCTCATGCTTTAATCTCACCACAGGGAACAAGTGTCCTCTCACCTTTTCTCCATATTGGCTCAGTGATCGCCTTGGCTGCAATGATCTACAAGAAATCTGCTGTGCAGCTCTTTGAGAGGCACCCCTGTCTCTACATCCTAACTTTTGGCTTTGTGTCTGCCAAGATCACAAATAAACTGGTGGTGAGTGTGCCAGAACCTTCCCCAGTCTTGTTGCAGGAGAACTTTTGTAGATTATGGAGCTCTCTGGGTATTCCACTGAGTAACTGGCACTTGGTGTGCACTGAAGAGATACTTGTGCTTTGCTTTGAGTGGCCTGGAGGTATAGCAGAGTCTTTTTGTGTTTGAAAGGGCAGTGTAAATGTGGAGTTGATGCTGTGGTTGCACAGGCAGCGCCAGGCAGCTCAGAGCTGTTTCTCCCCCTTCTCCAGCTGTTAATTCACACATTTGCAATGTATTTGTGCACGTGTGAAGAGTTGGGCTGGAACAGAGGGGGCTGGAATCCCCCTCAGACGCAAAGGGGAGGAAGGTTTGGCAGAAGGAGAGGAGGTGATGGAGCTGCTGAGGTTTGGAACACTTCGTGAAGGTTTGACTTGAACAATTGGAGGAAAATAGGAGTTAAAATAGTTAACAGGTTTATACAAGGGCAGAGGTGTCATTGAATGAGGGTTAAATAGCTCCTGCCTCAAAGGCCATCCCAGTTCTGCAGGCCTCTGGAGGGCTATTTTGAGCTGGATCAATGCTGGACTTAGCTCACAGTGAAAGTGTTTCAGTTCATAGTGGAGGAAGAGTTTAAGCTCGCAGTAGAAGAAAAGTTTCTTTCTTACGAGGCCTGCTTTGGTGCTCAGTCCCATCCCAGCTGTGCTGTGCAGTGAGGATGAGTGTGGGCTGGGTTCTCTGCACCTAGGGAAGTGAGAAGGGCACACATGAACACCAAAACTGGTCATCAAATTGTAACCAGAGAGAGGTGGTGATCCTCATGGAATGGGAGAAAAAGAGGTGGAGGGAGAGGAACACCAAGTGTCCTTGGCTTTTTGAGCTCCAGCAGCTGTGAGTTTTTGTTTCCAGGCTCAACTTTAAAAGTTACCAGTCTGCTTCCATTTCACTGTTTGGTTTCTGGGAGGAGGAAGAGGTGAGCTGGAAAACTTATTAGTTTTTTTCCTGTGCTACATTCTCTGCTCTAATAAAAGATGCCTCTCTGCAAACCTTGCATCTCTGTAGCTGTGGAGCACCATGGTTCAAACAATATTGTTGCGGCCACTTGAGTATTTGGTATTTTTCAGTAATGTGGCTTGAACTGTATGGTTTTGGCTTTGTGTGTTCTGAAATCACTCTGCCTTGGCTGGCATATATTTATTTCTTAAACTTCTCTTTTTTTTTTCTTTCTTTTTTTTTTTTTTTGTTTTACTGCAGGTTGCCCACATGACCAAGAGTGAGATGTATCTGTATGACACAGCATTCATAGGCCCAGCATTGCTGTTCCTTGACCAGTATTTTAACAGCTTTATTGATGAGTATATTGTCCTCTGGATTGCTCTGGTGAGTCCAAGCTAATTTTATTAATTAGCTCTGCCACTAATTCATTGTGTTGGCTGTGCCCAGCTGAATCCCCTGGAGTAGACTTGAAGCTGGTGCAGAGCTGAACAGGGTCACAGTGTCCCTGGTTTGGTGTTGGGACAGTCCTGGGCACTGTCGTTAGGGATGGTCTGGGTGAGGGGATCGAGGCACTCCCAGTCAGTTTGCAGAGGACATCAGGTTGGGTGGGATGTAGATCTTCTGGAGGAATCTGGACAGGTTGGATCCATGGCTGAGGCCAGGCCAAGTGCCAGGTCCTGTCCTCGGGTCACAACAGCCCCATGAAATGCTCCAGGCTGGGAGAAGAGTGGCTGAAAAGCTGGGAAAGGATCTGGGAATGCTGGTAACAGTGGCTGGACATGAGCCCAGGTAGGCAACAGCACCTGGGCTGTCACAGCCATGGTGTGTCCAGGAGGCCCAGTGTGGTTCCCTGTGCTGGCACTGCTGGGGCAGCTCCAGCCCTGGGGCAGCTCTGGGCCCCTCCTGACAGGAGAGACCCTGAGGGCTGGGGTGTGTCCAGGGAAGGGAACAGAGCTGGGGAAGGGTCTGGAGCACCGGGAGCAGCTGAGGGAGCTGGGAAGGGGCTCAGCCTGGAGCAAAGTTCTGGCTGTGCACAACTCCTGACAGGAAGGTGCCACCGGGGGAGGTCAGGCTCTGCTGCCAGGCAGCAGGGGCAAGGACAAGAGGAAGTGGCTTCAGGCTGTACCAGGGAAGTTCAGGTTGGATATTTGAAAAAAAATGCTGAAAGAATTAATCAGGCATTGGAATAAATTGCCCAGGGCGGTGATGGAGTCACCATACCTAGAAGAGTTCAAGAGGTGTCTGAATGTGGCACCTGGTGACATGGGTTAAGGACGATTATGGTGACTCTGGGGTCATGGTGGGACTCGATGATCTTGAAGGTCACTTCCAGCCTTGATGACTGTGATAGTTTAAAATTTCAAAGCATTGTAGCAAATACTCAAAGCTTAGATTAGAATATTTTGCAGTTGAGTGTTGCTGCCTCATTAGCAGGGTCCTTGTGATGGGCAATGCCAGGGTGCTCTGGCTGTGGCTTAAGGTCTGGAATATCTGTCATGACTCCAGCACCCATCGGGATAAACATCATAATTTCAACTTGTCTGGGCCTATTAAATGCACAAGTTTAATGTACAAAAACAGTGTCAACCTTTTGGTAAAATTGTGTTGGTGTGATGGGAAAAGATATTTTGTGTGTGGCTTTCACCATTCTGAGTTAATGGGGCATTTCACAGTATCTCTGTAGCTGCTGTAACTCTTTTCCACTTTCTGATTGTAGAATTAAGAGTCTGTCTTGTCTTAGGCTGGAAGAAAGCCCACAGTTCTCAGAAATTCTTTAGGGAGTGATGCGCCATGCCTGGAAGTGTCCAAGGCCAGGTTGGACAGAGCTTGGAGCAGCCTGGTGTAGTGGAAGGCGTCTCTGCCCGTGGCAGGGGCAGAGCTGGATGGGCTCTAAGGTCTCTTCCATCCCAAGCCAGTCTGGGATTCTGTGGTTATTCCTGGAGTTGAGATTCAGCTCAATGGACCACAGTGCTGTGGTTGTGCAGTGTGGGCTGTTACACACATAACAGCACGTAAGGAACATGTGGGATAACTGTGGGTGATGTTTTCCTGTGCAGATCCTGTCGCTGTTCGACCTGCTGCGATACTGCGTCAGCGTGTGCAACCAGATCGCCGCGCACCTGCACATCCACGTGTTCCGCATCAAGGGCTGCCCCACGCACTCGAACCACCACTAGGGATGGGAGCTGCCACGGGGGAGTGCAGGGGGAGTTGGGTTTCTACAGGAGTGGATGAAGACTTGTAGGAGACTAAGGCTAAAAGCAGATAAGAACAAAGTAATTTATAATAATCAATGTTGTATAACTTTTCTTCTTTGTTATCAGTAACACTCCTTAACTAGTCTCCTGCCTGAGAGAGTGAATTCTAAGTACACCCTAGTCAACTTTCCATGTAGTCAACTCTGTTGGTTCCAAGCCTGGGAAAGCATGCAGGAAGAAAATGCTCTGTCTTTGTAATTACCTTGATTACAAATTAATCTCTCTATGGTGAATGGATCCCCACCAACTGAAGTTTCTAATGTAGTATAATTACAGCTGCAATCTGACTTGCTTTTAATTTTAATATTTCATCATCTCTTAGTGAAATACTTGTTTAGTGTCCACTTGGAATTTATTTACTAAAGACCTGAGCTGGTAAAAACCCAGAGATATCTCACTAAGTTGTGTGGCTGCAGCAGCTGCCAGGTGGGAGCCAGGCTGGGGTGGTTTTTGCTCGTGCATTGCTGACAAAGCGGTTTCATGCTGAACAGGGTCCTGCGAGCCAAGGGGTGCCCGGCATGCAAAATAGTGTGGTATCTTTGTCAATTAATTTTATTTTTTTAAATAAACATTATCTAAAAAGACAACTTATTTCTCAATTTTCTTCAGTGGAAAAGACTATAAGAAAAAAAAATTTACTGTTTACTTTTTTATGTATAAAACTTAAGCAAAATTTCCTTTCTGCTCTTAATAAATAAGAATTCTGAGAGCAACAGTTGTCTTGAGATGTATATGTTGCTCTGTTGTGCTTAGACTTGTGAATGACAAACCTGCCTGTGGCTTAGAGAGTAGTTTTCCAGTGCTTTTATGTGGATCATGTCATTCCAGGATTTCTGAGAGTTTTGCTTGCTATATAATGCAGTAAGTTTGGGTTTCTTTTTTCTGTCATTGTTTTCATACAATTTTAACTGTCATGAACTGCATGAGGACCACTAAGATTAATGGAGGGTTTAATTGCATGATAATGAAGTTCATGTGGTGCCACAGGCCCTGGCACTGAGGGGAACTTCCCCCCTGAGCAAAGGGGCTGAAGTACCAAGCAGGGAGTGACTCTGAGCAGGATCTGCCTTGGCTGTGGGGAAGCTGCTGTGGACAGCTGGAATGCTGGGATCCCATTTCTGAAATGCCAGCCCTCTAACCATGGAGCGTCCCTCTGAAGGTGGGAAGGAAATCCTCTGTACTGGGAGCTCAGGCCAAAGCAGTGCATGTGGACAATGACATAGCTCTGAAGGAGTTAAACACAGCTCATGGTCAAAAAATCCGAACCAAAAAACTTCACACTTCAGTAAATCACAACCTCACTGAGCTCCTGTAAGGGCTGATGTGGATTTCCTGTGATACCCCAGTGATTAGAAACTGTGCTCAGGAAGTGGAGAGAAAACTCAGTTCCTGCAGTGCTTGGAGAGGTTGGAAACCCTTGTGCCCTCTCCCTGGGCAGTGCTCAGTGTCTGGCTGCTGTGGACTGAGAGATTGAGCTTGTTTGTGTCCTGGCAGGGACAGGACTGGAGGGAGCATGAAGGAAGGTGAGTCTGCTTTAGTGGCTGCAGTGTTTGTGGAGAGAGCCCAGGCTGGCCCTGCTGGGCTGTGCTAGCACGTGGAGCAGAGGTGCCAAGTCCTTTGGCTCAGCCTTGGCACAGGAGGTGCCCAGTCTTGTGTCTTCTGTGCTTGGGAGAGTCTTGGTTCCTTCCCATGGAGGGGCACCGTGTCAGCAGGTGAGGTGGGGGTCATCTGTCAGCCTGGGGGCATTGGGGGAATCAGGAACATGCTTGGGATGAGGAGGAGACTCCTGTAAGGCTTCCCCACTCCACCTTTGCCCTCCCACTTTGAATCTTGTGAGCAGCAGTTTTATGGCAAGAGCAGCTGAGGGTTCTTGAGGGACCTGGCTCTGTGTTGGGAGGGGGTTTGATTCCTGCATCCTGATACACCTGGGGCAGCTCCCAAGTGTCCTGGAGCTCTGCTCCAAGTACCTTGGTGCCAGGAGCATCTCCATGCATGAGGTGACAGCTCTAGAATGACATTTTTAGATATAAGTGGAATTCAGGGAACTCATTGAGTTTTAACAGCAGTGAGCAGGAAAGGGTTGATCTGGACAATGCAGCCTCTGCTACTGTCCTTCAAGGGCAGCAGGTAAGTCTGCAAAGGAAGAGTGGGAGGGTTTGAACGTGCCCTTTACAAATCATGCGTTTCCTTTCATCAGCATAGAGTGGGTGCAGAACTGTTGCTTGGAAAGTCCCTCCCTGGAGTGTGAGTAGTTTCCTCGAATCAGAATCAATCTGCTGGTTCGTCAAGTCCAGCCTTTAACCAAACACCTCCGTGCTCACTTAGCCATGTAAACAAGGAGATTCCTGCTCTCAGTCCTCAGGGGTTTAAGATTAGGCCACTCCAAATAATTTGTTACTAATACTTGAGACTGGAGAAGAACCAAAGCCTTTAAAAGGCTGCGCAGGCCCAGACTTCCATGGGCAAAGCTAAAGCCTGTTGCTGTTCAAGAAATGCAGTAGGACATCTTTTTCTGAGTTTTTCACTCCCTGGAAGTTTGGATGCCTCCAGCCAAGAAAAAATTCCATTTCTCTGCTGATGTAGTTTCAGTGATATCAGGGAACAGTCACTGCTAGCAATCCAAGCCCTCTAAAGTGCTGCTATGGCTCTGAGTTTGGTGACAGATAATGGAATAAACAACCTTTCCACCTGCCTTGTTTGTGGCCATGGGTCACCTCAGATGTGCTTGTGGGGTTGAGAATGGGCACAGGGGATTTGTGGGCTCAGCCTGATCTCATTATGAGGCCCTTTCACTTTCTGTTGTGTTGAGAAGACCTGAGGGGGAACTTCTGCAGCAGCAGCACCTGGGAATGAGAACATGCCCTGCTAAAACAACAAAGTTCTGCTCTTCAGGTTTTCCTCTCAGTTTGTAAAGAGAAGCTGGAAATTTCCACTGGGTTTTGTGTTGGCTCTTTAAGAGCTGCTGAAAGAGTTCCCTTGCTCTGATAAGAAGTTTAACACAGGAAAGGGGCAGGTCAGGACACCTCAGGGCCTCTTTCCGTGTCACCAAAGCCTCAGCTTTGTTTCAAAGCACTGTTTTTCTCTTCCCATCCTACCCAGCTTGCCCTAGGTACCTCCAGTGCTGCTGTGACCTAGCTGTGAGTGTGGAATGGAGCTGCAGAGGAGTTTAATCATTTCCAGAGGGTGAGGACTACAGCAGTTCAGAGGCTATGGCCAGGTGGGCTGGGAACAGGGTGGGAGCAGTGGGAAGCACTGGGCTGTCACCTCTGTGCTGGCTCCAGCAGGGTGAACCCTCCCAGCACTGTTTGCTGGCACCGAGGCCACTGGCAGAGGGTGACACATGCCAGAGCATGAAATTATCTTCCCCAGAGCAGCTGCATAGCAGGGACTGAGTCCCAAATCAGCAGCAGGGGCTGAGCTGCCTGCCGGCCAGGCCCCAAGTTGTTTGGATGGTGTGAGTTGGCCAGTGCTCTGCTGGGAACTATGTTAACAATTTAGCAGAATAAATGAGCTCTTTCCAATTCAGGGAAACATTTCTTGGCGCTGTTTTATTTACTGTTGTAGGCTTGGATCAAGTGCTGAGCAAATCTCGAGCAGGAAGAAGGATTTAAAAATACACAGTGGGTTGTGCTGATGTGCTGCAATGTGACCCAGCCCCAGTGTCCCTGCTCCCAGCAGTCCCAGCTGAGCCTTGCCAGGGTGTCCCCAGCAAACAGTCTGTCCGGCCTTTGGGCATTAAAGGGAGGGTATTAAAGCCAGAACTCAGCAAATACCTATAAAAAAGGAGAGTGACTTTTTACACAAGGAAACAGTGCTATAACAAGGAGGAATTGATTTAAATTAAAATAGGAGATTTTTAGATGGCATGTTAGGAAGAAACTCCTCTCTATGAGGGTGGGCAGGCCCTGGCACAGGTGCCCAGAGCAGCTGTGGCTGCCCCTGCATCCCTGGCAGTGCCCATGGCCAGGTTGGATGGGGCTTGGGGCACCCTGGGGTGGTGGGAGATGTCCCTGCCATGGGACTGCGTGATCATGAACATCCCTTCAAACACAAACCATTCTGGGACTTGATGATTCTAAGGCAGCTCTTGCCCTTCTGAAGCTGAAGTAAACCCTAGCCTAGCAGCTGGAGCACTGACTGCATTTGAAAATTTATATATTTTTTGATTTAAGGATGCATTTTTGTTTATCTGTTTTCAGCAGTTGAGGAGTAAACTGTCAGTTTTTTCTCTAGAAGGAATTAAGCAATCACACAGTCGAGTCCCCTGGGTGATTTGTAATTGTTTCCAAAAGAACTACTCCCAAAACGATGACCACTTCCCAATTTCTCAATGAGATGGTGTTTGGCTTCACAAACAAAAGGTTTGACATCTCCTCACAACATAATGAACAAGCAGGAGAAGAGTGAGGCAAAGTGGCCTTTTACAAAGGGATTGTTTGTGGTATGTGCCCTTGATTTTCCACACCATTTTCTGCTGTCAGTTGAACTTTGAAAAATAAATATGATAAAAACCCCCCAGAACAAAACCACTAACCTTTAATTTCCTGTAGTTAACCCTGTGCTCTCTCCACCCATGAGGGGGAACTTGTGGAGCCAGAGAAGACACCTCCAGTGCCAAAAATCCCCTTTTTTCCAACATATAATTCCTGCTCCCCCTCCAAACACATGTGGAGGCTGAACAACAAATTGACAATTTTCTTTCAGCAGGGTTGGAGATTTTCACTGCTGGTTGTGCCCTATGTTCAGCTGTGTTTCTGTCACATTTGAGCCTGACTGGACGAAGGGTTCAAAAATAAATATCCTTTATCTCTCTTGTTTGGGTGGATGTTGCCCAGCTCAGAGAGTAAAAGCCAACTGGCAGCCTGGTGGATTTTACTTCTTGTGCTAAATCCCCCACTGGGGCTTCCAGTAGCACTGCAGAAGTTGTGTTAAACTGATTTGGAGCCAGGGGAGGAGGCATCAAGGTGGTCAGAGGGATGAAGCAGCTCTGCTGTGAGGAGAGGTGAGAATTGGTGTTGTTCAGTCTGGAGAAGAGAACCTTTGAGGTGACCTCAGTGTGTGCTTTCAGTACCTGAGGGAACCACAAGAAGGGTGGAGAGAGACTGTGGACAAGGGCCTGGAGTGACAGGACAAGGGGAATGGATTCCCGTTGGCAAAGGGCAGGGTTAGATGGGATATTGGGGAGAAATTGTTCCCTGTGAGGGTGGGCAGGCCCTGGCACAACAGAGCAGCTGCCCTTGGATCCCTGGAAGTGTCCAAGGCCAGGTTGGATGGGGCTTGGAGCAACCTGGGCTAGTGAAAGGTGTGGAAGGTGTGCTCATGGCAGGGGGTGGAACTGGGTGATCATGAACATCCCTTCCATCCCAAAACAGCCTGAGATTCCATGATTCCAGGATATTTTTGATATTTTGATGCCTGGTGGGTACCAAGTGATGTGACAGCCTGGCTGTAACATCCCAGAGAGGAGAAGAATGAAGCTCTGCCTTCATTCCCAGCCTTTGCTGGCAGAAGTACCTGGGTTGGGTTTCTGTGGATGGGACCAGTCAGATCTGCAGCCCCAGCCCAGCCTCCCTGCTGCAATATGTATTTCCTGGGTGAGTGTGTTCAGAAAGGAGAACTGTCATTTAGCTTTAATCTGCTGCTGGCCTCACATTTCAGAGAGGAATTGCGAGGTTTTAAGAGAAGCTGGCATCAAAATCAGACCCAAGGAGGATGGTGACACGTTTTACTCTGGGATGGAACGAATCCCTCCTCCCTCCCTGAAGCTGTTGATCAGCTGTTTCCCCTTGACCCCCCACAGCCATGTGGCCTTCACAGTTTGCTCCAGCACAAATAAATAACCTCCTGGAAATGAGTATTTTTGTTTCCTTGGAAAGCCAAACTTGGCTCTATATGGCACCAGTGATGCAGCAGCTGCAAGAGAGGAAACCACAAACACCATCCCCCCCACCTGCTCCTGCTGGTGTTCAACAATGGCTTAATAAAACAATATAAATTAAAACAATATAAACCAGTTGTTAATAAAAAACCCTCAGGAACTGTGCAATGGGATGTTCCTTATTTGCAAACCCCTGGTTTGTTTTAATGAGAAGTAACACTATTTCCTACTCATCCCTTTTTTTTCTCCCTTCTAATAATTACTCCAAACCCCTGCTGTCCTGCAGCCAGCCCTGGCTGCCCTCGCTCTGTGTGAGCTGTTGGGGGGACAAGAGCTGTGCAGGGCCAAGCACTGGGAGTCACAGTCTGTCCCTGGAGCAACCAAGAGTGGGAAGGAAATCCCAGCCTGGCGCTGGTTCTGTGCAAAGAGTTTTCCAGTGCAATGATGCCCTGAGAAAGAAAGGGTGCTCAGTGCTGCCCAGGAGTGCCAGGTGAGCAGGAACAGAGTCCAGTATGGTGCTGCTGGCAGGGATGTGTTAATCCCAATCCTGCTCCCCTTCTCCCACTCTGGACTTCAGGAGTCCTTTCTGTGCTTCTTCTGTTCATGGTACTCTATTATTTTCTTCTGGAAATATGCTGTGGAGGAAAAAAGGTCATGGGTGAGGTGCTGATGTTTGGAATGGAGGACACAGGGCTGCCCAGCCTAAATCCTGGAAGTGTTTCTGTCCCAAGCCATCCTGGGTTACGGACACCTGCACCCACAGAGGACCTGGGGCAAATGTGGAAATGAAGTGTCCAAGGCAGGTTGGATGGGGCTTGGAGCAACCTGGGATTGTGGAAGGTGTCCCTGCCATGGCAGGGGTGGAACGAGATGCCCTTTAAAGGTCCCTCCAACCCAGTTTGTTGGAATTTTGGGATTCTGTAAGTCTATGAAATGGGGGTGGTTGCAATGCCACCCATCCCTCTCACCCAAAATAGGCTTTATTATGCTGGGTTAGCCAGAGGCTTTAACCCATGTGTTCACTCCTGTTCAGTTTTGTGTTTCCCACCAGCAAGGGAGGGAGAAAGCAGCAGACCCAGCAAAACACCAGAATGGTGATGTAGACTGGGAATACAATAAGAAAACAGGCACTGTGCTGTCCCTCTCTTTCTCCCCAGGTTTGCCCCATAAGGTCTCACATGAAAGGGCAGAGAAGCAGCACCTGAGGCAGTACCAGCAGGTGGGGTGGCAGATCCCAGGCCAGGATGTCTCCATCCAGAAATACAGTTTTTGGGTGGTTTCCTGCACCTGCACTGCCCGTTTGTCTGTGTGCCAGGCTGGGAGGAGGCTCAGCTCTGCCCTGTGCCCTGCAAATCCCCAGGAAGGGGGAAGGAGCAGCCCTGCTGCCACAGAGTTAGGGGCTGAGCTGAGTCAGGAACCTGGCAGCTGCTGCTGTGCCCAAGGCAAATGTTGGTGCTGCTGCCACTTGTTTGCCTCAACACAGAGCTCCCAGTGAGCCAGCCCCAGCTCCAGGTGAGGGACAAGATCTAAAATGAATCATAGAGTCCAGAATCCCACACTGGTTTGAGTTGGAAGGGTAATCCAATTTCAAACTCTGCCCTGGGCAGAGACACCTTCCACTAGGCCAGTTTGCTCCAAGCCCCATGCAAAGTAGCCTCAGACACTTCCAGGGATGGGGAGTCACAAAATAAGGATTTATTTTTTGCTTGACAGGTATGGAGAAATGAGGGCGCTGAGAGCAAACAGGATCTGCCCAGCACCCTGAGCACCTCAGCTCAGGCTGCATCCCACCCCTCACCAGGCACGAGGCATCTCTGCCCCCAAACCAACCAGCCCAGGGCTCCACAGAGCCCACCCCACAGGGCAGGGGTGAGAAATGGGACCATTACCTTCCTGGGGGATCCTGCTCTTCTCCGCTTCCTCAATAAATAGGGAGAACATGTTTGTCTTCACAAACTTCTTCAGGAGCCGGCGGCAGCTCTTGGAGGCCATGGCCTTGCAGAAGTTTCGCTCCTGGAAGCTGCCAGAGCCACTCCTGCCCCACTTGATGTGGGAGCCGTAGTGCCCCACCAGGCGCACGAAGAACTGCACGAAGGCCTCCGACACCAGGGCGTTCACCTGCTCCGAGGCTGGGGGACACAGAGCACGAGAGGTGGGGATGAGACCCCTGAACACACAGCATGGCCTTCTGCTATCCTGGCCTGTGCCTGCATCCCCAGGGGTCACTTGCTTAGAGCCTTTCTCCGCCACTAATCAAGGATCAGAATAATTTTGCTGAGGGAACCCTGGCTGAGGGAACCATTCCAGGGTGGCAGCATCTTAATGTTCTAAATATTAGCAAAAATCCATTTTTCCAGCAGAATTATCTGTTCCTGCTCTCGTGTTTAAAAGGACAGAGGAAAACCCAAGGGATTACCCCTGCAAATAGGGGCAGAAACATCCCAGACCAGGTGACTTTAGGAAAATCCCTTGGCTGAAGTCTCTAGCCATGGAGAGGGCAGATCAGGGCTCTTTTACCATCACAGACATCCTTACTGTGCACGTTGTTGTTATTGTTGTGCCTGTTCAGAGATGTCAGCATCTCGTTCTGCAGCTTCCCAGGCAGGATCTCCTCCTCATCCCCCATCTGGAAAGCAATGGGGCCATGAAGCACTGGAGAGAATCCAGCTCAGGGGGCCAGGGATGGTGCAGCTCATCAGAGGGGCTTTCAAAGCTCATCAATTAATCATCACCACAATGTTCTGCAGAGATGTGGGTGTGGGGTATCCAGGGCATGGACCCTGCTGTTCTGCCTCCAAAGCCAGAAGTAGTGGCTGTAGACATCCCCACTTGGGATGTTCCCCCTGGGAGGGTGGCACTGAAGATGGCTCTGCCCCCAAAACCATAGAACCACAAAATCCCAGAGAGGTTTGGGTTAGAAGGGACCTTAAAGCTCATCCCATTCCACCCTCTGCCATGGGCAGGGACATTTTCCACTAGACTACATTGCTCCAAGCTCTAGCCAGCTTAGCCCTGGACACTTTCAGGGATCCAGGGGCAGCCACAGCTTCTGTGGGCAACCTGTGCCAGGGCTTCACCACCTTCACAGGGAAGAATTCCTTCCCAAAACCCCATCTAACCCTGCCCTCTGGCAGTTTGAAGCCATTTAAAGATGTGGAAGCTGCCAGGTAGCTGGCACAAAGGAGAAAAGGTCCTTCTGGGGTTATCCAGGCACCCCCAGCCCCAGCCAGGAGGAAGGGAGGACCTACCGCCCGGATGATCTTCCCTTCACAGAGATCAACTATCAGAGCCTGAAAGAGAGAGGGGAGGGAGCAGCTTTAGCCCTGCCAAGGCACCTGGGCTTCCTCCCACCCATTTTGGGATGGGACTGGTGTGTCACCAGCCCGTGAGGGTGGCAGGAGAGGGATCAGCCCTTGTCTGCAGGAGGGACCTGGGCAAGGGGGACCAGGGCATTTCCCACAAGGACAATTTTTGCTGCAGGTTTGGTGGCTTGTCCCCACACAGCTTTCCTCTGCTTCAAGACTGGGATGACCCCGACAGCAGCTCCTGGAGCACAGGGGCAGAGCAGCCCCCAGGAGAACGTGCAGGTAACACCCCAAGTGCCAACAGGAGGGGACAGGGAGGACACCCTCATTTCCAGCCTCCCTGGATGGGAAAAGGGCACAATGAGAGCCCCAGGGCCAAGCCAGACCTGGGGACAGGGATGAACTGATGGCTCCACGCAGCTGCCCTCCCCTCCAGGTGAAATACCTCCTCCATTGGCTGCTCCAGGACCCTCTGCAGGTGCCGCATCTGGATGCCGACCATGAAGGGCGTGGGGCAGCACACGGTGTCCAGCAGGCACTCGGGCAGCACGGGGATGTAGGTGTGAGCCCAGGTGAAGGGGTACAGCAGAGCAGCCACGGCGTGGATGCACTGGGACAGGACACTGCGGGACAGGAGCCAGCAGTGACACCACGGAGCGAGGAGGGAACATCCCACCCCCAGCTCTGCTGTGCCCTGTGCCACTGCAAGGGCGTTTTTATAACCAAGAGATCAGGACCCACCTCAGCTCCTCGGCCAGGAAGATGAGCCGTCGCTCCAGCATGGCAGAGGCGAAGATGTGCAGGATGAGGTGAGGGCTGAGCCGCTGGAGCAGAGCCTGGAACTCCACGTGCTCCAGGTGGGCATCCACAGGCCGTGTGAGCTCGATGAGCTGCCGAGGAAGAACCACGGAAGCCCAGCTCAGGAGGAGCAACACTCCCCCGTCCTGCCCTGGCCTCCTGAGAAGGTGATTTGGGAGCAATTCATGACCCAGTGTGGCAGCATCTGCACCGTGTCCATGCAGAAGGGACAAACTCCATTTCACCCTGCCAGGGGATTCAGCCTGTGCAGCACTGAGAGCTCAGGGAAGCCATCAGTGATGAGCACTGTGGGGCTCTTTATTTGGGCACTGGATTTTTAACCCAAATGCCTCTTTTCTCCAGTGCTCCCAAGTGCCTGGCAGAGGGTGGCAGGGACGTGTCCCATCTCAGTGTCTGACAGGTCATCTGTGAGCTGCCAGCAAAGGGAGGAGTGGGGAGGGCAGGACTCCTACAAATGCCACAAAACTTCTTCTAAAGTCTCTCTGGCAGGGTCAGCCTGGCAATTCCTGGCTAAGGTGCCCCAACAGTGAGGGACCTAATGGATGTTTGCAGGCAGGCTGGCTACTCAGCTGCATTTGCCCACGAGCCTCCCAATTCCATCAATCCCCATGGCAGCCAGACTTGGTGAGTACTGAAGGGTTAACAGGAATGTGCAGCTTATGACACAGTCCTGGCCCTTCTCCCCATCTTTCAGGACGAAAATTCCCTTCTCCACATGCTTTTCCAGCAAGGCAGCATCTTCCCAGCCAGCAGCATCAGGCTTGGCTGTGCTCCACAGCCCCTTCCAGCACAAACCCTGCCCCATCCCCACCTCAGCCCAGGCAGCACCCAGAATTTATTTCCCCTCCTTTCCTGGTCTCAGTGCTCTCCTTGCTCCAGACCCGGCCCAGAGCCCCACAGTGCAGCTCTTTCGAAGAACATCCTCATTCCTCCTCCCTCTGGCAGCCCAGGCTGTGCTTCCAACCATGGCCCTGGGACAGAGCATTGAGCAACCTGCAAAGTCTTGCACAAGCTCCCTGGATTAGGAAATCGCTTAGATCACCAGCTGCTAAATTGCTCTGGAGAGCAGGGATCCTGCTTTCAGGCCCTCCCTGGCACGTCCACGGGATGCTCAGCATTGAGGAGATTTTACCCAGTGCCAGAGTGGATCTTACCTATTTTTCCAGCTTGGCTTTGCCAAAGAAAAGAAAAAGCAAATTAAAAAGCTCTGCCTGTGCGAGTCTGGGCTTTGTGTGGGTGCAATGAGATCATCTCATCCATGCCTGGACCAGATCTTTTCTCTACATGAGCAGACTGGGCTTGTCACACACCTGCACCTGCCTGGGGGCTAAACCAGGCAGGAATCAAGCCTGGGAGTTGAGCAGAGTGGTATGGAGAAGAGTATAATCATGCAACCATGGAATCATCAGGGCTGGAAAAGCCCTCTAAGAGCCCTCTAAGGCCATGAACTCCATGTTCACCACTAACTCCCATCCCCAAGTGCCACATTCACATGTTTTGAACACTTCTAGGGATGGTGATTCTACCACTGCGCTGGACAGGCGGTGCCAGTGCCTGACCACCTCTTTTGGGAAGGAATTTGCAGCCCAAGCCAGCCCTGGCACCACTGTGCTCCCCAGCCTGCCCGAGGAGCAGGCGCTGGCTCAGGAGCAGCTCCCAGCCCCTGGCACAAATCCTGCTCTGGCATCAGGGCCAGGCAAGTCCCAGCACAGAATATGGAGAGGCTTTTGTGCAGCAGCTCCAGCTTCAGGCTGGGGGAGCTGCAGAGGTTGCAAAGAGGGATGGGCTCCATCCTCATCCTCACTGCTCTCCTCCTGGATCAGGGAGAGGTAACTCCCCTCTTCCCAGGCCCCTGGCAGCCTGCCCTGCCCTGCCCTGCTGTGGCCAGCACCCCTGGGTGCTGCAGGGTGGAAGATGCTCCCAGGTGTGGACCAGGAGGTGCCCCCGGGTCCCCACCCACCTCTGTGCCCGACTCCGGGATGAAGCTTTTGATGGTGACAGTTTTCCCCGGGGCAGGGAAGGGCGACTCCCGCAGGCCCTGCATGAAGGGGTAGATCACTGCCATGGAGATCTGGCGCCTCTTCTCCACCTCGTCCAGGATCTGGTGAGAGAGATGTGAGCTGGGAATCCCCAGTAGATAAAGGAGCAGCTGCCACGGCCGCCACGAGGCCAGAGCACCACGTCCCTACCTTGGAGAAGAGCCCAAAGCAGCCCAGGCAGCTGATGATGCAGAAAACCTCAGGGAGTCGGACACCGCGCCCGGATGGCTGCAAGAGTGTGGGAAAAGGATTTGAGCATCTCCCAGCCCCCTGCACCAAACTCTCCAAAAGGGATCCTCACTTGCTCCCCTCAAATTCCCAGTCACTGACTGGGAGATTTTCAAAGCTAGGGCCGAGGCCAACGATGCAGCTGATGCTGGAAAAGCAGGGGATGCCCAGAGAAGGTGATTTGGGTGCCTAAGCTGTTAATTATTTTGGTGCAAAATCCTTTGGCATATTTGCAAACTGTCCTCCCACCCAGGCACACATTCTCCAAGACACCTTGCCCCACCATCCTTGGGGTTAATCCTGCCTCCTGCTGCAACAGGGGCCACTGGGATGAGTTCTTTGGCTTCTTTTTTCCCTTTCCAACTGGATTATCCTGGGTCTGTTTGCTCTTTTCAGCCCTCCAGACATCCAGTTCCAACAGCCTGAGCTCATCCCTGGATGCTGAAATGGGAAGGTGCTCCAGGATGAAGGGGTGGTTGATCCAGCTGTGGCACAGGGATGTCCTGGATTTATGTCCCTGTTCAAAGCAGCAGCCACGGAAGACCATTGCATCTCAGAGCCCCTGAGCTGGTCAAACCCGTGAGCTGAGAAACAGCCACTGCTCAGATGCAGCCTTTGGGGATGGGGCTGAGGGCTCCTAGCTCCTTGGTACCTGGATGGCTGCACTGACATTCCCATCCTGATCCCAAGTGGGATTTGCAGCCATCCTGACCACTGCAGCCATGGGAAAGGAGCCAGGGAAGCTGTGGAAGCCAGTGGGGAATCACAGAACTGTTAAGTTTGGAAAAGCCCTCCAAGATCTCCAAGTCCAAAAGCAGCCCAGCACCACCACATCCACCCCCAAACCGTATCCCCACATCCACAGGCTTTGGGAACACTCATTGTCTCCTCCATCTGAGTTATGGCTCAGCAGAGAGCTCTAAAAACCCCTCTGGGTCCCTCTTGCTGCTCCCCATCACTGTGGCCAAGGCCGATGGCTTTCTGAGAAGCTGAACCTGGTGGGAGGTGACGCGTCCCCCGTGGGGAGGGGGTGACAGTGACACCCCCGTGGGTGTGGGGAGGGCAGGGCTCACCAGCAGCCGCCTGCAGTAGCCAATCTTCCTGCTGCCATCCACGTTGGTCAGGACAAAGGAAAAGGTTTCGCTGCAAGGAGAGAAAACGTGGGGCTGGGAGAGCTGGGCTGGGCTGGGCTGCTCCCTCCAGCCCTCAGGAGCCCAGCAGGGGTGGGGACCCCAGCCCAGACCCTGCGGTGGGGCAGGTACCTGGTGAACTCCGTGATGGGCGCCCAGTTGTTGCCGTCGGGGAAGCAGAAGAGGGGGATGGCTTGGAGGAGACGTTCCTCCTCCTCCTTCTGGCCCTTCAGCAAGTTCTCACGCTGGGTGGAAGCGATGCCAAGAGTCAGGGAGATGGAGGGTCCCCATTGTCACCCCGAATGGGGTGGGATTCAGTGGAATGAGGTCTGTCCCAAAGCTACCCCTGCCTCTGAGTGATGCAGAAGGGGCCTGCACATGTCTGGACAAGCACCTCCCAAAAATCCAAATTTTGACTTTCACCCCATGGACAGTGAGGCAAAGCAGAGGGATCCTCTGCAAATGTGATCTCTTCCTGTGCCACCTCCCTGAGACGTGATTTCCCCACTGTGGTCTCCCCTTTGGGACAGGAGGCCACGGAGAGCCCCTGGAGTTTCCTCCTGGGCTGGGATCACGGGGAGGGACAGATGGTCCCAGCAACCCCAACCCAGGGCAGGCAAAGTCTGGGACTGTGACTCAAGAGCATGGGCACCTTTCTCCTTCCATAGCTTTAATGATGGGGAAGGAACAACATCCCTTTCTCCTCTAAATGTGGAAAACTAATCTTATCAGAAACACAGGACTAAATACCTTTGGGAATTGGTAGGTTATCTTGGGCTCATAACGTCCATCTGGCATCTTCTTCAGCGACACCACCACAAGGTACTCAAAGAAGAACTGTCCAGCAGAGTAGAAGACTGAGCTCCGCTCCCCCTGCTTCCCCTGTGGTGCCTGTGGGGGGGTGTTTTCTGCAGCAGAGGCCCCATCTTTTCCTTCTGAAACCAAAAAGATCCCCAAAAAAATCTGATCAGAGTGCAATGACAGGTCTGAGGGCAAGGGAGGAGTTGCAGTTACATGTGAACTGGCTGAAGGGAACCAGGCCCTGGTGCCCAGGACTTTTGGCCCCCAAAAATGGGGACATGAAAAGGAAAGAGAAATGGCTTTTATGAGTCTTTTAGGGAAAATCCTGACACCTCCAGCCTTCCTTTGCCCCAGCCCAGTGAGGGCAGAAGGATGCTCAGAGCAAAGCAGACACCAGGAACGAGGAGAGCAGATGGGCTCTGCATTAAACATCAGCAGGGAGGTGTGGGAATGTGTTCATAGCAGTTAATTTAATTCTCTTAGGAGAAGTAAACAGCAACAAGTAAACAGCCCAGATCTTGTCTGAGCACCTCCTAAAGCTCCAGCCAGGTGAATCCCAGCCTCTCCCTGCCAGGAGTCCTGGGAACTGCAGATTGCAAATGAGCTGCTGGAGGGTTTTCCCTAAACCAAAGCAAAGCAGTTCCTGGAGGTTACAGCCCAGTTCTTGTTGGGCTGGTTGGGGAGGGCAGCCGGGAAGCATCAGCAGGCACACCCTGAACAACCAGGAATAGGAGGGAAAAGAGCCCCATCCAGCACATCCAAGGGCCCTGGGATGGCCACGGTGGGACAGTGAGATCCGAGGGCTGGACAGAGGCTGGAGCCAGGCCAGGCCATAGCTCTTCCCTCTGCCAGAGGCCACTTCTGCCTCCCTTTATACCTTGTTCCCTTGTCCTTGATACAGAAACTGCCCCATCTCTGATTATGGTGGGGAGCTGGAGCAGAAAAGCTGAGCTGCTCCTAAAAGGAACAGCAAGGAAAATAAGTATGTGGCTGGATGAGATTAGTGGCACTTGTAGTTTGTCCCCAGACCCCAGAGTTTGTCCCTGAGCTCTTCTAGTTGTGCCAGAGCTGGTTAGGGCAAGGCATGGCTGTGATCAGCCATTCCCATTATCCTTCTCCATGTATGGCATCCTCCTCCAAAAGCAGTGCTGGTGGACACCTTGCCCACATGTCCCTCCAGCTCCAGAGCTGCTTCCTTCAGTCTGGAATCACCTGTCCAGCCTTTGTTCCAGGGAGCTGATGGGAACAGAAGGCTCAGAGGAGGAGGTGACACTCATGGTCCCATCAGGGTGTTCCTTCCCAGGGACCAGAAATTCCTTTTCCATCTTGGGGTGGGGGAATGCTCAAAGCCCCCCCTTTGTGCACCCTGGGGCTGCCCCACCTCCACACACAAAGTCCTTTCCCTTTGGCAAGGTGAAATCCATCCCCAAGGGGACCCTCTGCAGCAGGTGAAGGATGAGACCTGGCTGAGGACACCTCTGATTTATCCTCGTTGGGAATCATCCTGGACCTGACCAATGAGGGGCTCCAGGCCAGGAAAAAGGTTCACAAGATTGCTTCTCCTGCTCTTCCTTGGGATGCTCTAGCAATGGCTTTGGTCTGCTCCCAGCTGTGGCCCAGGCAGGGGGTTCTTGTTGGGGGGACCCCAGGGAAGAAGGCTGTGTCATGGGGGTCTGCTGGTGTCCCCCATCAATGCTGGACACTGGCATTGGCTGTTTTCCCATCACCAGGGCAAGATGAAAGCGCAGTTAACTCCTGCCAATCCAGTCTCATTCTGCATTTCATAGAAAGACAGATCTGCTCTTCAGCAAGGACTGCATTTGCATTTTGTCCATGGGGTTTAGAAGCAAACAAGCCAAACCTGCTGCTCTGGAGAGCCTGGCCTTGCCAGGCTACAGCTCTGCCTCTCCCCCGTGGATCCCCCAGCAGCGCCAGGTCTGCCTGCAAAGCCCTCACTGGCAGAGCCTGAATCCCTCCAAGACCACAACTTCCATCCCTGGGCTGGCAGGCGAGCTCCAGGGATGAGAGGAGTGAACTGCCAGGCAGGCTGATGTGGCACCAGAGAAGCCAGCGCTGTGCCAGCCCAGCAGGGCTCACAAGAGCCGATGACTCTCCCATAGCCCATAGTGCCAGGAAGATTCGGGGTGCCCCCCCAGCCCCCCAGCAGTGGGTGGGAGCATCTCCTGCGAGGAAGGGAAGGAGGAGGGTGGCCAGGGGTGCTGTGGCCGCTCCCGGATGGAAAGTGGCTCTGGTGACGTGGATCCTCACCTTCCATCCCCCGGGCACGGAGAGGGCAAAGGCTGCCGGGGCTCTCCTTATCGCCCAGGGCTGCGCTCAGCCCCGCTCTGCCTGTGGCACAACCGGTTCCTTTCCTCCCGGAAAACTCCCGACCTCTAGTGTGCCAAGGTTTCCCGACCTGGTTTGCGGGGGAGCTCGGTCTCCCGCGCCGCCCGGTGCCCACCTGCCCCGGCTTTGGCTTTATCGAACCTCGGGCAACGCCGAGCACTTGCGGAGCCAGAGCCAGTGCAAAACAGACGGGGAGGGGAGCGCTGTAAGCCCCCCAGTCCATGGATTGCTCCAACCTGCTTTGCTGTGCCTTGAGATACGGCAGCCAGAAAACTCTGATGAACATTTCGGTATCTCGGAAAAGAACACAAATCCCAAAGGACCAATTTCTGCAGCGCCTTCTGAAGGCTCTGCAACTCCCAGCTGTCCTGAGGGGCACCGTCTCCCTCGTGGGTCCCCCCACGGACACCCTCACGGCTGTCCCAGATGCCACGGCATGCCCTGCGACCCCCGTTCAGCGGGGCTGTGGGGAGCCAGGGGATCTGTGGGGCCGGGGATCCCTGCGGCTGGGGCGGGCTCAGCTGGAAGGGCTGGGCTCCCGGGAGATGGCGGGCAGCGCTCGGGATGAGCTGAGCCCCCGAGAACGGTGCAAGAGATGCGGCAAGTCCCGGGGCAGCCGGCCCGAGCCGGGCTCCGTGCGGTGCGGAGCGAACGGGCAGGGCTGAGGCACCGAGCCGCCGCCGCCGCCGCTCCCCCGGAACCGTCCCCGCTCTGCTGGCAGCCGAGGGCTCCCGCAGCCGCGGCACCGGGGATGGACCTGTCCTGACACCGGCACCGACACCGGCACCGGAGATGGACCTGTCCCGACACCGGCACCGGCATCGGCACCGACACCGGCACCTCCCGGAGCCCCTCCCGCCCCTCACCTCTGCGGCCGGCGCGCCGCAGGCTCCGTCGCAAGAAGTTGCCGAGGGAAGAAGCCATGGTGGTCTCGGTTCGGCCCCGGCCCGGCCCGGCACGGCCCGGCGCGGAGGGCTCGGCTTCCGCCCGCCGCGCTTTCGCTTTCCCGGGGGAGGAGGGACGGCACGGGGCGGAGAGGAGGAGGAGGAGCGGGGACCGGGCAACACCTGGCACCGGCGGGGCACGGGACACGCGTCCGGGGAGAGCGGGCGCTGGGGACGGGGTAATCTGGGAAACCGGGAGAAACGGGCATGGGGGGAGCAGGGAGCCGGGGATGCCAGGAGGAACTCGGGATGGGGGATCCGGGAGTGCAGGACATGGGGGTAAGGGGAGAACTGAGAATGAGAGTCCGTGGGGAGAAGGAGCCAGGAGCGCCGGGCACGGAGGTCCTGGGAGGAACCTGGATGGGGGTCCTGGGAGCCTCGGGAATGGGGCAGGCGGGAAGAGCTGGGTGCAGAGGAGCAGGAGCAGCGGGCACGGGGGTACAGGGAGCTCTGGGATCTGGGTCTGAGAGGGCACGGTGGTCGTGGAGGCAGCGGGAATGGGGGAGCTGGGAACACCCCAGTTATAAGGATGCCAGGAGGAGCCAGACGTGGGACATCCAGGAGAGTCCGGCATGGGGACACCCCGAGCACCGGACACAGAGGGAGCTGAGCATCCCCTCAAACGGAGCTGGCCATCCCAGTGGGGAGCCGGCATAGGCTGGGGCACAGGGTGGGCATCAGGGCATGGACACCTGGAACAAGGTTTGCCCTGCCATTACAGGGGACAGAACACTCATTCCCCAGTGCTGCAGCATTGCTCAAACCCTGCTCCAGCCTCCCGGCCTCCTACAAGCCCTTTTTTCCCTGGGACCCCACCGGTGCCAGGAGTGGTGCCCAGCACAGCCTCTGCGGGGTCGGAGATGGCACTGACCCGTCCCCTCCAGGGTACAGATGTGTCCCAGGTGTGTCTCCAGGGTACAGATGTGTCTCAGGTGTGTCTCCAGGGTACAGATGTTTGGTGTCTCTCGCTCTGCAGCCAGCCCATCCGCCCCCCCCCCCCCCCGCCGGTGACTCCACCGTGCTTTAATCCCCTGCCATGGGCTGCGAGCTCGTCCTGACCCCTCAGGCATGGCAGCTGGGCTGTGCTTTGCCTCGGGCTGGCGTTTCCTCACCGCTCAGAGATTCATCCTCCCTCCCAGAGGTACTGAGAGGTGCTTGTGTCCTTGCCCTTTCCTTGCCCTCTGCCTCTATTGAAGGAAGGAGGAGCAGTGTCCTGGTGCTGCCATCCGGGGGTTTCCCTGTCCTGGGCATGCCAGGACACTGTGGAGCTGCTCGGCTTTGCTGGGTGGTTTCACTTCTCTGCACACACCAACAGGGAAAGTCCCTTAAAAAACAATGATATCTTTAAAAGAAAAATCCCGGTTTCCCATTCTCAGCCTATCCATCAGCATTTCCTCCGCTGTTTTTGGGTAGTGCTTATGCAGTAACTAAGATCCATTCCAAACCAAACAATTCTCTGATCCAAAAATTGAAGTAATGAGTATCTTCTGTGATCTTAATTAAACATGCAGAGGAACCTCGGGCACAGCTATGGGTTATCAGACTGCAGGTGTGATGAGCCCAGTTCTCAGCCCCAGTGCCAGCATGAGGCCGTTTGCAGCTGTAGAGCAGATTCCCTACACCAAATGTCCTCATCTCTTTTATTTTGCAACATCCCCCCTTCCTCTGCCGAGTGTGGGCTGGAGCCTGAGGATGGGTTTGCAGCTGCCAGGAAGGGCCTTTGCCAGCTTGCAGAGGTGGTGGATGCTTCCAAAATTCATCCCCACCGGGACACGTGCCTCTGATTCAACCAGGATGCTGCCTCCTCATTGGGCTTATCGGGGAATTGCTGGTGCAGGAGTCATTTTACTGGCTAATTTTGAGTGGGTGGGAAAGCATTTGTGCTTCTCGGAGGAGAGGACAGTGTGTTTGTTTGTGCACAGGGCTGGTTCCCAGGACAAATTTCCTCTTGGCACAAAGGGAAAAGAAAAAATTAGGGGGTTTCCCCTGGATTTTGGAGACATAGGCCTGCTTCCTGGAAACTGGCGCCACCTTAGGAAAACAACTGCTGCTTTCAGCCAGAAGAAAACCCCCGAAATGCTTTCATTTTATACCCATAAACAGATTTTTTTCCTCTGCTTTCTCCCTTTAAGGCAAGTCTCTGACTGAGATCCCGCCTCGATAACGCCGCGATTCCGCTCAGGCGGGAGCAAAAGCCGCGTTCCAGCCGCAGAACCTCCCGCTCCCGGGGAAACACTGTCCCTTTGTGCCATCGCACAATCCAGCCAACCTTGCGTTGCTGAGAGAGGTTGAACTTTTGAATATTGCCACTGAAAGCTCCTTTCTGCGGGAATCCGGCCGCCCCTGGGACAACAAACGGGCGCATTGTGGGGCCCCGGGGCCGCCCCGCTTCCCCCGCTCCCAAAGTCATTTCGCTCCCCTGATCAGCCCCAGGGAGTTTTGTGTTTGGCTGCTTTTCCCTCCTCGAAGTGCCGGTGCTGCTGAACAGGCGCTGGAATTCGGCTTTCTGCAGGCACGGTGCGCTCAGCCTGCAAACACCCGCGGGACGGGACGGGAGCGCTGGGAGCGCCCGCTCCGCCCCGGGCTCCTCATCGCCGCACGGACCCTGCTCGCACCTCGGCTCCCTCCTCCCCTCTGGGCTGGCAGCCCCCGCCCAGGGCATCCTCCCTCCCTCCTTCCCCATCCCTCGCTGGTGCCGGGGCAGCTCCGGTTCCCGCTTCGCCCCCAGGCTGGGATCGGGGCTCGGGACCGCCGGGTGGAATCGCAGCCGCATCATCCCCGGCAGGGAGGGCAGCCCGAGGGTGGTGGGGAACCCAAGGCCCTCTTTTCCAGCCTTTCCATGCCAGGGAATTTCTCCCACTGGATGGCGGCATTAGAGCAAAGAAATCTCCCTGGCAGAGGTGACCTTCCCTGGAGGGACTTTCCCCCCTGGTTTTCTGGCTCCCGGGACGTTGGTTCTCGGGCTGAGGATGTGTGAGTTCAGCACACTCTTGTTTGCACTGTTCCTACCATTGATGCTTGGCTCTCTGCCCTGTTCCATGCTCCATGGTCCCTTCCAGAACCCCAAACAGGAAGCCATGGAGCATCCTCTGCCAGCTCCTCTTCCCTGTGGGTGCAGAGGGACCTGCTGGGCTCAGTTGGGGCACTTTGAGCCACAACCAGGAGCATATCAGACCCAGACTGGGCAAGGAAAAGAGATATCAGCCCTCACGGTACACCAAAATCACAATTTCTTAGTAAGGCACATCCCTTATCTGCCCAAAGCCCTCCATGTTCCAATTACTGGGGTGCAGAGACCCCCATGTGAAAGTCACGTACCCAAAAATGGCCCATTTTTGCATGGAAAAAGATTTGGGCCCAATTTTTCCATGGTGGTTGCATAGGAGGCTCCAAAGCTCCCAGGCACCGGAAAACAAAGACAGTCTGGCCACTTTTCCTTGCACCTCATGGCTTTAACCCCAAATATTTCAACCCACCTTTGGGATTTCATGGACGTGGTGATGGGCAGACAGGCTTGTGCAGTGATGGGTGGGCAGGGAAGGTTCATGCTGGGCTGCAGCCCCTCTGCAAATACAGTGCAGGGCAAATGCTCCAAGGCTGTTTGCTGGCCAGGAGACATCTCAGCTTACAGGCTTCCAGCTGGGCTGGCATTGCTGTTGGCACAGGGGCAACCACAGATCCCAGAATCACAGGAACTCCTGAGTTGGGAGCATCCTCAGGGACCATCCAGCCCAACCCCTGCCCTGCACAGACACCCCAACAATCCCACCCTGGGCATCCCTGGCAGCGCTGCCCAAACACTCCTGGAGCTCTGGCAGCCTCGGGGCTGTGCCCATTCCCTGGGGAGCCTGGGCAGTGCCAGCACCCTCTGGGGAAGAGCCTTTCCTGAAATCCAGCCTGACCCTGCCCTGGCACAGCTCTGTGCTGCTGTTGCTGAATTATTTTCCCTGACTTTGAGGACAGTTCCATACAGCATCACAGGTGGGAGCTGTCCCACAATGCCAATAAGCAGGAACATTATTTTTAATATCAGCCGGTGTTCCTGTTGCACTTGACCTTGGCAGCTTTTTATTCTGTAATATTTTCACAAGGAATGGGAGCTCAGCTACACTGACAATGTCCTTCTGACAAGCAACTTGTTCTGCTCTCCCTGATACAAACAGGAATGACCTGTGGCCAACACAAATCTTTTTGAGAACTCAGTGACAGCAGCTCTAAACCTGAAAAAAATCAGGGTGTTCACTCAAACAGCATGGATGGAAGAAAGCAGCAGTTGGGGTTTCAGTCCCACATTCCTCCAGAACTTTGATGGAATGCTGCTCTGGATTGGTTTCCTCCCTGGCATTCTCAACACAGACAGCTGCATCCAAACTACAAAATGGCCTGGAAAGGGTTGAGCCACACAACTCTCAGGTGTGGCCTGGGATTTCCCTAGGACCTCCTGTGGTGACCCAGTGATTTATCCTGGGTTAAAATGCCATCTCCAGGACACTTTGTCCTTGGGAAGGTGTTTCAGGGGTCAGTCTCCTGCAGGATGCAGAGCCTGTAGTGATTTTCCATTGGAATACACCTGGTTGCTCCCAGGTACTTGATGCCCCTTTTCCTGCTCAGTTCCAAGGGCTTCTCCCTTCTTTTTGTCTCACAGGCTGAATGAGCCCTCAGCTGGGCTTGGACAATCTGTGGCCTCTCTGGAAGCACCAGGGTCCCAGCTCCTGGGTGTTTTTAAATCCTGGGCATTCTCACCCTGAAGCACAGTGGGAAGTGCTGGGGTGCTGGGGCTCTGGGGAGGGAGGAGGAGGAGGGTGATGGGGCTGGAGGTCACAGTGATTTGTCCCAGGGAACACAGGATGATGCTGGAAAGGGACGGGGCAACTGGTGGGAGCTGAGTTTGTTTGATAAAATAAGAGAGGAAACTGGGGATGTTCCAAGGTAGTCTGGAAAGGAAAAGGCAAAGAAATCAGAGGGCCAGTCCTGCTCCTTGGGAGCAAAGGGTGAGAATCCACAGGAGAGGGTTGCAGGACCCCACATTCACTGCTGACCCTGGACTTTATCCCATCTTCTTCCAAAAGCAAGGATTTGCAGCTTGGTGCAATCCCTGGGCGCTGGAGGGTGTGAGGTGAGGGAGACCCCCCCAGTTACACTGGCAGGGCTCCAACCCACGACCCTAAAGCGAGTTTAAGATTTGCTAATCTCAAGATATTGTTGGCACTCGGAGCAGTGATTTACTGCGTGTTTTGCCACAGCAAGTATTTTCCAAAAGGCCATGCTAAGTTTACACTGGAGCTGCTGGGATCAGATAACTGCTCCTGGCAGCTCCCTCCTGTCCCCCCTCCTGGCTGCCGTGCTGGGGTGCAAAGGACAGCACAGCTTCTCCTGTACCCCAAAGAAGAGCCAACCACGGTCACAAGTAGCATTAAAAAAGGGACCAGCAAAGGTGTTTTTCCTTGTGCAGGTGGTGGGATGGGGCTGGGTCCTGTTCTGGCTTGCAGGAAGATGTGAACTTTTGGAGAGTCCCAACGCTTTACACAGCGCCAGGGACAGAAAAGAGCCAACTTTGGTGGTGAGCCTGGCCATGTCCACCTCCCCAGGGCTTTGCAGGTTGTGAAAATAAATCAGCTTCATACCTTCAGTGCCAGCGGGGGCGGGTGAGAGCCCTGCACATCGTTTGGCATTCCTGCCATGTTAGAGCACCCCAAGAGATCCCAAGGGCTTTACAGGTGCTGGGCAGGAACGGTGCCTCCAGCCACCACTGCCCAGGGGGATCCTGGGGCGTTTCCAGCCTGCAGAAAGGATGGAAATGCCCAGGATGGCTCCCTCAGCACATCTGCTGTGTCACAGAGCAGGGGCCGGGTCCTGCACCCAGCTCCCTGTGCCACAGAATCCCAAACTGGTTTGCATTGGAAAGGACCTCAAAGCTCATCCCATTCCCAGCCCTGCCATGGGCAGGGACACCTTCCACCATCCCAGGCTGCTCCAACCCTGTCCAGCCTGGCCTTGGGCACTGCCAGGGATGGAACAGCAACAGGTTCTCTGGGAAACCTGGGCAAGGGCCTCACCACCCTCACAGGTGGAGTCCCTGTTCCTTCCCAACAGCCCATCCATCCCTGCCCTCTGGCAGTGGAAGCCATTCCCCCTTGTCCTGTCCCTCCGTGCCTTGTCCCCAGTCCCTCTCCAGCTCTCTTGGAGCCCCTTTGGGCTCTGGAAGGGGCTCTGAGGCCTCCCTGCAGCCTTCCCTTCTCCAGGTGAACATCCCCAGCTCTCCCAGCCTGGCTCCAGAGCAGAGGGGCTGCAGCCCTCTGAGCAGCTCCGTGGCCTCCTCTGGGCTCTCTCCAGCAGCTCCAGCTCCTTCCTGTGCTGGGCCCAGGGCTGGGGCAGCTCTGCAGGTGGGGCCTCACCTGAGTGGGGCACAGGGGCAGAATTCCCCTTCCCCTGCTGCCCCTGGGGGATCAGCCCAGGGCTTGGGGGGTCTGTCAGACCCAGCACACACGGCTGGGGCACATTGAGCACCAACACCCCAAGCCCTTCTCCCAGGGCTGCTCTCAGATTTTGTGTGACTGAGAATTTCTCCTCCTTCTTAAGAGTCAGCACTTGGGAGGCTGAAGATCCCCCGCCTCTTCCTCTTGTCTCTGAATGCCCTGAGATCTCTGCCAGGAGCTGGGTAAGAGCCAAAGCCACCTCCAGCCTCATCCCTGGCTCTCACTGTCCTTGGTCACGTCCACCTGGAGGTTTTGGCCTTTCCATGCAATTGTCCAAGTGTCCTTTTGGCATTGACTTGCTCATGGACAAGGAGGATGAGATTGGAGCATCTTCCATGGCTGTTTCTTTGCAGATTATTGGATCAACAGATCAACCCCTCATTGTTCTCTGAGCACCATCTCTTGGCCCAGCTGCTCTGGAGGTGTTTTGGGGAAATGCTTCCCCCAGGGATGGTATGGGGCTGTCACACTGTGCTGAACAGGGCAGGGAGCAGCTTTGGGTGCAAACCCCTGCATCTCGAACAGGGCTGGGCCACAGCTGGCTCTGGGTGCACCAGGGGCTCCAAGGACCCGGCATTTCCAAAGCTTGGCTGGGAGGATTTCACTGTCTGCAGTGGCGTCCCCCAGCCCAGGGACAGCAGGATTGAACGTCCCCACGATGCTCCCTGGTGGCAGCAGGGAAAGGATGCAGCTGGGCCCTGTTGGACAACCCAAACTGGTGTGCATTCCCAGTTCGTTGGGACCTGGTGGAAGTCACTGGGATTTGGGGATGCTCCAAACCCTCTCATAGTCCCTCCAACCCAGAAAACCTTCCCAGGAGGGGGAAACAGTAGGGAAGTTCTCAAATAAAGGTCGTTGGGTTAGGGAGGGTTGTGGTTTGGGCCAGGGCATGCTTTCCCAACAAGGGAGCACATCTCATTTTCTTCCAAGAACCCTGGGAAGGGACAGCCCTTCCCAAACACCCTGGGCACAGCAAGGTGCAGGCAGCCCTTGTGACACCACCACACTGGCCTCAAGGACTGCCCTGGGATATCAGTGCCCCATCTGGAACTTGGCTGGTCCCAGTAGCTCCAGTGTCCCCAGGGCTGGGGCAGGTCTGGCTGCAGCACATCCTGCTGGTTCTGCTGCTCTCAGCTGAACAGGGGTGCTCAGGATGGAGCTTGGCAGAGTCCTGAGGGACCAGGAGTGGGTGGAAGGGAGCAGGGGGGAGGAGGGGATGGGGAGACCACAGGGAAGGTGAGGGTGCCAGTGAAAGCAGGTAAGGCAAGGAAAGGAGGTGTTGGATGAGAGGAAATACGGGAAGAGCTGGGAGGGGAAGTGGAAACACCAGTGTTGGTCCTACAGGAGGGACTAGGTAGGAGCAGTGGCCTCGAGGACACTCAAGGTGGCCTTAAGTCCTTGATGGAGGAGCAGGGACCTGATGAAGGGGATGCTGAAGGTCAAATGAGTGTCTGACTCTGGGCTGTTTGTGGCCAATGTCACCGTGCATCCTGGCAGGGGTTTCAGTCTCCCACAGTCCTTCGGGCAGGGCTGGGTACCCTCCTGGGGAGCAGCAGTGCCCGCTCCTGCCTGGGGCTGCAGCGAGGAGAGGAACAAAGCAGGCTCTGAGGAGTGGTGCCTGTCCTGTGCAGGGCAAACACTGAGTTCCCTGCTGGTCCCAATCCATATTGAAATTCGTCCTTGGTGCTGGAGGAGCCTGGGGCTGAGCTTTTCCCTCCCCCTTCTCCTGCAGAGCCTCCCAGCTCCTTGCTCAGGAGAGAGAAGCAGCTGCTGTGGCTCTGGTCCCTGGGTGCAAATGCTCAGAATAAACCAGCAAAGGGGCTTTGAAACAATTCAGGCGTTCCTGAGCTCCTAGTTTTAATAAAGAAGGAAAACCTGAGCTGCTAATTGCAGTTTCTCCATGACACAGGGCAGGGCCAGCCCGGACAGGTGGTGACAGAGCCTTATTGGCATCTCCAGCTGCCGTCCCCAAGCCTTGGTAGAGGTGACTCTGCACAGGCTGAAGAGACAGGGGCTGACACAGCCCTGTCCCTGCAGGCTCCCTGTCCGAGGTGAGCTCCTGCTGGCAGCTCCAGAGGTAAAGCAGGGCTGGAAAAAACCCACCCCAGGCAGAGCAGTGCCCCAGGGCTGGCACTGTCCCAGGGCTGGCACTGCCCCGGGGCTGGCACTGCAGGTGACAGCTGTGGTGCCAAGGTGCGTGAGGGCTCCTGCTGGCCCGGCACGCTCAGCCCCAGCTGGCCCTGGGTGCAGCTCCTGCAGCTCCTGCCCTGCAGCTCCTGCCCTGCAGCTCCTGCTCGGCTCTGCTGTCCCCTCCTGCAGTGACTGTAATTGTGGTGGCCCCACAGGTGGCCCTGGGGAAACCATTTTGGCTGTGGGCAGCAGCTGATGCCTCTCTGTGATGGTTTTTCCACTGCAGTGCTGTCTCAGGCTGGAGGGAACATGGAGCTCCCTGGCTCAGCTCCCAGCAAGTCACGGGGCAAAATCAGGACATCTCTGCATGAGTTTTCTTATTTTTCTACCTCATCCATCTTGGAAGAGAATGATCCCATTACAGCCCCAAAATAGCAGCCCAAAAGGTGGTTCTGGGTGTTTGCATCCCCTGCCTGCATCTGGCAGCTCCTGATCCCAGCAGGGACAGTGCAGGTCTGGGCACCCACCCTGCTGCTCCATGAGCTGATGTTGGGCACCTGGAGGTGAGTGAACCCTGACTGATCATGGAATTAGACAATCAGTTAGGTTGGGAAAGACCCTTAAGGTCAAAGACTCCAACCCTGAACCCAGCACTGCCAAGACCACCACTAACCCCTGTCCTCAGCTGCCACATCCACATGGCTTTTGAAATCTCTCAGGGCTGGGGGCTCCACCACTGCCCTGGGCAGCTTGTGTCAGGGCTGAACAACATTTTCCCTGAAGAAAGGGTTACTGGAGAGTCAGTGAATCAAACTGGTGCTGCTGAGTGCTGCTGGGGTGAGCTGGGCTGCACCCAGTGACAGGGACGGCTCTGGAGCCAGTGGCTGTTAGAGGCCTGTGCCCACCAAGGGATGTCCATCAGGCAAGAAACGCCCCTCAGCACCTCAGAGATGCTCCTGCTGATGTCTCTTTGTTACCTGGTTGACTTTTCTGGACCAGACAAGGATATTTCAAAGCAATACTTGCTTAAAATTATTTTCCCAGGGTGACAAGGAGACAGGCCCTGTCCTGGGGGGCTTTGGGAGGGGAACTGGGGCTGTGTCCCAGCTCAGGGCTGGAGCCCCTGCCTGCAGTCATTGCTTTGGGATGAAGTAAGTGTCCACTTGTGTGTGACAGACAAATGGAAATCCAGCCTGGTCCCAGCCCACCTGCTGCCTGCCCTGACTGCTTGACTCAGTGCTCTGTGAATATCGCAGTGACAGCAGGCTGGAAATGCTGAGCAGGGATGTGGGATTTGGGAGGTGGTAGGTAGGGCACTGAGCCTGCCTACCTAAACAACCTGCTGGCATTTGTGGTTGGCCACTGTGTGCTTTTCAGATGAGCTCTCTAGTTTTCTGGAGATCTGAATTAACCCTGGAAGGGGGCAGGCAAAGGCAGGTACAGCAGTTGAAGGGAGGGCACAGACCCACACAGGAATCAGCTCCAGTAACCACCAGCAACAGCCTCCCTGATGGGGCATGGACACCTCCTTTCTGCTGAAATTCAGATTTGGGCATTTTTCTGGCCTTCTGTGATGTCTCCCATGGACTCACAGTCCACACAATGTGTGCAGGGTTGGATGTGGCCAAAGGGAGGTGGGCAGGGTTCTCCTCTGTCCTGTTGGGTGACTCTGAATTTATCACACTGGGGCTGGCAGTGGGGGCCCTGTCAGTCCCAGGTTTCCCCTGATCCAGCTGTGGGTGGCTCTCCTTGCTGAAAGCCACACTGATGCCCTGGTGCTCTGTCCTCTGCCCTGGCCAAACCCATGGCTGTGACAAGGGCCCAATGATGCCATGCCCAGAGCCTGTGGTGGCCCAGGTGTGACATCCACTGCTGCTTTCACAGTCTTGCTGGGGTACAAAGAGCCCACCAGAATCTCCAGAGGTGTTCATGGGGACAGGGACAGGAGAGGATGAGCACAGAAGACGTGACAGCTTCAGGGAGCTCCTTGTTTATTCCAGGCCTTTGGGATCTTCCCTTTGCTTTACGATGTGCAATGGGAAGGTCTCACCACCTCCTGCCTAATCCTGGAGCCCTCTTTAGGGGATGGTCCTAATCTCTGGGGGCTTCCATGGTTTGCCCCAGCTGTCAGAGGCATCTTCTGTCTCCCTGCAGCAGCACATCAGCTGTCGTGGTGGGGACCTCCCCCATCCCATCTGCAATGGAATTCTGCTCTCCTGAACTGGGACTCTGGCTGGATGGGCCCATCTGATGTTTTGGGGGAACAAATTCACCTCTTTGCAATGGGATCCTGTCAAACAAACATTTTCCTGCTGGAATATGATCGACCACTGTGATGCATCATCAGGGGGATTTGGAATAACAGTGGCATGAGGAGGATCTGATCCTTTCTAGCATAAATGATATTTCCTATATTTAGACCTATACTCACTCGGAAAATAAGTAAGGAAATGTATCAGTGACTTGGTGGGCTGGAAATGTGGGTCAAAGCCAATTTATAAAAGTACCAGTTTTTGTAGGAAGAGATTTTTTTTCTCACTGAAAAACATGGATAACCTGTATTTCAGCTAAATTCTGAAATACTTCGAGTTTCAGGCAAAAATGTGCTGATATTTAAATTATCACTAAATTTTTAATATTCAACCCTCCCAGTTGCCTGCAGGGACAGCCCCTTCCATGTGATTTTCATTTCCATCACCAGACTGATTTGAGCTTCCTCACTGAATACAGGGGCCTGGGACAGCCCCGCTCTGTCCCGAGGTGAAATCGGCTCCTGGCAGCAGTTTCTCCATCCCCATTGAGAATCCACAAGTGAAGCCATCATGGTGGGCAAGGAAAGGTCAATCCCACCTCTGGAGCCTGTGGGAAACCCTTAGACTTGGAATTGGGACCTTTGCCATCAACAGCAGCAGCTCCTCAGTGTTTCCCTGCTGGGTTTGCTCAGCACCCAGCACTTGCCCAACATGTGAATAAACAAGATGCCAATAAACTCCAGTAACATGGCCCAGATAAGAGTGGGTGATAAACCATGTTGATTCATCTGCTCATAACCTATTAGTCATCCGCTGAGTCAACAGAGCAGAAGCATCCAAACATCATGGAGCAGGTTGACAGACCCAAGTTTCTTTCAAATCAAGAACTTCAAGGGAAATTATTGCATTGATGTTCTTTATTTTTCCTGGGGAAGTATGTGATTTTCAGCTGCACTCCCCCAAACTGAAATCAGAGAGAAATCTGAGTGCTCATTTCCTTATGAATTGGAGTTTTGGTATTGGTTAATTTTTCTTTCTGAGCTCTTAAAATTGCTTCTCTTAAGATATAATCAAAACAAGCCCTTTTTTTTTGCGATGAAGTGGGGTTTTTGTTCAGATTAGACATCATGGTTGAGAAAGACACAGGGAAGATACCTGAGCAGATGTCTGGGGGAGTCTGGAATTGGCCACCTGTGAGCTGATGGAAAGAGTCATCAAGGCATGGTCCATGTGGAGGGGTCAAGCAGAGGAGCCAAGGAGGAGGCCAAGGTCATCCAAGGCACGATGGAATCCTGGTGGGCCAAGGTGTGGAGAAACCAGAGCTTCTCCACTTGGCCCCTTGGAGCCCAAGACACCTGGAGCAGGATGGATGGATGATCCTCTCTGGGCCTTCCTTGCCCTGCTGGGCAGCAGGACTTGTCCTCTCTCTGGCTGGAGCAGCTGCAGGGAATTTTCTGGTTCATGACCCTCTTGGCAATTTTGAGCCACTCCAAGGTGCTCTGGGCAGAAAAGGAACTGCCAGGATCCATTCATGCAGGCACCACAAATGCCTGGGAGCCCCACACCACTCCCTCCTGCCTCAAGGATTTCATCCCTCAGGCATTCCAAGGGAACTTTGGGTAATGCAGAACTTTTATTACTCAAATTCCTCCTCACTGGGGAAATAATCAAGGAACATCTGGGTTATCACACAGTTTGGGGCAAACAGACCCTCCCTGAGGCACCAACCTTATCTCATGGTATCCTGGCTTTGTCCTGCTGCCAAATAACCAGGAGACAAAAACAAAATCCCTCCTGAAGCACGAGGGTCATGCTGCTCCAGCTGGGGTGCACTCCTCAGGCTCGTCTTTGGGTCACCATGCATTTAAAGACCAGCCTGGCCAATGGGGCTTTGCTCTTATTTCTCTCTCTCCCATTCCTGGGTGACCACAGCTCCCCCAGCTTGGAAAACCAGCCCCTTGTTAGCAAAGCTGGGATTGTCTGGCCCTGGCAGAGAATGTGCCTCATGCTTTGGCTGTCTTGGAGATTCCTCTTGACCCTCCTGTCCATGTCTGGAGATGTTTCCTGGGGACCACAGAACTGTGAGCCCATGGACCAGCACCCAGGAGAGCCAGGCTTGCTTGGCCACTTCAGAGCAGCATCCCTGGAGATGGGAACTAGCCGGAAAATGGGAAAAATACTCTCTCAACCCTAATTGCAGGAAGGTTAGGGATACAGAGACACTTCTAGTAGTGTCATGCACAGCATGAGGACAAATCAGGGAACAGGAGCAAGGAGAGGGTGAGTGGTTTATGACCCATAGAATTAATGGGGCTTTCCTGGGTCACTGGGGGGATTTGGGGTGAATCTGAGTTTGGGGGTAACAGTAGGGTGTCTGGTCACGAGTTCTGGGGTGGCATAACGCCCCTTGTCTACATGCTCCCTGGACAACGATGGCTGACTGAGCAGAACGAGGGCTGGAGAGCATGGCATGGGGCTGATGAGTGATTTATCTTCCCCAGAAATGTGGGTTAGGGGTGTGGGCAGCTGGGTTGGTCCAGGTGACTCAAAGGTTGTCTTCCAACCTCTTTCAGGGCAGTGGGATTTGGGATGGATGAGGCTGAAGAAGGGCAGGGGAACCAGAGGGGTCTGGGGCTACAGGGACTGTGAGGATCTGAGGGGGGAATGCAGGATTAACAGGGAGGGCTTGGGGGTGCTTCTGATGTTAATGCAGGGGCTGAGGAAGGCAAGGGGGATGAGGGGGTCCAGGGAGAGGCTGTGGGGCCTGGGAGGCAGTCGGTGACTGAGGAGGTGGCAGGGGTAGGGGAAGCCCTTAGCCAGAGGGGTGCTGATGCTGGGGACAGGAGCCATGTCCCTAAAGAAAGGTGACCTGGCCCTGGTCTGCCCAGTCCCAGTGAGCCCAAGGGGGCCGCTGGGGGGGCCGGGCCCTTGTGCTGCCATCCCATAGAAGGGGGCAGCTGGGGCTGCTGAATGTGCAGGTCCCGGGTGGCTATTCCTGGCAGCCCCGCCTGCGCAGGCAGATTGGTTTGCAGGGAGGTGACAAGTGCCAGCCAAAGCCTATAAAAGTCACGCAGCCCCTGCTCTGGCTCAGTGACCTGGTTCCCCTCCCAGCACAGCCGGAGCAGAGACCATTGGCCCAGAGCGGAGACACCTGGTCCTGAGCCGGGACCCCAACCTCAGAGTCCAGACACCAGATCCGGAGGAGAGAACTTTCATCTGGAGCAGGAACCCCGAAACAGAGCAGACACCTCAGAGCAGAGACCCCAGAGCATCCCCTTGGCCAGCCCCTACGCTCTGCAGCCATGACCGGCAAAACTGCACCGGCAGCCAAAAAACCGGCACCGGCTGCGGCCAAGAAAAAGGCAGCGCCACCCCCCAAGGAGGGAGCAGCCCCCAAGGAAGAAGCGCCTCCAAAGGAAGAAGCAGCCGCAAAGCAAGAAGCCCCAGCAGCAGCTGCTGCAGAGCCCCCAGCCCCCGAGCATCCCCCCGAGCAGCCCCCAGCTCCCACAGACGAATCTGCTCCCGTCCCCACAGAGGCTGGAGCAGGAGCGGCTCCAGCGCCTGCAGAAGGTTCCCCAGCTCCCCCAGCTGAACCCCCAGCCCCTGAACCTAAAATAGAGAAACCAAAGGAAGGTGAGTGGGGAACAGTGGAGTGGGGAGGGTACATAAGCAAGGCTGGGAGGGGGCATGTGCCGTGGAGAAGAGATGGGGGGATGAAGTCATCAAGGATATTTTTGCAGAGGGAGAGGGCTGGGGATTAGGTGGACTGAAGACAGACCTGGTGGCTGAGTGGTGGCTGAGTGATTGCCCTCCAAGAGCCCCGTACTCGAGCCCTGCCATCACCACTGTGGGTTTATTACAGAGCCACCCAGCTGCCCCTTGTCCTTGGCTGTGGAAGAAGTGAGTGAAAACTCATTCACGCTGACCTGGAAAGCCCCGGAGCAGACGGGCCGGGCAGGCCTGGATGGATATGTGGTGGAGATCTGCAAAGATGGAAGTAGGTTTGGTCCTTCCCGCCTCATGAGCATGGAGAGGTGGTGCACGGTTGTGGGATGGGATGGAGCTGGGTGGATCCCAGCAGAGTATTTCCCCCAGCAACAATTCCCTTTCTTTGCCCAAATGGATCAATTTTGAATGGTTATTTCTTTTCCATGAAGGAACAGGGAATCCTATTGCCTGTCAGACAAGTGATGGCTTTAGCAGGGGCTTGGAGCAGGTTTAGAGTCACTGCTGTGTCCAGCTCTAGGGTGGAGCAGAGACCAGCACACCCTCTGGGAATGGTCTCTGATGAACTCCAGAGCTGCAGAGACCTGGGGCTGGGATGGCATTTCAAGAAAACAGGAGGAAAAAGTTCAACCCTCCCATGTTTGCCCAAAAATGAAGCATGGAAAGAATGGGGATAAAATGGGAGGATGAAGAAGGGAAGGGTCCTGGGCATGTATCAGCAGACTTGATAATGTCTGGAAGGAAAGTGGCTGTGGTGGATGGAGGTGGGCTGGGAGGTGGCAGCAGTTGTCCAGCAATTGTCCACGGTTCTCCAGTTGTACTGCTGGGAGGTGGAACAAGGTGAGTGGATAAGATTTGTGTTTTGGGCACTCTCTTGAAGCCCTGCTGGGCTTTGGGGTGAGAGTGAAGGGTCTGTGTGGATGGGAGGATCCACAAGGGGAGGCTGGGCTGGAGTGGTTTGGGAGGCCCAGGTGACCCATGGCCCTCAGGGAACTTGATCCTCAGCTGTTTAGCTTGTGGCACACATGGTGGACACATTCTTGGCTGTGGGAGGCTCCCACTGTTGGGCTGCAGGTGGAGAGGTTACCACGACTGGGTGGGATGCGTGAGGAGGTCCTTGCATGGGACAAGGAAAGATGCAGACATTCCTGGAGGGATCTGTCTGACAGCCCCCTAAGGGCTCAGTCTGGATGCTCTCCTGGCTTGCTTTGGGTCTGCTGCAGGACAGGAGAACTCCAGTCCCTCTGTCATCACCCAGGGGCCACGGGACTGCTGTGTTTGGGTGGGTACAAGACTCCGGTTGGCTAAAATATGGTGAGATTTGAGTGAGGGCTGATTTGGGCAATGCCAGTGGTGAAGGGAAAGAGGATCTGATGGGATTTGGCTGCTCCAGTGGCATTGACAAGAAAACTTTCCTGTTCTGAAGGTGTACATGGGGGCTTGGCACACCCTGGCATTTGTGGGTCACTCTCATTGCCCACCTGGGACACCCACTCCCTGGGATACTGGGGCAGTTTATTTTCCAAGTGAGAAACATCTTGAGAGGCAAAGCCAGGTTAGCTGGGGCTGGACTCTGTGTTGAGTTTGAGACGTCCCTTACAAGCGGGAAGAACACTTGGAGAGGTCCATCTGGCCAGGGGCAGGTCCTGAGCAGACCTTGCTCGGTGTGGAGGGGTTTGTGGAGGCCATGGTGAGCCCCAGTGTTGTCCTGGGGCAGTGAGAGGAGCAGAGTGGCTAGCAGGGAGCTCCAAGGATCTTTCATTTCAGAAATGCACCTGGTCAGCAGGGACGTGTTTGCTGGCCCGATGCTTTTCTTGCGTGCAAATGTCCTCGTGCTCCAGTGCTGAGCTCCTGCCAGCACTTCATACCCCACACTCCTTGGCAGGGGTGGCCAACCTGCCTGCCAAAGCTCCTTTTTCTGCTGGTGCCCCAAATCCTTCCCCATTTCCAAGGAAAGGATTCTTTGCCCCTGGGTCTCACCTTCTGGGCCTCGATCCTGTTGCTCAGGGTGTGTCTGTCCATCCACGGCACATCCAAAGCGCTGTGCTGGCTCTGTTGCAGGTTCAGACTGGAAAGCTGTGAACCAGGAGCCTTTTCTCTCCACCCGCTGCACAGTGCCAGAGCTCAGCTCTGGGGACAAGATCCATGTGCGGGTGGTGGCCGTCAGCGCCAGCGGGAGCAGCGCCCCGGCCACGCTGGAGCAGCCCGTGCTCATCAGGGAGATCCTCCGTGAGTACTGCCCCTGAGGGCACCATTTCTGTGCCAAAGCTCTGCCCAGCCCTTCTGAGCATGAGCAGCCTCTCAGGGGTCCCATCCAGCCTTTGACAGATGTTATTCTCAGTGACTGCTGACCTCTCCAATCTTGCTGATGTTTAAATTTTGGGGGTGAAGGACTCAAAAGGCAGAGCCACATTTTCCCATTTAATGGCAAGAGCTCAGAATCCACCTCCCCTGAGCATGTCTCCTCCCCTTGGCAGTGTCACATCCCGAATTTGCCACGGCACACATTGGACAGCTTTGTTTATTTAGCTCAGGGAAGCCAAGAGCTGGTTGTCTGGAGCATGGGAACTTTAATCATGCTGAACTCGCTAATGAATGAGTTGCTCCCATGCTTAGCAAGACTCACATTCCTCTCGGGGTGCTGCCAATGTGCAGAGGCTGATGCAGGAGGGCAGGGCCTGTTTGCACTCAGCAAATAGCAAATACAGAATAATTTTCCCTCTAGAAGGAATTATTAATGCTCAAGTTTTCTTGTTATTCAGCACATCAGATTTTTCAGCTGCTTAAAAATAGAAATACTAAGAAAAGTTATTCCTGGAACCACCAGCTTTTCATAAGAAAAGGCTTGGAGAAGACTATCAACCCATGGAAAGGGTCCTGCAGAGTCCAATTTCTCAGTGTGCTTGGAGGAGGTGAATTTGGCTTCAGGGTGGTGGCTGTGCCTGCTCCCCTCTGATCTCAAAACCATCCCACCAGACCTCATAGGACTGGGAAAACTGGGGTGTGAGGGACTGGCATGAGATGGTCAATGTACAGCTCATGCTTTCCACACCCTGTACCTGCTGCCTGAGCTTTGTTCCAGGCACGTGTACAGGTGTAAAACCCAAAAAGCTGAGAGACTCCCACACAACTTGATCTACTGGGTCCTTCCCTTCCCTTCCCTTCCCTTCCCTTCCCTTCCCTTCCCTTCCCTTCCCTTCCCTTCCCTTCCCTTCCCTTCCCTTCCCTTCCTTTCCCTAACCTAACCTAACCTTCCCAAACCTTCCCCATCTGTTGTCTCCTGACCCTCACATTTTCTCTCAGCCTGCATTTTGAGCATCTCACCAGTTCATTTATAGCACCCCAGGGGATTTTAAATAGCAGCAATGGGACAGCACGGAGCTTAACAACAGGTGGGATGAGTGGGCTTGGGAGGTGGAGAGAGACAAGGAGAAACCAGATGAAGGATCAGCATGGGAGTCACATTTTCCCAGGAACAAGGGCAGGAAAAAAGGCCTTCCCAGCATGGCATTTTGTCACTGTGGCCACTGACCTTGGCCAGCCCTGTCCCTCTGAGAGAAGCACTGGGGATCTGGGGAAAACATCCATGAATTAACATTCCTGCCCGAGGTCGGGTTTCCCTCCCTGGCTGAGACTGATGAGCCCAAGTGGCAGCAGGGGGATGGATCCCTGCAGGAATGGCAGCAGAGCAGAGCAGGGACGGTCTCAGCTGTCAGCGAGGGCCTGTCCCTGCTCCCCAGCCCTCACAGCTGTTTGGCTCAGGCCTGGTTTATTCTGCCTGGGCCCCCTCCCCAGGGTGTAGCTCGTGCACATTTAACCCAGGCAGAGACTCCCAGCTCCTTCTGAGGGGCTCCAGAGGCATCCCTGGCTATCACTGAGCCAGCTGAGTTGTTCAGCTCCTGCTCCACCCTGGGAAGGGGACACGCTCCATGAGCATTCTCCAATGGGCATTTTTCTTGTCTTTGTTATGTTTCCCTGGAGATGTTTGCCTTTCACAACTCTGGTATCACCAGGCACCTCCTTGGTGTTTCAAATGCCTGGACTGCACAGGGAAGATGGAGGTTGAGCCTTGTCCTTGCTGAAGGTTGGGCTGTATGCCTCTGGAAAGTCAGGGGGAGAAATATTTCCCAACTGGGAGATGCTGTTCCCTGCCTTGTTGCAATATAGGTTGTGCTGTGGCTCTTCTGGTTGAGGCCAGGCTGTGTCCATGGCCAGGAATCATGAAGAGGGGAGAATGGTCCATCAGAATGCTGCCCTTGGGTTGGTGACTGGGGATCCCAGGGATGGCTGTCACTCTGGGGTACAGGAATGGGACAGGCCAGCACAGCCTGCAGGGGAGCAGAGCTGTCCAGGAGAGAAGAGGGAGAAGGTGGCCGTGTTGGGGTGGATTTTCTTGGTGGCCAAGCAGGGGTGTGTGTGGAGAGGGCCAGCCAGCTGAGGAATGGGAATTCCTGGTCTCACAATGGGAATTCTGTCCCCAGAGCTCCCGAAGATCCGCATGCCTCGGCACCTGCGGGAGACTTACGTCAGGCGTGTGGGGGATGCTGTGAACATCATGATCCCCTTTCAGGTACCGGGGAGATTTGGGCTTTAATCTGCTGGGCATTTCACTCCAGATTAGCTCCTGCAGGTTAGCTTATGGGTCCAACTGTGTTCTGGCTTGGCCTGGTCATTGTGTCTTATGGGCCAAGGGTGGGTGATGGGCTGGGAATCTCTCTCCTCTTCCTGCCCAGATTCCATTTTTCCCCTGCTACGTCTTTGTTGATGATGCTGCAGTGGGACAGCCCCAAACACATTTTGACATGGACTGGCTGTTGCTGCTATCTCAGCCAATAAGTCCAGTTCAGCTCGTGCTCCTGGCCAGGATCTGGCCACATGCCTTGGGACCCCATAGCACAGCACTGGGGTCCCTGGAGAAGACCAGCTGCCTTTGGAGGAGGGCAGGCCCAGGTGGAGCAATGCTGACACCGGTGGGTTAGGTTGGAGGTCGTCTCCTCAGCTATCTCTCTCATCATGTCTGGGACATCATCAGAGCACCGCCACCATGGCAACTGGCTCTGAAACATTTTGGGCAAGCAGAGGGAGTGAGAGGCCCCTGAACTGAGGGGCTTGTCCGTGCCATGTCTCACAGACAATTTGAACTCAGTGCTGACCATGCTCCAGATATGAATTTTCCCTGCACGCTGAGTTCAAGCCCTGGTGCTAAGCTGGAGCCTGGGCTCAGCACAGCTGTGCCCTGGCAAGTACAGCTGGGCTGGCTACATGAGGACCTTGGGGAGCCAGCATGTTTCCACCTCATCCCTGGAGCCTGATGGCTCCCCCTTAGTGAGTCTGACAGGAATCAGCTGCAGCTTCTTTCCTGCTGGATGGGAGAGGTGGCCCTCGGGCTGCTGCTGCCCGGACACAGCGCGGTGGCTCTGCCGCCCGTCCTTCCCAGCAGGATCCATGCCCGAGGGGCTGCTGACCCGCCTGTGTCTGCAGGGAAAGCCGCAGCCCGAGGTGAGCTGGAGCAAGGGAGGGCAGCCCCTGGACAGCAGCCGCATCAACATCCGCACCACGGGCCAGGACACCATCTTCTATATCCGCCAGGCCCAGCGCGCCGACTCGGGCAAGTACGAGCTCACCGTGCGCATCAACGGCGCCGAGGACAAGGCTACCCTGGACATCCAGGTGGTTGGTAAGCTGAGGGTGGCACCCTGCAGGATCACTCTGGAGCTCCTCCTTGGTTGGGTAGGTCTTGTTCTGGGTGGGATGTGATGCGATGGCAACAAGGCAGAGGACTCTGGAGTCCCTGTTCCAGTGGGATCCTCAACAGGATCATGCATGTGAACTTCTCTGGGTGGAAATGCAGAGTTTCTGCCAGCCTTGCCCCTCAGCTTCTCATCCCTTGTGTGCTGCACCAAGGTGAGAAGAGATTAAAAGCAAGGTCAAGGGATGGCCAAGGTACAGAATGTGGGGAGAGCAAACTGGGATGTCACCCTGAGGGTGTTTGTGTTTGCAGAGCCACCCGGCCCTCCCCAGAACCTGAAGCTGGTGGATGTGTGGGGCTTTAATGTGGCCCTGGAGTGGACCCCCCCTGCAGACAATGGGAATGCTGAGATCAAGGGCTACAGGGTGCAGAAGTCAGACAAGAAGAGTGGGGTAAGCCTGGGCACTCCTGTTGGTGGTGATGCCCTGATGGGAGAGGGACTGTGGCACTCCCTGCCCCACCCCACACCTTCTCCATCCTTGTCACAGCCCGTCTTTCCTCACTGCTCTCTTTTTCCCTCCTTTTTTCCTCCCAGAAATGGTTCACGGTGCTGGAGCGCTGCACCCGCACCAGCTGCACCATCTCCGACCTCATCATTGGCAACACCTACTCCTTCCGAGTGTTCTCCGAGAACATCTGCGGGCTCAGCGACAGCGCTGCGGTGGCCTCTGGAGTGGCCCACATCGAGAAGACAAGTGGGGACATATCCCTGGCTGAGGGACTGGGGAGGGGGCTGTCCAAGAGGGGTCCTGACCAATGGGCCCGTGGGACTTCCTTGGAGTTGTGTTGATGTTGCTGGGCTGGTCCCCAGGACAAGACCAGCAGGGGTGAGGCTGAGCACCCCCAAGGTCCAGAGGTACCCTGTCCCCTCTCTGCACCTCATTTCTCCTCTGGGGAGAGCTTATGCCATGCTCAGCCCCCTGGAAGAACCAAGGCATGGACATCCCTGGGCTGAGATGGAAACAGGAGCTGGGAAGAGTCAGAGCAGCCCTGGCTTTTTGTCCACAGCTCAGGGCCAAATCTCCAACCAGCCCTGCTCTCCTTCCATCTGTTTCCATCCTGCTCCCTGGTAGCACAGAGTGACCTAGGGTCTCTGCCATCTGCAGAGCTTCCTTCCAACTCTTATTTCTGTGGTTGAGATTTGGGGATGGAGTGGGAGATTCAGAGTGTGCCCGGCCTGGGTCTCACTGCTGCACACAGGATGTGTCACAGTGGGATTGGCATTCCCCCTGTCCCTTGCAGGGCCTGGGCACTGCCATCTCATGATTGGATGAGGAAACAGGGTTGCTCTGAGCTGAGGGCCAGGTCCTTGGGTCAGGCCAGCTGACATCTTGCTTCCTACAAGAGGGAACAGAAATGGGTTTGGGCACCTTGTGCTGAATTCCTGTGTTGGTCAGCCTGGGAGCCTGAGGTCTCAGCTAGAATTAATTCCTTCCTTAGAAACCACTTACCAGCCAGAGAAGATCCCCCAGCGGGACATGATGGAGCCCCCAAAGTTCACGCAGCCCCTGACAGACCGAACGACCACGCGGGGCTACAGCACCCACCTCTTCTGCTCCGTGCGGGGCTTCCCCCAGGTCGGTGCCTCCTCCAGGGACACTGTAACCTCTCCTGGGGACACTTGGGGGGTTTTTGCAAGGTGGCTGGAGGTGGGAGACCACCTGGGGGATGGTTGGTGCTGTTGGATTAGGGTTGGGTGAGGTTAAGGAGCTGAAGTTGCCCTCTGAGTCAAACTGGGGTGTTTCTGCAAGGAGATGGGAGACTGGTCTTAAATCAAGCCATGCCCTGTTTCCTCTGTGCTGGGGGAGGAAGGGTGGAGCAGTGGTTAGGGCTCACAAGTGGGAGATTTGGATCTTCAAAATACTTCTGACTGTGAATCCCACCGTGGCCACAAGCTTCAGGCAGGGCCAAGGCAAAGGCAGAGAGAGGTGGCTGTATTTTGGGGACAATTAGATTGTGACAGTGGTCACAAGGGTTGCAGGATGAAGAGAGAGGCGAGAATGTTGACCTCATGTTCAGAAGGCTTGATTTATTATTTTATGATATATATATTACATTATAACTATACTAAAAAGAATAGAAGAGACTAAAGTTCTCAGAAGGCTAACTAAGCTAAGAATAGCAAAGAATGAATAACAAAGGTCTGTGTCTCAGCAGAGAGTGAGACCCAGCTCTGCCGTGAGTGGTCAGTAAATCCAAACATCCACAGGAGACAAATCACGGATCCACCTGTTGCATTCCACAGCAGCAGATAACCATTGTTTACATTTTGTTGCTGAAGCCACAGCTTCTCAGAAAAGAGAAAAATCTTAAAGAAAAGATTTTTATGAAAATATGTCTGTAACATTAGATTTCTCATTTCTCTCCCTGCTTTAAACTTTCAGCCCAAAATCATCTGGTTGAAAAATCAGATGGAGATCCGGGAAGATCCCAAATACATAGCACTGATTGATCAGGGCGTGTGCTCCCTGGAGATCCGCAAGCCTGGCCCTTTCGATGGGGGTGTCTACACCTGCAAGGCTGTGAACCCCCTGGGGGAAGCCTCAGTAGACTGCAGACTGGATGTGAAAGGTGAGAGTTCCTTAGGGAAGGAGGAGCAGGAGCCCTGGCCTGCCTTTTCCAGGTCTCACTTTCCCAGGGCTGTGGTTTGTCCCTGTTTTGGGTTGATCCTGGTTGTGAGGGAGTCTAAGGACTTTGGGCAGCCCTGGGGAGCTGCACCTTTGGGCTGCTTGGGTTTCTGGTCTTGAAGCATCTTGAAATCACCTTTCCTTATTCGTGGGGAAAAAGATGGGGAGGAAATCAGAAATGGCAGAGCCAGAGGACCTGCTGGAGGCCAAGCCCAGCACTGGCTGCCCCTGCTCTTGTCCCAAGAGTGGTGAGGGGGGTGTGTGTGAACCTCCTCCCCTGCATCTGGGCTGCTCTGATTTATGTCTTGGCATCCTGCCCACATTTCCCACTCACATTTCCCTGCCTCAGCAGTGCATCCAGAGCAGACCTGCCCCATGTTTCTCCCCTGTTTGGCCCATAGGAGGATCACTGCCCACACACCCTCTGTGTGTTCCTGTGCTGGCCAGGTGTCCTTACACACTTATATTTCCTCTCCTGTGGCTTTCAAGCACACTCTTACCCCCAGACACGCTCTGCCCCACTTCCAACACAGGCAGAGCTCCAGTCTGGCAGCCCCAGCACCCCAGGCCCTGTGGAAGCTGCAGAGCTGTTGGTCTGGCACAGGGTGTGTGCACAGGGTCAGTGCTCAGCTCTGTGGGAGCTGCTCTGCACCCTCCAGGAGCACTGACCCAGTTGGCCCCGGGCCCGTGGCCCCACAGGCACATCCTGAGTGCAGCTGGGCAGGGACCCTCAACAGAGCAATGCTCTGGCTGGGAAGGGACCTAAAGCTCACCCAGTCCCACCCCCTGCCGTGGGCAGGGCACCTTCCACCATCCCAGATTGCTCCAAGCCCTGTCCAGCCTGGCCCTGAACGTTTCCAGGGATCCAGGGGCAGCCACAGCTTCTCTGGGTAACTTGGACAAGGGCCTCCCTACCCTGACAGGGAGCAATTCCTTCCCAATATCCCATCCCACCCTGCCCTCTGGCAGTGGGGAGCCATTCCCCCTTGTCCTGTCCCTCCATGCCTTGTCCCCAGTCCCTCTCCAGCTCCCTTGGAGCCCCTTTAGGCCCTGGAAGGGGCTCTGAGGTCTCCCCAGAGCCTTCCCTTCTCCAGATGAGCACCCTCAGCTCTCCCAGAGGGGCTCCAGGCCTGGAGCAGCTCCGTGGCCTCCTCTGGGCTCTCTCCAGCAGCTCCAGCTCCTTCCTGTGCTGGGCCCCAGGGCTGGGGCAGCTCTGCAGGTGGGGCCTCACCTGAGTGGGGCACAGGGGCAGAATCCCCCTTCCCCTGCTGCCCCACTGGGGGATCAGTCCAGCTAGCCAAGGAGGAGGAGCTGGGCACTCTGCTGGGGACACAAACACCTGGGAGTGACCCAGGCTGGGACCTCGGGGACACTGGCAGGAGCAGGCAGTGAGGGTGGGGTGTGGGATTGCTTGGAGCAGGTGTGTGCAGGGATGGGGTGTGCAGGGTTGAGATGTGCTGGTGCTCATTGAGGTGAGCACACAGCACTTTTGGGAGTCAAAAGGGGAGTAAGACAAGGGGAGTTCAAGGGGTTTTGTCTCCTGTGCTCTCCTACAGTGCCCAAGTGAGGACAGATTGGAGGACAAGACAAAGAGCAAGGTAGGTCTGGGTTGGGGCACCAGGATGGAGGGGAGGTGGATCCCTTCAGGGGGCTGGAGTGGGGTGAGTGTCCTGGACTAGCCCTGATGATGGAGTCCCAGCTCAGCTCTTCCTTGTCCCATGGCTGGAGATGCATGGGTGGGGTGATGAATCTGTCCTTCGGTGAGGTGGAGGGAGGGCTGTAAATGTGGCTGGGTTTGTCTTGCATTAGAGCTGTGGCAGGGACATGTTTCCCACCCATCCCTGACCAGGGCTCTCTTGGTGCCCTTGCAGGACTCGGATCTCGTTCCTTTTCCCAGGTGGATCCTGCAGGTGCCAGGTGTGGTGGGGCTGGTGCTGTGCCCCTGGCCATGGTCTCTGCTGCCTGCTGCACTGCCCCTCCCTGGCAGTGCTCTGGGGGCTGCACCTCAGCCTGCCATGGCATGGCCCTCTCTGAACCTGCCATTAGCTGTGACAGTAAAACAAACCCAGCTGAGGGGCTTTGCTCCTAATAAAAGCCACCAAATGCCTCTGTCCTGCTCATTGTGGGGTTGGCATGGGTGGGGAGATGTGGAGAGCTGCCAGGGCTGCTGTTGGGGAGTCATGTAGGATCCCAACCAACCAAGGGTAGAGGAGATGGGTTTTGAGCTTGGAAAGGAAGGACCAGCATATAGAGAGATTACTGAACCAGAAGGAGCCCAACAAAGAGAAAGAGAATGCAGAAAGATTTCCTTCTGGAGCAGGGGAATGATTCTGGCTGGGGAAAAAGAAATGCCACATCAATGTTGCAGCATCTTAATGCTTCTTTATTGAAGCACAGTTTTTTTTATCCACACCAGTGAGGCAATGATCCAGCCGGGAGCTGTCACCTCGCCAGGGTGACAGGACATGTTGGTGTTTTACCCAGAGGAGGGGACTCACCCCTGTGAGCTGGTGCCTCATGTGCAGGGTGAGTTATCACTTGAGCTCTGGGCCAGCTTGGGGCACACACTGGGTGTCACCAGAGCCCAGAGGGACCCATGGAACACAAGGGAGACACTGTGGGTGTCACGAGAGCCCAGAGGCACCCATGGAACACCAGGGAGACACTGTGGGTGTCACCAGAGCCCAGAGGCACCCATGAAACACCAGGGAGACACTGTGGGTGTCACCAGAGCCCAGAGGGACCCATGGAACACAAGGTTACCTGGGGCCAGAGGCATGGGGTGATCTCTCCACCAGCACTGCCTCCCCCCTCAGCCTGGGCATGAGGGTAGGAGCTCTCCCAGCTGCGTGGCAGCTCTGTCATGGGGCCAGGCTCACGTCCTGGCTGGCCCTGGAATTGCCAGTGTAGATGCAAATCCAGCCTGGCACCCACAGATCGGAGCCCATCCCACCCTTGGTGCCGTGGAGAGCAAAGCTGGGCAGTGCCTGTGGTTAACCAAGCCCCTCTCTGCATCTCTCCTGCTGCAGCCCCTCTGCTTTGTCCCCATCTGTCCCCAGGCACCTATAGCCCAAGATGAAGCCCAGGGAGTGTTACTGGTCCCATGAGGCTCAGTAATGCCAGATGCACCGCTCACACCAGGGTTGTTTGTTTCCACCATCAGAGGGCATTGTCGGATTAATTTTATCCCACTGCTGCTCAGGATGGATTTTCGAGGTGGTTGGTGCTGGTGGCAATGCCCCAGAGCAGAGGCTGCAGTCCCAGCTGGCAAGGGCAGAGCTTGTTTACCCCAGCATGCTCATACCCAGCCCAGGCACTGCTGGGGCTGTCCCTGTACCTGGGCACTGGCCTTGCCAGTGGGATTCTGTCAGGGACAGGGTCTGGAAGCAGGCTGTGAGCTGATCTCCAGGACTCTGTCATGCTGCAGGCTGTGCCCTTTCCAGGCCCTTATTTCAGACCTACAGAGCACAGACTGTGTTTGTGACCCCACAGGGGATGGAGGTGGGTGACAACATCCACTTTTAGTGAGGGCTCCCCCTCAGGGACAGGTCTGGAGAGCACAGAGTGGAAAAATACACTTCATGCTATTTTTAATGAAGCAATCATTCATATGCCTTTTAATTTATGAGCATCCCAGTTGCCAGGTTCCTGGTTACCTTAGCAAGGATCAGGCCAAAGGGTCAGTTCCAGAAAAGCAGCAGAAATAAGATGCAAGTGGGAGTGAGAGCTGGGCAAACAGCAGCACTGATCTGAAGGCAAGGTGCTGCACGGCCTTGGCCTGGGGTCTTCTCTTGTCCTCACCAACCTGGGCTTGCAGCATCCTCAGGTACCACTGATACTGGTGCTCTGTGAGACCTGAGGCTCTTCCCTGTGCCCTCTCCAGGAGATGCTGGCTCTAGCCAGAGCAGGCACAGGACACGGCAGAGTGGGAGCACAGGAGTCCCTGCACTGGGCAGATTTGGGGTGAGCCAAAGCCTCACCTTCGTGTGAGAGGCTCAGTGCTGGCCCCAGGGCACCTGGTGATGCCTGGGAGCAGGGTGTGGGCTGAAGTCTGTGAGGAATTGCTGTTCCCAAGGGCTCAGCAGCAGCACAGCACCATCTACACCATGGGAAGGTTGGGAGGGTGTTCAGGACCCCTCTACTGTGATGAGGACTAAGGGGAGGATTTTCTCCTGTCCTTGCCATTGTTTTTCTGCTCTGCTCTGGTTGTTCCCAGTGCTGTCTGAGCGAGGAGCCTGGAAATACATCAAGGCCCCCACAAAACGTGGGTGGCTGAGCCTTTCATCTCCTCTCTTCCTTGCTGCCCTCCTCATCCCTCTGAGCTAAATAGAGCTGGCTGCAGCAGTGGGAGAAGGGACTCCTGGCTGCCCCAATCCCTGTGCTGCTCACTCCCAACATTGCTAAAAGTCACACATAAATCTCACCCACCCAAGGTCCTTCTCCCCTCTGCACCCCCAGTCTCTGTGGGAACTGGCTGCAGTCCCTTTGCTCACTGCTGACGTCCCCTCTGAGGAGCACGACCCTGCTGGGGCAGGGCAGGGCCACAGGATCTGCTTCCAGTGGGAGCCTGGTGAACAAGGGACGCTGATAAGAAAAGAATCCAAATCTACTCAAATTTTTCCACCACTGCTTCAGCCCTGGAGGAGGGACTGGCATTTCCAGAAGGACCAGAGCTGGATGAGGGACAGTCCATTGAGCCAACCCCTCCTCAGATCTATCCACAGCTGAACTTCAGTGGTGGCAAAGTGCCCTGTGGCAGCATCAGCACCCACATGGTGGCCTGTAGCTGTCCCCCACTTGCTCCCAGAGGGGTCCATGTTCCCCCTGCCTCCTGGGCTGTGGAGGTGTCTGCATTAACCCACAATGTTTGAGTCAAAAGAGTTTGGCTGCACAGAAAGGGTGGGAGGGAACAATATGGGAGGTGTGAGATGAACAGCCTGGGAAAGATTTGCTACTGCTTTTCGCAGAAAACAGCCAGGAGAAAGGAGGGAAAATGACTCAAAACTCAAAAAATAGTAAAGGGAGAGAGAAGACAAGTGGAGAGGACACACTGCCTTGGGTACAGCTTGCAGGGATGGTGGATGCTGCTGGAACCCACGGGAGCCATCGGGGAAGCAAAAGCAGTTTCTGCAGAGTTCTCTGGGATTATGCTTAAGTGTTTCACCAACACCCTCCTCTGCCTACCTCTCTAGTAGTACTGAGAGCTGGAGACTGACCCTTTGCTCTGTGGGGCAGTGGGTTCACTACCCTATGGGTGCTGGCAATGCCATGGGAAGACTTTTCTTATCTCTTCCTATGTCTCAGCCCAGCTCACCTCTTCCTGGTAGCAGAGGGGAAAGAAAGGGCTTTCAAATTTAATTTCTTCTGAAATCCCAGTGCCCTGGATTCTCCTGGTTCTCAGCACCTTCACTCCCACAGGGCACCCCTTTGTCCCAGTGCCCAGGATCCCCCATGGCTCCATGGACATGGGGCCAGAGTGTGAGGTGCCACCAGCACCACCAACACCATGGAGCTGAGGGTCTCCATCAATGGCAGGGCACCTCCTGGGTGGTTTGGATTACTGGACTTTATTTGCATGAAGATAAATTGCGCATTTGTCTGTACAATTTCTCCTTAAATACTTGGCAATGCTTAAAAAATGAAAAACAAAAACAATCAGGGAGAAAAAATCCTAAACCAGAAAGGAACAGTGCAGGCTACAATATCCAAACAGTACAATGCTTGTGAATAAATAACCCCCTGGGGTGGCTGTAGGGACTGCAGGGGGCTGCTGAACTCAGAACCCATCGGGTCCTCGCTACCCTTTCCTGAGACAGCAGGAACAGCGTCCAGGTGGGACTGGATGGGCACAGACGCCTCTCCCTGTCCTCTCCCAGTTCCTAGTTGCCTGTCTCGGCTGTGGTGGTGCTGGTGGCGTTTTTGTTGGTTTTGCAGCAGAAGTACTGGTTCCAGATCTGCAGGAAGGCTGTCCGGAACTTCTTGATGCGGAAGGCGTAGACGATGGGGTTCATGGCTGAGTTGCCGTGGGTGAGGAAGATGGCGATGTAGGTGAGGATGTGCGGGGTCTGGCAGGAGGGGCAGAACAGGGTGATGCAGTTGAGGACGTGCAGAGGCAGCCAGCTGAGCGCAAACAGGAACAGCACCAGCGCCAAGGACTTGGCAATCTTCAGCTCCTTGCCGTAGTACTTCTGGGGGTCGTTGGAGCTGGAGGACACCTTCTTGTTGAGCTGCTTGCGGATGAGGTTGAAGACCTCCAGGTAGATGAGCAGCATCAGCAGCAGGGGAGGCAGGACCCAGACGAAGAAGTTGAAGTACACCATGTACTCCATGCTGATGACTGTCTCAAACTGGCACGTGATGACAAACTCCGTGTGGCTGCTGTTCAGCTCCTGAGTCCTTCGCATCTTGTTGAGGTTGTTCCACCCAAACATGGGGGTAAGTCCCACCAGAAAAGAGACTATCCAACAGCAGGCGATGGCCACAGCTGCCCGCCGTGGTGTCACCATGCTCTTGTACCTGTGGGAGAGACAACAGCCACAGGAAGGAGTTAGACATGGCTGGGATGCTCTGCTTGGGGGCTGTGTAGCTCCCGGTGGAGTGGCAGTGGTGGGATGGCAGTGCCCGTGCTGAGGTAGGAGGAGGTTCCTCCTTCCCTCCCCTGGCAGTGGCGAACAGCCTGTTCTGAAAATTGTGTTCACAGATTGGTTTCCCTGCCTGTGTCCTGGGATGGCAGAGACCCCAGGCACAATCCATGAGCTCTGGGGGATGATGTCAGGCCAGGGAATGCATTAGCACCTGGAATGGGCCTGAGTGTCCAACCCTCATGGTTTGGAGGGAGTTCATATGCTCTGGAGCCCAGCTCCATCCAAGCACCTGCACCCAGAGCAGGAGGTCGCCCTCTCCTCCTGCCACACACCAACCCCACCAGCTCACTGTCCCAGGCAATTGCCCTGTGCCTGAGGAGGAAATGGCCAGCAAAAGCATCCCCTGGGATGTGCTGGGGTGGAGGAAGGATCTGCGGGTGCTAATGGAGCCCTGGGGAAGCTTTGGGCACAGCCTGTTCCTCTCCTAATGTGCTCGGATTGACGAAACCCTCTTTCTGGATGGGCTGATGCCAGGGGCAGGAGGAGGAGGCAGAGGAGAGCTGTGTTCTGGCTGGGCTCTGCTCCCTCCCTGATGCCCCTGGGGAGCCACCAGGGCTGGGCTCATCTCTCCAGAGCTCTGCAAGCGGGAAGTACAGTCTGCTGGATTGATTTTTCCCCTGGCTCTCCAGAAAGCTTTTCTTTGGAGGCTGAGAAGATTCTCGGCCCAAGAGCTATTGCTTTCCACCAAAGGGGATTGAATAAAGAATGTTTTCCTGACTGTTTGCTGGGTCTCTCGGTGCTGCTGGGGTTAACCCAACCATGGGGACCATGTGGAGGTGGCTGGCAAACCCGGTTTCCCAATCCTGCTGCTCAGAGCTCCCAACTGCAGGTCTGCAGTCTTTACCTGTGATGGAAATTGTTCATTTTGGGCTTTTTTTATATAGCCAAGGACCCAAACCCACTCTCCCTTCTTAAGACCCCTCTCATGGGCAAGGCATCAAGGTGGGTGCTTGGAGTGGCACAGGCTAGAGAGGACTTCAGTCCCTGTGAGTCCAGAGGGTCCAGAGCCATTGGTCCCCAACAGCTTTCCTGAAGGAACCTCCTGTGCTCTGGGAAAAGCTTCACAACATCCTGGTGGCAGCCAGGTCCCGTGGGAGAGAGGTGACAGTGTGGGCAGCTATTTCCGCTGAGCCAAGGCTGGCTTGGGAGGGTGATTTATTCCTTGTGGGGAGGAGAGAGGCCAGGAGACCCTGAGAAAGGCTCAGGGCAGGGAGAACAGGGAGGGCAAGGGGTGGTGGGAAAGAACCAGCACTGGGGGTCAAGTGCAGGGAATGGTGAGGAGGGTCCAAGGGAGCAGGGGGTGGCAGAGGGATGCCAGAGACTCCCATGGGGCTGTGTGCTGACCCTGCACCCCATGTGGGGCTGTGTGCTGACCCTGCACCCCATGTGGGGCTGTGTGCTGGGCCCTGCACCCCATGTGGGGCTGTGTGCTGACCCTGCACCCCATGTGGGGCTGTGTGCTGGGCCCTGCACCCCATGTGGGGCTGTGTGCTGAGCCCTGCACCCCATGTGGGGCTGTGTGCTGACCCTGCACCCCATGTGGGGCTGTGTGCTGAGCCCTGGAGCCCATGTCTGGTTGCAGGTCCTTGGTGGGGGGCTGATGTGCCCTCCAGCTCTGACACCCCACTGCCACCTGGCCAGGCTTGAACAGCTTGGGGAGTGACACCAGGAACAGCAGCAGCACCCCTGCCCCAGCTCCTTCCCTCTTTGCAACCCCTGCAAGCTGTGCCCCATTTCTCACTCCTGGGGGTTTCTGGGGTCTTCTACTGGACATGCTCCCACTCTGGGTGCTCTGACCTGCAGAGCTGTGTGGCAGCCATTGCCCAACAGACAAAGCTGCTGAGCAGCAGCAGTGTCACCACGGTCCCCAAACATGATCCCAGGGCTGGCAGCCACCACCCAGACACGGGGTCAATCTGTCCTCACTGCACACCCCTCTCTCTCCATGGTCCACATCCATCCCTCCCTCCTGCACGTCCATCTCTCTGCCATGGTCCATATCCATCTTCACCCCGTGCTGCAGTGACTGCTCTGACACTGCCTGGGAGCAGGACCTGGCTGTCCCTGCTCCTGCCTTCCCTTTGTCCCACAAGGTCTGAGGGTGCACCTGCAGAAGCAGCCAGGGGAAACCGAGACATCCTCCTCTAGCCTGAGTGTGACATGGTCACAGAAAAGTGGGTGAACCAAAACCCAGAGAAAACAGCCACATTTTCTTCTTCAAGCAACAAGCCAAGGGCAGAGGCAGCTGCAGGAAATGTGCTTCCAGGAACCTGTGTCCCCTGTCTCCATCAGCCCCACATGGAGAATGACAAAAAACTGTAAAATTGCTCCAGGTTCCTCTTCCCTCCAGCTCACCCGACCCATCTATCCACGGGAGCTCTCATGGAGCTCTCATGGGGCTCAGCTGCTCCAAAGGCCACAAGTCCAATTTCAATTCCTTTTACACTTTATTTTCCTTGGAGGTGTCCAAGGAATGCCTGGATGTGGTCCTCAGTGCTCTGGGTTGGATGACAAAGTGGGGATAGGTAACAGGTTGCAATTGATCGTCTCAGAGGCCTTTTCCAACCTAATTGATTCTGTGATTCTGTAAAGGGTGAAAATGTCTTCCCACCATGTGGCAGGGGTTGAGAATTTAGGTAGGAAGATCCTACCTAATTCTCAACCCCTGCCACATGGTGGGAAGACAGTTAGCAGAGGTACAGGGACAGACCTTACTGTTCCCAGCGTTATTCTTGGTTATGCCATAACGAAAGTATTTTCTCATTTGTCTCATTTTGCATTAACATGATAGGGTGGAGTTTGGGATGGTATGGGAGGCAGAAGCCCTGAAAATGCTGATAATGGCTCATAGTTAATAAATAATCTTATTATTCTCATCAGCACCAGAGCAATTACCAGCATCATTGCAATTTTATTACTGCTGTTATTTTTATTAACAGCTGTGACTAAAACATCCATGGTAATCATCACCCCCATCTTCATCCGCTTTGGGTTGGTTTCCTTTTCCCCTGGGGATTTGAGCCTGACTATAATTGGTAGCTGTTCCCCTTGCCCTCCCTGAGTGGTGGTTTTTGCACCATCCCTTCCCCACAGGGATGGGCATTGACCCAAACCCTCTTGTATGCAACATCGAGGAGAAAGGACCCATGACCATCCAGACTCATCATGAGATGGGATGGGCAGGAACTGTGGTGTGGAACAAAATTGCCTTTGAGGGTTTGGAAGATAATGCCAAGAGGCAAAAAGGCAATTATTGATAGAGCTGTTTGCTCCCCAGGGGAAGGGAATAGGTGATGTGTGGAGGCAGAGGCTGACAAATTGTCCCCAGGGGCTGCACAGTGCTGGCAGGGAGACAGGGAGCAGCTCTCCAGGGCAGGAGGCTGTCTCCAGGAGAGGCTGAGGATGGAGCAGACACTGAAACCCTTTTTCTCATGAAGATCATAGAATCCTAGAATGGTTTGGTAGGGAAGGGATTTAAATCCCATCTCCTTCCACCCCTGCCATGGGCAGGGACACCTTCCATTATCCCAAGCTGCTCCAAGCCCCAATGTCCAGCCTGGCCTTGGACACTTCCAGCCATGGAGCAGCCACAGCTTCTCTGGGCAACCTGTGCCAGGGCCTCACCAGCCTCAGAGGGAACAATTCCTTCCCAATATCCCATTTAACCCTGCCTTCCAGCAGTGGGAAGCCTTTCCCTCTTCTCCTGCCCCTCCAGACCTTTGTAATGACCCCCTAGCCATCATTCTGAAAACACCATCCACCCTCCTTTCTCTTTGGTCCTCATTCCCAGACTAAATTCAACTTCTTCTGCCACATCTTGATGTTTCCAGGCCTCTGCAATCCTCTCTGCTGCAGCCCAGGAGCCCAGCCCAGCCCAGGCCCTGCTCTGGAGGTGCCCAGCCCTGGGTAGGCAAAGGCCCTGTGACCATTTCAGATATTAGGGCATGTCTGAAAGCACCTGCAGAGCAGAGCATCCACCTGGAGAACAGAGCATTCTTTGCTGTCATGGATTTCACCTTTGCCTTGGGGTCTTTCCCCAAGAGAGAGATGAGGGCTCATTTCCAAGATCCCAACCCAGACGTCAATCCAAACCCAAAACTCACCAAACATCTCTTGTTTTGTTTGAAAAAGTTTCAAAGGCTCTAGGCCTGGTTTGAATAAAATGTGAAGGTTTTTAGCAGTTCTGTGATTAGTTTTTCTGTCCACAAAACACTTGCTGTTGTCCAGCCAGTGCCAAGATGCGGCTTTGCTGGTCTTTGCTCTGGAGAGTTTATTGCAGTGCAATTCCTGGGAAATTAATTCACTAATGAAGACAGACCATTACTAATGAAAAGAATCTGGAGCCAACGTGGCAGGGAGAAAGGAGGCCAAGCTGACATGAAGCTCATCTGCCCGATGAACACAGCAAGTAAAAGCAGCCAGACCATGTCCTGATCTAATTGAAGGTCTCTAGACAAAAGTGCTTTGATCTCAGAGGATTTGGATTCCTACTTCTTTCTCCTGGCTGTATCTTCCCTTCAGATCTTTCAGTGTCTTGGAGGCTGCTGGGTGGGAAAACTCAGATTGTTGGTGTTCAAAGCTTTGCTTTTGCATTTTCGAAGCATTGCTCCGGAACGAGAGCCTGAGAAATGCAAAGTGGTGTCTGGGCTCTGCAAGGGTGAGGTCAGCCACAGCTCAGGGCTGGGACAAGGGGTCCCTGGGTACTCACACAAAGTGGGAAGTGCTGCAGAAAGAACTCTGTAGAGCCTTTGTCATTATGATCCTGGAAGTAAAAGGTTGGTTCCTTCTTCATAGAACCACAGAATGGTAGCAAATGTGGGTTTGTGGCCACAGGTGGGTGTCTCACCATGTGAATGGAGGCCTTGGAAGGGATGGAGGTCAACCAATATCAGTCAAAGCTGGTATTTGGATGGACATTACAGCTTGCTCCCACAAACGCTTGGAATGGAGAGGCAGGTCCTGTCAGCACTGCCTTAGGATACATGGGGGACTGTCCTGATCCCCCAATCCCAGACTGATTTCTTGTCAAAACCCAGGTGGCAAGTAAAGGCATAAAAAATATGGTCTGGTCTTTCAGGCAAGCCAGAAGAGCACATGCAGCAAGGACATTGGTGCTTGTTGGTGCTGGGGCTCCTGTCCTGTACTAAAGTAGCCCAGCAGTCTCTATCAGCACAGCATTTCCAGCCTGACATCTTCATCCTACCACAGAGCCCCTTCCCAGGGTTCCAAAGGGACCTGGAGCACCCTGTGTGTGTCCCTTCCCAGCTGGCTGGTTGCTCTGCAAGAGATTTGAGCTGTGGGAGAAATCTGAGAAGTGCCAGCAGCTCCCTGGGACAAGAGGGAGTGGGAAACACGGTGGGAGGGCATGGCCAGGGGGTCAGGACATGGAATCCTGGCCTCAGACTCTGCCCTGGGGACCTGATTTAAAAGGAGCTGAGGAGGAAAATCTCTCCCTGCTGCCTCACCCATGTCTGTGTGCTTGGGCTGAGGGACAGTTGGATGAGGACAATGACCACTTTCCTACAGGTGTCACTTTTGGAGGGCAATGGCAACAGGAACCTTTTACCCAGCACTCACATGGGTGGGACTGCATCCCAAACCTGTACCTGGAACCTCTCTGGCAACCACTGAGCCCAGGTCAGGGCTGCCCTGCTCCCATTTCCACCAGCTGCCCCAGTCTGGGACTGGCACTGGCACAGCCCAGGGTGCCTGGTGCTCCCTGGGCCATGTGCTACAAGGAGAGGGGGGCACAGGAGGCCCAAAGCTGAGAAGGAGTCCAGGGATGGATGTTCCCCACGGTTGCTGGGTCCTCCCACCCACACCTCTGTCCCTGTGTGCTCTGAGCTGTGATTCCAGAGGTCGTGGCTGTCACTGGAGCACTCCTGGCTGTTACTTGGTCCTGCAGGGCACCCAAGCCTAGCTAGGACCACCCCACTGAGAGACAGGGAAGGATTTTTGCACTGTATGGTGTCTTTTCTGCTTGGCCCAGCTCTGGGAGCAGCTGACACCTTCCTAGCCTGGCAGCTCAGCCCACACGTGGTGACCTGGAGCTGCAGCCACTCCTGCTTCCCCAGAGAACACCTGGACATGAGAAGTGTCTTCTTTGAGGATCTCTGCTCCCAAAACACTTTGGGTCTCCTCCACTGCAGCATGAGGAGATGGTTCCACACCAGGAGGCTTCTTAAGGCAAACCTCCCTCAAAGCCACCAGGAAAAAGGCGTGGGAGAGGGTGGATGTGTGCATCCCACTGCTGACCATCCTGGTCCATCTGTGTTCAGGGTTTGGTTTTACCATCCCTAAAAGATGATTCTGTGTAGGAATCATTCTGCAACGAGTTCCTGCAAAGCACAAACAACTCCAGCTGGGCAAAGCGTCTGGCAAGACCTCTGGATGTTTGCAATCACCTCTAATAGCCAGTAATTCTCTAATGGATGTGGGTGAGGGGAACAAATTCATGCTGCCAAAATTGATTGGTCCCCACACACGGAAACATGGAGCCCCCAGGGCTTTGGTGAGGGCTTCATTCAGTGGTGGAAGAAGCTGGAACTTGTCACAGTTCCAGCAAATGGCAAGAGAACAACACAAAAAGGGGATTTCATGCTTTGAGCTTCATCAGAGAAGGTTGCGGAGAGACCTGGAACAGTTGTAGATGTCCTGGGCTCCAAACAAGGACTGGGGAAATGCTGCTGCCTTGGTGTGGGCTCAGCCTTGATGTGGGCTCAGCCTGCCCTGACACAGCTCTCAGGACCTTGGAAGCACCCTGGAATCCTTGAGGACTGCAGAGGGATGTGGGCACATCCAAAAGCAGCCCCAGGAACACAAACATCCCCACAAGAAGCTGAGTAGATGAGGTAGAAAAGAGCTTTATGTGCTGAAATGGTAGGAAGTGGGAATGATGCCAGGTTATTTTCAGCCCAGACTGGCAGTACCAACATGAGGGTCCATCGGGGATGCCCACCCAGATGGTGGCTGGGGTGTGGGAAAAGGTGGGCCCCAGCTCCATCCTGTATCAGCACAGAGCCACATCCCCCCAACTCTGCCACTCCCCCAATGCCGCCAGTCTCAGTAGGACCAAACCTCAAAGCACAGCACACCCAGAGATCAGCCCAGCCTGAGCTTGGCACCTCCTGTGTGGGCATCACCCAGAGCCTCAGGAGGTTCCCCTGCTCCCCCGTATCGCCACACACCGCACAGGGCCCAGCTGGTTCTGAGCTAAACCTGCCCTATTTCAGGTTCCAGTGACAGGACCACATCTTTTCCTGCAGAGCCAAGGAGATTTATCCTGTCACGCCCCTGGTCCCTGGGGGCAGCCACAACATCCCAGCAGGCTGGCTGGGCCCCCAGAGCCCCTCCAGGACTGGATCCAGCCTCCCCTGGGTGTCTGTGCTGCTGCACTGCCCCGGCTCTGGCAATGAGTCACAGCCTTGGGAACAAAGCTCAGGCTTCCAGGAACTGCAGAGCTGCTCTCAGATCCCTTGCCCAGCCGTGCTCAGCTCAGAGGTGTGGGGTGAGCAACCACAGCATTCCATTTAGAGCAGAGCAGCACCCACAGCTCCCCTGGGGTATCCTCTGGGCTCTCACCATGACCAGGGGCTGCAGGGGAAGGGGGAGCACGGGAGGGCTGGAGATCTCTGGGAGGGAGGATGGAAAGCACAGAGAGCTCACACTGAAGCATCCTTCCTTCAGGTTCTGCCCTGGTGTGGAGGAGATGCAGTTGCTGTCCAAGGAAGGTGAAGAAGGGCTGGTCACCCCCTCTGCTCTGAGAGGTTTTCCTACATCCTCCAGCAGCACCCCTCATCCCAGCAGCCAGTATCAATCCTTTCTGCTCAGAAAACTAATATTGTTTCCAAACTGAGCTTGGTTTTCAGCCTGAGGCTGCAGCCTGATGTAGACTCTGTCACTGCATAAGCAGATTCTCAGCAAGGACCACTCACCCCATGCTCAGCCCCTCATCCCAAATGTGTTTTATGGAGGTTAAGCAGGGAGCTGGAATGCCCAGGCCATCCAATGCCCAAGGGAAATGACAATTTAGTTTGTGTCTATGAGTGAGCACCACCCTCCAGCCCCAGGCAGACCCTTCATGCCCAAAACAGGAGCTGTGAGACCCGTGGTGCCATGGGCAGCACCAAGGGTGATAAGGGATGGCCCTGCTCTGGATGTATCACCCTCCTGCTGCCGTGTGACAGTGTGAGGGTGCGCCCTGGTCAGTGGGGCACGAGTCCCACTGAGCCAGAGTTTTGCACCCAGGCAGCTCTGGGGCTCCCTCCCAGCTCTACCATGTGTGGTCAGGGCCCTCCAGAACCCCTGAATTCTGGCTTCCTCCTTCAGGACCCCGAGTGAGATAGGGAGGGAAGGGAGGGAAGTGATTTAACACTCTTGGCAATGGCTACAAAATCATGAAACGACCTGCAGAATCTCAGAACTGGTGATGTTCTCTGAAAAAATGTGATGTTCTTGTCTTTTGGCTGCTGCTTTCAGGCAACAAGATTTTGAGCAAAGCAAAGTGTGAGAAATGGTGCTTAAAAAAAAAAAAGAAGAAGAAGAAGAAGCAGAAGCTGAGATTCTTTTATAGACCCAGGAATTTAGGAATGAGGACACACAGAGAAGGACAGTTTGGTCCCCCAGAAATGGGGTGAGGTTGTGAAAGCTGCAGGACAGTGTGATGAGCACCATGGGCTTGTCTCTAGTGCTGCCCCCATGCAATATATTTCCTGGACATTTTAGCGTCTAAACAGTTTTGTTGTCAAAAATAGGGATTTGTTGTGTGAGCATTGCCTTGGAGGGTGGCTCCCACACCACTGCATCATCACAGGGATGAGCCCCCTGTGCTGTGGGAGCAGCCCCACCTCCAGCAGAAGACAATGTCAGGTGCAGCCACTCATCCCCATGTGATCTCTCTCTGGCCAGGCTGGACAGGGCTTGGAGCATCCTGGTCTGGGGAAAGTGTCCCTGCCCATGGAGCAGGATGAGCTTTTGGGTCCCTTCCCACCTAAACCATTCCATGATTCTGTGACAGTGCTGGAGCTGTTTCTCACCCAGGGCTGTGGCAGGATATCAGCTTGGCCAGGAGTCTCAGGCCGTCTTCCCCTGCTGTGCTGGGCCATCTCCCTGTGCATTTGGCCACCTCCAGGGCTGCCACACAACAGCCCTGCCCCTGCCCCAGCAACCAGCCAGGAGCTGATTGTCCAGACCCAGCTCAGCAGAGTCTCTGTGTGATTGGATAAGTGAGGGTGAGGCATTCCCTGAGCACAAAGGAGAAGGGATAAAAGGCAGTTTTTGCCAATCTTCAGTGCAAATCCAGGGCTTGGCTGGATAAAAGCAGTGGGTTTTTAATTATTGCTTGTATTGCACTTGATTTTTCTATGCATTGCATATTTTGATTCTTTATGCAAAAGAACCTCTTTGAAACGAGGCCTCTGAAAGTTAGCCCTCAAAATTTAGAAGGGAGGGGGAAGAGGGGAAGACGAAGAAAGAAAGTAGCTCTAAAACCCACTTTAAATGCCAAATGCAACCAATGTGGCTCTGGGAAATGGAAATGGGACAGCAGATATAAAGTACCTGATATGCCTGGGCTCCCAAAGGCTCTGTGGGTCAGAGTCCATCCACAAACCACTGAGCTGCAGAGGGGAAAGGCTGTGCTGAGAGGGAGGTGCCCGCTGGGGAAGTGCCCGGTGCCACCACCCTTCCCTGCCTGTCACCACCACTGCCACACAAAGGGAGCTGGGTCTCCAGGGAGGGGCCAGCCAGGAGGGCTGGAAAGCATCAAAAGCCATGAAAAGGCAGGAGCAGATCAGGGACCCCAAGGAGAAGGGAAATGAGGGGGTCTTGAGAGCCGCGGTTGTGGTTGTATTTGCATTCAACAGGACATTGAGATCTGCTCCCCAGATAAATGGGAGGCAGGAAACTGGAGATAGAATCTCGATTAAGAAAGGCACCACGAAAGCCTCAGAGCAAGGCTTAGGTGGGTCTTTATCTCTCCCGTGCAGAAGGACTCATCAGAAAAAAAGAGATATCCTAAATTACAGTTGGAACAAGAGATTGGTATTGGCTGCCTTTTAATTTCTTGAGTTTTACACTTCTCTTGCTAACCTGACTCCTGATTTTGCAGTCAACAACTAAATTCCTGATTTCCTAATGCTGCAACTTGTCACTGGATCAGGATCCTCATAGCAGAATTTGTCACTGCAAAGGGAACATTTCCTTTCTTGCACTTAACCCAGTTCAAAGATTAGGACATTCAAGACTGAAAAATTGGCTGGAGGTTCCCAAAGCGAGGGAGGTTGTTTTCTCCACCCAATGCCTAGAGCAGAATTAGCAGTGCTGATGAGATCTACTGTTTCTAAACCTCAGAGGACACAGTAACCCAAAACAACCAGTCCAGCACCTTCTGTCCAATGCATATTTCCCCTGATTAAAAGATCAATTTCAAATGCAAAAGCAGCTGGATTCATTTAAGGTTTTTTTAATGAGTTGGTTATATGTAGTTCAACAGGGGGAAATAATTTTGGAGGTACCAATTTGGCTTCCAACCTCTGTTCAAACCCAACTCCCCATAAAGTTTAAGTAAAACCTGTGTAATTACCCCCTCCACACACCATAAAGATGGAAGAAGTAACAAGCAGAGGACATGAGTGTAAAGCCATTGAGTTGTTTATCCTGGAATGAGTCTGAACAGCAAATCCATATCTCAGTCAGTCAAATGAAATACCAATTTGGAAGTGAAGACTCCAGTTAACACCACAATTAAATGTTCCCTCACCTCAAAGAAAACAGGAAAACAAATAAAAAGTGCAAATGCAAAGCAAATCTGAAGTTTATTTGCACTCTGTTTTCTCATTTAGATTAAAAGATTGTTTATTCGCTTGGAAGAAAACCGAGGGGCCTTGTTCCCTGGGAGGAAGCAGCTCAGTATTTCCATCAGGATGGTGGAGAGATCTGAGACCCAAGATCAGGTATTGCAGTAAAATATCTCAGCTGGGCCTAAATTACAGCCTCTGCATGTTCCTAATGACTCTGGTCTTAATTCCAGCAAGGAACAATGGGCAGACACAGCCAGAGGCTGCCAAGGCAGCCCGGCTGGCTCATGGAGATGAGGGACACATGGGTCAGGCAGGGTGGAGGTCATGGATGTGCCCCAAGGACTGGAGTCCTCTGCTCTGGAGGGACTGGGATGGCTGGGGGTGCTCACCTGGAGAGGAAAAAGCTCTGGGGAGAATTTAGAGCCCCTTCCAATGCCTAAAGGGGCCCTAAGAGAACTGAAGATGGACTTGGGACAAGGGATGGAGGGACAGGACAAGGCAGAATGGCTTCTCACAGCCAGAGGGCAGGGATAGACGGGATACTGGGAAAGAATTGTTCCCTGTGAGGGTGGGCAGGCCCTGGCACAGGTTGCCCAGAGAAGCTGTGGCTGCCCCATGCCTGGAAGTGTCCAAGACAGAGCTTGGATGGGACTTGGAGCAACCTGGGATAGTGGAAGGTGTCACAGCACAGGGTGGGACTGGGTGAGCTTTGAGGTCCCTTCCCACCCAAACCTGTCTGGGGGTTCTGGCACTCTGGGAAATGCATTTCCCTCTCCCTGAGCCTCAGCAGAGCCAGGGCTGCCTGTGGGTGGGGAGCAGGGCTGCAATGTGGAAGATCCCCACAAGACCCCCTCATGTATGGGTCACGCAGAGGGGGAAATGATCTTTAAGGACCCTTCCAATCCAAACCATTCTAGGATTCCATGGTCCCCTGGAGAAAAGGGGTGTCAGTGTCCATCCTCAACCCAAGAAAATTTGACTGCAGCATCTCCTGGATTCTGGGATTCCAGGTTTTCTGCTATTGGAGCACTTTCAGCTCCTCAGAGCAGACAAAGCTCATTGAGCCCATAAGGAGCCTGTGTCCCAGCAGTGCTGAATGTGGGGAATGAGCTCCCTGAGATTAGACCCATCTGAGCTGCTCCCATGCTGGCTCTGCTCAGGCTTTGCCAGGTCCATCTGGACCCTTGGCTCTCCCAGTCGGGAGCACTCAGTGGAGAATGGAGCCTTCACACTGACAGAGATGAGTGTTTCATTTGTGTATTCCACGGGTAAAGGCACTGAGTCTTGTTATCAGAGCAGAAAAAAAAAGAGGAATAATTTTATCTGTAGGACTGTGCTAATTCTGGCATGTCTGAGATAGCATTTCTCAGCATTGGCCCCTCGCTGCTGTCAGAGAGAGCATCACTCCCTCTGTGAACAGATGGGGAGACTGAGTCGCAGAGGGGAGCTGTGATCTGCCAAGATGGACCAATCTGAATGAGAAAACATCCCTGGTGCCAGGAGCTGGCACTTCCCTTCCTTTAAGGAGGCCAAAGAAAATCATCCCCATCTCTGGCTGCAGGGAGAGAAATGGCCTGGAGAAGGTAGATAAACTGTCATGGCAGCAAAGTCCCAGCCTTCTGTGCCTTCCTTGGAGGAATGATGGAGAAGTGATATTGCCACCCCAGGCAGGGGGTGGGATAGGAGGATGTCACTTCTGTGTCCCCACAGTCCTGCTGGGCTTGGCTGGTACCTGGGATCTGTGTGCAAGAGGACCAGGGACAGCACAGAGGGAGGCTGGTGAGGGACACACAGGAAAGAGGCTGGGGAAGAAATCTCCTGTCCTCCTCCAGCTCTTTTTTGTGATCAGAGGCTTTGGTACCTGACAAAAACCCAACCAAACCACCCAAGACTGGGACAGCTGCTGGTCATAGTTGCCTGCTCAGTTCTGGGGGGCAAAGCCCAAGCAAGGAAGGGATGAGGGAACAATGGGAAATGCACTGAGAGGGAGGGTGAGGGTGCACAGGGGAGGTGTTGGGTCCCACAGTGCAGAGAAGGGCAAAGCCAGATGCTCCAAATCTTCCCAGTGTCTGATCCTGCTCTGCTCCTCCCTACACCACCAAATGCAGCCCTTCCTCCCCTATCTGTCCCCATTGCCCACCAGCCCTGAGCCCACAGGACTCTGTGAGGAGGAGGATCTCAGTCTTTCAGGGTTATTTCATCCTCTCTCACTGGTGGCATCACCAGTGCTGTCTCCCCTTTCCCTGCCCTGCCCATCCAGCCACTCTTGGGAGCAGCATCTCCATGCCAGAGGGGCAGTGGGGGTGCCTGTGTGCTCAGCTCATTGCTATGCTGCAAGCCACCCTGCTGCCTCTGTGGGCTTTTTGTGGCTGCCTGAGAGAGCACCAATTGTTCTTTCTTGCCACTGGGCAGCCCATGCAGGAGTCAGCCCCAGCAGCTGGGTGGCTGCACTTCCAGAGCAGAACTCCCTGCTAGAGCCCAGGCAGCCTCTGGGACAGCACCTTTCCTATTCCACGCCCATGACAAGGACCAGCCCCTTGGGACACTCCTCCAGCCCCCTGGCAGCCCCAGAGGTGGTCTCTGCTGCTGTGTCCATCCCTGCTGCTTTGGCAGGATCACTGTGAAAAATCATTCATTTGTCTCCAGGACAATCTAATGCTGTTCCTGTCAGCTCAGCTGTGCTGGCTGTCATTTTCTCGGGTGAGCACTACAGTTGTCCCAAAGGGGATGAGCCTCTCAAGCTGTCCCCATCCCTCCCAGAAATCTCTTGCTCCTGTGATCCCCTCCATGCTCCATGTCCTGCTGTTTGCAGAGACCACAACCCTCCCCAAGCTGTGTCTGGGCTCTCCTCACACCCCTGTGGGCAAGATCCTTCAGGGCTTTTCCCTGTTCTTCCAGACAGAGATTTTCTTCCAGCCCATCAGTTCCTGTCCAGTCTGAAATGACTCTGGTGTGTGTCACAATGAAACTCACCTCCCAGATTCTTTCACTGTGGTACCTCCCACACATTTTCCTCATTTTCCCATCCTTCTTTGTGTTGCTATGACCTTTTTCTCCCCCCTGCCTCCACCCCAGGACACAGATCTGCCAGTGCAGCACTGTGACCCCTTGCATGAGCCATTCCTGCTGTCAGGCTGATTTCAAGCACAGTCATTGGGATGCAGGATCTCCATTGTGCCCATCCCTGATCCTCTGTCCAGCCCTGCCTGTTCTGCCTTGGACACCCATGGGCCTGCACATGCCAGACCCCCCAGGCAGGTCCCCTCAGGCAGATCCCCACAGCCAGCAGTGGCTGGTGTTGGGTACGAGCTGCTCTGAGGTGTGCCAGACAGGAGATTTCACTGGGTCTGGCCTCACAGGGGTCCCTCCAGATCCGAGTTTGGAACTGGAGGCTGGTGGGCTTTGTCCCAGATGTCTCACACCTGTGCTCATGGCCAAAATCCCCTTCCTGGTCAACAGAGCCAGTCTGGCCCTTTTACAACACAGTTAGGCTTATTCTGACACCACAAATGGACTAAAAAACCCTCGTGTGACTGACCTGGGGTGTAAGAGGAGCTGAGAGTGCTTTGGCTGTTGGTGACCGCATGGGAGATGTCCAACAAGAACAAGACAGAGGCCACATGCCTGTGCCAAGGGCTGGACAAGGGCACAGAGACCAGCCCGGAGCCGCTTAGTGGGAAAGGCTTCAGGTAAAGAGGAGCATCTGAGCCCGTCTGCACCCCCAGCCTGCATCCCAGAGTGTGTCTGAGCTTCTCTGCACCCCCTGTGAGTCATTCATTCCTGCCCTGTCAGCTGCTTTGACTGACATGGAGCGAAGGTGACACCAGAGGTGAGACTGGCCTGGTGAAGGTCAGACGATAATGGCCCCTCCTCTGGATGGAGTCACCTTCCTACAGGGGTGGGGGAGGACCCGGGAGCCCATCAAAGGGTTCCTAATTGCCTGAGGCAGCTCAGCACAGAGCCCCGTGAGCTGGGCCTGACTCAGCCCCACACCCAGCCCGCAGGCCCAGGGCAGCTGAGTCAGCAGCTCTGGCTGTGGCAGAGCCTCCTTGGCGGGTGTGTGCCTTGTCTGTGTGCCAGCACCTGCACTGGGCCCTCAGACACGCAGCCCCGAGGGACAGCACTGCCACCTCCGCCAGCCCAGTGCCCGGGGACACAGCCCAGCCCCTCCAGGAAAGGGAAATGTCAGATGTCACCCATCTCCTGGAAGTGTGACAGCATGGCTGGGTGTTCCAGGCAGTTCTGGGCCCTGCAGCTCATCCACAGGCCTGTGCACCGGACACAGGAGCATCTCTCAGCTCCAGTGAGGGCCTGTCCCACCTTGCCTGGGTGGTCCTGGCTGTGGGTGCTCCTCACTTTCTGCTCATGGACCCTCTCTGCTGCCACGGGATGAGGGAACACAGTCTGGCTGTGTCCCACTGGATTGGCAGAGTAGATCCTCTTGGATTGATGAACCATGAATCACACCTGAACCATGGCCATGGAGGCACCAGAGCCTTGCTGGGTTCCATCCACACATCCCCACCTGGTCTGGTGTCTGCTCCCTGTAGGATGAGTTCATGGGGAGCCACAGAATCCCAGAGTGGTTTGGGTGGGAAGAGACCTTAAAGCTCGTCCAGCCCCATGCCTGCCTTGGGCAGGGACACCTGCCACTAGCCCAGGGTGCTCCAAGCCACATCCAACCTGGCCTTGGACACTTCCAGGAATGGGGCAGCCACAGCTGCTCTGGGCACCCTGTGCCAGGGCCTGCCCACCCTGACAGGGAAGAATTCCTTTCCAGTATTGAACCTAAATTTCTGGTTTTTCAGTTTGACCACATTGCTCCTTGTTCTGTCCTAGGGTTGAGCCAACCTGGCCCATTGAAGACACATTCAGTCTGTTTTATTACCACAAAAGGCTACAAACCCTTGTAGTGCTCCCTGGGCTGTGAAAGAGAACCAATTTAATTTCATGGGGTTACCCCTGCAGTGATCAGCAAGGCTGGGACTGGATCCTGGCTCCAGAGCCCTGGGCACAGCCATGGCAGCACTCCAGTGCGGGAACAGAGAGGCCACACTGTCCCAGAAATCTCAGCTTCCACAGCTTCCCTGTTCCAGTCTCCATCCCTCATCCGTGAGACCACTCTGAGCCAGCCATGGTGCAGCTCAGTGCCTCAGTTTCCCCATCTGCAGATGTGCGCTTGGTGGGAAGACGCCCTCAGATTTACTGGTGAGACATTGCCAAGGGTCAATTCCTTACACTGAAAATCAATAGAAATCGGTAAAAAACCCAATAAAAACATTCCCAGAGCAGGGGTTTGGGGTGCAGCACCAGGAAGGAGCAGGTTTTGATTCATGGCCCTGCAGCACAGCCCTGGCAGATGTGAGCTCTGTGAAGGGACAGATGTGACACTGCTATTGGGGTCAGAGCGATTACCCGGCACAGGGACCACACCTCGCCCTCCTGGGAGACACAAGGACCAGAAGGGGACAGGGTCCTGCTGCTCAGGGAGACCACACAGGGTCTCTTGAGGCCATTCACTTCCCCTTGCCCTTTTAATTCAGAAACTTTGTGAATAACTCCGAATATCAGGCTCTGAGCATCCCTGCACAGGATTCAGGGCACTCCTCCCCTTCCCTCTGCTCTCCTGGCCATGGAGCATCCCACACTCAGCCCCTCACTGCATCCCCAGCTGACACCCCCAAGCCCCAGGATTTTTCCTGCCATTCCAGGAGCTGGGAATGCTGCAGACAGCCCCACTTGCCTCCCTGCAGACTCACGGCAGTGTCTGGAGCTTTTGGGAGTGACCTGATTTTGCGTCTGCCAGCCAAGATCTCGTGGCGCTGCTGCAGCAGCTGTGTGAGCTCCCAGTGAGCCTAATCCAGGCATCCCCTCACTGAGGGAAGAGCCCTCACGGCTTTGATCCCTGACTTAGCCTGTTCATGGCTGAAAATCATTCTGTGCAGCAGAGAGTAGGGCTGAAAACCAGCTCACCTGGGTATTTACAGGTCTTTACCAGGATCTCAAACCAACATAACCTGCTGGTAAATCCCTGCCCATCTCAAGGGCTCTGGGATTTTGGTGATGCTGGAATTGATCTCCTGGTGCTGTCCTGGCACAGCTCGTCCCTGCAGCCGGATCTGGCTGGAGCAGAGCTCGGTGGGAAATGCTGGCTCTGATATAGCACCCACATGCTGAGCTGGTGCAGTGTGCTGGAAACTGTGGCTTGGAAACAGTCTCCAGTCTGCAGAAACCTCCCTGGACTGTAATTCTTGCATTTTAATCTCCATCCTTGTTCAGAGCTGCCTGTTCCATGGAATGAAGGTATCTACATATCACTCTCACTTGCTAAAAATATACCTGGAGGAGGGCAGCAAGAGAGGAAACAAAAGAGGTGGCTGCAAAGACCTACCAGTCCCCAAAATTCCTCCAGGTTAGGGAAAATGGAAGTATTCTCCTTGGAAATGAAATGTGCTTTCTTGGGGGCTGGGCCTGTATGGATGGATGGCATCTTTTCACTGACTAGTGAAGGGTGAAAGAAAATAGATGAGCTCCAGGGTGAGAGCTCTGAGTCACCTGGATGCTTTGAAATTCCTCTGAATGTAAAACAGGCCTTGGAAGAGCTGTGGTTTGGCTTGTTCACTGGCCTGGCTGGACAGGAAGGTTTCCTGGCACTAAGTGTTGAGAGTGCTGGAAAGATGTCCCATGGGCCCTTTGATGTTTTGGGAGCTGGGAATTTGCATTCCAATGTTCTCCTCCTCACCCATCCCATGGCAGCGGGTGCCCATCACTCCCCTCCATGAACCCTTGGTGGAGGAATCATGGAATGATTTGGTTGGAGGAGACCTTAAAGCCCATCTCATTCCACTCATGGGCAGGGACACCTTTCACTATCCCTGGTTGCTCTAAGCCCCGTCCAACGTGGCCTTGGACACTGCCAGGGGTGGTGCAGCCACCCCACATCTTCTCTGGGCAACCTGGAATGGAGAAAAGCCCCTCAGATGTGTCCTGCTCCAGCACCCAGCTGGCTGAGGGCAAAAAGACTTCCCAGGCTTACCATGACCTAGTCCCAGTTGGCCCCATGCCTGTGGCCCTTGGCAGGACTGGAGAGAAGGGGAAAGAGCGCTACAATCCCAGAAAGAGCCTGAGCTCAGGCAGGAGCCTGGAAAACAGGGAGTCCAGGGGGAAGTTTCCCCCTTCATGTCCATCCAGGAGCTCACAAGTCCCCTGCACATGTCCCTCACTTCCTGCTTTGCAGGCACTGCACTCCAGGGCTGAGGGATGTTCCTGCCATCCCTGAAGAGTTTAATCTCCTTCCAGACAGGCACTCTTGAACCACCAGACAATGTCCACAGAGCCACCCCTGACACTGATTTTACCCTGGGCTCTTCCCCTGCTATGCTCCAGCCTCCTGGCCCCCATTTCCTAGAGAGTTCCAACCATTCTGATCTAACTTCCATGGCTCTGCAGCCTCCCAGGGGTGCATTCCAAACCTTCAGCAGCACCAAAGGCAGCTCTCCCTGGTGGGATGTCCCTTGGGATGCTGCAGGCTGGGAAGGGCAGGGCTGGGAGGAGACCCCAGTGCTGAGCAGGGAGGTCCTGGCTGTGGACAGAGAGACTCCAACACGAGGGCTCCTGCAAACATCAGATTCCTGCAGGTTTTCCCTTCCTGGCACGTTTCAAAGTGTTTAGGGTGAGGTCATGAGGTGAGGACCCCCAGGGACATTCCAAGATAGGCTTGGGCTGCATCCACACATTCAGCATCCCCAGCCAAGGGCTGGTTTGGCACATTGCAAGGACAGCAGCTCCTTTTGCTATGGCCCTTTCCAAAAGGCCCAAAACACAGAGCAGAGACAAGGCCCCCAGGGCAGCAGAGGCTGGTGCTGAAGGAGCTGCATCCCCCCAAACATCCCTTCAGCACTGTTGTCCCCAAACATCCCTTCAGCACCAGCCCCCCAAACACCCCCCCAGCCCCGTCTCCTCCAGCATCCTGCCTGCCTCGGGATGCCGAGGGGCCGGTTCCTGCCAGACACCCCCAGCTGCTGCTTCCCTTCCCTTTGAACTCCTTTCATTCTCCAAGGCACGGCTGTGAGAGGGAAGTTTGGGCTGGGCTCAGGGACCCTGCTGAGCCCGGACGGGGGGATCACAGGCTGGGGGTCCTGCCTGGTGCCGGGCAGGGAGGAAGGATGTGAGAGGGGAGGGGGAGTTTTCCACCAGCAAATCTATTTTAGGTGGTTTCCAGCTGTTCCTGTGGGGGCTGGGAAGTGGGGGACCCTCTGCTCTAGCCTGCTCAGCCCATGTGATGCTCCTGCATCCCTCCAAAGTCAAGGCAGGGGGGAGGCAGCATCCCTCAGGGCCCAGCAGCCAGGAGGGATCACCCCCAGGAGCAAATGGAGAGGGTTTGGTGGGATATCCCAGTCCCTTGCCCATGCTGGGTGAAGAAGGAAAAACAGAAGGTGCCAACTCAAATCCAAGCAAGACCCCTTTCCATCTGATACAATCTGCCTTGCAGGGGTGGCCCACATCCCTCTGTGCCTCTGTGTCCATGGGAAGTGGCCACTGGAGCAATGCAGCTTTGGATGCTGCTTTGGCATCTCCCACTGCCATGTAGAGACACCCCAAATGTCTCAGGGCACCATTTCTTCCAGGAGATGTCCACCCCTGGGGACACCAAGTCCCCAGACTCGCAGCCCAAGGGCCAGGGTGTTCATGGGGAGCCTGGAGTGGAACCAGCTGCCATGTTCCCATTCCCTGCTATTCTTCCCTGTGGGGAAGGCACAGGGTGCCCAGAGCAGCTGTGGCTGCCCCACCCCTGAAAGAGCCCAAGGCCAGGCTGGAAGGGGCTTGCAGCACCCTGGGGTAGTAGAAGGTGTCCCAGCCCCTGGCAGGGTAAGGTCCCTTCACAAACAAACCTTCCAGGGATTCTGTGCTTCTGTGAAATGCATTTCCCTCTCCCTGAGCCTCGGCAGCACCAGGGCTGCCTGTGAGTGGGGGGCAAGGCTGGAACGTTGGGGATGCCCCTAAGACCCCCTCAGCCTCGTGCAGGTCACACTGGTGAGGATCCAGCCTGTGCCAGGCTTGTCTGAGGAATCCTGGCACAGGAATGGGCTGCAGTGAGCACACTGTCCATGCCTGGGCTGGAGGGGCTGCCCTAGGGATGAGCCTGAGGCAGATATTCCCCACCCCTGCCTGCAAATCTCTGCTCAGCTCTGGCTGCCATCATTGCCTGCAGCCCTCCAGGGATGCTTGGAGCTCTCCCAGAGCTCTCCCAGCACAGGGGCCACACGTGTTTCCCCAGGGCCCTGAGTCCTGCCAGGTGCTCTGGGCTCTCACTTTGCCATTGCTGGCTTCAGTGTCACAGTCAGGAATGACACCACAAGAGCCATGAGCACTGCAGAAATGCCATCCCTGTCATCCTTAGCATCCTCCAACAGACTGGGAGAAACTTGAGGTATTTCAGATTCAGAAAATATTCCTTAGTGGTGTTTCCTGTGCTGTGTGCTCCATTCAGGGCACTACATCTCCTAAAATCTCCACATGTACCAACTGCCAGGAATTCATGAAGTTGTAGGATCTTTAAGGCTGGAAAAGACCTCTGAGATACTTGAGTGCATCTATTAAGTTGATGAGGTTACAAAGCTTTTCAATATTAAAATAGGCTCTGAAAAGACAGAGGAAAATCTCTTGCTGCTGAGTGCTTGGGCACACAATGGGATCACAAAATTCAGGGTGGAAATTTCATAAGAAAAACCCATCCAAACTGTTTACAGCATAATATTAATATTAATATTGCTCCCAGGAAAGCTCCTGGGATCAGGGCAGGAATCTCCCCTGAAAGGCCCATCTGATGCTCAGAGGCAGACAAGGAGTTAAAAATGGACTGGTTTGTTAGGAAAATGCCTGACAGGCTGTGCTGCTCCTGTGGAGCCGCAGAACTCGCAGAGCAGAGCCTTCCCCACGGGCAGGGGATGTGCGAAGCCCAAAAAAGCTCCAAGAGCAGTGACAGGGTGGGAATCACTCTGGTGCCACCGGCGGGCTGGGAGACAGTGACTGGGAAAATCACACCTAGGGAGGAAGTCAGGAACAGTCTGTGAAAATCGTGTGTGGCAGGGAGGGGTGGGCTGGGATTGTGCATTTATCCTGGGCCCCCTCCCCTGTCTTACACTCCTTCTCCTCTCCACCTCTGCTGGTGGTGGCTGCAGCAAAAGCCCAAAGGAGCACATCTCTGGCCTGACCCCATGGATCTGGGAATACCGAGCACTCTAGAGCGGCCAGGGGATCCCCAACACCTGGGGTGCCTCCTGTCCCTGTCTCTCTGCCCCAGGAAGGGTCCTAAACCTGCTGGGCTCTGGGCAGCACCAACACAAGGGGTGCCTTTGTGGGGTGTTTGTGCTGATGGAGGGTCTGGGACCCCTTCAGCCAACTGCCTCAACTGCTGAGGGGTAATGGGGGAACATGAGTGCTCAGCTGGCCTGGGCTGTTTTCCAGCAATGCTCCCACATCCAGAGCCTTGCAGGGCAGATGAGGCTGGCAAAGGCATCCCCACCGAGTGAGGGGGACTCACAGTGAGGGGCTGAGCCTGACTCTGCTCAGGACCTCCGAGCTCGGGTGTCCTATCCCCTTCTAGCCCCGCTCACAGCCACCGGTCCCACCGTGGCACCCCAGAAATGCTTCCTCAAACCAGCATGGCCCTAGCATGGGGAGGGAGTGGGGCATAAAGGGTTAACTATCTCCTCCTGGAGCGGCAGAGTTTGAATAAAGTGCTCAAATAAAGTGTTCCCCTCCTTTGTCAGGAGGCACTGGCTCTGGGCTTGGAATGGCAACACACACAGAAGGGGCAAAACGGGGAAAGAGTTATTTGTGGGGCACCCCATAGCCAGGGTCTCTCCTGGGTGAGGCTGCCCCATGAAACGTGCCAGGCTGTCACCTCTGGTTCCTCAAACTGTCGAAGCTGTGTCCCACAGCAAGCCACCCCCGTGCTCCCCATGGCAAGGGAAAAGCTGGGGTGAAAGGCAAAGCTGTCACCTGCTTTCCTCCCAGAGTACCTGCTGGGGCTGCCCCATGTGTGGGGTCACACCTTGTCCTGGCCATGGGCATCCCGTGGCTGTCCCTCACTGCCAGCTAGCTGCCACAGTGTGATCTCTGCCTGCACACCCAGCACCCTCTGAGCCCCCAAAAGAAGCTGCTGGAGGCTCCAGGATACCCCCCACACACCCCCCTGCCCAGCCTGCCCCGGTTGCTGCTGCAGCCAGACGTGTCTGGGATGGCAGCGTGGAGGAAAGTCCTTTCTCCAAGTGTTTCTCCAAGATTTTGGAGTTTCCTCAATCCCTTTTAACCTCCACAGCAGAGCTGGTTCCGATGCCTTTTCCTACCTGACAGGGATCTTCACCCGCAGGTACCGATCCACGGCAATGGCCAGAAGCGCCAGGATGGAGCTCTCAGTGAGGATGAGGACGGGACAGGCCACCATGAGGCAGGTGTAAAACTCCGTCTGGAGTCCGATGTCGATGATGATGGCCAGGGGGATGACCAGAGCCCCCACGGCCACGTCGGCCACCGCCAGCGAGACGATGAAGCAGAAGGTGGCATCCCGCAGCGCCTGGTTCATCTTCACAGCCCAGATGACCAGGATATTGCCCGGCACGGACACCAAAGCGATGAGCACTTCGATGGAGATGTAGGCAGCCTGGAAGGCTGAGATGGGGTGTGCCATGATGCTCCGGTCCGCCCCGCTCCCGTGGGGGTCCTCGGCCACCTGCAAACGCACAGGGAGACGGTGAGAGAGTGGCATCGCTGCCAGAGCTGCGAGCGGGATGGAGCCTGTGCGAGGGGGTGGGAAAAACTCCTGTCTGTGCCGTCCCCCGGGGCTCCGGGCCCCGCCGCCCCCCCCGAGCTCATCCTGCACCCACCTCCATCCCGCACCCCTCTCCATACCGCACCCCTTTCCGTCCCACACATCCCGCACCCCTCTCCATCCCGCACCCACCTCCATCCCGCAGCGCCACCGCTCCCGGCGGTGAAGCGGCACCGGGAGCCGCCGGTCAGTCCCGGGAGAGCGGCAGAGCCCCCCGCCCCTGGGGCCGCCCCGGGGCCGCTGTCGGAGCCTTTCGGGGCTCCCTCTGCTCCCCCCCGGATCCCCTCCCTGCTCTGCGCCGCTTCCTGCAGCCACCGGAGTCCCGAGTCCCGGCAGCCGACCCCTCTCACCTTGTCCTGCAAATCCAGGGCTTGTTTCGGGGTGCTCTCACCCGCGGAGAGCCGGCGCTGTCCCCCCGCAGGGCAAGGCGGGGCTCATGCCGGGGGGACCGTGCGGCCGCCGGGGGCCGAGCTGGCCGGGGCTGCGCTCGGTCCCCGGTGCCCGACACCGCTCGGCTCCCGCAGGCGCTGCCGCCTCCCCGCCGGAGCCGAGGCATCACATGGTGCCGCCTTCCAGCCTTTAAAGAGCGACTGACCCGATTCGGGGCTCGCCGCGGCACCGAGCAGGACCGGGCGGGGGCCGGGCGGGGGCGGCGGGACCGGGCGGAGCAGGGAGAGGCTGCAGCGGGGGGAGCAGCCGAGCCAGCCCCAGCCCCAACGCTGCCGCCACCAGTCGGGCTCCGGATTTGACGCCAAAACCGGATTTTGAGGTCGGGTGTGAGCAGAGGATCGGGACGGGGAGGGGAGGCAGAGCCTGAGCTGGGGTGGGCGAGGACCCGGCCCGTCCCCGGCACGGCAGCGCTGTTCGGGACTGTGCCCCGGGACGGCGTCGGGGCCCCAGGTCAGACCCAAACGGCCCCAAGGAGCTCTGGTGCTCACCTGGGCTGTGGCTGGCACTGCCTCACCCAAAATCACGGCTGGGGTGGGCGGGGATGGGACCCCGAGAGCGCTCTTTACCCTCCGAACTGCGCCGCGGGGCTGCGGAGGGGCTGCGTGCCCGGGGCAGGGCAAGGCTCTGTCCACACACGGCGTCTGGAGGAACGGTGGCCCCGAAATGCTGCTGGAATATGGTCACCCCCCAGTTCCCCTCTCCGGGCCAGGCAGAACAGAGAAAATGGGTCTGGGGGTCGATCTCAGTGATGGAGTTGAACCCCCCAATCCCGCCAGGGACCTTGCGGATGTGCACCAGGCAGCTGCAAAGCTCATCGTACATAAATCATTTTCCAGGAGTGCGGCTGGTTTATCCAAATGCTGCAAGGAAGAGGACCTCAGGCGTGGGACAAGGGGACTCTCCCGACCTCCACCTGCACCTCTCCCAGCCCTTTCTCCCTCCTCTAGTGAGACTCGGGCTGGAGTTGTCCCCTGCTGTGCTCTGCCTCGTGAGAGATGTCCCAACCCTTGGATCTGCCCCTTGTGGCTACCCCTCATCCCTCTCTTCACCAGAGTCTGCCCACCCCGCAGCAGGGATGGGATCAGCTGTGGGGCCATCCCAATCCAGGGCTGATTTTCCATCAGCTGCTGTCCCATGGCTGCTCTCCCCCTTGGGCAAGTGGCCAGCAAAGAGCTGGGGGTCCCAGCCTCCCAGGGCTGCCTGGGGACTGTGGCATTGTGCCACCTCTGGGGACTGGGCTGTGCCAACAGCAGGGCGAGGTGAGCTCAGATTGGTCTGAATGATGTGTTTGTTGTGCAGAGAGAAAAATAAACCGAGGCTCGTGGGCTCCTGTAAACACAGCACTATTTATGGAGCATTGGCATCCTGCAGCATCTCCTCACACCTCCTCCACTGCAGGGGAAAGTGATGCCCCCTATGGCTGAGCATAAATCCAGAGGTAGGGGGTGGCACGGGGGTGCTCAGGATGGGCTTTGAGAGTGGAAAGGGCATTCCCAGAGAGCCCAAAGCCCCTCGCCCACTACCTTCCCAGGAGGAGTGTCCTTGCAATCAACCTCTGGCTGGGAGCAGGGCAGGAAAGGCAGCAGGTTCCTCACGGGAGTGCAATGCGGAAGCAAACGCAGGCAGGGCCCAGCCTAATTGTATGCAAATTGCCCAAACAGAGATTAAAACCACTCCTTTTCCTTTGTGGATTTGCAGTTTGTTCTCCCTCCCTGGATTCGTTCCCCTGAATGCACAATTTTAGCAGCACCCCTAAAACCCCCCATATTTTGCCAAGAATGATCTGCTGGCTGTGAACCTGCCCGAGGGGGCCTGAGCTCTCTCACCAGCCCAGGGCATGGGCAAAGGCTGCAGGGCTGGGATGACCAAATGGATACAGAGCCCATTCCTGACAGAGAGGGATCATCAGCTCATTCTCCTGACACCAAGCTAGGGATGTGTCCAGAGAGTGTCAGGGATTCCTGAAAAACCCATGACAAAAAAAAAATTCCGGTGAGCATCAAACACTGGGAAAGTTATTCAGGTCTTCCAGACTCTTTCTGGGGGTTTTAAGGAGAAAAATGTCCTGAGAGCTGCAGTGGGTTGTGAAGATCCCAGTGCTGGATGATGCTGCCATGGATAAATACCTTTGGCACACAGGGAGAGATGGGATGAAGTGGGACAAACAAGGGCCATGGTGTGGCTTCCTGCAGCAGCTGCTGTGAGCTGGGGACAGGAGCAGCCCGTGGCTGTGGCAGGAGGGGAGGGTTGGTGTCTGGCTCGATGCCAGCGCGATGCACCCGGGGCTGTGGCGTGTTGGGGCTGGTTGATGAGACCCAACCCTGACTGAACCCCCAGGGTTTGGCAGCAGCCAAGAAATGCTTTTCCAGGTAAACAAGTCAGGGCTTGGGGAGCTCATTTCTACCCATCTTTCTTCAGCTTTTCTCTGGAGTGTGAGCTTCCCTCTCCTGCCTTAGTTTAGCTGAATGAAGAACAGCTCCATGGTGCCATTCTGGGTGGTGAGGGCAGGAGAAGTTGAGGATTTCTCCACCTTTTCCATCATGGTGACCATCCCACAGCACTTCTGGTCATGGAAAGGGGCTTCTTAACTAGGAAAGTTGATTAGGAGTGTGGCTGGTGCCAGCAGCACAGGGATGTGTGCTTGAAGAGCTGATGGCTCTGAGAGACGTTAATTAGGACGAGTGACCCCCTGAGTGCCATGGTCTTGTGGGTCCACACAGGATGGCACAAGGCAAAGAGAGAAGCAGCAAACAAAGGGAAGCCCTGGAGCTTTTCCAAAGAGGCCTCCACTGTGTTGAGATGTTTTGGAGTGATGGTCACCCTATACTGTTGGGGCCACCACTCTGTGTGTGCCAGTGACACAGAGCCCTGGGGACCTCACTCAGGACACAGCTGGTCTCAATTTGTGCTCAGTTTCTCTCCCATTTATGGGATACACAGCCCTGGGAACCCATCTGGGGAGCAAGGAGCCCCAGACTTCTCTAGGGTGGTGCATCCCTATCTGGACTTGGCAGGAGATGCTCAGCAGCAATGACACAGCACAGAAAATATCCCAAAAGATAAATGGGCAAATCCCAGAGAGTGAATGAAGGAAAAGCTGTTTTCCTGTGAACTGCCCATTCCCATGGAGCACATCCCACTCCTGTCACTCAGAGCAGGTTGGGAAGAGGGCTGGCAGTGCTACCAGCACACCGAGGGACAAAATGAATCCTGAGAGGTGCCTGTGATCTGTCAGCCCCGTGCTGGCACAAGGATGTGCCCCAGTTCCCTCTGGCCTGGGGAGATGCCACATCCGCACTGCTGCAGATTCCCACAGCAGCCAAATGGGTCGGGCCCCACTCGGATCCCTGCCAGAGTCCAGCCAGATGCTGCCCACAGGCAGCTGGGTCACTGTGCCTTGGCACAACAGGGCATTGCCAGGCTTTTGTGCTGCCTGTCAGGGAGGAGCTGCTGAGACATCACTGGGTGGAAGAGAAAACTGATCCCAGCCAGGGAGCTCTGGCAGCCAGTCCCTGGCAGGGCAGTGGGGTAGGGCAGAGGTCTGTCCCAAGGTCCGCCCCACAGCCCAATCTGGGCCCTTTGCCTCGGCACTGCTGCCTCCTCCTCACCACACTGGAGTTATTTTACTCCCCAGGGAGCCCCGGGGGTGTTACTGAGCCAGGCTGACGGCCAGGAGCTGTTCCTGCCACCGCTTCCAGCTGTCTCTGCAGGGCAGGAGGGGGTTAAACCTTTCCAATCCTGCCAAGCAGTTCTGAGGACGGTTCAAATCCTTTGCCCCCTCTCCAGGGCCACCCCTGGACCAAACCCAGCGCTGTTTGGCCTCTGTTGCAAGCCTGTGGAAGGTGCCGTGGGGACGTAGGGGGAGCCCGGTGCTGTGAGGGCTCTGGAACAGCCAGCAGTGATGACAGATCCTTCTGGGGCAAAGACTGGCATGAAACAGTGACTGCTCAAGAAAGGGGAAAAAAAGGCTGTGAAGAACAAAAATGTAAAAGGAAAAATGTGAGTTGCTACAAGGGCTGAATGAGGGGAACCACTTCCCTTGATGGATCTCAGAGATGGTAAAATAATTTTCTGATTGATCTTTGGGGAAATACTGGAGAGAGGATGAAGAACTGAGTAGGTGTTGTGGCTGGAAAAGCTCAGGGCCACCCCCAGGTCTGGGCCTGTGATGACCTGGGGACACCTGGGGACATCATAGGGGTGGTGGAAAATGAGGATTTGGGGTGAAGGAAAAAACTGGGATGAAGCAGTGACATTCCCACACCAATCCAGCCCAGCTCAGACGGGAATGTGGGAATGTCCAAGGAGGACCGGGCTGGGCTGGATCGGTGGCTCTGAGTGAGGAGAGAGAGGTAGCAAAAAAGAAACCATGGCTGCTGCTCCCCAAGCCCATATCTCTCACTTCAGCATTTTGTCCCATATTTCTATTTTTAAATTCCCTGCTTTTAGCTTCCAGCTGTCACTTACAGCTCTCGGGTTTGGAAAGGGAGCTTTCCCCCCACTCAGGCTCTCACAGACTGAAACCATCTCACCACTCCCCAAGAGGAAAGCTCTTCTTCCACCCAGCCCCTGCAGCCTCTGAGCCCTGCACCCTGCTGCTGCCCAAATTATTGCTTTCCAACCAATTTAAGGCAAATTCTTTTGTATCCAGAAATTAATTCAGGACAGCGATTCACTAAGTAGGTCCTCCGTGTTGTAGGAAAAGCTGTTCAAACCCTTCACACATGCCTAAACCTGCAGATTCCTATAGAAGATGTGGAAAATTTCTTATCAGCACAAGGGAACCGCCTCCTGCCTTGTTCCACTTCTCCTCTTCCATCTGCAATCGTTTCCCCCGCGGCCCTGGAGCGCACAAACACGGCCGGGGCGGCCCGAGCGCTCCCCGGGGAGCGGCTCCTGCAGGACATGGGACATTCCCAGTGCCCCCGCAGCGGCCGGGAGCGGCGGGGAGCCGTTCCCACAGCTGGGAGCCCCCTCGGGAACGCGGGGCCACGAGGCCCTGCCAGGAGCTCGGGGTGCCTCGGCTCCCTCGGGTGGGGGGGGTTCTGCTGCCTCCTCCTGCTCCCGGCCAGGCTCGGGGGTCCGGGCAGGGCCGGGGGGGTCACCCAGCCCCACCCGTCCCCACCCCGCCCCACCCCGCCCCACCCACCTCACCCAGCCTCACCAGCCCCACCCAGCCCCACCCAGCCCCACCCACCTCACCAGCCCCACCCAGCCCCACCCAGCCCCACCCACCTCACCCATCTCACCCAGCCTCACCAGCCCCACCCAGCTCCACCCACCTCACCCAGCCTCACCAGCCCCACCCAGCCCCACCCACCTCACCAGCCCCACCCAGCCCCACCCAGCCCCACCCACCTCACCCACCTCACCCACCTCACCCAGCCTCACCAGCCCCACCCAGCTCCACCCAGCCCCACCCACCTCACCCAGCCCCACCCAGCTCCACCCAGCCCCACCCAGCCCCACGCACCTCACCCATTCCCAGCCCCATCCAGCCCCACCCACCTCACCCATTCCCAGCCCGGACCTGCCGCCACAGCGGTGCCCAGCTCGGCTCCGGGGCTCAGGGGAGGGAGAGGGGGCTCCATCAGCACTGCCCAGGCCGAGCGTGCCAGCCGGGCAGTTTGGGGGGGCTGACATCCCCCAACTGTCTCCGAGCTCTGGGGGAGCAGAGGGTGGACCGGGGGATGCAGGCACTGCGTATCCCTGGCTGGGAAAGGCTGGGAGAAGCACCAGGCTGAAGGCACAGACCCAGACAGGCGTTGTGAGGGCAGCAACCCCAAATTTCCTCTCCTCGCCACAGAAGCAGCCCTTCCCACGAAAAGCCTTGCCTGGAGCAGTGTTTGCCATCCGTGTCCATCTCCTCCATGCGGGCTGGGCAGCGGGGATGGAGCAGGGACGGAGCCTCCCGATGTGTGCCCATGACACCCACACCGGCTCACCCTTCCCAGAACATTCCAGGGGCTGGGAGCTGGGATGCTGCACCTCTGGGGATCCCCTGGGATTAAAAGGCACCCAGGCACTGGAAACTGGGAAACTGGGAAAGAAGCCCAGGGTCGCCTCCTGGGGACAAAGGACCTCCCCATCCCCAGGGCAACCGGAGCTCCCAGTTTCACATCCCTAAATAAAGGGAGACCACGTTGGTCTCTGCCTTTTCAGCTTTTGAAAGGGCAGAGACCAACGTGAGCCCTGGTGGCTGAGGCGCTCCTCCCTACCCCAGCCACTGCACTTCCCAAAGGCAATTAAATCCATGGAGCCAAAGGGACCAGATGGGACACAGGCACTGGGAAAGAGCATCCTGTGAGGGACAGAGAGGAAAGAGAATAAATAGAAAAATAAAATAAAATAAAATAAAATAAAATAAAATAAAATAAAATAAAATAAAATAAAATAACTGTCTGATTGTTAATTATTCATATTATTTATATTATTTTACATTTCTGCTGCAGAATAAACAAAGAAGGGAACCCCTCAAAGCACACTCCTGTCCCTCCCTATGGGATGAAAGCCAGCTGCTCCCCAAAACAGATTTGGGGGGCAAATGTGTCTGCTTCAGCTGAGGCAAAAAATTCCTTCTCCAGGACAATTTCTTCCACAAATGAGCAAAAGGAAAGTGTTTCCAGGGAGTCCCTCCACTTTCCTGGAACCTCCCCCTCCTGGATTAGGATATTTTGGCCCAAAGGAGGAATGAGGGAACTGGGACTGGAGCAGGAACCGCAGGAAGCCAAGCCCTGGGAGCTATTTTCGGCCGTCAGGCAGGAAAAGCACCTGTTGGGGTCATTACGCCGCGGGAAAAAACAAACCTCGAGATTTTCTCCCATGGGGGGTCGGAGATAAATAGCTGGGATCTATCCTGCTGGAGAACTGGATCTGGATACAAGAGAAACACCCCAGGTTTCCAAATCCTGGTCCCCCCTCTCAGGCGCCAGGGGCTCTACCCTGGATCCTGGGGGAGAAGGGCGGGTTCCCCCTAAAAAAGGGGAATTCAAAGGGGTCTGAGATGCGTTTGGGCTCTGGCTTGAGGTGCGCGTCCCTAAATCCGGACTCGGCTGTGGATAAGCGGGCTGTTGGTGCCCTCTCCCGTCCAGCTGCGGTGGCTGATGCCTCCTGCATCCCTCCTCTATCCCTCCTCCATCCCTCCTCCATCCCTGCTTCATCTCTGCTTCATCCCTCCTCCATCCCTCCTCTATCCCTCCTCCATCCCTCCTCTATCCCTCCTCCATCCCTCCTCCTGCCGTTCCTCCTGCACGGAGCCGCAGACCTTGAGCCTCCCAGCTCTCATGGGACCCTCGGGCGACCTGACCAAGGAACGGAGGGTTTATCCTCGGTCACAGCCTCAAGTTCCACGACTTTGCCTTTCAAGGCATTTTTCCTAGCAGGCAGCCAGGGGTTGCATTTCCACCGTGGCTGAGATGGGCTGGGAGGAGCTTGAGTCCCAGAAATAGGGCACGGGGAGCACCCTAAAAACACCTACCCCGTTTCTGTTCCCTACGCCAAAGCTCATCAGGCCTTCTCACCCCTCCCCACCCCTCCTCATCCTCCCGGCTCCATGGGCTCTCGGAGCGGGACACCCCCGGCCCGGGATTCTCCCGCAGCCCCGGAGCGGGGCCCGAGAGGCGACAGCTGGGAATGCGAGGGGGGTCGGGGTTTGCTGAGGCGCCCCGGACAGGGGGGAAATCGGGGAGGGGGGCACGGAAAGCTCTGCCCCTGCCAGGGGAATTTTCAGGGTGGGGCCCCTCCGGAAGGGCTGGGGGCCCCTCCCGGGGGACCGGCGCGTCTGGCATTGCTGCTGGCATGTCAAGGCGGGAGTCTGCTGACCCTTGTTCCCCGGGGAATCCCACGCTGAAGCCACAAAATCGTCACAATCCTCCCTCCCTGCCTCTCCGAGTCACCACGGGGTGCCCTTCATGGGAGGAGAGGAGGCTGAGTGTCACCCCTCCTTGTGCCAAAATTTGCTGTCACTTGGAGTGGGAGCAGAAAAATACAGGAGTCACTGATATATGAAAGCTCGACATCAGCATCACGAGCTCTTTTCCTGTACTGACCAGACCTTGGTCCTGCAGCATCAGCCCCAGTCAGGCCATGGAGGGAAGGGAACATGCCCACCACGGGGACAAGCTGATGGTCACCCACCCACGACACCTGGCTGGCTGTCACCCAGATCCCTCCCTGCTGGTTCCAGGCACCTCAGGGAGTTGTCAGGGCTGTCCCTGCCAAGGGACACTGTTGTCCCCAGGTCCCATCCCCGGGCCTCACACCCTCCCCTGCCTGGACAGCTGTCCCCTCTCGGGGTCAAACAGCCGCCACATGTCACTGCTGAATCCCTCATATTCATGGGTCTTCCTCTGAGCCCCCACCTGTCCTGCAGCTTGCTCCTGCCACAGTGTCCCACTCCAGGGAAAACAACCCCTTGTTGACAACCCAAGTCCCCCCTGCTCCTCCCTTGGTGACACATGTGGGGACAGCCTGGCCAGTGCCACTCTGCAGGGGATGGAGCAGTTGGGGATGCCCCTGGCCTGGTGGCAGGGGGTCCAGAAGGGAAGCCCTGCTGTGGGTTCACTAGTGGGGGTCCTGCTGGATGAATCCCTCCTCCAGCTGTAATGTGGGGCTAGGGCCTGTGAGGGAGAAGGGTCATGTCCAGTCCATGGGGTCATGGAGCAAGGGAGGCCATGGAGGGGCAGAAACACAGGAGGTTTAGTGCTGCAGTGGGGCAGAGCATCCCCTGATCCGTGTGAACAAAGAGGGAGGTCAGGGCACCCAGTGTGGTCCCTGGGCTGGGAACAGCAGACTCATGGGTCAGGGTACCTGGTTTTGTCCCCAAATGTGGATCCTGGTGGGTCAGGCACACAGGGTGATTGCAGCAGGTCACCCACTGAAATTCATAGACAGGGCCCAGTGGCTTGGTATGCTGAGGCAACCAGTATTGTCCCCAAACTGGGATCCAGTGGGTTGGGGGCTACTCAACCACTGGCACGTCTCTGTAGGTTTGACCTGGGAGGGAGGTGAGGGATCAACAAAGACAGTTAATAACAGAAATAAATCTGTTCTCCAGAGAGATTTTAGACCTCCATCATGATCCCTGATTTCTTGATGGGGAAACTGGGGCCCCTAGAGTGCAGGGGAGTGAGGGGGCACCAAGGGTGCTGAGCCCCATGGGGACCCAAGAGCTGCAGGAGCAGCCCTGTCCCACCAGGGAACTGGAGCTGGACCAGTTGGCACTTACAGGTGAGGGAGGGATTGTCTGCTGGTGCTGTCACCACTGCTGCCATCCCTGCTGGGACAGACAGCAGGACATCATCCCCCATCGCTCCCCAGGACCCCAAACTAACCCCAAATCCCCAGGAGCAGCGGACATGGATGTGCAAAGCCTCGGGCTGGGGCAGAACGGGGAGGCTCTGCCGAGCCCCATCCAGGCTAAGCAGCTGTCGCCGTCCCAAACACGTCGGAAATCCCGGGTGTCGGAGCAGAGCTCTGCTCCACATTCCTGGCCGAGCGTGGGGACAGGGCCAAGCATCCCCCGCCGCCTGCAGCTGCTCCCAAATATGTTACGACTTGTCAGGGCAGCAGGAAGGGATGTCGATGGGCCTGGAAAAGAGAGGGGATGTGGGATGGTGGGGTGCCCGGTGGGGGACGGAGGGTGGGTCCTACTGGAAGTCGCATTTTGGTGAGTCTCCTTCCTGTGCTGAAATCCCAGAGGGATGATATCTGCTGAGCCCTGGCTTTCCCCATCAGTAGGATGGTCCCGGTACCCCGGGTTGTAGATGCTGCTTGGGGCATCCAAATCTCTTCACCAGCCTGCAAACCCAGGTTTTCCTGCCCTTTCCAGTAGGAGCTGGCCAGCACCATCCCCACCATCATTGTTCCAGCGTGGGCACGGTGCAGCTCCGCGCCCCAGGCAGGGATGGGCAACCCCTGTGTGCAGCTCCGAGCAGGGAACGGGGACATGCATTGGTTAAGGCTCCGTGCCCTGCGAGGGACGCTCCCCAGGCTGCAACATGCTCACGTGTATCCCCAAAACTCAGCAAATCCAGACCATCAGACCTGAGGGAAAGCAAAACAGCCGAGGCAGCCCCTGGGTGTCTCTCCGTGGCCCCGCTCCGTGGGCCTGGCCACCGGCTTGGGAAGCTGCCCCGGAGGAGCAAGGCCAAGCCCTGCTCTCTGGATTTTCTCAATGGACGGGTATTTTTAGCTCTGGGCCCGTGGCTGCCCTCCCCGCCAGCTGTGTCGGGGTGAGCCGTCCCCGCGAGGCCCCGCGGCCGGGGAAAGGTCACCCCGTGACGGATCGCAGCACGTTCTGCCCAGGCTCACACAGCGTCACTTTGTGCTGCCTCCCAGCCGCCACCATCCATCACGGCATAACCTGACAGCCGGCAGCACAGCCCTAATCCCCCCTCGGCTCACAATTACCCGGGCGCAGCCTCGGCCGCCGTGGGCACCCACGGGACGGGAAAAGCCGCGCTCGCCCGAACCCGGCAGGGGCCGTGATGGGAGCCCCCCGGTAGCCCAACACAGGGTGCCTTCATGACGGCCACGTGTCCCATGGGATTCATTATCCGTGATTTGATGTTCACCGGGATGAGACTGCTGGACCTACAGACCCCACTGTGCTCCTCCTCTGTGCTCAGGAGGGATCACCCACGGCACGGAGGGGCTGAAGGAGCTGCAGAGCTGCAGCTGGGCGGGCACAGCATTGTCCCTGCTCCCACATCACTGGGTGACACCCCCAAATGGTGCTGCAGCAGTGCAGCTGCCAGCGGGATCCCTCTTCCCAGTCCACCCCACTGAGTGCCCTTTCCTCCCCATCTCCTTAAGCTGCCTTCTGTATCCCCTGCCCGCTCAGCCATGGGCACACAGTGGCCTTGGTGGCCCTGTTGGGGCTGCCTTGTGCCACTTCTCCAGCTGGGGACACGTGGCTGGTGCTGCCCCTCCAGTGCTGCCCCTGTTTATGAACTGGCAAATGCTTGACCACTCTCCTGTGCAGGTCATCCACGTGGCCCTGGAGCCCATTATGTCACCACTGTGTCTCTCATCTTCCAGACATGCTCCTGCAATTCCAAAACACCCATTCATACCTGACACCTCTCACCCAGGGATGCGGCTGCAGCTCAAGAGGCTCACTGGGGTCATGTCCACCAAGTGCCACTGATAAAGGTCCCCATGAGTGACTCAAGGTGATTGATGTGATGGTGTGGGGCTGATGTGAAGACCTCAGGCTCACGTTATCCACTTCTAAAGCCTTCACTCCTGCCATGGGCACCTGTGCACACCTGAGGGATGAATCCTGCCTCTTCCCAACCCTTTTAGTGCTTTTTCTTTAGGCAAGGGCCAAGCTGATGCTCTGATTTCTTTCCTTCTTGAGTATTTTGGAGTTTGACTGACTGTGGGAAGCACAGGGGCTGTGCTGAGGGTGAACCTCAAGGGTGCAGGTCCTGCTTTCCTTAGTGCAGACTTTCATAGATGTTAAAACCATGGGGACAGCAAATCCACAGGGCTGGGACCCCGGGAGAGTAGGAATTGGGTTGAGGAGATGTTGGAAAGCTCCTGGCCACAAAGAAATCACAAGGAGAGAAGAGCATCATGACAGGTTCCAACAAGGACAGAAATCAATCCCAAGTGAGCAAGGCTGCTGATAGTGGGCACAGGGAATGTGCCACAGCACAGCCTCTCCAAGTAGGGGGAATTTGGGGAAGGAGAATCCCAGCAGGGTTGGCCCTGCACTTTGCTGACATTCTTTCCACTGACCAATCCCTCAGCTGGAATCTGGCCTGGAGCAGGAATAGGATGAGATGGGAGATGGTTTGTGATGTTCCAGATGGGGAAAAAAATCCCCTCTGAATTAAAGACAAAGCTGGAGAGATGTAGCCAAGCCACTGGAGTCAGCAGAGAAGGGATGGGGATGAGTTAAAATCCCCCTCATGCTGCTGCTGCTGGGTGAGCCTCAGTTTCCCTATCAGGAATGTGTGAGCAATGTGTCCCCTCTGCGAGAGGCGTGCATCAGGATGGCATTTGGGGCTTTGGTTATCCACAGGTACAGAGGCCAGTACAGGAGAGCAGGTGGGATGAGGCAGTGCCAGCTGGGAGAGGGCTGAGCCCAGCCTGGCTCTGCTGGAACCTGGAGACACGTGGGAGAAGGTGTCCTTAGGGTTTGGTGCATGGGACTAGCCACGAATGTGGGTTTTGTGACACAAATGTGAAAAAGAACTTGACTGGGCGCCCACGGCAGAGGAAAGGTTGGGCTTTGGCTCTGCCCTGCCTGCTCCTGCCTGCTCCATTCCTGTGGGACAGGCAGCAGGCACTGCAGCTGGACAGGACTGGTGAGCACGGAGAGGGGTGACCACAGAGACAGGACTGGAGCCCGGGGTGCTCCCTCCATTGGGATATCCCCCCGGGGCTGGATTCCAAGGCTTTCCGAGGCTGCAGCAGCAGTGGGATCAGTGTAACATGGATCGGCAGGACGGGACCATGGGGAATATGGGGCAGAGCAGGTGGGAAGGGCTGCGAAGGGGACGATGCTGTGCTCGTGTTGAGTCCCACTGCAGGGAAGGCACAGATTTGGGATACCGCGGGATCCAGGGGGGCAGTGTGGAGGGATGGGGGTGCCCTGGTCAGGCAGAGCGGCCACGAGGCCACGAGGCCCCAGCCCGGCCGTAACTGAAGGCACCAGATGAGGCAGGAATGCCAGGGGGGAGCTGGCACCTCGGGGCTCACACAAAGCCCTTGTTCGGGTCCAGCCGAGCCGTGCCAGCCCCCAGCCCCGCCGGGCCGGGCACTGTAATCCCCGTGGGGAGAGCACATAGAATCAGACAGACAAGTTTTGATGTGAGGCAGCAGCTTAGGGTGGGCTCAGGTTTCCTTTGGGTTTTCTATATTTATCTCCGTGATTTAATGCCAGCGCCGGGGTTTAAATGGCACCAAGCAGTTGGCGCGGGGAGAGGGAGCAGCCGCCGCCGAGCCGCGCACACGTCCCCGAGCCGCCCATGGAGCTCTTCGAGACCAACCCGTATTTCTTCCCGGAGCAGAGGTTTTACGATGGCGAAAACTTCCTGGGCTCCCGCTTGCAGGCCTTGGAGCCCGCGGCGTTCCCCGAGCGCGCCGAGGCCGCGCTGTGCGCCGAGGGCAGGGCGGCTCTGCAGGACAAGGAGGCGCTGGCCGAGCACTGTCCCGGGCAGTGCCTGCCTTGGGCCTGCAAGTTGTGCAAGAGGAAATCCGTGTCCATGGACCGGCGCCGCGCCGCCACGCTGCGGGAGAAGCGGCGCCTCAAGAAGGTGAACGAGGCGTTCGAGGCGCTGAAGCGCAGCACGCTGCTCAACCCCAACCAGCGGCTGCCCAAGGTGGAGATCCTGCGCAGCGCCATCCAGTACATCGAGCGGCTGCAGAGCCTGCTCAGCTCCCTCAACCAGCAGGAGCGGGACCAGCGGGAGCTGCGCTACCGGGCCCAGCCCGCCGTGAGTGCCCGAGGGAGGGGAGGGGGTGCCCCGTGGGGTGACGAGCGCGGGGTGACGCTCCATGGGCGTGAGGCCATCTCGGGGGACGCTCCATGGGAGAAGGGCCATGTGGGACTGATGCTCTGTGGGGACAATGCCCTGTGAAGGTGACTTTCTATGGGGTGGTGCTCTATGGGATGATGCTCTATAGGGGGCTGTTATTTAGGGGTGATGCTCTATGGAGTGATGCCCGATGTAGGGTCATTTTGGAGTGCCATTCTATGGCAGAGATGCTCTAAGGGGACAATGCCCTATGAAGGTTATGCCACTCTATGGGGCTGATGCCATATGAGAATGAGGTTCTATGGAGGTGATGTCGTTTTGGGGTGTCCGTCCTACATGGGTGATGCTTTAAAGGGTTGATGCCATTTCAGGGTTAAGGTCTATGGGGGTGATGCCATGGGGTGATTCTCTTTGGGGACATGGCTCTATGGGGTGATGCCCTGTGGGGGTAACCCCAAGCAGAAGCTCTGGGGCACTGGGTCCTGCTGGGGGGAACAGGACCCCAGCTCTGGGGTGGGGCAGGCATTGCCACCTTGGGACACTGGTGGATGTGCTCACATCCCTGAGGGAAAGGGGACACAGCCCCTCTGTCCCTGGGAATGGCTGCACTGGGGCCGTGCGTGTGAGTGACACGTGGGCCTGGGCTGGGGAGGGCTGGGAATGGTGAAAGTGAAGGAAACAACATAGAACTGAACGAAATGAAAATATAACATAACAATTAATAATATTAAATGCAAAAATAGAAATACAAATATGAAATATAAAAAATATAAAGCATAAAATATAAAATAAAATTAACACTCTCTGTTCACACCCAGGCAGAGGAAGGGATGAGGGGATGGCACAGGGACAGCTCTGGTTTCTAGGACCAAAGGGGCCCATTTGGGCACTGGCTGAGGACACTCAGTAGTTGTGTCCTGTCACCATCCCCAGAGAGCCAGGACCTGTCACTCCACAAGAGTTTAGCCATTTAACCAAGTTTTTGAGAGGTATTTTCACCTGCTCCCTGATTCCTGTGGATGGGTGGCTATGTGCTTCCCTTCTGCTCTGAGGTTTGGATCTGTGAATGCACAGAGAGCTGAGACTACAGCTCCAGGTCTAGGGAGAGGTGGAATAGATAGATGTAGGGCTATGTATTGGTACAGGCATTGATGATATGGGTTCTACAGATCCAGAGATCATATAGACAAATTAGAGATTAAATTGATATGGATATTATAGCTATAGAGAAAGATACAAATTATAGAGATAGATTATATATAGATAATATAGACAGTGATAAAGATTATATAGATTATCTATAGATATTTATATATAAATGACACAGGTATATCTATAGACACAGATTATGGAGATATAGATGATGTAGATATGGATGATATAGATACAAAAATAGGTAATGTAGATATGGATATAAATACAACACATAGATATATGGAGATATATATATATATATAGAGAGAGAGATCCATATAGATATAGATGCAGATGGATACAGATACAGATAGATAGATATATATATATAGGTATAGATACAGATATAGATAGACACAGATACAGATACAGATACAGATACAGATACAGATACAGATACAGATGTGGAAGGACTTTATCAGAGGCCCAGAAGAGGGAATCCCACATCTCCTTCCAGACTAAGGGATTTAAGGGCCAAACCAGTAGGTATCCAGATAATCCAATTTAATGCCGAATAAAGGAATGAAAAAGTATTTAGGCTCCATCCTAAATATTTGTGGGACTTCCCAGTATCCACTTTAATGCCAGAATACACTTGGATACCAGAATCTAGCGTCTACTTCCCAGAATCCACTTAGATTTGGGAATGTGCCCAAAACTGTGCTGAGCTGTCCCTTTGTCACTTCTGTTCTGAGCTGCTCCTTCTCCCAGCTGCAGCCAGGGGTTCACATATTTATGCAAAAGCCAGTATTTTGGGGGAAAAAAGATCATACCTGGAAGAATTTCCTGCTTTAATGGGAAATAAGTCCAAGTGTTAATTAATTGTCCTGTGTTGCCAAGAGCTTGTAGAGCCAAAGTGCCATTCTAGTCTGCTACAAAGAGTTGGGTCTATGGGGTTGCTCATATAAATCACTTTTGGGGTTTCACCTGAGCTGACACCCATTCGCAGACAAAGACACACCCAAAAAAAGTAAATTCTGAGCTGTGCTGAATAATGCTCTCATTTTTCATGCTGTCAGCTCTTTTCTCCAAAACCACTCAGCCCCAAATCCACAAATCAAACTGCCAAAAGCTTTTCCCAGTCCCCCCCTCAGGATGGCCTGAGGGCATCCAGCCCATGTATCATTTTTTACAAGCCTGATTAGGTGATTCTCAATAAAAAGGTGTTTTGCCTAAGGACATTTGTTCATCTCCAGCCCTTTCTCATAATCAGTGGGGAAAGAGACACCTCTTTACATGCAGTGAGCAGGGAGCCCCATTTCTCTGTGGCTGGTGTCCCAAAACAAGGAGGTTTTTCCAGCCTTTATGGTTAAGGAAGCACCTGGCCCTGATGGGTCCTTGGGCCCTGTGTGCTGTTGGCTCCTGCAGGTGGGGAGGGACCTGCCCCCGCTGCGGGATGGGCTCCGGGTGTTGTTGGGGATGCTGGTGGGGTTTGCCGTGCCCGAGGAGGTGACACAGCTTGCTCTGGGCTCCTGCAGGCAGCCAGCGACTGCGGGTCGGGCAGCTCCTCCTGCAGCCCCGAGTGGAGCAGCCAGCTGGAGTTCAGCACCAACCCTGCAGGTAACGCCTCCTCCCTCCCAGGGGCATCCCACGGCCTCCCTGGGCTCTGCAGAGACCGGGAAGGAACCTTGCCCTTCTCTCCCCATCCCACTGCTGCAGAATGCTGAGCTCAGAAATCCTACAGAACCTCCTTGGCTCAATTCTCAGCAATTCAGGGTTCTCTGAGCCCTGATTTCCCCAAAACACCAACCCCTGGGAGCTGCAGCAGCCTGGGGCCCTGGTGCCCTCATCCCCAGCGGGGCTTTCATCTATTGCCATCCCTCAGCTTGGCATGCTTGGCTGGGCATCACTGGGCATGGCTGGACATAGCTGAGCATGGCTGGCCAGCACTGCCCCAGCCCCCCCTACACCCCCTTGGCAGCTGCTGATCTTTTTTTCCATGCTTGCCATTATCCCCGCCCCTGCCAAATCCACCTGTTATTTTCCCCAGAAGGCAGAAACTTAAATCTCATTTTCCAGTGGAGATTAAAACCTATAAAGGATCCAAAAGTCCCACTCCCTGTTGCTCTCTAATCCTTCCCCAGGATGAGGGCTGGCAGCAGGTCCCTAAGTCCCTCTGGCCATGTGGAGGATCATGGGGTCATAGAATCATAGAAAAGAATCAACAAATTGTTATGGATGCAAAAGATCATCAAGTCTAACCCTCAGCCATGTTCACCACTAATCCATGTCCCCTTGAGCAGAACCAGGAGCCATCTCCAGCACACAGTCCCCATTCCCAGAAGTGTCCTCACCATTCTGTCTCCTCAGATCCCATTCCCAGCAGTGTCCTCACCCCTCTGTCTCCCCAGATCCCATTCCCAGCAGTGTCCTCACCCCTCTGTCTCCCCAGATCACCTCCTGGCTGACGAGGCAGCTGAGGAGCGCAATCTGCACTCGCTGTCCTCCATCGTGGAGAGCATTGCTGTGGAGGACGTGGCTGTGACGTTCCCGGAGGAGCGGGGTCAGAACTGAGCTGGTGCAAACCCCGGCGGCTCCTTGAAATGGTGACGGGGTGGGAATGAGATGGAGCTCACATGCACCCCTCCTGCTGTGGGCTGCAGGGCTGACACCCCTCGGCTCCCTCCCCACTCCTCGGAGCGCTCCTGCCGGGCTGCAAGAACAACAGGCAGGGGTGGGGTGGTCCTGGAGGGGCTTCCCAGGGCCAGGCCCTGCTCCTCTGTCCAGCCAGGCATGGGCGGGTTTAGGGCCAATGTGTGCTGGGGTCGCTTTGCTGAGTTTTCCAGATGCTCCTTGACCAAGGTCTCTGTCCAACCGCTGTCCGGTGGTGCTGACCCAGAGCCCACCTGTCTTTTCTACTGAACGCTGTGTGCAGTTGCCATTTAGGGTTTTTTTAATTATTATTTTTGCTAACTTATTTGGATTCTTTTTTAAATAAAGGCATTCTTGTTTGGACAGCTTGGGGCTTCCTTTACTGTTGTCCTGCCCTGTGTAGGTCTCCTCAGTTCCACAATCCCCAAATCTACGTTGGACATTTTCATATCAGTAAATCCAGCTGGATCTCAGCACATTCACTCAGCTGGGAAGTGAATGTGCCACACTTCAGTTAGCCCTACACTGACCAGTGATTTCACTGGTGTTTAAGTGGGGTTCAGCCTAGCACCCCAAAAATCTTGAGGGAGCTAGAGATTAATGATATTTTTAATTTGGGCTCTACAAAGGAGGCTCAAAGCCAGCACTGTTTTAAAATCCTGTTTATTGGAACACACATACATCCTTTCCTGACCCGATCCAGGGTTTGGAGTCCATGCAGTACCAGTAATATGACGAAAGAAATAGGGCATTGATATAAAGGGCTCACTGACTCTTCAAATTAAAAAAATATTTAGTACTGTATTAGGCAAATGATACACCGAAAAGACGCTGTGACTGTAGAGTCTCTCAGATATTGCACTTCCAGACAGCACATGATAAGTATAAGGTCATTCCAGCCATCAATAAATATCACATCAGAAATAGGGGCCACACAAGGCAAACGTGGCATGAGGAGACAAAGAGATCCTACCCTATGGAAGAAATGGGAAGAGTTAAGAGCCTCCTGGATTGACCCCTGCCAGGAGGCAGGAGGGGAGAGCATCTCCTCTGCACCCAGAGGGGAGGGGTGGGCACATCCCGGGGGTGGAGGGGGCTCCTGTTGTCTCCCTGGGCACCCAAGGAGGGTCCCCTCTCCTGTGGGTGCCGGACACCGTCCCCATGAGCCATGTGGGGCGGGCCCAGGCACAGCCCCCCCAGCAGGGCACCTGACAGCACCAAAATCAGCACCTTGCCCAGCCAGCCCTGGGCAGACACCGCCCTCCTCGCCTCACGCTGGGCCCCCTTCATCCCACCCAGCACCAGCCCTGGCATTGCCCCGGCCCCCCGAGGGCAGCTCCTTGCCCAGCCACCCTGGAGGGAGGATTTTCACGAGCCTGAATCTTCCTTGGCTTCAAGTCCTGTGGGCAGCAGCATCCCCGATGCCCAGGGCTCGAGTGAGTGCAGCCCGTGGCAGATTGGCAACATGAACCAGGCAGGAGAGAGGTTTCCAAACATTGCAGACACTTTGGGGGTGTCTGTGCTGCTCCCCAGATTGCACCATGCCAGGACAGCATCCGGAGCACACCCATGGCCCAGCCAGTGCAGGAGAAGTGGGGGACAGGCCACGGTGGGAGCCACGGGAGCCGGGGGAAGCAGGGGGTGCATGAGCAGGAGGGACAGAAGTTGTCGGTCCACAGCAGTGACAGTCTGTGGGTCAGGGCCGAGGAACAGGCACAGGCTGGGCTCTTGTCCTGGAAGGCAGCCAGCACGTGGCGTACAGACATAGGGATTTGCTGAGGAGCAAAGTGGGAAAGGCCCCGTGAGGACGCTGGCTCAGCTCCACCCCTGCACCCACCGGCCAACAAACCCAGATGGAATCAGCATTGGATCCTCCTGGCACAGGGCAACCACGGCCCAGGGCACAGCAGGAGCCTGCCTGAAGTGCTTGACTATCCTTCCCTCACCCAAGTGGGAATGGCACCTGGGGTCACCAGAGGAGCCGTCTGTCCAAGAGTGGACAAACCGCATGTGGTGGGACACTGAACATCCCTCCTGCATCATCCCTGTGAGCCTGGGGCAGCAGCAGCTCCCCCACCACTGAGCTCTCCCTGGTCCTCCATGGCCAAACCCTGGTGAGGGCAGACCCTCCCTGCCTGGGTGCTGCTGGGGCTCCTGCTCTGCCCTTGGTCCCCAGCACTCACCCAGGGCTTGGCTCCCATCTCGCTGACCCTCAACACGAGTACGTCCGGACCGTGGAGGTCTCCAGCCTTGGGGACCCGGAGGCACTGACTGGAAGGGAACCAAAAAGCAAAGCAATTAGTGACTGCTCCAATTAGCCCCCAACATCCCCAAATCCTGTGTTTATTGAGCAGCAACTGTGCACTGCAGCCACGTGAAGATGAGGGTCATAGGAAGAGCCACGTTTGGCTCTTGATGCTCCTGAGGCTCCAGGACATTTGGGAAATTGCCACTTGCCATCCTGCCCTGGGCAGTGAGCACCCTGCTCCCTGTCTGGGTGGGATTCTGTCCCAGGTTTCACTGTCTTCAGCCAGAGGGGAACTGAAATTTCCAGGGATGGGGTGGTAAAGGTCAAACAGAAGCTTGACCCAAACTGCTGGATGGAAAGCTGGGACCTCTGAGCCACACTGGAGACAGGAGAAGAGCTGAATCTGGGGTTTGGAGTTGGAAGGTAAGTACACAGCTTCTTAATTCTCATTCCCATCCTCATTTCTGAGTCTGATGAAGCCAGCTTTGCTCCAGTGGGGAGCAGCTGCTCACTTGGGATAGTGGGACCAGGGTGCATGGTCCAGGGAACAAATTGTAGTGACCTGGCTGGAGCTTCTGCCTACCTATGGCTTTGGAAGGGACCAAGACACCTTGAAGAAAGGAGTTGTCTGTTGGGGGCAGATTCTGGGACATAAAACAGGACAGCAGCACCACAGGCAGGGCAGGCAGGGTATCCCAGCAGGTCCTGCCAGCCCTGGGAGAGCTCAGGCAAATGGAGCCAGTTATTCCTCCCTTTGGGGGTGGTTCCCAAAACCAGAATGGATAAAACTGGCCCAGACTGGACTCCTGCATCCTGGCAGCCCCTGGGTGACATATCCCACTATATGCCACAATCCTGGCCCCTAACTGGCTCTTGTAGTTCATAACCAAGAACTCACACATAGGTCTGAAGTGATCCTTTCAGTAAAACATTGCCAGCAGGCCACTGCTCCAGGATCATATGGATTGAGCATCTTGGTTGACCAGCAAGTCACTCCCTCTCTCCCTCTCCCTCTCCCTCTCCCTCCTCCTCCTCCTCCTCCTCCTCCTCCTCCTCCTCCTCTTCCTCCTTCTCCTTCTCCTTCTCCTTCTCCTTCTCCTTCTCCTTCTCCTCCTCCTCCTCCTCCTCCTCCTCCTCCTTCTCCCCCCATCCCTTTCCTTTCCTGGTGGCACATCCTTCCCCACATTCCATAACATTCTGAGCAGGGGTAGGAGAGGGCCCCCTGGAGAAGGGCTGACCGACCTTCCGGGGGCATTTTCTTGGCGGGAGCAGCCGGAGGGGGCAGTGGCACGAGGCTGGTGACACGGAAGCCGGCGGGGAGGGTCTCGGCAGAGCCGCTCAGGAGGTTGATGCTGTGCACGTCCCGCGGGCGGAAGCGTTTGCGCCAGGACGGCGTCCGACGGAAGGTTTTGTCATCACCCTGCAGGGAACAGCGGTGACAGGCCGGGGTCAGTGCCAGCAGCACCTCCTGGCCCTGTGAGCTAACAAGGGTAGGCCTGTCCTTGGTGACCAGCTCTAGAAAAGTGTGGGATTAAAGGACACAGGACATCTTGCTGGGATCCCATGGCATTGGCTTCATCCTTTCCAGCTCATCTGTCTCTTCTCTACAGCAGCCTGCAGAGAAGGGACAGATTGGCTTTGCAGCCTGCCTGCAAAGATGCCTTGGAGACATTAACACAAAAGTCCCAGTAAAGACTCCAAGGGATGCTGACTCATGGCAGAGGAGCTCCAGCTCTCAGAGCTCTTCCTCTGGACTTGCCCCAGCAGCTCCATGTCCTTCTGATATTGGAGCCTGGGGCTGGGGCAGCTCTGCAGGTGGGGCCTCACCTCAGCAGGGCCCAGGGGCAGAATCCCCCCTGCCCTGCTTCCCCCCTGGGGGATCAGCCCAGCACAGGGGGGTTCTGGGCTGCCAGAGCACGGGGCTGGGGCACACTCATCCACCTACACCCCCAAGTCCTTCCCCAGCCACACAGAACATGGAGAGGTTTGGCACTCACATCATCCAGCCTCCGGTCCGTGCCCAAGGCGAGCAGGTTGTTGAATTCCCTCTCCAGCACTTGTCGAGCCTGCAATTAACCAAAAAATTATGATCCCCCATCAATGGGGAATGTGCTTCCAGCCCAAATTTCCATTCTAGGAAAGCCTGAGTGTGACAGAAAGAGCCCCCATGCCATAGGAGAGCTCTGCTTTAAAAGGCAAAGCTGGGTTGGTGACACGGGTGTGGTCACACCACAGCCATGTCCCACACTGGCCACTCTTCTCCAAAATCCCCCAAGGATGCTGCTCCTACCTGGGTGTTCTGAGTGGGGATCTGCAGCACAAGGGCCAGGCTGTTGTGGTCAAAGTTTTCATCGAGGGCCAGCAGGGCCCCGTGCACACCACTCTCCACCAGGTTGTTCCCGTACTCGCGCAGCCCAATGGACTGGATCCAGTGAATGACCTGGTCATTGGTCCACACCAACACATCTGCAGGACAGCAAGGGCACGGCTCAGGGCCACCTCACAACACACTCGTGGCTCTGAGGAGCTCTGGGGATGTCCTGAGGCCCTTTCTCTTTGCTCCAGGATGATCCTGGGACTCTCCTTCCCAAGCCAGCAGCAAAACCGGGAGCTCAAGTGCCAAAACCAGCTCAGTTCAATTTACCAAGCTCAAAGCTGAAATAACAGGCAGAAAACAACTGTGAAAATTAATCCTAAGAACCCATGGCTGCTGATGTAATTAGGGGCATTATCAATAATGAGATGTAATCCAAGCAGCAGCCAGATGCACAGGGAATCTCACAACCTCCCTGACGAGGAAGGGGAGGCTGAGCAAGCTGGGGATGTCCTGAGCAGTGAAATGGGCAGAGAAGATCATGGGATGCTCAGGCTGCATCTTTGTTTCCCCCTCCTCCCTCCTCATGCCTGCTTGGGGCCAGCTGATAAAGGCACTTGGAGCAGCAGGAAGGTGCCTCAGGAGAACAGCACTGGGGGCTCAGAAATAATGGGTTAAAAATAAGAGATATAAGAGAGATCGGCCCTGGATATCTCCTGGGAGGTTTCTGTCCTGTTCTGGAGCTGGACAGGGGGTGCTGACCTTTGATTTCATGCTGGGTCTCCTCTCGCCTCCTCTCGAGCTCTTTGCGGTCATAGTTGAGCCTCTTGAGGCACATGATGCCGTACTGGAGGCTGGTGCTGCAACACACGAGGGGACACGAGGGACACAAGGGGTTACCCAGCCCTCCAGGACACCTGGCTGGGAGGGACCTGGCTAGGAACCTCCCTCTCTGTGTGCTCCCACATGCCCAAAGGATGCTTCAGGCCAGGGATGGGTCAGGACAGACAGAACCCAAAGCTGGACAATGGGGAATGTCCCTCCCTTCCATGGCAATTCCCCACTCCATCAGTTTGAGCCCGTTCCAGCTGCCTGAGAGCAGATCCAAACAATGCTCACACGTGGTTGCTGGAGAGGGAAGGGGGAACCAGCCCATGGGGGCTGCACCAGGCTGAAGGGAGGCTGGAGGTGACCCTGGCAGGCCCATGGGTCAGGGTGGGCAGTGGGAACCCCATGGCAGGGTTGGATCCTGGTGCTGGAGCCATGGCTTGGATGGCACAAGCTTTCTCCCACTGGGCTGCTGGCAGACAGCAGTGGAGCACCAGGTGGGATGAACCTGAAGTTTTGCCCATGGTTTGCTTCACAGCCAGGGGAAGGCCTGGTCCCCTGCAATTCTACAGCAGGCAGTGAGGTGAAGGAGGACTTCTGCCCCTAAGAGCTGGGGGTGAGTGAGTCCAGCTCAGGGTGGTGAGTCCAGCCTGGAAGAGCCATCCAGGGCTGCCCAAGACAGGGGAGAATCCCTCAAATCCCCCTCTCCTCTGCTCCATGGGCACGCTGGGGAGCTCTGAGGGCCAGGACTCACCGGTGGAAGCTGTCCACCATCTTCAGGTGCACCCTCAGGTCCTTCTTGGTGAGGTGGTCCAGCATGCGCGCGTCCACCAGGCATTCCATGAAGTAGCTGCGGTACTGGGGCAGACCCAGGCTGGGCAGCCACTCGTTCCCAATCCACTCGTGGTTCATGTCCCCATAGGCCAAGGTCTGCACAGAAGCACATGGAGAAGCTGGGGAGAACCCAGGGCTTGGTGGAGCTTCAGAATCCCAGATCAGTGAGAGCCCAGGAGGGTCACTGTCCTGAGGCCAAAGCCAGGCCAGAGGAGTCAGCCCTGGGTGACACTGAGGGAGCTGGAGGGAACAGCCCTGTTGGCCATGGACTGTGACCTACTCATGTCCCCCCAGGAGGCAAAGCATAGCCAAAAAAAATGGCAAGGGATAACTGGACTTTATGAGCAGCTGCCTCTGGAAGAAGCACAGTCATTGAAAGACAAAACAACTGAGAAACAGGTTCCAGTACATTCCCAACCCATTTTTACGAATCTCTAGTTTAAGAATCTCTATTTTATGACTTCAAAACAAACAAAAAAAAAGTCAGTTTTGGGAAAAAAACCCACCCATTCACTTCTACTGCAAGCTGATTTTGGGTCCAAAAATGAATTAAAATCCATCAGAAGGAAAGTAAAACATTTGAGAGGGATAAAACCAGAAGAGATGGATCCAAGCAGGACTCTTTCCTCCCACCTTTTTGGTTCATAAAAATCATCTGTATGGACTTGGGGCTACAAAATACGTGAAAAGCAAGTGTGCAGCTCGAATCCTGCCTGCATGCAGGGTGATCACACAGGTGGGGGTTCTTAACACAGGCTCTGGATCTCACAGGGGTCCCAGAAAAAGCCACCGCCTGGAGCAGAGAAGGGCCCAGGAGGACATCCTGTACCTGAGAGATGGCCCAGAGGAGCAGCCACAGGGTGTAGGTAAAGCCTCCAAGGCCTTGGTGAACACCAATGCCCCACACATCCCCTGGGATGTCCAGCTCCCCCCGACCACCCCATGCACCGCCCACGGACAGGAGTGACCCGGGGACCTCACCTGTGCCCAGCTGCCTTCCTCTGTGTCCTAAGAGTGACACACGCAGCATGACAACAGAAAGGACAGTGCAGTCAGTACCTGCTGGCCCTGCAGGGACAGGGCCTACCACGCACACTGAGACCCCTCAGCACAGAGGGACACGGGAACAAGGCTCACTCTTATGCCTTGGGGACCTCAGCCTTGTCCCCACAGTGATGGGGACACCCTGACCCTGCTGGGCCTGGTTCCCACCCCTTCTGTAACCAAGAATACAGGATGGAGAAGGAGAAGGGGAATGGGAAGGGGAAGGGGAAGGAGAAGGAGAAGGAGAAGGAGAAGGAGAAGGAGAAGGAGAAGGAGAAGGAGAAGAAAGAAGAGGAGATAGGATGAGACTTGGGCTGGAGATGGCATTGACCCTGGGGCTTGTTCATCGTTCCTGGGAAACACAGAGAGTTCTTAGGTCCCCCAGTTCAGAGGGAAGAAAGAGAATTAAGCATCAGTACATCTGTCATGACCCACAGGGGCTGCCCAAGCCAATTTGCTGATTTTGTAGTGATTTCCTCCATTGCCAACTTATGCTGGTTTTCCCCAGAAAAGAGCCCACAAAACCTGCCAAGGGACAGTGGCACATCCCTGCTACTCAACAAAAGCTTCAAGAAAATGCCTATTTCAGAGAACCCCAAACTTGTTTGGATTAGAAGGGCTCATCCTATTCCACTCCTGCCATGGGCAGGGACACCTTCCACTGCCCAGGGTGTGCCAGCCTGGCCTTGGACACACAATTCCCACCCAAATCTGAAATGCTGCCCTGCTCTGAGACACGGACAGGGGGTGATCAGGCTGCAGGGAAGGGAGTGTGACTCCATCTCTCCAAAGGAGCCAGAGCTTTTGGGAGCTTGGACACATCCCTGCAAGGAACCCCAGGCTGTCAGGCATTGGCAGGGACACATGGTGGGGACAATATTTGGGTATGCTGGGGTCACTGGGGGATTAGACCATGACTTGGGTGCAGAAAGGCTCAGGGATCTCATGTGTCTTGAGATCACTCCTGGGTTTTGTCTTTAACTCCCAAACAGCCAGGCTGCTCCAGAAACCCACTGATATCCACAAGGAAAAAATCTGATGGGCTTTTAGAAACTGCTGGGACATAAAAGGTTGAAAGAGGGCTTCTAAAGAGCTGCAGGGTGCTGTCCAAGAGCTGACATGTGAGGGAGCCCCTTCCCTCTGGGTCACCACACCTGGAGCTGTTTGGACCCTGACACCCCAGGGGCTTCCCCCAGCACCCTGGGGCTGCCCAGCCTCACCGTCTTGGTGGAAGTTGCCATGTTCTCCATCTCCTCGTGGGTGACCCAGACATTGCCAGAGGACTGCAGGGAAGAGAGCAGAGGGGTCAGGGCAAACCACCACAGAAACATGGCCTCAGTTCACAACCACCATGGAATCATGGAATTATTAAGGCTGAAATATCATCAAGTCCAACCCCTAAGCCAGCACCACCACTGTGCTCAGCACTAAACCATGTCCTCAAGTGCCACATCCACTCATTTTTGAACACTTCCAGGGATGGTGACCCCACCACTGCCCTGGGCAGTTGTGCCAGGGCCTGATCAGCCCTGCAGGGGAGAAATTTTCCCCAGTATCCAACCTGAACCTCCCCTGGCACAGTTTGAGGCCATTCCCTCTCCTCCTGTCCCTGTTCCCTGGAGCAGAGCCCAACTCCTCCCAGCTGTCCCCTCCTGTCAGGAGTTGTGCAGAGCCACAAGGTCCCCCCTGAGCCTCCTTTTCTCCAGGCTGAGCCCCTTCCCAGCTCTCTCAGCTGCTCCTGGTGCTCCAGCCCCTTCCCCAGCTCTGTTCCCTTCCCTGGACTCATTCCAGCCCCTCCAGGTCTCTGCTGTCATCAAGTGCCCAGAAGTCCCCCAGGATTCCAGGTGTGACCCCAGCAGTGCCAGCACAGGGGCAGGGACTGCCCTGGGCCTGCTGCCACCACAGTGCTGGGACAGCCCAGGTGCCCTTGGCCTTTCTGCCCAGCTGAGCACACCTGGGCTCATGTCCAGCCTCTGTCAGGACCAACTGTGCTGGAACCAAGCCTGGCTCAGGCTGGTGGAGGATCAGACCACCATGTGCTGTGTCCTGGGGACACCCCACAGGCTTGCAGCTCAACCTGGTGACACCCAATGCCCAAGGGGACCCTGGGCTGTCCATGCAGACACAGAGAGCAGACCAAGGACCTTCATTCATCTCCCTTTCCACTTCAGTGTGATGCTCAGGGAGCCTGCAGGCCTATCCCCATCAGTTGTGACCCCAGACACAGCCATCTGGGGGGGACATAGCAGCCTTCCTTCTGCCAGCTGCAAGTCTACAGATGTGATTTGGCATTACTTGGCCATCATTAACTCCTCAAGGCCTTTGGGGACCAGCAAAAGACAAAATCCCTCCATTCTACCAAAGGCAGGGATCTGCAGTTGCTCTGAGATGGAAAAGTCTTGTGTTGAAATGATTGGGAAAGAGGCTTGTGCCACCAAGCTGGCCCTAAACAGCAGGAATGTTTGGATTTCTGCTCTTTGGATGGAGTTCTACTCCAGGGCAGCCAGGCCTTGAGTTCTGCTCTTTGCAAGATTGGCCTCCTGCTGAGAACACCATGTGAGTGGCAGGAGCCTTGAAACTGGAAAGAGCTTCATGCTTCCAGCTAGGAATCCCCATTTGTGCTGGGGGATGAGCATCCAGTGGTTTGACCAGTCCGCGAGGGGACATCACCCCTCCATGGCCATGTTTGCCACAGTGGTCCCAAGGGAAAGGAGGGCAAGTGTGGTGTTAAATTTTAGTTAAATGGCTTGCCCTGCCTCACCCCTTGAAAATGTTGGGTTTATTCCAAGCCTGTGATCCTCCCCTGAAGTGTCATGGATCTGTAATTCCATTGGCCCAAGGCTTATTCCGTGCCCACTTTGAATCTCCCTGTTAAGCTGTGGGAGGCAGACCAGGCTCTCTCTGGGCCCTTTTCCCCTCCCTCCCTCTTCCCTCCTTCTCCCTCAAGAACCATGCTGCTCGCAGGGTGGGACCCCCAACAAACCCTCACCTAATCAGCACCCTCAGAAGCCCTGTGGAGTCTCCTTGCCTGCGTGCGCTACCAGAGAACACACACAGCTCAGGGGGGCCTGGGGACTCCCCAGGGACCCACAAACAAACAGCAACAGGCCAGGAGGGCAGGGAGGGCAGGGATCACTCACTGTGCGGCCCATGGAGAGCAGGGAGGGCAGGGAGCACGCTGGGCAGCCCATGGAGGTGTGAGTGAGCAGGGAGGGCAGGGAGCAGGCTGTGCGGCCCAGGGAGGGCAGGCAGCACTCACCGTGTGGCCCATGGAGGGCAGGGTGAGCAGGGAGGGCAGGGATCTCGCTGTGCGGCTCATGGAGGGCAGGGATCTCGCTGTGTGGCCCAGGGAGGGCAGGGAGGGTAAGAAGGGCAGGGATCTCGCTGTGCGGCCCATGAAGGGCAGGGATCTCGCTGTGCGGCCCAGGGAGGGCAGGGAGGGTAAGAAGGGCAGGGATCTCACTGTGCGGCCCATGAAGGGCAGGGATCTCGCTGTGCGGCCCAGGGAGGGCAGGGATCTCGCTGTGCGGCCCGTGAAGGGCAGGGATCTCGCTGTGCGGCCCAGGGAGGGTAGGGATCTCGCTGTGCGGCCCGTGAAGGGCAGGGATCTCGCTGTGCGGCCCAGGGAGGGCAGGGAGGGTAAGAAGGGCAGGGATCTCACTGTGCGGCCCATGAAGGGCAGGGATCTCGCTGTGCGGCCCGTGAAGGGCAGGGATCTCGCTGTGCGGCCCAGGGAGGGTAGGGAGGGCAGGCAACACTCACCGTGCGGGATGTGGGCGGCGCCGAGGGGCTGGTCAGGGACACCATCTCCTGGATGGCCAGGCGCAGCTTGAGGCGGTGCAGGGCGTTGCTGATGCCGATCTCGCGCTGGATCTCGGTGTCCGACAGGGCCGACATGATGGCCCCGCTCTTAACGTTGGCCCGGCACGCGGCCACGTACCAGGCTGGCATCCCCACCCAGAGCTGGGGACAGGGACAGCAGTGACTGCCTGGCACTGCTACCCTGGCTCCCGTGGCCACCCTCTCTAGAGCCCAGATTCAAAGCTGAACGCCCATGTGGGGATTCTTGGCTTAGTTGTACCTTGCAGAGGTGGCCTGTGGGAGGCCCAGCATCCCTGTGCCTGATGGGCACAGCACACGGAGAGAGCATCCACAGAGCTTTTCACAAAATCATTAAGGTTGGAAAAGCCCTCTAAGATCAGTTCCAACCGTTCCCCCAGCACTGGTACATTCACCACTTACCCATGTCCCAGGTGCCACGTCCACACATCTTTCGAACACTTCCAGGGATGGCAACCCCACCATTGCCCTGGGCAGTTGTGCCAGGGCCCAACCATCCTTTCACTGAGGACCTTTTTCCCAATATCCAAACTGAACCTCCCCTGGCACAGCCTGAGGCTGTTCCCTCTCATCCTGTCCTTGTTCCTGGGAGCAGAGCCCGATCCCCCAGCTGTCCTCTCCTGTCAGGAGCTGTGCAGAGCCACAAGGTCCCCCCTGAGCCTCCTTCTCTCCAGGCTGAGCCCCCTGCTCCCTCAGCCACTCCTCCTCAAACTTATGCTCAAACCCAAAGCTCTACTCAAACCGCAATTCCACAGGCCCTGTGAGGGATGCAGGGATCTCCTCTGCTCTCCCAGGATTTGCAGGCCCCAGCTGTGCACATGGACCGAGCGTGGTGGGACATGGTGGCACACACAGACTGTGGGGACAGCATGGGGACAGTCCATGGGCACGCACCTCCAGCCAGGACACAACAGTAGGGCCATCCCAGTGGGCAAAGGGCAATCCTTTCCTCCGAGCCTCCTCCAGGAGTTCATGCCTGGCAGGAACAGAAGCAGAAGAGTGATTTATGGGGGACTTGTGTGGAAGGGAGAGTTCTTTGAAGGGAACACGCCCTGAGCAGCAGGAATACAAAGCTGTGAAGGAAGTAACAAAGCCCAAGGGAGGGTGAAGATGAGATTTCCCAGCAATTCCTAGTCCTGTCCCATGATTTCCCAGCAGATCAGATTTTTGTTGGGGTAGGGAAGTTTACTCACTTCTTCCGTAGGCGCCGATCCTTCTCAGCCTGAGCCCCCAGCTTGCCCAGTCCCAGGGGGTCCTGGATGCCCCCCTCCACATCAGTCAGCAGCACTGTTGGGCAAGCAAGACACCCTCAGGTCAGTGTGATGTCCCACAGGGCCAGTGTGGGCATTGTCACCATCCCTATGCCAGGGAGACACACAGTGACAGCACAGAAGGTAACAGTGTCCCTTTGGAACTCACCTCCATGGCCCCCCAGCACCCTGGGAAGCCCACGCAGACCCCCTTCTGCCATCCCTCCTATTTCCAAATCCCAGAATCCCAAAATCACAGAACAGTCCCTTCTGGAAGGGACCCAGAAAGATCAGTGAGTCCTACAGTGCTCAACATGAAGTAGTAAAGGATTTGGGAATGGAAAAGCAGCTCCTAGTAAAGGCTCTGCAAAATCCATGGGGAGGGAAGTAGATCTGGGGACATCAAAGATGAGATACAGGGACAGGAGGTCACTGTCCACACCCCAGCTCTGACAGAGCATTAAGGTGACACCATGCTTAGGCCTGAAAGGCCAAGGAGAGAAAACACCAAGCTCCAACTTCCCTGAAGCTGCCATGGCCCCAGCATCCCCACACCAGCAGGGGTGTCCCTGCCCCTCCCTGTCACCCCAATGGCAGACAGAGCCAGAGGGTGAGGAGGGTATGGCACAGACAGGGACAGGGCTGTTCACGGACCCTGCCCCGTGGACCCTTCTCTGCTCAGCTGGTTAAAACGACCCTTCTCCTTCTTCCCAAACAGGCGCCCGATGGAGGATTTGATCCCCTTCCTCTTGGAGCCCTTGTGCAAGGAGTCCTGGCTGCTGCTGGGATTGCTAGCCTGGTCCTCCAGTGAGCTGGGGATGGAAGAGAGAGAGGAAGAGCAAAGCCTTTAGGTTATTCTTGAGCAGGGCACATGGCAAACCCCAGCCCACCCATCCCACATGTGCCCCAGGTGTATCCTCAAACCAAGGGAGATGCCAAGGGTCTCCACTTACCTCCTGCCATCCTCCTGACTCAGAGCAGGGTGGCCCAGCTTCTCCAGCCGCAGTGTCCTGGGTGAGGAGGGCGGGGATGTCTCACACTTGATGGTGGTTTTGTCCTCCCGGCTCTCGTCCCGAACTGCGGGGGACTGAACAAGTGGAGAGGCCGTGAGGGTGGGAGGCCAGACCCCAGCTCCATCCTTGCCCTGCTGCCTGCCTCTCTCTTGCTCCATGGAGGCATGGCCAAAAGAGCCACCAGAGCCCTGCTGGGGCTTTGCCACGCTCCAGGAATGGCCTGAATGAGAGCTCTGGCAATGGTTCCAGATGCCCAAGCAGATGGGGAGGATGTGGCAGTATGGCTGAGATTCTAGGAATGGGGGGTGAGAGGATGCAGCCCCATGGTCCAGGTCAGGGTGTGGGGACAGAAGCTGCTGGCCCTCATCAGAGGGCTCTGAGGAGCACAGATGGGAATGTCCCAAGGACACCCTGTTGCCAGAGGGGACACAATGTTTGAGGACCCAGTGGCTTTCTGAACCTCCCCATGTCCTGCCAGACCCCCCAGGCTGCCAGTGGGAACATGTCCAAGCACCTTTCGGGATCCCCATGATCCTCCTGCTGAATCCCTGGGGTCCCCAGCTCCATCCCGCGCCTGCTGCACCCTGACCTGGTGTGGACAAAGCCAGGAGCAGGCTGGAAAAAGGGCTTGGACAAAAACCAACGGGATGGGAGCCACTCACTAGCAGTTTCCTCCGGTGCTTCCTCAAGTCGCTGGGCTGATTGCAAGGGGGAAAGCGAGAGAGACACAGAAAGGGGGGCAGTTAATGGAGCACCCCCCCAAGAGCAGTCCCGGGGCCAGGCTGCCAGCCTGGAGACAGAAACACGGGCACCCCATTGTCCCACACCCCGCCAGGCCCGTGTGGACACCGGGCATGGCTCCCACCTCACGGCCCCTCCCGGCTCCTCACCAACGTCATGATCCCCATGCGGTCCAGGTCCTGCGCCGCGCTGCGGGAGCTCAGCTTGGGCGTGGAGCGGCCACTGAGCGGGGGGGACGAGCTGGCCAGGGACAGGGCTGTCAGCGAGGTGGGGATGGAGGCCCTCTTGCACAGCTGGGTGAGGTTCAGGCCCTCCATGCTGCCGCTCGTGACCCGCGTCTCCAGCTCCTCTGCACGGAGCTCCGTGGACTCCTTCTCCTCCTGGATCATCCTGGGGGAGCAGCAGCACTCAGGGCTCCTGGCTCCCCGCCTTCCCAGGGACACAGGGCCTCTATCATGGGGAAGTGCACCTTGGTCCTGTGCTCAACCCCCAGCCTCCCAGAATGGCAACAAGATCCATCAGGATCCATAAAAACCTGAGCTGAGACACACCCTGATTCCTTTTAATATCCATGGAGGATATGAAATATGATTGATTGAAGTAATGACCCTCTGAGCCAGCACTGGTGCAGCTGAGAGACAAGGAGATTTGGCAGGAAGGACCAAGCCCTGTGGCTGGATGTCCTGGAGCCACTTCCCTGGCTGAAGACACATCAAGGCGCCAATTTTAGCCCAGCAGAGCCTACTGGCTATTTGTTGTCCCCCTGGAGCCATTTCTGCGCAAGGCAGTGCTGGGTTTTGGCCACGGTCATACCTGATCTCTTCGTTGATGGCATCCAGCTGCTCCTGAAGCATCATGGCCAATGTCTGGGCATCTGAGTGCCCACCAGGAGAGAGCACATCCATGGAGCTGAACAGCGTCTCACGGTCATCCTCGTCCACATCGGAGATGTCGGGGTCGCTGTCGAAGGCATGAGGCCCCGTGGCCAGGACCCCACCTGCCTGGGCCTGCTCCCAGTCCTGGGGAACAAGGGCCACAGTCCTACACAGCAATCCCACATCTCCAAAAGCCAGACTTGTGATCCCCATGCAGGAGTTCTATCTCAACGTAACCCGAATAAGAAACCCTTCCATGTTCCCCCATCAATGCACCAGAAGGAAACTGCCCCAAGTCTCCAGATGTGACCCCAATTCCAGGATGCAGGGCGGGAGCAGACCCTCACTCTGGGCTGCACAGGCTTTACCTTGGCTGGCTCCTCTCTCCGGGCACTGAATCGTCCCTTCTGTGCCCGGGGCAGCCCCGGGGCTGCTCCGAAGGGCTCGGCCGGGCCGTGGACCACAGCTCCCAGTGGGAAGCGCAGGTCGGTGGCACTGCCCATATGGGACCTGGGAAGAAAGAGTTCTGTGGGGGACATTGCTCTGTGCAGGACACCCTCACCCTCAGGCTGCTCCCCTTGCAGCCCCGGCTTCTTGGGACAGAGGAGAAGGAGCAGGAGGAAGAGAACACTGCAGGATGCCCATCCCAGCGATGTTTGCCGGCTTGGCATGAAAGGATGCAAAACCAGGCTCTGGAAAAAGGTGCCCCATTTCCCCACAGGGCAACTGGAAATGTACTCACAGAATCCCTCACAGAATCATTGAATCACAGAATATCCTGAGCTGGAAGGGACCTACAACAATCAAGTCCAGCTCCTGGCCCTGCACAGACCCCTCAACAATCCCACCCTGGGCATCCCTGGCAGCGCTGCCCAAACACTCCTGGAGCTCTGGCAGCCTTGGGGCCGTGCCCATTCCCTGGGGAGCCTGGGCAGTGCCAGCACCCTCTGGGGGAGAAACCTTCCCTGATATCTCCCCTGGCACAGCTCCAGCTGCTCCCTGGCTCCTGTCCCTGCTCACAGAGAGCAGAGATTGGAGCTGCCCCTTCTGAGGAATCTGCAGTCTCTGATGATCTCTGACCTCTGGAGACTCCCAACTTTCCCAGACTGTAAGAAGTTCAGCCCTGGGCCCTCCCCTGCTGCTCCCTCCCCCTTCTCTGTGCACCCATCAGGGCATCCAGCCAGTTCTGCCCCAAAGCCCCTGCACTGGGGCTGCTGTGGAGCCAGGGCTGAACAGGCCTCTCCTGCCCCTCCCTCTCCAAAGCAGCTGGAATGTCCCAACACAGCTCATTGTCTTCTCCATCTCCATGTACCCAGCAGGAGCCAGAGAGCTCTTGTCCTTTTCATGTTTATTCCAACATTTCATGAGAAATGCCCCGATGAGGGTCAGTCTCTTCTCCCAAGCAGTGAGTGACAGGATGAGGGGAAATGGCCTCAAGGGAAGGTTCAGGTTGGATACTGGGAAAAATTTCTTAATGGAAAGGGTGGTCAGGCCCCAGCATAGGCTGCCCAGGGCAGTGGTGGAGTTCCCACCCATGGAAGTGTTCAAAAAATGGTAGATGAGGCACTTTGTGATGTGATTTAGTGGATATGCTGGTATTTGGGTGAAGAAGGTTGGACTTGATGACCTTGGAGGACTCTTCCAACCTCAATGATTCTGTGATTACAGTGAATAAAATTCCACCTGAAACATCTTTCAGGTGTGAGGACATGAGCATTGTTGGGACCTCCCAGCAAGAACCAGCTGGGACTTGTTCACCCTCCTCCTCCTTGCCAGGGCTGGTGCATGGGCCAGGCCCTGGTGAGTCCCACACCAGGCAGAGCAAGGCAGCAGCTCGACAGGAGGGCATTTGGAGCCACTCATGGTGCTCATTCCATGTCTCCACTTTGCCCAGTTGCTCCTCTTGGCCCTGAAAACCCAACCATGGAGCTGAGCCAGGCACATTCCTGGGCACAGGGAGATTACTCCCCACATACAGTGCCACTGGAGACTCGAGGTTTGTTCAATTTAAGGTGAATTTAAGATGACAAAAGCAGCAGCCCGAGGCAGATGGTGGTTTTCCATCATGGTGGGCCTGGTTTGCAGGCCTGGATACAGAATCAGGTCAGGCCTGGAGGTCAGGCAGATACAGGCCTGGAGACAAAATCAGCGCCATGAGCAGCATGGCTGGAGCCTGGTGTGTCAGACAAAGGCACAAGTCAAGTTCCGGGGATTTCAGAGCTGATGACAAGCTGCTGCCCAGCTAAAACCAGATAAAAACACCTCAGACAAAAGCTGACATTTCAGCTGGGGGATCATTCTGCAATGCACGATTTCTGCTGATTTTTCACCTGAGAAATATAAAACATCACCAAATTGTTCATCCTGCTCTTACAGACCCATGCAAAGAGAACCCACACATGCTCCAGACTCTGCTCCAGCACTCAGCTCTCCTTCATCCTCACAGGCTCATCCTCACCCTCTCCATTTTTTCTCTCCACGACAGACACAGGGTCTCCAGGCCTTCTTCTCCTTTCTGCTGACAGGCCCAAGGCTGGTTACATCAGCTCCTCCCCATCTTTTCCAGCTTTGCTAAGAGGGGAATTTTCTTCACTGGTTGCTCCCACTGACTCCTTGCTGCCTTGAACCCACACTGAAAGTGCTCAGGTCAGGGTGTGGTGTCCCAGGTGGGGCCATTGTGCTGTCACCCTCCTTTACCACCTCCATTTTCCTGAAGCAGCTCTGGGTATCCTGGTCAGTGCTGGAGGCTGAGACCTGATGGACTCACCTCTGCTCCTGGTGCCCTGGGCTGGGATGTCCCCATATCCCAGCTGACTTTAAATGAAAGAGTGTGGGAGGACCATTGCATTGGAGACAGAGGGGCTTCATTCTCCTTTGCCTGCAACAGCTCCAAAGCGATTCCTCCTTCTGCCCCAGATGTGATTCCTTTTAATATCACATCTGGAGGAGGAGTCCAATGCGTTTGTAAGCCTTTCTTTTCAGGTTCGCAAGGAATGAAATGAAATTTCATTTCACACGCACCAAAGCTTGCCAAAATTCATCTCCTTTGAAGGACAAAACAGAAAAGAAGGACTTACAAACATTGATGGAGATACCATCAAAGAAATTGCAATTGAAGGAAAAAAAAAAGAAAATTGGGAAATTTTCTGACTACAAGAAAATGGACCGGGATTACATCAGGTGCAGTGCAAAGGACGAAAACAGGCCAAAACTAACCATCCCAGATGTTGCAAAAGCAGGGGGAAAAGTCAAGGAGGAAGACACAACCTGGAGGGGAAGATATGAGGGACATGGCATGGATACTTAAAAAAAAAATAATAATAAAAGAAAAAAATCTTCCCCAAAGTCAAAGCCATCAAAAGGCATGGCATGCCATCAAGGGCAGGGACCTGCACCAAAGATTGCCCTATTGGTCCCCATTGAAATCACAAGATTCGCTTTCCCTTCTGGAAAGGAAATTTCATTTTTTGGGTTTGCAAACCTATCCCCTGTACTCCACAGGGGAAAAGTCCTCTGGTGAATATCCAGCTTTCAGAGCAAAAGAAGTCCTAAGCCACTTGTGCAGAAAAACAAGAGCAAATTTGGGGCCATTCAGTTGGGCTGGGCTATTCTCAAGAGTCCATGTCCCACCCCAGGACAGATCCATGGTGGGACAGCACAGCTGGAGCTGACCCTGCCGTGAGGACCCTGCAGCCCAGCACTGGAGCTTGGAGCACCAGAAATACCCAGTGCCAGCACCACTCTGGGGCCCCCAAAGCAAACTGCCCCCAAAGCCAGGGGACACTTACCTGGTGTGCACACTCTCCACAAATGTCCCACTCCTGGTCTTGAGCTGATCCACCTCCAGCCTCAGCTTGTCGATCTCGTCAGACAAACGCCGCTGTTTGGGGGATGAGACAGGCAGGGCTTGGGTTTGCTCTGGAGAGCTGCCAGGTTTGGGGCCATCCACATCCTTGGCTATTGCCATGTTTACATTCCCTACCCCAGGTTTAACGCATCTTAGACACATCAGCAAAGAAAGAGCTCATGCAGGCAGAGGGAATGAGGGTGCTGGGGAGGGAGGATCAGGACAGACAGGCATAGGTGCTCAGGGAATGCTGCTTTGGGAGATGAAGGAAAACAGCTCCCACTTGGATGCTCTGCTTCTTCTCCAGACTGCACGTGTGTGCTCCCTTGGCAAGGGACTGGCAGTGAGGGACCCCTCAGCCAAACTTGCTGCTGGCCCTGTCCCTCCTGCTCCCAGTCCCATCCCCATGGGGAAGCTGTGCCCACATCCAGCGCTGGGAGATGCCAGGGGAGGCTGCAGATGGACAGGGAGGGAGGGGAGAAGGGATCTCCCAGGCACAGCAGGATCCAGTCTGGGGCACAAACAGGCCAAGCCAGGATGGGCAAAGTGCCAGCAGTGTCATGAGAGTCCCCGAGCTCTGCCCTGCCCAGACCTGAGCACCCATCGCTGGGAAGCACAAGGAATAAGCACATGCTCCCTGCAGGCAAGGGGAAAAGCAGCCCCCTGATCCCCCAAACCATGCATGAGACATGCAGCACATCCCAAAAGCTCCCATTGCTCCAAAAAGCCATGTCCCTGCAGCTTTCTAGCTAGGCCACTGAGGACAGATGGCTTCAGCACATTCATGCAGATGATGCTGAAGTGCCTCATCTGAGAGCAGGGTGTGAACACTGCGGGGTCCCTGCAAGCTGGGCACAGGGCACAGCACCCCCAGCCTGGGGAAGCCTCAGGGGCCAGGGGCTGTGGCTGCCTGAGCCCTCCTCCAGGCATGGGTGAAGCCAGCCTGGCCCCAGCACTGCACAGAGAATCAGGGATGGATGAGTGTGACAGAACGTGGATGGCAGGGAACTGACCCGGGGCTCTCTGGGGAGGGGTGGCAGCTTCCATCCAGCCACTGCATGGGTGAGTGTGTGGCCTCCTGCTGCTGGGTGCTCTGCTGCCCACAAACTGGGGCATTTTAGAAGAAGCAAGTGCCCCAAACTGGGGGTTGGGAGTGAGGCACTGCCATCACTGGGTCAGGTCCCTGCAGCCGCATTTACCTTGTCATGCTGGTGTTCCTCTATCTGCTTTTGGGTATTTTCCAGCTCTTGTAACAATGTATTCTTTAAGGAAAACCAAAAATAAAATAAAAGGGAACAAAAACAGGAAAGAAAAAGAGAGACCATTTAGGAAATGGCCACGTGGCCTCCCCGGAATGGCCAGTGTGGAATTCCTGTGTAGTGAACACCTGGAAAAGGCTCTCTGGGCTATTCCTCACCTGCCTGTGCACAGGTCTCTTCTGCAAAGCTCCTGCCTCTCAAGCAGGGTGGCCACAGCTCAACTCCTGCCCCACTCTGGGGCTGAGCATGGCCATGGAGGGCAATGAGGGACTTGGTGGACGGGGCTTGAAGATTAGGAAATATGTCTGAGAGAAGAACAACTCCTCGAGCAGCTAGATCAAAGGGAAAAATGTCCCTTACATCTGAGCTAGGGAGTAGGTAGGGGGGAAAGGAGATGTGCTTATAGAGTCACAGAATCATAGGATTGTTAAGATTGGAAAAGCCCTCTAAGATTGAGCCTAACCATTCCCCTCAGCACTGCTGTGTTCATAGCTAAACCATGACCCCAAGTGTCACATCCATGTTTTTGGAACACTTCCAGGGATGGTGACTCCACCACTCTCCTTGGCAGTCTATTCCAATGCTATAATTATTTCCTTGATTTTTTTTTTCCCCCTAATATCTGTCTAAACCTCCCCTGGAGAGTTTGTAACTACCTGAACCAGTGCTCATTTTTGGTAAGTGCTGGTAGCCAAACAGGATCATTTTTGTGCATGAAAGACGTGGATGAACCCTCAGGGTGGGCAAGTGCTGGCACCAGACTGGGGAGCAGGCAATGCCCTTCAAAACGTGTCACCACTCTGGTCCCTGTTGCTTGCTGGGGTGGGATTTGGACTCATCCCTGCAGGTTGGGTCCTGCTCTTTATCCAGAGAAATCTGCTGAATAACTGGACATGCTGGCATAGCCACATTTGGTTGAGGACAGGAGGAGCAGAGCAATGGGGTGGGGGGACAGAGCCAGCCCTGGGGGCATCAGTTGGGGGATGCACCTGTGTGCTGAGGGCAGGAACCCTGAGAGAGCTGAATCACCAAGGCCTAACCTCCCACTGGCACTCTGGATGGATGCTTGCTTGGAGCCAGCTGCTCCCAGTTAATTCCATTCACACTGAGGCAGCCACAGCTCCAGCCAGCTCCTCCCAGGAAACCCAGTCCCCAGGAGTCAGGTGGGAGATGTTCATGGACACTGCCCTGGCTTGGAGAAGGGAAATCAGTCTGCAGCTGGGGGCAGGGAAGTTTTAAAGTAGCACGTGGAGGGATGGGCACTGGGACAGGATGAACACTGCAATTTTTCCTGCAAAATGCAGCTGGGATTTGCTCTGACAGCTGGGCACAGGTGGCATCAGGGCTGCACCAGCAGAAACAGGGAGGTGAGGGAAAGGAGCAGGACAAATCCTGCAGCTGTGGGAGGTGGGAAGTGGTGGGGAGGGTGTCTCCCTGAGTGAGGTGACCAGAGCAGTTCCCTGTGCTCCACCAGCCCCAGCACAGCCATGTCTTGCACGTTACCATTTCTCCAGCCCTGCACAGACACTTCCAGCCCTGGGCCATGGCTGGATGAAGCACAGAGGGACTGCAGACCCCTCAAGCCCCAGAGGAGCCCTGCCCCAGGCAGTACCTTCTCCTCCAAGGCTGCCATCCTCTCCTTGAGGTGCAGCTGCAGCCGCTCGTTGCTCTCACTCAGCAGCCGATCCACGGTGTCCGAGAGCCGCTTGTTGTGCTCCTCGTTCATCTTCTCCCTCTGCCGCGCCTGGGACAGACACAGAGACACCTGTGTCACATCCACAGGGGCTCAGTGCCCTCCTGCCTTCCTGTGCCTGCTGCAGTGTCAGAGCTGGCCCACCAGGCCCAGTGTCTGGGGACAAACCCTGGTTGGACCCTCTGTGCTGGCCCTGCTGCCTCTGCCACCTCCCAGCCAGGGATGAAAAGGAGAGAAAAGGATTAAGGAGACCATGCCTGCCTGGCCCTCAAGAAAGCTTCTCCTGTGTGTCTGCCAGGGATACCCACACTGGGGGCACCTTCCAGACCCCACTGGACATGGAACCTCTGAATTTTCAAATATCTGTCTTAAGGCAAAACATCTGGGGGCTTCCCCAGGGCCACATCTGTAATGTCACCTGGGTGACCCGAGAAATGGGCTTCACAGCCTCCTGCAGGGACAGCCCAGCCCCAGCTGAGAAGCACATAAGCTGAAGAATGGACTGTGCAGCCCAGGGCACAGCAACTCAGCTTCCCTGCCCTTTTAATTCTGCTGATCCAGGCTCAGGGGAAGAACTGCTGAAGCCTCCCCTTCCACCCTTTGGGGTTCCAGCTTCCCCCAGGGAGTGATGCTGAGAGAGGAGTGGGGGTGGAATATTAACAGCAAGTCTTGGATGCCTGGGAGATGGGAAATCACAGCAGAGAGTGCCATGAGCTCTTGTGTGGCTCAAGTTTAAGTGGTCCCAGATGGGAAAGGATTAACCAGGCTGTTGTCCCAAGCTGCTCCCAAACTGCAATCCATGTGTGCTCAGGTACCCAGGCACCAAGGATCAGGACTTACCCTGGCCAGTTCCTGGTTCTTCTCCTCCAGCTGAGTCTCCAGCTGCCGGAGGTGCTCCTCGATGCTCCCGTGCCTCTCTTCTGCCTGGGAAAAGCAGAGCAGCCTTCTCGGATGGTGCTCCCAAAGCCAAGAGGGCCCTGCTGCATCCTGGTGTCCATCTCTGCATCTGAGTCCTTCCTGGCATGCAGGGCTCTCTCCCTCTGCCTGCATCCCTGCCAGGGCTCCCTGTGAGCCCAAACCGGCCCTGCTGGCATGGTGACAGGTACTGGAGGTGCTCTGTGAGAGCCTAAACACCATTCTAGAACCCAGGAAGGTCAGGGATGGCTGCATCCATTCCTCCCTCCAGGCCTGCCCCCTCCAAAATCCAGCCTGGTGCTTCCTCTTTCTCCTCATCTTAGAGTGGTCTCACCCCAGCCAAAGGGCATCCACATGGACAGGGCCATCCCTGCCTTGGAGAAAGGGGCTGAGCGAAGGGAGCAAACCTCTCATGTGCAGGACACATTGAGGTGTCCTTTAAAGGCAGTGCCTTGTCCCTGCAGCAGTGGGGGACAAGGGGACAGAGAGGCCACAGCTGGGAAGCAGAGTGGGATGCCTTAGGCTGCCAGGGGCTCCACAGCTGCAGGGGTGTCCTGGGTTGGCTGTATGATGCTTTTATCCCCAATCATCTTGTTCTGTTTATGCTGAATAGTAAGTTTTGCACCTTTAAGACATATTGCAGAGAGTGAAGGGGGGAGAGAAGTGCAGTTTTTTTTCCTCCAGACACTGCTGTCACTCCTCCACATTCCTCCTCCTGGACTGTTGTTGTCTGTGGATGGACAGACAGCGGGACAGAGCTCTTCTTTTGCTTTTCAGTTAGTTTAGCTAGCTGAGGCAAAGAAGTTCCCTGGACTGTGTTTTTTCCTTTTCTTTGGACCTCTTGACACTGCTCTGGACTGAACACCCAGGAGAGCACCGGCAGCTGCAGCTGTGGCCCACCGGGCCAGGCCTGGCCTGCAACAATTCCAGCACCAAGGGACTGATCAGAGACTGAGTGAGCTGCAACCCAAGGACAGGGTTTTCTCAGTTTGTCATCTCTTTTAGAGTGGCAAGGGGTCTCATTGTTTGATATTGTTTTGGTTTTATTGTTTAATAAACAGAGGTTTTTTTCCACCTTTCTCCAAGGAGGTATTTTTTCCTCCCGGACCAGCTGGGGGGAGGGGCCGATTGGATCTGCTTTTCCCACCGGAGCTCCTTTGGGGGATTCTTCCCCAAATTTGCTCTAAACCTGGACAAATACAAGGGGGCAGCCAGACCCAGCTCCTCCCCTGGTCCCAGCACTGCCCTCCCTCTCCGACCCCTGCCCTTCTTTCCAATCCCTGCCCTCCCTCTCTCATCCCTCCTCGATCCTTTTCCTCCTGTTCCCTCCGGTCTCTGCCGTCCCCAGCAGCTCCAGCCCGGCCCCAGCCCTGCCACTTGCCTTGGTGAGTGCAGCAATGCGCTGGGCCAGCTCTGCTTCCACCTCGGGCAGCGTCTCTGCCTTTCTCATTGTCTGCTGCAGCTTCTGCTCGGCCAGCTCCAGCAGCTCCTGCAGGTGCCGCGCCTTCTCCTCGCACTGCGGGACAGCAGGGTGTGTGCCACCCCAGCATGGCCCACCCAGCGCCCCTCCTGCCCCAGCCCTGGGCAAGGGGACACTCAGGGTCAGTACCTGGCGGTGCAAGGACTCCTTGTTGGCCAACTCATTCTCCAGTTTGTCGTTGAGGTCATGGATGGAGGTGGCCTCTCGCTGGGCTGCCAGGTACCGCTTCTCCAGCGTGGTGATCCTCTCCTCCATGTCCTCCTTCTGTGCCAGGGCCTGGGGAAGCGATGGGGTTGTCACATCCTGCTCTGTGACAGCATTTTGGGAATAGCAAGGCCATCTAGTTCCTCCGAGCCTGGGACACCCCGAGTCTAAGGGATGGGAAAACCCTCCTTGACATGGGGATGAGGGACAGCAGAATGGGACAGTGATGAAGGGAGACTCAAACAATCACAGGAAAACCTTCTAGAGAGGACACAGGTCACTGCCCCAGGTGTGCTGCACACCTGAGAGCCTGTCTGTAACCTCAGGGAAGTCCTGCTGATGGACTTGGGGACAATTTCCCAAAGGCAGTGGCCTCTTTTGGAGAACATCCTGCACATAACAGGAGTTCCAATCCCCTCCCAGCCCAGTGGACACAGAGTGAGGTCTCTGCCCTAGGCTGGGCAGTGCAAGGGGACAGGGACTCACTCACCTCTCTGAGGTCTCTCTGGTACTTGCTGCTCATCTCCTCAGATTTGATCAGATCCTTCCTGGCAGTGCCCAGATCCTCCTCCAGCTCGGCAACGCTGGCAGCCAAGGCAGAGATCCGTTCCTTGGCCTGGACCACTTCAAAATTCTGCTTCTCCAGGAGCTCCTGCAGCTCCACCACCCGCCCAGCCTCGTCGTCCGCGTGGACGGAGCCATTGGAGAGACGCTGCAAGGCACCAGAGGGAGGTGGATACTGGGATGCTCCAAAGCTCCCAGGCTGTGGCATTGCCTGCAGCTACTCAAAGTGGGAATGTAGCCCTGCAGGGACTCAGTGAAGGGGTGGAAGTGGAGATAGGGGGCTCTGAGACCTCCATCAACAGCCTCCACAAGCAAGGGATGGGGATGCTTACAGGAATGATGGAATAGGGGTGGCTGAGGGCTTACCAGAGCAGAGCATCTGGTGGAAGATGTCCCTGCCCATGGTGGGGGCTGGAACAAGATGGCCTTTAAGGTCTCCTCCCATACAAACCATTCTGTGATCGCTGGGAAGCAGAACCCCTTGGAGCACCCAAGCACAAATTCAGTGCACCCCCTCAGAAATGGCCTGCACCCACCAGGAAGGGCATTTCCCATGGGGCTGCACCCAGAGGAGAGGGAAAACAGCTTTCAGCACCCTGGAGCCAGCACCAGGGAGGTGGGAGAAATGACAGCCTCCCTGAGCAGGGTCAGAGCAGGGCTTTGCTGGGCTCTCACCTTCCATGGAAGTTTGGGTGCTGCTTCCTTGGGCTCCCTGTCCTCGCGCTCGCCTGCCGCCGGCTCCCGGGCAGAGCCCTGCTGCAGAGCTGCCACCTGCAGGGAACAGGGACCTGATCAGCACCGGGGACAGCGGGAGCTGAGGCACCAGCTCCCTGCCACAGTCCTGCTCGTGGCTGGGGTTCCAGAGGGAGCGGGTGAGGAACAGCCCTGAGCTGGCACTGCTGGGGTCACAGCTGGAATCCTGAGGCACCTCTGGGCCTCCCGGTCCAGGAAGACACTGAGGGGCTGGAGTGTGTTTAGGGAAGGGAATAGAACTGGGGAAGGGACTGGAGCACCAAGAGTGGTTGAGAGAGCTACAGGGGCTCAGCCTGGAGAAAGGGAGGCTCAGGGGGACCTCCTGGCTCTGCACAACTCCTGACAGGAGTGGGCAGCCGGGGCGGGGGGGGGGGGGCAGTCAGGCTCTGCTCCCAGGGAACAAAGGGACCCGACAAGAAGGAAGGGCCTCAAGCTATGCCAGGGGAGGGTCAGGTGGGACATCAGGAAAAAGCCTTTCCCTGAAAGGGTGGTCAGGCCCTGGCACAACTACCCAGGGCAGTGATGGAGTCACCATCACTGGAAGTGTTTGAAAAACAAGTGGATGTGAAACTTCACAATATTGCTCAGTGGGCATGGGAGTGTTTGGTCAAAGGTTGGAGGCTTTTCCAGATTTAATGATTCCATTATTCTAAGAGAGAGGAAGTCAGAGGTGCTGGGAAGGCTCAGTACTGAGGGAAGGTTTCCTGGTGAGCCCAGGGCTCCCTCCCAGCTCATTTTACTTGTTTACAGCCACACAGATTCTGAACCCAGTGCAGCAGGAGAAGGGGGTAAACACTGGCACTGTGTCCTGCTCTGATAGGGGAGGGTGGGGAATGGTCCCTGAAAGGAGAGGGGCCTGGGAGCCTGGGAAATACCATGAGATTTATCCTGGGAACTGGAATGAGGAGCAAAATTTGGCCAGCAGAGGCTGTAGAATGGCTCCTTCCTTTTGGGACTAGTGGCTGGGCACAAATTCCAGGAAGGGAAACAGAGTTCATGTCTCTTCAAGAACACTTTATCCCTGGAAGTGTCCAAGGCCAGGTTGGACAGAGCTTGGGGTAACCTGGGATAGTGGAAGGTGTCCCTGCCCATGGCAGGGGGTGGAATGAGATGAACTTTAAGGTTCCTTCCCACCCAAATGAGTCTGGGACTCTGAGATGACCATGGCTGGTGGTTGGGGACAGCAAAGTCCCAACCCCAGGACTCCAGCAGGGAAGAAGATGGGGGATGCAAGATGAGGTGCTTGAAGCAGTGTGGTTTGGGTCTCTGCCAAATCAGGGCAAATCCCACATCCCACCCTCAGCCCCCTGGAATGATTCAGATTCAGACTGTTTTTGTCAGTGACATGAATTCCAAACAGCAAACAACAGGGAAATGTCACCTGTGAGACAAACAGTTCTCAGAATCTTTCCAAGGTTTCCTTAAACACAGACAAACCTTCAATAAACAGCAATTTTAGAACAAAAGCCTTATAAAGAACCTGACCAAATGCAAATACCACATGAACTGCCCAAGGTAATTGGGAGCATCCCCAGCCCTGCAGGTGCCCAGGTACCCCTTACCTGCCGATGGGCATCCACGAGCTGCTCCTCCAGCGTGGCCACGCGCTCCAAGGCTGCTCGCAGGCGTTCCCTCACCTGCAGGTGAGTGAAACAATGGGAAAGGCTGTTATTGATCCAGGATGAGGGTGGCCAGGATTTAGGCATGCTCCCAGGCCTGTTTTTTAGGCTGACAGGCAGGCTCAGGTGGATCCACAGGTTCAGGATCATCCAGGCCATCACAGGGGGTTAAATTGTGTTGGAGAAAACAGGCTGGGTCAATTCTTGGAGCTCTATGGCCAGAACAGCCTGGAGAGGTCTCATACCAGAGGAAGGAGATGCTTGAGGTGAATGAATGAGGAGGAACAATGAAGACTGACCCAGGGTGTCAAATGCCACCACCCCCAGAGTGAGCTGGGAGAGTTCCCTGTCCCCAACAGCCTCAAACCCAGAGGATACACTGGGCAGCCCTAGCAGCTCCTCACTGCAGCTTTGGAATATCCAAGACTTTCCTGCTGAGTGCCCCCAGGTCACCTTAACAACACAAAGTAGCAGGGAGGGAGTGGAGGGGTGGGAGAAGGAACGCTGAGCAGGAGAGGTCCCAGCAGCTTTCCCACCTTCTCATCCAGCGCCTTGTGATGCTCAAAGAGTGACTTGAGTGCCTTGAGCACCTCAACCTCACTGGACACCCCAGATGGTGATTGGGCCTGCCGCTTGACCACGGTCATCCTGAGGGAGCGCTCATGCCGTGACACCAGGCATTCCAGGTGCTCCAGCAGGAGCTGCAGGGGGACGACAGAGGGGCTGTCACTGCCAGGAGGGGCCCAGCAGCCCCAGGGCTCCCACAGCGCCAGGGCTGGGGGGCTCCCAGCAGGGTCCCCAGGCTTACCCGGGTGTTGTTGCGCTCAGCTTTCAGCTCTGAGATCTCCTCCTCCCTCTCCAGGAGCTGCTCCCGGCAGGCGCTGAGCTCCCGCGTCAGCGTCGCAAACTCCTGCGGAGAGCAGCGACAGGGCATGGGGGAGTCAGCACTGCTGGACCTCCAGCACAGCGTTCCCATCCAAACCCAACCAGGGCAGCACTGAGGGAATGGGGAGAAACCAGTGGAGAGGCACAGCCAGGCCAGGAGGGGATTTATTCCTGGCTTCCCTCATGCTCTGGACAAGGAGAACACAGCAGCTCAAGATTTATTCCACTTGATGTCCGGTGGCACAAGAAGCTGTTCTACAGCTGCAGAGGTGGTCGATGGCATTGAAAGCATCCCAGTCAGGACCACCAGCACATTCCCATTCCCACTGTCCCCTGGATGCAGATCCCACCTTGGAGCATCCCATCAGGCTAGAACTCACTACAAAGCCACAACTAGTTAGGATGAGTCCCCTGGCCCTCAGCCAGCCTCTGCCATGGCCTCAGGACCTGGAATCATCCAAAACTTCCTTGCAAAAAAGAAGTTGCTGCCTCAGTCTAGCATGTGGAGCCTCAGTGAGCTGCATATGGGGCACCCCCAGGTCCCGAGTCCCAGCTGAGAGGGATGGGGCACAGCAGGAGACAGCCAGGTGCCACCAGCTCTTGCTGCTGCCACTGCTTCCTCCAGGAATGTAACAGCCAGCAAGGAAAAGCCAAGCCCAGAGCAATGCCAAAGGAATGCTGCACACCCAGCACATCCCTCAAGACAGAATGAAAGCCATAATCACACTTGTGGCTGTGTTGGAGGGAAAGCAAATTCACTTTGAAGTCCCTTGGATGCAGGAGGGTTCCCTTTCCCATAGGAAATGGAACCCAGGCACCTGGGTGAGCCCAGGAGCACCTCCCATTGCTCCCAGTGTCTCTTCAGTGGTGCCAGGCCTAAGTGAGGTTTTGCAGCTGGGATTTCTTAGGGTGAGAAATGCAAATGCAGGAACGTGCCATGAATTCACACCATGTTCAGTGTTGGAAAGAATTTTAAAAGGCAAAGGATTTCAGAAGGAGGCCAGAAGGATTTGATGGAGCATTAACAAACCAAATTTCAAGAGGGGGTTGAGAGCTGCTTTACAGCATGAAATTCTTTTTCACTTTAATTTTCAGGTTTACCAAATAAAACCCCTTCAAACCGAAGCAAAGCATTGAGGCTTAGGCTGAACCAAATGCTCTGCTCAGCTCCAAGAGAAACCTCCTGTGACAGCTGAAGCTCTGAGAAATCCTGAGCTTTTACATCTGCTTGCCCCAGCCAGGTTTTCCCTCTCCCTCCCCTCCCAAACCTGTCCCACTGCTGGGGTTTGTAGCCTGGGATTGGTGGGGATGGTGGAGCCAGTGGTGCGGTTGAGACCCCCACGGTGGGACGGGACCTGAGCAGGTTGCAGTGAGGGGAAAGAATCACTGATCCCACAAACAGCTGCTTTCCTGCCTGTCACCTGCCTTAGGCAGCTGCCACCCCACACCCCTGCTCCACATCCCTGCCCTGGCATTGCCCCAGGGCCTGACGTCCCCAGTTCCTTCCCAGACCCCTTCCTGCCCCATCCATTCCCCAGGGACCACTCCAGCCCTGCAGTTTTCCCTCTTCCCATCCCATCTTAGGGACCGCTCCAATCCTGGTCCCATCCCTTCCCCAGGGATCCCTCCAGCCCTGGGATCATCCTATCACCCTTCTCCCCACCAGTTCTCCCCCAGATCTGTCACAACACCCCAAACCTTGTCACTAACCTCTGCCATGCCCCATCCCATCCTTGCTCTGGGACCATCCCAGAGCCCCCAGCGCACAGGGAACCCTCGGCAGGCCCAGTTCCAGTGGGATCCTGCTGTGCCAGCCCAGCCCTTCCCGGAGCTGCGCCCTGCCCGGCGCTGGGACCACGGTGTGATCCCGATCCTGATCCTGTTACCAGTGTGATCCTGGTGCGATCCCAATCCTGATCCCAGTGTGATCCCGACCCCGATCCCGATCCTGATTCCAGTGTGATCCCGGTGTGATCCCAATCCCAGTGCGATCCTGATTCTGATCCCAGTGTGATCCCGACCCCGATCCTGACCCCAGTGTGATCCCAGTGTGATCCCAATCCTGATCCCAGTGCGATCCTGATCCCGATCCCGATCCTGATCCCAGTGTGATCCTGGTGTGATCCCGATCCCAGTGCAATCCTGATCCCAATCCCAATGCGATCCTGTTCCCAATCCCGATCCTGATCCCAATCCTGATCTCGGTGCGATCCTGATCCTGATCCCAGTGCGATCCCGACCCCGATCCCGATCCTGATCCTGATCCCAGTGTGATCCCAGTGCGATCCCGATCCCGGTGCAATCCTGATCCCAATCCCAGTGCAATCCCAATCCCAATCCCGGTGCGATCCCAATCCTGATCCCAGTGCAATTCTGATCCCAATCCCGGTGTGATCCTGATCCCAATCCCAGTGCGATCCTGATCCCGATCCCGATCCTGGTGCGATCCTGATCCCAGTGTGATCCCAGTGTGATCCCAGTGTGATCCTGATCCCGGTGTGATCCCGATCCCAATCCCAGTGCGATTCCAATCCCCATGAGATCCCGACCCCGATCCCGATCCCGATCCCGGCGGGCTCAGGGCATCAGCCCCGGCGCAGGCACACGTGCGCGTTCCGTGTGTTATGCAAGCGCTGCCAGCAGCTCCCGAGCATCCCTGCGGATTAGAGCTGGGCTGGGAATGCCGGCGAGCCGAAAGCAGCAGGAGATGTGCCAGAGAGGTGCCTATGCATCGCCACAGATTCAGGGATCTGCCACTCTCCTGGTCCCTCAACATGCTGAGAGACAGGCGGCAGGGCTCCAGGAGCTTGGGAAAAGCATCCTGGCACCGGGATGGCCCCAGGAATGGCTCCCAGCAGCCCAAGCTGAAAACGTGGGGGATGCATCAGCTCTGTGCTTTTCCAGCAGCAGGCCAGGACCCTGCGGACCCAAAGCCTCTCTTCTGCCCCGTGGCTGGAAGGGGACACTGGCTGTGGACACAGATGCTCTTCCCATGGGAGTGAACAGAGCAGGGCAGCACGGGATGGGTGGGACAAGGCATTGGAGGCAGCAAGAGGACAGGGATGGCCAGTGCTGGGGACAGAGATCAGCAGCACCCAGGGATGGATGACCAGTGCTGGGGACAGAGATCAGCAGCATCCAGCCTCCTCTCCTTGCATTCCCTCGCTGTGGTGGCCAGGCTGTACAGATGCTCCTGCAATCAGGATTTCATCCTGAAAGAGGGGATTAAAAGGGAGCAAATCCTCTGGAGAGAGGCAGTCCCTGCTGTGGGCAGCCCAAAGCACAGGCGGTCAGCAGGTCACAGCCAGGGTGTGCACAGCACGGAGCTGCCACCAGCCCTCCCCCAGGGCTGCTCCTCTCCCAGCCCTTCATCCCGACAGGAATGCTGCCTGCATCCTGTGCTCTGTGTCCCACATCCTGTGCCAGGCCTGGAGCACCCCATGGCAAATCAAAGAGCCCTCGGTCACTGTCCCCCCTCAGGGAAAGCTGCAAAAATGAACATTTACATCAAAAATAGCAACAGCCCTGCGGCGAGCCAGGCCAGCAGTGAGGTCAGCCAAGTACACAGGGCCTGAGTATGATGCCTAGGGAATAAAAAATAGGAATAAACCACTGCAGCTCCCGCTTGCAGCCACCTCCCTCAGCCCTGGCTGTGCCAGATGCCAATGTTGCCACCTTGCTCTGGGTCACTGGTGGGCACCAGGCACGCTGGGGACCATGACAAGCTGTCCCAGCTCATGGCTGCAGTGTTGCACTGTGGAGTGCAGCCTCCACCCCCATCCACAGGTGTGCCATGGCCCTCCATCCCAGCAAAGTGGAGATAAAGAGGATCCAGATGATTTTCCTCTGCCCTGGCCATGGCCAGGAGTCTCCCAGGCAAGGCAGAGGTGCCTGCCCAGCTCTGATAAGCTCGGCAACTAAGCAGGGATGCCTATAAACAGATTAGAAAGTGAAGGAGAGGTGCCTGATCTCCAGTCCAAGGGTGGAAAAACACAGCCTGGGAGTCCCCAGGAGCCCTGCAAGCCCAGCACTTCAGGAAGGGGCCAGTTTGGATTAAAATCAAACCTCCACTAAGTGACTGACGGGGCTTGGCCCCAAGTCCTGGGGTGAGAGGGAGAAGGATGGAGGGATGGAGCAAGATGGAGGCATGGAGCAGGATGGAGGCATGGAGCAGGATGGAGGGATGGAGCAGGATGGAGGCATGGAGCAGGATGGAGGGAAGGAGCAGGATGGAGGGAAGGAGCAGGGTGGAGGGATGGAGCAGGATGGAGCAGGATGGAGGGATGGAGGGATGGAGCAGGATGGAGGGAAGGAGCAGGGTGGAGGGATGGAGCAGGATGGAAGGAAGGAGCAGGGTGGAGGGATGGAGCAGGATAGAGGCATGGAGCAGGATGGAGGGATGGAGCAGGATGGAAGGATGGAGCAGGATGGAGGGAAGGAGCAGGATGAAAGGATGGAGCAGGATGGAGGGATGGAGCAGGATAGAGGCATGGAGCAGGATGGAGGGATGGAGCAGGATGGAAGGATGGAGCAGGATGGAAGGATGGAGCAGGATATAGAGATGCTGTTTTCAGAGCAGCAACAGCACCACACAAGCTGTTGAAGTGGGATGCTGTGGACTGGGACTCGGATCTTTTGTCAGCACCAGGCATGTTGGGGGTTTGGGGTTTTCCTCCTTGGCTGCATCAGGGGGGAAGGCACAGGGAGGAGCTGGAGGCAGGCCAGGAACCAGCAGCATGGAGATGGCTGGAAAAGCACAGAGAGGTTTAGGAAGCTTGGGGGGAGAAGGCTCCAAGGCCTGTAGCATGGGAAAGCTGGAATGCCAAAGTCCTCAGCCCAGGGCCCCCTCATGTCTCTCCCTGTGCCATCCGCAGCACAGACAGGGATGCAGCAGGATCACACCACAGGCAGAAAAATTCCCTGTTTATGGCAGGAGCACGGCTGCTGCTCCAAGGCACCAAGCCTGGGGACAAAGCAGCTCCAGCTGTAGGATTAACGGCATTTTAAAGCCCCTAATTGGAGAGATTGCTCCTGAGGGAGCGGCAGGGATGGGTGGGAAGGATGCGCTGCTGACTCGGCATGAGAGGGACAGTCCCATCCATTGTCTGCCCGTGTGGCAGCCCCACCACCCCACTTCTTCTCTCCCAGGAGTGGAGCAGAATGAAGAGGAAGCCCCAAATCAGAGATGAGGGGATAAACAGAACTCCAGCAGTTGTAGCATGGGATTACACAGATTAAATCCTGCTGGGTAAACCCAGGGCTTCGACCATCACCCACCCCCAGCGCTGGACACCAGCACCTCCCAGACCTCCTGGATACAACACCAGGGCTCTGCAAGAGCATCCATGGGGAATCAGTGTCCTCCCTTCAGCAGGATGTGTATTTCCACCTGGGATTGCTCAGGGAGGAGCACTGTGCAGCCAGGCAAGCAGGAATCCAACATCTCAACATCCTAGTTCTGTAGGAGTACAACCAGCTCCAACACAGCTGCCAGATCCCTCCATCCTTCCCAAAATCTGGAGATACTTTAAGGTCTTTCCCAGTGGGTGTCTTCCCCCACCTGGGGCTCCTGAGGTTCCCATTTACCTGCTGGTCTTTGCAAGTAAACTCGAGATATACTTTGAAGTTATATGTGATTGTTTGATGTCAGGATCTGCCCTGGCTCCTGGGGGACCTCCAGGTAGTTTGGGCAGTCTTAGGGGGTCGGCTCACCCCAAAAAGGCCAGCTCTCAGCTTTACAGGCAGCCCAAGAGGCAGCAAAGGTGCAGCAGAGCTCCATGGAAGGAGGAACTGCAGAAGGTCTGCATGGCCATGGGCAGCCCACAGTCCTCAGCCCTGCTGAAATCTGGGAGTGTGTTCTCCCCCTGACACAGATGGGGACAGGGACTCCTGCCAAACCCCTAAACCATGGCAGGACAGGGAGGAGCTCCATCCCACACAGGACCCTGAACTGGGAGCACATCTGGATGCACCAGGAGCCCTGAGTGTCACATCCCTGCCCCCAGGAGAAGCTGAGCTGGGGCTGGGCAGGAGGCAGTTGGGAGCAAAGCCAGGGCCTTGGGGGACTGCTGAGAGCACCCAGAACCTGCTCAGGGCTCGGTCCTCGGCCACCAATTCCCTGCAGAACAGGATGGCTGGAGCTGGAGCTTTCAGCCTGATTAAGTCACATTCAGCACTGCCACATGAATAAATAAATCATGTAAGAAGCATTAAGGCAGCTTAGTCGCCCCAGGAAATCGCCCTGGAGTTCTGCCTTTTGGGGGCTGAGGGATGCCCCCATGGATTGGGAGTGGAGATGTTCAGCCATGCAGCACAGGGAAGGGGGAATGGGAGCTACAGGCAGGAGCACGCCTGGAGCATCCCTGCAAAGGGGTTTGCCCTGGACAGGAACATTCCCTGCCTGCCCTGTGCCTGGATCTGCACCAGATGCACATTCCCAGCCTGTCCTTTTGGATCCCATGCCGACACAGCAGCATCCAGCTGCCACTATGCCCTGAGACGGTGCAGAGTGCCCTGTCCCCAGATGCCACCCATCCCAGCCACAGCAGGCAGTGCATCCCCAGCCTGGCTGCACCCAGGAGACACTACTGATGAGCCTCGGTGCCCAATCCTGCCCTCAAAGAAGGGGTCCTCCCAGAAATCCAGCTTGCATCCCATTCCTAATGGGGTCTGAGACACTTTTACCACTCTTAGCTAAAAGAGCTCACAGAGAAGGAGGAAGAGGATGGGACAGACCTATGGGATGCTCCCCAGTGCCCTGGGGAGAGACCCGAGCGTCCAGTCCCACTTACCTGGTACATGCACATGCTGGCATTAATCCCATTGGGCAGGTGAGCGCATCTGGATTTGCTTCCCGTGTTCATGCCGAGCCCTCATGTCCGGGGCAGAGCACGGGGGGCGCCGGAGCCCCCTGCCCGCAGGGGCCGGGAGGCAGCGGGAGCTCCGAGGGATTCCCATGGGCGCCGCCCCAGTCACAGCCCGGGCCGAGGGGCCAGGGCGGCCCCAGGCGGGCACGCAGCGGGCACAGCGCTGCCGGCCGCCCCGAGTGCTGACCCAGATTGCTCCGAGCACGCCCGAGGCTCCCAGGCCCGGCCCCGGAGCGGGAGCCGAGGCTAAATCCGCGCATCCCTTAATCCGGGATGCTGCTGGGGCGGGCAGAGCGGCAGGGTGACCCGGCTTGCTCTCTCAGAGCGGGGAGCAGAGGGAGCCAGCCCCCGGCACAGGGCGGTGGTGCTGAGGCTGGATGCACCCAACAGCTGGGTACGTCTCAGCAACTCTTTCAGGAAGGCAGACTCATCCATAGGGACCCCAGGAGCTCCTGGCAAGCACTGTTGGGTGCTTTGCTCTCAGCATCTTGGGCAGAGCCAGGACCAGCTGAGCTCTGCGTATGGAGCAGCTGTTCCCAAGCTGCTTTCCTCCATCCAGACAAGGCAGGGATGCAGAGAGCTGGCCAGCCAACAGCCCAATCTCTGTCCTAGCTCATGCCTCTAATTTTGACCCATTTCCCATCTCTCTAAGGTGCTCCAAACTCCAAAACCCAGGCAAGGAGGATCTCAGGTTTAAGCACTGCAGAGGTAGAACAGATGCAAACATTTGAAGCCTCCTGCTTCCTTTGGCTGTTGGGCTCCTCCCACACCATACCCACAATGGAGCAGAGCAACAGTCCCCCCAGATCCCTGTTACCCCAAGTCTGAGCCCTGGGACACTGTGCTATTTCAAAAGACACCACAGGGATGGTGGGCAGCTCAGACTCATCCTGCACAGCCCTGTGACACTGGATTCATTCACCTCATGCTCTTCTAGCCTGAGTATCTTTGTGGAAATCAAGACCAGGCCTCTGGAGTACCTGGAGAGGGTCCTGCAGGTGGAGGAACAAGGAGCAGAGCACCAGCAGAAGCCCCAAGGCAAGCCCTGACTCCCCAAGCCCTGGGCTGCTCACTGAGCACGGGCCTCTGGCAGCCTCGCTGTCCTCTGCTCCCTGAGATGTCACAGTCCCCACCCTGCACCAGCTCTGCCTCCAGTGTCCCCTCTCAGGACCAAGACTGAGACACAGAAGTCCCATTGCCCCACTGGGAAAGGAGGCTGATGGAAAGGAGCCCTCCTGGCAAGGGAAGGGGCAGCAGTGGGGCTGCTCTGCACAGTGGGGAAGGAGAGTGATTGATGAATGGTTAATGTCCCCATCTAAAGTGCCACGGTGGGCTCAGCACTTCCTGACATCCCAAGAAGTTGACCGGAGGCAGAAAGCCAGATCTGCTGCGCAAAATGAGCTATCTGCTCCCCAGGTGCTGTCCCCCAGCAGACTGACTGTCCCCAGAGGAAGCCTTGCTCTCTGTCTGTCCCCTGCCTTGCTCTCACCCTGGGGTGTCCTTGGGGAGGCTTTGCCCCCTCTCCAAATCCATTCCCCTGAGGACAGGGGCAGTGCACTCCTACCCCTCCTCAAAGACCAGCAAGGGTACAGAGGAGAAGAGGAGATGTCCCAGTTGGTTGTGGCTTGGCCTGAGAGAACCCACAGGATTTACTGCTGACATGAGGTGCAACACCCGCGGCAGCATCACCAAGCCAACCCCCCCAGGGCCATGAGCTGAACCCCACATCCAATCCCCCTGGTGAGCCTCAGGGACGGTGCCAGGGCAGGTCCTCACCTGCGGGAGGGCTGAGTTCAGCTGCCTCTGGAGCTGGTCCCGCTCCCGGAGCGTCTCCTGCAGGCGGCTCTGGGTGACCGCCAGCGTCTCGCGCGTCTCCCGCAGCGTGTCCAGCAGCTTGTCCCTCTCGTCCAGCATGTTCACCATCAGCTGCTCGAAGTCAGCGTCCGCCTCCGAGCCCTGGGGGGGCCCCAGCGGGTCCCCCTCGCTGATGGTGGGCATCACCTCACACATCATGGCTGGGCTGGGCTGGAGGAGGCTCCCGACGGGGCTGGGGGTGTGCTCAGCACAGTCACATCACTGCGGGCTCCCGGGGGCCAGGGGAGCCAGCACGGGAGGGGACAGGGGGGGTTCAAGGAGGGGGACTCCCCATCCCTTCCTCCTGTGGGCTAAGCAGCAGCTGGCATCACTCCAGCAGGGTGCAGGGATGTCCTGGGCACCAACAGGGTCCTCGCAGTCACCAGTGCCCCGCTCGCTGCTCGTCACTGCTGGCTCCTGCTGCCACCTCTGCTGGGTTCCGTGGGTCACCTCTGCTGGGTCCTGTGTGTCACCTCTGCTAGATCCTGTGTGCCACCTCTCTGGGTCCTGTGTGTCACCTCTCCTGGGTCCTGTGTGTCACCTCTCCTGGTCCCGTGTGTCACCTCTGCTGGGTCCTGTGTGCCACCTCCCTGATGCCTTTCCAAGGGGCTGCAGCGTCCGGGCTGTTCAGAAGGGGACAAAACGATCCCTGAGGATTTGTCCCAGTGGAGAGCCCAAGCCAGCACAGGGAGGGTCCAGGGAATGTCTAGGCTGCCTGGGCATGCTGAGGGGGGCTCTGGTGAGGATGGGCTGTTTTCCCTAAAGCTGGAGGAGGTGTCACTGTTGATGTGGAAGCGTGTCTCTGTTGAGCATCACAGTTCTTCACACACCCAGCAGTGACCTGTGGCAGAGCGGACAGAGATTAGATCAGATCCCTCCTGCTGGCCCCAGAATGCCCAGAGACCTGCCCAGCCCCCTCTGCCCCCCATCAAACCCTGGAGAGCTGCACCAGGTGGGCTCAGCACCCACAGGAATGGGCTGTGCCAGGTTGTACCTCCTGCACCCACTACCCCAAATCCAGGATGGTACCAAGCTGCAGGAAACAGCAACCCTGGCACCCAAATCCTGCAACTGTCCTTGGCATTCACATATCCTGGGCCAGGATCCCATGCCCTCTGTGGAACTCCTGGCTGCCCAAGGCCCCTGTGCCCCCACTGTTCCCCAGCCCCAGGGAATTTGCAGAAAATCAGGCTCCAGCTGAGTTTAGCCCAAACCTGGCAGGAAGTCATAGCAACAAATGAGTTGAATGATTGGATTAATGTTCCCCCCTCCTCTAGACAGATGTGCTGGGCCCAGCTGTTCAGTGGCAACTGAACTGCAGCACATCCTCCCTCGGTCAAACCTCTCCCATGGGATGAAGGCAGCAGCATCCCCAAATTCCTCCCCAAGCACCAGCACTACAGAGGAGAGGCTGGAGGGAAGAGGCAGAGCTGGCATTTGGGCAATATATAGGCTGGATTAAAGCATGGCTGGACCTGAGAACCCAGCCCAGGGCTGATGCTGGAGCCCACAGCCCCACCTTCCCTAAACCATGGTGGGGATTCACAGTCCTGTTGGGGAACTTCAGCCCTCTGCAGCCAGGTGAGGGTCCCCAGCAGCAAGGGTGAGTGTGACACTGCCACCCCAGCCACCATGGGGACCTGCCCAGCCCGGTCACCATCTGTGCCAGGGGACAAATCACGAACAGGGCTCAAGCTGAGCAGCAAAACACAACACGGGAGGCCCAGGGTGAGCAGTGCTGGTCTGGAGCTGCTTCTGGGGCTGGCCCCGCTCCAGTGTTAAACTTTGCAGATGAAATGCTCAAGGATAGGCCTGAATATTCTGAGTCTGAGGATGCATCTGAAGCTGTGGCTGCCCCATCCCTGGCAGTGTCCAAGGCCAGGTTGGACAGGGCTTGGAGCAACCTGGGAAGGTGGGAAGTGTCCCTGCCCAAGGCAGGGGTGGGACTGGATGGGCTTGAAGGTCCCTCCCACCCCAAACCAGCCTGGGATTCTGTGTCACTTCCCCTCCAAACTCTCCCCCACACACATGGATAAAAAGGACCTGCACACAGGCCTGGCCCAGAGCAGCCTGTTCTGGCCCTTTGGGCTGGATGAAAGCTCTTGTGCCCAACAGCTCAGGGGCACAGCAGGGACCTGCCCTGATGAAAGGTGACACTTGTGAGGAGGTGCCTTTGTCACACCAGACACTGCCAGGGCAGGGGAATCAGAACTCTGCTCTTTGGATGACATTGGCTCATCAGCTGAGGGGAAGTTTGACACAAAAAACTCTCTAAAAATAGAGAGGCTCTGGCAAAAGCAGCAGCCCCTCACTGTGCCTCCTGTGTGATGCTGAGCCAGCTTCAGGGGACAGAGGACAGAGCTGTTCCACAGGTGGCGTCCTCCCCTCCCTTCACAGGTTGGATCCTCAAGTGGGATAAAACCTGTTGTGGATATGTGACAGTGTCCTGAAGCTTTGAGGGGCCGTTGGGATGTGGATGACCAGGATAACTGTGGATTCATGGGATAATTGCACTGAGGACATCCCATCTGTCCCAGGGTGAGGTTATGATGCTTGTATCCCCAGTCATGTGTTCTGTTAATGCTGGATATTCTATTCTGTGCCTTCAACACTGGCTCTGAGAGCCAAGGTGGGGAGAAGAAGAAGAAGCACAGAGTTTGTTATCAGGGACTGGATTCACTCCTCCAGAGGCTGCTGGAACTCAGAACTCCACTGTGGTGTCTGGACCCTGACAGAGCAGAGCAGGGCCCTCCTTTGCTTTTCAGTTGGTTTAGCTGGCTGAGGCAGAGTTTTCCCTGGACTGTCTTTTGTCCTTTCCCTTTTCTTGGAACTGTTCAAACCTGCTCTGGACTGGGCCCTGGGGAGCACTGAGAGCTTGCACTTTGTGGCCATGGGGGCCTGCTCTGGGCAGCAGCCTTTCCCAGTGCCAGAGGGATTGATAACAGAGTGAGCATCAACGGGAGAGACTTTCTGAATATGTCGTCTCTTCAGAGCGGTGACTGAGTTTTGTCATCGGGTGTTGTTCATTTTTTGTGCTGGGGAGTGCTTTGCCCACTAAATAAACAGGTTCTCTCCACTTCTCTCAGAGGAATCCTTCCCAAACCAGTTGAGGGGTGGGGCTGTGTGGGTTTGCTCTCGGGGGGGGGGGGGGGCTTTTGGAGGCTTTCTTCCCAATTTGCCCTAAACCAAGGACACCATCCCAGCAGGATCCCACAAAAACAAGGCTGGTGGAGCAAAAGGCACAGAGTGAGGGACCATTCCAGCCCCTGCTCTCCTTGGGTTGAGTTGGACATGAGCCTCATCCCTGTAATTCAGCAGGGAAAATGCTTTCCAGTTCTACAGCCCCTAATGAACGGCCCCAGGGGTACCGACAGGCATGGGGCTCCCTGCCAGCCTTCCTGGGGTTAAGAGCTCCCAGAGTCCAGGGAGATTTAGGGCCAAGAAGAGCAGAACCCTGTCCTACCCCAGGCCTAAGCCCTGATAATTTGGGTGCAAAGCCTAAAGGAGGTGACTTGCATGGCCCCTCCTCTGCTGTGCCTCTGCCTGAGGGATGAGCATGAAGAGGGAACACCCAGGCTGGGCACAGCCTGGCAGCTCCTGAGCACGACCTGAATGGCAAAATGAGCCCCATGGGCATGGCCCAGCCAGCTGCTGGTGGGGAACTGGGAGAAATTAGCAGATGAATTAAGAGATATTAACCAAGGCACGGAGGGAAGAGCCCTGTAAGCCCTCAGGGAAGGGAAATGCTGCAGGGAATGACCAAGACATAAATCTGACCTGAGAGATGCTGGGATGGAAGTTTATCCTGGCTGCAAAGGAGAGACACCCTTACCATGAGGAGACTCTGCAGATGCCAATTCCAGCAGGGCCATGGCAGCCTCCCACCCCCCATGGGGCTGGACCCACACAGTGCAGCAAGAGGCACAGATTTACATCCAAGAGCTGATTTTCTTTCTGCTTCCCCCATGGTTGAGCTCGTGCACGAGTTGTTCTGGGGGGTTTTGTTTCACTGCAAACCTGCTCCTGCCCACAGTCACATCCTGTTATTCCTGTGTGCTTGTGCAGGGAGATGGGAAGATGAGCACAGTCAGTCCCTGAGCCTGGGGAGGGTGCTCACAGAATCACAGGGATCTCAGACAGCTGCTCCAGGGTGGACTCATCCCATTCCCCTGGTCCCCAAAAGCCTCTGTGCCCTGTCCCTGAGGATGCTCAGTGAAAACTCTCCTGGCCAAGGCAACGTTGGTGACCCCGAGCTTCTCTGTGCCCTGGGGGTGTCTGCACTGACTCGTCCTGGACCCCCAGGGACACCAACAGAGGTGTAAGGCAAACCCCTGCAGCTGGAGCAGCCCCATGAGCAGGGTGAGACCTCCCACCACCCCAGAGAGCAGCCAAAGCCCCCCTGGCCTGGCCTGAGAGCCCCAGACAGGTGGGGACAGCCAGCCCAGGGCTCTCTGTGCCTCCCAGGATGCTGTGGCACGCTGAGAATCCTTCTGCCAGAGGGTCCCTGGCAGGGAAATCCAGGGGCATGCTCTGCCACCTCTGAGTGTGGCTCTGGACACAATCCAGCCCGGTGTGCCCATCCTGGCTGGAACCATGGCAAAATCCAAGAGTGGAAAATTCCCTGCACTGCAGTGGGACCATCCACTTCCATGGACAGATACTGAGCTGCCTCCAGTATCCCCATCATGGATCCATTCCTCTAACAACCATAGGAGCTCTCCCACCCCATGAATCTGTGAGTGATCATTTCTGGATTCAGCCACTGCAGCTTTCACAGCAACACCATGAGTGCCAGGAGTGGCCCAGGCTCTGGGAAGGGCCAACACCCAGAGTCAGGGCAGATACAAAGGGTTTATTTGGGATGGCACAAGAAGGAGTCAGGACCAGGCTGGGTTTGATCCTTGCTGTATTCAAGGCCTGTGGAGCAGGGAGTGAGCTCAGTAAGCCACAGGCAGAGGTGAGTGTGCAGAGATGTGCACACAGGGCCAGGGATACAGCAACATTCATGCAGCAAGGATGTGCACACGAGCAGGAATGTGCAGAATGTTCCTTTCCAGGGTCAGCTCCCCTCATTTGTGTCCCACCTCAAACCTTGGGCTTTTCTCCATGCTCCACCTCACCCACTGCCAGGTGCCTCTCCCGTTCAGCCCAGCTGAGAGGGCACATCCAGGCTCTGTCCCTGCCCAGGAAAGCTCAGCAGCTCCCAGGCAAACCCGCACATGCCAACGGTCACTTTGAAGGACCTTGGGGACATCAGTGTGGGTGACAGCCCAGACACCCCCACACTCTGCTGTGACTGCAGCAGCAGTGAGGGCACACCCAGAGCAGCTCTGTGCTGCAGGAGGTCAGAGGGGCCTGAGCTCGCTCCCAATTAGTGCCTGTAAATCTCAACCTTTCACAGGTCTCTGGGAGAACTCCCTAAATGCTCCTGCCTGGCTTTAGAGGGCCTTAAGTGCTGGGATAATCATCGGGTAGAGGCTGCAAGGAGACAGCTGGGAGCTGAGCAAACACACACTGCACAGCTCGAGCCCTTGCTGGGTATTTTTAGTCCCGTGGGGCTGCCAGGCACAGGCTTGCTGGGAGCAGCTTTCTTGCCAGGGAAAACGTGCTTGCTTTACTATCCCTCCCCCCTCCACCCCAAAACGCTGCTTTCCCCACTTTTGGGGATGGAGAACAGCACCGTCACATGTTGCCTGCTCAGAGAGGGCACTTCCTCACAGATGTGGAGCAGCTGATGGGGAGCAGAAGGGGTTTTTGCCCTGGAGCTGATGATGTGCTCAGCCCAGCTCTGCAGTGAGTCAGGCTGCCCGTGGGATGCTGGGTCCCAGGGAGCACCCTGGCTTTCCCTTCCCAACAAGAGAGAGAAGCACCCACAGCTTTACCCACACACAGGGGATAGAGACAGCCTCGTGTTTCCTCTCTGAACAGCTCCACTCCCATCCCAGCCCTGACAAGAGGAAAAGCCTCGGTGGCTCTGTCAGCAGGACCATCACCCAGCAGGCAGCTGGCAAAGAGGGTTAATGCACTCCTTGGAGGCAACAAGCTCTCAGAGACTGATCATCCCATAAAAATGCCACTCTGATCTTTTCTGCTCCTGGAAAATCCTTCTCAACAGCCCAGCTTGGCCTTGGAAGCACAGAGTTGGGGTGGCAGAGCCCACACCAGCACCCCTCACTCCCAGCTCCCTGGCACAGGAACAGCCTCCCCTCTGCCCAGCTCGGGGTCCAGCACCCACAGTGACCTCCCACACTGACCCCTCTCTGCCAGATCCAGGAGGGAACAGAGTCTGGTGCCCTTTTGCTGCTGGTTTTACCTTTCAGGAACTTGTGACCCCAGGACAGGCTGCAAGTGTCACATCCTGGCATTCCCAGCAAGCTCATCCCAAACACTGCCCTGCAGGCAGAGCCACATCCCAGCACAAGTCCTGGCCACCCTCACTGCAGTCAGACACCACTTGGCAGCAGCCAGGACATGTTGAGACACCAACCCACCCTTGCCAACCCCAGGGAAGGTCAGTAGTGACCCTCTGAGCAGTGGGATGGCAGGTGGGAACCTCCTCACCATCCCTACCAAGTCACAGAGCCCATTTCTCCTACCCTCAGTGAGAGATGTGGTAATTAGAGGTTGGGAAAAGATACAGCCTCATCCCAGCATTTCTCCCAGGCCCCCTCATTTATTCCCAGGACACGTTGTGGCCCCTTGGGACCTGCAGTCCCCTGAGAGGGACAAGGAAGATGCAGCTTTCCATGGGGCCCGGATGGTAACAGCTCCTGAATCCCCTAATGCAGCCCTGCCACCAGCAGGGAACTGCACAGATGGTCCCTGGTGCTGCCAGGGGCTGCCCTGGCCAGGACACCAGGGATAACAAGGGAAATGAGGCATTCTGGCTGGAAATAAGGTGCCATTTTTCCAGCAGCACAGGATTGGATTCCTGTTCCAAAAGGTGAGATGGATTTGCTGAGATCGGGACTGGGAACGTGCTGCAGACCTGAGGAAACACACAGAGAGAGGCGCCTCCTCTCTCTCTCCTCTCTCCTGGAGTCCCCACACCTGCAGCAGTGTGTCCTTTGCCCCCAGTGGGACAATGTCCAACTTGAACCTTGTTGGAGATGCAGCAGTGCCAGAGCAGGACATTCAGGCAGCGTCTCCAGGGTTTGGAGCTGTCTCAGGTGTTGGGAAGCCCTGGGTGCCCCTAAAGAGTGGGGACAGGGGACATTGCAAGCAATAAAAGGCAGCTACTCCCAATATCTTACCTTAAAGGACACACTTCTGCCCCAAAGACTTGCTCCAAACCCAGGAAGCAGTTCCCACCTCAACCCTTGCTCACTCAAGTTGCTAAACCAGAGGAGAATCCACAAGGAAAAAGGTCCAGATCTGACAGTTTCTTTGCAGGGAGCAGTAAATGCTAGCATTGCACTGGTATTTATACTTCCCAGTGGGAGGGGAGGCATTACACACCACTTCCAGAGGGTATTTTCAGACAGCCACCTGCTCCTCATTGTGCAGAGACACAATTGTTCCTCAGCAAAACCTTGTCAGACGAGGAGCCAAAATCTGCGCCGGGCCCTGAGGGGAGGAGGGAGCTGAAGCCCTAGGGCTGGCACCCAAACACGGTCACACAGACACCCACAGGAATCCACAGGACTCTGTCACCTTGGGATGTGTTGTGGGGGTTGTGCTGGGGGTCCACACTCAAGTTTCCCTGTTTGCAAAGTGGGCCACGTGTCCTGCCCTGACCCCAGGGAAAGGAGGGACCTCAGGGTACCCCAAGGAGGACCACAGGTCTGAGGAGGTGCTGAAGGCCCCAGGATCCCATGGGCTGTGTGGAAGCACAGGGAGTGTTCTGGAGGAGCAGAGACTGTGGTGCTGGAACACGAGCTGGATTTCACTCTTTGGCACAGCTGCCCCAGTTGGCATGAGGGGTTCACCCGAACCAGCAAAAACACAAACCAAACTCCCAAATCCTGTAATCACACCCCACTCCAGTCACCTGCACCCAGCAGCATCACTGAAAGACAGGGCTGTGGAAATCCTGGAGAAATCTTAATTCCTTTGATGCACAAGAGGCTGGAAAACAACATGTGCTCTGGCAGGGAGGAGACAGATGCACCTGATCCATGAGATCAAGCTCACATTGCTCTTCCAGGATGTGGTCTGCACTCAGAGCCATCCATAGGGGCAAGGAGAAGTTTCAGCAGCCACCAAACCAACACAAAAAAGCCACAATTCCGGTTACAACCATTTCCTTTTCCAGTTGTTGCTCTGCTGTGTGTCATATGGCTCATCCATCCTTCTGTTCCATAAGTTTGCAACCAAACCCCCCGCCCTTTGCTCCGTTAGGCTGAAGTCACAGCCCTGTCTTTCAGTGATGCTGCTGGGTGCAGGTGACTGGAGTGGGGTGTGATTACAGGATTTGGGGTTTGGTTTGTGTTTTTGCTGGTTCGGGTGAACCCCTCATGCCAACTGAGGCAGCTGTGCCAGACTGAAATCCAGCTCGTGTTCCAACACCACAGTCTCTGCTCCTCCAGAACACTCCCTGTGCTTCCACACAGCCCATGGGATCCTGGGGCCTTCAGCACCTCTTCAGACCTGTGGTCCTCCTTGGAATACCCTGGTTGGAAGGGACCTCTGAAGATCATCTCATCCAACACCCTCTCAAGGCAGGGTCAGACCCCAAGCAGGTGCCACAGAGACATGTGCAGGTGAGTTTGGAATGTCTCCAGGGAGGGAGACCCCACACCCTCCCCAGGCAGCTGTTCTGGCTCTCTGGAGGAAGTTCTTCCTCGGATTGAGGTGTTGAAAGTCTTTGATTTCTGTCTCAAGGAAGGTTGCTTTAAACAGCAGCAGAAGGAAATGCATTCCCTAAAGAAGCAGCACCTCGAGGTGAAGCAGCCCCTGACTCTGCCAGGGAACACAGCCTGGGATCCACCCCAGCAATCAGGCTGGTTTCCAGCCCAAGGTGGATGCAGACTCCTCTGACAGGGAAGTGATCCCCAGCCATTGAGAGAAAATCCTGTGCTTGTCACAGAGGGAGCATCACTGCAAAGTCCCCTTACCTTTGGCAAAGTGAGGCCTTGTGCCTCAGTCTCCCCACGAGCAGGGCACAGCTTCAATGCTTGCCGAGACACAGAGGCATGGCTGGTGATTTTCCATGATTTCACTAGAGGTTTTGCCACGGGTACATCCCTCCCGCCCCCATGGCACTTCTGCTGAGGAGTTATCTCATCTGGGAGCCTGCCGGGCTGGAGCCGGGGCCTCCCCCTCGCTAGCGCGGCCGCTTTAGTCACACCCCGTGAGCACTTGTGGTGCTAATTTATTCAGCGCCAGGGAAGAGTCACCAGCTCCGAGGGGGGCTGGGGAAATCTGTGCCAGGGTGCGCCGGAGCCCTGACAAATGCTGTGGAGGGGCCTCTCCCCTCACCTGGCCCTGGCACCCACAACCGGCCCTGGCACCCACAGCCAGCCCCGGCACCCACAGCCAGGCCCGGCACCCACAGCCAGCCCTGGCACCCACAGCCAGCCCAGGGCACAGGGGAGGCTCTGCTTGCAGAGAAACCCCAGGCAAACCCCACGGGCCCCTGAGGAGCTGCCATGCCTGCTCTGCCCAAGATCCAGGGTTTCCCCTCCCCACCCATCCCACTGGAGTCTCTCCCACACCCTCAGCAGGCCCTCCCTGCCAGGAGTCTCAGCCGGGATAGCCAGTCCTGCACATCAGCTGCACATCTGCCCAATCCCAGGGTAAAATTCAGCCACCAAATCTGTGACTGGTGGAAAGGGAAAGGGGCTCAGTGAGCTCCCTGAGGCCCACAGGGAAATCCCACTCCCTGCCCTGCTTGAGCAGGTCTCCAGCGTTCTGCCACCACAGAATCATGGAATGGTTCACTTTGGAAAGGACCCTGAAAGCTCAACCAGTTCTACCCCTGTCCACAAGGCCAGGATGCTCCAAGCCCTGGCCAACCATCCCTCACCAGACTCTAAATTATGAGTGGGGTTGAGGAAGAGCCCAGGGAGGGAGTTTGGAGTCGGGGGAGAGGCAGATGGGGCTTACAGTGAAATTTGGGAAGACACAATGGAGAGAAGGGATGTGTCCAGTGCTACTGGCCTCAGGTTGGACCACAGCAGGCTCAGGAACATATCCCTGCACCACACTCTGGGGTTTTGCAGGCACCACAACCTGCAAGGGAACACCAATGGTCCTGGAGCACGACCTCGGCCCTGGGGAGGCCTCCAGAGCTCAGCAATTCACCACCAACCACCCCAGCACACAGAGACAACAGCAGCCAGACTGTGCCCCAAGTTCCCCTTGTGCTCCCCATGCCAATCCAGGCAGGCAATCCAGGCAGGGCTCCCCTCTCCTCCACCCTCCTGAAGCACAGAAGGTTTTAGTCCATCCTGCTCCAGAGGAGTGGTGACATCATGGCTTGGGCACTGGATGATCCCAAGCAGAGGCGGCTGGGATGGTTTCAGTAACTCAGGTGATGGGGACTGGGGAAGATTCCCCCTTGTGTTCATCCCTTCTGTTGCTCCTTGCCTGTGCCAAGGGGCTTTAGCAATTGCTTGATCCCTTTGCTGATAGCACAGCCAGTTCCTGAAGAGCTTTTGCCCAGAAGCAGTGGGACATCAGTTCTGGACACTCAGGCTTTGAGGATGAGCAGATCCAGCACTGGGACAGCTCTGCAACGTTTGGCAAGGAAACCTCACAGGATTTACCACAAGCATCTCCACTCCTACTGGGACATGTGGGTGCTCAGCTCCACATAGGACAAGGCACGACCATGGGGTTGAATCCCTACCTGACTGAATCCTCCTCCCAAGCCCTTCACACCATGGATAACCACACCCTCCCTTGCCAAGCCAGGCTCCTTTGGCACCGTGGCTGCTTTGGAGTGGGTGGATGAACCCCAGCAAGGAGCAGGCAGAGATGGAGATAAGCAGCCCCAGTCCAGGCTGGAATGGCCCTGGTGCTGTTCCCAGTGCCTGTGCAGGGAGGGCCCAGGGCACTGTCAGCTCCTAACATCACAGCCCTGACAGCCACAGGGCCTGGCAGGAGCAGCCAGGGAACAGCTGGGCACAGGGACATCACAGGGTGGCTGGGGCAAGGCTCAGGCACTGGAGCCCTGTCTGCTCTAAATCCACATCGAGCAGGGTCACATCTTCAACCCACACCCTTCAGGTGCAAAGTGAGCTCCCAAATGAGCCCCAGCCAATGCCCACCTGGCACACCTGGCACAGCCAAAGCCACAGTGCTGCAGGAGGGGCTCATCCTACTCCTGTCTGGCATTTTAAGCCTTGCTTCATGCAAGAAGGACTTTCTGGGAGAGTCTCTGCCCTGCACATCCCAACTCCTGACACAGTGGAGGATGTGCCCACTCATGGCACCAGCGAGGCGGAGGGCCTGGAGATGCTGTGCTTTAGAAGGAAAATTCAAGTTGTTCCTCTTTAGGAGAATTGTAGGATTAGCTCAGCCCTGATTAAGCATCAGAGGAACCACAAAAAGCACCTCAAAAATAGCCTGCCAAGGAAAAACTCCATCTGGAGCTCATTTCTCCTGGATGTAGGCCACAAGGAAGATATAAGGGATATAAAAGTTCAGTTCCCTCCAGAAATCCCAAGTACTGGAAAAGATCAGGAAGAATGAATCAAGGTTTGCATGAATGTGAAGAGCTGTGTTGGATCCAGCAGAGAGCTCTAAGCAGAGCCCCTGAGGGCATGGAATGAGCTGAGGGAGGGAGCAGAGGAATCACCATGTCCCACCACTGCTCTCCTCCTTTGGGGACTGGAGAAAACAGAAAGGGAAGCACCACCAAATTGATCCAGAAAGTGTGGGGAGTGTGGTGGTTTGCAGAGGGGTGGCAGCCCTCCCCCATGGCAGCAGAGCTCTCATCTGGGCACGTATCATCTCAGAATCCAGCACCAGGCACTAGTTCAACTCAATTTCTAACTAGCTCCCTCTCAAATGTCCATGGAGCCCAGCTAGTGCAGTGTCCTCGGTGTCCCCAGGGACTGCCCTGCCTGGCACAGGAGCCCCAGGAGCTCTGCCCTTGTCCTCCCTGTGCCACCCACAGGCTCTCATGGCCATCCCAGCTCACCCAAAGGGGAGCCCCAACCATGGCATCATCGAGCCTGACCCCTGCTTCCACCCATCACCCCCAAAGGGAACCCAAAAAACACTGAACCCATTTCACCCTTTGACCCAAAGCCCCTGGGAACAGCCCTCTGCCACCCCCAGTACTTTGGGGGTTCCTGCATACTGAGTTCACAGGATCCCAGACTGGTTTGGGGTGGAAGGGACCTTTAAACCCATCCTGTTCCACCCCCTGCCAAGGGACACCTTCCACTATCCCAGGTTGCTCCAATCCCTGTCCAACCCAGCCCCAGGAACAATCCCCTGAACCACCTCAGGAGGTCAAAGCAGGATTTGGCCAACCCATGAGACATCACCAGGAGAGGAGGGACACATCTGCAGCTCAGCAGGCTTTCAAAGGAATGAAATGTGGGTGATTACTCTGGTGCACCACTGGTGGGAAGAGTTGCGGGTGGGGTGGTTTCCCACTTGGTCCCCCTGTTTGCTCCTGTGGACACTCAAAAACATGGGGGCCTTAAAGTCCCTTGGGGGAGCAATGAAGGAAAGGGAACATCCCAATGCCTTGGAAAACATCTGCTGCCTGAGCTGAGGATGCTGTGGGCTCTCTGTTAAAAGCCAAGAGCACATCAAAGCTCACAAGGCAAAAGAACACAAGTGTGGCTGGGAATCTCTCTCCACACACAGCCCAAGAACAGCAGCTGAGCCAATGCTTTCCAGAGGGCTTAGTGACCATTTCTGAAGACAGCTTTAAATTTCTGGCTCTTTTACAGCACAGCTTTGGACCTTGCACACCCCTCACTGCCTGTTCCTGCAGATGTGGCAGCAGGCAGAGCCCAGCTCCAGCAGCACTGATGGGGGGTTCAGGAGGTTCAGGCAGAGCCCAGCTCCAGCAGCACTGGCTGAGGGTTCAGGGGGTTCAGGCAGAGCCCAGCTCCAGCAGCACTGATGGGGGGTTCAGGGGGTTCAGGCAGAGCCCAGCTCCAGCAGCACAGGCTGGGGGGGTTCAGGGGGTTCAGGCAGAGCCCAGCTCCAGCAGCACTGGCTGGGGGGTCAGGCCCTCCCTGAGCCCCAGCACTCAGCAGGGCCAGGCTGTGCTGCTGCAGAGCTGCAGCCCCCCAGGGCAGCACAGGCAGAAAAACCAGCATGTGTCAGGACTGGTGGGATGCTCACCCAAGCAGAAGTGGCTCCCTGCCCAGCCTCCTGTGCCCTCCTCCCACCTCCCCAAGTTCAGAGCTGCCTGCAGGCACCAGCCCACCTGAGGTGACCTTCACCTGTCGTGCTGATCCAGGGACATTCACTGAGTGATGCTCACATGTGAACACCTGATAGACAGAGCCCCTGACCTTGTCTCCTCTGGGTAAATGCACCAATTTATCTTCACCTTATCTTCACCAGCTCTGGTTTGGACAGCTACAATCACTTCCCTGCCACAATACAGCAATTCCAGGCCTCACCACCACGAGAGGACCTTCAGCCCATGCAGACACAACAGCAGCAGCTCCCTGGGAATGCACCCAGTGCAGGCACTCAGAAGGATGGAGTTTACCCTGCATCCAACTGGTATGTAACTGGAGGTGGGATTTTTGTGCCTTGCCTTTTGCAAAGTACTTGGCCCTGCTGAAGAACGTGGTGGACTCTGGGCTTGACAGGCAAAGCACTCCCAGAAGCTCTGGGAATGTACATTAACACCCACCCTGCAGGTTTCCCACCCTCATGGCACGGCATGAGGTGCTGTCCAAAGGCCCTTTCTCCCCTCCAACATCACAACCATAGGTGTTGGTCACCATCCTTCAGCTCAGCAGAGCCATCTTCACCTGCCTGGACCTGCTGAGAGCTGCCAGGGAGCTCCAGGGCTGGGCTCACACCGAGCAGTGCTCTGCATCCTTACAGGCCATACAGCCTCTCCAGGGTGCTCCCAACCCAGATAAGGAGTGAACCTGAACAGGATTCATCTCTCCCAACAGCCAAAGCCACCTTCCTCCCAGGCACTGGGTCCCTTTGGCACCTTTGCATGTCCATATCCTTCCATAGAGCAGGGATGGATCCAAGCCCACCTTGCTCCTTGCTCTCAGGGATTTCTGAAGAGCATCAGCCAGTTCTGAGGGCTGACATGAGACAAGGTGGAATCTGGTTCCTGAAGCTCAAGAACCAAACACTCTCCCAAACTGGGTCTCACCATCTCCTCTGCCCTTTGCAAAGCATGTGGCCTCCTCCAGCTGTATCTGGTCAGGGGAACATGGGACAGGGCAAGGCAAGAGGGTTTCTGGGTCAGTCTGAGTCTCCTGAGGGGAAACAGATGGATTTTCTGGTGGGGACTGATGCTGAAAAGCAATTACACATGAAGACATCCCCAACAGACTCTGCTCTGCTCTGGCCCAGAGCCCAAGTCATCCTGGGTTTGGATTTTAATTAGCCCCATTTTGGTATCTGCTCTCTCTTCCCTCCAGATAATGATTTAATTATTACAGACATGTCTTCAAATTAGCAGCTTCCTCAGTGGATTATTCAGATCTCCTCAATTACAGAGCCCAGCTCACCACCATCACAAGAGAGGCTGGAGAGAACAAAGGGAGCCCAAAATGCTTCCTGGAAAGAGGAACCATGAAGCACCTGTACAAGCAGGGGTCACTGCCAAGCCCTGTTCTGTTTATCCAGGTGTCTCTCACAGCTGGACAGGAAACCTTGCTCCAAACCATGCCCAAAGAGCTGCATCATTTGTGATCTGCCTTCCCACCAGGCCTTTGTGCTCAGCACAGCACAAGCAAGGTGAAAAGGACACGGGATGAGCTGGGGCCTGGAGCCACCTCTGTGCATCCCCCTCGACTGAGATCACACGTTTGGGGACCCCCCAGCAGAAGGGACCCTGTGGGGACCTGGTAAGGGCCCACTGCCAGACTGCAAGTGCCCTTGTGGTGGGAGTCACCCAGTAGCCTCCTCACCTTGGGAGGGACCACAAGGGAGCTGGGACCAGGGACCAGCAGGTGGGAATGGCAAATCCAGTCTCCTCCAGGAGTGGGACTGGGCAAGGGCCTGGGGCTAAGCCAGGCCTGGCTGAAGAGAAATCAGCAGAACAGGCTGCCAAAATAAACACCAGAGGTAAATGCAAAGTGAAGGAAGAGGGAAACCTTCAGAGAGCAGCTCCAGAGCAGATTTGGTGCCAAGGGGCAGGGGCTGACCTGCACAGGAGTCCCTACCTGAACTGCCAGGCAGACACGCTGCTCCCTCACAGTGAGGTGTGGGCAGAGCTTCTCCAGGCTGCATGAATTCCCTGCAAACTCTGCTCCCCAGCCTGGCACAGACTTACAGAATATTCTGAGCTGGAAGGGGTGATCCCTGTCCCCAGGCTGGGCTGGGACAGGAGGGGACACACACAAGAGGTGCCCCATCCCTTGCTGCAAAGGGCAACAGCTCCAAGGACACCCCAACAAGCCCCTTGGTCCTTTCCCACCGACACACCTGAGCTCCTGACTCCACACCGTGCTTCTCCCAGGACCCCCAAGATTTCCCTCACCAGTGCTGCTACAATACGCACATTACTGCCAAAGGAAGCAGATTTGTAGCAGCCACTAGGAAAGCTCTACTGCCTCTCCCTGCTGTAACATGGGCAGGAGCAGAAAATCTCCTCTGGCTCCCCTGTCACTGCAGTTTACACTCCAGCAGAGCAGCTTACAGCAGCTGCAGCTCCTGCTGCTGCAGGAAAAGCCCTCAAGCACAGCCACGTGTGAGTCTGCACCTGCAAACACAGCCTAGGCCTCCCAAATCTCAGGCTAACCCTGCATTTGTGAGGCTGGATCCTCCTCTGAATCCCTTCTTGAGCTCAGAAAAGCTGCTGTGCAGCACAAAGAGCCCAGTGCTGTGGCCTGTCATCCCAGCTCATGGGCTGGGGGATACAGCCCTGCTGTCCCTCATATTCCTGGCTGGATTCACAGCGCTGTTCTCTGGGCAATGAGCCCCAGCCCAGCCCCACTGGCCTTGTGCCCCACATCCCTCTGGGCTGTCCCCTGGCTCTGTCCTCTCCAACAACCATCACAAACCTTTGAACATTCCGAGCTCTCCACCCCATCAGAGACCAACACACTCAAGAGCAAGCAGGGGGAGAGTAAAGGCCACAATGGAACAAGGCTTTTGGTTTAATTTCCTTAAGAAACCAGGCTAAAGAAGACGGGAGTGGAAGTGACACATAAAAAAACCCAGAGATTTTCATTAACCCGATCAAACCTCCTGGAATATGATAACAGAGGCAATAACAGACACCTCCCCTCTGGCCAAGGACAAAGAAAGGCTTCCTAGTTATGAAGAAGATGAAGAAAATTGGAGTAGAGAAAAGGAAATGACTCAAAAATGGCTGAAATGTCAGCTGTTATTAAAAAGCCTTCACCTCGCGAGAAATAATGAGTGATGAGAGCAGGGATATGATGGGGAAAGCTGAACAGACAGAGAACAAGTGGGGGAGCAACCACCCGAGAATGGCTGTGAAAGCCACGCTGGTGACTACGGAGGTGGGCTGACCTCCAGAGCTGTGCCTGGGGTTACCTGTGAGGAATTTGGGGTCCTGAGAGGCCATGCCTGTCAGGAGGGTGACAGCAGCCCCGGGATGTTCCCCATCCCCGACGAGCGAGTCCCAAAGAGTGAAATCCCCCCGGATTTAGAAACATCCTTCCAGAGGCGCTGATCCCACCCTGTCACCTCTGCTGTGCCTGCCCGAGGACAGGAACAGGGACACTCCTGCGGTGCCACAGTATAGGGGATAGAATATAAGTAAATAAAGAGTTGCAGCTGGGTTAATTATTAAAGATTATGAGCAGGCCTGATTTTAACAGGCCACAGCTTCAGCTGATAATAAGAAGAGTGTTATAAAAGTGTGGATTGGTTGGTTGAGGGGAAGTGGAGTCAGCTGGCTATTGTGAGAAGGAAGAGTCAGCGCCTAGAGGAGCTGCCTATGAGAATCATCAAGGAGGTACGAAACTCTAGCAATATGGAACCTTTGCAATATAATGACAATAGAACCCTTGCAGTACAATAACAACACCACAGCACGACCGGGCACGCACAGCCGGTATCAGCCAGAGGGGACCCCCGTCCCTGTGAGCCCCGGGGCGGCCGCGGCCCCGCGCGGCCCCGGCGTGCCGGGAGGGAAGGAGGGCGGGCAGTGTCGGGGCTGTGTCACTGTCGCCGTCACGCAGCACTGCGGGACCGCCCGCTCTCGCTCCAGCCTCGGCAGCTCCATCCCCGCCGGAGCCGCGCTGTCCCCGCTCCCCTGGGGGGACACAAAGCCCGTCCTGCTCACCCCGCGATCCCTCCGGCATTGCCGCAGCCGTGCCGGGAATTGCGGAGCAGGAGCCGCTCGCATCCTCCTCTCCCGGCCTCCAGCGCCTCCCCGGAGCTGCGTGTGCGGACACGGCTCCATCCTCCCCGCAGAACCCCGGCCCAGCCCTGCTCTGCCCCGCATTCACAGCACGGTGTGCCCAGAGCCCTCCGAATCTGACAGGATTCACTTTTTGGGAAGCAAGAAGTGAGAGTCAAACCTCACACGTTTCCTCCCAGAGTAAGGTCGAGGGCAGCGGGGAGTTGGGAGCTGTGCCTGCACAGAGGTTGGACTTTTCCAAACCCAGACTTGTCACCTTCAGAGAAAAATACAGAGGCAGTAAAGCCATCCTGGTTGCCCCCATCACCTTCAGCATTCTCTTCCCACCACAAGTCTGGACCAGCTCTCCCCTGCCAGCCTGCTCTGGGTGCTGGTGTCATCAGCACCTGCCCTGGGCCTGGAAGTCCTCTCATATTTACAGTTTTGGGAACCACCAAGTGCACTCAGCAGCTGCATCAGAGTGATAAGCCTCACTCATGACAGAGGCAAAAGGAAATCATGAGGTCCCAGCGGCCTCAGGGACTGGTTAAACTGGGTGCTCACAAGCAGCTTCTGATCATGGTTTAGTGGCCACAATGGTATTAAGTCAAAAGTTGGACTTGATGATCTTGGAAGTCTTTTCCAACCTTAATGATTCTATCATTCAGGGATAAATGCTGCAAATTCTCACACTTTTGGGAGAACACATTCAGACAAATGTCCAGCTCAAGAGTGACCACACAGGAGCTGACCAATGTCACCCTCCTCTCCACCTGCACCAGGAGAAAAGAGAGAAAGCTCCAGGTGCAAGCAGCAGCATGGGAAGATTCTTCTGCTTCCTTCCCCATACCAGGATTTTGGCAGTTTGAGGCACCCCAGGGCAGTTCACGAGGAGTCAAGAGTCCTTGGAAGGAGACAGTCCAGGCACTGAGTGATGGAGGACCTGGCACACCTTGGTCTGACAGCTCATCCTGATGGGTCACTACATTTTTCCCCAGGGCAGTGACAGCCCCTCCCTGGCATCTCCAGTGGTTGGATTTCCTTTGAGTTGCAGTAGAGAAAGGAGGAAATCAAGCAGCCAGTGTCTGCTAGCTGCTGGGGCTGGTGACTGGTTTCCTCACTTTTCCAGCCTCAAAAATAAACATTATTTTCTTTGCAAGACTGGGGGAACTATCAGTGCCTGTGTCCATGGCCTGCCCACATTGCAGCAGGGTGTAGGGCTCCCAGGGAGCAGCCAGCCCTCTGAATGTGTTCCTTGAGCCCCTGCTCCTACACTGCTGGATTCCAGCTCCCTCAGGAACTTCCCAGCAGCAAACAGGGCAATCATATGGAGATGGAGACAGGAAAATCCAAATATCTTCAATCCAAGGTCTCCTAAAGAAACACATCCCTTTAGAGCATCACTGCTGTGCTGAACTTCAGTTTGCACATCCATCACACCCAGCTCTGATCCCAAATCCCTGTCAGTGCCACAAAGTCAGTTTGTCACTTCCCCCCAAGATCACAGCACGTGATCAGACCTTGGCTCCATTCTTAGTTCAAGTGATGAGCTCTCCCTGCTCCACCACAAGCTAGCGGGGTCAGGAGGCTGAAAGCTGCTGGAGACAAGAGCCTGCTGCCTGCACACCAGTCTGCCCAGTGCTCTGTGTGAACTGGAAACACCAGCAAGCCCTCTGCATTCACCCACTGAACAGAGACTTGGCTCTCAAAGCAAAACACCACCAGTTGGCCACCTTTTCTGTATCCCACATCTCAAAGCCAGATGTGAAAAGGTAAATTGTTTATTTACAAAGAGAATGGAACAGATTCATAGGACACACACACAGAGTTAACAGAGGGTTTTGAGGGTATTTTGCTTGATGCTACATGAAGTCCCCAAAACTCATCCTTTCCTCAGTAAGATGAGCCCTCAGTGGCCACCAGGAAGGTGCCATCATTTCCCTCCTAGACCCCACACCCTTAATCAGGAACACACCTCATAGCACGGACAGTAAAGGTAATAAATGTTCATTTACCCCCCAAATTGATCTGGGGGTAAATGCAGCTGCTGCATTACCTCAAGGCCACATCTGGAGGGCAGAGTGTGACCCTTGGGACGCAGCAGATGTCCTGCACCGAGCCCTGAGCAGGATCTCAGGCAGGAATGGAGGCTGTGCAGTAGCCAAGGCATTGGAGAATTCAAGCCTGGTATTCAATACCTCCTGGTATTTTTAGGCAGCAGGAGGACGTGTGGGAGAGCTCTCCCCGTGCAGGCTGATGCCATTTGCTGCAGGGCACTCAGAATGAGATTTATTGACAACGTGTGATTTGAAAGCGACACCGGCGCTCCCAGAGAGCCAGGCACTGCTCAGCAGTGCTGGGGCTCATGGCAGCCTCAGTTTGGGAGACAAAATTTCTCTATAAATGTGTAAACATGAAGGACACATGTAACAAAAGTAATTTCTGCTTGCAGGGATGCTCTGGCTGCCAACTCCAAAAATGGCCACTGTGAAAGTCTGCTAACTAAACTAACTAGAAGCAGATGATCAAAAGCAGGAAAAAATGCTCTTTTTTTTTAATATGGCAGCCCAAAGTGTTGGCTGCAATCAAGTGATTATCACCCAGGTTTTGATGCTGGGGAGAAGATTCTCTCTCCATCAAACACAAGCTGCTCTCTGGGTGGCACATCTGGATGTCAGACAGATAACAGCAGCAAAGCAAACCCTTTCTGGATTTGGGATCAAAGGCAAGACAGCTCAGGTCAGGAGAGATGAGCCTTCTGGTTCTAATTAAAACCTGATGGGTTAAAATGAGCAAAGCCATGTTACTGAGCACATGGAGAGCCCAAGCCCCTGGAAGGGGTCTGGGAGGAAGCTCTTGCAAGGACCCCAGACTCCACCCCATGTCCCAGTAAAGGCACATCTGCTTCCAGGTGCTGTGTTGCTGGGGAGGACCAGGGACAGCAGCTCTCCACAGGCACAGGGGAATCTCCAGAACTTCCACCCATCCACTCTCTAACACAGCCAGGTTTTCCAAGCAGCAAAGCTTGAAAATTTGGGTTGGTCAACAACCCTATGGATCCTTCAGAGGCTTTGGTTTTCTGCTCCTCTACCCCCACATGGCCTCCTCAACCCCCCCCAGCCTGCCTTGGCTCAAACTGCTGGCAGATACAGCCCTGGCTGCAGGAGATGTGGGGATTGGGTCTCCTTTGCCCACCCAGCAGTACATCCAGGCTGGACATTGCCTTCACTGATGCTCCAGTCCTACAGCAACCTGGAGGGACAGGACCTCTGCTGCTGCCAGCATCTCTGCACAGGGACACAGCCAAGAGTGATTCCATCCTCAGCCAGATGGGAGACATGTCACCAGCACGCCAGGATGGCAAAGGCTGCAGCAGCACTACATCCCAGTGATTCCCACCCTAGCAGATCCCAATCCACAGCCAGAAACCAGCTGTGGCCACACCAGAATGCCCAAGAGAAACATTCTCTTCTGCAGCTACAGGAGAAAAGCAGGATTTGGCTGTGCCACCTTCACACTTCACTCCCACCACCCCTTCTCAAGAGTAGGAGCTCAGCTTCACAGCATGCCAGGGAAAGCAAACACAGGAGGGAAAAATCCAGGAGCACCAGAGCCACTACAGCCTGCAGAGAAACCATCCCAGACACCAGGGCCCTTCCTGAGCCTCAAAACAACACCATGCCCCAAGGAGCCCTGACACAACTCCCTGCACTCCCCAAATCCAGGTGTCACCCTGGGTACTGCTCAGGATGGAGCAGGAGCTGGGAGGCACAGAGCCTTCCACCACCCCAGGACAGAGCCCATGTCCCCTGGATCTGGCCGTATCTGAGGACCCTGAGTGGGCTCACAGGACACAGACGGTCCACGGTGTCTCCTGAAAGCTCCATCCACAAACAGGAATGTCATCCCCCAATGTCTCCCAGGGAAACCACACCTACACACGGCACTTGGTGTTATGTGGGGCAGTGTGGGACCAGAATAACTCCTCTCCTGGCTGATCGGTGTGTGAATAAATCAGCCACAGCCAAAAATAACCTCTGGACATTTTTTGACTCCTTCCTGGAAAACAGTTTGGGGCTGCTGCTTGAAAGAAGCCCAGATCTACTTAGTTACAGCTGCCAGACACTGAATTACAGGGCAGATTAAGTGGATTATGGATTTTGTGCAAGCGCATCTTTCCCCTCTGTGCCCGCAGCCCCTGGCACTGGGAATGCCTGCATGGGGAGCAGTTCTGGGCACTACCACCAAGCCTATTTAACTCATGATCCAGAGCCATCAGCTTTATGACACCTGTGTTAATGCCCAGCGAGCCTATAAACACCTTCCCAACTCTGGAACCAGAAAGGCCAGGCTTTGGCAGAAGAAAATCCATGTGAGGATGCTCTGCACTGTTGAGACTCTGAAAAGGTGAGAGTTGGGCTGGGGCCAGACATCCCCTTCTCCCAGGCTCCAGATATCCCATGTTCAGCCCAACTCCCTCCTCTGGGCTATGGACCCCTGGGTAGAGTGTTTGCCCTGTGCCAGCACATCACATCATGATGTGGCCAGGAGGGAATTTGGAATTGCAGAGAAAATTCCACCAGGAAAGGATGGAAATGAGAAGTTTAAATGCATGCACCTGCCGTGTGGGCAGCAATTCTCTGGAAGGCAGGATGTGGAGTCTAGGCAGGAGGAGCTTCCTTCCTTCCTTCCTTCCTTCTTTCCTTCCTTCCTTCCTTCCTTCCTTCCTTCCTTCCTTCCTTCCTTCCTTCCTTCCTTCCTTCCTTCCTTCCGCCACTTCCTTCCTTCCGCCACTTCCTTCCTTCCGCCACTTCCTTCCGCCACTTCCTTCCGCCACTTCCTTCCGCCACTTCCTTCCGCCACTTCCTTCCTTCCGCCACTTCCTTCCTTCCGCCACTTCCTTCCTTCCTTCCTTCCTTCCTTCCTTCCTTCCTTCCTTCCTTCCTTCCTTCCTTCCTTCCGCCACTTCCTTCCTTCCGCCACTTCCTTCCTTCCGCCACTTCCTTCCTTCCTTCCTTCCTTCCTTCCTTCCTTCCTTCCTTCCTTCCTTCCTTCCTTCCTTCCTTCCTTCCTTCCTTCCTTCCGCCACTTCCTTCCTTCCGCCACTTCCTTCCTTCCTTCCTTCCTTCCTTCCTTCCTTCCTTCCTTCCTTCCTTCCTTCCTTCCTTCCTTCCTTCCTTCCTTCCTTCCTTCCTTCCTTCCTTCCTTCCTCCCTCCCTCCCTCCCTCCCTCCCTCCCTCCCTTCCCTCCCTCCCTTCCCTCCCATCCCTGCGCCCGCTATTTAAAGCTCTGGCCCCGCTGCCACCGCCTCAGCGCCCCGCGGAGGAGCTGCCCGCGCTCCCAGCACGGCTCTGCCTCCGGACCAGCCACACCAGGGGCTGCACACGGCAGGAGCTGCAGGGAGAGGCTCCATGCAGCAAAAACCACCGGGAGCTGCCCTCTCCTGGACACGGACAGGAGGATGGGGAAACGAGCTCTCATCTGCCACTTGTTTTCTTCTTTTTTCATGTTTGGATGCAATTAAAGGCAGGCACCCAGCCGGCGCCTCCTCGTGCTTGCTAAGAGAAGCATGGCAGGAACTGAAAACCAGGAGCAGAAAAAAAAATAATCTGCATTTCAGATAAATTCCAGCCTTGTCAGTCCTGCAGGATTACAGAGCTGGAGACAGCGACCCACGAGCTGCTTAAAACATCAGGGTGAAGATTCAGCTAAGGAAGGGCAACGTGGAGGACACAGGGTCAGTCCCCTCCTGGCCAGTGGCTTTTGGAGAAGGTTTAACATCCAGCTCCCAAACCCTTCTGTGGGATGGGAATCACTGCACTGCCAGGGCTGCCCAGGGCCGAGGGGCAGCAAATTTTGCACAAAAATGAGAGAGATGAGCAGATACTTCATTCATAAAACCACAGAATCACAGCATGGCTTGGGCTGGAAGGGACCTTAAAGCTCAGCTCATTCCAACCCCCTGCCATGGGCAGGGACACCTCCTACTAACCCCTACTAACCAAGCCCTGTCCAGTCTGGACATGGACACTTCCAGGGATTGAGAGGCAGCCACAGCTTCTCTGGGGAACCAGGAGGTGTGCCAGGGCCTCCCCACCCTCACAGGGAGGAATTCTTTCCCAATATCTAATCTAAACCTCTCTTCTTTCAGTGTGAACCCTCTTGTCCTGTCACTCCATTTCCTTATGCAGAGTCCCTCTCCAGCTCCCTTGCAGCCCCTTCACACCATGGACAGGGATCTGGGGTCTCCACACAACCTCCTCCTCTCCAGGCTGAACTGCCCTCAGGGCATCCTCACCCTACAAATGAACTCAAGGCTTTTACCCTGTCCCCACAAGGGTTTCAACCTGCTTGACCACATAGCAAACAGAAATAAAATCCAATTATATCTGCACAACTTTTTTTAGCAAAGAGCCTGGAATAATTTCCCACAACTTCTGCTCCAGATGGGCCCAAGTACTGACTTGTCCCCCAACACTGCAGTTGTTCCATGTGATATTTTCCCTCCTCCCTCCTAAATGCCAGCCCGTGTGAGCACACCCACACGGGCACCCACCTCCAAGCCTTTCGTCTGCTCAGAGAGGAGGCCTTGAAGCACTGAAAACTCCCAACCATATCCCCCAGGAGCCTGGCCAAGGCTTGGACCCACCTGCAGGGCCCACGGCAGAGCCCTCAGCCTGGGGCAGGTTTGTCATCCCACACCTGGTGCTTGGAAGATCCCAGAAATCCTCTGTAAGGAAGGTGCTGTCATTGTGTCATTCACACCTCTCTGGGAGGGCAGCTGGGCAATGGATCCAACAACCTTCTCCTCCAGTTAATACTCAGAGACCTCACAGCTCAGTTTTGGGAGCCATCTGGGAAACCTCTGGCTAACCAAAGCATTCTTTAGGAGGAAATTAATTGTGAATTAAGGTTTCAAGGTTAGAGAAAGAATACAGTATCTTTCTGGTTTGCTGGAAACCCTGAAATGGCACTCCCCAGGCAGAGGATGGACACTCATGTCAACGTCTCTCCACGTGCCCAGAGTGGAGCCCTCCAGAGGTAGTTGGGCCCCAATTTGAGTTCAGCTCCCTCTGAGGCTCCAAGAACATCTCTCTCAGCTCCAGTGTGAAATTCCAGCTCCAGCACAGTGTCAGGCTCTTTCCCAGCACTGATTCAGGACCTCCACATCCTCATCCAGCACAGTGGGACCCACCAACTCAGCCTCACTCAGCCTCCTCCTCATCCCTGTCCTCATTCCCAGCCCCCAGTGGGAGCTGCCCCAAAGGACAAGACTTGCAAAAGTGTCCCTCCAAAGATGCAGATGAGAAGGGTTTCGGTGGGGGTTTTAGCCCTGGTGTCTCCTGAGACAGCTGAGACAGGCAGGAACCCAAATCTCCAGCTGTCCAGTCCCTCTGCATCTGCACTGGAGCTGCTGCCAAGCTCAGCTGGACCAGGACAGAGCAAGAGCCACTCACCACAGAGACACAAAGCTGCACAGGGATGAGATGTTTAATCCCACACCTGCCAAGCTGGCCACTCCAGAAAGCTGGATCTGTCCATCAGTCCCACCACTGGTGTCTCAGGAACCAGCCAGTCCAGAGGCACCCCTGCCCTCCTGCTGGTGACACTGGTCCCAGCCTCTGGGCTGACTCCTGGGAAAGAGCTGCAGGAGGAGCAAGCACTGAAGCTGGGAAGGCACCTGAGCACCACAGGGTGCCAGGGATGTGGCAGCAGGGACCTGTGCTGATGGCTCCTTGACAAATCTCCAGGGAAGTCCCTGGTGATCAGTGCTGTTCCCCAAGGAGCACATGCAGGGAGCAGCACACCGTGAAGGCCCCAAGAGCACAGGTACCTGAGGCTCTCAGACTGATCATCAGAGACACAAAGACACGCAAATTTCCACATCCTGCTGTGTGGGCGGCACCACAACCAAGAAACTCCCAAACCACACAGGCACATTCATCCAGGTCCCAAACTCTAGCTCACGCTTGCCTCTGGACCAGCTCCTGCTCACACAGTGGCTTGGTGGTATTAAACCCACCAGGAGAACCTCATTCCAGCATCCAGCAGATGGTGGCAAATGAGCTAAAATGAACACTTTGCCAATCCTGACTTGGCCAAAACCAGGGCCTCCCCAGAAGGGTTTGCACAGCTTTAACAAAACCCAGTTCCCTAAGCCAATTGCTGCTCTAATGATGCAATTGAGGGGATAAACAAGCCCTTCAAGGCTGGTTATTCAGGAGCAAACAGTGCTGTCTGGAGGCAGCTTGCAGCAGCCCTGTGAACAGAGCTAACAGAGGCTGGGAAGCAGTGTGGGCACAGCTGGAGCTGGCCAAGCTCTGCTGGCCGGGCCGAGCACGCAGGCCAATGTTTAGGCTGAACCAGATCCATGAGCATCTTCCCAATTCTGAGCTGGCCCTGCTTGGAAGGCATTCACCTGGTGCTGAGCTCCAGGAGTGTGTGTGTGGCAGCATCCCCACGAGCCAGTGCAGCCCTGAGCTCGGAGCCAGGCAGATAGTGGGGCTGACACAGAGCTCAGCACTGAGTGGATGCTCCAGGGCTGCAGGCAGCAGGGAGGAAGGCAGGAGGAGACAGCACTGGGAAATCAGAGGACTGGGAGAAGGCCATGGGAGGACGAGGCTCACCCGCATTCCTGCCTTCCCCTCGGTGTAAGGTACAATCTGGGAAGGGGATGCAAAGGGACAGCTTGGGAGCATATGGGGGTCTGCCAGAGGCAGAGAGCAACTGAAAATCAAGACCCCCCTCTATCGATTTAAGGAATCACTGTCTCCTCCCTGCCCCCCATAGCATGCAGCCTCGGGGGATGTGCCGACCCTTCACCCTCCTGCCTGCACACCCAGTGGGGATGGGGCAGCGCATCTCCCCGGCTCTCGGTTCGGGGCCCGTGCACTGAGGGGAGCAACCCTAGCTCAAATGCTCGGTTTGCGGGTAAAGCCGGGGCAGAGCAAGTCCCCCCTCCAACCCAGCTCGGCGTGAGAATGACACTCCCCAGCTCAGACTCAATCCAAGGGAAATGAGGGAGCTGAGCACACCCTGACTCAGACACCCCCTCCAAGGGGTAACGGGTGGGAGATGAAGAAGCACCCCCGGAGCGAGTCAGCCCCTTCCGGGAGGGGCAGAGCATCCCCCGGGGCACGGCAGGCTGAGCATCCCTACTGCGGCCCCGCCCGGGGGGCAATGGGGAGCATCCCCGGTAGGGGGGGTGGGGGGAGGAGGGCAAAGCATCCCCGGAGGGTGGCAAAAAGGGCACAGCCCGCCGAGTCTAGCCCCACCGGGGCTGAGCGTACCCACGGGGGGGCCGAGCATCTCTCGGGGGGCAGCAGAGCATCCCCGGGGGAAGCAATACAGGCAGAGCCCTCCGGGTCCGGCCCCACCGGGGGGGCTGAGCACCCCCGGGCGGCCCCACGGGGCTCAGGGGGGCAGAGCTCCCCCCGGGCGGCCCCGCGCGGGGCCGAGCATCCCCCGTGGGCAGCGCGGCCCCGCCCGCACTCACCGCCCGCCGAAGTCGCTGGAAGCCGCCGCTGCCGCCGCTGCCGCCCCGCCCTGCCCCGCCCACTGCGTCACCGTCCCCGCCTGGCCACGCCCCCGGCCACGCCCCCGAGCGGCCCCGCCCCCAGGGGAGGGGGCCGGGGGTCGGGGGCCGGGGGTGCTCCCGGGGACAGGCACCTCCCTGGGGACAGCGTACCCCTGGAAAGGCGAGGGACCCCTCCTCTGGGCGTCACAAGGCTTTCAGGAGCGACAGGAATCCCCCCAGGGGAACTCTCCTGGAGGGCAGAAACCCCCTTGGGGGCAGGAATTCCCCCGGGAGGACAGAAGACTCTGAGGTGGAGCAGAAATGCCCCCGTGGGAGTAGAAACTCTTGTGGGGAAGGTTCCTCCCTGGGGGAGGCACAGCAATCCCCCTGGAATGGGCATAGAACTCTCCTGGGGACAGGAACCTCTTCGGGGTGTGTAAGTGCCCGCAGGGGCAGGACTCCCCAGGGGTCTTGTCCAGCCCCGCAGGGAGGGAGGGAGGCAGGAGCAGACCCGCGCTCTCGTGTCCGAAGCCCTTCATGCCCCGTCCCCCCACCATGTGGGGGGCAGCGATGGAGCCAGGCAGTGACCCCCGGAGTGCCCCAGCCCCCTCCTCACCCTGCAAGGCTCAGTTCTGAGCCCTGGGGGATGAGATGTGTCACCCCGGGCTCCCCTCAAGAATGTCTTCGGCATCATCAATGGGATTTGGGGCAGAGGGCGCCCATGAACTTCAGCGGGAGCAGCCAAAAGCCCACCTTGCTTCATCATCCTGCCCTGCACAGGGGCATCCTTCACAAACAATTCATTTGGGGTCCTTGGAAGCACAGCCCCTGGCACAGCCTTTGGGATCCCTCAGCAGTCCTCACCCTCCCTACCAACGAGGAGCTCCTTTCTGGGACCCCACTGGGAACAGCTGGGCATCATCACAGAGCAGCACCTTCCTCTCTCCAGGAGCTCATCCTCAGGATTTTTGCTGGAGGACCCTGAGGAGGTCTCACATAAATGCCTCCAACCCACCAGAGGAGGGAGTGTGCCGGATCCACCTGCTGCCAGCCAGACTCAGGAACAACTGCCTTCAATCCCAAGAACATTTCACCTCTTTTCCACGTGCCATAGTTTTGTAAGCCAAGACAAGCTTCACTTTTTAAAAATAATACTGTGATACAGTTCTCAAATAGCAATGATGAATGGGATAATCCAAGGAAAACGTTTTCAAGTAAAGAGGTGGGTGCAGCCAGGAGCACCAGGATCTGGTTTATTGACTGCCATCCACATTAATTTGTATCCATTGCCTTAAGAACAGATGGATTAGGAGCAGCCTTTCTGTCAAGGAATGGCCTTTCCTGCCTGGGATGATCAGAAGTTTTCTCAATCAAATATGTTCCTCGCTGATAAAATGCTCTTTGTTTATTTAAGAAATGCTGAGAGAAATAGGGTCGGGCAGGGAGGTTACAGACGTACCAGCTCCTGGCCATGGCTGGGAAGCAGAAGGAATGTGGATTTCCTGGATTTGTCCATATTCCATGCTTTATCCTGCTCTGGAGAGGCCCAAGAGCTGACACCACAGCTGTAAAAACATCTCACTGTCATTCCAATCGTCCCCTGAAGTTTTGTAGGAAAGGGGCACAAGTGGGAAAGCAGCACTCTGGAGTGTTCAGAGTCATTGAGGGAGAATGGGGCAGGGCTGGGCTCTTTGGTCACTGTGTAAACCCCAAAGGAGGATTCCACCAGGCTGCCCAGTTTACCCCAGCACTGGGCAGAACTCCCAGGCAGCTCCTGGCAGTGCCCAAATCCCCCTGTGAGCAGGGCACAAGCCCTCAGGGGGACACAGGCCCCAAAATCACCATCAGCCCCTGGGCTGCCAGTCACGATTTCCCTTTGCAGATCCCCTGGAACCAATTCCTCCCCCATGGGGTGGCACCACTCCTTCAGCAAGCTCTGAGCACTGATTTCAGCCCTAAAAAATAGCAAATGCAGTTTACAGCTGGTGGGCACCCATCACTGCTCCCACCACAGAGGTGTGGGTGGCACTGGGAGCCCGTGGTGTGGGCTGTGCTTGGGCACTGCTCAGTGGGTGTCTCCTGGGAGTGCTCCAAATCCTCTGAAATCATCAGGACAAACCCCGACAACACTGTCTTTTTAGTGTCAGCGGCATTACTTTATCCTTGGCCAGGGTGTGTGTGGCCAACAGGGTTCCAGCCTCCCCACAGACAAAAGTACAAAACCTTTTCATGTGTTTATACATTTTTAGAAGAAAAAAACCAACCAACCAAAAAAACACCCAAACAAACAAAACAAAACTTCGTTTGGTCTAGATTCCATAATTCTCTTATCATTCTCTTTCATTTAATACTATTCTATCCTCTACTGGTTACTGATTTCTCACTTCTTATGTTAATTAGTCCATCTTTTTAGTCTTTTTAGTTACTTTGGAAAGTAGGAACTGTTAACACATAGATGGAGTCTTGTTCGCCTCTTCTTTATCTTCAGGTTTCTGCAAAATGCTCCTGTATCTCATAAATTCAACATTCCAGATGTCCAACCTCACCAATATGTTCTGCTCTCCCTGGCTTCGTTCATCAAAGCATATCAGACTTAGTTTATCAAAACTTCAATTTCAGTACTTTTCCCAATCTGTGCTCCTACGGAAGTGGTTCATGGCAACTTTGCTAAATGCTGGAAAAGAGTAATTTAAGAATAACACACTATTTATAATTTATAGGTTATGATTAATTAAAGCCATTTATTTAAAAGTTAATAAAAACTATTAACTAAAACTATTATTTAAAAGTTCCATTGTTTCCCAACAGGGGGTGCATCAGGGCAATCACCTCAGAGTTCCTCCTTACTGGGAGCCCTGGGGGGGCCTGCAATCACTGCAGAGCTCTTTTATTGGGGGGTCAATTTCCTCAGAGACCCTCCCTGCTGGGAGGATGGGGGGAATCCCCTCAGAGCCCCTCATTACTGGGATGACTGGGAAGGGCAATCATCTCAGAGCCCCCCTTTACTGGGATGACTGGGAAGGGCAATCATCTCAGAGCCCCCATTTACTGGGATGACTGGGAAGGGCAATCATCTCAAAGCCAGCCCGTATTGGAATGATGAGCAAGGGCAACCATTTCAGAGCCCCTCCTTACTGGGATGACTGGAGAATGAAGTTACCTCAGGAGCTGTTGTTACAGGGAGGATGTGGGGGCAATTCCCTCTGAGATCCATGTTCTGGGAGAACTGGGGACCCGTTTACTCAGAGGCCCTCATTACTGGGAGTACTGGGGAGCCTGCGTGCTTTAAGGCCTTTGTGGCTGGGAGGACGGGGGTCCCTTCACCTCAGCGACCCTCAGTACTGGGAGGACTGGTGTGTGGGGGATCCCCTCGAGCGCCCTCGTTACCGGGAGGGGGCAGCTGCCTCACAGCCCCGCAGTACTGGACGGAATCCCCTTAGGACCCCCATTACTGGGAGGGCTGGGGCAGCCTGGAAGCCCCTCAGGGCCCCTGCTAACGGAGAACCCCCTCAGGGGTCCCCGTTCCTGGGAGCACTGCGGGGCGATCCCCTCAACACTGGGAGAGGGAGAATCTCCTCAGGGGTCCCCGTTCCTGAGAGCACTGCGGCGGGGTTCTCTCAGCACTGGGAGAGGGAGAACCCCCTCAGGGGTCCCCGTTCCTGGGAGCACTGCGGGGCGATCCCCTCAACACTGGGAGAGGGAGAATCCCCTCAGGGGTCCCTCAGCACTGGGATCGCTGCGGGACAGTCCCCTCAGGACTGGGTGTTATGTCACAGCCCCGGTGATGTCAGAGCGGCGCGCGGTGTCGCGGCGCTGACGCGGCGCGGGGCGGGCGCTGTGGCGCTGTCCCCGCTGTCCCCGCGGGGCCCGGCCGGACATGGCCCCGCGCGGCCGCCCCGCCGCCGCCGCCATGCCCCGCAGGGGCGCCCGCAAACGCCTCAAGTTTCGCGCCGACGACGTGTGCTCCGAGCGGGGTGAGAGCCGGGCCGGGCCGAGCCGGGCCAGCGGGGCCGGGCCTGGGCCGCGGCTGAGGGGGCCGGGGCTGATGAGGGGAGCGGCGCCTGATGGGGGCAGCGGGGACTGTGAGGGAAGGCGGGCCTGAGGTGAGCCGGGCCGAGCTTGGCCCGCTGGTGCACGCCGGAGAGGAGGCCTGGGCCCGCATAGGGCCCGGGGGAGGAGATAGTTAAGGGGCCTGAGCTTGGCCTGGGTGAGAGGGATGAGGGGAAGGAGGACGGTCCAGTCTCACCTAGGAGTGACCTGAGCCCTCTCGGGTTTGTGCAGGCAGAGAGCTGCGTCCAGGAGGGATCCCCCAGCGGGGTTCTGGATGGATATGTGGCAATAAGACCTCTTTGCCTGTGGAGGAGGAGCCTGAGAGCAGAGGATCAGCCAGGCTCGAGTTGGGCTGTGTGAGGGAGAATGGGATTATCACTGGTTGAGGTGGTGGGAGAAGGAGACTTGCGCTGGGCTGGGTGGGGGCGTGGGTCCCCTGAGCCTGGTATACCGATGGTTTGGAGTAGAGACTTTCTGGGGACTCCTGGCCTGCACATCTTTGCTGAGGCTCATTTTCCTGCTTGTGTTCCTCCTCGAGCCTCTACTCCTCTGGGTACTGTTCCCTTTAGTCATCATGACTCTTAGCCCTTTTGTCCCCTCCCCATAATCCCTAATCGCTGTGACCCCTGTTTCCCCCTCTCTGCAGTGACGGTGGCAGATTATGCCAACTCAGACCCAGCTGTCGTGAAGTCTGGGCGGGTGAAGAAGGCTGTGGCCAACGCAGTGCAGCAGGAAGGTGAGTCTGCCCTGGGGCCCCAGCCTTCCCCACACTGCCTTCAGGTTTTGCTCTGCATGACATGGGAAACTCCTCTTCCTTAAATTGAGAAAATTTGTTGTCCTTTAGTGCTGAAAATGAGCATGTGCTACTCTGTAGACAACCAGATGTTAAGGACTTAGACAGGAGGTTTTGCAGAAAGCCTGCTGCAAGAATTGCTGAGTCTTTGTTAGTGCCTGAAATGGAAAGGCTTGGGTGTCATCTCCTGCTTGAAGCAGAAAATAACATTATAAAAACCTTTATTACTTTATTGCTACATATAAAACTGTAGATAACTTTATTAGCAGGTAAAGTTCTTTGCCGGGGGAGTAAGGTTGTGATGGGTCTGTCAAACACATGTTGTGAGGAGGTCTTGGGAGGCTGTTGCTGTTTTTTTGGCAAACTTTGCAAAGAAGGAGTTTTCCTGGAAAGGTAGTGCAGTATTTTGTTATCTGCTTCCTCCTTGTCTGGGAGCTTTCTGAGCTAACACACCCCACTTGCTTGAGAAATGGTGAGGTTTTGGCCTTTTAAATGTAGCTGTCACACGTGTTGGAGGTGGATGTTGTGTTGACAGTGATAACTGAACTTTTCATAAAGGGAAACTCTTGGTTTGCTGCTGAAATCTTGCACTGTTGGAGGCAGTATGCACTTGGCATGAGTGCCTGTCAGGGGCAGTGGTGCTCCTGAGCATCCTCTTCAGCTGCTACTTCTCAAGCTTTTAAGATCAGGGCACCTCCCTCTTTTGTGGCCTCCTTTGTTTGGGACTTCCCTCCTGTTCACCCGTCTGTGTTCTGTCTCCTGGAGGCAAAGTCCAGCACTTCAGCATCATGCTGGCAAACTGCTGGTGTTCTGTTCTCCCTGCCCCCAGCATCATCTGCTTCATCCAGTTTATCGCCTTCCCTGCTGTGTTTCTGGCTCACCTCCACCTCATCCTGGTGCCTCCGGGTCACAGCAGTTCCGTGCCCACCCCTTTCCCAGGTCTTTGCAGTGCAGTCTCAGGATCCCCTCCGGATTCAGGGATTCTCGAGATCTCTCCTCCCCCGCCCCGGGGCTGTGCTCCAGCCTTATCTGGCCCAGCCATGACCGTGCTGCAGCCTTATCTGGCCCAGCTTTATCTCGGGGTGTGTCTCGGGGTGCCACGCGTGGGCACAGGAGCTCCAAGCTTTGGCCTTGCTGGGCTCCGAGTGAAGCCCGTGCTGGGCGTGGCTGCAGCGGGCAGGGCCCCTCCCACAGCGAGCATCCCAGGGGAGCCGCGGCCGGGAGGAATTTATCTGGGCTTCCTCCTTCATGCCCAGGATGGGGGGATTGCAACACTGAGGTGAAGAGAGGGTGCCTCTGCAGGGCTGCAGTGCAGCCATTCACTGCTCGCTGGACTCGTGCTGTTGACTCAGAGGTTGAGTTTTCCTTAGCAGAGTGGGGTGGAACTCTTCTTCTTAAACCCCACTCTGAGTCCCTGTCAGTTTTGTCCTCTCTTGCTTGGCTGTGTTTGATGTCCTAACTCACTGTCATTTGTGTTGCCACCTATTCCACTCTCTTTTTACCTATGAAAGGTCATGTAGAGAGGGCAGGGGGAAAACAACTGCCATGAATACATCCAGGTGCCAGGAAAGCCTCCAGTTTACAGAACAAACTGTGCAAAGTGAGGTAGAACTGGTTTAGCAAAGCACTGAGGTGTGTCTAGTCAGTGGGTACAATCAAGCCCTGTCTGAAGACTGTCTTTCCATCTGCTGTCTTTTCATTTTAAAACCTTGTTTGGTGGTTAGAAATGAAAATATTTTTCACCTGAGTTTATGTTTGGTTTCTTGTTGTTGTTGTTTGTTTTTCTGCTACTCTGTCTCTGATTAAAAAGCACATTTTGCTCTTCAGTCGCTCTGGTGACTGCAGTGACTGGAACTGGGATGTTTAAAACCTTCCTGGGCCTCAGTTTGTGCTGAGTAGAAAAGCTTGAGCACTCTAAGCCTCCTCTGACCTCACTGTTCTATTCTTCACCCAGTTTGTTGGGTTGAAATTCAGCTCTCAAATGAGTTTCACAGCTGTTAGCCTTTGTGCTGCTGTGGCAGGGCTGGTCTCTGTGGCAGTGCCTCACAGCTGTAATGCAGGACCACACCTTTCTTTTTCCAAGACTGTCATTACTGACTTTCATGTGTATTTTTCTGCCCTAATGAGCCCTCAGTTTACAGATCGAGTTTTAAAAATAATATTTCTGGACAGAGATATGTCTAAACATGTCCCCAGATACAGGAAAAAGCCAGCCCCAAGCTCCAGCTGACTCATCTGGCCGTTTTCCTCACTAGGCCAGGGCCTTCCCCTTCACTAAATTCCAGGGTAAGTGGAACTCCTGTGCACTTGACACTGAGTTCCAGCCCCAGTGGATTGTGTCATCAGCCACAGGAAGGTTGTCCTGCTGCAAAGGGAGTGAGTCTTCTCCATGTTCATAAAACAGTTCCAGAGCAGGTGCTGTCTCCAGGGTGAACATGGCCATGCAAGGCAACTCTGCTGTTTAGGAAAACAAGTTACCCTTTATAAAGAGGCTGTTGTTTTATTTCGAGTTGTAAATAGCTTCAGCTAAACCAGTGGGATCTGCATAATGTGCTGGTAATCATCCTCATTGTTCATTACTTAAAACAAGCAGCTGAATAATTATGTTTCCCATTCACTCACCCCTGCTAATCTTTCTCTGACAAGGTAATCCTTGAGCTCCGGATTTACTTGCTTGTGTCACTCACCAGAAAGCTTTCAGGCAGTGGTTCCACTGAAGCATCTCCTGAACTTGGATCACCTTTTCCTTTCTGCTGTTGTACTCACTGTTGTTTTTCATTCCAGTAAAATCCCTGTGTGGTTTGGAAGCTTCCTGTGTCCCTACTGAGGAAGTTCTCTCCGTGTCAGGAGAGTCCTGTGACAGCAGTGATGAGATGGATACCAAGGAGAGCATCAACGGGAGGGCTGCGAGGAAAAAGAAGAGCAAAAGGCACAAAGGTGTGGTCACCTGGGGCTCTCTGGGCTCCTGCTACGTGTCCAGCGTGGGGGATGCTCATGCTGGGGATTTACAGGATGGTCATGGGGCTCTTGGAGCATTCTGGAATTTGTGTGTGCACAAAGAAATGCCAAGGGTTTAGTCACTTGTAAATCTGCTGGCGCTTGGTCACAGCAGCTGTATTTGCACAAAGGCAGAGCCTGGGGCATGAAATCAGAGCCCAGAGAGCTCCTTGCTTTTAACAAATATCCCTCAGTCTTGGAAAACAAACACTGCTATTTCAGAGTTGTGCAGTTGTGCCACTGGATATGTTGCTTCACTGAACACGGGGTGGTGGCAGCAGGTTTGCTTTGGGATTGAAGTGCTGCTGTCCATGATGCATTTGTTGGCAAAACACAAGCTCTGTTTTCAGTGTTTCCAAGGCTGTGGTTTGTTACAAATGGGTTTAAAGGGCTCTTTTCCCAGCAAGGAAGTGCATTTAATCCTACTGGCACCTTAATACATTAATTCAAGTGAGATGTATCCTTGAGCATTTGCACTTTGTGCAACTCCATAGAAATCCATTGACAATGCAGTGTAAGCATCAAACAACTCTGCTGGACTGGGGAACCCTGCAGAAGTTTCTAGTATCAGGTTGCTTTCAGGTTGAGAAGCAAATTTTGACCAGTTTTCTTGAGCATAATAGCAATTTATGTAGCACGTGATCATCCATCCACCACAGACTGAGGGTGGACAGCACTTCCTCTGGGAAGGGAGTTAAGAGATGTTAATCTCTTTTATTATTATTATTTATTCCTTCAGAATCCTGGCAAAATAATATCTGAGTGGCTGGAGCTGTGAGTCTGGGAAGACAATATTCTGTTCTACCACAGCCTTGTCGTCTTTCTGCTACACATTTAGGGAGGAAAAAATGGTGATAGAGCAGTGATGCTTCTGGCTGCCCTCTGAGTTCAGCAGTGTGGAGTTTGATGGCTTCTTGAGCCAGAGCTGACCCAGCAAAATGGGTGTAGCAGCTCATTGTGGGTGTGCCTGCCATAAATCTGAAGTGCTGTGGGGAAGTGATCACATCCAGAGCTTTCTTTGGCAAGTATCCCATGAGGATAAAGCACTGCCCTTTGTATTAACCTGCTGTCTCAGGGTAAGATCTGGCACCCTCAAGTTCCCAAACACCTCTTCTATGCCAGAGATCTCACAGCAGCTTTTCCTATTAGCAGTGTGCACAAGTTGTGTTTTCCTTCTCTGTTCTTAACCTTCCTAATGCTCAGTATTGTTCACCTACTCTAAAACTATTTTTTGCTCCTAAAGTTGGAGCAATATGTGTGCAAAAAAATGTGGTGTAAACTACAAAACACTCCAGGAATGAAAGGAGTGTGAGCCCTCAGTTCTGGCTGAGCAGTTCTGACACCTCTAAGAGGAACAGGCCATTCTCTCCATCTGAATTGCATTAAAAGTTCTATCCAAAAAGTTTTAATGAAATAAGGAGATTTAAGAAAAGCTGATTGCCAGATGCAGAACAGAATTTCCCTCCCTGACAGAGCTCCTACCAAAATATTGTGACCACTGGAACAAAGACCTGACAAGCCTGGCAGTACCAGTGATCAGGGTCTTCATGTGTGAAGCTATTTTAGTGACCAGTTGAATGTGCCCTTTTCATTAAAAATGCAGGAACTTGGCCCTCCTTTATGTGAAGTTGCCTCTTTATTTGACATCCAATTTTTATTTCTCAACTTCAGAGTGGTATTTCAGCTGTGCCAGGGTCAGGCATCAAAACAGGGTCCAGAAAAGGCTTTGTGGTTTCCAGCCTTGCACACAGCACTCACTTGGACAAGATGCTGAACAAAATGACCTAATTCTGTATGCTTTGAGCTGAGCTGCTGGATTAGAAACCTCCAGAGAACCCTTTCAGCCTGAATTCCTTTATGAATCTGCCACTTTGCCCACTTGTGCAGCAGGGATAGCAGTGGCAGGTGTCCAGCCCAGGGGAGGTGTCTGGCTGTGTGGACACTGATGGCAGTGGGAGCAGGGCCACTGAGGCTGTGCACACTGGGGCCTGGGTGTCCCTGGGTGGGAGTCAGGGGTCCTCGTGTGCTGCCAGGTGTGCAGCAGCTGTCTCTGGGTGGGAGCTCGTGCAGATGGGATGTCCAGGTGTGCAGCCCATGTCTCTGGGTGGGAGCTGGTGCAGATGGGATGTCCAGGTGTGCAGCACGTGTCTCTGGGTGGGAGCTGGTGCAGATGGGATGTCCAGGTGTGCAGCCCATGTCTCTGGGTGGGAGCTGGTGCAGATGGGATGTCCAGGTGTGCAGCACATGTCTCTGGGTGGGAGCTGGTGCAGATGGGATGTCCAGGTGTGTCTCTGGGTGGGAGTTGGTGCAGATGGATGTCCAGGTGTGCAGCACGTGTCTCTGGGTGGGAGCTGGTGCAGATGGGATGTCCAGGTGTGTCTCTGGGTGGGAGTTGGTGCAGATGGGATGTCCTGCACTAATCCAGCTGCGTTGCCTTTAGAAGATGCCGAAGGGGGAGGAGGAGAGGAATATCCCATCGACATCTGGCTGCTCCTGGCTTCCTACATCCGCCCTGAGGACATCGTCCGGTTCTCTCTGATCTGCAAGAAAGCCTGGACTGTCACTTGCACTGCTGCCTTTTGGACCAGGCTCTACAGAAGGTGAGACTCTAGAGGGTTTTAAAACCGGCTGTGGGAGGTTTCAGTAGAGAGCAGTTCTCTGCAGAGCTGGAAATAAGGGAGTAATTCCCTTTAGGCCTGGGCCCTGTGTTTGCACATTGACATAGTGATGTGGGCCTCTCTTGTGGAATATTCTTATCCCTCAAGGACAAGCTGGGAGAGCTGGGGTTCAGCCTGGAGAAGAGAAGGCGTGGGGAAAACATCCCTGTGACCTTCCAGTACCTTAAGAGGGCTTAAAAAGGGGGGCAGAGGGACTTTTTATATGGGTCGATGGTGACAGAACAAGGAGTAATGATTTTAAACTCAGGGCAGAGAGCAGGGTTAGATTGGATGTTAGGAAAAAATTCTTAACTGTAAGGGCAGTGAGGTCCTGGCACAGATTGCCCAGAGAAACTGTGGCTGTCCCATCCCTGTAGTGTCCAAGGCCAGGTTGGAGCACCCTGGGATAGTGGAAGGTGCCCCTGCCCATGGCAGGGGGTGGAATGAGCTGAGCTTTAAGGTCCCTTCCAACCCAAACCATTATAAGATTCTAATATCACATCTGCTTTGGGTATGGAAATGGATCTTTGTGGTGTATTCCTGTATGTTCCCTGTAAAATCTCAGAGCTTTGTGTCCTTTTCTGCTTGCCATGGCTCAACACTTGTATATATCAACCTGTCCAAGTGTGTATGGCAGGGTCAGTACTGAAAAGCAAACATCATTGATGGACAACTTACCCTGCCTCAAGCTCTAATCACAGCCACCTCCCTGTAATTTGGGAATTTTGGAGCTGTACAGTGACAGGACTAAGTGAAAGCAAGGAGGCCAAAGGGGTGGTCAACGCTTGATACAAATGCTTCTGTCCCAGTACATGCCACTGGCATACTCCTTCAGGAGAGAACATTTTCTTTATCACAGCTCTACCTGTTGCCCAGGAGGCACAAGCAGCAGGGGCACAGAGAGTGGCTGTGGTCATCCTCGCCCTGCCCCTGTTTTTTTGTGTGACATTCCCTAGCAAAGGCTCCTTTGGAATGTGATAAGTAACAGCCCTTGAGTGCAGGTGTTCAGGCTGCTCAGGCAGTGCTGAGAGCTGCAGTCAGCTCAGCTGGAAGTCCCTGGGAACCTGCAGCAGCCTGCAGCCCTTTGTGCAGCCTGCAGCTACATCCCCGGCCGGTCTCTGGGCAAACTAGAAATTATTGGGAATTGTAGTAGGATGTGTGGGCTGGAAGCCTGCCTGGTGCAGGTCAGGGCTTTGAGGCTGCCTGTGGTGTCCTGTCAGCAGCACAGCCCCCTCACAGCCCTGAGGGTTGAGCAGGTCGTGTGGTCAGTGAGATGTGTGTGTGGAGTGTTCCCTGGCAGGGCTGCGTGCCTGCCCTGCGCTGACGCGTGGCTGTGGCTGTGCAGACACTACAGCCTGGACGCGTACCTGCCCCTGCGCCTGCGGCCCGAGTCCATGGAGAAGCTGCACTGCCTGCGCGCCTGCGTCATCCGCTCCCTGTTCCACATGTATGAGCCCTTCGCCGCCCGCCTCTCCAGGAACCCCGCCATCCCAGACAGTACTCCCAGCACTTTAAAGAATTCCAGAGTAAGTGGCATCACTGAGGAGCTGTTTTCTGTTTGGTTTGGTTTTTTCTTTCTAGAAGAAAAACAGATGATATGGAGATGGTCGCCAGTGAAGCTGGTGTAGGATGGTCACTAACTGGGTATTCTCAGTGGGATTTGTAAAAGTGGACTGATTACTTGTATGTATAAAGTTACTCTTTGGAGTAACTTCTGCTTAAGTCCTATATTACACCATTTTAACCAGCAAAAGGGTCCTGGTATCACTGGATATGAGAACTGCCAGGGATGTTTGCAGCTTCCCTTCCTCTGATCAAGGCTCCATAGGATCAGCTTTTAGATGTTTTGCTGTATTCTGACACTGTCTGCCAGAGAACATCTTCTCTCTGTAACAGGCCTCTGGAGAGCTCAGGAGTGACACTGATGCCAGGAGTTGTGTCACTCTGCTTTCCTGCAGGTCGTTCATGGTCTGGTGTGTGGGTGAGGCAGGGTGGTGATGCTGGGGTGAGCATGGCAAATATGCAGAACCTGTGTCTACTTTGGGACTGGGCTGCACTTGTGTTTGGCTGTGAAGGGCTTGTCTGTGGTGTGGGCAGGTAATTCCCTGTGCTATCCCAGCTTGGAGCCACTTGCATATTATTCCTCTTTAATTGCTGTTGACCATTAACTCCGAAATACCTTTGTGTCTCTTGTTTGGTTTTAACTTGCAACTGGCCGATAATCTGTGAGCAGCTTAAGCAATGATGTGAGTTTCCACCCTCCAAATCCTAAGTCAAAAACCTGTTGAAAGAGGTTTCTGGAGCCAAACTGAAGTGGTTTTCATTCAGGAGTTTTTCTTTCTTTTCTATTCAAAATAGAGGAACCTTATCTATCTGTACATGACATCCCACCTTTCTTCCTTCCTCTCCCTGTCACAGGCTGTCCTAGGCTCGGGGAGCATCCAGCAGCTCACAGGAGGTGGTGCTGCAGCACAGGGAAAAGCACATGGCTCTGTGTGCGGCCTTATCTCTGCATCCAGAGCTCCTTGTTCTCTTCCTGAGTCCCCAGGCTGGGGATCTTCATTCTTGCCAACTGAAAAAGCAAAACACTTTGAGGACATTCCAGTAGTCCTGAGCCCAAGCTCCCACTGCTCATGGCTGTAGGAGCTGGACCCCCGAGGTGGTGCTGGCAGGGTCGACATTTCGGGAGGATTCCTGGTGACATCATAACGGCTTTGGTGCCCACTGCTAGTGCTTCTCCTGTACTAACAGTTGGAGGAGCAGCCTTTAAGTGCAGTCTTTCATTGTTCAGCTTTTAAAAAAGGAAATTAAATGGGGACGAGTCTTTGTCAGAGCAGTAGAGGTTTGACCTAACGCCTTGCAGCATGAAAGAGCCACCCTGAGTCTGGTCTTGCTGTACTACTGCACTGCAGGACTCTGAGCTGCACTTGTGTGACTGTGCACACAAATCCCTCAGCACAGAGGGTTTGGAGGAGGACCTGGCACTGCCTCCCCACGTTCTGGCTTTCCTGGGCTTTGGTTGTACCTTTGTGGGTTGCTGACACTAACAGCAATGCCTACCTAAACTGCATGTGGCTAGAGGAAAGCCCAGCCCTAAGTGTGATCCAACCTAGCTTTTCCTCTTTAATTTCCTTTTTTCTTTCCCTAGCCTAGCTTGTGTGGGACACTGGAGCCGTTATGGTGTCAGCAGAGGTGTTTGCCCTTTAAAGACACCCCATTATTTTGGGCGGAGCGGCCCCGCACGGCGCGTCTGAAGGGCAGGACGGCTGACCCGAGGACGACATCCTCTGCCCCTTAGGAGGTACTGACCTTTTGTCCTTCACTACTTGCCATGACCAAACAGGCTGCTAGACTAGGCTGCCTCTGCAGGTGAACTACAAATGCCACTGGTGGAGTTAAACTCAGCAGCATCTGCTGCTCATCTGAGTTAAAAGATCTGGAGAATGTTTTTGTTGGAAAAATACTTGAGGGCTGCTTCCTCCCAGGTGGAGGTTATTCCATGCATGTTTCTGAGCTTTACTCCACAGAGCTTTGTTGTTCACCTCATGAGGATTGTGGAGAAAAAAGGTCTTTTAAGGACTTGCTTATGAATGTGACTCAGAGTTGAAGTTGAGGGTCTTGTATCCCCCTTGGTCTCTTCAGAGCCCCTGTGATGGAGGCTGGCTCTGGCTTTGTTTTATTAGGATCACTCCATCCTAGAATGAAGTTAAATGTGTGCTTTGCCCTGCAACCCAGTCAGGCCTTCTCTCTTCAGGAGAGACTGTGTACGGATCACAGGGAATTCTCTTTACCCACATTATTCCTCCTTTACCTGCTGACACTGATGAAAGATAAGACCAGCTGTGTTGGGCTGGCATCTGTGGTGTGGAAAAGCTTTGTGGGATGGCTGGACTGATTTGCCAGGTTCTTTGCTTGGCTGTTGAAGGCTGGTTGCTTGTACTGTGACTGGTAGGCTGGGATTTCCCTCCTGCAGGAGTTTTTCTGAGCCTCCTGCTCTAGAACAAGCTCCTGGGCTGGAGCCTGTGGCCCACACAGTGATAACCAAGTGAAATTGGAGCAGTCCTGATGTATGTCTGCATGAGAGGGCAATGCTGGTTATCATTGCCCTCTGAGGCTGGTTCAGGCTGGTTTCTCATTTTCTTTGGAAAAGAGACAGAAGGTTGGTCAGACTGTCCTGGCAGTGGCTTTGGACTCGAAATGATGACAGTCAGCGCTGGTAATGGCAAGGTCAGGGTCTCCATTTGACACCACAATGGCTTAGGAACTTCTTCATCCATCACCTCATAGCTCATGTGGTGGTCTTTGTATTTCCCTCTGGATCCTTTCCTTCTAATCCTTACTCTGTTCTCTGTTGTTCCTCGCTTTAACCTTGTTTGGAACCCAGTTTAATGGGAGTTGCTGGTGGGTAGAGGGAATGGGTGAATCTGCACCACTCACACCTGCCCTAGGAAAGGGACAAATGGCACATCAGGATTTTGCTGTTTGGCACATCAGTGACTCCATGTTGCATGAAGAGTTGGCCAGCTTGAAACTGGGAGATCTAAACTGCTGAGAGGGTTCTTTGAGCATAATCAATTTGAATAAGTGGCGCCTAATTGCTCCTATGTAATTGTGTTTTCAATTGGAAGCCTTTATGATCTGTTAAAACTTATTTAAAGTGGTGTTTCTGAGGGTTTCATAATTTTGTGTTTCTTTTTTCCACCTCAGTGTCTGCTTTTCTGGTGCAAAAAGATTGTAGGGAACAGACAAGAAGCAATGTGGGAATTCAACTTCAAGTTCAAAAAGCAGGTATGAAAGACCCAGATCAGCTGTGACTTCTGTTTGAAGTAGAAATTATTTTTCTGGGGAGTAGAAGGGAAGTGGAAACTTTTTGTCCATTCAGAGAATAAATGCAAACAGATTTCCATGGTAAACTAAAGCATGTTGTAGAACTACACTCAGTTTTCAGTCTGTGTTACCAAGACATTTAGAATCCCACATTTTTATTTCCTCCTTCAGTATCCTTTCCCTGCTATAAGATGTGGATCTTCACTACTGATTGTTACCAAAAACCAGACTGTCTGACTGTAGTGGTCAAAATGTTGACCAAAATCTGAAACTTCTTGTTATGGCATTGCCAAGATTTCTCAGAGAAGTGAAGACAGCCAGCACTGCCAGGGAAAGCCTCCAGTAGTGGGTGTTGGGAAAAGCCAGTAATTTCAGGCAGCCTTGGGATTTGTGCAGCTTTCCCCTCCAAAGAAATGGGTCTGAAAATTGTCCATCCAGAGTGATGGCATTTTGTTGTTATTGTGACACTTTGCCCAAATACCTGGGGAGGAGGAGAGACCCTGCCAGGCCACACTGGGGAGGAGCAGCCAAGCCCAGCAGAGGTTCCTGCTTTGCTAAATTGGCCTCTCTTTCTTTCAAGTCTCCCAGATTGAAGAGCAAGTGTTGCAAAGGTCTCCAGCCCCCAATCCAGTATGAGGAAGTGCACACAAACCCAGATCAGGATTGCTGCCTGCTGCAGATCACCACCTTCAACTTCATCTTCGTGCCAATCGTCATGGGCATGACCTTCACCTTGGTGAGTGGGAGAAAGCTGCCAGGCTCTGCAGATGAGGTTTCTGTAAGGACATGAGAGGGCACCTGGAATCTCCTGTGTTGGAAGGGACCCACGGGGTCCCCTATTCCTGGCCCTGCATTGGACAACCCCAAGAATCCCACCCAGTACCTATTTTGGGCTGTATAAATCCTACTCAGCAAACCAGTTCTGGGAATCATATGGTTAATAAAGAGAGGAAGTGCTCAGAATCTCAGTTTAACTTCTCCATTTCTCCTGTTTGGTGCAGTGAATAGAGAGGATGTAGGAGGGTGAATAGAGAGAATGTTCCAGGAGCTGTGGTTAGGCAGTGTCTGGCCACAGGTCAGTTACCAGAACTGCAGCAGGTACAGGAGACAGGGAGCAGTACAAGTGGAGGTCTGCCCCTCCCAGGAATATCTCTTTATGGCAGTAAATTCTGAGAGGAAAATCCCACATGAACAAACTCTTTGATTGTGTGTTTGGTCCCTGATTGGGAGTCAGGGTTTCAGAAGTGGCCAGTGCTCAGGAGAGGTTCAGTCTGGCCTCACTTAGGAGTTGAGCAGTGAGTTCCAGACTTCTCCTGACAGCCATGTATTCCCAGGTTCACTTAGAATCAGAGTCATAAAATTACTTATATTAGAAAAGACCTTTAAGAGCAGTCCCAGCACTGTCGTGTTTGCCCCTAACCCATTTCCCAAGTGCCACATCCACAGGCCTTTTGAACACTGCAAGGGATGGTGACACCACCACTGCCCAGGCAGTTCCAGTGTTCTTTTGCAGCCCTTCCAGTTTCCAGCGTGATTATTTGGGGCTGCCAGCCAAACAGCTGGTTTGGACGAGAATGAGAATGTGACTGTGAAACACCTTGTATGACTCAGAGGAATTTATAAAGTCTAGAAGTGTGGTGTTGAGAGCTCTCTTGGTCACTGTGACTCTCTGAAGCAGCTCTGCTCTCCTCTCTTGCAGTTCTCCATCTCGGTGAGCACGGACATGCGGCACCACCGCGTGCGCCTGGTGTTCCAGGATGCGCCCGTGCACAACGGGAAGAAGCCGCGCATGGAGCAGGGGGTGCAGGTGGTGCTGGACCCTGTGCACAGTGTCAGGCTCCTGGACTGGTGGCACCCACAGTACCCCTTCTCCCCAAAGGCTTAGTGCTCTCCTGAGGCTGCAGGAGCCCACAGGGGACTGAATCTGGCAGGCTGAAGAGAATTTCTAGGAACCAGGAAATCCTATTTTTATTTCTGAAATAAATTCTGCAGTCTCCTTGCAAGTGGTTGAAGCTGCTGAGCTAGTTTGTATGTATATAACTTCTGGTCAGTTATGAGCAGAGCTGAGTGTAAAGCAGAAACTATTTGTAAACACACTTTTATGTAAAATTGACATTTTATGATTTGAAAGGAGCTCCCTGGAACTGTTCATTTAAAATCCTTTTGGTGCTAATCAAAGTGGTCTTGTGTTCTGTTGTTTGGGAAGAGTAGGAGGTTTTGCTTTCCAAGAACTTTCCTTTTTGCTTTTCAGGAACAATCAAGAAACAAAATCCATGTTTGTTTTACTGCAGCAGGATTGTGTTCATGCACAGTGTGATATTTCAGTGTCTGAGAAGCAGTGAGCAAGACAGCAGTGATCAACAATAATCTTAATTCCCAGCCCAGCAGATACCAGTTTAAGGAAAGAAAAATGTATAAATGATCAAACAAAGGAATTACTTGAAGAGGAGTTGTAAGGCAAAAGTATGTAAAGGTACTTAAGTTCTCACACTGGTGTTTTTCTTTGAAAAGAAGATCTAAACATTTAAAACCAGAAGGTGCTTTTCAGAGAACATAAACAGGGAGGAGGGGACAAACTAAAATAACTGAAGCAGTGATGAAGTGATGAAGGACTCGACTCTGTCTTTTCAAAGAGCAGTGCGGAAATCGTTTCTGTTGAAAGCCCCCAAGCAACCACTGATCTGGCTTTTGACTCAGTAAATTGATTTCTGTGAGGAAGAAGCAACCATGAAACTTCCTGTGGCTCTGGGCTGACTGAGAAGTGAGGGGTGCAGGGGCTGGGCCTGTCAGAAGTGTGGTCTGACCAGAAGGAACCGGCTGGAGGTTTAATTGAACACGTGGCTTCCTGGGGAGGTGCAGAGGAGGGGCTGCAGGGCAGGGGAGCAGCTGTGCAGATACAGACCCTGGACTGAGCTTTGCTGCTTATCAGATATCAGCCTCTCAGTCCTGCTGCACACCACATCTGGTCCCAACCAGGAGGAACAGTACTTGTCCATGTAGAGTGTTCAGTGAAGCTCCTGAAGGAGAGGGAGTTCTGCCATCTCGGTTTGGACTTGGTGGTCTTTGAGCTCTTGGTGGGTCCCTTCCAGCTCAGAATATCCAGTGGTTCTGTGACCCCACATGACCCTGGTGTAGCTGCCCAGAAGGAGTTTCTTGCCACTCTGTAAATCACCACTAAGGACATCTGCCCCGACCTTGGATCGCTGTTGGAGACTCTTCATGTTGACTTCAAACACATTTGGGACAGCTTCTGCCTCACAGTTCCCCTTTCCACCACTGCTGAACTGTTGATGCCACAGGTAAGTTTTGAAGTTAAGTTGGTGTATTAGAGATAAAGGGCAAGGAAAATGTGCTGTCCCTGTGCACCTGGGGCTGCCATGTCAGCAGAGCCTGGGCTGTGTCGTGGTTGTGTTGCAGGAGAGGCAGGACAGGCTCGGGGCTGGAGCTGTGTCTGAGGGCTGCAGGGGCTCTGTCCCCAAGGAAGCTGCTCCAGAGCAGTGGGGGACAACAATCTGCCTTTTGCTGTGGGGTTAAACACCACTGAACTCAGGGACAGGTGGTGAGCTCAGGCAGTAAAACGTGGTCAGGCTGCACTTTGTGGTTGTCTTGGAGGGTGGTGGCTGCTTACTCAGAGCCTGGTTCTGGCTGTGCTTCAGGCTGTTTCCTGCTAATTGCCTGAAAACTCTCTCATCATGATGCCATGGCCATGTGCCTGGGGATTGCTGTTGATGCAGGGTCTGGAGGGTGGGAGCAGAGTTGGTTCCTGGCTCAGGCTGATGGCAGGAGCATGGAGCAGGCTGGTGTCTGTGTGAGGCTGTGCCCTTACCTGTGGGGAGCTGCTTGGGCTGAGGGGCTGGGAACAGCAGGCCAGGCCCTGCTCTGGCTCCTGTGCAGAGCTACAGAACAGCTGCTAGGCTGTGTGTTCCTGCCATCTGGCACAGCAGGAATACCTTCTCATCAGGCATATGGCACATCCGGGGGTCCAAGGTGCTTGGCAGCTCCAGAATTCCCTGGCTGACCCCGGGTGGTGCAGCACAGGCTGTGACAGCAGCAAGCAGGTGGATGGGATGTTTCCTGCTACCGACAGACTTGCTGGATTCAAATATGGATATTTAGATACAGATGCCCCTAAGCCAGAGGTGCCTCTTCCAGGCCAGGCTTTTGGTAGGCAGAGATGTATAAAATGTACAAGAACAATTCTCAGTCTTTCCCTCTACAAAGCTCCTGGTGATCTGGTGCTGGAGCTGTGCTGATCAGCAGTGCTGGCAGGGATTGGGAACCTGTTCTGATCCATGTTGGGAGGATGGGGAGTGGCAGGGGTGCTGTGGAGGGGGGAATCTGCCTCTGTGTAGAGCTGCAGTTACAGGTGTTCCCTTTGGTCCTTACCCAGAGCATCAGACCTTGAACCCTGGGCTGAGGTTTGCTCAGTGAGGAAGTGACACCAAAGCTCAGCCCCGAGCAGGGGATTTCCACCCTGGCCCCTGAGCCCAGCCTCTCTTGAAGCTTCATTGCCAGAAAAGTCCTCTTCAGTGTCCTCCAGGATGGGATGCAGTGAGTCCATGGGCAGGAGTGGCTGTGGTTTGGTGTCACCCATTTCTGTAGGACACAGCTCAGAGGGGTCCTCAATGATCTGGAAATGGAGCCTCAGATCAGCATCATGGTGGCTCTCCCTGTGCTCTTCCTGCTGTGTGAGGCCCCGTTCTACCTTTGCTTTGTCCTGCTCCTGAATAATGGAAGGGCTGTAAACAGATCCTGCCTGGCTCTCTGGTTTCCTAGGGGAGACAGGAAGACTTGGCCACCACGCTCACTCTGCTCCTGTCCTTGTCAGGATCCGGTGTCCAACAGGAGCTGAGCTCAGTAAGGCAAGGCCTGGGGGCTTGGGGAAGGGGGCTAGGCCCTGCTGTGGTTCCCTTGTGCCTCACCCATCCCAGTCCCTCCGCTCTGGCCTCAACTGGGAGAACTGCTCCTCCCTGGCCCTTTGAACCTGGGTGTGCCTGTGCAGCCACGGGGCCTGCTCAGAGCAGCTTTTGCACCTGGGGCTTCTCTTTCTTCTTCAGCTTATTCTAAAGCAAGCAAAAATGTGCCTTTTAGCCTCATTTCAGCCACCTCCCTGTTTCCCCCGGTCAAATATTTTGGTGAGCAGAGCATGTTTGGGTTGGGGCCAGAGGGAGGTTTGAGAGCAGCCTTTGGTGCCAGGCTTTGGTTGGTTCCTGAGCACTAGGGCTATGCTGTGGCCCTCAAAGGGTGGCAGATGGAGGGACCCTTTTTCAGCATCCAAAAACCATTTGGGACTTGCTCTGTAGCACAAAGGGGGGACTGGATGAACTGGCCAAGGCTGGGCTTGTGGCACTTGCTTTGAGGGCAAGAGGAGCCAGGATGTTTGCCTGGGCACCAGGAGCTGTGTCCTAGTTCCTTTCCTGCTCCAGGCCTGCTCGTGGATGTCCCTGGGGAGGGTCAAATCCTGCCCTAGCACTGCACCCTGAAGCAGCCTGTGAGGACCAATGGGGAATTTGGTGTCTCTCCTGCTCCCCTTGGCAGTGCTGGCTGTTCTATTGGCAGGGCTCTGCACCCCCAGAGCTGTGCTGGGTGTCACAGCCCTCCCCCTCTTCCTTTCTGTGGGGGCAGGAAGGACCAGATTTCCTTCCTGTGCAGGGGTGGGGGTCAGGGGCAGCTGGTGAGAAAAGCCCTCCCCCTCCTGCAGCTGCTGCAAGCCCCACAGTCCTTCCCACCCTGGGCCACTGAGCAGCAAAGCTCTGCTGGGCTGCACCGTCCCAGCTGCCTTGGCCTTCCTGGAGTCCTCCAGCCCCTGCCCAGGTGGGAATCCCAGACTGCCTTTGCTCCAGAGCAGCTGGGGTGTCCCCACTGAGCCCCTGGGACCCCACTGGGACAGAGCCACTGCCACCCCACCACAGGAATGTAAGGATTTAAACCCAAACAATGTAGGAAAAGCGAAAGCCAGCGGATCTGGGAGCCTGGGGACGTCTGTTCTGCCTTCCCAGCACCATCACCTGCTTCCTGCTCTACCTTCTCTCTCTCACAGAGGAATTCCAGGCTCCATGTGCTCCCACGGGAGCAGCTGGGGCTGGAAGTTGTCATGAGGGATTTGTAGAAGATGGAGCTTGGCAAGAGATGTGAGGTCTCTCTGAAGGTAGGACAGCTCCAGGCCAGGAAGGAGAGAAGGGAAATGGGATCCACACTTTGTGTGAATAAATAGGGGGAAGGGAAGGGAAGGGAAGGGAAGGGAAGGGAAGGGAAGGGAAGGGAAGGGAAGGGAAGGGAAGGGAAGGGAAGGGAAGGGAAGGGAAGGGAAGGGAAGGGAAGGGAAGGGAAGGGAAGGGAAGGGAAGGGAAGGGAAGGGAAGGGAAGGGAAGGGAAGGGAAGGGAAGGAGTTTCCTCTCCATGGGGCTGCTGTGGGAAGGAGCTGATCTGGTTGGGAGCTGGGGACAAGTGATGCCATTGATGATTTGTGGATGCTCCAGAACCATGTTCCTGCTCTGAGTCTGGAGGAGGGAAGCAGTGGGAGAAAAGGCTCAGAGGGTGGAGGAATTGGGAACAAACCGGGTGCTGGAAGGGCCCTGTGTGGCCCACATTGGTTCCCTGGGACGAAGGGGCTTCAGTAGGGGCTTCATTCCCAGCCCAGCTGCGATGCCCAGTGCTCCAGTGGGAAGCTGTGGTGTCCTGGGGCTACATCCCGAGTGGGATCCAGATTCTGCCCTGCCCCAGGGTGCCAGGCATGCAGTTCTGGCTCTGCAGCCCCAGAGGTTTTTGCCACCTCAGCACAAGAGCTGGAAAAGAAATGGGCAAAAAGCTGTGCCAGCTCCGTGTCACCATCTCCGTGTCACCAGCTCCTGGCTCGGTGAAGTGTCAGGTTCGTGCCAGAGCTTGGGACGCTGCGGCTTGGCAAGAGCCCCCAGCGGGGGTTGCTGCTGCCCGGGGGACTGGAGCTGCCTGCGAGGATGGAGTCGGTGGGGCACAGCTGATGCCATCCTGGGCTGCCGGTCGGCGAGGCTGTCGCAGGTGCCACGGCGGGCTGGGGACCCCTGGCCCGTCCCACGCGGGTCCCCGCCGCCCTGGCCGGTTCTGCGAAGCTCCTGGGACCGAGGGCGCCGGCGGACGCTCCTCCTCTGCGGGAGGCCGGCAAGGAGTCGGGGTGGGGCTTTGCCGAGCGAGAATCCTGAGTCCGGCCAGCGCGGGGAAGTTGCCAGGAACGAGCGCCCCGGAGAGGCGAGGCTGCCGCCCACCCGTGAGTGTCTGCCCTCGGCGGGTGCGTGCCGAGCGGGGCTGGCCAGGAGCCATCTCCTGCTGCCGTGGGAGCGGGTGTGAGGGCAGGGGCTGGGCTGGGGGCTCCCCAGCTGTCAGCCCTGGGGACAGGATCGGTGTAAGTGTCCCTCCCTGCAAGGACCTCCCAGTGCTGTGGGACACCTGAGCTGACCGAAAGCTTTGGCCTCCGGAGCCGTGTGCTGCTAGAACAGGGCATTTCCCCTCCTTTGTCCCCGTGGGACAACCCCTGGAGCAGAGAACTCAGGTACAGTGGGGCCAGGCCCCGGCCTGACTCCCACAGCCCCAATGGCCACAGTTTGCCCATGGGGGACGTTGTGCTGCCACAATTTGCAGTGTCCCCTACCCATTTCTGATGCTGGGTTCCATCCCAGCCCTTTCCACCCCGGGGACCCTCAGGGCGGGGCACTGAGCTGTGCTGCAGGAGAGCTGGTGTTTACCCTGCTGGGTGACACAGCCTTCGTCTGTGCCTCAGTTTCCCCCAGCATGGAAAGGCACTCCTGGCAGTGGGAAGGGAGCCCTGGCCGTTCCCTTCTCCTTGTGCAACCAGCCCTGCCCTCCCCAGTGCCGGCGGAAGCAGCTGGAGCTGCCTGCACACCGGGAGCTTCCTCGGAGCCCCGCGGGACTGAGGCTGGGAATGGACTGTTCCTTCCCCCTGCCCTGCTCTGAGGCTGGGGAGGAGTTTGGCTCCAAGCGTGTGGGCTCTCAGCTCCTCCTGGCCAGTGTCCCCACAGCAGGGTGGCTTTTGGAGACATCTGCAATGGGGTGCTGGGCTGTGGGGAAGGTGCATGACGTGCTTGGAGCAGAATGGGGGGACAGGGATACTCTCTGCAGGCACTTTGAGCTGGAGCAGGAGGATGCCACACCCCTGGTTGTGCCCACTTACCTGGGCTGCTTTGTTCCTCCATGGAGGCAGGAATCCAAAGTCCAATTAGGGGGCTAATTATGGGGCTGCACTCGTTACCTTCTGTTCTGTTCTGTGCCGGTGACCCCTGTTCCCCATGGGCTGCCTGCTCCTTGGGTGAAGCTGCTGCCTGTGAGAGCTGGGGGTGCTCAGCAGCATCTTGTTTGCCATGCAGGATGGGCCGTTGGCAGCCAGACGTTCCCCAGCAGCCAGAAAAACCTTTGGCCACCCAGAGTAGCCAAACGCCCAGCCTGGCATGTGGCCAGGCCTCGCCCTTCCCAGCTTACCCTGTCGCCCTGGTTGTAGATCCCAGAGGTCCAGGCCTGGAAATCTACACCCAGGGTGGCACCAGGCTGTGATGTCCCTGTGGCTCTGACAAATCCCTAATTCTGTTCCCCCCTGAGCTGGTGAGGTCCCCCATGTCTCCAGAGCTGTAAGGGATGGAGAGGCCACACTCTCTGCTGGGACCTGGACAGAGAGATTATGCAGCTGGAGGAGCCGGTTGTCTCTGCTGCGGGCGAGCCCTGCCCTGCTGGACTCTGGCTCCGTGTTTATCTCCGATTGAGCAGCCGTGTCCCTGGGCGGGGTCAGCGCTCCAAGGGCGCCGTGCCTGCCGATCGGATCGGGGCACCTGCTCGGCACCAGCCTCTTGGGGAGCTCACAACCCCCACAAAGGGCTCCTGGGCGCAAAAATTAGGGTTCTCCTTAAAATAAGCCCAGCGCACGCTTCAGGGCAGCGGCCCCAGAGGTGCTGTGCTCCGGTCTGTGGGGCCTGCGGGTGGGCTCAGAGCACAGCGGTGCTTGGGGCAGGAAAGTGTTCAGGGCACCGTCCTAGGAAGCCCAGCCTTGGTTTGGGAAGGCTTAGGAGGGCCTTTCCTCCACGTTTGCATTCAAAGCTGCTTTGACCAAGCCAAGTCACTGTAAACAGCTTGGATGGGGCTCAGGATGTCTGCCCCATCAGGCTGGGCACTTGCCCAGGCTCAGCTGCTTCTCTTCCAGGGCAGCACTGTCATATTTATAATGGAAAAAACCCAGGAAAACACAGGAACCTTTTAGCCTCCTGCCACACCTCTGCTACGATGTACATCATCTGAAGTTCACTGCAACTTGCTTGACACTGTCTCCTCAGGGACGCTTTTCTTGTCCTGCCAAGCAGGGGATGGGACTGGGACAGGGTGAGCTGGTGCCTGCCTGGAGGAAGGTGGGGAGCTGCTTCCTCCTCACAGTGCTGGAAGAGCAGCCTGGGCCCATTTGAGACCTGAGTGTTTCCCAGGGCTTAGTGACAAATCCTGGGGTGTTGGTGACTGTTCCTGGGGTGTCCCCATGACCTGAAAGTTTTTTCTGAGGCTCTGTCACCTGCATTTCTTCTGCTTCCAGCTCCAGGGTGCTGCTTGGGGTGTCTCAGGGCAGCCGAGGTGTCCTGGGGCTGGTTTGGGGGATTTTGTACCTGGCTGATTTTGTCCTGGTCAGGTTGGGGTTTCCCTGTCCCTGCCTGCCCAAAGGGGACAGTGCCCAAGTGTCCCCTGATGCCCCATGGCTGCTGACCCACCTGTGTGTGCTCGGGCAGGGGGTCGGTCCCAGGTGCTGTCCCACTGTCCCATCCAGGGGGTGCTGGCTTTCCCCAGGCTGTGCCCTGACGTGTCCCCTCTCCCCAGGCCTCAGCCAGCAGGGGCCATGCGATGCTCCCTGAAACGCTCCGTCACGGTTCTGCTCGCTGTCTCCTTCCTCCTCCTCCTCCTCCTCCATGGGAGCAGCCGGCAGGAACAGGATCCCCTGGAGGTAAGTCCCCAACCAGAGACATCCCACTGGAGAGGCTAGTGGAGCATCCTCTATCCCTCCCTGCCCCACATGAACCCCAGCCTCAGCTCTGCTCTCTTCCCTGCCCCCTGTCACCCCAACACCCCCCCACCTTCTCCTCTCCCTCGGGTTGCCCTGGGCAGATGGACCCCCCTGAATCCAGGAGTTGGGAGCACAGGACAGGGGCTCCCCTTCACTTCTGGGTCCCCCTCTTGTCATCCCCCCTTGCTGCATGGTGCTCTGGGGTGTGACCTGTTGCCTGTGGCTCCCATGCAGGTGCAGCTCAGGGGCCTGGCTCCCCACACGATCCTGCAGCTGCTGCAGCCGGGGGAAGCCCAGCACATCCTCAGGGACACAGCTGAGCTCTCTGCACTCCACAACATCTCCTACCAGCTCCTCGCTGGCTCCCCGGCTCCCCAAAAAAGTGAGTGGTCCTGGACCCTGAGGGTGTGCACATCTGGGTGTGCACAGCTGCACGTCCCAGCACAGACCTGCCCCCTGAGTGCTGCTGGGGCAGGGAGGGGCTGGGTCCTGCCTTTTTGGGTGGGGACCTGCCCACAACCTCCACAGCCTTCACTGCTCACTCTGGGGATGGAGGAATTGGGGAAGCTCCACGTGCTCCACGCAGGTCCAAGTTTCTGCACCTTGGGACTGGGTGACTGCAGGTGTTTTGGGCTTCCCAGACCTCTCTTTGTTGCTGAGATCCCATGTCCCCGGGGTTGAGGTTCCAGTGGAGATGGTGAGCTGGACCACTGGGACAACCCCACAGTGTGGGAGGAGTGGGCCAAGCTCTTAGCCAGGTGCACAAGAAGCAATTCCCATGCAAACCCTGTGGGAAGGAGCCCAGGCAACCTGTGAGGCTGTGCAGGAACCAGCACAGGAATGGTGCTGTCCCAACCATCAGCAAGAGAGCTGAATCACTGCTGGGCCATGAGGAGGACACAAGGTGCCTGATCCCAGTGTGGGTGCATGTCCATGAGGTGTGGAGTGGGGAACGCTTCCAAGATGTGCAGCCATACCAATAAGCCATTTCTGCCCTATAGACTCTCTCTCTGCACTGTTACTGGCCTAGATTTGGCTTTTTTTAAGGTGTTTTTCAGGAATATTTCTTCAGTGGAGCCCCTGCCTCCTCAGCCTGGCTCTTGCTGCCATTTGGGCCAATTTTGGGCCTCTCCTGAGATGCTGAAGGCTTCAGCTTCAGGAAGGAGACAACAGCCTTAGACATGGTGTTACAAACAGCACTGACCCTGCAGGCTGGCCATGGGAAGAGATTTTTGGAGCCCTTTCATTACATCTTGAAGGGAAGAACATCACTGTGGTGATCCCAGATCAGCCCTCTGCCTGTTCATGCCTTTCCTTTGCCTTGCAGAATTCCTGGCGGTGGGAATGGCATCCGTGCAGAGGCCACGTGGTTTCTACCTCCTGGCCACACTGCAGTCCCTGTTCAACCAGTCCACGGAGGAGGAGCTGCAGGAGATGGTGGTGGTGGTGCACCTGGCTGACCCCGATCCTGCCTGGAATGCGCGTGTTGCTGCCACCATCGCCCAGAAGTTTGCTCGCCACATCCTCCTGGGCCGCCTCCTGCTCATCCACGCTCCCCCTGAGTTCTACCCCACCCTGGAGGGCCTGAAGAGGAACTTCAACGACGCAGAGGAGCGGGTGAAGTTCCGCTCCAAGCAGAATGTGGACTATGCCTTCCTGCTCGCCTTCGCCGCCAACCTCTCCTCCTACTACCTGATGATCGAGGACGACGTGTGGAGCGCCAGGTCCTTCCTGACGTCCATCCGCAGGGCAGTGGCTTCCCAGGAGGGCTCCAACTGGGCCACCCTCGAATTCTCCAAGCTGGGCTACATTGGAAAGCTCTACCGCTCCAGTGACCTTCCTCGCCTGGCTCACTTCCTCCTCCTCTTCTACCAGGAAATGCCCTGTGACTGGCTGCTGGTCCACTTCCGCCAGCTGCTCACCCAGAAGGACGTGATCCGCTTCAAGCCATCCCTCTTCCAGCACATGGGCCTCTACTCCTCCTTCCAGGGCACTGTCAACCGGCTGAAGGACGAGGATTTCCAGGCCGATGCCTTGGACCTCCCGGACAACCCGCCGGCATCCCTGTACACCAGCATGTCCGTCTTTGAGAACTACGAGCCCCTCAAGGCCTACAGCTTGGCACAGGGGTACTTTTGGGGCAAAGACCCAGCAGCTGGCAGTACTTTTACCATCGTGTTCCAGCAGCCAGCCCGAGTCCACCGTGTCCGGGTGCGCACGGGCTCCGTGGAGCGCCCGGGCGATTTCCTGCACGCAGGGCTGCTGGAGCTGGGCCAGCGCCGCGACCGCAGCCGCGACTGCTCCTCCTACGTCCCTGTGGGCTCCTTCAAGAAGGGGACCCTGGAGCAGCAGGGCCTGGAGAGTGTCCTGCCTGGGCCCGTGGAGTGCGTGAGGATCCGGGTGACCCAGGACCAGAGCGAGTGGCTCATCATCCAGAGCATCGACATCTGGACCACAGCAGGCAATTGAGCACAACACCTGTGGCAGGATGTCAAAGCAGCTGGATTTGGTTCCTTTATTTTTCACACTGCCTTTTTGGATAAGAAATTAAGTTATTGGCTCTCACTGCTCCGCGTGTGGAGAGATGGGAACCACTGCTGTGGGCTGCAGATGGGTCTAGGAGCAGGGCCCATCAGAATGTACCTGCTGGGGGATGCCCCAATGAGACAAGGAGGGGGCACAGGAAGGGGAAGGTGCTTGGGAATTCAGGGCTGAGCAGTAGAAAACCTTTCCTCCCGGGGAGGATGATGTACAGGACAAAGCTGATCAGCTAATTAACAAACCAAATAATTCATCAGGCAGTGGTTTGGTTTTTTTGGAGCCTCTCCACACCTTACCTGCTATAAGTTTTCTAACTGTTTCCAAAACTCTCAATTTCTAATTCCCTTCTCTCTGATCCCATTTCCTAGCTGCTCCTGGAGGGGTCAGGGGAAAGTCTGGGGCTGCTGCTCACCAAACTCTTCACCCTGCAGGCTCAGCAAGCTCCCACTGGTGCCCGGCCATTTCCCGGTGTCGATCGGGGGCGACGGCCACCAGATGGACCCATCGGCCCGGCCGCGGGCAGCGCCTCCCACCAGCGCTCCTTGTTCCCGCCCTCCAAGGGAAAAAAACAAATTCCCAGGCACCTCACTTCGTGTTTTTGCTTGGTTCACACGGAGCAAGAAGGACAGACAAGATGGGGCATCCAGGAAGGCGAGGAATGCACAGAATTGAGCACCAGGGAACAAAGATAAGCCAAGGAAAATGTGACCTTGGTATAATGTGAAGCTCTGGGTCCTTTTTAGCCCAGTGAGGTGCTAAAGGGTAAGTGGGGTACACAAAGGATCCCAAAAGCTGCTGTTTGGGTTTGTCTGGCTGGGTCAGCTTGGAGGGCTGGATGCTCCACTGGCAGCTGTGGGCCCCAGCATGCCGGGCAGTGACTGGCACCTCTTCCAGTTAGGCTTTTAGTAACAATTTCTCAGCTTCCTGCAAAGGAAGAATTCCAGTCTGCTCAGCATTCCCATGGGATAGCCCAGAGAACTCACTAACCTGTGCCAAGCAGGACCCTGCTCTGCCCATGTTCCAAGCCTGGCTCTCCTGGAGCAGGGCAGTCACTGCCAGCAGGGAGCAGTGCCACTCCTGCAGCACCATAACCACAGCTCTGGTCTGAGGTGGCATCAGCTCACCTGCTGGGCACTGGCAGGCAGATGGAGCCCCAGACCTGGCATGATGGGGTTTTTCCCCTGAAAAAAAGCCACTCAGGTAGTAGATCTTTGCATTTAATATGGAGGTGCTACACCATAAACTTCAAATATTCTCAGTGGGATCAATACACATGGCAGAACCACTGCAGCTTCCTCCACACAGCCCAAGTCCTGTCAGAGCTCTTGGAGTGTTCTGAGTGGCACAAATGTCCGCTTCCCAGGGCCCTGAAAGGTGTTTCCAGTGCTCCAGAAGAGCCTTTGCCCCAGTTCTCTTGGACACAAATGCTGCTGCCCACTGTGGGAGAACACCAAGGGTCACCAGTGTGGGTACAAATCAAGAAGTTTCACCCCAGGAAGTTTTTATCTATGGGTAAAGCGCAAAAAGATAGAAATGTAAATCAGCTTTTTACCTGTTGGACTCTTACTGATGTAGGTACTAACAGGTTTTGTGATATTCACATGCCCAGAGGCAAGCTGCAGTCTCAATTATGCTGGTGTAAACCTGGACAGACTCCAGAGGCATGGAAATCTCTCCATTTACATCAGGATAAGCAGAAGCAGCAGTGTGCACTGGCAGAAACCCCCTTCCCTTTGTTCCTGTACTGTTCCTGTGTGGCTCAGCACCACAATGCCCAAGGACCATCAGTGCATACTGGAGGAGGAGGCGGTTGCTGCATCCTGGAGAAACATCACATAATTTATCCCACATCAAAATTCTCCCACCATTTTTATCCCAGGAGGACTCAGCCAGCTCCCAGCGCTCTGCTCCCAGCCCCTGTCCCTGTGGGGTGGGCTGATGGAGTCCCATGGCAGCAGAGCCCAGGGGCCCCGTGGCTGGGCAGGGGAAGGGCAGGGGACACCACCAGGGAAGCCTTGGGGCTGCTGCTCCCTCTGGAGCCGGTGGATCAGGGAGGGCTGGAGGTTCCATTCCGACGCCGGGCTGTCCTGGTGCGGCAGGGCCTAGCTCAGCATCTTGTGCCGGTCGAACACCGTCTTCCTCTGCTCCTGCACCTGCCGCTTCCAGCGCTGCTGCGCCCCCTCCACCCGCTCCAGCACCGTGTTGGCCCTGGCGCCAGGCAGGCCGGGCACTGCGGCCAGGGAGTGAGTGTCCTGCAAGGAAAGGAACAGGGCTGGACACCAGGCAGTGCCCAGCCAGCACAGGGCGAGGCAGCTGACCTGGGGAGAGACTGCACCTCAAAGAGCAGTGCAAGGTTTGGGTTGTTCTGGTGAAAAACCTCCTTTTCAGAGCTCCTCAACACCAGCTCCCAAGTCCTTGCCCTTGGGGATCACCCACAACTCCAGACAGAAGTTCCCAGCAGAGGAACTGCACAAAGTGTAGAGCTCTGCTGGAAACCCACTCTTGGAGTCTGCAAGGAGCCACAGTGCTGAGGTGAACCACATCCCCCCACTGAAACCAGGCTGACAATGGATGGAGATCCATCGTGGCACAGGAACAAGGCCTATCCCAGAGGACTTGGTCCAGCATACTGCAGTGAGATAAACCTCACTTAACACCAGGCATTTACCATGTGCACCTGGATCTGGATCTGAATTACTGCTGCAGAGCAGGGTGCAAACCCATGACTTTGGGATACAAATTCATATCCTCCTGCAGGACGTCCTTTTTCAGCAGAGGGAGGCAATGGATGGACTGTGGACACTGGAGCACCTGCTCCTCACATCCGAGTATGACAGAATTGGGCCGAATAGTTTGTACTCACAACAAAGTACAAACAGGACAATCCAACCCAGTGCTGCAACTGCATGAATTTTATGCAGCAAGAAAATTTTCCTCCCCCAAAACTGGTGTGTGACAAAGAGAGAAAGAGGGAGAGAGTGGCTCTTTCTTTGCTACTGGGATTTGGCCAAATCATTTTGCCCAGGGTTTGTACAACAGTGTCCTAAAAGATGGGGTTTGAATGAAATTGTGCTCTGGGCGAACCGCAACAGAGGAGCACAAGGAACAACAGCCTGGATACAACCCAGGGCCCAGCCCCAGAGCAGGATCAAACAGCACCTCGTAGGCCAGTGTTTTAAGTGTCTAGAAGATGTTTTAGCCAACACTTCAGTTTGTCCTTCCCTGGAAGCTCAGCACCACAAAACTCCACCTGGGACACTGCACAAACAGGATCTGTTTGACTTTTTTTCCCCCCTCTAGATGGACAAACCAAATTCAGGCCAGCTGCTACAAAGTCCCCTCTGCCTCTGAGGGCAGGGCTTGCCTTGGGGTTGTTACACAGAACTCTGAATATTCCTGGTGCTTCTGCATGACGTGCAGAGATCTAAATGTTCACCTGTGTAAGTGCCCCCAAAGCAGCAGTGCTGGTCCCTCAGTGGATCAGAGGAGACAAGCAAGAGGTGGCTGTTTCCCTGTCCCCTTGCCTGCACCCCCTGCCCCCTCACCTCGCTGTCCTCCTCATTGTGCAGGGGCTGGGTGTAGGGGTCTGGCTTGCGGATCAGGGGGTCCACGAGCACCAGGAAGGCCATGTAGAGCAGCAGGGCCCCCACCACAGACAGGTAGATGATGATGATCACCTGCAGTTGAGGACAGCGCAGGGGGAAAGGATAAGCAGTGGAGATAGGAAGCACCACAGAGGTCAGGAAGATCCTTTGCAGCTGCCTTTGATGTGCGATCTCTTGTTTTCATTTTGCTCACAAAAGTCTCTTGCTCTTGCAGGAGGCCGAGGTTGTGCCATCACTGCGCAAACTGTGCTGACACTCACTGTGCCAACTGAGGGCATGTTCTGCACACAGGGGACAGGATGGGGCCCTGGTCAGAAATGCCTGGCACTCTTGTCACACATCCCCAGCAAGGAGACTGGGCTCCCACACAGCTCCTCACTACCAGGAATATCCATCTCAGGGAATCACAAAAATCACAGAAGTCACAGAATCCCTGATTCACTGAGTGAGGTTGGAGAAGATGTCTGAGATCATGGAGTCCAACCTGTGACCAATCCCCACCTTATCACTTTGCCTGGAGCATTCAGTGCCACATCCAGTGGTTCCTTGAACACCTCCAGGGACAGTGACTCCCTGGGCAGCCCCTTCCAGCTTTCTTCCAACACCCTTTTTGTGAAGAAATTCTTCCTAATGTCCAACCTAAACCTCCTCTGATGCAACTTAAGACTATGTCTTCTTGTTGTGTCACTTGCTGCCTGGGAGAAGAGGCCAAGCCCCACCTGGCTACAGCCTTCTTTCAGAGAGTTGCAGAGTGGGCCCCTGGCACTGCCACCATGTACTCGCTGTGACAGTTTCCTTTCTGAAAGAAAACTTTCTGGGCTCTTCTCCAGAAACCTTCCAGTGTGGCAGGGCAAGGGGCAGGGCACAGGCAGTGAGTGCAGTCACCCTGGGCTGGTGTGGCACAGGAGGGGGCAGGATGGGCAGGGCCTGAGCTCAGGTACCTTGATGGTGGTGGTGCTGCGCTCCTCGTACTTGCACTCGCAGAGCAGGCAGTAGGCCTCCACGTCATTGCCAGGCACTGGCATGGGCTCCACCACATGCAGACAGTTGCTGCAGCACAAACAAACCACAATCAGCAGCAGCACAAGGTGAAACCAGTGCTCTGTGCAAGGACACTGGGGTCACTTTGTCTGTGTCCCAGCTTTCCGGTCAGGCTGATAACACTGATCTGGTGTTAAGAGCTCCCCTCACAGCCTAGCTGCCCAAAGTCCCTGGGAAGGGTTGTCCCAGCACCTTTGGCAGGGATCTGGTCCAGGTGGAAAGGATTGGAGGGCACACCCTACATCTGCCAAGAGCAACCCTACATTTGCCAAGAACGGTGGGTTAACGTATCATCCCAGATTCCTCAATTTCTGTTCAAAAAAAATGCCCCTGGCCTGGGTTGAACATCACCCACCAAAGACACTTTGCAAACATACAGGCAGGGAATCCCTTCCTCAGCATCAGCTGGGAACTGCAGAGCCTGGCTGGCACAGACCAACCCTGAGGCTGCTCACTCACTCACCAGTCCTTCTGGGACACATTCTTGTTGTAGATGTGCCCGCTGATGTTGCGGTACGGGGGGCAGATGCACTTGCAGCGAATGTCCTCAGAGCTCTGCAGGACACAGGAGCCATGTGAAGGAGGGGACACAGCTCTGTCCCCTCACACCCCACCTCTGCTGTGCCCCACACAAGATGTCACCCACCTTGCTGGCCTGTGCTGGGGGACACAGGACACAGCCCAGCAGCAGCAGCAGCAGCACGGGGCTCACGGAGTTCCGGGAGCTCGGGGTGAACATCCTGGGAGCCTGAGGGAACAAAATTCACATCCAGGACAGAGCATCTCAGCTGAGTGCAGCCACAACAAGGTAGTCAAGAGATTTTTTTTGGCCCACTTGCCTCTGTTTTGCCCAGGAAGAAGAAATTTGTTCCTGAATTGCAGCTGATGCCAGCCAGAAACAACACAGATCCCAACAATGCTCCTGTCAGAAGAGCTTCCACCCTGTACAACCCCACACCTAAACTACACCAGCCCTGCAAAAGTATTGCTGATTTCCTTACAACTGGATTTGCAGAAAACCTCCTGTTCATCTCTTATTGCCCTGGAGCCCAGCTACAGATATTTTGGTGCTGACAGTTTTGCTCATTAAGAGATGCAGAACTAGGAGCAAGAGTGACCTAAAGCAGTACATTGGGGCCCCCCTGCTGCACTGTCATGAGTGGTAAATCATTCATCTTCTGACACTCAAAAGTCTTGCTGCTGAAGGGAATTATGTATTTTCCTGTCATGAGCTATGGGAAAGAGGTGGAATATTCCTAAGTATTCCAAATCAATTCCTAAACCTCCTTTATCTCAAGATACCTGTTCAGTAAATCCTGATTTTAAAATTACTTCAAGCTGGTAGCTTGGTGAATTCATTAACACATTCTGCTACATATCACAGAATGGTTTGGGCTGGAAGGGACCCTAAAGATTATCTCCTTCCAACTCCCATGTGTTTGGATAAAGTTGTTGCAGAGATGTGTGCTTCCATAAATCCATAATATGAATTTATTCCCTGTGCCACAAAAGGCAAGTTTGCCTTGGTGAGGCTGGCGTTCACCCTCAGAGAGAAAAGGTGGAGCAGGTGTTGGGGGACCTTGGGACAGCAAGGAAGAGCTGTTTCAGCAGAGGAAGGGGAAGGGAATTTACACCTCCATTAATCAGCTCCCAGGTAATCCCACAGCTTACTCCAGGTACTTGTACTCCATCACCTGACCTGATTCTATTGGGATTTAAATCACTGTGATATTCTGTTCCCTTTGCTTTATCTTATGTCAACACCTTAAATTCACATAATGGATTATAAACAAGAAGTTCCTTTCTTCTTTATCTAGACAAAACACCAGCAACTTCTAACAAGCTGCCAGACCTCCAAAATGCATTCCAGTTCTATCACCTCATCCACGATTTATTAAGGTTTTGCACCACAGCTTCAAAAATCTCCTCAAACAATGATCCTTTCCAGGGAGATATCAGGGGTTCAGATCTTCATCACAGATCTGGAGAACAGGACTGATCTGAGCTGCCCAGTGCACGTTCCCCATTTTAAGTGGGTCTGGACTTTTGTCTGAAATTTTAACACAACAATGGGGCATGTACCATTGCTGGACATGCAATGCCCAACTATCAGCTGAGTTTAGAATATCTGAACAACTCAGAAATGTCACTTTTAAAAATAGGAGGAGAAAACACGTGATCTATGATACCATAAACAAAAACTTAGAACCTGGGCAGAATTCACGCACCACGAACTGCAGAACACCCTCAACCACACAAAGGATATTCAAGGCATATTTATCACCAATATATTTGACAGCAAAGGGATACATGCCTTACAGCTATTTTTTCCAGACCATCAGCCCGGGCCACAGCAGCCATGCAGCCAAAACCAGCTGCATCAGGACCAAAATCTGCCAGAGCAGGAAGCACAGCAGAGGGTGCATGGTTGAGGTGAAGTTCTCGGGGGTTGTGTGGCAGCTCCCAGGATGAGCCCCCACAAAAGGCTTTCCAGAGCGTGGCTGCACACAACCACCCCCTCTTCTCCCTGGGATTGCCCAGGAATCACCTCATCTTTAACCTCCCCGTCCCTGCAAGTGTCCACGGCCAGGCTGCAGGGGCTTGGAGCAGCCTGGTCTCGTGGAATTAGTCCTTGCCCACAGCAGGGGTTGGGACTGGATGAGCTTTGTGGTCCCTTCCCACCCAAACCATTCTGGGATGATTCTGTGAACATCACATGGAGCACTTCTAAGACTCCAACCCGCTTCCCTCCCTGGACCTGTGCTCGAACCATCCCCGACCCGGACCCAGGGCAGGGCCGGACCCCTCAATTCCCGCCGAGGGCCCGGATGCCCCCTCATCCCTCCAGGGGCTTCCACCGCCCGGTCCCACCCGGGATGCCTCCGGCAGTGCGGGCCACCGCCGCCCCGCGAGCCCCGGGTCTTGTACAGCCCCGCACAGTCCCGCCCCGGGTGCGGGGAGCGGAGCAGGGCCAGGGCCCGACGCCCTCAGCCCCGGGCATGGTCATACCCAGCCCACATCTGTCCCTTACCTGGCCCTGGCTCCGGCCCGAGCGCGGCCCCGCCCTGCAGGCCCCGGCCAGGCCCTCCCTGCGTGTCCATTTGGCCAAGGAGCGTGACGCGCGGTGACGGACAGCTCCGCTGGCCAATCGGAGGGCAGCAGTCCGGCCGCTGCTGAGCGCGGCCCGCGGCGCCGAGGGGACGCGGTGCCGGCGCCGGCCGTTGCTGTGGCCGTTGCGTTGCCGTTGCCGGCAGGGCCTTCGGCGGACGTGGCCCGGGCAGCTCCCGCCTGGCTTCCCGGGGCAGCACCCGCGGGGCTGCGCCGCGTCGTCCTGGGGCTGAGACGCGGGATAGCCCCGCTCCTTCTCAGCCCCTTCTCACTTCACATCCCCGTTCTCCCCTTACAGCCCCTTCTCCCGTCACACCCCCAGCTCTCCCGTCACGGTCCCACTCCCGTTAATGCCCCTCTCTTCCCTCACAGACCCCGCTCTCCCCTCACAGACACCCCCCCACACACACCCCGCTCTCCCCTCACGGCGCCGCTCTCCCCTCATTGCCCCTCTTCTCTCGCAGTCTGTGTTTCCCCCTCACACCCCACTCTCCCGTCATTGCTCTGCTCTCCCCTCACACCGACGGCGGTCCGGTGTCTATCAGAGGGAAAAGCCCGGGCCGCAGTGCTGCCCTTGCTTCTGGTTTTGGGTGATTTGTGGTTATAGATGGTATCAGTGATCCTTCAGTTTCAAAGGCTTCAGTCTCGCTAGGAGCCTCTTGTGTTTGAGACTTGTGACTAATTTTGGTCCTTGTGCCAAGAGGAACATTGTGCCTTTCCAAGGCCACAAGGGGTTTGCCCAGATAACTTTCCTCAGATGTGGTTCTTGTAGTACCTCGGGTTTGCCCCACTTTCTTTGTCTGCACCCTTCAGGTGTGCAAATACCCCCAAGCCTTGGCTTTGCTCCAGTGGCAGCTCCCAGGCAGTTCCATTCAGAGCTGGAAGGATTGAGGGTGGCAGGAAAATTCCACAAATGCCAGAGGTTTATGTCCAAAGGGGAGAGAGAGGAGTCCTGCAACTTCATTCGAGTCCACCGGGGCACACCCACAGGGCTTTCTCTGCCGAATTTTGGAGGGCACAGCCTCTTTTTACCCCAAACTCCCGGCCCCACGTTGCCTCCTCCTTTCCCCACTGGCCAAGGTGTTAGGAAGGTACAGCCTTCCCTAACCGCCTACCACATATTCCCCCTTGAACCTCTTATTTTACCCCAAAGTTCAGGCTTGTGCAGACACTTGACTGTTTTAGAAGCCAAGCTGTCTGGGCTCTGCAACAAACCTGTCCAAAGTTAGTAGATACATTATGACCCATTTCAAAGACGTTAGCACTCATACGTTCACCCATCAAACTGTTTGTAAAGACATTAGCTTTCCTCTCAAGGGGCTTACTTGCTTCTCTGGCACTTTGCTGCTTTACCTGGTGCAGATTTACCTGGTCTGTGCTGCTGCTGGATAAAGTCAGGATAAATTTTTTTTCAGGTAAAAAAAATCCCTTGGTGGAAAAACAAGAGACCCAAATCCCTGGTTTAACTTGTAGAAATAGAATCACAAAATCAAATAGGTTGGGAAAGACCTCTGAGATCATCATGTCCAACCTGTGCCTGACCCCCACCTTGTCATCCAGTCCAGAGCACTCCGTGCTGTGTCCAGGCATACCTTGGACACCTCCAGGAATGGGGACTCCACCACCTCGAGTCCCTGGGCAGTCCCTTCCAATGCCTGACCACCCCTTCCATGGAGAAATTCCTCTGGATGTCCAACCCAAACCTTTCCTGGCACAACTTCATGCTGTTTCCTCCTGTCCTGTCCCTGTTCCCTGGGAACAGAGGCCAACCCCATCCTGGCTGTCCCCTCCTGTCAGGAGTTGTGCAGAGCCAGAAGGTCCCTCCAGGCCTCCTTTTCTCCAGGCTGAGCCCCTTTCCCAGCTCCCTCAGTTGCTCCTGGTGCTCCAGTCCCTTCCAAAGCTCCATTCCCAGCTCTGTTCCCAGCTCTGAACTCTCTCCAGCCCCTCAATGTCCTTCCTGAACCCACCTGCCGTGCACCCCTGGTGGGAGGGTGTTTCCAGTCCTGACAGAGTTTGCTCCTTTGATGAAAATAAAAATGAAAATAATAAGGTGAGATACATTCAGCCAGAAACAGGTGTAGATCAGAGGGTAAATGTCTGTGTAGCAGATAGTTCTGTTTCTGATAGTTTTAACTTTCTAGAAATGAGTAAATAATTGAGACTGCTTGTTTTAGGGCTTGCAGAATGTATAAGTTATGGAGTCTGCTATGTTTTAAAATGTCCCACACTGTTCCATGACCCTGGCATAGGAATTACTAATGTAAAAGTGCTTCCACAGAGTCATAAAGTCATGGGGTGGTTTGAGTTGGGAGGGACCTCAAAACTCATCCCATCCCACCCCATGCCATGGGCAAGGACACCTTCCACTAGCCCAGGTTGCTCCAAGCCCCATCCAACCTGGCCTTGGACACCTCCAGGGATGGGGCAGCCCCAGCTCTCTGGGCACCCTGTGCCAGAGCCTCCCCAGCCTCACAGGGAAGATTTTTTTTTCTATTACTTCATCTAAACCTATTCTCTTTCAGTTTGAAGCCATTCACTCATGTCCTGTCATTGCATGTTCTTGTACATAGTCTCATAAATTATATTCTAAAGGGTTTTCTCACCCCATTGCTGCAATGTTTAAAATCCCGGCCCTGCCATGGCTGCATTCTACCCCCTCTCACTGGAGTCTGTATAGGATAGTGGTCTAAGTTAGCTGGACTGATCCAAGGAAACATTCCATGAAAATAATCCTGGGTATTGGATGCACAAGGACTTCTAATTCCTTCCTCCTCCTCCAGAGTTGCTGAGCAGAAGAAGCTCTTTGGTGCTAAGTCAGAGCTTTCCCTTCAGAGCAGAACCCTGGGACACTCAGCGCTGTGACACAGCTGAGTTTTTTCAGGTTTAAAAGGCCATGGCCACAGGGGTTTTCTGTGACTGACTTTCCTCTGGCTGGTGAGGAGGTGTTTTTATCTCTGACATGCCTGTTGTCACAGCAATCTGTGCTTCTGTGTCTTTTGCAGCCCAAAGGTCCATACCACTGGTTCTTGTGGGGCTACAGATGACACTTGGAGGAAGCAGCCTGGCCTGGTGACAAGACACTGGAAATACCCTTGGAGGAAGTAAAGGAATAGCCCAGGCAGCTGAGAGACCACATCCAGGGATCAGGTTTTTTGGGTGAGCACCTCAAAAACAGACTGACCAATACAAGATGAGTTTGAAAGCATCATTTCTATTCAAGTGCCTTTTCCAAGAGACTGGTTTCAGAATTCTTGGATGGGAGAGTGAGTTGTATGTACACTTCCTTGCAGTGATGAGTGGGAAATCTCACACACATTTCCAGGAGACAGTTTCCTGTTTCCTTGCTGACTTTCCCTCTGGCAAAGCTGCCTTTTTGTCTGTCCCAGACAACTGGGATGCAGCAGGCTCGGTTATCTCCTGGATCTCATCCCTGTTGCTGTGTTTAAAGCCCAGCAGCAGTGGGGAAAGTGAGTTTGCCTGAAGGAAGCAGAATTTGCTGCTTTATTTCTTCCTACCTGTTGCTCAGTCTTGTCCTCATTCCTAAGTGCACCACTGCACGCACCCAACAGATGTGGTCTTGTTTCCTGAATTTCTGTGTGTGCTGAATGCAGGTCCCTTCAAAAATCTCTCCAGCAATGGGTTCTGAACCCTATAGAGATCTTGCCCTGAATTCCCAGTAATCTGGGTTGATTTTAGCCACTGACACCACCCTGTAGGGATCTGTGACTCACACAGGGTCTGGGGAGAGGCTTTGGAGACCTTGGGACTCCCAGTGACACCATGGGGCTGTTCATTCCCGATTTCTGCCTCCCACTTTGCTGGCAGCACTAAGGTGAGAGGTGCCTCAGAGGAGCCTTCCATGGGCAGTGCCCTGGGAATAGACACCAAACACATTTCATGTGGCACAGAGGGAGAGGGAGTGGGGATGGGAGACAAACATAAATGTGTAAAAGAGGGGAAGTGCATCAGCTGTTAATATCCTGCCCTGTTCCTTCCCCTTACCCACATAATTAGCCCTTGCTGGCACTCATGGTGTCAATCTGAAGGACAGGTGGCATTTTTGTTAACAACAGCAGTGGCTGAGGACACACAGGAACAGTTTGTCCTTGTTCTCTCTGGACAAGGGTGTTGGTGACAGCACTGCAAACCTCCTTCCAGCCCAGCGCTGAGGGTCACAGCAGCTGGCACATATTGTGAACAGATACATTGAGTTGTAAATATTCTAGAAATACATCCTGCCATTATTAAAAGCATCCTATAATTCTGAGGGAAGAAATTTCATTCTTCACCTGCAACAATATTATTTGGTCTTTCTATTGCCTATGGAACGAAATGCTTTGGGAACTGTAAGCTGACAAGAGAAGACTTCAGGGTGCCTGGGTCAATCTGTGGGGCTCTCTTCCTTGTGCAGGATGGGTGGTTAGACCAAACAATGGCAATTCTTCTTCTCTTTATGCTGTCAGCTCCCTTCCAGCTCCAAGGAAGTGGTTTGTGGTGCTGTGCCTCAGTTTCCTCGTTCAAAAGGTACCACAGCACAGGGAGGGGCTCTGTGAGGGTGGTTGAAGAGCTCGTGAGGGTCACAAGAGCTGCTTGTGACAGTCAGCTCTTGAGGACTTCTCTCACCCTGAAAGACCTGATGGTCTTAAAAAGCCTCATGGAGATTTGTGAGCACACATTAATGAACAAATGGTGTCAGTCCCAGGCAGGAGCAGCTGCTGTGTGCGTGGGAGCTGACAGAAGATGTGGCTGCCCAGCAGGCTGGGCTCTGATAACCTGGGAGATCCAGTGTCAGTGTGTGCCCTTGGGCCATGCACACACAGGCTGGGGTTGTGCAGGACCCTGTGTCCATCAGGACCTCCCATGGCATGGACAGGCAGAGAAGAGCCATTCATGTCCAGCCATGGAGGGCAACTCTGGACCATGGAACTTGGAGCTGTTTCTCGTGGGTCACAGCAGTGCAGCCATGAAGGTGTGATGGGGAGGACACTCATGGTTGGTGATGGGATGACTCTGGGCTGGTGAGGGGGAGCCAACTCACACATGGCTGACCCCCAAAGAGGGGACTCCTGCTTCTCCACCTGTGCTGTGTTTAATCATTTCTGCCCCTACACGGGAGACCACTGCCAGTCACAAACCTTGTGCCAGGTAAGGCTCAGATTGGACATTAGGAAGAATTTCTTCACAGAAGGGGTGATTAGATATTGGAATGGGGTGCCCAGGGAGGTGGTGGGGTCACCATGCCTGGAGGGGTTTCAGGAAAGCTTGGAGTGTCACACAGTGCCACGGCTGGTCACAGGTCAGACTCAATGATCTCAGGGGTCTTTTCCAGCCTCAGTGATTCTGTGCTTCTGTGAAACAGGATGGCTGAGGAATCGGACCTCCTCTGGGTTCAGCCAAGCCTTCTGCAGTGCTAAGACTAAAAGAGAGAGTGGCTGCCCCCCAGAGCAGTGCTCTGGCCCACAGTACTTCCCCCTACCTGATTTTCTCAGTGGCTTGAGGTATTTTTCAAGAGCCGATGCTCTTCCCTGGGATCCTGTGTGGTGGTGCAGTCCTGCTGTGAACCAAACAAAAGCTTCAACCTCCTGGGAGGGAGCTGCCATGGGAAGGGCTAGGGAATTGTGCTCTGATGGAACTGAGGCAGGGGGAGACTTGGCAAAGCCAGACCCAAAATACTTTCATCTTCCAAGCCAGGGGTGTGGAGCACTGCCCAGAGCAGGGATGCTTCCAGCTCCTTGGGTGTAGAGATGTCTGTGAAGCTCCAGTGCCACCCTCCCTGCTGTCCTCCCCCTGCCACGTGTGTGATGTGAGGAAAGAGGGGAAGGAATAGAATCAGGATGGCTGTGATGGATCTGTTTGTGAGGGAAGAGGGGAAGGAATAGAATCAGGATGGCTGTGATGGATCCTGTTTGTGAGGCTGAGTGGCTGCAGTCTCTGGGGACTGTTCCTACTGCTGTTCCACGTGGGTGTCCTGGGAAGTCTGGCTCCTCCTTGCTTGGCAGGAAATCACTGCCTTTGGCAGTCTTTACTGAAACACCTGATTCAGCCAAAAATAAATTTCTCCAAGACTTTTGATGGAATTACATGAACAATTATGCCTAAGTGTATTTTTGGCATGAGGCCTTCTGGGGCTTGGTTTTGCCTTCTAAGGTTGTGCAGGGGGCTGCAGTCACCCCAACACACCTCATGGTGTGACTGCTCCTTAAACCTGGCCAGCTTGGAGCTGCTGGGATGGGCTGATGGTCAGGGACCCCTCCTGCCTCCCAGTGGGTGTCCTGGTTTAACCCAGCTGCCAAGGCAGCCCCACACTCACTCACTCCTCCACAGCGTGATGGGAGGAGAGTCAGAGGAGTGAAAGTGAGACATCTGGTGGCTTGAGATAAATCAGTTACTAAATAAAGCAAAAGCCATGCAAACAAAGCAAAGCAAGAGCTTCATTCACATGTCCCAACAGCAGGAACAACGGGGGGAAATTTTACACGTGAGACCAAGGAAGTCTAATAGAGGTCACTGCCTTCAGGGCAGTTTGTAGCCAAGACCCTATTATGGTTTGGAAGGGTTGCTCAGTGCAATATTGGACCACATGTCTCAGCCTTCTTCCAATTTGCACAGTTGGGGTTTTGTTTCCCTAAAAATTCCTAAGTGGACACAGAATTCATCATCTTCTGACCTGCCGTGCTGAGTTGTATTAAACAGCTGATCTGTTTCAGAAAGGATAAAAGAATTCCTGGGGAGGCCCCTGGGCAAGATTAATTTCTCTGGTTGGTGGGACTGGGAGGGCACTGTGGTTAGAGGATCCCACCTGTATTTGCCCCCTTGGAGCAGGATGCTCTCCGGAAACCTTAGCAGAGACTTGGAGCAGTGACTCAGCTGTGCTCGGAGGAAGTGATTTCAGTGCAAGTAAAGCACATGCTCCTTTCCTCTGGCACAGGAGAGAACACAAAATGTTACTAGGTGGGCAGGTTCCCTCAGTGCAATTTAATGTTGTGCTTTCTCAGCTCTGCCATCAGCCTTTAATTTGGGGGCCCCAGATGGGTCATCCCTGTGCATGCAGCAGTGTGGGTGGGAGTTTTGCCTCTCCCTGCAGGGCTGACCTCGGGGAGGAGGAGAGCCAGGGAAGCTCCAGCTACAGGAACTGTTTGTCTCCTGCAGGGCTCAGCCCAGAGAGGGCTGGGGGCTTGCCAGGGCTTTTGCAGCCCTTGGAAAAGGGACAGGGAGTGAGTACAAACCTTTCATTTCTGTATTGCTTGGATGAAGCAAAATGTAAACCAGAAAAGCAAACACAGACACGCAGGTGGGAAGCTGCCAAAGGCTCCCAGTAATGCCCTGGTCATTTTTATCTCCACACCTTTTGTTATCAGCTGTAGTGACAAACATATATTTATGTTCAGTTTAAGTGATGTGTTACACTCATCTGACATCATCATCAGTCGCCCAGCTGTGCTGAACTACCCCAAACTGATGTGTTTCCAGTTGTGGGGCTCCTAGCCCTGAGGGATTGCCTGTGGTGTGGGGTTTCCCTGGGCATGATCTTTCCAGGTCAGACATCTTCCCCAGAAGGCAGTGACACTTTTGTCAAAAATTATTCCCTCCTGTCTAAATTAATATTTTTGCTGCTAATTTGGGAAGTAACAAGATAGTGGTGTGGCAGGCAGTGCTCTCAGCACACATGTAGGTTGTATTAAAAATAGACATTAAAATATAATTTCTTGGGCCCTTTTAAAATTATCTGGACCTCTGTCAAGAGAGGTCCATGCTTTTCCTCCCCCAGCATTCCCCCCTCCTTGGAATGCTGCTTCCCTCACGATTTTTTTATTAGCATTGCTTGCTGCCATAGGTTTTATTTCTCATATCATATTTCACCTTCCCCTTCTCCATGTCCCACTGCAGCCACTGACCAGGCTGGGCAGGGCAGGACAGGATAATGTTGCTGACAGAAAACCTCAAGAGGCAATTAACAGCTTCTCCAGCATGCAGGCCTGATTGGATTGAGGTTATTCCCAACTTGTCAAAGAGCCTTCCCCTTGGAAGGGAAGACAAAGCCTGGGCACAGAACCTGCTCTTCATCTCTGCTGTGCTGGCTTCCTCTTTGGGCAGGATTATTTCAAGTGTTGGTTCCAAGTGGTGTTTTCTGTCAGGAATGACAGAATGCTAAGATGGGACACATCACCAGTGAGTGCTTCCACATCACCGATGCTGTGCTGGATGGTTCTGGCCCTGTGGAACAGATGGGCTCAGGAGCAGTGGGAGTGAGCCAGAAGTCCCATTTCCTTCCACTGCTGTTCTGGGCTCAGTGACAGAGGGCTGTGTAATGCTGGGAGGGGGTGTGATGCAGAGCAAGATTCAGCCCATGACTGTAGCAGTGAAGATCATCTGTGGAGGGCTGTGCTTGCCTTTCCTGTGGAAACGTGGGGGACCTACAGTGCTGGGAATCACAAACCTCTGAGGGCAGCCTTTGTGCTGGGAAAGGGGGTGGGAGCTGCTGTGCCAGCAGGTGTCTGGCGCTGTACTGGAAGACACTGGTGGCTTATGGGAAGGTGCTGGCAAGAGGTGGTCACATCCTGCTTCAGAATGCACTGGTAGGGATGGAAAGACTGACACCAATGTCAGCAAGCACTGCACTGTTGTTATTATATTTCTAGAGTCCCAGCTCTCAGGCTGCCGCAGCTCTCGGCTGTCCTATCTTCTATCACATCAGGGTCACCAGTTGTTATTATCATATTTCTAGAGTCCCATACCTTCTGAGTGGTTTTCTCACAAGCAGCTCTTCACAACAGTGTTATTCTTGCTTCTTCATCAGGGCTCCCCCAAACCTCTCCCTGACCAGCCAGCCCACCCACCCCCTTTTATCCCAGTTACCTTCACTAGCCACAGCTGCCACCCAATTAAGGACATCACAGCTGCAGCTCATTTAGAACAACTAGGATTGGGGCAAGGCCACTTATACAATACATATATTTTACTAGGACTCCTATTATATTTCCCCCTTTTCTTTTACTTACAGATATTCAAGTACAATACAGATATTCAAGTACAATACATACATTTCCCCACGACTCAAATGCCACTTATACAATACATATATTTTACTAGGACTCCTACTATACTGCACTGGATGTTCTGAGCATGTCCTGAACCACAGTCTGCTGTAGGGATGTGGAGTCTCCACTGGAGCCTTGCTGCAGGTGTTGGAGCAGAGCAGAGATGCTGTGAGAACAGAGAAATGCTCAGAGCCAGCCTGCTCCAGAGGGAGCTGTGGATGGCTCCATGATCCCCCAGGCTGCTCCAGCCCTGGGGGCCAGACCTCTCCTCCCTGTGCTGTGCTCTTTACACCCTGAGCTCCCTCCAAGTGTGGCCTGGCCTCACGGGTATCTCGTGGGTGGCAGTGCACATCCCAGCTCCCCTCCAGCTGGCCCTATTTATGGAGTTCCAATGTTGGCAGGTAGGGAAGTGAGACATTTGAAGCATGAGGGCCTGTTCTGGTGAGCCAGGGATATTTATTTGAGCTGATGAAACTTCTTGTCGTTGCCCAGGGTTAGGAACTCTGCTCATGTATTCTGAACCATCATTTCCAGGGCACGAGTGGGCTCAATATTCAGGACAAAGCAAACAAAACATTGTTAGAGTGGGAAGAGGGATTTCTACCCATATAAATTATACCCCGTTATCACCCCATGGAGGGCAGCCACACGTCAGGACATTTCTCCTGAGGGCTAAAATGACATCACTCCCTTTTTATTTCAACAGCCTGATCTCCCAGAGCTGTGTAATTTGTCTTTTCCATGCAAGGGAAAGCAGGGAGGAGAAGCCAATCAGCCATAGGTCAGATGGGCAGAAATGCCTCCTGTGGAAAGAGAAGATATTCAAGGACAGTGGAGAGAGTCTTTCACTGTCCCCATTTCTGCTAAATAACAGGGGAAATTCTCCTGAAAATTGATCTTGCTGCAACAAGCAGATTTCACAGCTCCTTCCCAGGCTTTCCTTGTTGGGCAATGCTCATGATGGGTAATACAGGAATAACCAGATAGTCCCTAGGAGTGGTCCCAGCTCTGCAGGGTGTCCTAGGAGCAGGGATCACCACTGTGTTCACAATATCCAGCTCTTACTGGTGCAGAGAGCTGTGATCCCAAAAACCACTGCTGTTTTTAATGTTTGCTCCCACAAGAGCCAAAAATGCCTGAGCAGGCAGAGCTCTTGAAGAGTTTGAGCTTGGATTAGACCTTCCCTTCTGTGTTTCTGTTTTGTGACAGAGTCATGATTCAAGGCATTGCACAGGGACTAGTGACCAGCAGAACCATCTGTAGATGTCGGGTCCAGAAGGGATTTATTTCAAACCCAGAGCAGATTATACTGAAGTGTCTCTGCTGACTGACCTCCTGTTTGCCCCAAAGCAATCTCAGCCCATGCACCCCGTCAGACAGGGACAAGGGAGATGTGCACACCTTGAGCCCTCCTCACCCAGGTAACCCACAGCCCAAACAGTGCTGCCAGCATCACCATCCATCACAGCCACTGAAAACACCTCAGATACTTCTGCTGGCTGACAGCTCTCTTGCTTCCTGAGACCCAGGAGGCCTCTGACACAGTTCAGAGAGCCAGGACTGGAGCACCAGAGCTTCTGGAACAGAAAGGGACTTCATTTGATTGCTTTTTCTTCTTCTTTGACAAATATTTCAGTGCAGCTGCTGAAAACCTTTCAATTCACTAAAATCTGCCCATGCTTGCTATTTCTTCCAAAGTCAGTCCCTTTTCTGGGGGTCTCTCCACAGGGATGATGAGCCACATTCTGTGTGTGTCCAGACCTGTTCTGGGGTAGAAGAATCAATGTAGTCACCCTTCTCAAAGGGCTGACAAAATCCCTTGGTGCTGGTGGCTCCAGTGAGCACGCTGAGGGGCTGGAAGGGCTGGCTGGCAGGACATTATTAGCAGCTTGTTTGTACTCTGAGCAGCTGCCCTGGCCCTCAAGCTCTTCTTTTCTTTGGGCAAGTCCTGCAGGGCAGTAGTGCCCACCTACCCCCCATTAGTGTCAGCCCCTTGGAGATTCTGCTCAGGTCACCCAAACAGCCAAGCCTCAGCTGTGAAGGCTGTGGGCAGTGCCAAGGAGCATTCCAGCAGGGAAGGTGTTTATGCTTCCCCTGAGACTGAATCACAGAATAATTTAGGTTGAAAAAGACTGTTGCAGAATGACCTATTTGTCGGGTGTAGAGAAAACTTGGGACGCTTAATATGAGATCAGCAAGCTCTTTTTATTGAAGAGAGCATCAGACATTTATACAGCAAGTAATAAGCTCATGAATATTCTGTAACTTAAACTATCTATTGGCTACACTACAACATCAGCTCTTCTTCATTCTTTAAAAGTTACATTTCTCTTTTCTCATGTCTCTAGCCTCTCAACTACAACACTTTGTTATAGTAACACAGCTATGCTCAAAGAAAGTGTCCTTGCAAGTGCAAGACTTAGAATTAACCACAGCCTTGTACTTTTCCAATTCTTAGCTACTTTCCCAACAAAAAAACTTTGAGGTCATTGAGCCCAAGCTGTGCCCAGCCCCCACCTTGTCACCCAGCCCAGAGCACTGAGTGCCACATCCAGTTGTTCCTGGGGCTGGGGACTCCAAAGCTCCCTCGGCAGCCCCTTGCAATGTTTAATAACTCTTTCTGTGAAGAAATTCCTCCTAATGTCCAACCTTCCCTGGCACACCTGGAGCCTTTTTTCCTGAGCATGCTGAAGCTGCAGAGGGCTCTGAGGCCTCAGCAGGACCTGTCCCCATCACAGCTGGTTGAGCTTGTGTGATCTGCAGGATTGAAGGGACAGTACACACCCAGTGCTGTGTCCTGAGCCCCTCTCTTGCAGGGCAATGTCTGCCCAACCCAAGCACCCCCTCTGTGTGATCATTGAGGTCCTGGCAGCAGAGGCAGGGCAGTGCTGCAGCCAGGCTCAGCTCTCTGCTCCAAACCAGGGTCTGTGCCAGTGGAGATGGACAGACAGGGAAGGGACGTGAGGGAGCAGAGGGCAGGGGGTGTGTGTACCCCTTCCCCACAGCTTCTCCCACTCAGAAGGTGTTTATCCTAGTGACAAGTGCTATGGGCCTTTCATAACTGCTGCATTAGCAGAGGATCAAGTGGCACTTAATGGGAGCAGTCTGCCTCATAAAGTGTGATGGGAAAGGTCGCCAGGGTCGAGGGGGAAACATTTTCAGCAGGCTGACACAAGCCTTGGCTTCTGCCTGACAACAGGTGCCAGTTTGCTGGGCTGCTCTCCCCTCCTGCACTGCTGCTGCCCCGTCCCCTCCCTGCAGCGGCGCCAGGAGTGTCTGTGAGCTCTGTGTGTGGCACACAGGGAACAAACCCCCTGCAGGATGCAGGGAAAAGGGGATCTGAGGCCACCGGTTGGCTTCTGAGCTAGGGAAAAAAGGGAGTCGAGGGTGTGATGCTTCCTTGTGAAGCTGCTCCAAACCAGGTGGGTAGGTTAAGCACTTCACTTTGAAAGGAATGAAAGGGATCTGTCTTTGTAAACAAAGTGTGGGTAAAGCTAGATACTGGGAGATGAAAGAAGCGATGGGAGGAACAACAAATCCCACAGGAAAAGAAAATGGGGGGGAGTATACTTTAGAAGGGGGTCTGTATGTGGAAATTCACCTCTCAAGAACCTCAGCCAATGGGGAGAGAGGGAAATGTGGCTAGGAAATTAGGAGGCTGTGTCCTCTAAAATTTGAGAGACCCCAGGGGAAATGTGCCATGGTCTCTCCCTTTATTCGAATAAGGTTACAGGACTTCTCTGTCTCCATTTTGGACATAAACCTCTGGTGGTTTTGGATTAATTTTCCTGACAACTTAAGTGCCACACTAAAGAGCTTCACTCCTTAAGGCCACTGGTTTTGCTGGGGTTTTTCTCTCTCTGTGCTGACTTCTGTTGGGTTTGCTGAAATGAGGTTGCTGGGTCTCAGCCAATCTACAGTTTGACAATCCTCAGTTTGCCCAGGCCAGATGAAATCTTACTGCTGCTCCTGGCAAGCCTGTCCCTGCAGTCAGACATGGACTGATGGCTTTGCAAGTCTTCTTGCCCCCCTCTCTTGCTGCTTTGGTGTCCCATCTGTCTTACACAGTTTCATGTGGGACAATGCAGGGTATTCAGTCCAGGCCAAGTTGCTGATGACAAGCTAATTAAAGACCAAGCAAGGGAGGAGCAGCCTAATGAGGGAGAAGTGGGAGGAAGGGCAGTTTGCCAGGACTGTGCTGGGAGGCTCTGGCTCAGTGGAACTGTGTGCTGTAATTATGGGTCAGGGGAGGCCCTCCTCACACAGGCTGTAGGACACAGAGATCTGCTTCAATGGCCTCTTCTGGGAGGCTGGGATGGGCTCACACCTTCCCAGCTCCAGGGTTTCCTCTACAGGGTCAATCCTTAGCCTTAACATGGAGTTAACTGTCCTACACTGTGAAAATCGGAGACCTGGAGAGCGCCTTAGGGCCATGTCAGTGCAAACAAAAATCCAGGAGCAGGAGTGGCATCTTCTAAGGACCAGCAGTACTCAGGCTGGGGGTCCTGTGACCATGAGCCACAGGATCTCAGAATCATTTATGCCAAAAAGACCTCCAAGATCATCCAGTGCAACCATTAACGCAGCTCTGCACAAGCCGCCACTAACCCACACCTCTAAGCTCCACATCCACTTGTTTTCTGGATACTTCCAGAGATGGTGGTTCCACCACTGTCCCAGGCAGGTGTGCCAGGGCTTGATAACCCTCTCAGTGAATAATTTTTTCCTAATATTCAATTTAAGCAGGCCCTGGCCAGCTCCCTTCCTGCAGTCCCATGAAGGGAATGGGGCATGAAAGGGAGGTGGATTCTGGCACTGAGAGGAATAGAGGCTCTGCTGGAAGATTTCATTTGGCATGGGCATGCTGGGAACTCAGGGGTTACCCCCAGTACTCACAGGGAGTCAGCACAAACAGCCAAATGCTGCAGGTGGTGATGGGGCTTTGCCAGAGCTGTGTTAGCACAGTGCTGGTCTTAGCACCTCACCCTGGGTCCCTTTCACCTGCTTCATGCAGAGTAATCAAAGCAAGGCAATTCCTCACCTCTGGGGAATGATGGAGTGTGAGAAAACATCATTTATGAGCATGAAGAGACTTTTATTTGGCTTGCTTTCTGCTGTTTCCATGCTGAATTTCCTTTCTGAACGGTGGCACTGCAACTTTGATTCACAACCAAGTTATTCAGTGCATCTCACCAAACATGGGGAAAGGACAGAGAGCTTCTGTAGCTCCAAAAGGGACTGTGGACTGTAGAAAGGTTGTGTCTTGTGTGTTTTCTTCTGAAATTTGAAGATTTTTCTAGCCTTTGCTTCGGGAATGCTCATTTCTCAAGTGAAACGATGCAAGAGCTCTGCATTTCCCAGCTCCTCAGGAAAGCCTGGGGATTTTTGCTGCAGCAGACTGCTCCTAACCATAAGGCACGGCCCAAAGGCTGTTGTAGCAGCTGTGTTTGGCACAGGCTCTGCCAGGGATCTGTTTGCAGGGAGAGCTCTGTCCTTGAGGCCAAGTGCCCAGGGCAGTCAGTGGGTGCAGCCACCTGCACTGCCCTCCCTGTGCCTGCGACCTCTCCTCACAGCTTCTAAAATTCCCCTCACCACGGGGGGGCATTTCCTTATTATCAACACCTGCTTGGACATGCAGAGGCACTGACCCCTTCCAGAGCCACTGGGAGTGAAAGCTTTGGGGCATAACTCTGTGGAGGTGCTAAAGCTGGCTGTGAGTAATTTATGGTGCAGGGTGCTGGGGTAGGAGCTCTGCTGTCAGCTGGGTGTGCAGGGGGAGGAGGGGACGCTCCCTGGTCACTGCTTCCCACACTCTCCATCACAAGTCAGTGGAGTCAGGGACCCCAGGAAACTGTGGTGATTCTGAGGCCCCAGAGCCCCCAGCACATCCCATGAAATGCTGTCAGAGGCACCCACACACAAATGATGGAAGAACCATCACAGCAGAGAACAGACACACACAAAATGTGCATTTCTGTTTGGATGAAACACACATCTGGGATTTCTGTCTAAAGGACATGGAGGTAAGAATTGTGATCTCCTGTTCCAAGGGCTTCTCTGGCAGGGTGTTGGCAGCCTGTCAGCCTGCTGTGACACCGCCTTGCTCACCCAGATGAGTGCACTGGGGTACCCAGAGCTCTCCCCATGGCCCTGCTGCTGGGCTGGGACATGGGGACCATCGTGCTGTGCACACAGTTCACTGTAGGCTGGCAATTGAAAGAGAATGTCCAAGAGTCAGGATAACAAATTGCCAAAATAGCTGTATAGCAAGTCACCCCCAACTGGCATTTAATGCAGCCAAGAGTTTCTGAGCTCAGTGTCTCCTGGCCATTTGTCCTCCCAGATCTCCTGACCTTAGAAAAGGCCTCTGTATTTGAGTGGCAGAAAGCTGTGACACCAAGTTCCCATTATAAAATAAATCTATGGTAACTCTGTCAGATATTCCACCTTGTTATTCCAACCAGGAGGCTGGGCTAGCCACATCTGGTGGTTAAAAGTCTCCTGATATTCCTCTTTATGGACAGTTATTTTCTTTGTCCTTCTCTTACATTGTATCCCCTTTTGTTATTTACCTTTGTAAGAGATTTAATATTTTTTATCACCCTTCTCTCTTTTGTTGGGCTGAACAAAGTAACTTACTCTATTTTAATACAGCTTTCCCTCCACTAACTGAGCAGCCCATGGTGCCACCTCCACCTGCTTGAGAAATTGGTTTTCAATTGTGTTTCCTGGATTGTGGTGGAGGCCTCAGAAATTGGGATATTTCCCTGACAGCAATACTTAACAAGCTCGTGCTGGAATTGCACATGGAGTTTTCCATCCACACTCTCATGGATTTGCATTCCTGCATCCTCTGTTCTCCAGTCATCTTTGTCATCACCATTTTTGCCATCATTATGATTTAAAATGGAGGCTTCACATATTCTCACTCTCTCAGTGCTCCAGAGTCAGTGCTGCAGAGTCAGCCCTTTTTTTTGGTCTAGATTTTTTTCACTGCTTGTTTTAAGGAATATGTGCTGTCCTACCTAGGCTGATATTTGTCAATTCTTACTTAATCACTAAACCAGGCTTTGCAAACAGACCAGGTTGGAAAAGGCATAAAAGCTGGCAAAGAATCCCTTCTCAGACTCATCAGGACAAGAAACATGTCAGAATCTGTAGGTGTGAAGAGGATGTGAAAGGAGTACCTTGGGGGAATCAAGGTCATAGTAGAAATAAAAATAACCTATTATTTTTTTCCATCTGTGTTTGGTGTGGAGGTCCCTATGCTTGGGTCTCTCATTTGTGAGTGTCTCCACTCAAGTCAGTCTCAGACTGAAGCCTCAGGAAGCTATGGAATGTAGAAATGAAGGAAACCAGCAGATTTCAACAGAGATATGAAAATGGACCAGAGAGATGAAAATCTGCCCCAGTTCAGGGATGAAACACCTGAACTGAGGTCTTATACCTAAAGTTGACTTTGTACTGTAACAAAACACTTGAGGATCAGAGTCAGGCCCCTGAGAGTAGCAATGGACCCAATTCTCTGGCAGGAATGACATCTTCAGAGCACCTGTACAAGGTCAAAGGAACCTGATCACTCATGGTTTCCTCCCCACTGAACACAGATGAAACAACATGGATCTTCTCTGAGCACACCCAAATGTGTTCCTTTCATAAGCCAGGACTCCCCAGTTATTAATAATAGCTGATATCCGACTGCAGCATGACACCAATTCCTCACAGGGACTTAATGACAGACTTTCTGGTAAGCAAAATCATTAGAAGGGAAATGTTGCCAGGAATCCCAAATCCCTGACTCTGGCATGCTGAGGTTTAGAAGCTTCCATCTCCAAACTGCCTTATGGGATGGGATGTGATTTGTCAGGATGGTTTCCAGCTCAGGAGTTCTCCTTCCTGCATTGCTTGCCCTTCTTCATGTCCTGCCTTTGCTGACAGGCACCGTCACTCCAACCTTCACCTTGAGCTCTCTTGTATTAATTTTTGTTGCCTCCTTTTAGCCCTTTATCCATTTCCACACATTTAACAAAGCAAGTTTCTGCAGTTTTTCTGCCCTGGTACTTGTACACAGAAACTTCACTATCTCATGTTCACTGCTCAAAGTTAGCACAACCATTCTGGACAGGAGATGTTCTTGGGTGCCAGCTTGAAGATGAACCAGTTCTATGTGCCCATCATAAAGTTCTGCACACTGGGTTAAATCCACAGACATGTGGCCAGCTGAGCAAGGGTGGTCACAGAGGGGACAGAGGGACAAACTCTTCTTTTTGCTTCCAAATTGCCACAGGCAATGGCCACAAGTTCCATCTCAGGAGGTTCAGGTTGGGCACTAGGAAAAGGCATCTCCAGGAAGCTGCTGCAGGCTTAGGACTGGTCACAAGAGAGGGAGAATCTCCATCCTTGTGAGAGTTTGGGGTGTTTGCTGAGACTCAGTGGAAAAGCCTTGGCTGCTCCAATCTGGTGTTCCAGCTAGTCCTGCCCCGAGTGGGAGGATGGATTGGGGACCTCCAGAGCCCTGGTCACTGCCACCTCCATGGTTCAGTGACTGTCAGCTGCATCTCTCTGTCACCTGCCAGGCCAGGTGTCTTTCAGGTTCACCAGGCCTGACCAGGCTGCCAAGGGCAGTGGTGGAGTCACTATCCCTGGAAGTGTCTAGAAAATATGTGGACACTTGGGGGCAAGGTCTAGTGGTGAACATGGCAATGCTGGGGGAATTTTGGGCTCAATAATATTTGAGGTGTTTAACCTAAGTGACTCCATGATTCTGTGACTGTGTGACTTTGCTTGACCCTGAGCCTTGTAGGAGTGCTCTGCCCTTGCATCTCTGGAAACAAAGCTTAGGGCAATGGAAAGTGACAAATAATAAACCCTTTTCTAGAATTACAGCAGATAAATAAATCCTACAGGCCTCAGCTCCTCTGTGGAGACTCCCAGCTTTCCTGCCCTCCTCTGACCAGCTCTGGGACCTGTGGATGGTTTGACTGCTACACCACAGAGCTGAGGGTTAAAGAACCTTTCCTGGGTGAAACATTTAAGGAATTGCTAAAACCACTTGTTTTGAAAGGGGTCCCAATTCCTTGAGACTTATAAAGTCAAACTGGGGCCAATCTTCTCCTTTCCCCCTCTGGCTGAGCTCAGCAATCAGCTGACATAGTTAAGCTGACAGTCATTAGATTTATATGTCCTTGGCTTCTGGCATTCTGTCCTGTCTGCTGGGGCAGTTTGGGGCTGGTGACCTTTGTGGCATGTGGCAAGGCCAGTGAGTCTTGGCTTCTGCCGCAGACGGCTGTGGCTTGTTGCTTAAGGAAGTTTATTTCTCAAGGCTGTGCTCAGCAGTGAGCCATGCACTTGTGCTATATTTGCAGGCATACCTAGAGAGTCAGGAAGGAGGCCAGAACCATTCCAGAGAAGACAAACTGCAGATCTCAATGTCCTTATCAATGAGGTGTATATTCATAAGCTGCAAAGGAGATACAAATTGTCCAACAAGATAAATAAAGAGGGAGAACAGGGACAAGAAAGGCACCTGGAGTATCAGATAGCCACTTAGAAGATGATGGATAAATGGGAAAATCCTACACCAGGAAGAGAAAGCTGGATTTTTTTGTGTAGATGTATCAGAGAGAGAGCTAAAATTGTGCTTTGAAAGACAAATATGCACAAAGCCCAGAAATTGTGTCTTCATATACCTGCAGAAGGTGAGCAGCAGTTAATGGTTTGTTGGATTGCTCCCTGCTTTTTAGAGCTCCTTAGAGTTTTCTTCTGGGTTGCTGAGAATCTTGTTCTCTGCTGGATTGACCTTCCTGCACCAGCAGCTTGCTCTCTGCTGCCAACTTGGAGTGGGATCCAAGTCCCTCAATATTGCCATGAAAGGGGTGGGAAGGGTGGCCAGGAGAGCATCTCAGCAGTGCATTCCTGCTTCCAGCAAGGATTGGGCAACTGTCAGTGTGACCCAGCTGGCCTGAGGAGCCAGGAGGAGTCCAGACTGGTAGTGGAACTGAGGAGTACAGGTCAGCTGGTGTGAATGATAAACATGTGAGGCTTCTCTCCTTCTCCTCTCCACCCAGGGCTGCCTGGACAGCTCAGCCCCTCTGTGGTCACTGTGGGGAAAGAAACTTTGCTCTGGTTAGGCCTTCAAACTGGAACTCACTGTGTGCACAGAGAGGAGTGAGTGGTGAATGTAAAATGAGAGATGTCTGAAAAATAAGCTGAATGAAGCTGAAGAGCTCATGAATGAGAGCATGAGCCATTCACTGTCATGGTCACACACAGCCCTGAGCCAGTCTGTCAGTCCAAGAGATTGACAAGGACATACTGGATTTGGAAATGCTCAAACTATGAGCAATTTGCTTGCCCTTCAGTTTGCCCCAGAGCAGCAGCCCAGGTCTGTCTCAATGCAGGGTTAATCAGGGCCCTAGCGTGGGTCTGGTTTCCTCCTGCTCAGCTCCTGGCACTGGCATTGTCTGCCCCAGCCACCCTTCCCAGAACAGATCTCCCTCATCCATCACAGTTGTGACACAGGATCCCTCTCTGACACCCACCCCTCCTTTCCTCCCTTCTCCCAGTCTGACCAGGATGGATCAGCACCCCTGACATTATCCTGCTCCTTTCAACGATCCATCCATCCATCTGTCCATTCCCCATCCATCCATCACCTGAAAAGTGACCTGCTCACTCGTCCCTCCCCAGCCCAGAGTCTGTCTGTCTGTCTGTCTGTCTGGGAACAGCAGGACGTGCCTGGGGGTGGAAAACAGGGAGTGTGTGTGACTGTGGATCACCAAGGCAATCCAGGAAAACCAACTCCTGGAAACTGCCAAAGGCAGTTTGTAAACTGGGCTGCAGACACGAGATCATCAGCCTGCTCTTCTCAGAGGCTCTGCTTTTCCCAGGCACTTAAACTCAGCTGTGTTGAAGGGAATAACGTTGCAACGAGATGACAAAGGTCAGTGTGAGGCATTAAAAGAGGGGAAGGTGATTTATTTTAACACAGAATGTTTTCATTACCTCAGGATCAAATACAGGTACCGCTGAGCACCAGATGTATCCCAGTGGTTTCTCCAGCATGCAAGCACCAAGAGATGTGCATCCAGATGAACCCAGTGATGTTAGGGAAGGCTCTATGTACTCAGTACCTCTTAGGTCTGGATGCTTCAAACTGAGGTCACTTGAAAAATGAAGTTTTGCATCTTCAGGAGCCTTGAAGTGGCTTAATTTTCTCCTGCTGCCTGGGCCAGGCCACATGGCCATCTGACCATGATCTTCCTGGGCATCTCCAGTTCTGGGCTTGGCTCATCCCTGGGGCAGAGAAACAACTGTCAGGAGACTCCTGTGGTTGGGTTCACAGCTGGTTCAGCTTCACAGCACAGCCCCAGCAAGGAACTGCTTAGGCAGAGACTTCTGAGATCTTCCTTGCTGTAACTTTGATCCTAAACAGAAGCGTTGCTGCCTGTGACACTATAGAAAGTCAGCATTAGTGTGAAAGCAGGGTAGAAGCTGCACCTGCAGGGATGAGCCTGGATGAGGACTTTTGTGCTGGAGAGCATTGATCAATTCACTGCATATGCACAGAGATCAAATTAAATTCCTTGGGAAAAGTCTTGCAATGGTTTTGAAAGTCAAGACAGTGGGATCTCATAGATTCTTTCTAGAGACTGAGAGAGCTTGGAAGGGAGCAAATGTCATTTGGATTTCTCAGAACAACAGAAACTCCCAACAAAAAAGGACTTTCCTCTTCAGTTCCAAACTAGGGAATGGCACATTCATGAAATGGTGCAGTTTTTCCTGTCACATGCTGGGGAATGAGAGAAGAGGGAGGTAAATCCCTGTTTGCTTGACTGTCTGTCCACTGCTGAGTGCCTTCCCTGCCTCTTCCCAGGGCTCTGCTCCTGCCCTTCCCTGCAGCCATGGACAGGGAGGGCACATGGGCACACCAGTGTTCCTGAGGGCACAGACTGGCAGAGGGGAGAGAGAGACCATGCAGGCCTGGAAACCAGCAGGAAAGCAGAACCACCACCGGGGCGGAAGAGTTTATGGAGAGTGGGAGGGGAGGGAGCTGAGTTTGAAGTGTTGTGCTGAGAGCCCAGTTGTGCAAGACTTGGGTGAGCTGATGTGTCACAGAAATGTTCTCCTGGAATTCAGGGATAGGATGAGGGCACTAATTAGGGCCTAATTGTCCTGAGCAACCTCACCTGGGGTCCCTCACCTGGGGTCCCTTCCTGCACCCTTGCCTGGGGCCAAGGGGCTCTGCTTAAACTCAGGCCTGAGCCTTCACCCCCTTCCTGTGCTCTCCTGCACCAGTTTTCAGGCTTTCCTGAATTGTTGTTTGGCCTTCCCAGGCTGACCTTGGACCTGACTTCTTCCCTGGCCTTTGATGATCACAGGACCATTGATGGGGACAGTTGATGGAGCCTGTCACCATTCCCTCTCTGCTCACCCCCTTCAGGTGCTGGCTTGAGTTTACCTGGTCAGTAAGGTTCCTGTCCTGCCCCTGCTGGGGCTGCCCCTTCCACCAGGGAACAGCTCCCCATCACCCAGCTCTTACAGTAACTTCTCTGCCCCACAGGTCTCCCAGCCCTTGGTCCAAGGCTGTAGGACAGCTGGGAGAGGAGTTTGGCTTTCCTCCTTGGGAGAGGGTAATGGAGGGGAAGGACCCCCTGCACTTTCCCTGCTATAGTTTCTCTATTTCAGTATCTTTCCCTTCGTATCCAGGTGTGTGCTGAGCTCCTGGCTGGGACAGGTCACTCAGCTGCTGGGCTGCTTCTCCTCTGGATCAGCCTCTCACAGCCGAGGTTTCCAGTGCTCCCTGCAGGAGTGTGGCTTTAAAGGGACACTGCATTGTACAAGCTCAGGTGTCTGAAGGGACTCTGATGTGTCACACTGGATGGCTGCTTGAGAGGTGGAAAATGTCAACAAAAATAGATCTTTGTCCCCTCAGAGAGGTGCTCTGCTGCTAGCTGCATCCTGGGTTGGTGTGGAGCTTGTGCTTGGATCTCAAACAATGCTGTGGTGTCTGTGTGGGACACTCTGTCAACACAGCATGCTGGGGTCAGAAGGCTGCATTGGATGTGACAATTGTGACAATGGGTACAACTGCCTCTGGTGTCCATGGCCACTTCTTTGGGACTCCACCTTGAGCACAAAGCTTGAGAAGAGCACGGAGGGACTTTGTGTTTAGTCTGTCACAGCAAACAATTCTCAGTGTTCATGCACTCATGGGTCATTTCTGTGTTTTGTCCTCATTTAATGGAGAAGTGAGGGGGTTTTGTGCCCTCAGTACAACTTCTAAAAGACAATTTAATGGCTGCATTCAAACATAAGAGGGGAGAGGGCCAGGGCTGGCTGAGTCAACAGTGCTTGAGCACAATACCCTATGGGAGAGTAACAGAATCTGTCTGTGTCGTAAATAACACTGAAAGGCTTATTTTGGCAAAGAATTTTCATTCCTGACAAATGCCATGTTGAGACAACCAATAACCACCTGCTGATTTGGGATGAAATTAGAATTTGAATGCTCAGGTCAGCTCAGATGCCGTGTTGGTGGGTTTCCAGTGGAGACTCTCACATGTCTGATAGGAAATGATCTTTATGAGGCTGTCAGAGGCAAGGGAATACTCAGGCTTGCAAATCCTTGCACTGTTTTATTGGGAATGCCCATGTCAGAGGATTGCTAAGTAAAGCACATTACATAAGACTGCCCTTTGGGGTGCTAAGGTCTCGTAACTGGGACATATTTTCAAGTCTATCAGAATGATTTCAGCATCTCATGAGTTGTCAGTACTTCTCTGTTTTTTAAAAGCAGATGTTTTTTCTCTTCTACCACATTAAATGGGATCTTCTGTGTTGTGCCAACAGTAAAGGTGCATAAAGGTGTGTAAATGTGATCCTTTGGGATGTGTCACTTGCACTTTCTGGCTTAAATCTGTTCCAGTAGAAGTTCAGCAATTTGTGCCCCAGCTCTCTCCTCCACAGGAAAGATGTTTAGCTATGGAGGGGCAAGGTAGGAAACCCTGAGCAGATTTCAGCTGGCTTCTGTGGTATCAAGGGACTGAGAATCTGAACTCAAAGATCTGGTTAATCTAAAGTAAAAATTAGGGAATTATATTCCCATTTGGAAAGTACATTAAAGTACAGGCAAACCTGCTTTCCTCCTGGTTCATCTTCCTGCCTTGGCTGTTCCTTTGTACAATGAGCCCTTTTGAAGGCACCTGAGGTACAGTTACATCCAGGGCACAACAGGCCCCTTGCCTGCTGTGGGGACATTGCTTTTACTGGGTAAGAGCAAAACCCTTGGAAATGATGTTTGCTTTAGGTCCTTGCCTCTCATGGGCTAAGGCTGGTGTGGATCCGGGCAGGACTGGTGGCACAGGGGTTTGCTCACCTTGCAGGCTGGAAGAGCTCCAGGTACAGCCTCTCCCATAGGCAGGTTGGCTTCCTTGAAGGGGACAAGGCAGAGAAAGTTGAACTTTATCCTAATCTGCTTTTTAGAAGCCCTGATGTGCTCATGTCTGCCAGGAAGTATTGGCCTCTGAAATGACTGTGACTGGGACTCCCCCAGCATGTCCCTGACCCTGGGCAATGGGGGCAAGGAAACACCTGGAACATCTGCAACCTGCAGCCCTTTGGGTGACCCTTGGGTGCCCACTGCCCTCTGCAAGCTGAGGAAACTGTGCCTGTAACCTCTCCATTCCCTGCCTGAGGTCTTTAACTTTGAGCCTCTGTCTTGTTTTTCTCAAGACTTATCTCCCTCACTCCAGGTGACTCTGGATAAACTCTCACAGCAGAGAATTACTACTGCAAGTTTGCTGAGATGTCTGATCTCCATTTCCACCCTGACCTTTTTGTTCCAAATTCCCTGTTAGAGCTGTTTTTATCCAAAGGTGTACAAAGCACTGTAGGTAACAGCAGCTGCTCTTGGCTGTGTAACAAGAGTGCAGACTCAGACTGCTCAGTGTACACTACAAATTCACATTAACACTATGAGATAAATTCACATTGACACTGTGAACTGCTGCTCTGGAGGGGTCTGTCCATCCCTTATAAATCTGACTTTTCAAGGAGTTATTTTTTAAAAAGAGTGTATGTGAAGAAGCCTCATCTTTAACCGTGCTTGGCCACTGACTTCTATCTGAAATTCAATTTATCTCTTCTGTTAGGGACCCTACTTATTCCTGAAGTGGGATTCAAACCAGCTAGACTCCAGTTCCCTTTAAAACATTGAGAGCCCTTCAGTTGTGTCAAAGTTTGTAACAAGTTGCTGCGGAGAGGAAACACAATCCACAGACAAAGCACCATCCCACTGACTTGTGAAATGCTGAAGAATTATGTTCATCTCAAGTTTGCTCAGCACCATTACTGGAATGGACTGAAATAATAACAAATAGGAGGCAGGTGCCCGGGTGCCCATAACAATCCCAATCCTCTGCATGTCTCGCAAGCTAACAGCCCTGTGACAGGCGGCCCCGCCCGCGGCGACACCGCGGGACAGCGGCGGGAGGGAGGCGGCACCGACGGGAGAGGCTGAGCGGCTCCAGCCCGGCCCGGCCCGGCCCGGAGCGACGGCGCTGAGCCCGGCCCGCCCTGTGCAGCTGCGGGGGGACAGCGCTCGGCTGGAGGGGACAGCGCTCGGCTGGAGGGGACAGAACTCGGCTAGAGGGAACAGCCGGGCTGAGAGCCGCAGGTGAGTGCTGGCACCTGCTCCGGATCCGGAGCCGTATTTGCTGCGAGCTCTGCTGCGTTTGAGCTCCGTGTGATCGAGGGCAGGGGAGGTGGGGGACACCCTGCGGGGGGACAGACCCGGCAGGGGGACAGACCCTGAACTAGGACAGACCCCGCTCAGGGACAGACCCTGCGGGAGGACAGACCCTGCGCAGGGACAGATCCCACACAGGGACAGACCCCGCACTGGGACAGACCCTGTAGAGGTGCAGACCCTGGGAGGTTCATTCCTGCAGAAAGGGGAGCTCAGTGACCCTTCTGTAAAACCACAGGATTCATGGAACGAGTGGGGATGAAAGGAGAGAGATGCCCTCTCTTTCTCTGATTTTCTATATTTCCATGTTTTTCTGTATTTCTGGGGTTTTTTTCCCCTGTAGTTCCGTTTTCTGGAGGGGAGTCCATGGAACCTGATGTTCTCCCCTTGGTGGGGAGTGGACCTAGCTTAGCTTTAAGGTCCTTTCCAACCCAATCCATTGTATGACTTTATAATTCTGTGATTTTGGTTATTTCTCCATTGGATGCTGGCATAATTTTCTGAGGAGAGAAGACAAAGGACTTTGTACGATTCAATGTGAATTAAGTAAAAGTTGTTTATTGTGCTTCTAAACATTGTTTATATTTACTTCTCTTGGTTTATACAGTCACGTATTGTTTAATTGGTAGTTCTGTTTTGTCTACGCATCTTTTGATCGGTAGTTTTATTTTGGTTACGAGGTAAACACGCATCTCTTTCTTAATCTAATTGGTAGATGTGTTGTTTTACTCGGGTTGACACCCTTATGTCTGTTAGTAATTTTTTTTGTTGCTTTTTTCTTTTTGTAATACTAGCTTTTTTATCTATAAAGATGACTTCATTTTTTAGTTCTAGAAGGTTAGGCTGGTTCATTTAGTACATGTCTATTTCCTTGTACATATGCTCTTACAGTTTTCTGGCTTAAGATGACACTAATTTTATTCTGATATTTTAGTGCTGGATAAAGAGAGTGTGACAGTGAACAAACTTCAGAAGGACTGGGGCAGCATTCCCAGAAATGTGAGTCCCCTGGCACCTCTGTAGGTGCCAGACATTCACTGGTGCCAGCACAGGTCAGGCACTGCCAGGTCAGTGTTGAGATTAATTCTGCTGTCCCACATAGACAACGGGAAGGTGCCACATGCTGCGGCCTCCTGAGGTTCCAGAGATAATTTCTTACCATTTGTTTCAGTGGGAAGCTTCCAAGCACATCAGGGAACGAAACATTAAAACAGCTGGTCAGGCCAGGGTGGGGCTTGTTTCATCTGTTACCACTTTCAGGCTGGGGCAAAATAAATCCTGTAACAACATAAAGAACTCAGAGCTGGAGGGTTTGCTGTGCCTTTGGTTTGAAGCAGAGAGGGGGACATAGATAGAGCCTTCAATCCCTGGTTGCATTTTATTGTTTAATATATTGCATGCAGTGAGCTTTGTTAACCCTCTGACTGCCTGAGGGGTGCTGTCTGTGAGGTGCTCCCAACACACAGAGTTAATTTTAGCTGGAGAGGGACATTTGGCAAAACCCGAGGGCCATGTAAGGTCAAATGGAAGTTGTACAGGCACCCCTTGTTCTCTGCATTCATTAAAGCCCAGAGGGGCTTAAACCCTTGTTCTCTTCAGTGTCTCAAGGGGAATGGGAAGTCCTGGTGGAGGGATATGTCTGGTCATAAGTTGATGTTCAATCACATCTTTGGCAAGTCTTTATTAAATGTCTGTTGTCCACTATTTTGTTTCGTGGATGGAAATGGTAAGTAAATCCCAGCCCTGGGACTGGAACATGCAAGGAGGATAGTCATGGGAGCAGCTATTACTGGGAAAAGTGGGGGTGTTGGGTTCATAGGCAGCCAGGCTCCAACTACATCCTGGACTGCTAGCAGACCTCTTCAGTCAGTCATGGGTGCAAACACTGAACCAGTGAGAAGAGAACTCAGCAAGAGAACAGAAGGAATCCTCAGCAGTGTGGGAATGAGGGAGCTGATCTGCACTGTGAAAGCAGAGCACTGCTGCCTCTTGCTTTCATTCCCTTGGTTCTGAGCTCCTTGTGTTGTGTGAAGGTCCAGTGAGCTGCAGAGGGTCTGACCCTGGCTCTGTGTGCCCAGGGACAGCAGCCCTCATCTTGCAGGTGACAGAGGGACATATTGGAACATGTGGGGAGGGAAAATCACTACATGTTCATGCTTGAAACAAGTCCCTTCCATTTCTTCTGGACTCTACAACATGGATGAACTGGTGTTGAGGCACTGGACTGGGAATGGGCATCTCCCACTGAATAGAGCAGCAAGTACTCAGTAACTGGAGCACCACATTTACTTAAATTCAAATGTTGTGGCTATGGAAGACTCACTGGGGCACTCTCATGCATGGTGTGACTGTTCCTCATCCTGGTGCAGGACATTCTCCTGGGAAAGCCAAAATGTGCTTCTGTCACCCAGCTGGCCCCTGGCCTGGTCTGAACACACAATGTCCCTGTGCTCACACATGGCCAGCATGACCAGCACTGCCAGACTCACCTGATTTGGTGTAGTGTGTTGGGTGGTTGGAGGGCTGCAGGTACCTGTAATCTTCCCTGAATGTGGGCCTTTATTCCATATCCATGCCCATTGTCTTGTATAGTTTTTATGGGATTCTCATTGCTGTTATGTCAAGATGGACTTGGAACACGACCACTGAGCTTTGCACATCTTCACCCGTTTCATATGTGAATATTTCTGCCCCAAAGAAGCCTCCCTGCCACCAATGCCACCCTTAGAGCAGTCAGGACTGTCCACCAGGCTGCAGGGAAATGGGGTGTCTTGGCCTGGTTTTTGATCTTGGTAATTTCTTTATAGACTGAAAATCCAGACAGGGTTTTGGACCTACCAGGTCTTGGTTTGTGGAGTTCTTGCCCTTTCTGAGCCATGTGGTGCCAAAGTCTGTAGGAAGAGCTGTGCCAGTTATCACCAGTTGGAGTAGGAAGACTTGACACCAATTTTCCAAGAAGGGAATTACAGGGAAACCAGAACATTGGAAGAGCCTTGTTTCCAGTTAAATCAGAGTTTTAAATTCAATCTGAAATAACTGTCCTTCAGCTTCTGGACATTTCTTCACTGCCCTTCCTTGGGTGAATGGCCTGACTTTCAGGGAAAGACGTGTTCCCTCTGCAGGGGAAGCAGTGCCCACTGAGCGTGCCAGCCTCATGGTGACATTCTGCAGGCTCCAGTGGCACTTGGTGGCTCAGCCCTAGCACGCAGGGGTTAACAGGGCCTTGGGTGGGCGGGTGGAAAACAAGCTGTGAAATGGAAGAAGGTCAAGCTCTTGGAGGAGGTTGCTCTGTTGCAGATGGTTTTAAATTATCAGTCCCCCTGGAGGAGAGGCCCCACAAAAACTATAAAATCAGGGCTGGAAATGAGGCAAAGCACAATCAGTTTTGTGGGATCAGTGGAACAGCAGCAGTCATGGATCTCCTGGGATTTGTTAGACCCATTAGACCCCACTGTCTGTCTAATTGGGAATTCCTCAGTTGAGACCCAGCAGCTAAATGTGATTGGAGACTCAATAGCATTGTTACTTTTCTGTGGGGAGCAAATGCTGGCAAAGGCAGAACACATGGGAAGAGGAACAGCGGAAATCCCTGAGGTCCTGGATAGCTCAGGCCTCTGGGATAGCTCTGCCTCTGCTGCAGCTGAGGAGAGCTGAATTCAGGTTTCAGGGGAGGCAGGTAAATGCTTCCTGTGGGAGCATTTCCAGGCATCACCCAAAGTGCCGCTCTCTCTGACACTTGGCCGGCAATGGGGTTTATTAAAGCTGCAGCATCCAGTCAGCAAAGCCACAAACTGCTGTCCTGGACCAGCAGGGCTGATGTCTGAGGGAGCAGCTCTGGGATGATTATTGTCCAAAGCAGGTGAAATGCTGTGGGAGTCCCACATTGCTAGAAAACAGCGGCTGCTACTGAGAGGATTGTCCAGCAGCAGTCCAGATTTCCCAGATCCTCGTTGTCTTATTTTCTCGGCTTGTCAACTTTCAAATGGTTTATATTTCACTTTTTAATTGCTTCTACTTTCTACTTTTATATGCCTGCAAAGGTAGCAGGAAGGTTCTTAGCCCAGGCATCAGTTTGAGCTATTCCATTTTCCTCTGTTGACTTGTTTTCTCATGAGCTGGGAAGCTGTAAACACTGGCAACAGCAGCAACGGTCGAAAAGAAAGAAAGAGTAAAGAAAATAACTCCAGAATTTAATTTTCACATTTATCTTTTAAATTGTTGGTTGAAATGGTGATTCCCAGCCCTGCAAGGGAGAAATTTTTGATACCTGAGTGAGAATCTTCTTTCTCAGGCTAGTGGAAATGGTGCTCTTTGTGGTTCTTCTGTCTTGATGCAATCCAACAGGAGTCTAAGCTGTGGCACAAGGGTTTTCTGTGTGTTCCCTTCCCATTAGCCTCAGATTTTAAAATTATCATCTTCTCATAGGAAAGCCTTCTTCTGGTTCTGCCAGCACAGACAGCCTACGAGCCATGGCCATCACAGTAAAAGCACTTCTCTTGCCACCTTCTGGAGCCAGCCATTCCTCTCCAGTTGAACATGAGATTTAGTATGAATTTATTCACCCAATGCAAGGGAAAGCAACCACTATGGGCTCTCAGGCTGAAGTGAAGGAGAGCAGCCTTCAGGCCAGGCAGGTCGAGCTCCTGGGAGAAGGGAACTTGCAGACTGGCCATCTCTGTGAACATCAGGAACTAACACAAAGGCTCCTCTGCTTTAGGGGAGCTTTCTGAGCAGAGGAAGGAAGGTGTACAAGGTCTTCAAGGGCAGACCAGAAGCAAAAGATTTGAGGTCACAATGCACTGAACTTGTACATCTGGGTTCCTGTCCCTGGAAATCAGAGATCCCAGAGTGCTTTGGGTTGGAAGAGAACTTTAAAACCATCTAATTCCAACTCCCTGCCAGGGGCAGGGAACCTTCCACTGGTGGAATAAAGTGACCTTGTTTGCTGCTCATGGGAAAGGGATCAGCCTGTGTCTGTGTTGGAAGGAAAGGAGCAAACTGAGGTATGTCTTTTGGCTGTAGCAATGGAGCTATTCTAGAGCAGCTGGATTTCTTTCAGGTCTCTTGGAATAGCCCAGACTGAGGGACTCTTGTGCTGAAGGCCAAGCCCAGGCATGGTTGACCCACACACAGATGCAATAATTCACCGGTTTTCCTTCTCTGCTAAGGAATTGTGGTATCTCCTAAGGACTCATGGCCTCTGAGTAGGACACACCCATCTTCTGGTGTGTCCTACACAACCTGGTGTACAGCCTGTCCTTTCCTGGGATCTGCACAAGTGTTTGTCCTTCTTTGAGGCCCAAGGTCTTGCCGTGGAGATGCAGCCTGGCCTTGACTGATGGTCGCATCTGGCCAGGCTGGCCCCGGCCGTGCCCGGTCTTGCCAAGGGCTCCAGGGCACCTCCCCTGGGCTGGGGGAGTGTGGGGCTATAATGAGCCCCCAGGGCTGCTCCAGCTCAGTGTGGAGACACCCAGCAGCTCCTGGGCACAGCCTCACTTTCTGCGAGACTGGAGAGGTGTGAGGGGGACGGCAGTTTGCTGCTTCTTTTGCCATTTAGTGACATTTACACCAGACAGATAAGGGGCTTATCTTCCTTCCCACAGGTCACTGATACCTGGAACCAGGGGACCCACTGGACAGCTATGAAGAGCTCTGTGCTCTGAGTGAACAAAGGCACTGTGGGCCTGGAGACGCAGAAGTGACTTCCAGAGGATCCTCTCAGAAGCTCAGCCTGTAGAGTGGTGAGTTTGGCCATGTCAGCAGTGATTTGTGTGGGGGTGATGCAGAGCTGGGACTGGGAAGTGACACCTTTGTTGTCACACTTAATGTGGGTTTGTGTTGCAGTAGGTCTGGAAATGGTTGTCAACGTTCTGGGAGTGGTGGGCTCCTGTAGGGTACACTGATTTCCCTGGATTTCCCTGGGAAGATGCCAGGCTGTTGAAGAGCTGCTGCCATTGTCCCTTGGAGCTGGCAAGGGACTTGTGGCACAGGTACATTGGGGTTCCTACAGGTTTTCATCCTGGACAGTGAGCAGGGATATGTTATCTTTCCTTCCTGGCAGTGAGACTCTGTTGTGTTTGCTCCTTGCTGTAAATCTCTTGCCTGTATCAAAGTCTGTTTCTGCTATGAAAAATCCATGGGAGTGTTGTGGCCACGGAAAGCACAGACTGAGCAGTTCTCTTGCTGCCATCCCATCCCTGCTGCTCCAAAGGGACATGGATTCACTCTCCTGCTCACTGCTGGGGCTTAATGGCCTTTGCTCCCTTAGAAAATAGGGATGGTGTGTGTCTCCTCTTGGCCTTTGGTATCAGTGCCCATTTCATAAATGGGTGCAGGGTATCTAGTTTGTGTTTCTGTGGATCCTGAGCAAGCACTTAGGTCGTGTTCATAATCCCTGGAGCAGAGGAGAAGATCAGGTCAGGTATAGATTTACCAAAGGGATAAGTCACACAAAATCTGATCCTTGGGCATTCCTCCCCACTCTGCACAAGACCTCCATTCATCACTGGAGAGCTTGTGACATTCCCGCTCTGTGACCTGCTCAGAAGTTTTCATGAAGTTTCCCTTCTGCAGTTTGTTGGCCTTGTGGTTCTGTGGCTCTAACCAAAGCCACAGTTCTGTGGTTCTAACCAAAGCATTTGAAATTTTCCTTGAAAATTCATCTGAAATGGGAAGACTCAAGCTCAAAATATGACTTCAAGTTAACAAAAAACCACAGAAAGCCGACCCAAAGCTAAAAGAGAACTTTTAGGTGAAATATACTCACTGAGTATCTGGATCTGGGTAAAGCACAGCCAGAATTTGACTGAGCTCACAACAATTTGCTATTTTGTTTAGAACATTTTCTGTGTCAGGACTGCCCTGATTTTCATGATTTACAAAGAGAAATTCAAAGAGAATTACAAAGAGAAAAGCTTTGTCGGGGCAGGCTCAGGCTGGATCTCAAGAAAGGTTCCTCCCCCAGAGGGTGCTGGCACTGCCCAGGCTCCCCAGGGAATGGGCACGGCCCCGAGGCTGCCAGAGCTCCAGGAGTGCTTGGGCAGCACTGCCAGGGATGCCCAGGGTGGGATTGTTGGGGTGTCAGTGCAGGGTTGGACGGTCCCTGTGGGTCCCTTCTAGCTCAGCAGATTCTGTGATGTTTCTATGAAGGAAATGCTGCCTGTGTTGCTGATTACTTTACTGTCACTGGTTTAAGTGTGTGCTAATGGCTTTGTCCCCGCTGAGTCTGTGCTTGTGCAATGCCCGTGGCACATCCCAGCCTCTGCACCCATCCCCTCCCCATGGGCCACTCACTGTGTGTGCCTTCCCTACAGCTTTGGCTAATTTTGCTCACCAGTCTGCCAGCAATTATGTCACATCTTGTCCGTGTATTGCACTGTCTGAAGCCTGTAAATAACTCCCTGTGACTCCCCCAACACCTACAAATCCTCTGACTCCCAAATGTTTTGCTTATTCATTCAGCTGATTTATGGCCCCAGCACTGGTGTCCAGTCAGGTTCACAGGGATTGGTCTCTTGCTCTGTCTCATCCAGACAGATTGATGAACACACAGGATGAAGGGCAACCTCCCACCCTGCCAGGCTCCTAGCTTTATTTTGGGACATTAAAAATGTTGTCAGTAGCAAAGGGCTTGCTCCAGCCCTGTGCTCAAAGCCATGGAAGCTTTCCCTGTGTCTCCAGTGGGGATGTCCCTGCAGCTGCAAAGCAGACAGACTTCTGCCTGGAATGAGGAATGGCCAACTGGATACCTGAACAAGGCTAATGCACGACAGGGATGTGTTTTACAGAGGAGTGAGAGCGTGGAGCTGCTTCCAGTGTGACTCTGTTGTGCTGGGGGTGTCAGCAGCATTCACCTGGGGAGGGGTCACTCCCTCTTGGAAGCATTTATTCCATTGAATAAATTGTCCTCATTTGGACACCAATGTTTCAAGCGCCTGTGAGTGAAGATATGAATTACACTATGACAATTTTTAGAAGGCTTTTGCTGTCTCATTTTAAAAATCCTGTGATTTCTTTTTCTAAATTGAACTGGAGTCAGAACAAAGCCATGATCATCCATGTAACAAGGGAGTAAAAATTTTAAAAGTAAGCAGGGGTAGGTTTTAGGGACTCTGTCCCAATTAGGGTGTTATTTTCTGGTCCTTATTTAATACACAAGACACTGGAAAATGCAATGTGGTTGGATTCATTACACCGAAGGAATGTTCCCTTCATATCCAGCACTGTTATTTTAACCCTGCAATCAATGTGTGGCATTAGCATGCTTCCTTCTCCTTCTCCAGAAGTCAGGAATTCACAGGAGTTTAAGGACTCACAGGAGCTTATTTTTAATCCAAGTGAATTTCTGAAATCTTTAAGACTCTGTAAACTCAGCAGTTTATACATAGTGCACATAGTGCATGTTGTCCACTGGGAGATGGAGCCTGTTACTGCCTGTGCAAATATTGCCAGTATTTGGGGCTTTTACCAAACTAGATTTGAATTTAGCCCTCTCTCAGCAGTTTTTGTTATGGTAACACATGTCCACTGTCACACCAGGCTGAGAATGAAACATTCTGGCATGAAACATTTGGAGATGCCAAGAAAGGCTTTGGAGCTGAATTTGTACCCCATGGCTGGTTCAGAGTAGCTGCTCGTCTCCACTGCCCAGCGTGGAGGAAAGGAGTCAGGAGGAGCAAAGAATAAATGCAAGTGTAGCACAAACAGAGCTTAGGGGAAAGCTGCTGCAAGCTGGTGTCAGGTCATCCTGTTTGGTGAGTGTTGTAAGCATCAGGCATTCCAGCTCCAGGAGTGGTGACATGTTTAGGAAGATACAAGAGGCAATAGGGGATTATGTTTGTTGTTAATGTGGTTCAGTACTGTGGAAGACAAATTAAATCCATCTAAAAATCTCAGCCATTCACTGTGCAATGCCCTGCCTGGGGCACGACAGGGTGCCCTGGAATCAGCTTCTTTTCAGTTCCATTTTGTGTCTTTTCCTTCCCACAAGCTCCTCATTCCCTTCATTCCCAGGTTTTAAGACATCTCCCAGGGGATTACAGAAGTAACTGTGTGAGGTACCAGACTAGCAGCACACAGATGTGTGGTGGGAGCAGCAGAGGACATCCAGATCAGGCCAGGAGGGGACAGGAGAGAGGGCTTGGCTGGTGCTCACACAGCCCTCTCCCATTTCCCAGTGCTGTTGTCTCAGTGCATTTCCACAGAGGCCAGGGAGGCTCAGAGATGTCAATTATTGCTGAGATTTGTCGTGTGTGCAGTGCCCCAAAACGAGATTGGTGGTAAGGACAAAGTGGAGCCAGTGATTTTTTGTAGGGGGGTGTCTGTGGCTCTCTGCAGCTGCTGAGTAATGGCAAAACACATTTTGGTTCAGAAGCTGACCCAGAGGTGCTGTGAGTGACACTCTCTTTGGCCTGGGCATGGTTTATCCAGCACAAATTATTTTTGCTCACTAGGTTGTCTCTTACCTTTAGCTGAAACCAATTCTCACCCAGTCAATGCAGCTCGGAGTTGAATGTGTGACAAGGAGATGTCACCCTTATGTGTTCATCAGGTGCCAGAGCTCAGCTGGATGAATGCCTGGTGTAGGTGTGCTCCCAAAGTCCCTGTGCCTTTCAAAACTGATGGAAGTTGCATGTTCCTGTGTCCCACTGTTGACTGAAGGAGTGCAGAGGGAAAGCAGAGACACAGCACTAATGCCACAGGCAATCCAATCTAATTGCTCTTTCAGAGCTGCAGTAACTCTATAGTTCCTGAGCATCTCTCACATGACAGAGAATCTGCTTTCCCAGCTTGCTGCAAGGCAGGGATGTGTTACATTACACATTGTCCAATTTAAAATACAGGGAAAGAGACTCTTTTGGCAGAAGGTCCCCTGAATGATCCATAACAATAACTCCTTAATGCCAAGCTCACACTTCACCATTCCCTTCTAAAGGCTTCTTGTCTGCTCTCAGGTCTGTTGCTAATTTAACCAAGCTAAATGAGATCAGGATGTACCTCTGCTCCATGCCCCAGTTTAGACATCCATCTCTGTGGTTTTCTTCTCAACAACTGCTTTTGCCATCCATCAGAACCCACCACGTGAGTGCCATGTGGTGAATGTTTGCCTGAAACACGAGAGGAGGTCTTTAGAGGAAAGCCAGGTGACACAGAGGGATGCCACTGGATGTGTACATTTTCCATTCAGCCCTGCTAATCATCCTCATACCCAGGTTGTGCTGGGCATGACAGGCTGATTGGCAGCTCTGCCTCTACTTGGCTGCAAGGATGTGGCAAGTGAGGAAGGACAAACTGTGTCACTAAAGGGAGCAGTGTTAAGGTATGTCCTTTCCCTTGCAAGCTGTAAATAATGAAAGTATTTGTCTTTTTCAAAGGAGAATTTGTAATCTGTTTGTGCTGACCCTGGAAAGCTGAGCAAAGCATCATGAGCAGCCATCAGACAGGTGAGAGAACAGACACAGCTCTGGGGAACATTCCCCTGGGAACAACCCCAGCTTGCTTCTCTACCTTGGAGATGGCAGGGACGGACCCACCAGGCTCTGACTTGGCACTGGGGCTTTTCTCATGCCAGATTTTGTATTTGGAACAAGAACTGATGCAAAGCTCTCCCTGGCCAAACCGTGGCTGGAGCTGTGAGCCGAGGTGGTCCTGGGTTAGGACTTGGATTGCAGAATTTCCTACTTGGACACAACTTTGCCAAAGACAGAAGGTGGCTTTACCAAAGCCACCCAGACCTTAATCCCCAAGCCTTGGGACACATTTACAGCCTGTGGCACTGGAATGGGTGGGACCTTTGTGGTTCGAGCAGGAGCAGTTATTGCTCTGCAGGAGGCAATGCAGACTGAGAGATTCTTTCTGAAGCATAGACATGTAAATGGAATGTATTTTTTCTTGATTTTCTAGTAAAAATCTTCAAGAAATCTTCTATCCCAGGAGTTGTTGTCACTCAGTTTGTGAATGATGTTCCAGAAGGATGCAGTACACCTGATTTTGAGAAGAAACCGCTCACTCTGACACTGCAAGAAGGTGAGACTTGATAAACAGGGAAAGCCACAGATCTGGGGGTTTGACTCCATGTCCCACCTACATGAAAAAATTGTCATGATTAAATCAAGTGAGTTTCTAAAATGATTTGACATGACCACAAAAAAAGTGTTGTGTGGCCAAGGTCTTTGTTACACTGATGACAATTCCATCAGTCCTCACAAGGGTCTCCTGAGTTGTCACTATGTGTATGCAAGACCAACATCTGGCTCTTATGTGCACAGCAAATCCAGTGAATTCTGCAGGGAGCTCTCACAGTAAGGATTTTGCAGCAAAAGATTAAGCACATTGAAAAAGCTGTTGCTTTTGTTTTCCTGTTGAAAGAACTTGTGCTCAGCACTAAAATCAGCTGCTTTTAAAGTAGGATCTGCTGACTGGAGGTGCTGTTTAGGCTATAGCAGCCTTCCAGTGCTAAAAGGACTCCAGGAGAGATGGACAAGGGCCTGCAGTGCCAGGACAAGTGGAATGGCTTCCCATTGCCAGAGGGCAGGGTTAGATGGGATATTGAGAAGGAATTCTTGGCTGTGAGGGTGGGCAGGCCCTGGCACAGGGTGCCCAGAGAAGCTGTGGCTGCCCCTGGATCTCTGGAAATGTCTGAGGCCAGGCTGGACAGGGCTTGGAGCACCCTGGGATAGTGGAAGGGGTCCCTGCCCATGGCAGAGGGTGGAATGAGATGGGCTTTGAGGTCCCTCCTAGCCAGGTCATTCCATTACAGAATCTGTGATGATTCTGTAAGGAACAAGGTAAGGATCTTGCATAGAGCACAGAGCAGGCAGCTGATGAATCAATAAATGGAATCAGTGAAGAGCCTCCCAGAGGTGTCTCTGTGCACCTGCAGAGAGTCCTTTTGTTTTCTTTTTTGTTGGTGTGGAGTGGCCTGAGAACATCGTGTAGCTCCTCTTCCCTGCCAGGACTGAACCAGCAGCTTGGATTTTGGTGTTCCACACTGACCTGTGGATTTCCAGAAGCCACTGAGGTTTTATGAAGGAGCACAGTGGCCTCTAGTGGAACCTGTCCCTCTTCCTCCTCCTCCACCTGCACGTTTCAGCCTGCTAAGTTTTCACCTGTCTATATTTTCACCTGTGTAAATTTTCCAAGTTACTTCATTTCCAGCAGGTTCTTTGTGCACTCATGTTGGTCACTGTAATTCTGTGCCTGTGTAGAGGCACCACGAGGGCCTTTAACTCTGCCATCACCCCACTGTGTTCAGTGCATGGCTGAGCTGATTCTTCTGGCTGGGTGGTCTGTGGCCAGCCTGGGAAAGTGCAGCCAAAGTGGCTAAAATGTACTACAGGGATAACAAACTGCAATCAGACTTCAATGAGAGATAGCACTGCAATCTCAAAGGCTGGAAAAGGTCTTTTGATAAGGATCTGCTGGCAGGAACATGTTCCATCAAATAAGTTTGGTGCTGGTGACTGCAGAAAGGTGTGAGAAATATTGCCAGACTTTCCAGGGAGAATCTTTAACAGTGTTGCTCACCTGAAGAGCAAGAGTATTAAAAAGTAAGAGAGAGTGATCATTTCCACCCTGAGGTGTTTCCATGGATAACTCACCTCCATTCCTGCTCCCACTCACTCCCACAAGTCACTTCTCTGACTTGTTTCCCAGTGTTCCCTGTGGTTCTGGAGCCTGTTGGAGAAGAGGTTTGTTCTGGGCAGTGGGAAAGCTGCTGGAGGTTTCTGTGGCTCAGGCTCCTGGGGAGCAGGGATGGAGAGGAACCTCCTTCTCTTCTCCCTCCCTTGTCTCTTCAAACAGCAGTGCCTGGTGGGTTTGGAGTGCAAGGTGGTGCCAGTTAAAGATCGGAGAAACAGTGGGATTTGATAAAGAATATGTGTGATGAGAAGGGATTTGGACATTTCATGGGTAAAAAGCAAGTCTGGGTTGAAGTTGCTTGTCAGGCTTCTGATTTCAGTGATGGTCAGAGATGTCAGCAGCCACATCTGGCAGGGTAATGCCACGTTTTAAAGGCCTTTTATGATTGAATACACACAAAACCTGAATTATTGATGTGCAAAAGATGTTTGTTTTGAAGAATGTTTCTGCATAAAATAACAGAAATTGCTCACTCTGGGGATAACTCTTGATAAGAAAAGGGGCCAGGCCTGAGAGTCCTCATGTTCAAGCCTGTCTTAAATAACTAAATCCTTGTTTCTTTTCAAAGGTAAAGATGCCATTTTCAGAGCTGTGGTCAAAGGTGTCCCAGCTCCTGAGGTGAAATGGTCACGTACACAGAAAGGAATGGATGATCCTGCCAAATATCAAATGTCCTTCAATAGTGCTACAAATGAATTCATTCTGCAGGTAAAAATCAAATATTTCAGAAAGGACTTGTGGAACTGAGAGAAATGGACAAGAAAAACCTGCAGTGGGATGAGGGGAAGCAGAGGGACAGCTCCAATCTCTGCTCTCTGTGAGCAGGGACAGGACCCCAGGGAAGGGCTGGAGCTGTGCCAGGGCAGGGTCAGGCTGGGTATCAGGAAAGGCTCTTCCCCCAGAGGGTGCTGGCACTGCCCAGGCTCCCCAGGGAATGGGCACGGCCCCGAGGCTGCCAGAGCTCCAGGAGTGTTTGGGCAGGGATGCCCAGGGTGGGTTTGTTGTGAGTGTCCTATCCAGGTGCTAGACTGGATGATCCTGTGCTCCCTTCAAACTCAGGGTATTCCATGATTCTACACATCCCCAGCTCTGAGATATCACAAAAATAAGCAAACAAAGCTTTTTAGAGTCCTTCTGGGAACAGAAGAAGCCTCTGAGGTGCCACTGAGTAGCTGCTTTATGAGAAGCTGAAGGTGAACTGAACGCCAGCCCTTTGTGTGAGCGGTTTCTGTGCTCTCCCTTTGCAGATCAAGAGCCTGGCTCCGGGTGACAGTGACTTGTATCGCTGCTGTGCTGTCAATGCCTACGGAGAGGCCTCGTGCTCTGCTGGCCTCAGGATCCTCCAAGGTAGGACTGGCAGCTCCACAGGCTGTGCTGTGCTGTTCCCTGGGCTGGCTGGACTCTGTCTGGGCATTCTTGGTGTGAAGGTTTGGTGTTCTCCTCATTGAAGACTGCAGATCTTTTGGTGGCTCCCTAACACTGTGAGCTTTAAGGCAAGGGGGAGGAAAGTGGAATTGTGCTCACTGCACTGGTCCATAATCAGACACTCTGGTTTACTGCTGAACTGCCCCAGCCCTTTCTCTATGGTGTTGAATGAATCAGCCCTTTGGGAGGGTTCCATCCCTCTGTGGCTGTCTCTGCACCTCATTCCTTCTTGTGTCACAGTCAGTGCAGAGAAATGGGCACTTGGTGGGTCAGATATAGCTGATTTTCTTGGGATCCACTTGAGCAGAAGATGGATTATATCTGAAGTGTCCCTGTCACCTCTGTGCCTTTCAAGGTTAGAAGTTTAGAAGGCACCTATCTGCAGTTGCCATTTCCACCCTGGCTTCCCATCTCTAACACAAGATGTTGATATTTCCTCCCATTGCTTAGACCATAAAATTGGTAGGGCAAAAATGCTCTCCTCTCTGTGTGGAGTCTGCACAAACACAGAGTAAATGGCAATAGAAATATCACCTTTATAGATGGAGTTTACTGGGAGCAAACATCAGATTGACCAAGAAATCCAAACTGGGATTCCCTCTTGCACTGGTAACAGATACAGTGGTTTCATGGCTCATTGGTTCACTGCTGTTAATCTAATCTTGTTCATCCTGTGGCTTTTTTTCCTTCTGTTTTATAAATGATCAGTTGGCTTTAAGAGGAAGGCAAAATATGTTCCTGTTCATGCTGCTGATGGTAAGTTAAAGATCTATTTGTGTAATATATTACTGGGAGGGAGCAGAGAGACAAATACTCTCTCTGCCACACTATTGCTACCCCAAACTTGTAAAGACTGGAGTAAGAGAAGGATTAATGAGCCTTTAATGTTCTGCCATCTCTGTCTGCCTGCTCTTTACCTTTTGCTAAAGTGATGCTTTTAGACACAGTTTTGGGCTGTTCTAATTAGTGATTGTGGAATCATTAGGAAAGGAAAAAGGGATTTGGGGATGTTAAACACATCTGGATCAAACTTGTTAACATGGCTGAAAACAGTGGGTCTCAAGAGGGAAAAGCTTTAGGGAGAGATGAACTTCACTGGCACTCAAAGGATGAGCATGGCAGTGAGAACTGACTAAATTTCATGACAGATTTTTGGTAAAATGTGAAAAAACATCAGAGATCTCAGCAGAAAAACCTGTTGTCAGTGGCTATTCTGCATTATCTTCTTTGGAGAGATTTATTTCACAGTGCTGGCTGTGTGACTGTTGCTTCTCCCACCCTTGTAACAGAGCTCAAGAAGACACTCCAGGACTCCAGGAAGAGGCTGAGGAAGAGGTAAGGCTCTGGAGTGAGGGCCATGCTCCCACTTCTGGACATTTCTCAGTCCTAGGGGACAGCTCCAGAGACCTTCAGGGCAACACTTCTTGTGTCCAAAGTTGTGGTGAGACTCCCTGTGGAGAGACAGGCCAGAACAGCTTGGCCCTGCCAGCTGGACTGAGATCAACACAAGATTGCAGCCTCATTTGGAGGGGTATTTCCTCTGCACCACGAGGCTCTGAAGGGAGGCTGTGTTTCTCTGCTTCCCTGTGTTTAGCTCACGAGTGGCTCCCTGTCCAAAGGACAGCTCCTCATGCATTGCTGGCTCTGGCTGCCAGCCCAGCTGCACTGCCAGGTGCACAGGGCACAATCCTTCCCTTCCCTTCCCTTCCCTTCCCTTCCCTTCCCTTCCCTTCCCTTCCCTTCCCTTCCCTTCCCTTCCCTTCCCTTCCCTTCCCAAACCTTCCCTTCCCAAACCTTCCCTTCCCAAACCTTCCCTTCCCAAACCTTCCCTTCCCTTCCCAAACCTTCCCTTCCCAAACCTTCCCTTCCCAAACCTTCCCAAACCTTCCCAAACCTTCCCAAACCTTCCCAAACCTTCCCTTCCCAAACCTTCCCAAACCTTCCCAAACCTTCCCAAACCTTCCCTTCCCAAACCTTCCCAAACCTTCCCTTCCCTTCCCAAACCTTCCCAAACCTTCCCAAACCTTCCCTTCCTTTCCCTTCCCAAACCTTCCCAAACCTTCCCTTCCCTTCCCTTCCCAAACCTTCCCTTCCCTTCCCTTCCCTTCCTTTCCCTTCCCAAACCTTCCCTTCCCTTCCCTTCCCTTCCCAAACCTTCCCTTCCCTTCCCTTCCCTTCCCTTCCCTTCCCTTCCCTTCCCAAACCTTCCCAAACCTTCCCAAACCTTCCCAAACCTTCCCTTCCCAAACCTTCCCTTCCCTTCCCAAACCTTCCCAAACCTTCCCAAACCTTCCCTTCCCAAACCTTCCCTTCCCAAACCTTCCCTTCCCTTCCCTTCCCAAACCTTCCCTTCCTTTCCCTTCCCAAACCTTCCCTTCCCTTCCCAAACCTTCCCAAACCTTCCCTTCCCTTCCCTTCCCTTCCTTTCCCTTCCCTTCCCTTCCCAGGTGGGAAGCTCCAAGCCTGCTGATAATGATCTCTGTGAGAGTCCTGAGCTGTGCTAGGCAGTTACCTGGCCTGGGCCATACTGTGCCAGACCCTCTGGTGATAATTCAGCAGGGTGGAAGTTGTTCTCTGGCACCATTTAATTTGTAGTACAGATGCAGAAAACCTGCTCTGGAAGAGTCCCAGTCTTTCCTGCCTGCACCTACAGGGCCAAGTGAACTACAGGAATGATGGAGATGAAAGAGAACTAGGGATAAAAAACCAGGACATCTTGTTGTCTGTGAAAATGTCTGAATGGTTCCCCCCTGGTTCTCAGGGCTGCAGCACCAAAACCCAAGCCCCTGGACAAAGAAGCTGTGTGGCAGCTGCTGCTGAATGCAGATAGGAGAGATTATGAGAAAATCTGTATAAAATATGGAATTGCTGACTTCCGTGGGATGCTGAGGAAGCTGCAGGAGATGAGGAAAGAAACAGAGAGTGAGCAAGACAAGGTAAATAAACTGAAACCACTCATTTTTAAGAAATTGAAGCTTCTGAAAACAGGCTATATTTTTCTAAATTGCTTTGGAGATGAAAATTTTGTTATGTGACAGTGATTTATGACAATATTTTAAAGAAGTTCCACTTCTTTTACTCATGCAGGCAAAAATGCTAATGAATTTTTTGAAGCTCAGTTCACAGATTTTAGGAGATACTACCACAGGGTTATGCAGTTGTCGCTGATGAGAATTTGGATGCCAAATTAAAAATTATATGTCCAAAAGTAAAAATTGGTCTTCACATACCAGGGGCATGTAGAGACCTGGATGGACAGTGTGGGAGTGACCTGGAGGCAACACATAAAAAATAATTTATACACAGGAGGAAACTGTGGCAACTTACAGACACTGCAACTCACTGTACCAGAACTGTGACTTACAGATACTTCTACTACATAATGTTAGAGGTAGCCCATTAAAGTAGATTTCACGTTAATTCAACAGCTTAAGAACTTTTGTCATGGCAGCTTTACCATTTACTAGGTTCTTCAATATTTCTTTGCAGTTAGTTCACAGTCTCAAAAACTTTGAACACATCAGAGTCAACAAGGAGGGAAATGCTACGTTCAGCCTGGAGATGGAGCTGAAAAACAGCAACAGCAACGTTTACCTGCTCAAGGTGAGGGGCATGAGTGGGGCAGCTGCAGCTCAGAGCAGCCCCTCCAGTGTTCCACAGAAAAGGCTTCATCTGCTGGGCAGTGGCTGAGAGTAAATAAATGCCTTAAGGTTGTCTGTCTTTTGCAGATGCCTGCTTGGTTAGGGAGCAGTGTGGGTGTGGGGTGAGCTTTGGTGGTGGACATCCCTGTGGATTTGTAGATTCAAGTACAGAGCATGCAGTCACTGACATCCTTGTTTCTTCAGGAAATTCATAGAACAGCTGGGTTGGAAGGGACCTTTTAAAGGTCAAGCGACCTTAAAACATTCAAAAGGGAGACCTTCCACTAGCCCAGGTTGCTCCATGCCCTGTCCAACGTGCCCTTGGACACTTCCAGGGATGGAGCAGCCACAGCTGCTCTGGGCAACCTGTGCCAGGGCCTCCCCACCCACTTTGTTATATCTAACCTGACCCTCCTTCAGTTTAAGACCATCACCCCAACAGTGTCTTTCAGGCTGCAGAAATTCTGCAGTTTCATATAAATTTTATTCACTTTCTCAAGTGTGTTATTGCATGTTATTGCACTATAACTCCCTCTGTGGAAGAAGATCTCAGAGATGTAAAACATTCCCTCTAGATCCATAGTCCCACAGATGGAATCTGCAGGTGCTCAGTGCCAGGTGTGTTTTTCTGAAAGATAATTTTTAGTCAAATTGTGGTTAGAGGCTTTAATCCAGGGGAAATCAGAATGCCCTGAGGGGGAGAGCAGACTAACTATGAATCTTCTGGACCAAATATATGACTTGAAGTCGATGAGCCATACGTTGGGACAACGTAACCCAAGTCTGTTACAGAAAGTGGTGAACTCTCCTGCTCATCCAGCTAGGAGGATGCTGAAATCTAGAATAGAAAGTGCTTTGTCTTTGTAGCTGCAAGGACTGTGTATTAATTAAGCTTCAGACCCTTATGTGGGTAGCCAAGAGCTGCTGTTTTGCTGAGTTTCAGAGCCTGGTGCCCTGCTCAGTGCAGGATTCACTGCCCAGACAGTGCCTGTGTACTGCAAAGAGCCCTGGGCACGGTGAGGTCACTCATTTATATCAACAAGGGGATTGTAGCACCAGCCTGTCCTGATGTGTTTGAGATGCCTGGCACTGATGAGCTCTGTGGACACTGCTCCCTCCCTGCCCTCCCTGCAGGACGGCGAGCGGCTCCGCTACGGCACCGGGGACGAGTACAGGAAGCACGGCCTGCGGCGGGTGGGCCGGCGGTACTGCTTCACCATCAACGACGCGCAGCCCGAGGACGCGGGCGTCTACCAGGTCAGGGTGGAGGACGTCCCTGTCTTCTCAACCGAACTGGATGCTCAAGGTAAGGAATTCGGTTTGATGGTTTTGGTGTGCAACTGTGACAAAAGTTTTTTGGGCCCAGTAAGGGCTCCTTGTCTGGCACAGGTGAAAAGGAGCAGGAGGGTGATTAAATGCTTTAGGTGCTGCATCTGCAGTCCCAGGGAGCAGGCCTAACCTCGAGCACCAGTGTGGCTGTGGGTGACAGCGAGCACACTCCTTAACCTACCCCACATTACAGTTTGCTTGTGTGAGCTCAGAATAATAACAACAAATTCAATCCAAGTATTGTACTGCAGGAACACATCAAAGACTACAGACTGTTGTATTCATATTTCTAGAGTCCCATACTGTCACAATCATATTTCTAAAGTCCCTTACTTTCTCAGTGATATTTCTTGGGGGGCAGTTCTTCACAGCACAGACTTCTTCTTCTGCTTGTTGCTGCTTCTTCGTCAGGGCTCCTTCCAGGCTCTCCCTGACTGGCCAAGCACACCCTCTTTTATCACAGTTATCTTCACTAGCCACAGCTGCCACCCAATTAAGGACATCACAGCTGCAGCCCATTTAGAACATCCGGGGCTTATCAGGGCAAGGTGTATATACAGATATTCAAATACAATACAGATATTTTACTACTACTATAACAGACTGGCAGCACATCCATGCTGTGAGGTACAAATGTCTCAGAAGATAATAAAGACAAAAATCTGCTTTTCTGCGGAATTGGGCACAAAAGCACATCCGAGCTTTTCCTTTTTCTCAGTAACCCGATGCTCAGAGGCACCACAACTTCCTGTTGTTTCTTCCATCAGCTGTAACAGTTTCCCTGCAGCACAGGAGCTGTTTCCTTCCCATAGCTCTCGGTTTCCCTGCAGCCATCCCGGCGCGGTTCCGGCAGCCGCTCTCCGACGTCCGCTGTGCCGAGGCCGGCGACGCTGAGTTCCAGTGTGTGCTGTGCACGCCCTGCCACCAGCCCCTGTGGCTGCACAAAAGCTGCCCCCTCCAGGCCAGTGACAAGCACCAGATGTCTGTGACACCCGATGGCCTAAGCCACAAGCTGACCGTGAGGAACGTGGGGCCCTCGGACAGCGGCCTGTACACGCTCGACGCGGGACAGGGCTCCTCCAGCGCCTGGCTCCTCGTGGAGTGTGAGTGCTTGGCAGCGGGGTGCTCCCGTGGTGTGTTGGCACAAAACATTCTTCTCACTGCATGATGGCTCAGGGAGATGTTGCTCTGCTGGGAAATGAATTGCTGAACCTCTAATTCCGAAATCATGGCTGAGAAAACTGGAGGTGTTCAGTGTGGAGAAGAGAGTCCAGGGAGACCTTGGAGCCCTTTCCAGGGCCTAAAGGGGATCCAGAACTGCAGAGGGACTTTGGAACAAAGGGATGGAGGGACAGGACAAGGAGAATGGCTTCCCACTGCCTGAGGACAGGGTTAGATGGGATATTGAGAAGGAATTCTTGGCTGAGAGGGTGGGGAGGCCCTGGCACAGGTGCCCAGAGAGACTGTGGTTGCTCCATCCCTGGCAGTGCCCAAGGCCAGGCTGGATGGGGCTTGGAGCAGCCTGGGACAGTGGAAGGTGTCTCTGCCGTGGCAGGGGATGGAATGGGATGAGTCTTAAGGTCCCTTCCCATCCAAACCATTTTGTGATTCCATGACTCTAAATCCTGTCTGGAAAAATGAATGGCTGGCTAGACCCTCTTTCCTCTTCATATGAGACCAACTTTTCCCCTTTTAATTAGTCCTGACTAATCCTATTAGCTTGTTTGCTCTACAGCTATGATGAAGTAGAACATTCTCCATCAGTTATTGGAAAAATGCTCCCTATCTCCACACATGTTTTTGAGGAAGCTGTCCCAGGGATCACAGTGCAGCAGGCGGGGGCTCAGGGAGCTTTTGATACTGTCAGTTCTACACATCAATACCATTCTTCTTGTTAAATAATGTTTTTCATTCCCAGTTAGAGTTAAACCTGCTGGAAGGAGCTCAGAGGAAGCTGGGAAGGTGGGAACACAGTGCAGGCATATTGACAGTCACCTGGTTTACATTTGCTTGTTATGAAGGGTAGTTCCTTTGCTTCCCTTTGACTTTGGTTTCCTTTGGGATCCTCCTGCAGCAGCAGGAGGGGTCTCTCTCACAAAGGCCTCCCCAAAGCAATGTAGGTTTCTGAAACAAAGAAACTTCCTGTGGATTTCAGTGAGCTCTGATAAATTATATCTGACCTGGAAACCAAAGCAGTGAGTGACCTGCTCTCAGAATAGCCTGAATTTCAGATTAATCCAAAGCTATTCACATATCTGAAAGCTTTAGTCCTCATGTTTGGCATCCCTAAACCAGCCATTATCCAGATGTGCAAGCTGCCTCCAGAGCAGTGAAATCCCAGTTCCAGGGTGGGAACTGATGACTCCTCTGTGCATGGAATATTCTGTAACTCCTCCATATCTGGAAGGTGAAGGCAGATGGAATTAATGAATCCCACATACAATCTCAGCCCCTCTAAATCAGACCTGCCATGCTGGAAGTCTCTTTTTCTGTTATTTTTGGTTGATTTGTTTGTTTGTTATAATGAGCATGTTTCCATTAAAAAACAATGTGTTTTAACTAAAAATAATTGTCTTTAACTAACATTTCATTGTCTCAATGTGGCATTGAAAAATTCAGGATTTGAAATTATTTTAAATTTATTTAAATATATTGTGTGTGTGTGTGTCCTAAAATGAAATTCAAAAAGTGCTAACACATTTTCTTTGGTTGTTGATGCAGTGCATGTCCTATTGATTTTCTGTTATTTTGTTCCCCTCTTTTTCTGTGTATTGTAAATCTGCTGCCATGGAACAATGCAACTTCAGATGCCAAAGGAAAGAGGAGTCAGGATGAAGAAGAAAAGATTGTAAGGGAAACATCTGAGTGGCTGAAAGAAACAATGGCAGACAACGAAAGGGCGAGGAAGCTTCGGCGCCAGGAGCAAGCTGCTGCTGAAGAGCGTGCTTCCTTCTCCACATCCTCTCCTGGGGAGAAAAGTGGCTGGCGCAGAACAGGTCAAGGCAGCAGCCAAGGCAGGGGCCAAGCACACTCCCTTGACTCTGGAGATGGAAGCCAATTTTTTTTGGGAAAAGAAGGGCTACGCAAAACCCACATGAATGGAGAGATGGGGCCTGGGCAGTTTTCTGGAGCAGGTCTAGATGGAGACTCAGCAGCCAATGATGGCAGCATCTTTGGACTAAAAGGGGGCAGAAGTGGGTTAAGGGCTGTCCATGGCATGGACTCTGTGTCAGGCACTGCAGGTCCTGGTGGTGCAGGAGGAGGGGCAGGTGAACGGAATTCTGTAGATGGCAGAGGTGAAGGTTTGCTGAGTGCTGTTGACATTGACATGGGTGATGGAGAAGGTTTGGGCTCTCAGCATGACAAGGATGGGAATTTAGGTGATGCCAATTACAGAGCTGGTTTTGGGGGTGCTGGGAGGTTGGGTGGTGGAAGTGCTGTGCCAGATGGGCTTGATCCTGATTCAACTGGAGTGGGAGCCAGTGTGGGTGATCTGTTCAGCAGGACTGGTCCAGGAACTGGAGCTGTGGGGAATGCTGCAAGTGCTGGAATGGCAGGAGGATTGTGGTCTCACTATGGCAAGGATGGGCATGCCACTGTGGGTGATATGAATGGAGCAGGTATAAACAGAGAGAGACAAACAGGGACTCCCTATGGCAAGGATGGCCTGACTCCTCATGCCAGTGGTCAGTTAGGGCAGACAGGAAGATCTGGCTCATTGTATGGGCCAGGAGGCCTTCCAGGTGGAGATGGAGCTATACCTGGTAGAGGTGGCAATTCCACAGGAGAAATGGAGGCTTTGTATGGTCCAGATGGTCAGGCGCTGGGAGCAGGTGCTGGTGGTGCTGGTGGGGTTGGTAGTGCAGGGGGATTTGGGTCTCCCTATGGGAAGGATGGTCTCCCAGCTGGGGCTGGTGGAGCTGGTGCAGGAGGATTTGGAGAGGCTTTGTATGGTCCAGATGGTCGGCCACTTGGGGCAGGTGTTGGTGCTGGGGCTGGTGCAGGGGGATTTAGAGCTCCCTATGGGAAGGATGGTCTCCCAGCTGGAGCAGGTGCTGGTGGTGCAGGAGGATTTGGGGAGGCTTTGTATGATGGTCGGCCACTTGGAGCAGGTGTTGTTGCTGGTGGTGGTACTGGTGCAGGGGGATTTGGATCTCCCTATAGGAAGGATGGTCTCCCAGCTGGAGCTGGTGGAACTGGTGTAGGACTTGGAGAGGCTTTGTATGGTCCAGATGGTCGGCCACTTGGAGCAGGTGTTGGTGCTGGTGCTGGTGCAGGGGGATTTGGATCTCCCTATGGGAAGGATGGTCTCCCAGTTGGGAGTGGTGGTGGTGCAGGGGGTGTTGGAGGTCCCTATGGGAAGGATGGTCTCCCAGTTGGAGCTGGTGGAGCTGGTGCAGGAGAGGCTTTGTACGGCCCAGATGGTCGGCCACTTGGAGCAGGTGTTGGTGGGGCTGGTGCAGGGGGATTTGGAATTCCGTATGGAAAGGATGGTCTGCCAGTTGGAGCAGGTGCTGATGGGGCTGGTGGTACAGGGGGACTTGGATCTCCCTATGGGAAGGATGGTCTCCCAGCTGGAGTTAGTGGAACTGGTGTAGGAGGACTTGGAGAGGCTTTGTATGGCCCAGATGGTCGGCCACTTGGAGCAGGTGCTGGTGGGGCTGGTGGTGCAGGGGGATTTGGATCTCCCTATGGGAAGGATGGTCTCCCAGTTGGGAGTGGTGGAGCTGGTGCTGGAGAGGCTTTGTATGGCCCAGATGGTCGGCCACTTGGAGCAGGTACTGGTGGAGCTGGTGGGGCAGGAGGAGTTAGGGGTCCCTATGGAAAGGATGGTCTCCCAGTTGGAGATGGTTTTGGTGGTGTTGGTACCGGGGGACCTGGAACTCCCTATGGGAAGGATGGTCTCCCAGCTGGAGCAGGTGTTGGTGTTAGTGGTGCAGGGGGAGTTGGGGGTTCCTATGGAAAGGATGGTCTCCCAGCTGGAGCAGGTGCTGGTGGGGCTGGTGGTGCAGGGGGATTTGGATCTCCCTATGGGAAGGATGGTCTCCCAGTTGGAGCTGGTGGAGCTGGTGCAGGAGAGGCTTTGTATGGCCCAGATGGTCGGCCACTTGGAGCAGGTGTTGGTGCTGCTGGTTCTGCGAGCGCCAGGGGAATTGGAGCTCCCTATGGAAAGGATGGTCTCCCAGCTGGAGCAGGTGCTGGTGGGGCTGGTGGTGCAGGGGGTGTTGGAGGTCCCTATGGAAAGGATGGTCTGCCAATTGGAGCAGGTGCTGGTGTTGGTGGTGCAGCAGGTGTTGGGGGTCCCTATGGAAAGGATGGTCTCCCAGTTGGAGCTGGTGTTGGTGGGGCTGGTGGTGAAGGGGAAGTTGGATCTCCCTATGGAAAGGATGGTGTTCCAATTGGGAGTGGTGGTGGTGCAGGGATTGTTGGGGGTCCCTATGGAAAGGATGGTCTGCCAGTTGGAGCAGGTGCTGGTGTAGCTGGTGGGGCAGGGGCTGTTGGGGGTCCCTATGTAAAGGATGTTCTCCCAGCTGGAGCTGGTGTTGGTGGTGCAGGGGATATTGGAACTCCCTATGGAAAGGATGGTCTCCCAGTGGGAGCAGGTGGTGCAGGGAGTGTTGGGGGTCCCTATGGAAAGGATGGTCTCCCAGTTGGAGCTGGTATTGGTGGTGCAGGGGGTGTTGGGGGTCCCTATGGAAAGGATGGTCTCCCAGTTGGAGCAGGTGGGGCAGGGGCTGTTGGGGGTCCCTATGGAAAGGATGGTCTCCCAGTTGGAGCTGGTGTTGGTGTAGCTGGTGGGGCAGGGAGTGTTGGGGGTCCCTATGGAAAGGATGGTCTCCCAGTTGGAGCTGGTGTTGGTGTAGCTGGTGGGGCAGGGAGTGTTGGGGGTCCCTATGGAAAGGATGGTCTCCCAGCTGGGGCTGTGGCAGGAGCTGCCCATTTTCCTCTTGGAGGTGAGGAAGCGAGGGGATTGGGCCGTGGCATGGATGCCATGCTGAGCAGAGCTCCGGGGTATGCAGGTGGAGCAGGAGGAGAGGGCTTTTCCAGGGAAGGCTCTGCCCTGTGGGGTGCAGGGTCTCCCTATGGCGAGGACAGAGGGTCAGGTGTAGCCACAGCTGGTGCAGGTGGAGCTGGGAGGCTGGGAGGGGATGGATGGGATTCAGTCGGTGGTAAAGGAGGTGTGGGAGCTGCTGGTGGCCCAGGAGGAGAATATGGGCTGGATGCACATCTTGGCAGATCTTTGAGAGCTGAAACTGGAAAGGGTGCTGCCAGTGATGTCAGAGGGCCAGGGAACAAAGGTTCAGCTGGTGACAGAGGGTCCCTGTCAGGTCCAGGAGGAGCCAGGGGAGAGGGAGGAGATTTCACACAGTTGGGCTCCCTTTACTCTGCCTTTGGAGAGGCAGGGAGTAAATCCCATGACAGATCTGTTGATGGGAGTAGCTCAGGTGGGTTTGGTCAAGGTCCACTGAGTTATGGCCAGGTGTCAGGTCCTTTCGGTGGACCTCCTTCAGCAAACCAGAGAAACCAGGAACCTGACCTGGATCTTAAAGCAAATGATTCCCTGAACAAGACGGAAAGCAAACAAAAGAGACGGAGTGTCCTGGATGATATCAAAGGTACGTGTTTAACTGGTGACTTCTGGTCTTTGCATTTTGATACTCACATCCCTAATCCTGAAAAGAAATTGGATGTTATGGTTTAGATAAACACAACTCTATAGAAATCTGGTTGTCCCATGATCTGTTCCTAATTCTCCCACTGATTGGCTGCTTGATCGTACACAGTGTGCTCTGATCAAACTGCCTTAAAGGTCTAAATTACTTTCTTTGTCTAAATGATCTGAACCAGGTCTCATCTCTTCATTTGTGTTTCACATATCATGGAACAGACCAGTTCACAAACATCCCAGTTCCCATAAAGTTTCAAGGAATATCATCATGTTTCTTTGACACTTTTCTAATTCAAAACTGAAGCTTTCACTTTATTTTTCAAACACCTACTGTAAAGAATTGTGTTTTCTAAGTTCTGGGAACAATTCTGTGCCTGCATATATGGGATTATATAATGTAAAGAGCTCTTTTCTCTTGTAACATCAGGAATAGTAAGGTGTTGCATAGAATAAGAGGGGAGTAATGTGTTTGCAGTCATTTGAGTAAAACCTGTGGCTCCACCAACAAGATGATGATGTGAAAATTGTAGGCATTAGAAATTTCAGGTGTATAATAAGAGGGGAATATTGACCTAATGGGATGGTTCACAAGTTAGGAATTATCATTGCTAAATCATAAATATAAACAAGGAAGTAAAATCATCAAAGCTGGGGTTCAGGAGGAAGGAGTGGGGTATATATTAGAGAGGAGATTGTGATGGTAATGGAGAGAACTTGGGAAGAGAAAGAGGAATACAAGGGTGGAGAACAGTGTGCCTGGGGCTGTTTAGGGGGATATGTTGGACAGCCCCATGTGTGGTCAGTGCAGAGGAAGAGGAGGATGAAGCAGTATATTCACACCCTCGAGCAGCCTGTTTTTTTCCACTGGCTGTAGAGGGAGCCAAGATGATTAGCATAGACATAAACTAGCAAATCCACAGCTGGATAATGTGATTTGTGGTGAATCCATTGCCCATGAAGTGGATACTGGGATACAGTTGATGTTGGGATGGTCCTCAAGGCACTGGGTGTATCCAGCTGGCCCACAGCGAGGTGGCACAAAAGCCTCTCCTGACCAGAGGACCTTTTTTTTTAAAAGCTCTTTTCACCTCACATGCACATGCATTTCCAGCTCTGGGTATCTCTCTGTAGCACAGACTTAGCCTCTTTCCCTTCCTTTGTGCTGTTCAGTCCCGCGCTGTTACCTCAACAAGCAGCTGGCGACCGTGCGGGTGCTGAAGGGGGACCCGGCTGAGCTGTCCTGCACGGTCAGCAGGGACAACGTGACAGGAACCTGGTTCAAGGATGGCCTGAAGGTGGGTTCCTAAGCTTGGTGTTGGCTTTGGGTAGCAATGCTCTGCTCTCTGGCTCTACTTCCTAAGGATGCTGTCAAGGTGTCCTTCCCCCTGACAGCCACCTGCATCTGAGTGGGGCCCTGGAAGGGTTCCCAGAATCCCAGAGTGGTTTGGGTTGGAAGGGACCTTAAGGGTCATCCAGTCCCACCCCTGCCCTGGGCAGAGATACCTTCCACTAGACCAAGCCTTGTCCAACCTGGCCTTGGACACTTCCAGGGACAGGGCAGCCACAGCTTCTCTGGGCAACAGAATACCAGAATATTGTCATTAAATATGCATGACATTCCCAAATCTTTTCAACTGCATTTCAAATTGTAGTCTGTCCAGTTTTAGTATGGATTGCATTTTTTACTTTTTTTTTAAAAGGATGGGTCTCTCTCCTTTACTTTGTAGTTAACAAGCATGGATGGAGTTGTATTTGAAAAGAAAGGTCTTGTCCACAAACTGATCATCAACAAGGTTGAAAATATTCATGCTGGGAAATACAGGTTTGAAGGTGGAGATGTAAAAACTGAAGCTTCAATTTTTGTTGAAGGTGAGTCTACTCAAACCACCAAGGCAGCATGAGATGGGCTTTAAATGTAATATATTTACTCAGAGACATGTTATTGGTTATTGAGATAAATTTGTTATAAAGAATTACAAGATAAATGGGAAATGTTTTTTGTACAGGTTGGTTCATTTTGCATTTGCAAATTTAACTAAGGACCCTTCTGCCAGCAACTCAAATATTTCTGGGGTGCACAAAACACTTTACCAGGGCAGACTCTTCTTTCTTGTGTTTAGTGTGTTGCCTATGAGAAATATTCTCCAGTGAAAGGACAGTGTGATACCACAAAATTTTGTGATAATTATCCTGTAGCAAAGTACAACTAAAGGTTCATATCTAAGAGTTGTGAGCTTCTAAGCATTGCTGGCAGCACCATGACGGGTTCCCTTCTCTCCAAGGTGAACCTTATCCTCCTTGAATTGTGGTTTTTAATGACCTTGTATCACCTGCTTAGATCCTCCCCAGGTGGACAAAGTTGTCCTCAAGAACTTGACCAGTGTCCCCACGGTGGCCAAGGCCGGGGAGGGGGTGAAGCTGCGGATCCCCTTCGAGGGTCGGGGGCCCATCAGGGCAGCGTGGCTGAAGGACAGGATGGAGCTGGGCGATGACTCCAGGATCCGTGTGGACAAGACAGACACCTGCACCACGCTGTCCATCTCCAGCTGCGACAGGAGGGACTGTGGGGATTACAAAGTCAGGCTCAAGAACGACAGTGGTGTCCTGGAGATCAACCTAAAGCTCATGGTGATAGGTAAGGTCCTATAACATTCACTCTGGCTTTCACTGTAAAGCTTAGGCAGGGAATCCATTGACACTGGTGACAACCTTGTTTGGAGTGACTGGGTATTTAGAAAGGAACAAGACTCTGTATATTGCCCCAAAATCAGGTACAAGGAAGGATTGCTGAACATGCTTCATGCCCTTTAGTAAAAGGGAAAACAAACCTGGTTTGGTTTTTCATGGCCTAAGCAGCTGAGTTTTGGGTGTTCAGACACTGTGGGAGATGTGACTGTACACAACATACAAATCTGAAATAGGATATCAAGGTCCAATTCAGCCCTCCCATAAATGTCTGGACTCCTTTGGGAGACCAGAAATTATGTTTTGCCTGTTTTAGCAAGCTGAACTGGTGCAATTCTTATGAGAACATTGGCCCAGGGAGAGCAAGGGCCTGGCTTTCTGTCTTCTCCATCAAAAGTTAGAAGAGGTCAAGTTTGGAAGAGGCAATTCACATGCCCAGCCCTCATCCTATAACTGTTCCTGCATTTCATCACAAACAGTCTCCAAGCTGGTGGGCAAGGGGCAGTGTCTGCTCCAAACCCAGGAGCAGGTCTGGGTCTGGAGCCAGCTGTGTCTCTGTTCATCTTTCCAGACAAGCCACAGCCTCCAGCAGGACCCATCAAAATTGTCGAAAGCTCCGCCGACAACATCACAATCCAGTGGAAGCCCCCAAAGGACGACGGGGGCAAACCAGTGCAGAGGTACCTCGTGGAGAGGCAGCAGGTGGGCAGGAACGACTGGGAGACTCTGGGAGAAACCCCCAGGAGCTGCACCAGCTTCACCACAAACAAAGTGGAGGAAGAGATGAGCTACTACTTCAGGGTGAGGGCCGTGAATGCCGAGGGAGTGAGCGATGCGCTGGAGTCAGGGGAAGTGAAGGCTGCTGGTAAAGGTGAGGAGAACTTCTCATAATTCATAATTCAAATTGGTAAATTCATTATCAAAGCTGACGTCAGAGGAAACTCACTGCATTGTGGATGTTGCTACAGATCTCAACTTCAGTCTCCACACAAAGCTGTGGAGGTTGCCCAGCAGGAGCAGCAGTTTGTTGTAGGCTCTGCTGATGTTGAGTGAGATGTAATTATTGCTTGGTCATGCTCTATTTTGGATTGGAAAGGAAGTTTCATGGGGGAAATGTGAAATGCATCAAGATCAAAAGAATTTTTTCTCAGTGTGGCTGCAAAGGGAACATGTGAGGCCTTAATTCCACAGGCAAAAGAACTTAAATGTGCAGCCCTTCACAGCATGACCACTCCACTCCCCCAATCTCCAAACAACTAAATATTGGTTTTGTCTTTCAAGAAGTTTAAATACTAGAACAGGTTTGCTATGAGCACAAATGCAGTACTAGAGAGAGCAATGTTCCGTTCTAATTATCTTCTTTCTCCATTCTCATTCCCATGATTCTGTACCTTGGACACTTTAGCAGAGGGCAAAGAAAATCTGTTTTGTTACCAATTCCTGTTGTTGAAAGCAAGAATGATGCTGATTGTTCATATGTAGGAATGACACACCCCACTGGCAGAGGAATTGTCTGGATGACAGCAGGTCTTTTGTGAAATCCAAACTAAGGAACAGCGTCCATGCTGGATCCAGTTTGTGTGGGGAACAGGATCCACAGCTTCAGGTCTCAGCCAGGTTTTCAAAGCACATCCATTGGAATACCTGGGGGAATCTGGAAGAAATTCCACACAGCACCATTTTATCTTGCCACAAAAACATACCTGCTAATAATGAAGCCCTTGTCTCTTTGTAGGTTCCCCTGGTGCCCCAGATCGCCCTGAGATTATCAGTGCCAGCAAGGACACCATCACCATATCCTGGAAAGCTCCTTGTAAAACTGGCACTTCCCAAATTAAGGGATACATTGTTCAGAAACGCAAGAAGGGCACTGTGACCTGGCTGCCCGTCACCAACGTGCCTGTCAAAGGTGGGTATCTGACTCCTGGAACAGTCCAGGGGATTTGAAAAGGCAAAAATGTCAGCTGGGTTTAGGAGCTGCTTTGGATCTCACACCTTTCACATCAAGGTGGTGATGGATGACCTTGGAGGTCTTTACCAACTAAATGATTCTGTGATTCAAGGGCTGTTTGATTTTGAAAGGAATACAATGAACACATCCCAGAACACCACATGCACTCGGCTAGGGAATGGCAGGGGAATCAGTGACAGCTTTTATGGCTCCTGAGAGTTTTTCCGTCCATAATTCTGCCTGAAGTAAGGCACAGCTTTGTTGTGTCACCTTTCCTGATGGGGAACAGCTCCCTGAGGCAACACCTCTCCTCTCTCCTCTCTCCTCTCTCCTCTCTCCTCTCTCCTCTCTCCTCTCTCCTCTCTCCTCTCTCCTCTCCACAGACAAGAAACTGAAGGTGACTGGCCTCAAGAAGGGTGTGCAGTACGAGTTCCGTGTGGCAGCTGTCAATGCTGCTGGCACAGGAGAGCCCAGTGACCCCTCAGAGCCTGCCTTTGCCCAGGACCCCACCAGTAAGTGCCCTGCCCTGCCCTGTGCTTTCAGGGTATTCATGGAGAGATGTTCTTAAATCCTCTGTAAAAGCATGTGGAGACAAGGATCAGTAATTGGGGAATGTTTCATGGCTGAGAATTGGCTGGAGGAAGGAATGGAAGGATTTCCTGTAGGATGTCCAAGTCAAGATTTGGCAGTCCCCAGTGGGGGGAAAATGTGCAGTGTAGAGAACACTCAGGAGGAGCCACAGAGTGTTTTGGAATGTTGTGGAGTTACTGCAGGGCTGGTAGGAGCAAGGATCCAGATCCAGCTCTGAAAAACGGAGATGTGGGGCAACACAGCATGGTGGAAATACAGTGCACTGCAAGAATGTTGGGAATCTCAGGCAGTGACTGAAGAGGGAAGAGAAATCCTAGAAAAATAGTTTAAATAAAATTTCTTCATTCAGAATCTCCAGGCCAAGTGCAGGACCTTAAAGTGAGCAGCAGTGACAGCACCAGTGTCACCCTGACATGGAACAAACCTGAAGTACAAGACGGGAATGATGTGAAAGGCTACGAGGTGGAGATGAGGCCCTGTAACAGCCTCAACTGGACCAAGTGCTTCACCCTCCCTGCCGGGAGCACCTCGTGCCGGGTGCAGGGCCTGCAGGCCCGGGAGAAGCTGTTCCTGCGCGTCAGGGCCCTCGGCGACGGCGGCCCCGGGGAGGCCGCGGAGCTGGAGGCGTGTGCTGGAGCTGCTGCTGCTGCCCTGGGTGAGTCCGGGGCCCGCGGCTCTGTCCCGGGAGCGGGGCACTCTCCCGGGAACGGGGCACTCTCCATGGCTCTGTCCCGGAACGGGGCACTCTCCCCAGCAACGGGGCACTCTCCCTCGGGCTCTGTCCCCGGAACAGGGCACTCTCTCCGGCTCTGTCCCGGCAACGGGGCACTCTCCCCGGGAACGGGGCACTCTCCCCAGATCTCTGTCCCGGGAACAGGGCACTCTCCCCGTCTCTGTCCCAGGAACGGGGCATTCTCCCTGTAGCTCTGCCCCGGGAGCGGGGCACTCTCCCCAGATCTCTGTCCCGGGAACGGGGCATTCTCCCCAGCCCTGTCCTGGGAACGGAGCACTCTCCCTGGCTCTGTCCCCGGCAGCAAGGCACTGTCCCCGGCTCTGTCCCCTGTCCCGCAAGGCACTGTCCCCGGCTCTGTCCCGTAACGGGGCACTCTCCCCGGTTCTGTCCCAGGAACGGGGCACTCTCCCCGGGCACTCTCCCCGGGCACTGTCCCGGAGCAGCAGCGGCAGCAGCGGCCGGGCTGTGGCGCACCGGCAGCAGCCGCCCCCAGGCCCAGCCTCGCCCAGGGCAGCGCTGCTCCCGCTCCCCTCGGGCTTCTCTGCTACCGCAGCCAGGCAGTCTCAATATTAACTGATAGCAGATAGGCAATGCACAGTGCTCAGCTCATCTAGAGACTCCTTTGGATAAAACAACTCTCAGAACTCCATTTTCTCCTTGTACTTACATTCTGCCCCCTGTCCAGGGCCACTCCACAGTCACCAGACAGAACCTGGATGTGCCTTAGCCCTGCTTGCACTCCTCCATGGGAAAAATAGAGTTTCCACTCAATTTTTAGACAATCTTCTGAAATTAAAAAATTTATTTCGTTCTCTTAAATCACATTTTAAAATATGTTTTGGATACTTTATTTTATTTTACTTTTTAATTGTTTAATTTGAAAGTTTTCACCATTTTCACTTTTCCATCTTTATTTACAATCTGCAGCTCTGTTTATTCCCTGCTCTTTGGGGACATTGCAGAATTACAGATGTAAGAGATAATTCTCTGAGGGGTTAATCTTCCTTAACTTGGATCCTAAGTGAAAATGTGTACTTTGGCATATGCCTGGAGACTCCATTTATCAATAAAACATAAAATAAAGGAAATCAAATAAATCCATCTAAAGCAGGTGTTCAGTTCTACACTGGGAACACTAAATGCAATTTAGCATTACTGTATTTGGTATGCTTAGATAAATACTAACTGGTGTAGTATATTGATGAAAAGAGAAAAGAAAATATTTTAAATGCTAAAAAATACTACTTTAGATAAACTCTGGCAGCTTTCCTGTGGATGTTCTGTGCTCTGTACTGCATATATTTTATAAGTGTCCATTGGAATTTCCTTTTTCCAGACACCATTTAAACACAAAAGATGATCCCTGTGATAGGATAAAGTGTGGCAAAGAGCCCATTTCTCTGTGACTGAGACATCACATGAATACAGAGATTGTTGTGAATGCATTTTTACATCATTTTCCCTTGTTTAGTCATGGTGATAAATAAATAGTAATGAAATTTGAGAGGTGTACAGTCTGGGACTGAACTAGGGAGCTTTTTCCCACTGTGAGTCCCTCAGCAGCCTCATTCAGCTGGGAGAGGCACCGGGGGGTAGAACACTGCAATTGTCACCAGTGACTGCACCAACATCCACCTTCTTTGTCTCTTCCAGTCTCTCCCAGGTTCCTGATAGATGACACAGTGAAAAGCTTCCTGCTTATAAAAGCAGGGGATCCCATCCGGGTGAAGATTCCCTTTGAGGTGGGTATTCAGGGCTTTGGAGGAATTCCCTGCCTGCTTTTATGGCAGACAGGAAAACTGAGCCACTGGTTTTATGTTATGGAATTTTGTTTACAAGTCACAGGGCAAATACTTTGGCCTGCCTGTGCTGTGTAGACTTTCAGGGTGAGGAAAACACAAGCCAGAATCGAGCAGTCAGTCTTGGCATTGTGGTCATTCCTTAACCTCTGCAACAAGGCTCAGTGCTGTCCACCTAGCCTTATCAATGTTATCATCATCTGCTGCTGCTCTGTCAGACTGCCCAAATCAGAGATTTCCCTGTGACTCCCTCAGAAGGCCTTGGGGCACCATTTCCAGCAGCACCTTCACTGGGCTTGTCTCACCAAGCAGCAGCACTTGAGAGCTTGGCAGGCACTGACAGAAACCTCAGTGCTTTGGAGTGGGCTTGGAACAACACAGGCTTTTCCTCATGGGAAGGGTGGTCAGGTTTGGAAGGGACTGCCCAGGGAGGTTTGGAGTCCCCATCCTTGGAGGTGTCCAAAGAACATCTTTTGTGTAAAAAGGGTAAAAGTGCCTTTAAGGTGAGGATGGGGCATGGGTTGGACTCAATCCTCTTGGAGGTCTTTTCCAGACATAAATGATTCCATGATTCTTCAAAGTCTGGGATACCAGAGGAGGGTAGTGAAGTGTGTGTATATTTGCTGGCCTTTCTCCTAATCTCTGGGAGAGGAGACCAAAGATGGCATAATGGAAATAAAGACTTAGATGATGTTTTTTCTTTCCAAAACCAACAGATCTTTTTTTTAAAGCAGAAAATACTCTCTCCTGAAGTTATCTGTCCTTGATCTGGCATAGCCTGTTTGACACAGTTCAAAAGAACACTTTCCTGCAATTACATCCTTAAAGGACAAAAAGGAAAAAGAATTCATAAAGAAACTGTAGAACAGATCAGGGCTCTCAGATCCATCGTGGATCTGTACTTCTAAACATTACTGTGTTGAGGAGGTGCATGTTTGGGGTAAGATAATGAAAGTAAGGATACAGGACACAGTGTGGAGGTGAAAGAAGTGGCAGTGAGTGGTTGTTGTTTGCAGGGATCTCCCGAGCCGGCGGTGACGTGGCTGAAGGACGGGCTGCCCCTGCCCGGCCGCGCTGCCGTGAGCACCGAGCAGGGGAGCAGCCAGCTCCTGCTGCGGGCAGCGGAACTCGGAGACAGCGGCACCTACACTGTGGAGCTCGGGGATGGGCTGGGCAAAGGCGAAACCTTCAGCTTCCAGGTTCAAGTTACAGGTAACTCACTGCCGTCCGTACACTACATGCAAATGTACCAGCAGCTCCCCGCCAGTCCCGGCTGGGCATGAAGGGACTGAGAGCAGCCCTGGACAAGGACTTGGGGCTGCGGGTGGGTGAGAGCTGGGCATGCCCTGGGCTGATCCCCCAGTGTTACAGGGCTTGCAAGGGTCTTCAGGGTGAAGAGAGAGACGAGAATGTTGACCTCATGTTCAGAAGACTTGATTTATTATTTTATGACATATATACTACATTATAACTATACTAAAAGAATAGAAGGAAAGTTCTCAGAAGCTAGCTAAGCTAAGAATAGAAAAGGAATTAATAACAAAGTTCTGTGTCCAGACAGAAAGCAAGAACAGCTCTGCTGTGAGTGGTCAGTAAATCCAAACATGCACAGGAAACCAATCACAGGTGCACCTGTTACATTCCACAGCGGCAGATAACCATTGTTTACATTTGTTGCTGAGGCCACAGCTTCTCAGAAGGGAGAAAAATCCTAAAGAAAGGATTTTTCACAAAAGATGTCTGTGACACCCCAGCGTGGGCAGCAGGGCAGGGGAGGATTCTGCCCCTTGCTCCCTCAGGTGGAACTGCACCTGCAGAGCTGCCCCAGCCCTGGGGACACCCAGCAAAGGAAGGAGCTGGAGCTGCTGGAGCAATTCCAGGGAAGGCCACGGAGCTGCTCAGAGAGCTGGAGCCCCTTTGCTCTGGAGCCAGGCTGGGAGAGCTGGGGGTGCTCACCTGGAGAATAGAAGGCTCTGGGCAGATCTCAGAGCCCCTTCCAGGGCCTAAAGGGGCTCCAAGGGAGCTGGAGAGGGACTGGGGACAAAAGCCTGGAGGGACAGGACAAGGGGGAATGGCTTTTCACTGCCAGAGGGCAGGGTTAGATGGGATATTGGGAAGGAACTCCTCCCTGTGAGGGTGGTACAGGTTTCCCAGAGAAGCTGTGGCTGCCCGTGGATCCTTGGAAGTGTTCAAGGCCAGGCTGGACTGGGCTTGGAGCAACCCAGGATAGTAGAAGGTGTCCTTGCCCATGGCAGGGTGTGGGACTGGATGAACTTTTAGGTCCCTCCCCACCCAAACCAGTCTGGGATCCCATGATTTACTGTGAGTAGGCAGAAGGCCACAAGCTGAGTTTAGCAGCATGAGCTCTGCTGCAGTTTGTCTGTGCAGGCACAGGGAGAAGCAGGGAACAGCTTTCTATGAGATTGTCTAGGCACTTTATGATCTCACCTGTCTGCAGGACAGAGCAATCCACTGACTAAAACTGTCCTTCCACAGTGCATGAGGGAGGTCAGCACAGGCTGTGGGACACTGAGCACAGCTCTCCCAGCAGAGACCCCAGGAGGAGAAGCAGCTCAGCTGTACCACCCTCCTGTCAGTGCAGATGTTGTGCAGCAGCAGCTCAGTCCATGGCAAATGCAGCTGTGTGCCTGCACAAGGAATGGCATTTTGTCCCTTCCAGTCACCAGCATGGTCACTGAGCCCCACACATGCAACAGACTCCAGGATTTTAGGGTTCTGTGCCCCTGTCCCTACAGCTGTGACATTGTGTGCCCTCCCCTGGCAGATGTCCCTCAGCCCCCTGGAGCCATCCGGCTGGAGGAGAATGTCCCCAACACAGTGACAGTGACCTGGGAGCCCTCAGCCTCTGAGCAGTGGGAGAAGAACCTGTACTACACTGTCCTGAAACGGGAGTCCCAGAAGGGCCTGTGGCATGTGCTGGGGGACCTGATCTACAACAACAAGTTCACCTTCACCAGGATGGTCCCAGGCAGGGATTATTACTTCAGAGTTGTGGCAAAAAATGACGTGGGAGCCAGTGATCCATCAGAGACTGTGCAGCCCTGGAGGATCTGGAAAAAAAAGGGTAAAACATTTTCAAGTATTTCTCTGTGTTGTGTTTTGTTTCTTTCATTGCTTCTAACACCTCACCCTCAAATGGATCTCTCCCCCTGGGAATATTCAGTGGCCCAGAACAGGAATGCACAGAGATGCCCTGAGGAATTCCAGCTGGGCAGGGAAGGTTTGTGCTTTCTGCAGGGGCATTATGCAGACAGGCCCTCCTTCCCAGCCATCATGACATGCAATTTGCCCCAGAACGAATTCCCAGCAAAATCTAAGGATTTAGTATTGTATAAACCAAAATTTCTGACTTTGAAGTTAAATGTTGTGTAGTTCTGAGGAGCAGCAGAGGTTACAATCCATAGGTGCATGGGATCTCTGGTAATTTGCCGAATTCCAGACACTGCACGAACAAACCCCAGCAAACCCTGCAGTGCTGGGAGCAGTATCTGAGTGTGTGTTTGGTGCTTTATATTTCACAGCTGAATTTCGAGTGAAAGCACAGAAATACAGGGGAGTTAACCAGAACCAGCCCCCGAGGTTCCTGGTGCCGCTGAAGTGCCATGTGGTGGTGACAGGCAGCGAGTGCCACATGAGCTGTGCTGTGGGAGGCCACCCCCCACCAAAAGTCACTTGGTACAAGGACAGCAGAGACCTCTCCAGAGATCCCAACTACTTCTGCACCAACGACTTCGGCGTGTGCTCACTGGTGGTGCTGGGGGTCACCAAGCAGGACGAGGGCGAGTACATGGTGGAAGCCAGCAATGAAGTGGGCCGTGCCTTCAGCAAAGCCTTCCTCGCCATCAAAGGTAATGCACTGCTGCTTCCCTGGCAGATCCAGGGCTGTCCCTGCTGCCCAGGGCCTCAGAAATGGTCCCCGGCCAGCTCCACCTGCTGACAAAGCAATGGTGCCTCTGGGCTGAATAACTGAATTCCTGATCATGGTACTCGTGATCAAATACCAGAAATAAAAAGGCAGATGGGAAAGACCACTTGATTGCTACATGACCCAGAGGTTTTGGCTGAGCTTGAGCAAATTTTTTAGAAGGAACAATCCCTTCTTCATTAGGTAGGATAATGTCAAGGTTAGATTTTTCTTGAGTGCAGAAGCTGCAGAATAAAGACCCTGGCAAATGTGCCAGGTGAGGGGAGCATTGAGGGAGCAGCTGATGTTTGGCCAAAGCCAACACAAAGGGAGAAGAGAGTGACATGGTCAGGGGCATTGGGATCCTCCTGTGGATGGAAGGGCAGTGGGATGGCTGAAGATAGACTCTTGGATAGACTTAGGGGTAAATATTGTTGGTGACTGTACCCAGTGAAATATCCTTTACCTGGAGTCAAATATTTTTCTTTAAATGCAAAATACCTTGCTGGGATTACAGGAGTGGCAAAATGGGTCAGTTAAACCCCTGTCACCCACTGCAGACTTTTAGGCCCTGTAATATTTCAGCTGCCCCTCCAGGGGGCTTTTCAGACTATTTCTGATCTTCCTCACTACAACCCTGAGCTGCTTCTCTCTCACTCTCACTTTCAGACTCCTCCCTGTAGCGTGGCCCTGCTGAGAACATCCCTGCCTGGCTCCAAGGATGGGAAGGTTTTGGTGAGGACTCGTCCATATGAAGGCTGTGCATTTATTGTCAGATGTTCTTCACAGTCTGAGGGTGTTATTTTTCAGATCCAGTGATTGCATATTGAACATGATGCTGCATTGCCATCAATACTGGGGGGAAAAAAGCTTTAAGAGCACTGTATTTTTTTTTTAATAATCAGGCTTTCTATGAGACCTTTAAAACACAGCTTAGAAGCTTCAGGAACATGGAAAATGAGAGGAAAAATAACTGGCCAAATTGAAACTTTCAGTGGAGAACACAGGTGGATGGGAGAGACCATCCTGCCACAGCACTTACCCACAACAAGGACCTTTCTGGACATCAGGGATCTCTGGTCCTTTCACATATGCTTTTTCAAGCCAAAACAATCACTTTGGATTCCATGTGATTCTCTGCAGGTTTCCCAAATCTGGCAAAAGCAGCTCTGCATATGTTCTACTACCAGTAGCTGCTAAGTAGATTATCTTCCCTAACCTCAAAGTTTAAAAGATATCTGCCTGCTCATTTTGTCTGGGCAGGAGATGAAATCTCAGACCATCCTGGCATGGGCCAGGTGAGGCTCCCAGTGCAAATGCTCTGGTGGGAAGGACTGGCAGTCTACAAGCAGGGTGGGAGCAGAGCAACTCCCCAGACCCTCAGCATGTGCTGCACAAGGGCTGTGCCAGTCCTGAATCACCCCCAGCATCACCTGTGCACCCAACTGCCCCTGGTCACGGCACTGCTGGGAGCCTTTGCCTCGAGCAAAAGAGGTGGAAAATCCTTCCTGTGTGAGCAGAAAGGGACTCCCAGGGACCTCCTGCCATGGCCAGGGGCTCCCAGCACCGGGCCTGGACAGCAGAATGTTCTGGTGGCTGTGGGAGGGTCACAGCCAGAGCGCCAAGGGTACTTCGTGACAGGAGAGAGCAGAGCCAACAGCGGGGCTGGAATGTTCTTGGGATTACATTTTGTACAATGTGGTACAGATGTAGCAGCAGTAGATAATGAAATTAAACCACAATTCAGGGAAATCTACCCCGAGTCCGTGTTTATTCTGGAGAAGGAATCCTGGGTCCCTGTCTGCTGCAGTTTCACATCTCACTGCTGCCCATGGTCATCGCTCATGGAACTGCTGCCTCAGTTTCTCCTGCTGCGGGCCCGGAGGCAGCGGGACATCACCCGCAGGGCAAACTCGCTTCCTGACTGATGAGCACAAGAGCCAAGATTGATGGAAGCTGGAACTGGGGCTGAGGGCCCTCGGGCAGCCCCGGCACAGCAGGAGCAGGAGATTCCTGAGGTGTCTGCACCAGCTCCAACAGATGCTCGGCTGCCGCTCTACCCGCGAGCTGCGATCCCAGCCGCAGGCGGGTCCCTGCCGGGGATCGCCTTCGTGACCCCCAGTGCCGGCTGGAGGGGCTGGGGGCACCCCGGAGCACGGCCGGTGTCCCGGGCCGTGGCAGGGTGCGCTGGGACGGGACTCGGCGGTTCCCCGGGGCAGGCCCGGCTGCGGCGCTGCCAGCGCGGCCCGAGCCCGAGCCGCCCTCAGCATCGGCGCGATGGGCTCGCCCGGGCCCCCCCGGCAGCGCCCGTAGATGGTCTCTCCCGCTCCGCTAACAGCTCCCGCCCCCCCCGCGTCCATCACGCCAACCCTGTCAGTGATTGGTCGATCCTAGGGGTCCTCCCCGACCCAGCCAATGGCGGCCCTCCTTGCCCTGAGCCAAAATGGCGGCGCCCAGGACCAGCCCGAGTGCTCTCCTGGGCTCCTCTGCCCCTCAGGGACCTGGGGAGCGGCGGGCCCCGAGCGCTGGAGCGTCCCTGGGCTCCGGGTCTGTGCCTGCGGAGCGTCCCTGGGCTCCGGGTCTGTGCCTGCGGAGCGTTCCGCGGCTCTGCCCAAGGCTGTTCGGACGGCGAGCGCTGCTCTGGCCTGAGCAAAGGCGCGGGCACCGAGCGGTCTCTGAGGGAGCGGCGGCAGCGCGGGCCGGGCCGGGCCCGGGAGAGCCGAGCAGCGCCGGGGAGGGGTGAGAGGGCGGGAAAATAACAGTGAAGAGAAGGAGAAACAGAGGTGGCGGTTCGGGCCTGGGGCGCAGCGAGAGGAGCTCCGTGACCGCGCGGGGGAGCGGGCGCAGGGTCACCGGGTACCGAGCGCCCGGGCCGGGGATGCCCAGCACGGCCCGGAATGCCCAGCACGGCCGGGGATGGCCAGCACGGGCACGGGGCACCAGCGCAGCTCCTTGGCTTCGGTTCCAGCACGGTTGTGCAGGACCTGCTGCACACCCAGTTCGTGGATAAATCTTGGGGATGTTCCCGGTCCTGGGCACTGGGTCCAGTCTGGGGGCAGCGGAAATTCCCCCTTTGCTGGGGATAAAGGATGAAGTTTTTGGCCGTGCTCGGGGGAGCAGAGGTAGGATTTTCCCCACCCCACAGGTGGGTTCATTCCTCACCCAGAGAGGTCCGGCCTTTCCCTGGGTCCCGCTGTCCTGCTCCAACACCGGCAGCTTCCTTTTCCAGCCTGCCATTTGTAAACCAGTGAGGTGTGGGGAGAAGCAGGGGAGTCACAGCAGGGCAGTCCCATATTCCAGGGGATGGGGTGAGGGCCTGGGAGCGTCCCCGTGGATCCCACAGGGACAGGGGTGTGTGTCCCACCAGAGAGGGTCCCCAGCGCTGCCTTGGGCAGGCAGGGACAGTGTGAGTGTCCCCTGACCACGGGGGGAGCCCCCTTTGAGCAGGACTTGGACATGGCTGGGATCAGCTCCTCTTCAGCAGCACATCCTGGGCAGTGGTGCCCGGCCTCATGGCAGGGGTTGGACAATGGGTTTGGGGTGGGCACGGGAACATCCTGCCTTGGCAGCTGCTGAGGGGCTTCACCTGCCACACTTGGCTGCAGAGGGTGGCACTGTCCTGCCATCCTGCTGTCCCAGAGAAGGGACTGGGAGGTGTGGGCACAGCTCAGAGCACACCCAGCATGGGCTGGGCACTGCCATGGTGGGACAGGGTGGACAGGACCCTTTTCCCACTGGCTGCCAGGTTCTGCTGTCTCTCCCTGAGTGCCAGCATCTCCTTAGCTGCTCTTTGTCCACCTGTTTTATTCACTGTCAAAACAACTGGAAAACCTTCCCAGTTGGGTCCAAGCCAGCAGCTCCAGCTCTTAGTTCAGTTTAGTAGTTATTAATAATAGCACATAAATAAAATTTTTTTTTGTAACTTGAATGTTTCTTTCATCCTTTTCCACCTGGGCTAATGGAAGGTATTTCTTCATGGCAGGGGAGTGGAACTGGTTGGTCTTTAAGATAATTTCCAGTCCAAATCTTTAAGATTCTGTGACTCTGGGGGGCTGCTCCTCCTTCCAGGAGCTATTTGTAATGGCCAAAGGATGTCCTAGAGGGATCCTGACCTGTGGCTCCCTGTCACCAGGGTCCCAGTGGTGCTGCTGGGGGGTGGCACTGCTGCAGCCTCTGCTTGGGAGTCCTTGGGAGCCACTCCCAAAATTCCCATGCCTCGTTGGTGGAGTTTGTGAGCACGAGGAGAGAAATGCACCCGAGCTGGGAGGGAGGGATGAGCTGAGCCTGGGCTCCCACCCCGTGCAGGGCAGGCTGTGCTCTGGTGGGCTGAGCTGTCCCCTGTTCCTGGGCTGGCTTTGGTGGCACTGCTGAGGTCAGTGCCTGTGCCAGCCTGGCGTGGACAAGCTGGGGAACAGGTTCCAGCAGCGTTACAGCGAAATCCCCTCTCAGCCCCCGAGCAGGGAGGGTGGATCCTGCTGGGGCAGGAAGTGTGAGCTCCTCACACAGGAGCCCCCTGGGCAGCAGGTTTGGGGTATTTGGCTGATTTGCACCAATCCTCCTCCACCACCCTCTCCTCCTCCCTCCATGCCCCCGAATTCTTTTGTTTGGACTCCATCTCATCTTTGGTGACTTGGAGAGCAAGACCAAGTCTGCCCATGAATCAGCAGGCTCTTCCAGGTTGTTTCTGAGTGCTGAAATCTCACTCAGGAATGCACTGGACCCTCCTTCCTCGGCAATTTTCTTTCCCTTCATAGGCCCTGCTTAGGAAAGGCTTTTCTCCATCCAGCACCGTGACCAAGGCTGTGCCTCCTCACCCTCTGCAGGTTCCTGCTCTCTGTGGGCTGGGAATGTCCATGTCCCTCTGTTCAATTGTGTGTCCCATCCCTTCCCTCCAGGACAGAGCTGCTCAGGGCTGGGGACTCGGCTCTTGCTGGAGCCCCTCAGGAAGAAGCGGCTGCTGCCTCCAGGAGGAGTTTGGATGCTGGGAGCAGGAGTGGGGGCAGGAGTTGTGCTCGTGTCTTCCGCCCCTTTGTGTCCCAGGGATCTCCGATGCATGCCGCAGTGTGGAGTCCTTCTCGGGCTCTGTTGGTGTCAGTGCCCCAGCTGTCCCTGGGGGTGACTTTGGGTCCCTTTCCCTTTGGGAAGGGTAACTCCTCTGTGGCCCCACGGCCCGAGCTCCTGGCAGAGCGAGACGGGCCTGGACTGACGCTGGGCAGCATTTGGAGCAAAGGCAGCCGAGTTCGGCACCATGTCCGGGTACAGCCGAGTTTGGCACCGTGTCCGGGGGCAGGAGCTGCAGGAGGGGACCGGGGGCCGCTGGTTCTCGCAGGGCGGAGCTGGGAGCGCGGCCCTGGAGCAGCTCCGCCCTGGCTGCACAGCCCGTCCCGTCCCTCCCTGGCCAGGGAGCGGTGCTGCAGGACTGCGGAGCTCCCGGCCCTCCCTGACGGGGCTTTCCGTGCTCTGCAATTCAGCTCCTGCAGGCACCGGAGCCCCCCTGAGCCTCCTTTAGGGGCTGCCATTGGCATCTCTCACCTGGAGCTCTTCTCTCCTGCCTGAGGAGACTCGGGCAGGAAAGGCTGTAAACCTGAGGTGCCCTGGCAGCTGCAAGGCTGCTGAGGGATCCCTCCCTGTGCCATTGGTGAAGACATTAAATGCCACTGGTGCCAGCACGGCCCCTGAGCAGTCCTGGGGCAGCTGCTTAGGCCACACGAGAGGGATGAATTTGGCACTGATTGTACAGCACTGTCTGTTCCTTAGGGGGGATCCCAGCCCGTGTCCTGTAACACCCGCACTGGAAATGTCTGGCCAGGGAGGGATGCTCTGTGCTGGAGGGGACTGATTTGGGATGTGGCCACCCTGGGGAGGAAGAATGGGAGCCCAGAGGGGTCTTGGGTTGCTCTATGGCTTGTTGGGGCAGGGTTTGGAGCCCCCCCTCTGCAGGGTCAGGGCAGTGACAGGAAATGGGTTTCCTCCAGCACACGTGGGCAGGATGGGCAGGGGACAAGATGGGGACATGATGGAGCCTCTCTCTGACCCTTGGCCCTGGATCTGCACTGGCTGCCATCCCCTCCTGGAGCCCCCCTTGTGCAGGGATGAAGCTCCCAAGGGGGGAAGCTCTGTTGTTACCCCAAGTCCTCGTTCTCTGCTCCTGTGGGTTTGGATGCCATGGGGGTGTGGGCCCCTTTTCTGTGCCCCCCTGGCTGGGGGTCCTGGTGTGAACCCCAGAGCTGGGCTCTGTTCCCTGCACAGGAAAGGGGCTCTGTGGAGGCTGGAGGGGGACACTGACAGCTCACCTGACCTGGCTGAGCCACCCCAAAGGCTCCAGCTGGAGGTGCTGCCATTGGCACTGAAGGCAACAAGACCTGGACAAGTGTGGGGTGTTCCCAAGCCCTCTGCAGTGTCCCAGCTGTGGCTCAGCTGTGGTGGGAGCACAGCAAGGCCCAGCTCAGCTGAACCTCTCAAGATCTGGGTAGTGGGTGCAGAGCTGCAGCTCCCAGGGCCCTTCCCACCCACGACACTTGTCCTGCAGGGAATGTGTCTGGATGAATGAGCTTGTCCAGCCCTGAGGTGGATCTGTCAGCCATGAGCAGAGCTGCATGGAGGTGTTACCAGACCACCATTTCCTGCTAATCTTAATTCTGGGGCTGATGACATGGAAGGTGATGATGACATGGTGAAGGTGACATCTGGCCATGATGACATGGCCAGAGGTATCTGAAAACTCAGAGAGAAAGGAACATGCTGAAATTGGAGCTATCCAGCCTGGAGAAAGGAAGGCTTTGGGGAGAACCTTAAAGCCTCTTCCAGCACCTAAAGGGGCTCCAAGAGAGCTTTAGAGGGACTTGGGACAAGGGCCTGGAGGGACAGGACCAGGGGGAATGGGTTCCCACTGCCAGAGGGCAGGGTTAGATGGGATATTGGGAAGGAATTCTTGGCTGTGAGGGTGGGCAGGCCCTAGCACAGGGTGCCCAGAGCAGCTGTGACTGCCCCTGGATCCCTGGAAGTGTCCCAGGCCAGGTTGGACAGGGCTTGGAGCCACCTGGGCTAGTGGAAGGTGTCCCTGCCATGGAATGGGATGAATTTAAGGTCCCTTCCAACCCAAACCATTGTGGGAGTCTATGAAATGAAACATGCACATAACCACTGTGAGCAGCAAAGTGCCATAGCTGCAGTGGCTCACACTGGTTTCCTTCATCCCTCCAGTGGCTTGGGCTCCTCCTCGCCCTGGGCAGGCTCAGCCTCTGCAGCAGATGCAGATTTGCATGACAGACCCAGAGGCTCTGACCTGGGAAGTTCTGTTACCCTGCACATGACATTTCCTCTCATTTCCTCTCTGTGACCTGGCCCAGAGCTCCAGTCTGGGCAATTCCATCCCCTCCAGGATGGCCTTGGAGTAGTTGGAGGTTCCAGATACGATGGCTTGTGCAGCATCTTTTTTCCTGTGCCCACAGCTCTGTCTTTCTTCCCTTTTTGTCTGTGTACAGCCACCTGCCCTTTGTGTGGTCCCTTTGATGGGATGGTGCTGCCTCAGAGAATCAGGAATCCCCTGAGCTGGAATTGATCCACAGGGACCATCCAGTCCAGCCCCTGTTCTGCACAGACACCCCAACAATCCCACCCCATCTGTGGCAGCGCTGCCCAAGCACTCCTGGAGCTCTGGCAGCCTCGGGGCTGTGCCCATTCCCTGGGGAGCCTGGGCAGTGCCAGCACCCTCTGGGGGAAGAGCCTTTCCTGAAATCCAGCCTGACCCTGCCCTGGCACAGCTCCAGCCATTCCCTGGGGTCCAGTCCCTGCTCACAGAGAGCAGCGATCAGAGCTGCACTCCCTGCTGAGGTTCGAGCTCAGCTCTTTGTCTCCAGCTGAACAAACCAAGTGCCCTCAGTCAATTCTCACATGACTTCCCCTCCAGCCCCTTCCCTGTGTTCTCCTCCCTCTTTGCCTAGTGCTGGGGCTGCTCCTGCTGTTGGGCCTGCCCAGGGAGCCCCAGGTTTCTCTGCTGTTGCTGCGCCCCAGGCTCAGCTCCCTCCTGCTGCAGGGCTGGCAGGGGCGGCGGGGCTCCGCTCCCCTGCTGGCGCTGCCTCTCCCCTGCCCACGCCCTGCTGCTCTGCCCTGGCGTGGCCTCTGCCCCCGCCCCTGCTCGGGAGCAGATGAAAGCCCAGCGTGGCGCTAATTTATAACCACCGGGAGATCGGCTTTGGCAGGGCAGAGCACGCCGGCAGATGTGGCAATGCCCAGGGAGCTGCACTCACGCTGCTTATCAAAGGATGCTTGAAAGGCTCAGCAATGCAAGGGGAGGGTTGAGTTGCTTCATTCCAGCAGAGGATAAACTCCTCTATTACAGGGACACGTGTTTGCGAGAAGGAGCTGAGAGCTGGATTTTAGAACTCGTCCAGCCAGGGACTCACAGCTCCTGGAGCCTTGTCCAAAGGGCGCCAGGCTGAGCAGAGGGCACCTGGCTCAGCAGGGCTGCACCACCTCCCTGTGCCAGCTCTGGAGAAGCGCCCAGAGAACAGCTCATTGCCTTTAGCGCATCCCAAACGTGAGCCAGTCCCACCCATGGTCCCAGGAGCTGTGGGCAGCACTGACCTGGCCCCTGAGCATTCCTCCCTGCCCTGAGAGCTGAGCCCCGGGCGCACGTGAGGAGCCAGCAGGGACCTCAGGCATGGCTGGCACGTCCGAACTGGTCCCAGGGCAGAGTGCAGAGCTCCCCTGGCCCCCCCCTCTCTGCTGGGAGGGGCTGCTGTCCTGGTGCCAGAGGGAACCTCATGGTGCTTGAGGAAGGGCAGGATTTGAATGGGCCAGGCTGGGAGGGAAGCACAAACAGTCTCTGGGTGTTTTCCCTGCCCCAGTGCAGGATACTGTGACCCCTCCTGAAAGGCTCCAGAGCAGCAGCTCCATGGGTAAAAGGCACCTACCCCAAATCATCAGCAGCTCCTTTTTTCCCGCTTTTCAGGGATAGGAAGAGTCCAGGAACTGCTGTCCCCATGAAGCCTCCCCAGCATCCAGGACAAGGAGAGTTCAGGTGCAGCCTCCTGCCCAGAGGGCAGCACTGCCTGTGAAACTCTGGGAGCACCCTTGGGACACTCCTGTTCCCTGTGGGAATAGCCAGGCACTCAGGGAAGGGGCTCTGGTGCTGCCCAGGCTGTTTCAGCAGCTCTCTTGGGTTTTTGGGTTTCTGTGGCCTTGGAGAAACCTGTCCCCCACTGGATCCTGTGTGAGTGCCTGGAGTGTGTGACAGCCCTGTCCTGCTGTCCCTGTGCTGCAGGGAGGCTTCAGGGAGCAGCTCCAGCCCAGGCTCCTCCACCACCAGCTCCCTCCCCACCTTTTCCTGAGCTGTTCCACCCAGCTCTCTCCAGGACAAAGCCTGGGGCTTGTGCTATAAAAGCCACCTCACCTTCCCTCCAGCTATTTCTGACACAGGAAAAACCCCTCTGAGAACAATAATTGTGTCACAGACCACCACGAGGGTCTGAAAGCAGGATCTGTGGACACAACCTGCTCTGAGGAGGGGTGTCCAAGGCAGGATAGCTGGGATCCCATCCATGGATGGATGATGGATGACCCAAGTACCCCAGATCAGTCTCTGTGCCTCCTGTTGTGATGACTTTTCCAATGTTGCTGATCAGGCAGAACCTCAGGACACCCAGGGGTGGGTGGGTGGGGATCCCCTTGGCCAGCATTTCCTTGTCCCAGCCACTGGGACAGGAATTCTCATCCTGGCCCATGTTGAACAAGTGTCCTAGTTGCACATTTGTCCTCTTTGCTTTCCCACAGCCAGGGCAAATGCTTTGGATGCCATGTGCTGTGCCAAGGACAAGAAGTTTCTCTTCCCAAGGAGGCTCCCTCCTCCCAAAGCTGCTGCTGGGCTGCAGCAAGGGGCTCTTTCCTCTCTTGTTCAGTTCCCCACAAGGGCAGGAAATTCCCAGGACATGAGGCCTCAAGTGGAATATGGAGTAGAAGTGTCTGGGAAACTTGTGCTAAACCCCATTTCTGCCCAGAAGGCTCTAAATTTTATTGTATTTTGTCCAATCAAGTTAAATCAGAGATTAAAGTCCATTCAGGACAGCTGCTACTCAGTCACTCCTGAAACCACCTCCAGAGCCCTCACTGGACAAATGTCAGCCTGGTGTGATTACAGGAGGAGCACGAGGCACTTCCATCTACAGAAGCAATGTGAGATTTCCTTTTCAGCCACCCCTAAGCAACAACCTGTGCCAGGGCCTCCCCACCCTCACAGGGAACAATTCTTTCCCACTACCCCCTCTAATCCTCTGGTAGTGGAAGCCCTTCTCCTTGGGAATGGTCCTGTTCCTCCAGGCCCCTGTCCCACATCCCTCTCCAGCTCTCTTGGACACCCTTTAGGCACTGGGGCAGGAGCTCTAAGGTGGAGCCTTCTCTTCTCCAGGTCTGCATCCCCATCTCTCCCAGCCTGACTCCAGAGCAGAGGGGCTCCAGCCCTTGGGGTTTCTCCATGGCCTCTCCATGGCCTCTCTGTCAACTCCTGTTCATTGGCTGCAGAGAGCTGAAAGTTCTCTCCAAATTTTCCCTTTTCCAATCTGAGCAAACCCAGCTCTCCCAGCCTTTCCTTTGTCTCCTATTCTCCAGTCCTGACTCTGGGGCTGAAGGGCAGGCCAAGCCCTTGTCCTTGCCAGTTGGATCTCCATGGGCTCAAGTCCTGGCTCCCCTGTTGGTGGCAAAGGGCACATGGAAGGGACAGGGGGACACCAGGCAGGACAGGGTGGCCCTTGGAGTTCAGTGCAGGGGCCTGACAGCAGCTCCAGACTCAGCTCCATCACAGCTGAGGACACAGATTGTTCCCTCTGGACATCCTTGGACATCCCCTGACAAACAGGTCCCACCTCTGATGAGCAACAGCATCACAACTCTGAACTGCTCCAAGCTCCAAGGGCTGTGCAGGCCTGACAGCAGGAAAAGGGACGTGGTCAGCAGGGAAAAGGGACGTGGTCAGCAGGTCACACTGGAAACAGGCACCAGGACTGGTCATGCAGGTGCCAGGGAAGGGCAGGCCCCAGGTAGGTGCCCTGGGAGGGGAGGATGGTGATGGAGCAGGAAGGATCTCTGCTTCCCCTCCAGGACAAGACCAACCCACCCAGTTTCCATCTCCTTGTGTCCCCATCTCACTTGAGAAGCCTCTCCAGAGCAGGCCAAGGAGCTGCTGCTCTCTCCCATCTCTTCCCAGTCCTCTCTGCCCAGGCTGTGCCCTGGCCAGGGGGAGCTGCCCCTGCTCTGTCTCTGTCCCAGTTCTGGGAAGGAGCTGAACTGGGGGGACATGTTCATACCCAGACTTGTAGGGATGGGCCTCCTGTTGACAGAGTGACCAAATTATCCATTGTCTCCTTAAAAGGGAAAAAAGCCCAGAAGTTTCTCTCGTCAATTAGGTAAAAAGACACCTCATAGGACCTTGGGGACTTCACCTCAAACTTCAGGATAGCCAATTGAACAGGAGCTAAAAAGTTCCTCCTAAGTAATTCACTAGAAAAAGAAAAGAACAAAGGAACAAACCACTTTTGTGAGGTGTTTTACCAGGAGCAAGAACCTCCTGCTCTGGCTTGGGTTTTCTCTGTAAAGGGCTTTGTTATTTTGCCTTTTATTAAAACTTTTCTGTTTCCAACGCTGCCACAGAAGCCATCCTGCTGATTTCATGACATCTGAGGTAGCTGAGCTATCTTGGGTGTGATATATTTTTCCAAGAGCCCATAAGACCTGGCTCAAGGAGATAATATCACCTGGGACACTGCTGGCAGAGCCCCTCCTTGCTACAGACCCGGCCCAGCAGCCCAAGGGCAAAGCCTGAGGTGGAGTTTGAGTCTGGGAGCAAAGACCCAGATGGAGCCCAGGCTGCTGCAGAGAGAGCCCAGCTCAGGATCCCCGGAGCTGGCCCTGTCCCAGGGACCGCCTTGGTGCTGGTGCCACCTCCGTGGCAGGGTGTGACATCCTCAGAGGGGACATGTGGGAGGACATGGTGCAAGGAGGAACAGTCAGGGGGTGCAGCCTGTTCTTGGGGCCCCATTACCCAGGGTGGCTGCAAGAGCCTTCCCTTGGAATGAGCCCTGCTGGGAGCTCAGGGGAGAGGCTGCTCTGAGTGCCTGGGTCAGACATGTGCCCTGTGCTGGACCCCCTCAGCCCTGGGGTCCTGTGGCTGCCATGGGGACGTGCCAGCCCCTCAGCAGGGCTGTGTCCCCATGACAGGCTGCCAAGTGGCACTGCCCTGTTTGTCCTGTCACAGGGAGGAGCAGAGCTTTGGGATCACAGCTTTGCAGTGATGCCATCTCCAGGCCTGGCCTCCTGCCCTCCTGAATTCCAGGAAGATTTTGGTGCCACTGCCAGCACAGGTCAGTCCTTGCCAGATGCAGACCTTGGGCTGGCCCCATGCCCTTGGTGCCCTGGCCCCAGCGCTGCCTGGCACTGCTGCCCACCAGGACAGGCCATGGCAGAGCAGTATCACTGAGTCCATGATCATGATCATCCCCTGCTCTGCAAAAGCAGCTGCCCCAGGACTCTCCACCCACCTTGGCAAGGCTCTGATTCCTGTGCAGCACCTGATTCTTCCCTGGGGTGGGTGCAGCAGGCTGTGCTGACAGGGACCATCCTCCCCCTACGTGCCTCCTGTGGCATCCCACTGCAATCCCTGAGGAGCCTCTGCTGCTGTGAGGAGCCCTGGGAAAATGAGGAGAAGAGGTGGCTGAGAAGAGAGCACAGACTGTCCCAAGTTGCTTCCAACACCAACTGAGCAGCACCAGACTTCCTCCAAGGAAGGCTCTGGATGCCAAGGGCTGTGGCATCACTCTCTGGGGTCACTCACAAGGTGGAACACAGAGCAGGGCTGACCCATGGCTCTCATCCTCCAGCCCTCCCCACTCCTGAGGCCCAGGGGTCCTGTGGTGCTGGGGGCAAACCCAAGGAGGAGAGGATGAAGATGGCACTGGATGCCAAGTGTGGGGCAGAGCTGCTTCTCCCAGGTTTTATTTACTCCCTTGGCACCCACTGAGGGCTGCAGGGAAGGACATTGGTGATAACAATTCCAGCAGGAAAGGATGAACAGGATAACCTGGAAGCTCATTCTGTTTTCTAAATAACCATTGAAACCCTGTTAAATAAAAACTACTCTGAACCACTCCATAGCTTTATGCAAATCATGCTACTGACACCATTACTGAAGGGTATCTTTTATTTTAATACTGAAACCCAGCACCAGAGATTAGAGATCACATTTGAGGCCAACCAGCATGGCCTGAAGAGGTTCTCTGTTTCATTCCTGCTTTCCAGGAACAGTCTGTCCTGGATTGGCTTTGCAAGGTGGAAAAATTATCCACATGTTCACCTTCAGACTTCAGGAAAACACAGATTTTCCAAGAGAATTTATGACCTGGAACCTGAAACATCATCAGGGAACAGTGCTAGAGACAAGCAAGGACATCCAAGGGGGTGTCCAAGCATCCAAGTCATCCCTGCACAATTGGTGCTGATTTTGCCAGGTCTGGCCTTGCAAAGTTCCCTCTGGACTGGAAATGTGCTGAAGCCCCAGGCTGAACTCCTGCAGTGCTGTTTCTGTGTGTGAGGGGAGGTTGGGCTGCTCTGGGAAGCTGAGCACTGCCAGGGCAGCCCCTGTCCCTGTGGCTCCACACTGCAGGGAGTGAGCATGGACACCCCAGGCTGGGACAGCCTGGCCAGGCTCCCACCCCTGGCTGCAGCAGCTCGGGGCAGGGCCGGTGTCACCTCCCCTGGGCCCTTCTTTAGGGATATTCCACCTCCCAGGTGCTTGGCTGAGCTCCTGCTCCACATCCCAGCAGCCTCAGGCACTGCAGAGGGAACTGGTGACACTCCATGGCAAATCCAAAGGGGAGCCAGGAGCAGAGAAGGCATTTGGTCCTCAGGCAGGGTCTGGTGTTTGAGCAGGGCACAAAAGCCAAGGAGAAGAGGAGGAGGCTGATGCTCCAGAGTGCATCCCTGCCCTCCTGCCACTCATCTCTGTTTGGAATGGAGAAGAATGATCAAGTCATCTGTGCAGGAATGTCCCACACAGCCCTGTCCTGGGGCAGGGAGAGCAGGTGGTGCTTGGGCCACACTCAGCTCCAGGCTGCCAAGGCCAAGGGAGAATTGTCATTGTCAGGGGACATCTCCCTCTCCTGTGTCCCCTGCAGGACCCAGAGCTCCACGTGTGGGAACTGTCAGTGCCCTTCAGGTCAGGGAAATTAGGAAAGGCTGGAAGGACTCTGGGAAGTCCTGAGCCCCAGGCCATGTTCACAGCAGGGCTCAGTGCAAGGCCAACTCCAGTGACTGCAGTCCTTGTAAGATCCCATCCCAAGGCTGCAGAGCTCCATGGGAAAAGCTTTTTCCTTATGGGCAGTTGGAATTTTCCCTGTTGCAGCTGCTGCCCAGTGTCCCTTGTCCTTTTCCAGAGCACCCCATGGGACTCTGGGCCTTCCCCAGAGGGACAAGGAAACCTCTAGGGAATCTCTGAGGAACTTTTGGGGAACCTTTCCTTCTCCAGGCTGGAGTCACCTCCTCACTCAGCACTGGGTTTGGTTTCCTCTGGCGCCAAAGGTCTTCCCTGAGAAGGGAAAAATGGGGGTTTAAGCAAATTAACCAACAACTCCATGGACTCAGGGCTTCCATACACAGACCAGGAGTGAACGTTATGCAACCAACACTGGCCAAGTAGAACCATTTTAAACTCCAAACTCACAACTCCAGGGGACTGCAAACTCCAATTTGAGAGGGGGGAATTGAGGGGTCTGACAGCAAAACACAGCTGATTTGGGGACTTAATTGTGGGGGTTTTTTGCCATTTCTGCCAACTCAAGGCTCCTGCTGGGCAGTGGAAGCTGCCAAGGCTGCAGAGGAGGCTCCTCCCTCTGTGGCACCAAGGAGCTTTACAGACACTGCAGCTGCTGGCATTGGAATGCACAGGTAACCCCATTAAAATCATTAGGAACTGCTCTGCTGCCCCATCCCTGGCCAGGGCCAGGCTGGATGGGGCCTGGAGCAACCTGGGATAGTGGAAGGTGTCCCTGCCTGTGGCAGGGGGTGGAACAGGATGAGCTTTGAGGTCAGTTCCAAGTCAATCAATCCATTCTGGGATTCTGTGAAGGTGGAGTCACACCTTCTGAGGTGCATGGGGAGAGCAGAGGCACCGGGAACAAGCTGGGACATGGGAAATTCCTTTTAGATACCTGAAAAACAATTCACCGTGAGGACAGTAAAATGCTGGGAGAGAGGCCTGAGAGGCTGTGGAATCTCCATCAAACCTGACTGGACAACATCTGGAGCAGCTGGGTCCTGCCTTGGTTCAGCCCTGCTTTGGGCAGAGGGGCAGCCCCTTCCTAACTCACACATTCCACGTTTCTGCCAGGGAACACCTCAGTGATGTTCCTGGGTCATTTCTCTCCCTTATGCAGCCCAGGCTTTCAGCTGGCTGGATGCAGCTGCTGTGCCTGATGCATCCTTTTGTTTTGGAGAGAAATCAGGGATTTCCTTTCTTTCCAAGCTTCCATGCACACTAGGAGATCTCTGGGGCTGGAGAAGTGTCCCTGCTTTGCCAAGGGCCAGCCCATCACCTGTCTGGTACTGTTGCCTTCTTGTCCTCCCACAGCACCACCGCAAAAACCTCTCAGTGCCACAGGTGTGCAAGGAGTGGAGGGGAGGTTTTGCTCAAGAACAACCTTGCCACAAGTCTTAGCAGGCTTCAGCCTGGCTTTCCTCACCATGGCAGCTCCACGTTCCCTTCCAGCTGTGTCCTGTTACTCTGTTGGGTCTGAGCTCTCCATCTGCCCCCTTCCTATGGTGCTCTCTGGTCCCATAAAAGAGACACTTTCAAGGCAGGCAGAGTGAAACCAAGGTGTGCAAGTCTGAAGAGCAGGTTCCCTCCTGCAGAACTTTGCCAGGCTCTGGAAATCTCAGCTGTGCTGGGGCGGGGATGAATCACTGCTCTGAAAACAGCATAATCCTGGGAAATACGAGAATCCCCAGCATCTGCACCTCTGCCCCTCCTGGCCACCACCTGTCCGAAGGAAGGATCAACCCCCGGTGCTGAAGTGACCCCCAACAGCGGGACTTCTGTCACCAGGACCGGGGACAATGATTCCCCCCAGCAGAATCCGAGCGCGCCTCAGACACTTGCAGCTCAGGAGCGCCCGACAAGTTTGAACAGGCACCCTGCGCCTCTCTGGGAGCAGCATTGGGCCAGCGAGCGCTTTGATTGCGATCAGGCAGCTGGCAGGAATCCCAGGAACTCTCACAAAAATGCTTTGAAGAGCCCAGATGCACAGGGCGGGTCCCGCAGTGGGTGCGGAGGGTGAGTCACGGCCTCGCCGAGCGCTGTGGGGCAGAACCGGGACCCCCGAGCCCCGCGTCCTGTGGCACCGCCTGCATCGACCCTCCGAGCCCTGCCCATCGCAGCCCGAGCCGGCACGGCTCTGCGTCCCTTCAGCCCTGCCCGCTGTGCCCGAGAGCTCCAGACACAAAGGCAGACAGGGAATTTGCTCGGGGCGCTGCGGGATGAAAGCTCAGCTCTGCTGCTGCTGCTGCTGTGCCGGGGCTGCGCTGGGCTGGCCGGGATGGTGCTCCCGTGCCCCGCTCAGGGACACCCCAGCCCGATACCAGAACGCAGTTTGCACAGAACTACCATGCAAACCTTCGTTTAAGCATCTTTTGCTCTTCTACATACGGATTTGGAATCTGTTGCAGAATCCCGGGAGATTCCCTCCCTTGGGCTAAACCGTGCGAACTCGCCCCAAGAAACCATTGTTTCCTGAAAGCCTCCCTGAGCTCCCTGTCCGCAGCTCCGCAGCCCAGCTCAGCAATTCGGGCGAGTTATGAAACCGGGAGATGCCAGAGCGCAGTGACGGGATGCGATAAACACGCGGCTCTCCCGCGGGGACAGGGACAGGGCTGTTCCTCGCCCCGGGCCAAGTGACATTACAGGTTTGCGAGAGCTGGCACTTTGTTGTGCAGGAGCCACCTGACGCTGACAGCCTGTCATTGATTTGCGAAAACACCGCTTGGCATCGATATCGAGCTTGCAAGAGAAACAAGTGGGGCAGGGGAAAACAACAGCCGGGCACAGCTGCTGTGCTGCTCCTGCCTGTACTGGGACAGCACGGCCTGATCCCCACCCGGGGAATGCTCGGGAGCAGCAGGAAAGGAGGGCACCCACTCACCCCATCCACTCATCCCACGGGGCATCACCCACCCGGCCCTGGGCAGCGCCCACCCTCCTCCAGGCTGGCCTTGCCTGGGCATGGTCTAAAAGTCCTGCTGGTTGGGTGATGGAGCAGGGTAAAGCCTCTGCATCCCTTGGTGAGGTGTCAGGGAAGGTGGGGAGAAGGGACCAAAGGCAAATAAATACCCTCCAGTTGCTCCACTCCTGTGTTATATTGACAAAACCCAGCTTTCTACTCCTGGGTTTCATGGGAGGAGCATCCTGGAGCATGGAAAAGGACACTACACAAAGCTCATCTTTCCCAGGAGCCTGCTCTGTGCTTTCTGATGCTGCTCTTGTTCCTACAAAACATGAAAAGTGGACACAAACCACCAGGAAAACACAAAACCTGATGGATGGGAGTGCAAGCACCAGGTCGGATCCCGGGCACTGCTGATTCTCACTGGAGGGAAACTCCACACATCTTTTCTCCCCCAGCTGATCCATCTGGCAGCACAAAGGGCTCTGCTCCTCTGAGTGTTGGCACAAGCACCCAGGTCCTGATCCTGGAGCACCCAGGAAGCCTCTACCCTGGGCATCCTCTCCTCAGCCTCCCTCCTGATGGGGACTGCTCCTCTTCTCCTGTATCAGCCTCCTGTGGCTTGGCAGGAGCTTTGTCAGCACTTGCTGTGACCTGAAACTGGTCACACCAGCAGCGAGGTGCTCGCTTCTCTGCAAACGAGTTGCTGCAGTGTGGCTTGGCAGAGGGAGAACTCTCTGCTGCCATTCATAGCCTGGCGTGTCATTTCTTGCACAGCCATTTTATCTCCTCTTCTTGCTAAATTTCCTCTTTTCCTCCCTGCTACCCCAAGCTGTGTGCAAAAATTGCCTCAACAGTGCCCTGATTTCCGCACAGGCCTGTCCCTCAGACAAGGGGACACCCTCTGGGGGGATGTCCCTGGCTCTCCAGGGGACCTGTCAGGGCCCTCCCTGACCCCTGGGGCCGGTGTTCTGCAGGAATCCTGCAGGAATCCTGCACTCCTGGGCTTGCAGGGGTGGATTTGCAGCCTGTGCTTGCAGAGTTGGGCTCTGAACGGGCGCTGTGGGCAGCGTTGCTCCGGCAGGCAGGGCCATCTCTTAGGGCTGATGCAGTTGGGGCTGAGGGAAACACTGGAGCCCAAGAGGAGCCGTGTGGGAGATGCTCCAGCCCCGGGGAGCACCGTTTCCCACCCAGACCCACAGAGCCTCAGCCCGACCCCTCTCAGTGCCCATGCCCAGCCCTGGAGCCCCCCGCCCTGGCACCGGCACGGCCGCGGCCCCGGGGCTGGGCAGGGGCTGGGGCTGGGGCAGGCCCGGGGCCGGGCAGGCCCTCAGCGGCCCGGGGGTGCCGGGGCTGGCGGGAGGCGTGGGTGTGTGCGGGCAGGGCTGTATATCCAGTCTGGCAGAGGGTGTGACTGCTCACACGCCGGGGAGCCGAGCTGCGAGCAGCAGCCGTGAGACACCCTGGGCCAGGGGACGTATGGCAAGGAGGGCTTCGGGGGACTAAGCCCAGCAGAGCCGGTGTTCGGTGGCCCCGTGTTGTCCGTGCGAGCCGAGTGCAGCCCCGCGCCCGCGGCCTCCAGCCATGCTCCACTCCCCGCTGAAAACGGCGCTGGCCTACGAGTGCTTCCAGGACCAGGCCAGCTCCACGCTGGCCCTGCCCTCGGACCACAAGCTGAAAACCAAGGGCACGGGCAAGCAGCGCGTCCAGGAGCAGGTTATGATGACGGTCAAGAGGCAGAAGCAAAAGTCGTCGGTGTCGTCAAGCGTGGGCCACTCAAACCGAGGTAAAGTCCCGCAGCGAGGGAGCCTCCGGGGCAGGGCTGGTGATGGGGCTGCCTTGGTGGGGTTTGTGGAGGGGACTTTGCTTCTCTCCTGGCTCACCTCAGGCAGGTGGTGCCAAGATCTCCTGCACTGATTGGAAGGGTTTAGGACAAGATACAGAGCTGGGAGAGTCAACTCCTTTTTGGCTGGAGCTGATCCCTGGGAGTGCGGCTCTGCTCCACATCCCTGAGGCACTTGGACGTTTCAGTGTGTACTATAACTAATTCTTCCCTGGCTCTAAAGCTGGAGTAGCTGTCTGGTTTTGCAAATCCTTCCTCTGCAAGTGCCCCAACGGCTGGAATTTCCCACCACCCCCTCCTGTGGATGGCAAAGCTGACAGTGCTCCTCCTCCGCCCTGCCGTGGGCTGGGGCTGGGGCTCTGCTCTTCCTGAGCGCGGGGCAGGTGCAGAGCAGGAGGCTGTGCCCACACACGGGACACAAACCTCAGCTCAGGACTCACCTCTGGATCTCCCAACACATCTCCCAGTTACAGGCTGAGAAGTGTGGGGTCTCTGGGACCCTGATGGGAGTGGTAGGAAGGAGATGAGTTGGGAGAAGTGTCCCTGGTGTTGGTTGGTGGGGGTGTTTCACAGCCCCCTTCACTTTGGCTGTGTTGGGGTCCAGGTGGCCGCTCCACCTCTGTGCACTGGCTGTGTGCCACAGAAACAATCAGCTGAGTCCTGCAGCCAGGTGTCCCACTGGAACCTCTCCTCTTTGGATCAAGGCTTGGCCAGTGGTTCTCTCTGCCATCCTTGTCTCTGGAGAAAGCTGATCTGGAGCTAAAGCCCAGCATTCCCCAGCTGGAAGCTGCAAACCCAGAGGGTTGTGACAACTTCTGTGGAAAACCTTCTGGCTCTTGGAGGTGCTTTTAACAGCAGCCACAGAGCTCTGGCCTGACTGAGTCTACCAGGGAGAGGAAATCCCGAGGCTTTGGGAGCCATTGGGGTGCTGGAGCTGGGACTGAGCATTCAGCTGAGTCTGGAGTGAGCAGCATGGAGGGGGGTGTTGGGTGAGCTGGGCCAGGCTCCGACACCTCCTTCAGGAGCTGTGCCTTGTCCAGCAGCTCTTCCAAGCTGCATTGAGAGGCTGAATCCTGTGCTGGTGAGCTGCCATGGTCCAGAGACATGTTTGGGGCTGGATTAGCAAGAGAAGCTGGGTGGCTGCAGGCTGCTGAAGGGAGTGTGGAGGTGGTGCTTCCTTGGGAGCCATCCCTGCTCTGGGAGCTGCTGGAACAGAGGGGATGGAGCATCTCCAGGGCAAGGGCAGGTGGGCTGTGCCAGGAACAAATCCCTGCTTCCTCTGTTTTTGTCAACACAGATTCCAACAGGTGAGAGGGGGCTGGGGCAAGGAGAGCTTTCCTCTGCCACCAAAGTGGAAGATGGGAATCTCCTCCCACCTCCAGAGGGTTTATTGCTTAAGGTGTTACAGTGACAGACCTGACAAAATAAAATACACAGCAAGATGAGCTGAGGGGCTGTGGATGGAGAGGGAAGCGGGCAGAGGGATCCACAGGCAGGAGGGAAGTGAGGCAGAGGGGGATTATCCAGCTTGGAGAGGAGCCCAGGTGAAACCTCTGGGAAAGGGAAAAAAAAAGCAGCACATTCCCAAATTGCCAGTTTCTGCTCAACAAGCTAAACCCCTCCTCCAGACACTTTGGGGAATGTCTGGGAATGGGAATTGCATGGAAATGTGCAGCTTTGGTTTCTGTGTCCTGGGGAAGCTGAGTCACATCCCACTCCCAGGAGCTGCCTCCAAGTGCCGGGCCCAGGCCCCCCTCCCCTCGTTTCCACCAGGGCTGGTTGGCCAGCAAAGGTGCTGGGGCTGATTCATCCCAGTGCATTCCTGGATGGAATCCCAGAAGGGTGAGAAGTTGCTGTTTGTTCCCAGGGCTGTCTCCTGGTTGGTGTTGGAGTGGGTCAGGCTCAGTTTTCAGGTGTTGGGTTTTGCTGTTCTTGCCCAAAGATCAGGTGGGCAGCCCTGATGAGAAAAATTAGTTTTTCCTACAGAGAGGCTGTGTGGGTCTGTTAAGCATGGATTCTGCCTGTCCAAACCCTCATCCAACTTCAACTCCCTGCATCCCCTGGGATTTCCCAGAGATGCTCCTCAGAGGCAGCACAAGCTGGGGGATTCCCAAAGCCCCCCACAAGTGCCTGAGTGCTTTGTTCCCTCTGCTCCCAGACAGTCCCAGAGCAGGGCTGGGCAGCTCTTGGGCCTGGTCCAGGTTTGTTGCTGTGTTTGGAGCTGTGGTTTGAGCTGGAGCTGGAGCAGGGCCCAGAGCTTCCCCCACCTACAGGAACCGTGTCCTGGTGTGTGTAGGATGGGGAATATGGACATGGAGCCCTCATGCACACAGCAGGGCAGGGGTGTTGTATCCCACCACTGGAGTTCCTTGAGGGGGGAGCACACCCTCCCTCACTATCCCAGGGATTGATGGAACCATAAATGAGTTGGTGATTGGGAGTCCAGCAGATCAAGGTCTTGTGGCCACTTTGGAGATCTGGTGTCCCCCAGGGCAAGGTGGCCAGTGTGGGCTCAAACTGGTGTGCACTGGGGTGGGACAGTGGGCAGAAAACTGCTGCCAGCAGAACACTCCTGAGCCCAGTGGGGGCTGGCTCAGCACAGCAGCTGCAGCTGCTCCCAAGGGTGGCTTTGGAGTCTGGTTGTGTGGGGTCTGTGGGGTTTCTCCTCCTTGGGGGTTGGGTCTGTGGGCTCTGCTCTAGGGCTTATCTGTCCTTCTCCCCATGGCAATACCAAACTAGGTGGCTCCCCCTGAATTTGTGAGTAATGCACATTTCCAGGGAAAATAAATTTCAGTAGCATGGCAGAGGAAAAGGCCAGGCCAAGCTGACCCAGCTCCTTGTAGCCATCAGCTCTGTTCTACAAAGTCCTCTGGCTAAAGGAAGGTTCTGCCAGTGGTTTGTCACTGAGGAGACACATCCAAGGAGTGTCAGATCCAACTGTCCTGTGGCTGAGCTGGGATTGAGAAGTTTCTGTGCTGGCTGTGGCTAAGAGGAGAGTAATTCCACGAAGGTCTGATGGGACCCCATCTGGCTTTGGTGGGGATCAGGACTCTGATGTGAAGATGAGATTTGGGGGATAAAAAGTCTTCTGAAGACTTCTGCAACCTCCCCCAGCATGAGATGATTTAGTTAAAGGTTCCACTCTTCCACAAATCTTAGATTATTGGAATACAAAAAATCCCCATTAGCTCATAGGGCAGAAGGCAGAACTGGAGCTTTGTCATTCCCGCAGGAATCTCCATGTCTGGGATTTCACTGACACTTCTCTCCTAGAAGGCACCCAGGCTTTGCTTTGTGCCTCCCACAGGCCTCTGCTCTCCCTGTGTTTTTCCTATGTTTAATCATCCTTATTGTTTAAAGCTGTGCATAGTTTATGATTTAACTTGCCTAGCCTGCACTGCCAGTGACTGGTTCTTGTCTTGCCTTTCCCTGCCACAGATTAATATTTATTAACAGAATCCTTTTCCACAATCTCCACGTTGGCTCTGTGTGTCCGGCTGGCTTTGGGAAAATGGCACTTGGAGCACAGCTCTCCTCCTGCCAGCAGTGCCAGAGCTGCCTTTGAGGAAAGGAAATAACTCATCAAGAACAGCTACACTGGGTTCCATGCTCTCAGTTTGCTCTGCAATAATGGATAACAGGGATGGAGGAGGGGGTGAGGGCAGTGGGAGCAGTGTAGGGGGGCTCACAGAGATGTCCCACAAGGTTTTGCACTTCTTATCTGCTGTAATTGAATTTTACCCTCATGAATTGTCCCACTGACGATAAAAGAGATTTTAAAGTGTCTAAGTTTTAAAGGAGATGTCATGGGGGAATGATAATTTGGGGAGGGGGAAATCTCAGCAGCCTTCAGGGTTGTTTTCTGCCCCACATGGTCACTGAGAGGCTGCACCACATCTGGGTGGTTCTGCCACATCTTTCCAACTCTGTCCCAGCTGTTGAGGGTCCTCTGTCATGAGGAGAAGCTGAGGGAGGTGAGAAAGGGGCTCAGCCTGGAGAAGAGGAGGCTTCTGGCTCTGCACAGCTCCTGACAGGAGGGGACAGCCTGGGGGGGTTGGATTCTGCTCCCAGGAAACAGGGACAGCAGGAGAGGGAACAGCCTCAGGCTGGGCCAGGGGAGTTTCAGGTTGTATTTGGGGGAAAAATTTTTCATGGAAAAGGTGGTCAGGCCCTGCCACAACTGCCAAGGGCATTGGTGGGGTCACCATTCCTGGGAATGTTCAAACATGTGTGGATATGGCACTTTGGACATGGGTTAGTGGTGAACGTGGCGGTGCTGGGGGAATGTTGGACTCTTTGATCTTAGGGGACTTTTCCAGCCTCAGTGGTTCTGTGATTCCCTGGTTCTGTGTTACTGACTCTGTGTGTTTGCTCAAGTGCACAGGGGCCCTTCAGGAACCTAAACAGCTGCTGGGGTAACAGCAGCTGGGACACAGACCAGCCAGAAAAAAGCACAAGGGGGGCACCTCCTACTGAGAGCATTTCCACCTGGCCCAAATGGTCTTTGTGATTGCCTGGGTTTATCCCAAATTCCAAGGACCTGTGACCAGGTTGTGTGGGCTTTATTCTTGAGGTGTTTGAAAAGAGGGAGCTCCTTCCTGTTCCTGAGGGCTGGGGATACTGGCTGTCAAGCTCTCTGTCAAGATGAACCAAGCAGAGAAGTGTCCAAACCTGCACAAAGATCAGGTTTTCTTCAGCCACCTCCACCAGAAAATGTTTTTCCTGGTCTCAATACTGAGCTCTCCAAGCAGTAAATCCCAGTTGAGTGGTAGCAGGAGAAACATCTTCTCCAACCAGCAGAGTGACTTCAAAATGCCTTGAATGTTTGAGGTTCTGTATAATTCTGTGTTTATAAGCTCTTATGTACAAGTTCTGGGAGGTGAAGGCAACCCTTCCCTGCTGGAGAACATAAACTTGAACCAGCTGCCTGATCTCCTGAATTTGGCCATGGAGCAGTGAATTTATGAAGAAAGTTACAGATGTGCCTAAACTGGCTTATTTTGGGTATCTCCTTGCTCTAACCCCAAAGTCTGGAGTGCATGGCAGGAATAGATCCCGAAAGGAAAAGTGTGGATCCCCAGGCAGGACTGGTCAGAGGGACCTGTGAGTTAGGTACAGAACCCCTTTTTACAGCTGCTCACTCAGGAAAATGGTCCAGCTGCTCTCACCTGCAGTTACAAAATGTTTACAGAGAACAAGAGGCAGATTTGAAGAAGGAGTTCCCAGGAATTTATCATGGAATGGCTTTACCTTTGTGTTCGGAATTATGGTTATCAGATAACTCTGTGTCCTGGGGAATCACCTGGCCCAAACTCACCATTTCCAGCACTGCCTTGCTGCTGCTGAGGCCCAACACTGATGTCCTGATGTGGAATTGAAAGGAAATCCCAGGGTGGAGAGGGAGAACAAGGTGAAGGGCATGACTGAATCTCCCATTGAATTTCCCTGGCCGTTTCTTTGTCTTATCAGCAAGTGCTGTGCAGCTTTTTGTGCACGAGGCACTTGGGGCTGGGGATATCTGGGTGAACAGCAGTGCCCACCAAATCTCCAGATTATGGAAAAGGAACTCCTGTGGTTTCCTGCACAGGGGCAGGGCTGGGAGCCGAGGTGGCTGTTGCCTGTTCTCCATCCAGGGATGTTCTCCAGGTGCAGTCCTGCTGACAATAGAAAGCAAATCTCATTATTTACACCACATCCACAGGAATCATCTTCCTGAGAAAATGCAAGAATTTTTAGCCACAAACCAAATCACCATAACAGGTTCTGGGTGCCTCAGGCAGGGCAATAAATAAAGTTTATTCCAAGGATCAGTGGCTGGAGGAGACCTGAGTGGCTCCGGGGCCTTTGTGGTCGAGCTTATCCAGTTTATCTCGGAGATGAGTCTTATCAAACAATCACAGAGATTAGGATATTTCTGACATTACCCACCAGTTTAGGTGCATAAGTTAGGACAGGTAAGTCCTGATTTTGTACTTTGTTAGACATTCAGAGCTTCCCCTGGAAGTTAATTGGAGTGCAGGGTTTGCACTTCCTCATAACGGGACCTGAGATGCCACAATTATTGAGCACTTCTGAAAATGAAGCTGAAATCACCCTAAACTCTTTTGGACCATCCAGAGGGGGCTAAGGGAATTCCATTGTGGAAAGAGAATGATTCACTTCATTTGTCTTGTAGTGATGAATGTGGCATTGAGTAAAATACTTTTAGGAGGGATCCAAAAGTTGCAGTGCCAGAGACTGCTGGGAGAGCTCTTGGAAGGGCTGGGGTAGGTAAATCCAAACTCTGGTTAAAGCACTGAGAAACAGAAAAAATGGCTGATGGGTTCCTCCTGATCCAAGATATTTGCATCTTTAAAAAACATATCTGAGATCCAGTCTCATTTATTCCTCTAGCATCCCAAAATTAATGATGGAGCTCTATTTTTTTCAGGAAAAGAAAGTATAGACACACAAAGTGATCTTTTAGAGACAAGACTGGAATTCAAAGAGTGCAATGAGGTTTTGAAGTGTTTGATTGTTTTAGATCCCCAGGTGTTAAATAGACTGGGTCATTCTTTATCCATGGTGTTTGTTAGTGACCATTGATTGATTTTAGCAAGCCTTGCTCAGGCTGCTTGTGCTGATGGGATTGGTAGGATTCAGACATGGAGTGAACTGGTGAAAGGGTCAGGGGTAGGTTTTGCCTTCAGAGAGAGAAATTCTGTTTACTGCAAGTCTTCTATGGCCAGACATTCTGGGACATGTAGCACAAAATATCATCAGGTTCCTCTCATACTACAACTAGGAGACCACCAAGTTGATCAGAGGAAAGGAACTGCTTGCCTGTGAGGAAAGACTGAGGGAACTAGGATTGTTCAGCCCTAGAGAAGAGAAGCTTTGGGGTGACCTAATTGTGCCCTTCCAGTACCTGAAGGAACGGACAGAAAACATGGAGAGAGATTGTTTACAAGGGCCTGGAGGGACAGAACAAGGGGGAATGGCTTCCCAGTGTCAGAGGGGAGAGTTAGATGGGATATTGGAAAATAATTCCTCGCTGTGAGGGTGGTGAGGCCCTGGCCCAGGTTGCCCAGAGCAGCTGTGGCTGTCCCATCCCTGGGGGTGCCCAAGGCCAGGTTGGATGGAACTTGGAGCAACCTGGGACAGTGGAAGGTGTCCCTGCCATGGCAAGGGTGGAACTGGATGAGCTTTGAGGTCCAACCCAAACCATTCTGGGATTCTGTGATTCCATGATGTCAGACACCATCCCCAACTCTGACCTTTTCTGCTCCTTTGCTTTAGGTTTTATGGCACTTGGGCATTTGTGCTGCAAACCTTGGGGAGCCCTCGGGGGTCTGTGGTGTGAGGGCTGGAGTTCCCAGCAGTGACAAGGGCTCCCCTTCCTGCCTGTACTCCCCATGTTCCTGTTGAGATTTATAACTGTCACTTTTCCATAACTAATCTTGCTGTTATAAAAGCTTTGTGCTCTGAAAGGGACCTGCTGGGAATCCTTTCTCCTGGGAATGCTTTCTCATGCTGACCATGCCTTTTCCATTTGCAGGTTCCATGTATGATGGTTTAGCTGATGGCTATGGCTACGGGACATCCCGGGGCAGCTACTACACCAAAACCCAGACAGGGAACAGCAACTGGGGATACCCGGTAAGACCCTCCTTGATCTGGGATTGTGGCATGGTCTGAGGTCCCCTGGACAGGAATGACATCTCACAGTCACATAGGGAGGTCACAGTGCTTCAGAAACTCACCTGAGAGGGATCCTGGCTCTCCTAGAAAGGGATTCAGTGCAGTGGAGGAGGAGGATTGAGGGCCCCAAGCTGCTTTTTGTGGGCATTTTAGAGTGAACAAGATTTAGTTTGCCTCTGTGTGTTGGTATCCAGTGGCACAAGAGTTTGGAAGCTGCCTGAGGGATCAGGGTTGGGTTCAGGCTATCACGGCTCAGTTCAAGCCTGGAGCACATCCAGGGATTCCCATCTTTGTTCCTGTGCACCAAAACATGGCTGTGAATGACATGAATGTGGCTGGGGAATGTGGAGCAGGGGATTTGCATTAGAACTGCTGTGCTGCTGTTCCAGCCTCAGTGCTACTGCAGATCCTTCAGAGATATTCTCTTTGCTTGCAAAAAAAGTGGGTCCAGTTCTTCCACAGTGATTTCCAAAAAAATCATTGTAGATTTCCAGAAAAAACACAGATGAGATGGTACCTGTCTTTGTGCAGTGTGAGTCTGGACATCCCACAGAGCTCCTGGTCCTTGGGGCAGAGCCCTGGTACACAGGGAATCGCTCCCAACCATTCCACAGTCCACTGGGACAACTTGTGCTCATGTTGCCCCTCCATTTCAGGCCTGTGTTCTGCTGTTCCCTGCTTTTCATCAGCTCTAAAGCAGAAAGGAGCAATTCACAGATCTGGGATTTGAATATGAGAAAAGCAAAGGACTCCTTTCAACAACCCTGGGACTGTAAAGCAGCTCCATGTCAGCCATCAAAGGTTTGAACCAGGAAAGGTTTTGGTGGCTCCAAACACACAGACAGGGCTGCAGCTTTTCCTGGTGGTTGCCAGATCCTCTGCTTGTTCAGAGCACCAGCATTCCTCAGCTTCAGAAGGATTTACCTGAGTCTTTCCTAATGGCATTGTAACATGATGGCTTCAAGGCAGTGGTGTCACTTGCTGAGTTTGCATCATTGGGTGTTCAGTAGGAAAACTGGGAGCACTGGAGTGTCTTTGAAATATTCCTTTCCAGCCTGTCTGTTGGCCCATTTCAGTGTCCCTTCCTGAGCTGGTTAAATCCCAGCCAGAGAGGCTCCTGTCCCCTGCTGGGAAAAGTTTGTTCAGAGGAGGCACCAAGTGGATTGGGGGGATGGAGAAGTCTGCTGTGAGCAAATACTGGGAGAGTTGGGGTTGTTCAGCTTGGAGAAGAGAAACTTTGGGGTGACCCTACTGTGGCCTTGCAGTACTTGAAGGAGCTACAGGAAAGATGAAAAGAGATTATTTCAAGGGATGGAGTGACAGGACAAGGGGGAATGGCTTCAAACTGCCAGAGGGCAGAGTTAGATGGGATTTTCTTCCCTGAGAGGGATGGAAGAAATTCTTCCCTGTGTGAGAGGTGAGGCCTGGGCACAGGTTGCCCAGAGCAGCTGTGGCTGCCCCATGCCTGGAAGTGTCCAAAGTCAGGTTGGACAGGACTTGGAGCAGCCCGGGACAGTGGAAGGTGCCCTGCCCATGGCAGGGTGGAATGAGATGGGCTTTGAGTGTCCTTCCAACCCAAACCATTCTGGCATTCTGGGACTCTGTAATGGGTCAGAGCACAGGTCCCTCCATCCAGGTGTCCTTTCTCTATCCCTAAGACAGTGGTGGAGCCCTGCAGAGGGTCCAGCCATGGTAACCAGGCAGGGTTTTGGTGGCCACTAGAAAAGTGCAACTGAGGCAGTTCCCGAGGTAGAGTTGGAGCATCTGAGCTTCACGACTCAAACAATTGGGATGTTTTGTTTTGATGATATGTTGCTGTTTGCCTATTGCGATTCCTGAATGGAATTTGCTGTGCTTTGTCCAAGCAAAATTGCTCTATTTCAGCCATTCTAAGGGTTTTCAGATGGGTTTTTTGTTAAAGATGGAGGAAGCCAAGGCCTGGCTCTGCTCATGCTGGTAAGGTGCTGCTGCAGCTGCTGCTGCTGGTGTGAGGGTTATTGTTTCCTGTTGTTAGTTCCTGATCTTGTTCCCAATCATTATGGCAGCTGGACAAATGCTGGGTAGGTGGGCATGCCACTGGCTGCTGGGGATCTCAGTCAGCAGTGTTGGTGTTCTGGGGAACAGCTGGAAGGTGGTGATGAAGGTGATAAAGTTCAGGACCTCCATTAGACACAACACTTCAGTCCCTTCAGGCACTCTGGGGATTTAGGCAGCTCTGTCTGTTCTCTGAGAGACTCTTGTGCACTTACTGAGGAGGGAAGGTATTTCTCCAAATTTAAGTGTCATGCAAGTCTTTAATTCTAGATATTTTTGATAAAAGTCTTCAGGATCTGTGTTACTTCAGCAAAAAGAACTGGGACCTGTGAAGGATTCACAGTAAACTTTGTCTTACCTGAGTCTGTCTGAGAATCAGCCATTTAGTTCTGACAAGTTGTCTGACTCCTCCCCTGGCCAACAAAGGCAGAGGTAGGGGCAGTGATTCATCTGCTCCACCTGGGAGATCTGTCAGGTCAGGATGAATCAGCCCCCCTGGATCCCTATCTCTGCCACTGGAGCTGGATGGAGCAGGGAGATGAGTGCACAGGGAGATGACTGCAAGCAGTCCCAGGAGCCACTGGCACTTTGGAACACAAAACCTCAAACCTAAATGTGCTTAAGGAGCTCAACAGACTCCAGACTCCCCAACCACACTGAGCAGCCTCCTCCATTCTGCTTTTTCCAGACAGTATTAAAGGTTCCACACATCCGCCACCAGCCTCCAGCTTGGGATAACTTCAGCTTTTGTCTACAGACCTGTTTGAAGTCTGTGCAGGTTCTGGGCTTCCTAAAAAATGTTTCCTGTTTGTAATTCCTGGGTTGTAAGATGTGAAACAAAAGATAAAGCAAATCTATTTTTGAAGGCAAAGCTGCTGGACTTATTTCCAGCTGGAGCTGGTGCTGTGAATGTGTCTGAAAAGTGGCAAAGTCCTTTGAGGTGCACAGGCAAGCTCAGATACTCCAGGGAAGTGACCCAGTGTAATATTCAGGGGAGTAGCTGCCTCCCAGTCCCCCTGGAGTTAAAAAGGTGCAGTGGGAAATCCATTTCCAGGGTGTTGCTCTGCAGCACCTGTACCTGAGACACTGCAGTGCCCTGATCTAAGGCACTGCCTCAGATGGTGACACTAAACGTGTCCTCTCCCACCCACAGCTCCTAAAAGCTGCTATCCCCGACTTCCTGCTTTTGTCTTGTTTTGTGTCTTCCTGGAAGTGTCAAACTTTTCACTTCTGTGTTTTCTTCCCAGTCTTGTGAGACTGATGTTGAAATATTAGAGTAAGAGAAATGATGGATCTGGATTCTGGATCAGTCAGTTTGGAACAGGCTACCCAGGGCAGTGGTGGAGCCCCCAGCCCCAGTAGTGTTTAACAACTTGTGGATGTGGCTCTTGAGGACATGGGCTAGGGTGAATGTGGCAGTGTTGGGTTAATGATTGGACTCTTTGATCTTAGAGGGCTTTTCTAATTTAATAATTCCATAATTCCTTGTTTCTAACACTTTGGATTAAACTCTCCAATTCACCCATTATTACAAATGACATTTTTTTCTGTTAATTCCCCTTGTGGGCTGCCTCATTTGCAGCATCACTGTCCCCAGTGAGCCCCTTCTCACTGCCAGGGCAAGGAGCACTGAGCCAGTGGGGCCTCTCCAGGAGGCGCTTGGAGGGCAGTGGGTTTGCTCCTGGCTGCAGCATTTCCTTGCCTCATGTGTCAGGGGCTGGCACAGCTTTCAAGGATGGGAATTCCTTTGGGAATCCCTTTGCTCAGATCCACACTGGGATGCAGTAATGGGAGGATCTGTGCCTGCAAACCCCTCTGTGTCAGGGTGATACCTCAACCCAGGTGCTGTGGAGCCTTAGAAACATTTGTCACCCTACTGCCACTGTGAGCTGAGAGTGGCCAGCAGTTCCCAAAGCCCTCCAGCCTCAGGAACTTTGTCCTGGTGTGAGCAACACCTGAGGTCCCACAGGAGGGGCAGTGGTGACCACGATTTACACAGACAAAGCCAGGGGAGGGTTAAGGAGGCTGAACTGAGCACCTAGAGCAGTGCAGTCATGGCAGAAGCCTCAGCATGAGCCACACCCTTGTCTCTGACAGCTCAGTTCGCCCCAGAAATGGAGTCTCTCCAGCAGTGTTGCAAAGCCACTGCCAAATGGGTCCATGGGTTGGAGGGACCTTGGTGCTCACCCCAACTGCAGGTACAGCTTTGGAGAGGCACAACCAAATCCTAAACACATGGAGGGCAGCATGTGGGGTTCCACCAGCAAAGACCTTTGAGGCTCAGTTCCCACCCAGCTCTTGCTGGGTCTGCTGGGTTGGCAGGTCCATTGCTGACAGGGAGTTTGGGCATTCCCAGGTCCCACAGCATGACCAGGATGAGGCAGGACCAGCACAAGGTACAGAGCCTTCCTGGCTCTCCTTGCTGCTGCTTCCACAAGAAGGAAATCCCCCACATGATGTGGATGTGTCCAGTGTGTCCCCCCAGCACTGCCCCCAGCGAGGGCAAACAAACCCTGGATGTGCTGGGGAGGGAATCTCAGATGTGTCCTGTCTCCAGCAGATCCTTATCCCCACAGAGTTGAACTGGGGCTTTCACAGGATCACAGGATCACTGAGGCTGGACAAGACCTCTGAGATCATCCAGTCCAACCTTTGACCCATCACTGAGTGCAGGGTCCTGTCATTTCTTGAACACCTCCAGGGACAGTGACCACACCGCTGCGCTGGGCTGACCACTCCAATGTTTAACAACCATTTCCATGGAGAAATTCCTCCTGATTTCCCACCTGAAACTCCCCTGACACAACCTGGTGCCATTTCCTCTTGTCCTGTCTGTGATCCCTGGGAGCAGAGCCCAACCCTCCCCTGGCTGTCCCCTCCTGTCAGGAGTTGTGCAGAGCCAGAAGGGCCCCCCTGAGCCTCCTTTTCTCCAGGCTGAGCCCCTTTCCCAGCTCCCTCATCCACTCCAGTCCCTTCCACAGCTCCCTTCCCTTACCTGGACAAGCTCCAGCCCCTCAGTTTCTCTCTTCCAGGGGAGGCCCAGGTGTTACTTTAACAATGGTTCTAGGAGCAGCCATGCTCCCAGACCAAGGAATATTTGGCTGGTCTGGTGGTACTGGATTAAAGCAATTATCTGTAGTAATTACATCCATTATGGCACTAATGAGAAACACACACCAGTGATCCCTCTGCACCAGAGACTGTAGGAATATTTATAACCAAAACTCTTCTGTGGGACGAAGTGCCAGAGCTTTCTCTCTGAAAAGCATTACCTGAACAAGAGGTGGTCGCTGTTGTCCCTGCCTGCCTTTGCCTCTTTGGACAAAACCTCTCATTGTCAGTGGGAGCTTTGTTCCATAAGGATTTCAGATCAAAATTTGTTGTCTGTTGTGACAATGCATCCAAGCTTAAAAGAACCCCAAAAGAGAGTGGTTTGGATAATCTTGCCAGAGAAAACAAAGACTTGGAGTCACTGCACATCATTGCTTGGTCAGAGCTGAGTGTCCCTGGGAGGTTTGCATGAGGCTTTAGGCTTTGGAGCAGCAGGTTGGACACTGCCTTCCTTGGCCAGAACAAACAGAACCAGCAAGACCTAAATCTCAGCTGAATGAGAAAAAAGAGATGAAAAATCATAGGGAAAGGCAGCTCCTGGGAGAGGTGGGAAGGAGCATTTCAGAAATAGATAAACAATGTATTTGCTGGTTTTGCAATTTTTCTCCCTGCCATGGAGGGAGCAGCACTCAGAGGGTTTCGCAAGGAGCGTGAGGAGCTCTCCCCACCCAGCACTCAGGGTGGGACCTGCTCAGGTTGCATCTCCTGTGCTTTGCCCTCCAGCCTGGGAGAAACCTGCTCCTGACGTGTTTATACGGAGCCCTCACTTCTCTGTCTGCAGCTCTAGAAACAAACAAATTGCAAGGGAAAAAAATCCAGGCAGGTAATGAACTGATGGCGTCCTCAGATGCGGAATCAGAACCACCCAGTTCTCTGGGAGGGCTCTGACGTGGGAAGGCAGAGCTGGATCCGGGTGCCATTCCTGGGCTGGTGCACCTTGCTCTGTGCTTCTCTTCTCTGGAAACTAGGGGGAGGACAGAGACTTCTCCTGCCAAGCAAAAGGGTTTATGGAAGAAAAAAAAACAGAAAAGGATTTGTGGCTGATGGCTGGGGAAATGCCATTTTGACTTTCTCTCTAGAACCACTTTTATTGCAGCTGAAATAAGAGGTTAAAGATGTTTATTTACCTGTTTCATGTTGGGTATTCCAGTTGTTGTTCCAAGAACATACTGCAGGCTGAGAACTGGAGATCCACAAATGCTCATTAATCTGAAGGGAGATCTGTGCTGCTGCCAGGGAGGGAAGCACTTCCTGGGCCTGCCAGGAGCAGCTGAGCCACCAGTGCTCATCTCCAGTGCCTTTCCTCCCTCCCTGCTTTCCCTGTCTGACTGTGAATGAACTCCCAAGGCCTGGCCTCACACAGACACACTCATTTCACAGTGGGGAGGAGAAGTTCACACTAAAATTCAGAATGTCAGGTGGCCTGGCTGCACCTGAGCATCCTCCTGCATCCTAAAGCCTAAAGACAGGGACTGCCAGGGCCTGATGGAATGGCTGGAATCAGAATCACAGGATCACAGGGTCACAGAAAGGTTTGGATTGGAAGGGACTCTCGAGATCATCTCATTCCCCCCATGCCATAGGCAGAGACACCTTCCAGTATCCCAGGTTGCTCCAAGCCCTAGCCAACCTGGCCTTGGGCACTTCCAGGGATGGGACATCCACAGCTTCTCTGGGCACCCTGTGCCACCTGTGCCAGGACCTCCCCACCTTCACAGGGAAGAATTTCTCCCCAAAATCCCATCTAATGCTGCCCTCTGGCAGTTTGAAGCCTTTCCCCTTGTCTTGTCACTCCAGTTACTGATGAAACATCCCTCTCTATGTTCCTGTAGCCCCTTCAGATCCTGGAAGGTGCTGTGAGGTCTCCACACAACCTTCTTTTCTCCACGCTGAGCATTGCCAGCTGTCCCAACCTGTCTCCAATGGGGAATTGCTCCAGTCCCCTTATCAGCTTGGTGGGTTCCTCTGGGCTTGCTCCAGCAGTTCCATGTCCTCATGATGGGAGCACCAGAACTGTGCAGAGTATTCCAGATGGGGTGTCACAAGAGCAGAGTAGATGGGAGAGTTCTCTCCCTCCCTGCAGCCCACACTGGGGGATGAGCCTAGGACATGGATGACTTTTCTGGGCTGCTCCTTGGCAATCCAAGGAGTTGTGTGATGGAAGGGGACACCGTCCAAGCTGTCCCGACTTCTCAGCTCCTGTGGGGAGAAGCCTCAGTGACACCCTGAACCCTTCAAAATGCTTCCCAGATCCTGCAGTGCACAGGGAATCATTGCCTTCTGTCTCCACCCCACTGTGAGGGACTTCCTGGTGTTTCCCAGCATTTCCCCAGACTCCTGAAGGGCAGAGGGGTGGATGGCGCACCATGCACACACCTGTGGGCAGTGGGCAGATGCAATTCACAGCATTGGGAAATCTGGGCACTGATGAGGTCTGAAGGCCAGAGATTGATTCTTTCCTTTCACTGCTGCTCTTCAGCACAGGGAGAGCTCCCTGCACCCAGAGTAGCATCAGCAGAAGTTGGGAGCTGTTGTCTGGTAGCTCTTAAAACCACAGACTTTGTGACACCTTTGCTCTCAGAGATGGCATCTCTGCAGACACAGAGTGCTCCCCTTCTTCCTCGCTGGGTGTCCTGTCTCACTGATGGCTGCAGGAATTCCATTTTCTTGGCCACATTTGCTCCAGTGCTAGAAGTGACAGTCCCTGACTTAGCTGGGTCAGAATTCAACACAGGGATTTCGATTTTAGTGTGGGGAAGCTTTGCCAGGACCAGGAAGGGATCAGGTCAGCCCCGGTGCTGCAGGGATTCACAGGCTCAAGGTCTGAGGTCCATTGGAGCTGGCAGGAGAATCCTCATTGATCTGGAGCCGTTGGATCAGGCTCCTTCTGCAAAAAGGAATTCTGAGATACCAATTAGGTCCGTGCCACTTGAAAGAGATTAAAATGGGCTCAGCCAAGCATCTGGTAGAATCAGCAATAAAAGTCCTGGACTGCCTTTGGTAATGAGCTTCACATCACAAGGGAACGATTTTCCCATGAGTTTGCAAAAGGCTCCCCCGCCCTGCTGGGACCTGCTCGGACTTGCAGCCAGGGCTCCTGTGTTGCAGAGAGGTGTCTTTGCAAACAGCTTCACCCGTCTCGGGGCTGCCAAGGGGGAGGACAACGCTATGGCCACTCTAAAACCCAGCAGGAAATCGAGAACCTGTGATTGTGTCTCAGTAAACAGAGACTCCCCCCTCCCCTCAGTGAGTGCACTGCAGAGCAAATCCAGCTTTAGATAAACAAAGTTCCTCTTCCAGGCTTCCTCAGCTGGTTTCAGCAGATGCCCAGGGGCTCCACAGCTCTGCCAAGCTTCTGACAGCCCTGCAGAATAATCCCAGCTCAAACTGACTCATAAAGAAAACCAGCAGGGCTCACATCTGACAAGCTGCTCTCTGTCCTGTGGCTGCTGCCAGCGGCTCCACTGAGCAAAAAGTCCACCCTGCACCTTCCCACTGCAGCCCTGTCCATCCCTCACTGTCCCCAGGGTTTCTGAACCCAGGAAAATAAATTGAAATGAGGATGACATCAGGAAATATATGGTAGATCATGACTTCATGGAAGGTCACTTCGCTGTTGCTGTGTGTGTGCTGCGTCCCAAGCAATGGGATCAGAGAGCCTGTGTAGGTGGTGATCCTGGATTTATCCTGGGCAGCAGAGGGCTTGTCCCACTGCCAGAGAGCCCCCAAGACTCATCACATTCTACTGTGATGTGGCTCTTCTTTCCACCTGCAACCTGTCCTTCCCAACCCCTCTGCAGGAAGCTCCAAACCTGCCCCTGCCCCACTCAGCACCAGGTTTGTTCTGTGTCCTCTGGAGAAGGCACAGAGAGAAGCTGCTCCCCTTTTGTCCCCTTGCAGCACTTCACCTGTTTAGATGCACATCTGAAAGTCTGAAAACTACTCAAATAATAGGGATTTGGGCATCAGCAGAGCTGGACTAAAGGGCTTAGTCCCACCCAGGTGGTGCCAGGGAAGGGTTTCAGCCGTTACCTCTGCAGCTCTCTGGGACACGGCCAAGAGGATTCCCTGCATTCCTGAAGATCAGTTTGTTAATGGAAATATTTAGCTTAATTAATTAACATAATGACAATTCTGCAGAGTGTTGGAGGCAGGAATGATGCTGAGTGTGCTGGGGCTGGGATGGAGTTAGGGCAGAGCTGAGGGACTCCAGGGTGAGCCAGCAGAGGATTCCATTTCTCCATCACAGAGTGTTTCTAGGTTAGGAAATATGGAATTTTTTTTTTCAGTGACATGAACTATTACACCAGACACAGGCTTTTCACAATTCCAAGGAAATGATTAGGAGCCAGTGTTGACTTTTCTCTCCCAGCCAAAGGGACCCTTGAGTGGCCGTTGCAGGAAGCAGCACCCAAAGTGACGCTGCTCAGAGTTGGATGAGAAAAAACCACTTTGATCCAACAGGAGACCATGGAGGAGCTTTCCCAGGATAATCAAAGGGACATGGGGAAGGTCGTTTTATTCCTTAGTTCTTTTTATCCCTGTTTGCTGTATATCTTGGAGATCTCCTTGCCAGACTGCTGAGGGGATGCAGAGCACAAACTCAGCATCAAGGGGCAAACAGCTCTAAAACAATTTCTTTTCCTTTCTTGAGTACACACCTGAATGAGTTGTCTCTCATTTGGGCATAACCCTGCAGGCTCCCACAAGGCAACACTGACATCCCAAAGGTTTAACATGGCAGAAGATTGAATTCAATCCTGGTGTGGCAAACTTGATGCAAATCTGGAAGACTTCTGATGAAGGCATTTTGAACTGACAGCAGGGCAGCTAAAGCCATCTTTTTGTTTTGCTAATTGTAGATGGTTTATTTTACCATCTTTTATCCTTTCTTTTTTTATTTCCTGTCTTAGTCATCTCAGTTTTTATTGCTTATTGCCCATTGTTCCCAGAGCATCCCATTATCTGAGCAGATACTACACGCCTTGTAACTCATAAGCTGATATTCATTGTCTCCACTTGTTTCTTGGCTCAAGAAACAAGATTCAAGAATCCCTTCTTACTCATTTTTCATTCTAATAGATGGCATGGAGAAGAAAGGAGCACAAGGAAATTAAAAGTAAGTGCAGGGACTGCTGGAAGGCTCCATGATGGTGAGAGATATGCAGTGAGGTCCTGTAGTTACAGGGTGGGTTAGACCCTGTGTGTTGGGAATAAAGCACTTTCTCTATTGCCAGCTTTCAGCTTTCAGTTCTAATTAAAGCTCCTGGATGCCACATCCTGGTCCCTCAGTGTCCCTGGTACCCAGGTGGGGTTTGGCTCCTTGGTAAGGGCTGCAGGTTGGATAACCTCTCTCAGGGGTCTCTGTGGTCCTGGCTGACCCTGAGATGTGTCAGAGTCTCTTTTCCCAGCCTGGCAACCGAACAAGGAGTCAGGATTCTTCTGCTCTGGTTTTCAAGGTTGTTTATTTTCTGTTATCGGTAACATTCTTTCCCTGGCCTGCTGAGGTCCGTTCAGCAGGTCAGTCAGTGGCACACTGCCTGCCTTCGGGGTGGTGTTGTGTTTTTATACTAAAAACTACCTGTACTTTATTTACAATTATTTTCCAATACCTAGCACCTATGTTAGACAGTGTATTCTTACTCTAATCCAATCCAGAAGTACCACCATCACCCAGAAGATGGAGGCTAGGAAGAAGGAGAAAGAAGGACAAGGCACACCCAAATTCCTCCATCTTGGGACCCCGAGTCCCATTCTAAAAACCCCCAAATTCTACTTTTCACCCTGTGACAAACTAACTATCATTCTACTTAAACTTTCGTGGCTTGTAAGTCCTCATACAAGGTTGGTAATTTTTTCTGTGGGTCAAAATCAAAGGCACAGGGGTCTTGAGCTCTGTGCCAAGGTCTCTGAGCCCCCTGGCAGGGGCTTGAGCCCTCCAGGGCAGCCAGAGGGATGTCCTGGATTCCAACAAACCTCCCATCAATTTTGGGCACGAAAAGGCTTGGGAGGCCCAGGAAAGCAGTAACAGGCAGCCAGGTGGGCCTGGCTGTGCCCAGCTCAGCCTGACGCCGTGTTTGTGTTTGGCAGCTGTGATAAATGCCAATCACTTGTTTATAAAATTTTAAAAGTTTAATAGTAATAAAATGGTTATAAAATAATAGTAACACAATTAGAGTAAGAACAATTTGGACAAATTGAATGAGGACAATATGAGACAATAAATACAAAGAGTTACGGATGTCCGGATACCTTTTTCTGGGCAGCACGAGCCTGAAAAAGGACACCCATTAACAAAGAATTAACCCTTAAAAGCAATGGCCTGTTGCATATTCATACACTTCATACATGATGCATAAATTCTTTTCAAAAACAGGATTCTGTCTGGTCATCATCACCTTCTTCCTTCGAATCCTAACAGTGCCTTCAAGGCGGGAAGAAGTTCATTTCTTCTGATAAGAGGGCAATGAATTCTTTTTCTCTGAAAGATTCAGGTGTCCTGTGGCTGCTATCTCGCAGCGAGTCCTTTCTTTAAAAAAAATATCCTACATAGCATAGTTTCTATTTTAACATTTTTTATAACCTAAAACTACATTGCACACAGTACTTAAGAGCATTAATACAGCATTACTTTCTAACACAATACATACAATATATGCATGTATCCATGTGCTCAGATGAACTGCGCCACAGTCTAAGGAGCACTGACCAGACAAACAGTGAAGATACTATATAGCATTTTAAAGAAGGAATTTTGCAAAACTGTATCTTTGATTCATCTTAAAATCATAATATCACAAAACACATGCATTTCTCACACTAGCTCTACAACGGGACGCTGAAGCGGGACGTGGAGAACCGGCGCTACAGCTCGTACAGCCAGATGGAGGGCTGGGCCAGCCGGGCCCACAGCAAGGCGCTGTGCAGCCCCCGGGCCGGCAGCGATTACTGCTTCGTGCAGAACATCAAGAGCAGCCGCAGCGAGCCCGACCTCTACTGCGAGCCGCCCCGCGGCACCCTGCGCAAGGCGCACGGCGGCGGCCGCGCCGAGCACAAGGCCACCCTCAACCGCCAGAGCATCTACAGCAGCTGCAGCACCCAGCAGGGAACCAGCAGGACCAGCAAAAAGGTGCCAGCGCGGGCCCTGTCCTGCCCCTCGAGCAACAAGCCCGACGTGGTCTATGCCCAGCCCGTGATGAGCTGCAAGCAGGACGGGGTCTATGGACAGGCCCAGTCCAGCTCCAAGTAAGTGCTCTTGTTATACATAAGAAGCTTGACTAGGCCAATATATCCAAGTAAGTCCTCTTGTTATGAATAAGAAGCTTGACTAGGCCAATATATCCAAGTAAGTGCTCTTGTTATAAATAAGAAGCTTGACTAGGCCAATATATCCAAGTAAGTCCTCTTGTTATAAATAAGAAGCTTGACTAGGCCAATATTCAAGCAGCAATCAATTTATTAATTAATATGGTAAAGTATGAGCAATACAGCGCTGGGTACAGTTCCCTCCAGCTGCACACCAATAGTTGAGGCTTACAGGTATTTACAGGGATACTCATAAAGTTTCTCAGCAGTTTCTATTCCAATTTTTACTCATCAGCAGTTTCTATTCAATTTTTACGTCACAATTCTATACAATATTGTGATTTAGTATTTCTCAGGATGTATCCCAAAAGGAGCATCCCCAGGTGGTGCTGGTCCGGTTCCTGAAAGAAGAATCCCATCTGGTGAGGTCCAGCTCCCCAGATGTGAGTCCACCTTTTAATTACAAGGACTACAAATCTCCTAAGAGTGATGTCCAGCTTCCCTTGGTTGAAACCATAAATCCTTGAGCTGATGTTCATCTTCCTTTCTCAAGCTGTTTTTCTCTGTTTTGTTAAGGTGTGAGATAAGCATATTTCCTTTATATATATTCCAAAGCTATAATTTCAAGGATACAAGCAATATTCTAAAATTATACTTCAAAAGAGTATGATTGCAGAACTCTTTAAGGATTAACTACAAGCAAATGCAACATCCTTAACACTTTAATTCCAATGCTCCTAAATCAACTCAGGTTAATTGCAAACAAAAGATAGGTTCCAAGGCCTTCTTCCATGCTTTACTTTCTTCAGTTATTATTAGAATTCTCAACTATCCCACTGTTGGTCTCCACACATATCACAGTCACAAATACATACCTGACACCAAACACAGCTTTGTATTTCACACTCTGACCCTGAGGGAGCCTGGGCAGTGCTGGGAGCTCTGCCCACCAGAGCCGGGCACCGGAGCTGCTGCAGAGCCCTCAGCAGCACATCCTGCAGCTAAGTGGGTCAGATGAGTCACTCTTCAGGGCTTTATTGCATTTCCTGGGCTGTGGAGGGGAACTGCTCAGTGCAGATGTCTCTGCTGTAGCTCTGTGATATTGGGCAACACAATCCCTCAGTGTCTGTGGTGGCATTAACCCACAATGATATGAGGATGGGGAGGTGAAGAGCAGAAGGCCTGGTGTGCAGTCATGGTGTCTGTCCTGGCTGTCTTATTGCTTCAGCCTGGCAGAAAACTTACCCAAAAAAACCTGTCTTGGAAGAAGTCATTTCCTGAGGGTCTGACTCAGAGCAGAGCTGAGAGCCTGCTAAGCAGTTATGTTTCCCTCTCTTCTCTCCACCCAGCCTCTGCTCCATTTGCCCAAAAGGTCTGATTTTGGTTCCAGAAAAAAAACTGAGTCATAAATTGAAATAAATATCCTAAGTGGAATAATCTGACTAAGCAGGAAAGAGGAGCCAGTGGAAGCTGCTCAATTCTTTCCTGTCCAGAGCATCCAGTCCCATTTGGGATAGGAAATATATAAGGGTGGAGGATAGCCCATCATGTTTGAGCATCAGATCCCTTCTTGTAGATGTTGCCTACAAGCACAGGGTGTGTAAATCCCAGCAGTGAGCTCAGACCCTCCCAAGGCTGTACCTGTGAATGCAGCAGAGTTCCCACTGGCAATCACCTGGTTTGGGGGGTGACTGAGCACTGCCCCAATGCCCTGTGCTACCTCCAGCTCTGGAGCACCAACCATGTCCTGCTGCAGTCTTGGGGGAGACTTGATCTGCACAAACCATAGTCTTGGAGGCCTTGGAAGACCATGGTTTGCGTGGTTTGAACTGCAAAACATTGCAGTGAAAGCTGGAGAAGGAGGGGCTGCAGCTTCCACAAGAGTTCCCAGGGTTACTGCACTTCCTGTGCTCATCACCATCACACAGGACTTGCTCTGCACCAGCCCAGAAGCTCTCACACCTCCCTGACAGGGGGAATTTTGTCACACAAACAGTAAAAGCTCCCAGACTCATTCCTGGTAGTCCCTGGTCCCAAGGAGAAATTTCCCACTGCAGGATGTGTGTGAGACTGTTTAAAAGGGCTCATAGACTTTGTCAGAACTCCCAGCAAAGGTCTAAAACTGTTGAGTTGTTGCCCCAAGGAATGATGGAGATACTGAGAAAATCCCCTTCCCTTTCAGCAGCATAAGCTACACTGTGCCCTTTTCCACATCTGAATGTCCCAGGTTACTCTGGCTAAGCCTCCCTGCTTTGGGATTGAGTAGGAGGGTATGTCCCAGAGCATGGATGCCAAGAAACATCACTACCCCATTAGAAAGTTATCATGAGCCCTTGGCTCATGTGCCCAGTTCTCCATGTTTGACACATGCCAAATTAGCCCTGGCCAGCCCAGAGCACTGGTAGCCTTGTTTTGCTGCTGTCAGCAGCTCTGTAAATCCTCTGGAACAGGATCCAGAGATGTTACACAAACTGGAAGTGATCTGTTCTAGGGAATTTCTCACTGAGGAGCAGAAAAGTGTAGTGGGAAGGATGGCAGAATGCCTGAACTCAGGGCTGCAGCTGCCTTCTCCTAGGGAGGACACAGCTTTGGAGCAAAAGCCCTGGCAGGCTCTGGCCAAAGCCACGGTCAGGGCTTGCTCATGGCTTTGGAGAGGTTACTTGGAGACTGATGGCATTTTCTGAGAGGAGAGCTGCTGTTTTGAGAGGGATCCTCTCCAGCTCTGGTTGCCCTTGGTTAGGGAGTGGCTCCATTTACACACTCCTGGCTTGGGGCACGGCTCATCTGGCAGAACTGGTTCTGCTGTGGAAACCTCAGGCTCCAAGTTGGGCTCCAAGCTGTGGGCTCAGCTGGGGCTGTGTCCCCTGGGTGAATCTGATGTGGCTGTGGCACAGCCCCTGCTCTGCCTGAAGCTCTGCAGAGCTGGGCTGGTGCAGGGGGCACTGGTACAGGAGTTGTGTTCAGAGGGGAGGAGGTTGTCCTTAAAGCTGTGGAGACATACAAAGTTGTCCTTTTTGGAAAAATTATTCTTTTGGATGACTCTTAGACCTCACAAGTGTCTTGCAGGGCAATGTTGGCCTTGCTCTCAGAGTGCTCTTGTTGGGGAGGGGCTTCTGAGGTGGGTCAGGAATATGTCTGGACTCTCCTTGCTATTGTGTCTGGGCTGCTGTGTCTGGAGGATTCTCCGCCTAGAGATTTCAATCTTCCCTTGGCTCCCCTGATGTTGAGTAAGGAGAGCTTTGCTTGCAGGTACCCCATTATTGACCTCCCCATGCAGGGACAGGGGTCAGCTGGGTCACAGCTGCTGCCAGTTCCCAGTCTGGGGCTCTGTCCTTCCATTCTGGTCATTTTCCAGGTGCAGTTTGTGCTTCTCTGATGTGGAGAATTCTGTGTTCAGTTTTTGTGCTGTAGATCTCCTGGTTTGGGATCTGTTGGATGTCTTGTCTGCAGGTTCGCCAATAACCTGCAAGAGCTAGGGAAGGGCTGGATGCTTTTCATGCTTTCTGAGGTGATCCATGGGGTGATTTCCATTGCAGTGGGACCTGTGCTCCACTGGGTCTGTCTGTGACACAAAACTCTGTAATGCCCATGGACTGGCTCCAGAGTGGTGCTTCTCAGTCATCCTCTGCTGTGGATCTGGTCTCCCTGGATGGGTCACTGAGTGTTCTCAGGTGGCAACAGTGGTGTGCAGGTATCAAAATTCTGAGTGTGCAATAACTGTCAAACTGTCTGTGCTAAGCAGTCCCTCTGCATTTGGTGACAAAGTTGTTTAATTTCCACAACTGGTCTTGATTGTGTGATTGCTGCCATTTATTGAACTGGGTTTGGCTGTATGAGACAGGGAAGAGCTGATAACTGATAACAGCTGATAACTGATATCTCTCAGAGTCCTCCCTCTTACAGCAGCAACTCTGACCACAGCCCCTTTCTTCCAGCTGCCTGCTGAGCAGTGTAACACTGAACTCTTTGTCAGGAAAAGCCATTCTATGATTCCCTTATAAACTAAATCATGACACAGGGGTTGACTCACCCCTTGCTGTTGGCCCTGGTGATGAAATCTGAGTTTTGCAAAGTTTGCCAGATCAGGAGGTTGAACACTATTTAAAACTCCTCATGCAGTTTATTCTCTTCCACCAGCCCCAGTCATGATCCTGCCTCAGTGAGCAGAGAGGGACCTTCTCATGTCTGTTCCATTTCTTTCATAAAAAATTTCTTCACAGAAGGGGTTGTTTAACATTGGAAGGGGCTGCCCAGGGAGGTGGGGGAGTCCCCATCACTAGAGGTGCCAAGGAACACCTTGGATGTGGCACTGAGTGCTCTGGGCTGTGTGACAAGGTGATGATTGGCCACAGGTGGACCCGATGGTCTCAGAGATCTTTTCCATCCTCAGTGATTCCGGGATTCCAGACATACTTCTCTTCACTCAGAGACTTGAGCCTTGGTAATCATTATGTCATATCTGGATCAACATTTCCAAGCTCAGCATCTCTGGCCTGGGATCAGACATTCAGGGTGTTCCAGTGGCTCCTGCCCAAAGGCTGCTCTCAATGAGCAGCACTCACATTTTGCCAAAATGCTGCTCTCTCGATTCTGGTAGAGTTGGAGGAATTTTCTTGGTTCCAGGACTCCCTGTTCTCCACAGAACCCTTCCCCTTCCTGATCTCTTGTGACATCCCCCAGAGCTGCAGTACTTCACCCTAGAAGCTGCAGCACTGCAGTGATTTCAGCAGCTGGTGGAGACCACCCAGATCTGCCCACTGGGAACCATTTCCTCTGCTGGGTGGCACTTGCAGCATGCTCCAGGTGACAGGGCAGCACCCTGAGCAGGCAGCTTTTGGCTAAATTACATGTTGCAGTGTTATTGATGTTATTGATACTATTTATGCCCACTCAGGATAAAAGTTTCTACATCCTGCTTGGTCATCAGGGAGCTGTGGTAAGAAGCAGTAACAAACAATGGGATGTTTAATTCTCCTGGGAAATTTGGAATCTTTGTGCCCCTCCAACTGGAACCCGAGGTGCAAGAAATCTGTGTCCACCAGGGACTGACATAGTATTAGCTCTGCTTAGAGCTGTTGTGCTTTGTGCTCCAGGGGCCTCATGGCACAAACAGGGCAAGGCGGTGGCCGTGGTGTCAGTGACCCTGCAGTGGTCTCAGCTGGTCACAGCACTGCAGGAGATGCCTCTCTCTGAGCTGAGGTGCCAGTGCCAGTGGGGCTGAATTCAGAGACAGGTCCCTGAGTTACCCCCTAACAAACCAACACCTCTTGCTGTTCTCAGGGAAGCCCAGATGTCTGAGCTGGATACATGGCTGAGAGCCCAGACTCATCCCACCCCTGGAGAAGGGGGTTTCTCCTTTGGGAGCATGGAATGGGGAGCTGGGTGTCTGCAGACACCCTGGCTGAGGTTTGCTGATCTGGATCAGGAGTCTTTAATGGGCACCTGCAAACCCACACTTACCTTTGGCCCCACTGGGAGATGTGGATGCTCTTCCCTTTGGAGTCCTCTGAGTGTGGAGGAGACTGAAACGCCTCATTAGAGACCATGTGAGTGTCTGTCCAGGCACCTGGGGATCCAGAGCATCTCAGAGTTGCTCTGGCAGAGGTCTTGGATGCCTCAGCTGGCAGCTGTGCAGGGGGCAGTATAGACTGTGACAACCCTCTGGGATTTCTTGGTGCCACATTTGGCTCTGGTGACACCGACCTGGCCCTGGCTGAGCTGCTGCAGCCTCTGTGCTGTGCCTGAAGCTCAGGGACACTGTGTCCCCAACAGCCATTCATTCCCTCCTGAGCTCAGCTTCTCAGGCAGTACTGCAAACAGAGGGAAGGACAGGAGTTGTTGAAAGAGGAAAGGTGCTGAGGGTGGTTTCTGATCTATCTCTTGTCTTTTGGGATAATTAAAACTGATCAATATCAAAACATTAATTCTTCAGGGCTAAGCCAGGCAGTGAGAGCAAAACCGAGTACAATGAAAGGCACCTTCATTTTGGTTTGTTTTTATTTGGGATAGAATGCTGGGATGTGCTGAGCACTGCTTTGAGTCTCTACTCTGATTTTATTAATGAACAATGGAACTTGTTAATTCCTCTTCTCTTGGGAGCTGTAACCATAACAAGGAGGACAGAAACTTCGATGGGAATTAACACAAAACAATCTGCTCATGAAAGGTGAGGGAAATTGCCTTTCTCTTCAGTATTGCCTTTCTCTTCTGATCCTCTTCAGTATTTGTTTGCCTTCCATTCCAGAATCTGATCTTCTTTGTCTCCATTGAATAATTTCTAGCTGAGGTCTCTTCCTAGTCTGCTTCTTTCTTGTGGAAGAACAATCTTTGGAGCTCTTCCTACCAGTCACATTGCCCAGGCTGGAGATGGCTCAGTCCAAGAGTTTGTCTCGAAGCAGGTTGTTGTTCCCACAGTATGCATCTGGCTGGGAATATCCCTGACTGGCTGAGGAACAATCTCCCCTTTGCTGGACTTTGCCAGGGTGATTTTATTCTCAGGTAGGAGAAATCCCTGCTGCTTCCTGGGCAGTGTGACTGAGCCTGACTGCTGAGCTGCTGTGAATTTCTGCTGAGGACACAGCAGGGAAAAGGGCACCTTCCCCATTTTCTCCCACAGAACTGCACCTGCATCCCAGTTTTTCCCAGCTGAAGGAGGGTTTGTCCCTCTATGGAGTGGATGTGAAGAAAATTGCCTTCCTTGAGCAGCTGGATCAAGAGGACATCCTTCTGTCTCAGAAAAAGTGCATTTGATTCAATAATTATAAAGCAAAATAGATCACTATGATTACATGGCCACTGACCTGGTATTTTTACCAATCTGCCTCTCTTCCCATACCTCCAGTCCAGGTCCCAGTTCCCAAAGGAGAAGCCCCTCCCTGGTTCAGGATCCATCAGTTCTCAGCTCAATTGTCTCAGGAGCATGAAAAAAAACTGAGAAAAAATCACATCCTGGATCCAACCCAAGGGTTTCTGGGGCTCCATAATTTCTAGTTTACTTAGTCTTTCCAGTTTTGTCTCTCCTTGTTGCAAGTTTAGTGGAAGTTCCTTGGTGCCAGGTTTTGGTAGAGGTTCAAACTGATGGAAAGTCTTATGAAGAAGTGGTGTTTTATTGCAGTGTAGAAATAAAAGTGGAATGAGGTTTACCCAGTCTTAGACATGGAATGCTTCAGGTCCATCCCCAGACTGTTGTCTTTCATTCCTGCATACCAAGAGAGGCAGAGGTGTCTCCAGAGGGCAGGGCTTCCTTTCCTAGGAAAAATGTCCAAGACACAAAGGCAAGGTGGTTTTTGAAAACACTGAATTCTTTCCACTGACTCCACAGGTGCTTGATTGAGTGATGCAAGCTGAATGTAACTTTATGCCAGTGAGACCAGAGTCCTTCATGCTGCCTTTTGTGTGAAATTCCCTGTGGAATTGTGCATATTATTCCCTGCTCTGTGCTGTGTGGAGGGGAGCCCTTAGATTCATAAGGAGAAATGTTTTATCTCATTGTAAGTGCTGCTGGTGGTGACCACATGTCATTTATTCTTTACATTGCTTTGGCACATTCAAAGCAACTCTGTCCATCCCATGCCTGGAAGTGCTACTGTCTTGTGGTGAAATTTAACACTTCAAATGTAATGGGTTCATTTAAAGAACTTATTAAAAATCACTGTTCTGTTGGTCTGTGGCATTGTCTGAAGCTGAGCAGCCCCTCTACAGAGTCACTCCTGGTATGACATGTAGCAAAAATGTGTATAATTAAATGTGGTTCAATCAGGGAGTGATTTCCTGACCTCCAGGTGAAACTCCCCATCAGTCCCCGGGAACATCATCAGCCAGGCACAGCCACGACTTCACTGACCTGGGAAAGCCCTCACACTTCTGGATTCCATCCACTGCTAATGAAGCCTTTCTCATTTGTATCCTGTCACTGCTGACAGAAAACCAAGCAGGAGTTTGGGTTTTACTCAGTCCTCAGTCCCGGACTTTGCAAATTAATGCAGCCACCACTGCCATGAGCTGAGATCCCCATGCAGCCTGTGCAGGATTCAGCTGCAAGGGTGCTGAGAGGAGACAGGAACCTTCAATGACAATAATTTCTATAACTGGAAGCACAGACAGGCTTTGCTGTTCAGACCCCCCTGAAAGTTTGGACCCTTTTCTAATTCTGTGTTAAAACACCACAGACGGTACTGAATAACAAGCCAAAAAGAGCAGGACCTTCAGGTTTCTAAACAAGTGGGAGAACCTCCAGATGTTTGTATTTCTCCCAAGATTCCAGTGTTGCCACAAGCCAGAGGAATTCATATCCTTCCTCTTGAGTTGCAGGCACATTCTTTACCTCTAACAGGGATGATGACAGTGGTCAGCTTTTATAAGAGCTTGGAGCCAGCCAGAGTGAACATCCCCTGGGAGCAGGATGTCTCAGAGCTATTATTAGCATCTCATAAACTGCCTATTTGTCCATCCCATCACTCCAGAGAGGCCTTTTCCTGAGGGATCTGCTTGAGCTTCCCAAGACCATCAACTGCACTCACATTTCTGCTTGCATCACCTCTCACATCAAAGAATCCCATGCTGTGAGAAAACCACCTGCCTGTGTTACCTTGTCCTCATCACCTGGTGGATGGTTTCACTCCTGTCCACTCACTCCTTTATTTGGGGAACAGTGAACTGGCTCTCTGCTCTTTAAACTTCCACTTTGGGCATGATCAGACATCCACCACCTCAACCCAGCTTTCATTTTCTGTCTCCTTTGCTTGTGGATAGACTGGATCTGTAATTTATTACCCTTAGTGCTCTTCACTGTGTGTTTTCCATCTTTTACCATCTCTTTTTTTGAGACAGAGAGATGCACTGGAAGTGCACTGTGTGGTCTGTGTTGCAGTGTGATAATATTTTATTTTTGATTCCTTCCCAATAACTCCCAGTGCTGACATAGCTGTCAGGGCTGAGCACTCACCCAGTTCTGTATTTCTCTTTGACACAGGATCTGTGGTGATGAGATTGATGCTGGCACCATGACCATCCAGAAGGCCATCCAGCTCCTGTGCTCCTCTGATGACAAGTACCAAGCCATGGGGGCTTACTACCTGCAGCACACCTGCTTCCAGGATGAGTCTGCCAAGCAGGAGGTGAGCAGACTCCTCCAGTGCCACACTGGGGCTGATGGCACAAGAGAGGGATGGGGCTGGTTTCCTTAGTGCCAAGGACCCATAGGTTCCCTTGGTTTTCATGAGGGTGCTTTGTGCCTCTTTAGTCAGGCCCAGGTATTAATTAAGTAGATTTTTCAGCTATTGATGGCCATTTTCTCACAACAGCAGTTGGTCAGGATTTAATGCCTGGAATAGTTTCTGGGTAGCAGGGAGACTGTTCCTGTTGTCACCATGAACTGCTCTGGCAGAGGGTGATGGGGCTTGACAGTGTGGAAGCTGCCATCCAGTGTCCTCTCCTGGGGGCAACTGCACCCAGTTCCACATCAGTCTTGCACCAATTCCACATCAATCTTGCACCAATTCCACATCAATCTTTCACTATCTCGGAGCTGCAGAGTCAGAGCCAGATAAAAGCTGCTTTAAATCCCACTGTGAACTTTGCTGGGCATTGGCCAGTGACCCTGCAGCCCTTTGCCAGCCTTTTCCACAGCCCTTTTCCAGACTATTTCAGCCACCTGAGACAATGGGCTAATTAGTGACCATGTACAAAGATAATTTTGCACATCCATACTGCTGCCTGCCCCATCCTGGAGTGTCCAAGGCAGGTTGGGCAGCTCTTGGAGCACCCTGGGATAGTGGAAGGTGTCCCTGCCCCTGACAGGGAGTGGGACAGGATGTTTTAAGGTTCTTTCCCACCCAAATCCCTCCATGATTCTGTGATACCTGACCACAGAGAAACCCTTCTTATAGCACAGGTTATTTTTCTGATGATCTTACTCATCAATTCCTTTGCCAACATGCAGCAAAGGAGGCAGACTGAGGATGGATCTGCTGTGGCAAGGACGTCACCAGAGTTTATCCCCACCCTGGATTTACTGACATGCCAACCCTTTAGAAGTGGCTTTCCCTGTGCTGGCACAGCAGTGGAGCTGGAAGCACTCCCCGGTGTGGGGCTGTGCCCCTGTGCCCTGGCGGTGCCTGGATGAGTGCAGGTGCCCAGCCCACGTTCAGGTGCCCCATTGTGGGCTGGCCACACCCTTTGTTACCGTTGCAAGCCCTCTCTGAGCGCTGGGCCGTGCCATCCTTCCCAGGAGGATGTGCCAGAGCAGGTCGGTGACTCATCCCAGCTCACGCTTGTTTTCCTTCCCTCCCAAAGGCGCTCGCTCATTGTCCATTGTCATCAGGCTCGGCCGAGGGTGTTTGTGGCAGGACGGGCTCCGGGCGGGATCCGCTGCAGAGCACATCCCGCAGCGGGAGCGCTCAGCGTTCGGAGAGCTCAGCTGCAGGAGCCGCCCTCAGAGCTCCGTGTGCGGGGTCCTGCGGGGCTGGGCTCCCTCCACTGCCTGCGCTGACCTCGAGGGTGGTGACACCGGCCGTGACCGTCCCTCTGAGCTCAGCCTGTGATCTCGGGCTGCAGATAAATGACCACAGCATGTCATTAGATGGTTATAAATGGCCTCTGCTCATAGGCAAGGCAGCATTTCCACTCGGTGCAGACTGTGGAGGTGGGTGAAAGTTTGCAGGAGCCCATTTCCATCAGCAAACGGCTCTGTCCATGGCCATTATTCACAGACAGCCACTCCTGCAGTTTGAGCTTTTGGCTCCAACCTCCAGCCCAGGAGCTCTGTGCTAGTGACCCATAGCCTGAACGAGACTTGTCATCTCTGTCCCTCATTCCCTGGCAGCTCTGCCTCTTCAGCTCCCCCAGGATGGGCTGTCTGACCCCTGGCACTGCTGGGGCACTTCTGGGTGTCCCTGTCCCAGCAGTGTCCTGTGCTCTCTGCTGATGGCCTGTGTCTGTTGTGGTGCTGTACTCATGTCCCATGTCTGTCCCATGTCTGTCCCATGTCTCTCCTGGTGCCCCATGCTCATGTCCCATGTCTGTCCCATGTCTCTCCTGGTACCCCATACTCACATCCCATGTCTGTCCCGTGTCTCTCCCGGTGCTCCATGCTCATGTCCCGTGTCTGTCCCGTGTCTGTCCTGTCCAGGTCTATCGGCTGGGGGGCATTGCCAAGCTCGTGGAGCTGCTCCGCAGCCAGAACCAGAACGTGCAGCGGGCGGCAGCCGGCGCCCTCCGGAACCTGGTGTTCAAGAACCCCACCAACAAGATCGAAACCCGGCGGCAGAATGGGATCAGGGAGTGTGTGAGCCTCCTCCGCAGGACAGGGAACACTGAAATCCAGAAACAGCTCACAGGTACCCTGAGCCTGCTCAGCCATGAGGTTCCCCTTGCCTGGGGTCTGCAGTCCTGGTGCTTCCCTAGCACAGAGGGGGATCTTCTGTTCCTCTTGCACCAAAGTGGGACCTAGATCAGAAAGCAGAGGAGGTCCTGACCCTTCCATGTTCCTCACTTCCTCAGTGCCTGTTGGGGAAGCACCTGCCCCAGGTCCCCTCCCAGTTATGGTCACCCTGCCATTCCCACACCTCCCTGCACTCTGGCCCCTGTGCTGTTCCCAGGAATGGCTGAGGGAGATGCCAACCCCAGTAGGGTTGGCTGGGTTCTCTCCTTGGTGCCTCACCTTTGCCTGAGGAGTTATGGGAGTTTTTTGGTGCCGGTCACCCTCAACTCTGTCCCAAGTTTTATGTGCAAGCCTTTCTTTCCCTGGAGAGATGCTGTCCCCTGCAACCTAATAGCAATAAACAGCAATTTTGGGAGGAGGAAGGATGCTTAAATGCCCACCTCCATGTGGACCCATCCTGCCTGTCTCCCATAGGGGTGAACAGGGACTGAGGTTTCAGTCAGCCACTGCACCCTCAGCTCAGAGTGGTGAAGGGAAGAAGGATTTTGGTGCTGGAATCACCCTGAGCTAAACAAAGTTCCTAATGCCCTGACCTTGTGCTTGAGCTTGTGTCCCACATCCTTCCTAGGACTGCTCTGGAACCTCTCTTCCACTGATGAACTAAAAGAAGAGTTGATACAGGAGGCTCTGCCTGTGCTGACAGACTGTGTTATCATCCCTTTCTCGGGCTGGTCTGATGGCAGCTGCAACAGGACACGAGAAATTATCGACCCAGAAGTGTTCTTCAATGCCACAGGGTGTTTGAGGTGAGTCACCAGGCAGGGACTGACTGTAGCTTGTGTCTGTGGGCAAAAGCTAAAGCCATCTAAATCCTCTTACAATGAGCTGAATTCATGCTCATTACAATTGCGTTACGAAAAGTTCTCCTTGAGAAAGTTTTCTTGAATAAGAGATGGTGCAGAAAAAATTTGCATGTAGAATACTTTTCTAGTAGCTTTTGATTTTAATAATTTTGTTCTTACTGAGTCTCTTCTCAGAAAAAAATGGAAGCTGTTTTGTGTACTAAGGAAACCCATCACCATCAGTGTTTAGCTCAGACCAGGAAACTGGACAGACTTTGCCTTCAGAGTTTTGAGGCTTTCAGAGAAAACAAACTGATTTAGGATTTAGGTGACAAAAAGACAGAATTCTCTATGTGGAGAAAACAAGCATCTTCCCACTTCTTTTGATAACTGTTTTAGTGCAGTACAGGACTTTTTCTGGCTCATTTCATCTGGAGACTCAGCTACGAAACAGGAGGTGCAGACTGAGCCCAGAGTAGTTTATTTTGTTCACGGGAAACCAGAGTCCTTTTGTAGAGGATCTTCGCCCTGACTTGCTGTTTCTCCTACTTTCCTCCTCCACTTGGATATGAGCTCCTTGTCTCAATGGGAACAAGTGGGGCAGAAAACCTGCCCTGTATAATGAGGTGCTTTCATCAAGGGAAGCTCTCCCCGAGGGAGGCAGCGCCGGCCGCGCCCTTCCCAGACATGCAGCTCGCAGGAGCTGGAGCTGCTTATGAAACGAGAGGCTGATCATGGCAGGGCCTTTGGAGACCTGATACCATCAGCTTCTGTGGCTGGGAACCGTGTCTGGGAGATAGGGAGTGCTGCTCCCTCCTTGCCTGTCCTGGAAGGCAGCTCCCCGAGCAGCTGCAGCTCGGGATGTGTGGGTTACAGTGGGTATGAGCTGCTCTGCTTTAAAGCCATCCCAGCCTACAACATCATAAAATATCCCATTAAAATGAGGGAAAGACAATGGCAACAGCTTGTAAAAATCTTGTGGAGTTTAACTAGAGGTAGGCTCTACCTCCTGAAAATGATCCAGCCTGTGGCAGCAGTGCCCAACATCCCAAGGAAGACTGGCAGCTGCAGGTCAGCAAGGGAGCTCCAGAGGCCTGAGGGAGCAGGACTGGGGAGCAGGGAGAGTGAGGGAAGTTGGGGTTGGATCCAGAGCCCCTGCTCCTAGGGCTGAGCCAGGACTACTCTGAGTCACTGCCCTGCCACATCAGAACACAGGGATGAGAACAGCCCTGGGTTTGCCCTGGGCCCGAGCCATTGCTGCTCAAGCATTTCTGGATTGCAGATGAATCCATGTTAATGAGGAGGCTGCAAATCACAGTGAACATCAGATCCAGTTCTGGAACGCCTGCAGTGAATATCTCACAACCACTGCCAGCCTCTCTTTGTTTTTCATTTGCAAGCTGTAAGGCAATAAAATAGGGAAAAAGAAAAACCAGAGCAAAACAACAAAACCCATATCCTGTTACTGGAAAAACTCCCCTGTCCTGACAACTGCCAGTGTCCAAGAACCCATTTCGACCTCACAGATGGGTCAGTCCCTCTGGCAAGAGCCATTGCTGCTCTCCAGCATTTCCAGCACATTTCCCACACAGACATTGCTGCTGACCCTGGGTAGGTCTGTGCTTACAACCCTGTGCACCTTCTTGATGATCACAACAAGCCCAGATAGTCTTTAGCCAGTCTTCCCTTTGGAAACTCCACTCAGGAGACGGTGTCTGTGTAGTGGCACATGCAGAGTCTCTGAGGCAGCCTCGTGCTGGTGACTGTCCCTAGGAGGGTGTCTTCTATGCAGAATTCCTTGAAGGACATGTTCCAGGTGAAATCAGTCCCAAGGAGCAGCAAGAGAGCTGTGCACTGGTGCAGTCCCACCAAAGGCCTCCAGAACAGGAGCAGTTCTTCAGCCTTGCTGAACCTCTCAAAAATCCCCCAACCAGTGACAACCATAGCCAGAACAGAGCCCAACTCACCCTCTCTCCTCTTTGTCCCCTGCTGTGCTTCTCGATGGCTTCTCAGGAACCTGAGCTCTGCAGACATGGGGCGCCAGACCATGAGGAATTACCCTGGCCTGATCGACTCTGTCATGACTTACACCCAGAACTGCGTGGCCTCCAGCCGCCCTGATGACAAGGTACCAGCTGCTGCCCTGGGCTCCCAGCCCCACAGTTAACAATTGCAACCCTGGGAATGCCTCAAAATCCCTTTCCAACAAACACAAGAGGTGGCTGGCCTCTCTGGCTGCTCTTGTCCTTCCAAGCCACAGTGGGATCTCTTGGAGGGTTGTAAGTCCTTGGGCCTCTGGGCCTGAAGTAGAGCTGGGCTTTAAAATTTTAACAGACACAGAGGAACAGTAAAATACTTTGGTTCCTGAGTCCCCAGAATACTTCCCTTCCCCTTCCCCTTCCCCTTCCCCTTCCCCTTCCCCTTCCCCTTCCCCTTCCCCTTCTCCTTCCCCTTCCCCTTCCCCCTCCCCATTCCAGCATCCTAGTCTCCATCTCTTGCTCTTTACCCCCACATCTTGCCATCCAGCAGGACTCAAGTGTACAATCCCCAGCTTGGCACCGTGTTCAGCAGGAAGCCAGGAGTTGGCATCTCTCTGCCAGTCCCCTGACTGTGACTGATGGCTGTGTGTGAGCAGCACTTGCCTTGGACAAAAAAAGTGTTTGTAGACACCTTTCAGATGTAGCCATCAAAGTTACCAGAGTTATTTTGAATTCTCTCTGGATTGAGCAAACCCTCTTTTGGGGATGGCTTTTGCAGGAAGCCCCTTTCCAGCAGCACACACAAAACACAGTTCTTTGGAAATGTAACCACAGGTTCTGATATTGGTTATGGGTACCCAGCCAAAATTCTCTCTTGCTCTTCCCATTGGGCACTCTGGCATCCAGGGAAAAGAGGCTTAAAGCCTGTTCTTGGTAAAAAGTGTCACCTGATCTGTAGCTGTGACTCAGAGAGTCATTGGAAGTTACCCCTGGTGAGAGAAAGGCATTTCAAGATTCAGAATTTCATGGTTTGATCCAACCACTCTCACACTCTCTTTTCCTGTTTGCCAACTTGTCTGTGGCAAGTGAGGCCTCCCAAGGTTTTCTGGGTCAGCAGCTCACTGAGATCCCTCCTTCACATCTATTCCAGCTCCTTCCCTCCCATCCCTTGCTCCCTGAAAAAGGCTACAGAGTGTCTGTGGTGCTAAAAAGCAGATTATGGCCCAGCCCATGCCCTCTCTGGTGCTGCTCCATGGTTTTCTGCCTAATGTGATGTTTGCATTTGTCTTCTGGGGGTGATGCAGTCTGTGGAGAACTGCATCTGCATCCTGCACAACCTCTCCTACCGCCTGGATGCTGAAGTTCCCAACAAATACACCCAGCTCAACCACATGGCCCGGAGCGTTTACATGGACAAAACTCTCACAGGCTGCTTCAACAGCAGGAGTGGGAAAATGGAGGTAGGATGTGCCGCAGAGGGATTGGGAATGTGATGTTCAGCCCCAGGCAGGGGCTGCAAAGGAAGAGCAGGATATGAACTCCCTGTTTCTCCATGTCTTTGCAGAATGATGAGTATGGGGTTCCCCTTCCTGAGGAGGATTTCAAGCCCAAAGGCCCCAGTTGGCTGTACCACTCAGATGCCATCCGCACCTACCTGTCCCTGATGGATCAGAGCAAGAAGGATGCCACCCTGGAGGCTTGTGCTGGAGCTCTGCAGAACCTCACTGCGAGCCGAGGGCTGGTAAGAGCTTCCCTCCCCTCCACATGTGTGCACCCAAATGTGTCAGCACTTCATGGAACCAGAGAGTCAGTCAGATTGGGAAGACCTCTAAGGTCCCTGATCATCATCACTTCTCAGCCATGAAAAAGGAAAATGTCCTCCTTAAACCTCAGGGCACCACAGCCAGTCTCTCCATAGTGTTTGATCCAGTGGGATCCTCACTCCAAGCTCAGGGTCTCATGGGGAGCTACAACCAGCATCCCCAGCATCTATCCCAGACCCATACTCTGGGGTTCCAAGTTTCCCCAGTGTGTTGGTCACACTGCCAGCAGCTGCTGGTATTGGCAGCTTCCCCCAGGGTGGCAGTGAGGGTGAGCCCAGATGTGCACCCCAGCCAGATGTGATGAGAGATGGGAGAAGGGCTGAGCCACCACCCATGAGTGTGCTCCAAGGGGAGGTGGCTCTAATGACAGGGTGGGTTGTGCTGTGGATTGTGGCTTGTCCACACCTCAGCGCTACCTGTAAAACAGCTGTGACAGATGTCCTGACCCGTGGGCACGCAGCGTGGCGGTGCCAGGGGCTGGGTGATGCTGTGGCACCGTGGGGACACGTCACAGCCATGGCTCACAGGCCCACATCACTGCCCTGGGCACGTCCTCGCAGGCTGCTCCCCTGGGACAGCCCTTGACTTGTCTGTTTGTGCCCAGCTCCATCAATCCCAATTTAAATAAGATGGATGAGGAGATAAAGAGATAATGATTCCATAGGTAGGAGAGGCGTGTCACGTGTGGGGAGTGTCCCACCCAGAGACACGGGTGACTCACTCTGAGCCTTCCCTGCTGGGATGGCATTAACCTGCCAGCTCTGATCTCCTTTTGTCACAACCATTTCCATGCTAAATAATTGGGAACCTTGACTTTTGGCAATTTAACTAAGCAGTGCCACAAACCAGAAGGTGGAGAGAGGCTGTCACACATGGGCAGAGCTGGTCAGGGAAATGGGGCTGGAGTTCTGTGCTCCAGGAAAAAGAAAATTTCAGCAATCAACAACATTGCACAAGGGACAAACAACCAAACCCAGCTCTGACAGTGCTGGAGCAACTTAATTCAGCCTCCTGGCATGGAATGGCTGAAATTTGTCTGGGTGTGCAGAAGTGGCTCCTCCCCTCAAGGGTCTCATTCCAGCTCAGAGCTGGAGCTGGAGTTGCTGAGTTTGCTGTCATTTGATGGAAGCTGAATCTGGGGATGAGCTTATGGAGCTTGCTGTGATCCTTCAGCTCATAGAGGATGGCTCTGAATATCCTTCAACTGTGCTTTTCACACCCCAGTCCTGCTGGTGTGAATGTGGAACAGGGCGCATGTTTTCCAGACCCTCCTCTCCACTTCTATCTCACTGTTGATGGACATGTATCTCCATCAGCCTTTCTGGTGGGGCAGCTGAGAAGTTCAGTTTAAGTTCTGTCAATAAGGGCAGTTTGTTCAGGAGATGTGCTTGAGCTCCTCTGCCCTGGCTGCATCCTGAGACCTTCTACATTTACAAGCACAAGATCACATCTAAGATGAGTATTTTTGGTCCTCAGACTGTTTTTTAAAGGCATCCATTATCTGTTCCTGCTCCCCAACAGCCCATTGTGGCATGGCAGGAGCTGTGAAGGGCCAGGGCAGGGAGCTGCCAGGGGTTGTGAAGGGTGAGGGCAACATGGACATGAAAGCAAAGCTTCTCCAGCTTTTGGAATGTCAGTTGAGTGATCAACTGCTCCACTGGGGCTCCAAAGAACAGCACCAGCTGCATCACAGCACATGAGAGGCTGACTTTTCAAATGTCACATAATAATGGAATCATTAAGCTTGGAAAAGCCCTCTAATATCACTAAGTCCAGCTGTTCACCCATGTTCACCACTATCCCATGTGCCCAAGTGCCCCATCCACGTACTTTTTGAACATTCCCAGGGATGGTGACTCCACCACTGCCCTGGACAGCTGTGCCACTGCTTGTCAACTGCTTTGGTGAAGAATTTTCCCCAGTATCCAATCTAAACCTCCCCTAGGGTAGTTTGAGATCATTTGCCCTTGTCCTGTACCTTGTTCTGTGGGAGCAGAGCCCAACCCCCTGCACCCTCCAGTCAGGGAGCTGAGGAGAGCCAGAAGATCCTCTCAGAGCCTCCTTTTCTCCAGGCTCCCATAGCTGTGGGGAAGAGAGGTAAAACTGACAGAGTGGGATTACGGCAGCAGGAGAAACGATTGTACAGGACTGCTCATTTTATGGTGCAGTCACATTCCTCCAGGCCTGACCATCATGCCAGCTGTTTCCCCTGGCACTGTAACCATGGGCTCCTGTGTTGTCCCCCAGATGTCCAATGCCATGAGCCAGATGATCGGGCTGAAGGAGAAGGGGCTGCCCCGCATCGCGCGGCTGCTGCAGTCCAACAGCTCCGAGGTCGTGCGCTCCGGGGCCTCTCTGCTCAGCAACATGTCCAGGCATCCTGTGCTCCACAAAACCATGGGTAAGTCCTTCCCCTGTGCTGGATCCCAGCTTTCAGCTCTGTGGGATCTGCCCAGCTTGCTTTGTAGGCCCCATAAGGAGATCTAGCCATGCTCCAGGACTGGGCAGAGCAGTGTCATTTCCTCTGGCCCCAAGGACAGTCACCAGTGCTGTGTGACACGTGCTGTGCTTTATGGACAGTGACAAACCTGCAGGACCATGAGGGTGACAGTATTTTGGGAACTGAGTTGGACTTCACTGTCTGTGGCCAACAACACTGCCCTTCCTAAGGCCTGCAGACCTCGTTTTGTCTTGGGAAAATCCACTCATGACAATGATGCCATTGCTGTCCAACACTTCAGTGTCTCCCTGCAGAGATAACTCTGCTTGGTGTTAACACAAATAGCATCATTCACTTGTGCCAGATTGTGTTTAAATGTTGATTGGAACATTCCTCCACCTCTTTAGCTCACCAGGTGCTCCCAGATGTGTCCCGTCTCCTGTCGTTCCAGTCTGGAAACACCAGCAGCTATGGGGAGATCATGACATCAGCTTGTTACACTCTGAGGAACCTCATCATGTCCAACCCCCACCTGGGAAAGTCTTACCTGTCCAGCAACTTGCTAAATAATGTAGTGAGCCTGTGCCGGAATGGGTGAGTGTGGGGCACGAGGCAGGGGCAGGGACAGAGCCAGGCTGAGCCCAGAGCCTTCCCAGCACCCTTTGGAGCCAGGCTGGAGCATTATTCCTTCCCAATAAAGGAACTGGGTGTGTTGGTGGGCAGAAATCCTCAGCACTGGTTTCTTGGAAACAGGCAGGATGGAGGCAAATCCATCCAAGGTGGATTTGCAGAAGGTCCTCTGGAAACTTTCTGGCTGAATTTTAGGAATTTCTAAAAACTGAAGCGCCAATATTTTAAAGTCTTTTAAAAATAGTACTTAGAGAGCTTATGAAAAAAAGGATAATTGACTTTTTACACAAGCAGATAGTGACAGGACAAGAGGGAATGGTTTCAAACTAAAAGAGGAGACATTTATACTGGATGTTAGGAATAAATTCTTCCCCAAGAAGGTGGGGAGGCCCTGGCACAGGTTGCTCAGAGCAGCTGTGGCTGCCCCATCCCTGGAAGTGTCCAAGGCCAGGTTGGATGGGGCTTGGAGCACCCTGAGCTAGTGGAAGGTGTCCCTGCCATGGCAGGGGGTAGGACTGGGTGATCTTTAAGGTCTCTTCCACCTCAAACCACTCTGGAGTTCTCAGATCTATGAAAAATTCCAGCCCTCAGAGCAGGGGATGTCAGTGACTTCCTGACTCCTGGGCTTCCCTCAAACCTTGTCATGAAGGTCAGGTCTGAGGTTCAACACTGCAGGTACTCAGGGATTGTGCTTTACTTTGATGGGCAAATCTGTTCATCTTTTAGTTGAATCATCTTCCTCAAGATGCAACTCTGGGGGAACAAGGCAGGAATTATTTTAGGTACCTTCCTGGTGTACTCCTGTATTTTACACCAGCTAAGCAATCTCATCATATTTTACCTCTTTCTATTTTAGGACTTGGTTTGGGGTTTGGTGGTAGGAATTCTGTCCTGTTTGTTATCCGTATTCCCTGCAGCACAAGCCTGTCAAGCCTTGCCAAGTTCTGTGTTCATTTCTGGCCAAACTGGTGTTAAACTTCTATTATCTTCAACCATGTTCTCTCCTTCCTAGTCTTTCATCTCTCCTGCCATCTGTCTTTGTTTTAAAATGCCTTAGACAAGTAACCCATTGTTTTCTGTTGTGAAAATCCATTTGCATGCCTTCATCATCCTTTGATAAAGTTATTCCAATCCACCTCTTGTTCCATGGCAGAGACACTCTCTGTCATTACACGGGGCCTCCTTGTTTGGGTTGGGCCTGGGCCAAGGAGCATTGCTCTATTTGCTGCTTTTGCTTGCTTCCACTCTCCAATGAGCCCAATTACCATGAAACCCAGCCCTCTCCTAAGCCCTCCTTGTTTTGAATGCTATTTACTCGTGCTGAAGTCCTGCTGTGGCTCCTCAGAGCAGTGCTCAGTAATTTGCTGCTCCAGCACAGCCTTGCACAACCCGGGCTGGGAACACTTTAATTGCCTTGGCTGCTGGGGATGAGCTTTCTTGGAGGTGAGTCACTGAGCTGTGAGGAGTTACCAAACTCTGGAGATGTCTCCAGTCCTGCCTGGATCACAAAGTCCTCTGAGAAACTCCCCAGTTCTTACAATGTCCAAAACTTGAGTTGTTCCTTTGCCTCCATTATTCATTTTTGTCCTCAAAGATTTTTATGCTGTTCACTTCTTAGGGAAAAAGAAAAAGAGAACAATTTCCAGCCAGGACTAATCTTACTTGTCCAGGCTGTATTATTTCAGGCTGTCCCAACAGAGCAGATGTTGGAGAGATTTTTGACTCTTGCTGGGTCCAAGGTGAAATTTTCCCAGGGTCACATGCTACCTGTGAAGATAAACAAGAAAAATTAGGGTGGGATTTGTCCAGTCCTACATCAGAAAGAGCCTTCCCCTCCCCACTGGAAATCAATAAATTTCCACCTCTCCTGGGGGCTGGCTGAAGCCCCCAGGTCCCCACTGTGGTTCTGAATGTGGTGAGTCCCACATCATCAACCTGCCGCTTGCCAGCACTGCAGGCAGCAGGGATGGGGGCACGAGGGCTCAGGGGTTCCTGATTACCAGGGGGGACCCAGGGACGCCCTGCACCCTGTCAGGACTTTGCAGCTTTCTCTGTTAATCTGCCTCAGGGCCCTGTGGACATTCCCTGAGCCCCAGGCTGGGGTTGGTGTCTGGGTGCTCCCTCCCTGTGTCTCCTGTGCCGCCCACAGATCCTGCCCTGTGCTTCTGAGCTGGGCTCTCACTGCATTGCCAGCTGCAAACCAGGAGCTCCACCTGCTCAAACAGCTTCAGGGGCATAGCTTAGAAAGAGACTCCAGGTTCCAGACCAGTGAGTTATGCATTTGTCCTTTCCCATGTTCTCCTCCCTTCCCATGTTTCTTTCTCCTCATGTTTCTCATAGCTGGGTTCTGACAGAAAGGCAGAAAGAGTTCAGCAGTTTATCTGATGGATGTGGTTTCTTCTTCTTCCTGGAGCATCCCAATTAAGTAATTGTCATAGAGCAGATGCTCTCCTCTATGACATGGAGTTCATGGTCAAATGGGGTTCCTTCACTCTTCATTATTTTTAATTGAAGTTGCCAAAATATTGAATATTTCCTCCAATTTCTGATGGTGTTTCTGAAAATCAAGCCACTGGACCAGATTTATTAGGGTGTTTGGTTTCCTTTTCATTTTTCTTCTCCAGCTGTCTGAAAAACATTTCTCTGCTCATTTTCAAGCAACATTATTTCACTAATTAAATTGAAATTCCCCTCATTAATTCTACTGGCTGCATTCAAAGCTTTTCCCAAAATCTTTCCTTGTGCTTTAGAGTGTAACATTTGCAGTTTATCCCTTTACCATGGACTTATTTCTGTTTCTCTTTGTTCCTTCACTTTTCACACTTCTGCTATTGCAGTTTTATTTTGCAGTTCAATTGCACCACAGCATTTCACCAAAATTAACCTTTCAAGAGCCTCAGGTCTTCCCTTGATTATTCCCTGTGCCAGAGAGTTCTTACCCACAGATTTCCAATTTCCTATTTCTGCCAAAGATTTCACCTTGATATCAATTTCATAATCTCTTGCTTGTTCTGGGAATTCCTTGGCATTCTCAGTGACACACCTTAAGTTCTTTGTACATTTGTCCTTTGAGGAAGGATTATTTCTCCCCATTATTTGATATCTGTGGACAAGATTCTTGTCTTTGTTGCCCCCATTCTGTTTTTCCCCATTCCCCACCATCTCCTTCTGATTGTGTCTTGTTTATGTTTTCTTAAATCTGTAGCTTTTTGGAGGACTCCTGCCACTGCCACGAGGGGACATCTCCCTCATTGGCTTTCCACAATTTTTCATGAATAATTCTATTTGTAAAAGACAGATGGTATTAAAATCAACTTTGATTTTCAGGCAATTTGTTATTAAGGAATTTCCCCTCCAAATCAGCTGTCCTTGATATTCTGCTCTGTGTTACCCACTACTATATTCACACTGTTTTGTTTGGGGTATGCTGCTTTACCTACTGAAGTTGGCATCACAGCTCCACCAGCCCATATTGAGCTTTTTATACCTAAATTGTAGCAGTCAATGCTGGAAGAAACAGTCAGTGCCAGTTGTTTAAATGAAGAGTTCAGAACTTCTGCCTGAATTCATAAATGACTCAGGTACTGATGCTGGTAATTTTGGCTTGAAAATACAAAGCTTCTGAGGTGTTCTCTGGAGACACAGTGGCAAAAAGCACATATTTAGCATCATTAGAAGTAATTTTTTTCAAAAATAAGAGAGAATTACTCTGGCTTAGGAAGAGAGAAACAACTAGAAACTACAAATTCTTGAGAGTTCAGTTCATGCTCTGCCTGTCTGATCACAGGTACCTTTGGGTTTGTAGGGATTTAATGGCTTTTCGGCCATAGACAACATTTCAGGCAAAAAATGTTTTAAAACGTTGTCATTCTGGTGACAGAGCATAGTGTGCTTATAACTACAGAAGAGATTTGGCAATAAAACCTGTTTTTTCTGTCCCAAAGCATTGCTCAGGAATTTCTGGCTGTCCTCCAGCCCTCCACACAACACTAGGAGCTGCACAACACCTTTGAAGTTTATGACCAAGTTAAACTCAATCATTTCTTTGGTAACAGCTGCTGTGTATATCAGAGAAATGCCTCAAAATTTACTGGATGTGGTTCCATCCCTGTCCTGCCACACTCCAAGTGTGGAGTTGATGTCTCAGGTTCCTCATGATCTTTTGGTCCCATTTCTTGTAGGCTTTAGGGGACTGTTTTGAGGAATGTTTTTGAGGGCACAAGGTTTTATGGAGCTGTATCAGACAGAGAGGATCCTGAGCTTGGCCCTGTTCCTCTCCATCATCCTGGGTGGGACAGGCTGGGACTGCTGCCCTGAGCCCAGAGCAGGAGTCTCCCACAGCCAGAAGAAGGCCCAGGAGATGAGGAGCAGCCATGGGAGCCAGCAGGGAGGGCATATCTGGGTATGAAATGTTCCAAAATTATAAAAGGTCCTGCGATGACTCACGGTTTCGAGCTGTTACGTGAGCAGGTATCTGTTCCCTTGTGCTGAGTAAGGGCTCTGGGCTGCTTGCAGATGTTGTTATTGCAAAGGCTCCCATCCCTTGTCCTCTCCAGGCAGCTCCAAGCCCGCTCCTCTGCCCCATCCCAGGAGATCCACCCACGCTGGCAGTCCCTGCACACTCCAGCAAAGGGCTGGCACTATTTCCCTTCTCTTTCCCTCTCTCAAATTTCAGACTCCGCTCAGTTTTATGCTCATTTTCCCACTCAGATCCTCCTCTCTCTTTCATTTGCCCTGCTCTGGTGACAATTGTCACACAACATTGCTGAGAGAGCAGGAGGGTGTTACTGACAGCCCTGTTCATGGCCAGCTGGAGCTGGGTTTGTCCCAGTGCTCAGCAGTGTCTGTAGGGTTTGTCCCAGTGCTCAGCAGTGCCTGGGTTGGTCCCAGTGCTCAGCAGTGTCTGTGGGGTTTGTCCCAGTGCTCAGCAGTGTCTGTGGGTGCTGCTCTGTGCCTGCCATAATCCTCCTGTTGCTTTCACCTTCCCAGCTCCTGTCCAAAAGCAGCTGAAGCTGCTCGACTTCTCCTGACAGACCTTTGGTCCAACAGGGAGCTGCAGAGTGTGCTGAAGCAGGTAAGGACAGCACTCCTGCTTCTGGGGGTCAGGAGCAGCCCTGGGCTGTTCCCCTGCTCAGGTGGGGAGCTGGTGAAGGCCCTGATCCAGCAGCCAGGAGGGCAGGGCCCAGGAGGAGCCTGGGGCACTTGGCATCTGAGCAGGTGGCAGGGGACACTGCTGGGACTCACTCTGGGCACAAAGCAGAGGGTTTCATGCCTGTGTCAGACACCTTCCTCCCTGGGTTGGGTGCTGGAATGGTCCCCAGCACAGCTTCCCCACTCTGGGCTGTTCCACCCTCATTTAGGGGATTCCTTCACTGCAGCCCATCGGGTCCCAGCTGGTGCCTGGCAAGGTCCCTCCTCTCTTTCCCCTCTATTTCTTCTGTGTCCATAGCCCTGCCCTGTGGTTACACCCCCCTGCAGTCAGAGTAACTTTCAGACCAAGAGGAGAGGAGTACTTGGGATTTGTTTTACTCCCTGCAACAGAAGCTGGGAAAGTGCAGAGCCAAACAGGCACTGAGCCAGCTCCAGCTCCCTGCCCCAGCTCCAGCTGCTCCCAATTCCCAATTTCCAGCCCCCAGCTCCAGCTGCTCCCAATTCCCAATTTCCAGCCCCCAGCTCCAGCTGCTCCCAATTCCCAGCTCCAGCTCCCAGTGGCTTTCTTTAAACAAGTTTGGGTTTTTCCAACTCAAAAGCAGCAGCACCTGCAGGGAGTACAGGGCCAAAGTAAAGAGAAGGAGGGATCCCTACAAAGGGGAGCACCTGGAGGCAAAAGCAGAGCACCCAGAGTCTGTTCCCACATTGACAGTGAGGCCTTTCTGCACAGGAGCTGGGGTGGTGCTGTGCCAGGCTCTGCTCACAGCCCAGCTCATTTTGGTGTGACTGAGTCACTCTGGTGTTCACACACAGGTTTATTGCAGAGGTGCCTGTCAGGGAGGAGGATGGGAGTCTGCAGGGGTGCATGCACCATGTGAAGGCTTCTGCTCTTTTTGCAGGATGAGGAACTAAATGAAACAATACTCAGTGAATGAGTCAATACAAGTTCCCTCCAAAAACCTGGAGGGGTCCAGCTCTGGGTTGGTGGAAGGCAATGCAAGGAAAAGCCACCTGGTCTAGGGGAAGATGTCCCTGCCCATGGCACAGGGGAGGATGAGATGAGCTTTGAGGTCCTTTCAACCCAAACCATCCCATGGTTCTGTGGTTCTGTGGAGTTCATCAGTGAGGGTGACAGGAGTACCCAGAGGGCTGACAGAGGAGGTTGGCTCAGGATGAAGCACACTTTGCTCAATTCTTGCTCTCAGTGTAGAAATTGATATGCACTTTATGTTTCTGCTTTTTTAGCAAGGGTTTGATAAGAACATGATGGGATCTTTAGCTGGAACGACCTTCAGGACCCTCTCCTCCAGATTTTAGAGCCTCTCCATGCACATTCAGGCTGCAGGTGAGAACATGGCCCTTGTGGTGGATTTGGGACACAGGAATCCTTTGAGATTGTTGCTACTTTTGATCACCCCAGAAGTGTGTTTGTGAGATTTCCATCCCAGTCTGTTTCTATGAGAGGTCAGAGGCTGTGCTGTCTCTGGGCCCAGGGCAGATGTTGCCCCCACTGCCCAGCTGTGCATTTTGGAGATGCTCAGCACAGATGTCACAAGACAGACAAAGCTTGGCTGTGCTTCTCCCTTCCTTTGCCAAGCAATCACTGATTTTGTGCATTTTCCAAACCCTCACAGGTGAGGCTCTTCTGGGATTCCCCCTGGCACTGCCCTCATTGCTGAGCTTTGAGCAGTGTTACCCAGACAGTGCCAGTGATGTGCAGTGAATTCCAGCACATCCATGGCTTCATTAGCCTTAACTAATTGTTTGAGCCCTTCATCTGCCTGCCAACCTCAGGTCAGAGTGGAGAACCACATTCTGTCAGCTGAAAATCCCAATAGAGAATCAGGGAAGAGAAACCATGGGCAGAATTTCCAGGGCATTGTTATGGGTTTATATTCAGTGAGAAATGAGGATTTAACCCATCAGGCACTTTTCACTCATGATTCCCACTGAAGGGAAAAGCTATAAGGACTTTGAAAATAGCAGAGGTCTCTTGGATAGTGTCTGAGATTATGCAGAGGGAATTATTTGCTGCCTTCCCCAGCATTTTCCTTGTGATCAAACCAAGGGAAAACAGTGCCAAAGCCCCTTCCCTCCCTCTGCCCAGGAATGGATTTCCCTTCCTGCTCTGTTGGGGTGTTTGCACTGGGACTCTGAGGAGGGTGGAAGTCCAGGGTGAAAAGGTTTGTGCAGCTGAAAAACTGCAGCCAGGCTCAGAGAAAAGATTAAAAGTTGGGGTTTGCTGTAATGAAAAGATCTCTTGAATGCTTTAATTATCTGGGGTTTTGCTTTTTCTTTGTTTTATTTATTTTCCATTTCAGAATTTGGAGTTGGTTCATGTCCAGGAAGAGCAACACTTCCATGATTCCTGAGGATGTTAAAGATGTAGAGAGTTTCTGAGTTCAACTCAACTGTAAAGCAAACCAAACATGTGGATTTCATGTGGATGACACTGATATTTTTAAGCATTTTCTTCTTTTTAGGGGGGAGAAGGGACTTTTATATACTTTCTCAATGTCAATAATTATTTTTTTGCCAAGAGTGTGTCTGTGTAACTCTGGGTGTGATGTAGAGGTGTGTGCAGGCAGCACACAGAGCACACGTGGGGAGCAGGATCTTCCTCCAGCTTAGTCCCCTGTTTTCCACCCAAAGTCAGGGTGATTGTGCAGTTTAGCCCCTTGCAGGATTTTATTCCAACTTCACCCTATCCATGCACCAAATACTGCCATGCTAAAATTTTGTCACAACGTGGTTTTGTCCACAAACACATAAAAAGTCAATTTTAGGTCAAGTTCCCCCTTTGCATCTGTCCATTATTAACAGATACACACAAGGATTCTCTTCTTTCCAAGGCTGGTTATTCCTCACAGTTATGAACAAGGGCTTCTTCTCTGCTTAGGATTTTTCTCTGATAATTGTTAACATTTTCTTTCCTGTCACATGACCTCTTTATCTCAAGAAGCAAATTGACACCTGCAGATTCTCTCCCAGGCCTCCATCACCCTTCCCTGAAGCTGTTTGTGAGAGGACAGTTGGGAAACAGCTGCAGAGCTTGAACATTCCCAGGTCCTGTCTGGGCACCAAAGCAATTCCAGTTCCTGACTGTGCCTGGACAAAGGTGGCATGTGAGAAGCTGAGCAGGACAGGCCAAGTGTTTTCCCCCTGGAATCAATGACTGCCACAGGAATGAAAGAGGGGAGGGATGTGTCCTCTTTAATCATACTTTGTTTTTATTGATCAATGTAAAGAACTGGTACTGATGTGCAAAGGAATGTGAGCACTTGTGTGATGTCAGGTTTGGAAATGTTTTATTTCTCGGGATCTTGAATTGCATTCATCTGCCTGTGATGCTGAGCCTGTGCTGAGGGACTGCTGAGCTCATTTCAGAGCATCTCAATTCTCACAACCTTCCTCTCTCCAGAAGAAAAATATCCTTCCCATGGAGGGGACACAGCTCAGACCCACAGGGAAGGAGCAGCTGAGGCTGTCTTTGCTGCCTGTGCTGGTTATTATTCCTCAAAGGCTGCAGGGCCACAGGGCCCTGTTTCTCAAACATCAGGGGCACAGGAGGTGCTTGGGAAGGTTGGATTATGAGCCTGGAAATAGAAAAGCAGTCTCATTTTAAGTGTCAGGCTCATTAATTGGTGGGACTCAGGATATTCAGTTCACATCCATGGGGTGATCTGTGTCCACTACAGAGCCCCCTGTGAGGTTTGGGTTTGCTCTGCTGCAGTTCCAGGTGTCTCTTGCTGGTTCCCCTCTGGAGCACAGGGAGCTCCTGCCCATAGGGAGAGGTCATTTCCAGCTGCTTTTCCTCTTGGGCCTCAAAGAGTGGCTTCATCTCGTGCACTTTACTGAGCAGCCACCCTTCTCAGTCAGGAGCTTTCTGTGCTGAGCTGCAGCCAAATGAGAAAGGGAAAAAAGCCCCTTTGAAGTGGAGAGGCAGAACCAGGAGGATCCAGTGGGACAGAAGTGTTCCAGAAGGGTTCAAACAGAGCACAGAGCCCCAGACTGTGGGCAAAGCCCTTCCAGCAGTTCCCTTGCTCCATGTGGATTCCCAGATGCAAAATGTTGGAAATGCTTTGGGCAAGACCCATCTGTGGATGTCCCCAAGGGCTGCAGCATCCACAGGGTTGGTTCAGTTTGGGTGTGAAGTGTTCTGTGCAATTTTGCATTCAGGTTTGATCTGTAATGACACATCCAACACAAGTGCTGGGAGCAGATATTTTCCTCTGGAAAACTAATTAGGGAAACAACTACAAAATTGAATGATGGAATATTGAGGAAATTCACTCTAATTGGCTGTGATTTAGGATTTATTTTAAAACAGTGCAGCTGCTTTCTCCCCTAATGCAGTTACTGAGTCACTGTACAAGGCACAAAGAGCCACAGCATTATGATCATCAACTCACAATTAAATTTACAGGTGCTGGAGATCACATTAGTGAGTATTGGACTCCAGGAGGCAGATTCATCATTCACATACATTTTATTACAAAAAACATTGTTACATTTGTTTTTATTACAGGGTTTTTTAAAGCTAAAAATAAAATCTGTCTCCATGCTCAAAGCTCTTCCAAATGTGGCTGGGCACAGCCCTGAGCAGCCTCACCTGGCTGGGATGTTGTCCCTGCCCTGAGCTGGGCACACCAGAGAGGTTCCTCCCCCTGAGCTGGTTTTAGGATGCTGTTTGTCACTGCTTGCAAACCTCAGGGCAGAGCCCACTCAGGAGAGCTGTGGGCTGCAGAAATCACAACCATCCTGCCGTTCCAGGGCTGTTCTGCGGCTGGATCTCCCCTGGGAAATTCTCTGATACCCTCTGTTTTCCTCCCAGTCTCCCTAAAATCTGGACACCCAAGTCAGTGAAGTGACTTTGATGCCCAACTCTGAGAAGTGAAGGGAAATTCAGACATTGGAGTAACTGCTGTTGCTCATAACCAGCTATTCTGGGAGCCCAGTGAGGTTCTCTCCAACATAAATTAATGCTGTTTTCACCTCCAGTATAATTCTTTTCATTCTGAGGAGGTATTTTTTTTAAGGCATGATTTTAGCTGTGACATCCTCTCTCTGAGCTGGTTTCCTGTTCGTTGCTCCTTGAAGAGCCAGGGTAGGGCACACCCCAGGACAGGGCCAGGGCACAGAGACAGGGATGGAGGATTCCTGAGGAGGAGGAAGGAGTGTGGGCAGCAGGAGCACTTGGACACCCAGCCATGTAAATAAACACCACCCTCACTGCCCTGGGCGCAGCAGAGCTTTTTTGGTCTATTTCCTTCTAAATGCTTTGCTTATTTTGTGTGTGTACAATCCCACCCCAGCATTTCAGAAGCCTCATGGACAAGTCAAAGGCAGTTTCATTCCTTTCTGAACACACACCAGTGTGAAACCAACTCAGCCTTACCAGTCCATAGCTCTACAGTGTATTCTGTAAGATATAGGTATGTGAGAAAAATGTCTCAGAGTTTTGTTTTGGCTGTACTGTATGTATTTGCTTCATTGGAAAAGCTGAAATCAATAAAAATTGCTGAAATTTCTTCAAGCTTTCTGGTTTGGATGGTTTTATTTGGGTTGTTTTGCCAGTGTTAGGAAAGAAGAAAGGTCTGAAAGGTCTGGAAAAAACCCTGTTACCCTGCAGCAGGAATCAGCTTGGACTGATCTGTCTTAGCCAACAGGAGCAGGGAAGCTGTAAATCCAATTTCCTCCAGCCTGGCACTGCCCAGGCTCCCCAGGGAATGGGCACAGCCCCGAGGCTGCCAGAGCTCCAGGAGGGTTTGGACAATGCTCTCAGGGATGCCCAGGGTGGGATTGTTGGGGGGTCTGTGCAGGGCAGGGGTTGGACTCAGCAATCCCTGTGGGTCCCTGCCAGCCCAGGATTTCAATGATTCCATGATTTCATCCTCAGTGGATTTCAGTGATTCCATGATTTCATCCTCAGTGGATTTCTCTCCCAAGAGCTTTCACAGCCATGACTTCAGTCCATGGAAAAGTTAATTACCATGGGTGTCATTTGTGCCATTGCTGAAAGGATCCAAAGGCTGTAGCAGGAAAAACCCCTCAGCTTTCTCTAGACCTGCCCCACCTGAGCTGCGTTTGAAGCTCTGTGGTTCTGACATTTCAAAGGTGAGGTGAGGGCAAGGGGATCCTCCCCAGTTTCCCTCTGGGCCAGGCTGGGCAGGCCCAGCTCAGAGTTCCTCACTCAGACGCAGCAGCTCCTGGCACTCAGTGCCCTCCTCGGGGCCCTGCCCCATGGAATGGCTCCTTCCTGGGCCCAGGAGCCAGCACAGGGCACAGGGCACAGGGGCAGTGAGGCCAGGCCTGTGCTGGACATCACAGATCTGATCTCTGCTCCATCCCTGCCCTTGCCTTCTCATTGTTGGGGGGGTCACAACACAGAGACCACATCTGCCAGTCTCAGATGGCAACTCTCTATTATCAAACACAGCTGACTTTTTATACACTTTCTAATTGTTTATACTTCTTCTACCTTAACTATTGGCTACAATAAATCAACATAACACTATTGGTGAAAAGCTACAGTGACTTCAACTAACTTTCTAAAAATGCTTCGTCCAGCTGCAAAGTTCTCTTATCTTTCTTCAATTCTTCACTTCTCTTGGTGTCTTCTCTTGGTTACAGCCTTGGAGAGAGCTCTTTATCAGCTTCTTCTTGCCTCTCAGCTTCTTCTCACTCCTTTAGCTAACAGGATTGCTGTTAGCCCCTTCCCACAATAGCTGATATTCCCTTGGAATATCCCCTTGGAATATTCCCTTGGAATATCAGGTTGAGCTTTTGTTGAGCTGTCACTGGGATGGGCTGGCCATGAATGGTCCATGGAGTCACCTCCACACCCATCTCACAAAAGAAAAGATTATTTCACCCCATATGTATCAACATTTCACTGTGCTGATGTTTGTCTGTCATCTACCTCCCCAAAATTCCACAGACATTTCTCCATCCTCAGGAATGTCACTGATGTATCAGGCAGAGCAGCTTGTAGGAATCCTCCCCATTTTTCACAGGCATCACAAACTGGAAAAGGTAAATAGCTGCTCCTCTCTGCTCCTCTCCTTCCTGGCTTCTCCTTTGTGTGATCCCCACTGACCCCCCAATCTCCTGGCAGGGCCTTCCCCTCTATTGAGAGATGCTCTGAATTTTTGGCTCATTCTTCTGACCCCAGCTGGTTGTTCCTTCAACTGCTTTTGGCAGGTTTAGTGTAGTTTATGTTGAACTTGGAAGAGGTTGTGAAGCCTTTCCTATTTTTGTCTTCAGCTGTTTGAAAAGCACCTGCTGGTACTTCCTCCTCCTGCTGCTCACCCAGGCCAGCTGCCATCTCCTGCTCCTCAGGGAGTTCCTCACTGCTGGGATGTGCTGGGCTGAGCCTCAGGATGATGAATGCAGCCCACATTGCCTGGAAACTTTAACTCTCCCTTTCCTTTTTCCCTTTAAAAGCAGCTCCCTCTGAGTTCCTGTTTTGGAGGATTGCCTGTGCTGGTGGATATGAAGGGGATTTTGTTGAGCCCAGACTTTTCCTGCTACTCAGGACCAAACTGGAAGCTGCACCTGCACCCCTTGGGGACCCCCAGCCTGCTCCATGGAATTGCTGGTGACAACATCAAAGGATTTGGTCTTTCCATCAGACCTGCAGGAACCAGAGCCCAGAGCAGGATGAACAAAGGACTCTGTACTCCCAGGGCTGGGGTGGGCAAGCACAGGAGCAGCCTCACACAGGGGATAAGGAACAGCTCCTCTTGATCTCCTTCAGAGACTTTTCAAAGCAGACCCCTGGCAAAGGAGAATGAGCTCAGCTCTGAGTGTGTTTGGCATTTACTCAAGGCAAGGCTGAGGAATATCCTCTGCCACTGCCAGGATCTCATGAACAGAGGATTTGCAGCCCATCAGACAGGCTGGGCTCACTCTGTGAGCCATGCAGGGGACAAGGGACAGGTGCCACTCCCTGCACGTGGCTCAGAGCTGCTTTCCAGGAGCACCCTCTGCTGCTCTGCTCGGGCTGCTCAGGGTGGGTGAGCACTAAAGGATTAAGCACAAAGGCAAAGCATCCAAACTCAAATGTCTAAATCAGCTTTGGGTGGACCCAACAGCCCTTCAAAACCTGATTGCATTTCAGCTGTGATCACTCAGATGTTCCTGGGCCCTGGCACTGCAGCAGTGTTTGTCACTGGCCTTGAGTGTGGTACATAATAATTGTTTTATAAAAGCCCATTAGGGAGCAGCACATCCATCAAGCCTTAGGAGGATTAAATTTGACATCACAAACATCACCAGCTGGGGATGTCCAGTGTGCAGGCAGCTTCTTCAGGCATGAATCCCACCTGAAGTCACATCTAAGAAAGGTCAGATCAAGGACAGGCTGGGAGCTGCCTTGTACCCAGTCTGGAGTGTCTACAAGGAGTGCAGGCGAGTCCTGCTGCCCAGTCCTGAGTAGCTCCCTGGACACTGAGAAGGGCAGGACATGACAATGTAGCTCAGAACACATCTCCAGCTGGGAAATGAATTCTTGCTCACGTTTGGAGCCAACACACAACCACGTGCTTGGATCTCTGTCCATGTGCAGCCAGTGAAATGAATCCCAAGAAACCACTGGGTCTTTTGGGGGTCTGCATCCTGTGTGTGGACATGAGACAAAAGCCCAGTTTTGGATAGGGAAGTCTGTGGACACACAGAGAGCACAGGGAGGGTGCAAGGTGGGGCTCAGCTGTGCTGACAGTCACACAGCACTGATTTAGCTCACGTGTAATGGGACTTGCAGCAGGATCCAGGGGAGAAAATGGATACTACAGGGTGCAGAGCACCCACAGAGCACTCGGTGTCCCAAAGAGAGCAGGCACCAAATCCGTGGAAAACATACAGGTCCTACAGCCCCAGGATCCCCAATAATCCATGGGGCTCCACCAGCAAAGCCTCATCCCACAGCCAGGCAGCCCCTGGCACAGCCCCTTCCCATCCCACAGCACAAAGTCTGAATCCTTTTCTCTGCCTGTGATGCTTCAGAGCATCACAGACCCCACTCTGCATTTTCAGGTCCGTGGGATTCCATCCCATCCAGGCACCAGAACTGCCTGACTTTCCCAGGCTTCCCATGCAAGAGAATTCCATGGCCCAGGCTCCAGCCTGAACTGTGCAGGCAGCACCAAGCCCAGGGCAGGAACCTGAGCAGCCCCGAGGAGCCCCAGCATCAGCAGCCCCTGCTGGGACACACAGACACACAGAGCCCCTGCTGGGACACACAGAGCTCCTGATGGGACAGGCTGGCTCAGCAAAGCCCCTCTGCCTGCGTTTCCTCCTGCTGGGAGGGATCATCCTGAGCTCAGGCTGTGCTGTGGCCCCATGGCCAGGCACAGACACTGCTGCTGGCACTGCCACCGCCCCAGGGCAGAGCTTGGCACTGGCACCCAGAACCCCCAGCCCTGGGCAGCTCCTGTGGTCCCACAGGGACTCAGTCCCTGCCTGCCTGCCCTGGAACAGGCAGGGCTTTGGGCTCCTGCACACCCCCAGTTGTGCCTCTCCCATCCCACAGTTACCCAGCCTTGAAGACTGGATCTTGCACAGAAGGTGTTGCAGATCCCACATTGCTCTTGGGCCCTTTTTCAGTATTTCCTAACCTTGTCTTTGTCTCAGGAGAGCCTTTTGAGGGACCCCCAGGAAGCATCCCAAGCACAGGGCCATGTCCCTTGCATCCAGCACCAGGAAATTTTTCCTCTGCACTGCTGGGATGCAGAAAACTGAGCCTGAGTCTCCATCAGAGTGGATGTGAGGCAGTGACACCCAGAGCAACATTTCCCATACAAAGAAAACTGAGAGCATTTTGTCAGGATGTGGCATCTACTCCCAAGCCCCAGGAATGCTTCTCCCATCCCAGCTCTCTGCAGCTTGATCCTCTCATGCAGAAAAGGCTTTGATGAGAGGTTCTGATGTAATTTCCTCCCTCTTACCCCTCCTGGATGTGGTGGCAGAAATGAAATGAGATCCCTGGTGCTCCTAGCGTCATCATCCCAGCTGATGGAGACCAAGAAAGAGTTCCAGCACAAAAAGAGCACAGCAGGAATCCTTGCAGGATACCAGGGAATGCCATTGGGAAGGAGGAACAGGCATTTTTAGGAAGCAGATCCGGTCTTGATCAACACTTTGGCCAATATTTCAGCTCCTGAATGAGACCTTGGGTATCCCCAAGGTGGGAGGTTGTCCTGGATTGTCAAGCAAATTGTATTCTATTTACCATCTGTATGGCAGTTGTATTCAGTTCAGTGGGCAGTTTTCCTTATCTCTTCCACAGCTGGGGAGACATCTGCTGATAAGAGGCCATTGAATGTCCCTGCATGGCTGATAAGAGCTACAGCATCCCATTGGGAGATGTGAGCCCAGAGGGAGGAGCCAAGCATTCCTACCCGGATATAATCTGGAGATTCTGGAACACCAGCACAGCTTCTCCACTGGATTGCCCAGAGGAACAGCAGCTGCCTCTTCTTCCACTGCATCTTCAGAGGCAGAGACTGCACCTTTCTCCAGGATCCCTGCTCCAGCAGAACCAGCCCTGACACTGCAGGAGGGCTAAGCCACAATTCCAATGGGACTGCTGCCAGCACCCTGACCCACAGGGTGTCAGGTTGGGTTCTGACTCTGGCAGTGTTGTTCTGGTGCACTGCATTGTTTATTTTATCCTTTTATTTTCTTCCCTAGTAAAGAACTGTTATTCCTGCTCACATATTTTTTGCATGAGAGCCCCCTAATTTAAATTTTATGGCAATTTGGAGGGGGGGGGGAGGTTTACATTTTCCATTTCAGGGGAGGCTCCTGCCTACCCTTAGCAGACACCTGGCTTTCAAACCAAGACAGAGGTGGCCAGAACTGAGTACAGTTCCTGCAGCAGTCCCAGAGCTCAGCACTGTGTGTGTGCAGAGCCTGCAGGGGCTCTGCATTGCTGCATTTCTGCAGATGAGGAGCAAAGCAGCCAAACCCCCAGGCTGGGCAGCAGGGAAAAATCCCCTCATGTCCAGGGTGGGTCTGGCTTCCCAAGGGAATGCCATGGGAAAAAAAGCAGGTGGAAATTTTCAAAGGTCATAAACTTATTGGCTGTTCCCGGTACTACAAAACCCAAATACTTTCCCAGAGAAGGAGAGTTGTTCCGGCCTTTCCCTGGCAGTTGTCTCATAAAGAGCCTCACAAGGTAAGGATCTCACTGAGAGCTGAGCTCAGGCAGTCCCTGTCCCTGCTTTGGGTCTCCAGGCCAAGTTTTGGTGTGGTAGACGCCCCAGCCTTTGCTGTCCAGGGAAGGGCAGCAGAGATTTGCTTTGTGCATCTCAGTGCCTTCTTCCCAAAGTTGTTTCCTCTTTCTTCAGGAAGCCTCCTTCCCTCCAAGCGCAGGTAACTCCTGCTTCAACCAACGAGGATCTCTCCCAGCAGAACAGGAAAATCTGTCCCACTGATTTTCCCAGGGCTGAAAGAAATGCTCAAAAACATGTAAAGGAAAGAATTGGAGATTATCTGGGAGCCTTTGAGTAGAAAATTGATTCCTGTTTCCCTCCAGGGGAGGAGATGCAGCCAGGAGGGAGAAAGACACTGGAAAGGATCATTGGAGTAGGGTCACTGGCTGGATTTCAGTGGGACCCTGGATTTCCCAGGCAGCAGCACATCTCTTAAATGGCTTCTGTCATCCTTGGCTGTGCAATGAGAAACTGGCTGTGCCTATCCCAAATATTTTTCTTTTTTTTCCCAAGGGTAAGCCAGAAGTCACACAATGATTTCCTGTAGGACGTGCCAAAGTAGAAGAGGAGCCAGGAGAGAGGGAGCAGCAGGAGATGTCTCAGGGAATGTTTATGATGTTTGCAGTGGTGGCTGCCTGGTAAGGGAGCAGATCCCACACCCAGCACCCAAGAGCAGCAGCAGCAGCACAGACAGAGCCACTGTGAGCCCAGCTGGGGCTGAGTCACTGCCCTGCCCTGTGGGGACTGCAGGAGGCAGAGCCCAGGGGGATCCAGGAAAGGCTGAGCAGAGAGGGGCAGAAACAACCTCATCCCATCCCACTGCCGGGGCACAGCCAACCCGATCCCATCCCTCTGCCCAAGAGTGCGGCCGCAGCAGGGACAGAGCCGTGTGCTGAGGGAGGGATGGAGGGATGGATGGATGGATGATGAATGAGCTTTTCCTCCAGTGATTGAGACAGTGATAGGCTGATTGTGACTTTCAGGTCTCCAGGAAGGGGATGGGATGGGATGGGCAGACACCTTTACCTGTGGGCAGGAGTGCTCAGCTTTGCCCTGGGACAGGTCAAGCAGAGCCCAGTGCTAACAGAGCCAAGAGAAAGGGATGTGGGAATATCTTCCCCATGAGTGTCCCCTGCCACAGACCATCCCTGCAGGGGGAAGTGCCAGCAGATTTCTGGGGCTGGGGTTTGTCCCACACATCTCCTGGACTTTGGCATTGGGAAGGACCCTTTTCCCCTCCACCTGAGCTGGGGGACAGGAGCAGATTGTGGCAGGGGACACGTGCAGTGTCCTGCAGCCCCATGACTGTGCCAAGGACAGGGTGGTGACCGTGATCCAGCAGCAGCAGACCCAGAGGCACCCACCATGAACTATCCAAAGGGGAATGCAGAATGTCCAGAATTGTTCAAGGGCAGCCCCTCCACACCCTCCCATGCAGAACTGGGCTCTCACCACAGGAGCGCCAGTGGGGCACAGCCCAAGGCCAAGCCCTGAGGAGGAACCAGGCCCAAACCATTGGTGTGTCCAGCTGTGCTTGGGTGGATGCTGCAGGACAATCCCCATGTGAGAGCACTGTGGCTGTTTCTGTCCATGGTAATGGATGTGCCACTGGGCTGCTCCTCCTTCCCAGGAGGGCCAGGAGCACGAGGTTCCCAGGCCCAGGTGTTGCCACCACCCTGTCACCCTTCCCTGGGCCACAGAGGGGCTGGCACCATGACAGCCTCTTTCCTTCAGCATTCAAGGCCCAGCCAGGAGTGGGTTTCTCTCCTTTCAGGTGCCTGGTTGGCCCCAGGGTGTCAGTTCTGCTGGTTTGGGAAAGTCCCAGGCCATTAACATGGAGGGGTTTTGGTCCTGAGCTGCCTCCACAAATCCCTGCAGAAAAGGCAGCTCAGGCGTCCCACAGAGTTCCCTGTGCCTCCTCCTTCCTGGAAATCCTGGCAGAAAACTCCTCACATAACCTCAGGTGCTCTGTGATACCCTCAGACACCTGGCTTGAGCAAACTGGACTCATGGAATGTGTCCTTGACCATGGCAGGGTGTTGGAACCGATGATCCTTGATGTCCTTTCTGACCCAAATTGTTCTGTGGTTCTTTGATTCTGTATTTTTGAGCTTGGGGGTGTCTCCAAGCATAATTTATTCAGGATAAATGTGCCAGCAGTGCTGGTGCAGGGCAGGGCAGCCGTGCCAGGTGTGGGAGCAGAGGATGCCCACAGCACCTGCCCTCGCACCCCTGTGGATGGAGTTGCAGCATTGGCAGCTTCTTTGGTTGTTTTTTTTAAGGTGTCACCAACGCCTGTCCACAAACTGAGCTCAACAACCACATCTAGGAAGGTTTCCCCACCTTCCTGGCCTTCATTGGTCTTTCCTTGTTAGGAGGAATCTCCAAGGGTCAATGCACCCACACTTGGACAGCTTAAAATGAGACACTGAAGTCTGAGATGGTTGTTCTGGGTTCCCTTCATAGCCAGTGGGGAGAAATAAACTGCCCAGCATGTGCTTCACCTCATAGCCAGGCACAGGTGGATGGAGGGGCAAATGAGCAGTTTTCTATTTCCGCTGCTGGTTGAGGAAGTGCAGATCAAGAGAAGCAGAGGTCAGGCACGGGAGGGCTGGAACCTGACCCTTTATCTGCTGGGAGAGCACAGGCACAGTGTTGTATTCATATTGTTGTATTCCTATTTCTAGAGTCCCATACCTTCTGAGCGGCTTTCTCACAAGCAGCTCTTCACAGCAGTGTTGTCCCTGCTTCTTCATCAGAGCTCCTCCAAAGCTCTCCCTGACCAGCCAACCCACCCCCTTTTATCCCAGTTATCTTCACTAGCCACAGCTGCCACCCAATTAAGGACATCACAGCTGCAGCCCATTTAGAACAACTAGGACTGGGGCAAGGCCACTTATACAATGTATATATTTTACTAGGATTCCTACTATATTTCCCCCTTTTCTTTTACTTACAGATATTCAAATACAATATAGATATTTAAGTACAATACATACATTTCCCCATTACTCAAAAGCCATGTTTCACCACAGCTCCTTGCTCAAAGGCCATGTTTCACCACAGTTCTCGGCTGTCCTATCTTCTATCACGTTGGGGTCACCACTTGTTGTATTCATATTGTTGTATTCATATTTCTAGAGTCCCATACCTTCTGAGCAGTTTTCTCACAAGCACCTCTTCACAGCAGTGTTATTCTTACTTCTTCAGCAGGGCTCCTCAAAGGCTCTCCCTGCCCAACCAGCCCACCCCCTTTTATCCCAGTTATCTTCACTAGCCACAGCTGCCACCCAGTTAAGGACATCACAGCTGCAGCCCATTTAGAACAACTAGGACTGGGGCAAGGCCAATCCTTATACAATACATATATTTTACTAGGACTCCTACTATAGCACAGGCAGCCTGTGTTCCCTGCAGAGGAACAATCTCCTTTCCAGGTAGCCACACCAGCTCTGGCAGGCTGGGATGGCAAACAGCACATTCCTTGTGTCTATGGCAGGAGCTGAAACTACTGCCAGCCCAACAAAGAGGTGAAACCACAGCAGCTCTGCAGCTCCTGCTGCACCTGAGGGGCTCCCAGCACTGCAATGCTGGCAGCTCCTGCCTTGCCATCCCCATTCCTCTGAAATCCCCTCCTCCTGCAGCCATTACGCTACCCAGGACATTTGCTTTCTTTTCTTTGCAAGCAGAAGTCTTCAGAGAAAAGCTTGGCACACTCAGCACCACCCTTGTGCTGCAGGGCAATGCATCTTTATGGCCAGGATTAAGAGATTTCTCTGTAAATCCTGAGTGCTCTGACTCATGTTCATTGTGCTCAGCATCTGTGGAAACCCTTCTGCCTGCATTTCCTTGGCAATTTGTGGCTGCTTTCCCTATCTCTGGTCGGACACAGCAGTGCAAAGGGAGGCTGGGTAGCCAAGGAAGCTTCACCTGATGGTCCAGCCCTGCCCTCGTGGGGCTCTGAGCCAGCACTGAAATGGGAGCTGGAAATTGGGAACTGGTGCCAGTAGCCACAAAAGGCAGTGAAAAGGAAACATTTTGTTCCTCAAACAAGGAATACCATTAATTCATCCTAGTATCAAGGGATAAGAGGAATTAATCATTTCTGTCCAGCAACACCAAGAAACAAAATTCATAGCAGACTCTGGGAAGGTCTCAGGAGTGCTCATGAGATGGTATCAGTGAAACCTGCAGTGAGGAGTGAGCCCTGGGAGCAGCTCATGATTGAATTCCCATTTATGTTCAGGCCCTTGCACATGCCCAGGGCTGAGGCTCACACTCAGCAGAGCCTTTTCCCACAGGCTGGGCTTGGGCTGCTCCTGGAGCTGCAGCCTCAGGCTGGGCTCTGCAGGGTGACCAGCACAGCCCACATGAGAAACACATGGATATTTCTGCTCAGGGATGGTCTGGAATTCAGCAAGAAGCTCATTCTGCTTGTGAGACCACTGCAATGGGGCCAGCAGAGGTGAAGCACCAATTCTGACACACAATTCCTTGGAGCAGCCCAAATCCCTGCACCTTCCAGCTTTTGAGGTGCCTCTGGTGAGATCCCAAATTGCCAGAGCAGGTGGATGACAGAGCTATGACAGAGCTGTTGGAGCTGCTGCGCCCAGGGCAGGGACCTGGCCAGTTCTCCTTGGCAGAAACACAAACAAAACTGCCAATACAAGTTCTGTTCTTTGAGCCAGACATACAGGAGCTGCTTCCTGTGGACAGAGCTGGTCAGAACCCCTCAGTCAGCCCCAGCTGCTCATTCATGGCTTTCTGGACTGCTTCATTTTACTCCTCTATAAAAATCTCAGGTTCTCAGATGCTGAACTTGACCCTGAACACACCCACATCAGGGCGAAAATTGTAAAAACCCCAAACTGTCTTTAATCTCCCCTTTTGTGTCTGAGTGGAAATAAGTAGAAAGAAGATTTAAATTAATGGCCCAAGTTCCAAATTTCCAGGTGTTCTGTCGGGGTAAGGTCAATCCTGGAGCTGTTGCTGATTGCCAGGGCTGGGATGCTGAGCCCTCCAGTTCTGCCTGGGTTGTGTTAAAGAGCTTTAGACTGAGGATCCACTGAGCCTTGAATGAGACAGAGAGAAATCAGAGAGCTGGGTGTGAGGACAATTCAGATTTTAGGGCTGTTCAGCATCTCAGGCTGAGCCTGGACTTCATTGCTCTGTCACATAAAAAGGATTGCAGATGAGCTAATAACACTCCACTCTCCCAACCTGCTTTGCATCTTCAAAGCCTCCACAGAACAAATAATTAATTGTCCAGAGCACAAGCTCATAACTAAGAGCTGAGAAACCAAGTGAGTCAATGTGCTTACGACAGCTCCTTGCAGTTTTCAGTAAAAACTCATTTTGGAGGAAGGGCTTTACTGGCCCAACTGGTCACCCCAATCCACATTCCAGGGACAGACCCGGGAGAAGCAACTTCAAAAGAGCAGCACCTGGGCAGGAATGCCCCAAACCCAACGTGGGGCTCCTCCTTTCAATCTGCAGGCTCTGGGTGAAACTGCTGAGCTCACACCCAGGGCTCAGCTGGGCTGGGGAGGGGGCTGCACACAGGGAGGCTCTGCCTGCACACAGCCCCTTCCCAGGACTGTGGATTTAAATGAGAGGAATAGCAGATTTGTCTTTACAAACCAGCTCTGGATCTGCTGGTAGATAAAACCAGCACTGGGAGGTAAAAGAAACAATGGGAAGGGTTCCACTGATTGATGAATGGAAAAAGATATTTGCTTTCACAAATAAACTGTAGGTTTGCTGATAAATGAAATTGGATATTGAAAGATGAAAGAAACAATGGGAGAAAAACCCCCAAATTCCATAAGAATTGAAAATTAAAAGGGAGGGTTGAACATTAGAGGGAAATCTTTGGTATCAGGTGTTCTGGGAAGTCTGAACCTCTCAAGTACCTCAGCCAATGTGAAAAGAGAGAAGGGAAATGCAGCAGGAAATTGGGATAAAAAGGAGGCTGCATCCTCCAAAAATGTGAGAGATCCCAGGGGAATGCCCCATGGCCTCTCCCTTTATTGGAATAAAGCCAAAAAAGGGCTCCTCTGTCTCCTTTTTGGACATATACCTCTGGTGTTTGTGGATTAATTTTCCTGACACAAATGAACTCTATTCCACTGTCTGTTAGTGTAGAATTAGCTTTTCTTAACATAACTCTGGGTGCTACAAAGTCCATGCTCCTCCAGCTGGAGGAGCTCTGTTAAGTCCCAGCTCTTATTCCTTGCTTTGGGCAAATTTTTAAATGCCACAAGAATGTTACTTCTCTTGCAGGTCCTTGGCTTTGGGGGAACGTGGGTCACATTTACCTGGGCAAAATAAAGATGAGAACATTGTTTTTTAACATGGATAAATGAAGTCAGAGCCTCAGCCCTACAGAAGAATTTAGAGATTTCAGGCCAAGAATTTTGTCTTGGAGATTCCTGCCCAGCTGTGTGTATTTCCACCAGAAAACATCCCTGCTCTGTCTCTGAGGCAGAACCTTGAAACCTCAGTTCAAATTAAACCAAATTTCCCCAGATCCACAGCAAATTCCAGCCCACAGATTATGGGGGATCGGTGGGGAGGGAACACAACTGTGGGGCTTGCTCAAGAGCAGGGGCCTTTCCAAGGGAGGTGCCCAGTTCCAGGACCCCTTTCAGGCATGCCAGGCCCCATCTCACCACCCCAGTCCCAGGGGTGCTGGATGGGCTCCCACCCCACCTGGATGCAGTGTCAAAAACAGGTTAGAAACCTCTGTAAAATAGCTGATAATTGTTAAGCATGTACTGTTAGTTTGGTTATTGTAAAAGGGGTTAAAAGGGTAGTTATAAGAATACTCAATGTACCATAACACACCTGAGCAAAGTCACCACCCCTAACAAAACGAGCCAGCCTGGGCAGAACTGTCATGGGCCCATTGAGTGCCTTAAATCTTCATGCAAAGGAGGGATCCAAACAGAAACCAGCCCAGAGGGAGAAAACACAGGCTAAAAAGGGGGATCTGACTCACTGAATCCGTGCCACTCCACTGGAACAGCGGGGCCATCACTGGGGACATCACTGGGGACATCATTGGGGACCTCACTGGGGACATCACTGGGGCTGTCCCTGCTGAGCAGCCCCAGCACTAGCACGGCTCCATCCTCAATGGGAGCTCCTACTCAGGCCCTGGGCCCTCTTGCTTTGGGCCTTTCTTTTTATTATAATAAATGCTTTTTAGGAAAAGTAATCCACAAACACCAGAGGTTTATGCCCAAAAAGGAGACAGAGGAGTCTTTTTACTTTATTCCAATAAAGGGAGAGGCCATGGGGCATCCCCTGGGGTCTCTCACATTTTTGGAGGATGCAGCCTCCTTTTTTATCCCAATTTCCAGCCACATTTCCCTTCTCTCTTTCCCCATTTCTGAGGTACTTGAGAGGTCCAGACTTCCCAGAACACCTGATACCAAAGATTTCCCTGTAATGTATAACCCTCCCTTTTAATTTTCAATTCTTATGGAATTTAGAGGTTTTTCTTCCTCATTGTTTCTTTCATGTTTCAATGTCTAATTTCATTTATCAGCAAATCTAAAGTTTATTTGTAAAAGCAAATATCTTGTTCTATTTATCAATCTGTGGAATCCTTCCCATTGTTTCTTTTATCTACCAGTGCTGGTTTTATCTACCAGCAGACCCACAGCTCATTTGTAAAGACAAATCCCTCATTCCTTTCACGCTGAAATCACTTTTAGCACTGGGAGTGTGGTCCTGTTTCTAACAGCAGGATGCTGAGGATGCTGCCACCGTGCTCTTGCTGTCCCTCTCTGCTCTCTGAGGGCTGCAAAGCCCCAGCCAGAGCTGCAGCTTCCCCTGGAGGAGCCAGAGGAACATTTCTGCACCTGTCACCCTCACACCCTGAGGCAGAACCTATGGGCCCAGTGCTTTTCCATGGAGCACTGAGGCAGATTTCCAAAATACCTGTCCCAGACAATGGGGTCTGTAACTGCAGAGGGGTTTTGTGCCTGAGGGAACCTGGTTCTTCAGGAACTATCCAGGGATGGGTTTCATGCTGTACCCACCTGCCTGGAGCTACCCTGGTTCTCCCCTGGTTCGTGGGCAGAAGCCTTGGGGGCATTTGCATTGATTTTCCTTCTTCTCAAAAGAGAAGCTCTTCCTTCCTTCCAAGCTGTTTGTGTGTTTGTGTCCCAAAGGCCGTCAGGCTGCAAATGGGGTTCAAGAAATTCCAGCAATCTCCAGAATCCTTTAGTTGGTTTCCTCAATGATGCTGTTTGGAGGCTGCAGTTAATCACAGGGCTCAGGAACATCCAGCACTGATTGCCCCATCCAGCAAACACTCAGGAGCTGGTTCCCATCCCAGCCAGGACCCTGTGCTGGCTCTGCCCTGCCAGTCACACAGCACTGAATCACCTCTGGAGATGTTTATCTGTATCCACTGCTGGGAGAGACCTGGAGCTGCAATCAGGCCGTGCTCTGAGAGAGCTGGGATCAATCTGACCCTCCTGTGCCTGATCCTCTCTGAGCGGCTGCAGGAGTCAGGCTGAGCCCTGGGGGTATCCAGGGCTGGGTTCCAGCGGGGACATCCGGAGCCAGGAGGGCTCAGAGCTGCTCCACACCGAGCCTGGTGCAGCCAACCCACGGTGGCAGCCCTGGGGATGTGCAGTGAGGAGGGACATCCTGGAGATACTCAGCCTGAGGGACCAGACCTGTCCTCGTCCAGCCCAGAGATGCTTCTGAGTCTTTGCCAGGTTATAATTACACCAACGGGTCTGAAACAAAACAAAAACCCTGAGGTGGAAACCTCTCAAAGTCAAACTTTCCTTTTCCAGATATGCTGGTCCAAAAATTGAGAATGACAGGACTTAGTTGATTTTAATATTCAGTTGGACTTGACATTCTGTTGAATTCCGTGTCCTGTCGCTTTTCCCCGAGGTGTGGCAGGGACAGGGGACAGGGACAACCCCCGTGGCACAGCCGCTGCCACCCCCCGTGAAGAGTGCCCATAATTGCTCTATTTTTACAGCTAATCAGCAGCATCTGACTCACAGCGGAGATCAAAGCCTTGCCCTGGATCAAAGTGTTCCCTCTTTGTCATGCTATCAGAGCCGCATCTATTGCTCTGCCGAGGCACTGCCGTGTTTGTTTTCAGGCAGATAAAAGGTGTGAGCGGCTCCCAGCCCTTCCCAGCCCGGAGCTGCAGAGGGATGGAGCCCTTCCCATCCCATCCCATCCCATCCCATCCCATCCCATCCCATCCCGGGGTGCCACATCCCAGCGTGCCCGTGAGCCTGGAGCGCTGATTTACCCACCGGGGGCACCTCAGGGCCTTTTGGGACCTACAGGGGGCTCAAAAAGAGCAGCTTCTAACCCAGACAGTGACAGGGAGAGATCTGGATTGGCTATTGGAAAATCTCCCCTGGGAGAGGTATAGCAGATTTGTCTTTCCAAACAACCTCTGGGTCTGCTGGTGGATAAAACTAGCACTGAGAGATAAAAGAAACAATGGGAAGGATTCCACTGATTGATGAATGGAAGAAGATATTTGCTTTTACAAATAAACTGTAGGTTTGCTAATTAACGAAATTAGACATTGAAAGATGAAATGAACAATGAGGAAGGAAAACCCCTAAATTCCATAAGAATTAAAAATTAAAAGGGAGGGTTGTACATTACAGGAAATCTTTGGTATCAGGTGTTCTGGGAAGTGTGAACCTCTCAAGTACCTCAGCCAATGGGGAAAGAGAGAAGGGAAATGCAGCCGAGAAATTGGGATAAAAAGGAGGCTTCATCCTCCAAAAATGTGAGAGACCTCAGGGGATGCCCCATGGCCTCTCCCTTTATTGGAATAAAGCCAGAAAGGACTCCTCTGTCTCCTTTTTGGGCATAAACATCTGGTGTTTGTGGATTAATTTTCCTGACACCGGTGAGGGTGGGCAGGCCCTGGCACCGGTGCCCAGAGCAGGTGTTGCTGTCCCATCCCTGGCAGTGCCCAAGGCCAGGCTGGGCAGGGCTTGGAGCAACCTGGGACAGTGGGAGATGTCCCTGCCATGGCAGGGGTGGGACAGGATGGGATCTGAGGTCCAACCCAAACCACTCTGGGATTCTGTGATAAACCAGCACCTCACAAAGCCAGGACTGAGTGCGGCAGTTTTTAACCCCACCTCAGCTGGGTTAAAAACCAGAGCTCAAAGCCATGTTTGTGTCAGACAAGGACATGAACTCGCATTTTCCACCCCATCAGCAAGTGCTGCACCCTCTGAGCTGTCAGATAAGGGATGCTTTCCCTTCCTCTGCTCTTCCCTCCTCCTCTTTGTTTATGGTTTAAGGCTCAGCTCGGAGGCAAACTGGGATAAAGCCCAGTGCTCTGTGCGGGTGCTGAGGCTGCAGCAGCCCCAGAGAGCAGGCAGGGCTGAGGGAGGTGTGCTAGCACTTCGGGGTCAGGCCCTTCCATCACCTGCACCAGAGCAGCTGCTCCCATGTTCATTTCTCACAGCCAGACATCCAAAGGGAATTGCTGTGGAATGAGGATTTTCCCAGGCTTGGGTCACTTCAGGCCCGAAGGGAAAGCCTGTGAGCTCACACCTGCATTTCCATCTCCCCCAGCTGTGGAGCTGGGCTCGCAGCTCCTGCGGTGACAGCCCTGGGTGTGGGACCTTGCTCTTGGTCTCTGAAACCCCATCCTCCCCTCACCGTGCTCATGGAGGGGCCTTGGGCCACCAGCAGGGCTGGGACCCGAGAGCTTCCCCAGAGAAACCCAAACTGACTCTGAGCATGGCCCCAAGCCTCCAACACAGCCCCTGTGCCCCTCTGCCTGCCCTGTGCCCCCGGGCCCCCCTCTGCCAGCACAGCCCCAGCTCTGAACGGAGGTCTGGGAGTGGGGGACACCCAAAGCCTCATCCCGGGCTCTGGGACAGCCCAGCCACCAGCAGGGCCTGGCAATGCCAGGGGAACAGCCCCCTGTGCCCCTGTGCCCCCTGTGCTCCTTGTGCCCCCTGTGCCCCCCCTGCACCCTCTGCACCCCCTGCACCCCCTGTATCCCCTGTGCCCCTCCCGTGCCCCCTGTATCCCCTGCACCCCCTGTGTCCCTGTGCCCCCTGTGCCCCCTCTCCCCAGTGCTGCTGTTCCACCTCCCTCTGGAGGGGCTCCACAGGGACTGGTGCTGGGAGTGTGGAGGCTGCTCTGTGTGTGTGCACACCTGGGACAGCACACGTCTGTGTGTCTGTGTGTCTGTGTGTCTGTGTGTGTGTGTGTGTCTGTCAGTGTGTGTGTCTGTGTGTGTGTGTCTGTGTGTGTCTGTGTGTCTGTGTGCGTGTGTGTGTCTGTGTGTGTGTGTGTGTCTGTGTCTGTGTGTCTGTCGGTGTGTCTGTGTGTGTGTGTGTGTGTCTGTGTGTGTGTCTGTGTGTGTCTGTGTGTGTGTCTGTGTGTCTGTGTGTGTATCTGTGTGTGTCTGTGTGTCTGTGTGTGTGTCTGTGAGTCTGTGTCTGTATCTGTGTGTCTGTGTTCTGAAGGTCCGTGGTCTCAGAACTGCAGGGGTGGGTTCTGGGACCTGTCCCTGAGGGGTTTGCCAGAGGTGGCACCAGGGGGACCCTGCTAAAGGCTCCTGCCTCACACTCACTGCTCCTGCAGAGCCCTGGGAGCAGCTCAGCCAGGGAGAGTCCCAGATCCATGGGGTGAGTCCCAGATCCATGGGGTGAGTCCCATCCCCACGGGGTGAGTCCCAGATCCATGGGGTGAGTCCCATCCCCACGGGGTGAGTCCCAGATCCATGGGGTGAGTCCCATCCCCACGGGGTGAGTCCCAGATCCATGGGGTGAGTCCCATCTCCGTGTGCCCTTGGCTGGGGTGGGTTGGGGGCTGTGCTGAGCAGGACCAGTTCCCTGCAGTGCTCCAGATGTGCCATCTCTTGCCTGTGCCTGCCACTGCAGGGATCCCTTGGGGCTCAGCTCCAGGTCGGGCCCACAGGGCAGCACCACCTTCACCTCTCAAGGTGATGCTCAGGGATCCAGTGCTGGGCACAGGGCAGTCCCAGCTCCAGGCAGGACCCAACCCCTCTGTGCTCCTGCCAGGGGCTGCTGCCTGTGCTCAGGAACAGAGTTTACACCCAGGCCCCACACTGAAACCAGGGCATGAGAGCACACGCAAAGCAGTGATTCACACATCACCAGGAAGCTCATTTTCCTTCCACCGAGTGCCAATAAAATGCTGCTCTAGACAGCAGCCAAAGCCTCTTCCTTCCATCCCAGAGCATCACTGCCTGCTGTGTCAGCGGGGCTGGGCTGTGGACACAGGCATTGTGTCAGTGCCAAACCCAAACCTCGCTTGGGGTGCATTAAAGACTTCGTTGGTGACTTAACACATCTGTGGAATCAGCAGAAACCATGGGTGACTTTACCCAATTAAAGGCTATTAATTGAGACCTGTGAATGAGCTGCTAGGGGCAGTGATTTACAGGGCTAACACTCAATGAAACTGGAAGTTTTATAAGGCATTTAAAAACAATAATGAGAAACTTGCAAACTCAGATGTTTGCAGGAACAAACAGAGCTGCCCTGCAGGGGCTGTGTGAGGAGGACATGGCACAGCAATACCAGGACTTGGGACTCTGAGGGTCAGGGCTCCACATCTGGAAGGTGCTGCAAAGTTCAGCATTTATGTTCTTTTTCCTGTCTTTTAATCTACAGGTGGTTGTTGGACCTGACCTGCAAGAAATCCAAGGTTGTACTTCTCCATTTTCTGCAGTTTTTGGTTGTCATTTGGCCTTGGTTAGAGCTAGAGGCTGGGCACCCATTGCCTATGTGGGGACAGCGGCACTGTGGAGCAGGGCAACACAGGCACCCTGGACATGAATTCACGGGTGCTGGAAGCTGTGAATTCCACAGGACACACCAAATGACAGGCATTGCTGGCTGCCCACAGTGGTGGCATCCAGTGCCACCTGCCCCATGCTGCCCTGCACACCCTGAATGGCACCAAAACCCCGACCTGGGCAGTGGGGGCTGTGCTGGCCCCAGCCCACCATGGGCACAGGGTCAGGGTGGGTTATCCTGCAGTGCCCTCCCCCTCTCCAGCCCCACAGGACCCAATTCCCCATCCTGCAGCAGGAATGGGGCTGATGGGCTCCCCAAGGAGACAGGCAGGAGAGGCAGAGCAGCCCACCCACCCAGGATGGGCCTGAGCAGGAAACAATTCCTCAACACCTCCCTGCTTGAGCAGAAAGGGGGGGCTGGATCACAGAATCACAGAATTGTGGAATGTCCTGAGCTGGGAGGACCCACAAGGACCATCCAGTCCAATCCCTGTCCTGCACAGACCCCCCAACAATCCCACCCTGGGCATCCCTGGCAGCGCTGCCCAAACACTCCTGGAGCTCTGGCAGCCTCGGGGCCGTGCCCATTCCCTGGGCAGCCTGGGCAGTGCCAGCACCCTCTGGGGGAAGAACCTTTCCTGATACCCAGCCTGACCCTGCCCTGGCACAGCTGCATCCTAGCAAACCTCCCCTGGCGCCTCCCAGCATCCCCATTCCACCATCTGCCATCTCTGAGCTGGGGTGAGGGGATCCCTCACTCTGTGCCCCAGCTGATGGCCCCAATGAGAGGCTCCACATCCCCTCTGCTGAAACCCTGGGGCCCTGGCTGGATTCCAGCCCCAAGAGCTTCCGCTCCATTGTCCCAGGGGGTGTGTGAGCCCCTGCAGCCCCATCCTGGCCCGTAATGCTGTGGGCACTGGCCTGAGCCTGGTTCCCTGGGACATGCATTGGCCAGATGGCCCCAGGACATCAATCCCAATATGTCCCAGAGATCTAAACACATCTCCAGAACAGCCCTGGATAAGGGGAGCTGGCCAAAGCCATGAGCAGGCAGTTCCTGCATGGATGCAGGGGCAGCACCAAGCTCTTCAATATTTCACCATGTCTTTGCTTCTGGGTCTCGAGCAGGCAGAGAAGAGCACGAGGCTGCCTCACTCCCAGCACTGCTTTAGCACCAGGACAGCCCCAAACACTGCCCCAGCATTTATCAGCACCTTCTCAGTACCACATGCATCCTCCCTCACATCCATCTCACCCCATGGGGACAGTGGCACCTCAGGGATTGCCCTGGCATGGGAATGCATGGACAGACCACGAGCTGCTGTGAGCCCTGGCACGAGTCTGCTGCAGGCTGGGCTCCTCAGCAGGGCTGGGACACCTGTGCTGGACACTGTGGAGAAGGATTTGGACCCTGGGCTGGCAGCAGCCTCTGGAGCTTTGAGCTCCTGCCAGGACACTGGCACCACCCCGGGAGGGCAGAGCCACAGGAGCCCTGCAGTGCACAGAGCACACACACTCTGCCCTCTGCAGTGTCACTGAGCAGCTCCTGGCTGCCTGCTCTGCTCAGGCTCCCTGGGACACAGCCTGACTGCCGTGCCCAGGCTGACATGGTTCCCATGAGCTCCAGAGAGGTGCTGCACAAGGGGCTCCTCAAAGGGCCACAGCATGGAGCTGGAACTGGAGCTGGACTGGGTGATCCTTGGGTCCCTTCCAAGGCAGGGAATTCCACGACCCCAGCTCCATGTCCTGTGGCAGATGCTGCTCCTCTGCAGCCTGTCAGGGAAGGTTTCACCTCACAGCTCCCGGGAGGGTGCCCTGCTAGGGAAGGGCAGAGCTCCCTACTCCTGGCACCAGGCAGTGCCTGAATCTGGCAGCCAGAGGTGCTGCTGCCCACGGGGACAGTGAGAGCACACAGCAGAGCTGGAGGACAGCAGAGCCCTGCAAACACAGAATCCCTGAATGCTTTGGGCTGGAAGGGGTCTCAGAACTCATCCTGTTCTACCCCCTGTCATGGGCAGGGACACCTTCACAGGCCAGGCTGCTCAGATCTCCACAATGAAGCACTTTGAGGCTGTGAATGCTCTGCACGACCCTCCCCAGGCTGCTCCTGGGATCACTCTGAGCTCAGCCCTGCTCTGCTACCCCAGACTCACCATGTGCTCCACTGGCACGTGGGGACAGCAGCACAGCACAGAGTCCTGGCACGTCCTGAGCTGGAAGGACCCACAAGAACCATCCAGTCCAGCCCCTGCCCTGCACAGACACCCCAACAATCCCACCCTGGGCATCCCTGGCAGCGCTGCCCAAACACTCCTGGAGCTCTGGCAGCCTCGGGGCCGTGCCCATTCCCTGGGGAGCCTGGGCAGTGCCAGCACCCTCTGGGGAAGAGCCTTTCCTGAAATCCAGCCTGACCCTGCCCTCGGCTCTGGTGGCTGCCCACAGAGAGCAGAGATTGGAGTTGCCTTCGGGAGGAGCTGCAGCCCCTGGAGAGGGGTCGGGGGCAGAGCTGCTCCCCAGCACCAGCACAAGCCCCGAGCCAGCTCCAGCCAGCCCCGGCACAACCTCCGAGACACAGCAGCCACCCCTGCCAGTGCAGCACCTGGGGCATTTCCAGCACCCTGGGAGCCCCCAGTGAGCACCACAGGCTGCTCTGCCATGTCCTGGGTACTGCAGCACCCTGCTCCTACTCTGCCATGTCCTGGGTACTGCAGCACCCTGCTCTGCCCTGCCTGGTGTCCTAGGGATTCCAGCACCGTGCTCCTGCTCTGGGACTGCAGCACCCTGCTCCTGCTCCTGCTCTGCCTCTCCCGAGCCCGGCAGCAGCAGCGCGCTCAGAGTGGGATGCCCGGGCCGAGTTGAACCAGGCTGGGCCGGGCCGGGCGCTGACTCAGGCCGGTCCCCAGCGCTGCTGCACCGGGAGGTGCCGGGATCGCGCTGGAGCAGGGCCGGGAGCTGCCGGGACAGGCAGCGCTGTGGGAAGCAGGGAGTGCCCGGGCACCGCCGCCTTGGGCGCTGCCAGCCGCAGGGACGGGCAAAGCAGGGCCGGGGCTGGGCTGAGCTACGGCCCTGCCTCCGCCTGCCGCAAAACTGCGAGCATGGGTCTGCAGGGCCCGGGAGAATGGATCTGCAGGGCTGGGAGAATGGATCTGCAGGGCCTGGGAGAATGGATCTGCAGGGTCTGGAGAATGGGTCTGCAGGGCTGGGAGAATGGAGCTGCAGGGTCTGGGAGAATGGAGCTGCAGGGCTGGGAAAATGGATCTGCAGGGCCTGGGAGAATGGGTCTGCAGGGTCTGGAGAATGGGTCTGCAGGGCTGGGAGAATGGAGCTGCAGGGTCTGGGAGAATGGAGCTGCAGGGTCTGGGAGAATGGAGCTGTGGGGCCTGGATGGATCTGCAGAGCCTGGGAGAAAGAATGGATCTGCAGGGAGGGCCCAGGAGAATGGATCTGCAGGGAGAATTGATCTGCAGGGCCCAGGAGAACGGATCTGCAGAGCCTGGGAGAAAGAATGAATCTGCAGGGCTTTGGGAGAATGGATCTGCAGGGCCTGGATGGATCCGCAGAACCTGGGAGAATGGATCTGCAGGGCCTGGATGGATCTCCAGGGCTGGGAGAATGGATCTGCAGGGCTGGGAGAATGGATTTTAGGGCCTGGGAGAATGGAGAATGGATCTCAGGGCCTGCACAAGGGAGGTGTTTCCAAGGCACACACAGCTGATTTCCCCTCAGTGCTCCTGTCTCTTGTTGCCATGCACCAGGCAGGCTGGAAATGTCCCTTGCTGGACCATCACCCAGCCACCCTCTGGATGTTTCCCAGTGTCCCAGCAGTGGCACCCCACCCAGCTCTCCCCTTTGCCCTCCACACCTCGGTTCTGAGGAGGGAGGTGGTGGGGAGCTGGTTGTCCTCCACTTGTGCCTCACTGATTCTGAGCCTCCCAGAGCCTTATTCCCCAAAACCTGGTGGTGTGTGTTGAAGGAGGGAAAATAAATCCTCATCCAACAGGAACACACGGGAGAAACCTGCAGGGCACCCCCACATCACCAGGCAAGGGATGGGGAGGACAGGCAGCTCCAGCAAGGGGGACATAAAACATCTCACCAAGGGACAAGATTCACCACCCTGTGCATCCTCCCATCCCCACTGCTCTAGGAAAGCCTCCTTGGATGCTGGATTTTGCTTTATCAACAGCATGGGACAGGCTGTCATAACATAACAGGGCAGCAAACAGCCCTCCAGGCCTCTGGCGCCTTGGGCTGGCTGCCAGCCCAGGTTCAGGTCCAGATCCAGATCCAAAACCAGATCCAGATCCACCAGGAACACTGGGGGGTCTGCAGATGATGTGTCCCCAGGGACAGCACACGTGTGACATGCTATGGATTCCCAGCCAAATGGAAGAGATCTGCCCCTGAAGCACAGAGCAGTGGCCTCCCCACACAGCTTTATCTCAAGGCTTCCTTGCATGCTGTCAGGAACATGCAGAGGAGGCAAACACAGCTGGTCAGAGCCTTTAGCAAGAGCTGGAAATAGCCTGGAAGGTGAGTTAGTGACTGTTCCATGGGCCAAGAGGCTTGGAAGCAGTGCCCTGTCCATGATGTCCCACAGGGGACCAGAGAGGAGCCAGTGGGGCTCTGGTACAGAAGTGGCCATGTCGAGGATTGCCCCAAGGTGCAGCAGGAAAAGCAGCTCAGAGCACTGAGGTGTGCCACCAAACTGCCAAGGCCTGTAGCTGAGCTGATGCTGGGAGGCACAGGGACAGGGCTTAGGGGGTCTTGGGTGGTTGCTGTGACCTCTCACAGCCTGGGCAGCAGGTGGGCAACTCCTGGAGCTGTGCTGAGCCTGGATCAGAGCCTCAGGATGGAGAGCACACCTGCACCCCTCAGCACCTCTTTATTTACAGACACAACAACACTGGGGGGTGGCAATGGGACACTCCTGAGGCCTCTGCCCCCTGGAACCCCCACTCCTGCAGCCAGGGCTCTGTGCAGCCCCTGCAGCTCCTGAGGCTCCTCTCTCCCTGAGCTTCTACTTCCTTCGGCTGCCCACCATGGTCTTCCCACGGGCACCCTTGGATCTGCAAGGGAAGAGGAACAGCACGTGCAAAAAGGCATCAGTGACCACACAGAGAGGAGGAGGTGCTGTCAGGGGTCCTGCAGCCTTTTCCCGTTGGAAACTGCCCTGGGGTCTCCACTGGCCCCAGCTAAACCTTGGGACCTGAGCCAAAGAGCCTTGGGACCCCCTGGGAACAAGCTCATGCAGTGGCCAGGTGATTCTAAGGACCCACCATTTCCCTCCCTTGTTTCTACCCCCCAGGAATCGTTCCAAGAAGAACTGACAAGCTGCATCTGTGGCTGCAGAGGGATAAAAGCAGCTGCAGGATCCTTCAGGACCCAGCCCATGGCTCACCTTAACCAGCACAGGGGAGCACAGAGGAGGAGTTTGGGTGGGCAGTGAAGGGCACTGAAGGGCAGTGAAGGGCAGTGAAGGGCATACCAATCCTTGGGATTGCCTCATCCCTGAGCCCTGCTTCTGCCCTGGGGTCCTGGTGTGCCTGCCACACACATGGAGTGGGACACACAGAGCTCCTGTGCAGGGACACACACAGCCCTCAGAAATGTCTGTACTCACCCTTTGCTGCAGGATCACACCGTGGTGGGGCAGGAGAGAAGAGAGATCTGGTGTAAGTGGTTGGGAGCTGCTGCCCCTGACACATGGGTGGGCTGAGCACCTCCCACATGAGGGGGAAGTGGGATGGGGATGTGAGAGCACCAGGGTGCTCCTGGGAGTAGGGGTCAAACAGCCCCTCCCATCCTCCTATGAAGGGCTCCCCAGCCACCTGCAGGGGCCATGGGCATGGGCAAGGTTCCCCTGGCCTTGTGGGCCTGCACAAATCCCACAGCCCGTGGGACTTCCCCTGCTGGACAAGCTGGGATCTCCAGCAGCTTCCTGAGGTGCTGGGCAGAGCCCCTGCAGGGAGGGGGTGGCTGGAGACTGGAAGGACCCCAGAGGACACAAAGCTTCCCCTGCAGAGGTGGGTTCTCCCTGGGGTCCATCCCCTGCCAAGGTCTCTGGGGAGGGGGGAGCTGGTGACAGTGGGACCATGGAGGTCCATCAGGAGCAGAGGGGCAGGGACTGAGATCCTGGGACAGACCTGCAGGTCCAGGAATGCCGGGCACCAGCAAGAGCAGAGGCAGGAGGGGGAAGGGGAGGAGGTGGTTTAGCAAGGGAGATCCACAGGGAGGGAACTGGGGAGCTGGAAGGGCAGGAGATTGAGGAGGGGTGGGCAGCCACTTACACTTTCTGGTGGTCACTGATGCGGTTTCGAAGAACATTGATCTGCAAGAAAAATGGTGGGTGGTGAGGTCTGGCAAGAAAAAGCTGCAGGTGGACAGTGAGGTCTGACAAGAAGCCCCAGGTGGGGGCAAGGCTGGCTGAAGATGCATCACTGCTCTCTTTTCCCCAGCAGTTTTTCTGTGGGGTTTAGAATCCCAGAATACCAAGATGGCTGGGGTTGGAAGGGACCTCCAAGCCCATCTCATTCCACCTCCTGCAATGAGCAGGGACACCTTCCACTGTCCCAGGTTGCTCAGGGCTCCATCCTGCCTGGCCTATGATGTATTTGCCCTGTGGTGGTGCCAGGTACACGTCCCCAGGAGCTGGGAGATCACTTGCACAGCCCAGCTCATCCCCTTGCTGGGGAGCAGTCAGGAACACAGAGGGTGGACAAATCACAGAGGCCCTGGGGCTCACCTCGTATTTCTGCCGCTTGAACTTCTCCTGCAGGTCAAATTTCTCAGCCTCCAGGTCATGGATGTTCTGCCACAGCTCCTTGGCCTTGTCCCTGTAGGAAGAGCCAGCTGGGGACAGTGCAGGGAAGGGCTGTGGCTCCCAAGGAGCTCAGCAGGGATGGGGCACTGGTGCCAACCCCTCATCTGCTCCAGGGGATGGGGCTCAGGAGGCTCCGAGACAGGGATGTGTTATCCAGGCAGTGAGTTCAGGACAAGAGCCACGGGGGAGGTCAGTACATATGGGGACACACATCCCACCCATGTGACCCTGGCTCCCCAGGACACCCCTGTCCCATTTGTGTGACCCTGGCTCCCCAGGACACCCCTGTGCCACCCGTGTGACCCTGGCTCCCTCTCATGGCTGGTGCCATCAGTTGCAGCCTGGCCATGGTAGCCCTGCACAGCCTTGGCACCCGTGCCCCCACGGGATGTCACAGCCCATCCCCAGCTGTACCATCTCCTCAGCTGGAAGCCCCAGAAGCTGTCCCCAGCCCAGGAGCTGTCCCCAGCCCGGGTTCCTGCCCAGGAGCTGTCCCCAGCCCGGGATCCTCCCCTGGCCGTCCCTCCTGCAGCCTGTGCTCACCTCAGCTTGTCCTCACTGAGGTGGTCGATGTTCAGGGGCTTCCGTCGCTCACTGAGGATCTTCTTCTTCTTTTCCCGCTCTGTTTGCTTCTTGCCACCCTTTTTCTCTGACTGAGGAAACCATCAATCCACTGGAGAGAAGGAAGTCTGCCCAGCCTTTGCTCTTGCCCATCCCCAGTTCTGCACCCGACACCCTCAGCTTTTGGGACTCCCGAAGCTCATGAAGTCCTTGAGGACATTTTGGCAACAGTGGACAAGCCACCTTGTCCTTGTCCCCATCCCTGTCCCTGAGGCGAGGCTGGAGCTGCACATCTGCAGAGCAGGGCTGAGCTCGGGGCCGCTCTGAGCTCACTTTGGCCTGGTTACTCCTGACCCAAGCACAGTTCCCTGTCCCACCTGCCTCTAAACCCCCAGTGTCACATGGATGAGGCCAGCCCATGGCCAAGCCCTCCCCAGGGGCAGCAGTGGCTCCATCCCAGCCCCTTGGGGAGGGTCCCACCTTCTGCATGTATCCCCCAAAGTGCAGCATGTTGGAGAACGCCTTCTTCTTCCGCGCTTCCTCCTCCGCCCTCTTCCGTGCCTCCTCCTCCTCCTTGCGGGCTCTTTCCTCCTGCCAGGGTCAGAGGGCGGTCAGCAGTGGATGGATGGACACACAGCTCGTGTCCCAGGCCCCATTTCCAGAGGGCACTCACGGCCATGCGGGCCTGGCGCTCCTTCTCCCGCTCGCTGCGGATCCGCTGCTGCTCCGCCCGCTCCGCTCGCCGCTGCTCCTGCACGGAGAGGGGACCTGGGCTTGGACACCGCTGGGAATCGGCACCCTCTCTGCTCCCAGGGACCTGACCCCGAGAGCCCCGAGAGCCCCAGGGGAGCCTGGGCACAGTGACCCGGGGAGAGGTGCATCAGCCCCAGGCACCGCAGCACCACCGGGGGCATCCCAGCAAGCAGGGACAGGATCCAAGGAATGGCTGGAGCTGGGCCAGGGCAGGGTCAGGCTGGAGAGCAGGAAAGGCTCTTCCCCAGAGGGTGCTGGCACTGCCCAGGCTGCCCAGGGAATGGGCACAGCCCCGAGGCTGCCAGAGCTCCAGGAGTGTTTGGGCAGCATTGCCAGGGATGGGGTGGGATGGTTAGGAGGTCTGTGCAGGGCTAGGGGTTGGACTGGATGGTCCCTGTGGGTCCCTTCCAGCTCAGGGAATTTTATGGTGTGCAGGCACTGGGGTTAATAAAAATCTGGTTCAACCCTCAGGCGCTGTCCTGCAGGGTCAGGGGTGTCCCAGGTGTGCCAGCACTGTGGGGAGGGGACAGTGGCTGAGTGCCCACAGGACCGGGTGGCAATAGCCAGAAAGGGGAAGGCTGAACACGTACAATCCTGTCCTTGAGGGACAGCAGCTCCTCTTCCTCCTTCTTCCTGCTCTCAAAGTGGGCTTCAATGAGGGCCTGCAGCTCATTCAGGTCCTTCTCCATGCGCTTGCGGTGAATGTCCTGCAGCAGGCACAGACAGCCAGGGCTCCAGCAGCTGCTGGGCACTGAGGGGGAGCAGAGGGAGGGCAGCACCCCCAGGGGTGGGAACTGGGCCATAACTTACATCAAAATCCAGTCTCTCGCCATCTGGGATCTTGGGGGGCACCAGGTTGGGCATGAAGACTCTGCAGAGGAGGGGGAGCCAGAGCACGAGGGGGCTGCAGCAGGTCTGGGACAGCCCGTGCCCCTCACCCATCCCACCCCCTGAGCCCCCGGGGTGCAGAGTGGGCACAGCTGGAGGTGAGGGAGTGCAGTGCATCCTGCTGGAGGTGCCAGCTGGGCAGCCACAGAGGAAGAGCTGTGGCATTCCCTGGAAATGCTCCCAGGTGCCTGCATGGCTGGAATAACCCTGCAAGCTGCAGTCCCCTGAGCTGGCAGCCACCCCCTGTCCCCTCAAAGGGCACTGTGGGCTCTGTGTGACCTGGCACAGCTGGATCCTTCCTCCTGTGGGGCATGAGGGAGGGCAGGAGATGCCCAGCAGGGGCACAAAGGGATGAAGGGATGATGGTGGCTGAAGGCAGATCTGCCTCTCACACTGCAGAGTCCCAGGGGCCCAGGAGGACCCCCCAGGCTTCCTGCAATGGTTCACAGTCCTGCTCCCTTGGGGTCAGTCCCTGGCACTCCTGGACACATGTGCCTCATGCCAGCCATATCCTGGGCTCTGTGTCCCACGCTGGGGTGCTCTCACACACACACACACCCACACCCACACCCATACTTCTGCCACCTGCAGGGTCACAGGGCAGCTGAGCTTCTCCAACGAACACACAAAATGCTTCAGAACTGCCTAAAGACCTCGTTCTCAGGGTGTCCTTCACGGGCTGTGTTTTGCTGTCGTTTCTCTCCCTTTTCTCTTCATGCCCCAGTCCCACCCTGCCCTGGAGGCTCCCTGTGCCCTGTCCCTTATGGACCAGGCTCTGTCACACACAGCCTCTGCCCTGGCACAGCTCAGACCTTGCCACGGGGAAACCCTGCCACACTTACTTGGGTTTTGGCTTCGATTCCCCTGCAGGTCCCGGGAGCAGCACAGAAAGACAAGGTCAGTGTCACCGAGGGTTCCTGTCACACCCTGAGCCCAGCCCTCCCTCTGCCCAGGGAACCCCCCCAGCGAGGGGCCAGCCCTGTGCCCCCAGTGTGCCCCAGGTGTGCCCCAGGTGCTGCTGGCTGAGCAGGGCACAGCTGGAACCCCATGCAGAGGAACAAGGGTGATACTTCACCTTCCCCGGGCTCCTGCTCCCGCTCTCCCTCTCCACCTGTGGAGATACATGATGCTTTGTGTCCCCGTGGCCAGTCCTGCCCAGGGACACTGTGGGGGGCTGTCCCCTTCTTTCCTGTGCTTGTCCCCACTGCAAACCCCAGCTCCATCCCTGCAGGATGAAGGGAGGGACAGCAGCCCCTGAGGGACACCCCTCACTCACACCCCTCACTCACAGGGGAACCAGGAGAGCCCCAGGTGCTCTCAGGAGGAATCCAGACAAGTTTTGCAGAAGCTCAGGCTGGAAAAGCAGCAGTGCCTCCCTCTCCTGCTGTATTTTGGGTGAATTTCTGCAGAGGCAGCACAAATCCATCCCTCCTGCTGCCCCTGTCCTGCTGGGGGATGTGGCCATGGCAGCTCTGCCCCTTTTACCACAGATTGTCCCTTTGGTAGCAAATAAATTCAGCACCAAAACCTCATTACAAGGGCCCAGTGTCTGAGGGGAATGGGATCAGGACTGGAATGGCCAAACCCATCTCTCCTCTGCTCCTGCTTTACCTTCTCCTGCTGCTTTCGTTTCATCTTCTTGCTCTGTTTAAAAGCAATGGGAGAAGATGAGCACCCCTGGGTGAGGGCAGCCACACCCCAGCACAGAGGGGCCCCAGCACCCTGACTTGGGGCCACAGCCAGGGTCTGAGCCTGCCCCAGCAGAGGGGACAGCACAGGGTCACACACCATGCCCCAAAGCCACCTCATGAAACCCAGAGCTCTTTTGGTGATCAGACACATCAGAGCTCAATCCCAGCTCGGGATACCCCCTCTAAGGCAATGGACCCCTAGGTGACCCAGGCTTGGCCCATTTTAGGCATTATTTCAGAGGGCTGGACACAGCCACCAGCAGCAAACACCATTTGTATTTCATGGATTTCATTACAATTTCATGTTTGTAGGGCCCAGACAGAGCAGGGAAGGGCATCTCAGTTTGACACCCCCTTACTGCACAGCCCATCTGGGTGATGTGCCCCTGTCACAGCCCTGCTGGGACATCCCAGCCCCCAGTTGGCAGCCTTGGAGCTGAGCATGGCCCAGCCAAGCCACCATGGTCCAGCCTGGCATGGTCCCCACTCACCTTCTGCCTTGGCTTCTGTGGTCTCCTCCTCCACCTCCTCTACCTGCTCCTCCTGACCTGTGCAGGGAGGGCAGAGTGAGCACAGCAGTGTTCCCTGGCTCCTGCAGCTCCTCACATTCATCCTCCTCACGTTTATCCCTGCAGCTCCTCACACTCATCCCTGCAGCTCCTCATGTTTATCCCTGCAGCTCCTGCAGCTCCTCACACTCATCCCTGCAGCTCCTCATGTCTATCCCTGCAGCTCCTCGTGTTTATCCCTGCAGCTTCTCACCCTTATCCCTGCAGCTCCTCCTCTCATTTATCCCTGCAGCTCCTCACCCTTATCCCTGCTGCTCCTCACACTTTTCCCTGTAGCCCCTCACACTTATCCCTTCAGCCCCTTACATTTATCCCTGCAGCTCCTCACATCTATCCCTGCAGCTCCTCACATTTATCCCTGCAGCTCCTCACGTTCATCCCTGCATCTCGTCACATCTATCCCTGCAGTTCCTCACATCCATCCCTGCAGCTCCTCACGTTCATCCCTGCATCTCCTCACATTTATCCCTGCAGCTCCTCATGTTTATCCCTGCAGCTCCTCACACTCATCCCTGCAGCCCCTCACATTCATCCCTGTTGCTCCTCACATCTCTCCTGCTTTGGGACAGAGCCCAGAGGGACCTGGGCAGCCTCAGTGGCTGGGGAGCAAAGGGCTCCTCTCTAACCCTACCCAGGGCTGCCTGTGCTCCTCAGGGCAAATCCCCCTAAATTAATGAAATGCAAGGATTTGTCGCGACCTCCTGCCTTGTCCCTCATCCCCTCTCGCTCTGCCGATCCCTCCCAGCCCAGGAAGGAAGGAGGGATCCCCAAGGCTCTGCTCTGGCAGGGAGCCCCAGGGCTGGCTGAGGATGCTCTGTGACGCTGCTGGAGCCTTTTTCCACTGGAGGGAGCAGCGTCCCCGCGGGATTCCCCGGCGGAGCCTGAGCGATGCCGTGCCCTGGGAACACCCGCGGGGCCACGGCCACGCAGAGGGGAAGGAAAAGGAGACAGCAAAGACAGCAAACCACGGCTGGCAGATATAGAGACAAGGCACAGACAGAGGATGGACACACAGCACAGCAGGGTATGGCAGGAGTGCAGGAAGAAGAGAGAGAAGTGGAAGAATGAAAGAAAACCATTCCCCAGCCAGGGAGAGGCAGAACGCATGGAGCCAGGAGTTCTCCCGAGAGCAGAGAGAGAAAATAATGAAAGGTGCAATAACTACCGTCATCTTCCTCTATCCATTCTTCCTCTTCTGAGCCAGGGAGGAGGGAAGGAATAAGCACAGGGATTAGTTGGGTGCCACAGAGGTTGGGTGTGCGTGAGGTGAGGACTGGAGCACAGCAGGGGCTTCCCCTGCACCTTTCTTTGCTTTTACACTTAGGGTGCTTTGCCTGGCAGTGCCCTAGAGCAGCCATAGGCTCGGCTCAGCCCAGTTCAGCCCAGCCCAGCCCAGCCCGGCCCGGCCCAGCCCAGCTCGGCCCGGCCCAGCCCAGCCCAGCCCAGCCCAGCCCGGCTCCCATGCTGGGTTATGTCCCCATCAGGCCGAGGCAGTGGCAGTTTGAGCTTGGCAAGGCTGGCACACGTTCAGAAGAGGCTCCAGCTCCTGTTAGGATGTTGGGATCACCCCTCAGCCCACACCCCTGCCCAGCATTGCCAGCCCTGCTTTGAGTCTCACTGACAAAAGAGATCCTGAGAAAATTCGGACTGGTTTGACCCTACTGATGTTTCAGGTGCAGGCATCTCAAACATGGTCACATCAGCCTTTCCTGGACATGGTTTGCCCATTGCAGCCCAGGAGCTGACCCCCAACCCCCAGCAAAACACTGAAGCCCTCTCCTTTGGCTCTTGGTCCTTGCAGGTGCAGCTCCTACCTTCCTCCACGCACTCCTCTTCAGAGAGCACACAGGGCACAGACAGAGAGAAGGGAAAGAAGCCTCGGGTTATTGGAGTTGCTCTGATCAGTTTTTGGCCTCAGGGCAGCTGCAGGTGCTCCATGTCCTCTTACCTTCCTGCTCCCTGCAAAGCACAACAGGAATTTAGAGTCAGGTTGAGCTGCTGGAACAGGGCCATCAGTGAGGCTGAGGTGAGTCTGGGGCTCCTCAGGGCTCCCCTGTCCCACAGCACAGGCCATGGCTGCTGGGGGGCTGGAAGGTGGCACTGGGGACAGGGACAAAAGCCCAGGTCACCTCAGTGAGGCTGAGGTGAGTCTGGAGCTCCTCAAGGCTCCCCCATTCCACAGCACAGGCCATGGCTGCTGGGGGGCTGGCAGGTGGCGTGGGGACAGGGACAAGGCCCAGGTCACCCTGCAGGCTGTGGAGAGCAGGGCCTGAAGGTCTGGACTGGCACTTTTTTGACAGTGGTGAGGGCACTCCTCCATTTTGCAGCATGAAAGATGAATGACCTTGGCTTGTAATCCCAGAAATGGGAATCTCACATCCCACCTTTGCCCCCAAGTCCTTCCCTGGCCGTGGGGGAGATGCACAGCCCATCCCAGGGTTAGGTTAGGACTGAGTCTTTTGTCCTTGGGTGTGTGACAGCCATCTTAACATCTTCAGTGTCATGCTTTTTATAAGCTACAAGAACGTGAAATTTGGTGGGTGATTGCTTGATGATTTATCATCATGGTTTGTATTTTTGTTTGGTTTTTTTGGGGGGGGTTAGTTCTGGGGTTAATTCTGTGTTTGTTTGGGCGTGGTTGTGGAGTGATGATGACAGTTGGTTATTGATTTTGACACCAGGAAATATAGAGGAAGGTTAATTGAAAGTGTATTGATGACAAATGATTTGGATAATGTAGGGATATATGGTTTAATTATTTGACCAAAAAAAAGTCAAGATAAAAAAATGGATGCATAAAATTGAATTTAAATACTAGTTCCTGGTAAATTATAAAATAATTAATATGTCTGGCAGCCATTACACTATCTGTAATAGTTGCTAGAAACACATGAGTCTGGTGTGGCACTGAAACCCCAGAGGGCTCAGGTCCTTTCCCTGCAGGTGGATGAGCAGTGGGAGCTGTGTTGGAGCTCACCCCTATAACCCAGCCCCATCTCTCCAGGATGTGCCTCCATCAGCAGAAGCTGCTCTCAAATCTTGGAGAGTGATGCTCTGCAAGTGGCAGCAGGACCCAGCAGCAGCAGATTGAGTTTCCCATTTCCCCACTGACTCTTGGGTTTTCCCATCTCTATCCCACACATTGAGACTGCAGCATTTTTAATACAGCAATCATCCTTGTCCTGCTCGTGGCTGTGGGTACAGCTCCCCACACAAACTGTGTGTGTTAATTCAGCAATCAAACCTTGTCCTGTCAGTGGGGAGGATCCAGCTCCCCACACAAACTGCCCCTGCTGGGGTCAGGCACACAAACTGTGTGTGTTAATTCAGCAATCAAACCTTGTCCTGCCCGTGGGGAGCATCCAGCTCCCCACACAAACTGCCCCTGCTGGGGTCAGGCACTGCCAGGGCAGGGGGGCTCAGGCTGGGGGTCCATGGTGGGTGCTGGGTAACAATGAGAGCACCCCCAAGCAGTGCTGCAGTGGGAAATGGGAACAGGGAGAAAGAAAGGGGTTAAAACCACCCCACTTACTGCTCATACTCCTCGGTGACCTCCTCCGTGTCTGACATCCCTGGTTCTCTGGCAGAGGTGGAGGCAGATTGGAAAAAGTGAGGGTTAGAAGTGAGATAAGGGCTGGCACAGCCTGTCCCTCAGCACCAGGACAGGGCCACAGAGATGCTGCCTCTCTCCAAAGCCCTTGGAGCTGCCAGCTGTCCCCAGCCAGGCTGTGACAGCGTTATCTCAGCAGAGATAAGGTGCCTGCCCCCCCCATCCCGGGATCACAGCATGCCCCAAACAGGAGGCAGGAGGTTGGACACCACCTCTGTGACACTGATAACTCTGTCAGGAGCATGTCCAGGGCACTCAGCCCCCTGGCCCAGCCCTCTCAGGGGCTGTGTTTGCTCAGGGCACAGGAAAATCACCCCATTGCAGTGTTCAGCTTGTTTTGCTTCCTGACTATTCTTAGCCCAGGGATGACCCCTTCTCTCAGATTTCCAGCCCTGCACCAGGCACAGCACAAGCCCTCAGCAAAGCCTCCCAGCCCAGCCCTCCAAGTGCAGAACTGCTGGGAAAGGGGCAGCCTGGCCTCAGCAGGTGCATTTTCCCCCTGTTCGCTAAAAGAAATAATTAACAGCCTGGTTTAGTAACTTAGCCCTCATTTTAGGGCTAAAACATCTGCAGAAACAGCTTTTCATCCTCCCAGCACATCTATCTCCCTCCTAGCTGTGCTCAGGAGGACTTTGCTTATCATCTTACCTCATCTGACCTTCACCCAGCACTGCACTGGGAAGATCTGCACCCACCAGCCCCATCCCTGGACATCCTGGAGCAGCCCAGAGCCCCATCCTGAGCCCAGCCCAGAGCCCAGCCCAGAGCCCCAGCCCAGCCCTGTCCCCTGCTCGTGCCAGCCCTCAGCAGGGCTGAGATGCCACAGGACGATGCAAGGCAGCTCAGAAATAACTTCCATGTGCTGAGGCACCTGTTCCCAGAGCAGCAAGGCTTCCCTGCCGCTGCTACCCAGAGTCTGGGAGCAACTGCTCCTGTTTGCATCTGTCAGGCATTCATTACCCGGGATGGGGAGGCCAGGCCTCAGGAGTGCTTATTCAGGATGCTGGAGCCAGGGCTGGAATGCTCAGGCATGGCAAAGGGGCATTCCAGGAGGGGAACCTTGGCATACCCATGGCTCCAGAGGGTCTCTAATCTCACTGTTCCCCACAAGGAGCTTTTTGGAGACAAATAAAGGCAGAACTCGGCCCCCTCTGCCTCAGAGTCACTGTCTGCTTCTGCCACCACTGTTCCCCTTCTGTGATGGGTCTGGGGCTTGGCTCCAAGCCCCCCTCCAGCACCATCCCCAGGATCCCTGCTTCCCACCAACAGCAATTCCTGCTTTTCCCCCAGGCTCAGCATGGTCCTGATGCCCCAAGTTTGGCCAAATCTGAGCTCCACACAATCATTTCATGGCACAGGAGAAAAGGGTTCCCAGTCCCCAAGCCTCCTCCTACATTCCCACTGCCCTCCTCCCTCAGACACCGTTAGATCCTACAGAGCTGAGGGAACAGCAACAAGTCCGGCACTGTTAAGAGGATACACAAAAGAGAAAGTGGCTCAAGGAAATATTTATGCGTCCTCTGCACAGAAACACATAAACCTTTTCATTAAAGCTTGGAAATCTTGATTTGGTAGAATTAGGAGAACCGAGCAGATATTACAGAGATGAAGAGGAAACATTGCACTGACTAGAAAAAAATCTCCAACAATTTGCTGTGTATTAAACAATCCAGATATTCCTCACACTCCTTGAAATCCCCCTGTCCTTTAGCTCAGGGCTGGCTGCTCACAGCTCTGAGGCTGAGTTAATCCTCCACAGTTCTGAGTCTCTGCTTTCCTCCAGGCTGCCCAGAGATGGAGCTCTCCTTTCCCAAGAATGGGTCATGTCCCTGCTCCAGGTCTGCTTGGCAGGGTCAGACCAGGCACAGGAGCATCCCATCCCATCCCATCCCATCCCATCCCATCCCATCCCATCCCATTCCATCCCATCCCAACCCACCCCTGGGCTGCCGCAGAGCCAGGGTCAGGCTGCCCATGGGCATCCCATCCCTGCTGTCACTGCAGACACAGGAATGGGATCCGGGAGATTTCCCAGGGCAGCCAAAACCCCTCTGAGCCACCTGGGCACCCACCAGGGTGGTCCAAAACAGAAATGGCAAACGCAACCCCCTGGAGAGGCTGCAGATGCTTTATGCATGGGAATGCCTGCACGGCATAAAACACCCGGGAGAGCGGCTGGGACACCCTGAGCCTGGAGCCCATCCCGGAGCCGAGACCGGAGCTGAGACCAGAGCCAAGACTGGAGCCAATCCCTGCGGAGGGGTGGCCGGGGATGCCCCGGTCCGGGAGCCCATCCCAGAGCCCATCCCGGAGCCGATCCCCCCAAGGGGCGACCAGAGACACTCCGATCCCGGGGCCCATCCCAGAGCCCATCCGCAGCCCATCCCGAGCCCATCCTGGACCCGATCCTGGACCAGATCCCCCGAGGGGCAGGGGGTGATGCCCCGAGCCCGGAGCCCATCCCGGAGCCCATCCTGGACCCCACCTCGGGGCCCATCCCGAGCCGATCCCGGATCCCATCCCGGGCCGATCCCGAGCCCATCCCAAGCCCATCCCGGATCCCATCCTGGACCCCATCCCGGGCCCATCCCGAGCCCATCCCGGATCCCATCCTGGACCCCATCCCGGAGCCCATCCCGGACCTCATCCCGAGCCGATCCTGAGCCCATCCCGGAGCCCATCCCGAGCCCATCCCGGAGCCCATCCCGAGCCCATCCCGGGCCGATCCTGAGCCCATCCCGAGCCCATCCCGGAGCCCATCCCTGATCCCATCCCGGACCCCATCCCGGAGCCATCCCGGACCCCATCCCGAGCCCATCGCGGAGCCCATCCCGGAGCCCATCTCGGAGCCCATCCCCAGCCCATCGCGGAGCCCATCCCTGATCCCATCCCGGACCCCATCCTGGGGCCGATCCCCCGCGGGCCGGCGCCGCCCCAGCTGTACCTGGGCGCCGGAGCTGCGGGAGCGCGGGGAGCCGCGGGGTCTGGGCAAGGCTCTTTGGGCCAGGAGGCTTTAAGGGGCTGCAGCGCCCACCCCGGGGCGGGCAGCGCCGCAGGAATGTGCCCGGCGCCCAGCGAGGAATGCAACACTTGTGAGCTGCTATTTCGGCAGCCGCGGCCCTGGCCCCCTCCGCCGCTCCCCCTTCCCCCCCAGGAGCCCATATAAGCCCAAGCTATTGTATGGCCTCAGAGATTTGCTATTTTAAACCCTCCGGAGCGAGATACGTGAGTGCCCGAGGGGCTGACACAAGCCAGCCCAGCTGTCACCGCGGCCGGGACGCTGATAAGGCAGCGCTGTCACCAGCACTGGAGCAGCCCCTGCCCGCAGCTCCGGCCCGGCTCCCGCAGCCCTGCTCCCACCGCGGGATGCTGCAATCACAAGGGAAGAGTCTGCTTTTAACCCTCCAGGACACATTGGATTCGGGGTTTTCCCTGTTTTCCCCTTGTCGGGAGAAGGGAAGGGAACAGTTTCCAGTCCCAGGCCAGCAGTAGGTGACCAGGAGTGTTTTAGAAAGAGCAACTTTTATTAGAAAACAAAAAAAGCAGAGTCCTTTCCCAAGCCTAACAAGCAGGATCAGCTCCAGGGGCAGCAGCAGATTCCCATGCTGAATTTGTCACCCAGTGATTGTTCAAGGCACAACCCAAACCCAAAGAATGGCCCCAATCAGAGAATTTGAGCCCTTTGCCCATGGCACCCTAAAGCCACCCTAAAGGCTGTGAGAGAGCATCCCCCATCCCTGCTGGGTGGGCTCAGAAGCCACAGGAATGCAGGATCAGGGCCTGCACAGCACAGGGCTCAGGAGGAAAGGCAAGAGGGAAATGGGGCCCACCCCGTTGCACTCAGCTCCATGAAATCCCCCAACAGGGCTGTGGCCATGGCCAGGGCCAGCTCAGCTTCCCTGGGTCACTGGATGGAGGGTCAGTGCCTGCAGGGGCAGGGGAGGGCAGGGACAAGGACAAGTCTCTGGTTCAGCTGTGTGTGGAGGGAAACACCAGGGCCAAGTCCCCCCTCATTCCATGGGACATCTCTGAGCACTCGTGAGCCTCTGGTTGTGCCCCTGTGGCAGGGACAGCCTGGCAGGGTGACAGTGCCTGCCCCAGGCAGGAGGGACAGACGTGGTCCGTGGATGTGCAGCTGGAGCTCCCTCAGCCAGGCAGGTTCTGACATCCTCCAGCTGCCAGGGAGCCCTGTGGGGATCCCTTTGCCAGGGCAGCTCTGGGGCACAGGCAGAGATCAGCAACAGAACAGCAAAATGTGCTGGGCAAACAAGGCAGGAGTTTGCCTTCAGCATCTGTGGGGAGCCTGCAGGCCTGGACAGACCCACAGACAGGCAGTGATGGGGACTGGGGGCACAGGGAGACTCTTCAAGGCTTCTTCCTTCCCATCCCACAAGCAGAGGACCCCATGCCCTGGGCTGCACCCACACATGGCACAGGGGACTCGTGGCAGTGGCTGCTGGACGGTTGGGTAGGGCTGGGCTTTGATCTTTGGAGCAAACCAGTTTTTCCCAGATGGTCTGATAGCACAGCTGGTGTTACTGCAACTGCAAAACAAAGTGGGAACCACTGAGGCTGTGCCTGAGGCTGCAACCCCCCCCAGAGCAGCTGCTTTCACCAGGACAGTGGCTGAGCCCAGCAGGGGATGGGGCAGGCAGGGATCCCCTAAACCCCATGACAGCCCCTTCCCTTCTCCTCCCAGACCAGAGTCCTCCTCTCCCTCACAGATGCCTCCAGTTGTCCCCTCCTGCTGACTTCCCAAAGTCACAGGGTCCTGATTCCCCCACGTCACCTCTCCCTGTATATCTGGCTCTGCCTCTGCCTCAGATGATGCACCAGGTTCCAGAGCAGCTCCACAATTACCTTGGTGTCTCCAGAGGTGTCCCCAGGCTGCTTTATCCAGACATCTCGCTTTGCCAGGCTGTTGATTCTCCGGATTTCCTGCAAACAGAAGAGTCAGAAGTGACAGGAGAAGTTTTCCCCAAGCATCTTGTGCAGCATTGTCTTGGTGTGACTGTACCCAGACCTTGAAGCACACAGTGTCTAGGTGAAACCAGCCAGCTTTGGGATCCTTCCTGCACCTGGGAGACCCTCAGAGCCAAGGGCAGCTCCAGCCACAGAAGTGGAGCAGGTGCTTTTGAAGGAGAACTGACCAAGGACTTGCAGGCTTTCCCCAGGAGTCACCCCAGGAGCAAACCCTTTGCTGGTACAGACATGTCTGGGCAGTGCTGATCTCCCAGCCCAGCCTGGACCCACCTTCCCTGGCTGCAGGGCTGGGCTGGAGCTGCCCCTCCTGGGCTGCCACGAGCAGGGGCCAAAGCCCTCCCTGCTGTGAGCAGAGAGCCCTGCCCAGGAGCTGCTGAGCCCCTCCTTTCCAGGAACACCAAACAACCAAAGGCTCTCTTGTCCCTCTCCTGCACGGTGGCCAAGTGGTGACCTCTGAGTCCCCTTGGCTGGACACCTGGCACCCACAGCCACAAGACCCCCTCATTTTGGGGGGCTGGTTTGAAGTGGGGGCGCAGATGATTCCAGACCCCTCAAGACCCTCAGAGCTGAGGGGCTGAGCACACAGCTCCTCTCCCACTGGCCCCAGGCAGAGCTGCTCATCCAGACACAGGAGATGGATGGCAGAGATGGGATCCTGCTGGGGGCAGGGTCAGGTACCCCTGTGTGTTCTGGGACATGCACCCAGCTGGCTCCTCTCCCTCCTCAACCTCAAGGGCTGGAATCAGCTGTCCTGGGAATTTTGGGCTCACAGTCAGGACGCAGCAACAAGGAGAGCCCTGATATCTCATTGTGGTGGCCCTGCAGCTCCGACACCTCGAACCTGGCCAAACTGCTCCCAAACCCTTTAATAGGTTCAGCCAAGGGTTCATCCACCCTTCAACACCACCCCAAGGCATAGCACCATGTCCTGTGAGCCTGCCTGCTCTCAGGGCTCTCACTTGAAGCTGACACAAGCTGCTACCTTGCCATTCTCCTCCTTGGCAGGCTCCTGAGCTCGGCTGATCCACAGATTAATGCGGGATGTCACCGACCCTGGGATCTTGAGGCTGTCCTGAGGCACAGAGAGGGACACCGGGGTTACAGCAGTGGCTCTGCCTGCACGAATGTAACCCGGCCCGGTCCGCAGGGCCCAGCCCACACACTGGCTCCATCCCAGCTCCCCAGATTCCAGCGCTCGGCAAGAACCCACACAGCGCCGGGACAGCCCTGGCACCGGCTCTTCCATCCCTGCCGCAGCCTGCCAGGCCAAGCCTGGATCGGGAGAGGGGAAATTGGCCCCAGAGCGGAGCCTGCCCCGCTCAGAGCGCTCCGGGCCCGCTCCGGCCTCACCTTCCTGGGAGCCGCCGGCTCGGCCTTGGCCGGAGCGCTGCGCTCGAAGAAGTTGCGCTTGCTCGCCACGCCCTCCGAGGAGAGCAGGCGGCTCTTCTGGGCCGGCACGGAGGATTTCACCCCCTCCGAGCGCTGCGAGAGAGAGAGAGGGGCGTCAGCGGGGCTGTATGCCGCGGTGAAAAGGAAAGTCCAGCTTCCGGCTCATACCCTGAGCCCTTGGGGTCCGGTCCTGCTGGCCATCCCCAGCTCAGCCTTGTGCACTGCTCCCCTCAACGGACCACAGCACCCCCAGAGCCTCTCCACAGTGCATCTCCTCCCTGCAGGGCCATGCTGCAGCATCCCCAGACCCCTGCAAGGGTCCCTGCTCCTAAAACCCTGAGGCCAATCCCTTTTCCTGCCTTTCCACCTCCTTCACCCCCATCAGCTCTGTACTTGGTGCAGCTCAGGCCCTCCCTCCCCACTGGGCTCCAGGCCACCCCTCTCTGTCTCCCACCCCTCCTGGCTCTGCTGAGGGCCCTCAGTACCTGCACAGCTGAGTTGTACTTTTCCAGCTTCTCCCCAATGGTGCTGTTGCTGCCTGGGATCCTCAGACTCGCACTGGGGAACAAGAGGGAAGAGTTGAAACAGCCCCCCCAGGATGTCCTGGGATCAGCCCATGGTCCTGGGGCAGCAGGAGGAGGCCCCATCCCACCCAGCACTCCTGCATCTGTCAGGTGCACCAGGCAGCCCAGTCCTGCTGGTGACTGAGCTCTCTGGGTGTCACTGCCTTTCCAGGGCCACACTCAACACCAAAACACCTCAGAGCTCCTCAGCCTGCCCTGGGTTCAGCCCTGCCAGCCCTGAATGCATCACCCCCAATGTCAGTGTGGCTCTGCATACACCTGCCCACAGAGGGGGGAAGGATCCCCTGATCTGGTCACCAAAGCCAGGTCAGGCTGCTCATGGAGCTGTTTTGATGTCCCCATGGATGGGACCTGTGCACACAAGCACCAACGTGGAGCTCTATGACCCCAGAGAAGTGGGGGCTTGCTGGGGGATATTGGAGCAACCTGGCACAGTGGAGGATGTTCCTGCCCATGGCAGGGGCTGGAGTGAGATCTGCAGGGTCCCTTGGAATCCAAACCATTCTGTGGTTCCAGGATCTCATTCAGATGCAAGATGCACTTGGACATTGTCCTGTCCCCTGCCACTCCACAGGGCTGGGGACCAATGTCCAGCAGATCTGAGCCAGGACCCAGCACCTCCTCCTGCCTGGGAAAACAAAGGATGGCCATTCCTGCCCAGCAGGACCAAAGCAACACGACAAGAGGTGCTGACCTCCTTGTGAGAGGGCTTTGGCTCTCTTCTTTCTGCTTCTTGGAGATGATCTGGAAGAGACAAGGAGAGGAGATCCTGCAGTGAACTTTGCTTATCCAAGATAAACATGGGAGGCACTATCTTACTGATCTCCCCCAGGAAAGCTCCATTTGCACCCACACCAGAGCTTATCTCATATCAAAGCTCCCCAGACCATAGACACTTTATGGTGATAACAGTTTTATTTCCAGTAAAGCCTCATGGAAGTCAATCAAGTGTAGCCAGTCAGCCCTGACTCACAGCAGGGATGATCTTGACAGTTCTAGGCTTTCCCAGCCTCTCCAATCACTTCATTCCAGAGATCTCTTTTGAAATGAAATATATTCTCAGACTGTAACATGGGATGAGAGGGAGGATAGATGCTATTTTTATCCTGTGCTTTCACATAAGACTGGAAAGGCTTGGAAGAGGGATGGCAATTCCTGTGGCTCTGGAAATTCTGAGGACAATGAGTTCCCTGTTTTCTCATCACTTCCCATAAGTTTTCTGGCCAGCACAAGATGGATGAACTGGACATGTTCATCCTCATGGAGAAGGAAAACAGGGGGAAGATGGAAGCAGGACTGCAGTGCCCAGACCAAGGGGGAGTTTTGAGCACACTTCTGGGAACAGGTTCTGCCCACATAATCCAGAGGCCACAGCAATCCTTCCTTCCCCCCATCCTCCTCTGCCTCACTGGAATCCTTTCCCCGCCTGCTTCAGCTCTTCTTACCCTGAAGGAGACGGTTCTGGGGCTGGCCCGTCGGATGGAGGTGACGTGGGTTGGAGAAGGCTCTGGCTTTTCTTCAGCTTCATCCTGGGGAGGGGACAGCTGGATTACCTGCTTTGAGGGGTTCCTGGATGGCTGCTGAGGAAAAAGGAGACTTCAGATGCATCCCTGCAGAGCCTGCAGGGAGGACTGAGGTCCAGGAGTGGGACAGTCAGGGCAGGAACTGGGTTGGAGGCCAGAGTTCGAGAACAAAACCCTCCAAACCTTTCCTGTCTCCGTTGGACATACAGAGTCCCCAACAGCCCTTCAGTGTCCCCATGATGGCAATCAGCAGGACTTGCTGGAGAAGGTGATCAGGACAGCACAGACCAGGGAGGGGAAGGAGGTGGTGGGACCCTGTTCACCACCTCGTGCTTTGCAGCTCTCCGAAAATCCTTCCTCAAAATCCATCAGGTCCCGTTTCCCTCCTGGTACTTTTGGGCTGTGTTTTTCTCTGGTTCTCCCAGCACCCAGGGAAGGTGCGAACCTCTCCCCCCCCGAGGCCTGGTGCCCCATCCATTCCTGCTTACCTGCTGCTCTGCAGATGAGGCCACCGCTGAGCTTTTCTCTTCTGCGCTGCGGTTCCCCACCCTGGTGAGGATCTTCACCTCCCGGAGCCGGCAGCTCCCCACCTCTGGTGGCTCCTTTACCTCCTTCCTCTGCTCCCCCCGAGCAGCCTGCACTCCCTGCTCTGTGTCCTGGAGCCGTGCCCTCAGCACCACCTTCCTCTCGGGGGCTGGCTCCGGGTTCCTGTCCCGGGCCAGGTCCCCCCTGCCCCCGGGCGCCTCCTCTGCAGCGCGGCCGCTCTGCTGCCTCCCGCGGGGCTGTGCCTCTGTCTGCGGGCAGCTCTCGGCCACCCCCGCCTCCTTCTGCTCCTTCTCCTGCCGCAGCTTTTCGGACACGGATGGGAGGCACCTCGTCCTTCTCCCTTCCTGTGTCTTCAGCACCTCTGAGAGCTTTCGCTCCTCCCCGTCCTCCGGAGACTGCGGCTTCACCAGGGACGAAGGTCTAGAGACAGGGACAACATGGGATGACAACCTCAGCACTGGGACTAGAGGGGTGCATTTCGTGCTGCAAGTGAGGCAAAAGGCTCTGCAGAGGAAATAAAAATCCCACAAACATCTTGGAGTCCTCCCTGCAGACCACGCTTGCAGCCACTCTCATCCCCATCACACCAGCTCGGCTGTCTGAGAAAAAGTTTGGATTAAAATTCTTTTTTTTCCTTTCTGTCATAGAGATGAAGCATTTCTGCAGCCTCATCCCAGGACACCAGGACCCACCAAGTCCTGTGCCAAGGAGATCCAGGCTCAGGGCAGTGTGCTGGGTCTGCTGCTGGATAAGAATTGGCTGTGACTCTTCACTGGACTAGGAAAAATCCCACCAACTTCAAGTGGGAAGTGTTGGCTGGAAGCCAATCTGTTCTGGCAGGTCCACCCACAGTCCCACAACCTGTGAAAAGCTGTTTCCCCTCCTTCCCCCAGACAAACAGGCACAAGGCCTGGGAAGGGGCAGGAGGACACCTGGCAGGCTGTGTCTGCACACTCCCAGCACTGGGGAGGAGATGGGATAACATCTGCCCTCCTCCTGAATTGCAATCACCACATGGCCAGCCTGTGTCAGCACCTTGTCCTTCCCAGCTGGTTCATTTTAGTCATTCCCCATATCCAGCCCAAGTGTCCCAACTCCATCCTGTGAAACACAGGAACACCTCTGGAGTGGGAGCATCACTGTGGACACAAACCACATAAACACTGGACACTCCCAGGACCAATTTAGAGAGTAGGTCAGGTTGTGTAAGGGCAGCCTGGTCCCAGAGTACCTCCAAACCCCAGCTCCCTGCAGCCAGGGACTTTGGCAGCACCAGTGGAAAGCCCTTGGCTCAGATCCCCACTTCAGGAAAGGAGCCACAGCGTCACTGTGAGGTCCAGAGGGGCAGCACAGCCAGCCAGGCTCTGCCTGCTCTGCTGCCCTGCACAGCTGGGCACCTCTCACCTGCTGCAGATCCCCCTGTAGGCCCACCCTGAGCCTGGCCCTGGCACCAGCCCTCCCTCACTCCAGTCCCTGTGCCATGGGGAACCCACCCGAGGTGCCCTCCTTGTGCCCCCCTTGTGCCCATCCGTCCTCCCCAGGGCTGTGAGCTCTGCCCACAGCTCAGCCCTCCCTCAGCAGCTGCCAGGGCCCGGGGTCAGGAGCCAGGCCAGTGCCAGCAGGGCCCCACAGACCTGCTGGAGGCTGGGCTGGTGTCCTTGGCAGGGCTGGCAGGTTCCTCCTCTGTGGAGGTGGATGACAGCAGGTTCCGGTGCCTTCGGCGGCGCTCTCTTTGCTGCTCTTCCTCATCCTCCAGGGTCCTCTGCCTGGCCAGGCTGTTTGGGAGGAAACACAAAGACATGGGGAGGCTGCATCCTGCATGGGCACCCTGAAGCCCTGGTGCCAGACAAGAAAGGAACTGCTACATCCTGGGCAAGGCCAAGGGCTGGCAGAAGTCACCTTGCTGGAGGAGAGCAGGGCCAGCACAAGCCAAGCGCCCCAAAGGGCTCTCACTCCACCCAGCTGATGCAGGCCCTTCCCAAAGCAAGCACTTGACTTCCCAGCTCCCATTTTCTCCTGCTGGAGGGAGCACTCATTTCAAAGGAGTCCCTACATTAAGCAAACCTTGCAGGGGAAGGATATTGAACCTGTAACTCAGCCAGACCAGGACCCTTGAGCTACCACACAGACCTCAACCACACAAACTGGAAGGGTAACCACTATGGCGCAAGATATTAGGCCAAAACCAAGATGTGGTGATGGCAATTTAATTTTTATAGAGCAAAAAGCCTCAGATGCAAAATCTCAGAGGCTGAAGGCAACTGCTGAGAGGCTCTGCCTGGGGATGGGGCTGGCAGGGCTCCACTCCCCTGCATGTGCCTGGACTGGGAATTGTTTATAATCACAGACTGAGACAAAAAGATGAGGTTTGGAATCATCTTTGAGCATTTTATTTTGCACAATGTGGGTTGGGTTTTACTAGTTTTGGTTTTTGTTTTGTTTTAATAAAATGCCACTTGGAATAAAAAGTTGTCCAGAAAACACCAGCTCTGCCATCCTTTCTCTGTGCCAAAGCTGCCCACCCTCTGTGCTGGTGCATGAAATGTGCTGGAAAATATTTTTATTGGCTGATGGAGCTTTTCAGAGCCTGGTTCTCCCCCAGCACGAGCCCTCAATCAGCCACAAACACTGCAGGGCACCCAGGGGAGCCTCCCTGCCCAGGTCCGTGCCAGGAGCTCGGCCCAGCTCAGCCTTTGCCACCAATTTGACTTTTAGTGAAAGTCAGAGGGGCAGGGCCGCATTGCGAGCGGGGACTCGCGGCTGGTTCCGAGTTACTCAGTAATCCCAGCCGGTCATAAATTAATCCGCTTTACCCCCCGCGAGTGCTCGGTGCGGCTTCTGCTCCTCCTGCCGGGGCGGGCGGGAGCGGCGGGGCAGCGGAGCGCGGAGGGGGCGAGCACAGGGACAGGGCTGGGGACAGGGACAGGGCTGGGGACAGGGACAGGGCAGGACAGGGCTGGAGACAGGGACAGGGCTGGGGACAGGGACAGGGCAGGACAGGGCTGGAGACAGGGCTGGGACAGGGACAGGGCTGGGGACAGGGACAGGGCTGGGGACAGGGCAGTGTGGGCTGGGGACAGGGCTGCCCTGCCCTGCCCTTCCCTCCACTGGCCCCGCAGCCGAACAGCCCCAGCAGCAATCGGACCCAGGCTGGGGAGCTCCGGGCGGGCTCTGATGCCTGCTCAGCACCGGGACGGACGGGGCTGGCGAAGGCTGGGACAGCCCAGGGAGCATCCCCCTGGATGGGATGTGCTCAGGGAGCATCCCCTGGATGGGACAGCCCGGCCGTGCTCGCACAGCCCCGGCGCTCCCGGGCACATCCCAGCCCGCACATCCCAGCCGCAGATTCCCGGGGAGGGGACACAGATCCCGGCGCTCTGCACTCCTGTCCCTCAAGCAGTGACCTCACGGAGCATTAATGCTGAGCTAAATCCTCACAACGACCAGGAACTTCTTTGATTTTACACAGCCTCCTTCCAAGTGAAAATGGGATTTTCCTGCCTTGAATTACCGTGGCTCCTTCTGAGGCAGCACAAAACCTGGCACTATCCACAGGCAGCTCCTCGTTATTTGTAATTAAGTGATCCACCCATCAGGCTATGGATTCACTCTGCCAATCTTTCTCTCCTCTTTTCAAAGATGGATTTATTTTTCGCTGTCTTACCTTTTTTAACTGAAAGAGATGAGTAAAAAACTTTGGCAAGTGTCCCTGCCTTGTCCTCTCCTGCCCTGTCAATGATTAGTGCAGAGGTTTCTGACATTTCTGCTGTTTCAGTGCTGCCTCATCTCAGGAGAGCTCAGGAAATGCCTCCCGGGCTTGGGGAGCACACGGTGCGCAGGACCCAGCTGGGCTGGGGTTGGGGCAGGTCTGGCTCAGGGGAGATGGATCAGGACAGGGCTGGAGGGGCCTCTGGATCTGTCCCACTCACGCCAGAGGCAGCTGAGAGCTGGTGGCCTCTGAGCAGAGGGGTCTCAACTAAGATAAGGAAGTTTTTCACACTGAGAGTGGGCAGGCCCTGGCACTCAGGGCACTCACAGCAGCTGTGGCTGCCTCTGGATCCCTGGCAGTGTCCAAGGCCAGACTGGACAGGGCTTGGAGCAGCCTGGGACAGTGGAAGGTGTCCCTGCCATGGCAGGGGTGGGACTGGATGAGCTTTAAGGTCCTTCCCACCCAAACCAGTCTGGGATTCTGTGGACTCCCCTTCTTATATCTGGTACTGAGGTTTGCAATTAAGTCTCAGAGCCATAGCATCCATTTGGGCCAGGGTTCCTGCTCTGTTTGAGTTTCCATCCCAACCCCAGGCTGCCCTGGGGTCTGCAGGGGGTCAGGGCTGATCCCACCTCGCTCCAGCCTCGTGTGAGAGCCTGACCCAGCCCAGGGTGCCCAGGAGCCTCCCCTGCTCTGGAGCACTCTTTGGGGAGCCGAGGGAGCTGGTGGTGCTGCAGGGATTGCTCAGGGATTGCTCAGTGCCGCTGAATCAGGGCTGGCTCAGCACAGGAGGGGCTGCAGACTCCGCAGGCAGAGCAGGACTCACACCCGGGGGCTGCATGGGCATGGAGGGAGGCAAACACCCCCAGGCAGCTCAGAGCAAGGCTGGAGGCACGGCCCAGATGGTCTGTTCCCCAAAGAAAGGCAAACCAGACCCAAAATGTATCCAGCATGGCGCGAGAACGCTTATCCAGGTAATTCTCCTCTGCCTGGCCCAGCTTCCCCAGGCAGCAGAAACAAAAACGCCTCTGATCTTGCCCAGCCACAAGGAACTCCAGCAGCGCCGAGCTCTCCGTGGGGCTGGCATTCACCTCTGCAAACAGCAAACACCCCCAGGGCAGCTGCCCCCTCCTCCCATCCTCCCCAAGCCCCTGGCTACCCTCACCCCTCCTTAAAGGGTTAAGCATTGATCCCCAGCACTCACCTGGAGAGATCGGACCAGTTCCTCCTGCTGAAGGACATCGCTGCTGGCCGGGAGTTCAGAGAGGCCCCAGAAGCTGAGCGGGCATCCAGGCCCAGGGAGCCGGGGCTCGGCGCTGCCCGGAGACTGTGCTCTGAGGAGGGAGGGACGGAGGGAGGGAGGAACTCCCTGCAAGGTTATTTCCCTGTGCACCTTCACCCTCCCTGCCTGCTCCCACCAGCCGCATCACATGGTTCCTTATCTACCTGGCACAGGCAGGGCTGTGATTTGTGTGCCAGCGGCCCAGGGCCGCCCTGCCCAGCAGTGCCCTCCTCGCTGCCAGGCCCGGGACCCGCGGCTCGGGCCATGCACGGCTCCGGGCTTTCGGAGACAACTCCCTGCACAGAACCTGTTCTACCAGCCGCGATCCGCCCGTCAACAACCGCTGCAGCCCGCGGAGGAGGCGAATTACCCGGGCCGAGTGGGAGGAGGTTGGCTCCGGGGATCCAAAACAGTCATTAAAACACCTCCGGCTGGGCGCAGTGCGGCCTTAACAGAGCTTGGGAGGGTCCCCTGCTCCTTCCAACCTTTCTAGATTCTCAAATGGAGCTGTCAAGGTCTTCTCGTTCTTGGGCTTTGCTGCAGCAGTGAGCACTCACAGTCTCAGAAGGGCCTGGGGCATGGGGGGATGCAATTTTTGTGTGCTGTAGCCCTGTGCCAGAGAGGGCCTGTGTGCCCAGGTTCATCCCTCACCCAGACCCACCCTGCTCTGTGCCCCAAGACCCCCATCCTTACTCAGAGCAGCCCTTCCTGCCAAGGGCAGGTGTGGAGCCATGGGGTCACTGCCTTTGGTGGGATTGTCTTAGGGGAGGATGGGGGGCCCAGGCACAGCAGAGCCAGGTCCCAGCCCGGATTTTCCCACAGCATGGCCTCGACCCCACTGCTCGGGCTGCCAGGCACTATTCCCTGCCTGTCATCCAGGAAATGTCATCCAGGACCCCTTGAGTACAAGCTCTGTTCCCAGTGAGATCCATCCCTGCCCCAGCCCGAGGAACTGGTTGTGAGGCTGGGCTGGCCCTGCATGCCTCCAGCCCACAGGGGTGTGCCGTGACCTGAGCAATGATTTTAATCAAAGGCTCCTGATTAAAATCCCATTTCTAGGAGATAGCCCTGTCAAACGAGCTGCCTGCTCCAAGCAGGGCTCGCTCTCTGCTCTTCTTTCTTCTCGCAGTAATCGCTCGCCTTTCAAGTGTTTTCATATATACAGAGAATTCAGTTAGTTGTGGCATAAGGGAAAAAAATTACTTAAATAACCTTGCAAGCATCCTGCTAATTGCTGACAGACTATATATAGCAGCCCAGCATCAGCAGCTCCTCTAGAGCAATAAAAACTCTGTGATTAATGCACAGCGAGCACGGCGCTCACAAAACTCATTGCCAAAGGATAGCACTGGAGCACAGGACTTAGCGGGGTTTTCCAAAGGATTAGACTAAACGTGGCAGTGAAAGAACACCCCCAGCTAGGATCTACACAGCAAAGGAATATAAAACCTCCCAGTCTGCAATTCCTCTGGTTATTAAGTTGAAGAAATTCTAGATGGGCATTTAGTGCCTGGGGATTAGTCAGAGGATGAGCCTGGCTGACACTCGCCCCCTCGCTGACACTTGCCCCTTCCTGGGGCTTTATTTGCAGCTCAGAAACCTTTTGAGTTGAACAGAGCTTCCTCTTTATTCAAGATACCTCAGAAGCTTTCTCCTCCATGGTTTGCCCTGTTTCCCTCAAACCCAGGAAAACGGTCAGAGGATAAAATCTCCTTTAGCCAGAAGTCCCCAAGGCCCATTCCCCAGTGCTGGGAATCTGGAAATTCCCCAGATTCCCCAGTGCTGGGAATCTCCTCCTTTATCTTGGATGGGTCTTGCTGGGCGGTGCAGCAGCACAGAGCATTGACCTCTCATGTCTGGAGATCTTTGCTGCCATGGAGCTCCTGTTTTCCCTGATGTTCCTCACCTCCTTTCATGTCCATCATAACCCCAAAATTTCACTCCTAAGGAGGTAAAGCCAAGGTCCAGAGCCCCTCATCTCATAGATGAAGTTGTGTTGGATTTTTCCCCTGTGTGTCACTTCATACCCCTGTAAACCTCCTTTGCCATTTTATCCCCAAACTCCAATGCTGCCAGACGCTTCTGAATGTCTGCATCACCAGTCTCCCCTCTGCTGTGACAAAATCCCAGGAATTATCAGCACTTTGTTATCTCACTACTGTTTCCTCTCTGCTGGTTGATTATTTAGCTCTGTTTGGACTTTCCCTCTGAGCTGTGTTTGACCTAAAGGTCTTTGCTTCTGGAATCCCAGGAAAATGCTTGTGTCCCGGATCACCCTTATCCATAGGCTTATTGATGCCTTCAGCAAACAGCAGTCGCTTTGTCAGACCGGATTTCCCTCAGCAAAGTTATTTAGGCCACCCTGAGCGCATCCTCAAAGCACAGCCCAAGCTGCAGGTCCCAGAGCTGAGGGTGATGAAATCAGGCAGAGGGATGAGTCTGTGAGGGAAGGGATGCCCAGAGAACCAATCTGGTGTTTATCCAGACCCACTCCATTCTCCAGGCTGTCCCATCTGCTGTTCCAGACCCACAGCCCCCAGGGGAAGGCTCTGTGCTCGTGGCCCGGGGAGCAGAGCTGCAGGATGTGCCCCGAGCCTTCTCCCCTGCTCTGCCCAGGGGAGCTGCACCTGCCCGAGGAGGAGCCCAGAGCTTCCCCTGGTGTGATCAGCAGAGCTCATTAATACCCTCTAAGGAGCTAGACCAGTTTCAGCAGGGCTGCTTTTTCCCTTGGGAACAGTGTCCTGTGTCTCATCACAGTGCAGAGCCTGTTTCTTTGGCTACAGGGTGGTGGAGAGCTCCAAGTTTGCACAACTGTGTGTAATTATGGCATTCCTCAGCTTCTCCTGGGGCCCAGCTCTGAACCCTGCACCTCCATCCCTTGTGCTGTGCTGGTCCCTCAGCCTCAGCCATGCCTCAGCTCCCCTCTCTCTCCTGAGGCTCATCCCTGCTGCTCTGCCGTGGTGGAGCTGCATTTTCTTCCCAGGCTTCCCTCCTGAGCTGGGGCATGGGGCTCCATGGCCAGGAAAAGGGGTTTTCACTCCTGCTAGGCTCCATCCACCACAGCTCCCAGAGGTCCCACCAGCATTCAAAAGCTCTGGGAGGAGCTGGAGTCTCCCTCCATCCCTGGGATGGTGCAGGGCTCTCCCTCCCCCTGAAATGTATTCAGCTTTTGGAGAGATGTGTGTGATGGTGCAGAGAGAGCTCTGTGAAGGGTCTGGAATTGGTGCTTGCTCAGAAACGGAACCATGGCCTTTTCTAGGACAGGAAATATTCCTAGGAAAGGAAGTATCTATTGCCTCAACTGCCTGGCACCAGCTACCGGAGGGCTTATTTTCCTTTAGAATTTAGCTCTTTATTAAAAAAAAAAAGACAAATCTCGCTTCAGAAATTCCACCATGGTGCCTCATTGTCCTTCAGGTTCCCTTTACATTCCTGCAGATTGGCTCCTCATCAGATGCCATCCCTGTGACACTCCAGATCTAACCATGGCAAACGAGGGGCATCCCCCAAAAGTGCCATCAGTGCAAACTCCCAGGTGCTGCACAGAACAGGCTCAGTGCCAGCAGCTCTGTGACAACTGCACCCTCCCAGCACAGGCAGTGACAGAATCCCAGGGTGCCTGGGCTGGAAGGGACCTCTGGGGATCAGGCAGGGTCACCTGGAGCAGGGACACAGGGATATGTCCAGCTGGGTTTGGGATGGCTCCAGAGAGAGACACTCCAGGCCCTCCTTGGGCAGCTTTCCAGGGCTCTGCACCCTCCAAGGAGTGAAGCTCTTCCTCATGCTGAGGTTGAAGTTCTTATTTGTGATTGTGGCCATTGCCCCTTGCTTGTCCTGTCCCTGGGCACCCCTGAGTTGGTTGTGATTCCTGAGGAGCCCCTGAGCAGTGAGGGTCAGGGCTCAGGCCCAGCAAGGACAGCTGGACAAGAGGGATGTGCCCTGCTCACCCTGAGCCCTGCTCCTCCCTGGAGCTGCAGCACATGGGGGGCTCCAGGAGGGAAAAATCCCTTCCTGGTTTCTACCACAGGGGACACACAGGACCAGGGGGCTGTGCCATGGCCCTGCCATGGGGTCTGACCTGCTCCCAGAGCCCTCAGGTGTCCCAGGGTGGTGTTTCAGCCTCACCTCAGGGACTGATCCTGTGCCAGCCCTGTGCAGGGCAAGATGCTGCAGCCACCTGCAGAGGCCATGGGATAAACTTCACTCCCTTCCCATCACCACTGACCTTTCTCCTATCCTCTCTTTGCAGCACCACTCCAGCTGAGCTGCAAATATTCAGGGAAATTTTTGGGCACAGTTCAGGTGTCTCTGAGTGTGACTGGTCAGCAAGGACGTCACACAGCCCCTGTGTGACTTGGAAGGGACCATGTTACAAACAAGGAGGGATGTTTTTGGAAGTCCATACTGCCTTGATCATATTTTTTTTTCCTTCTGTCCAATTTAATTTGAAATTTGTGTAATTTTAAGATTCTAGTGCATTGCTTTGCTTTCTTTTGGGAGTTTAGGCTGCAGTGGAGAAAAGTGCAGGACAGTGGGGACTGGGCTCTGCTCAGCTCAAGGAGACAGGGCTGACTTCCAGTTCCTCTAGAAAGAGACACCAGTGACTCCTCCAGCATCAGCCCCTCTCCCTGAGAGCAGCCTCATGAACTCCCCCATTTGGGCTGAATTTTCAGTACAAATGTATTGGAGGGTTCCTTTCTAATTCAGTGAGCAGAAGCTGAGGTTGTTGTCACCTGGGAGGGAAAATCCATGGCCCTGCAGAGCTGTGGCTGAGGGAAGGCAGCTGCAGCCCTAGTGGGAGGCTCAGCCTTCCCTTTGCCATGGGAGCATTGGCACCCAGCTGGCCCAGGGCCACAGGGCAGCTCCAGGGCAGAGATGGAGAGGAAGGCTTGGATCAGTCCCTGATCCAACCAGGAGAGCTCAGAGCTGACTGTCCATCTTCCCCTGGAGATTCAGTCCCACTAAAAGAGATTTTTTTTCCCCTGCACTTTTTCTGTGTTCCTAATAGAACTGCAATCTGTAGAACTTTGTTTTCCCATGGCAGCCAGTGTGGTTTTTCACCAGAGAGGGATGAAAATGGGACCCAGTAACTGGGGAGCATTATACCTTGAAAAAGTGGGGAATCTTGTAGAGGGAAAGTTTTGGGGTGGGTTTTCCCCTCCCCACTCAATCTAAAACACAAGGCAGCCTCATGAAGCCATCTGTAGCCCATGACAAGGGCCTGTGGGCCCTGGGACCTTGCTGAGCACACCTGGCTGCATTTGGGGCTGCAGATTCTCCCTGGGGAGCCCCTGGGTTTGGCTCTGCAGCAGTTTGGGGTGAGCAGGATCCGAGGGCAGGCTGGGCACAGGGACAGGGACAGACACAGGGACAGGGACAGCCTGAGTGCCCAGCACTGGCCAGGGCCTGCTGCACAGCACCCACCCCCCCTGTGGCCTTTCATCTCCCTTCCATCCCTCCCCAGCCCCGCAAACCCCATCCCTGGTTTTTAATTACTAAATTAGCATAATTGTACTGAGCTCAGAGAACTGTACTCAGCCCCTGCTGTGCCGTTTTCTGCTTCTGTTCCAGCCCTGAAGAAGGCTTTGTTTCCATGAAACTTCTCTTGCATTTTCCAGCTCTACCAGTTGGTCAGGTCACAGTTATTACCTCTCCCTGCACATCTTTCTTCTTCTGCCAGGACCTGTGTGAGTTCCCCCTGGGGATTCCTGGAGACATCCCAGGATCTCAGGCCTGGGCCCTGCCCCTGCCTGGGCCCTGGGCTTGGAGGGGAGAGCTGCAATCCAGAACCTTCTTTCTCCAGAGTGGGCACCATGGCAGGCCCTGGGTCTCACCGCACACCCCTGGGAGCTGAGCCACCCGTGCTGGCCACAACAGAGACACTTCCCAGGGCTGGGCCTGCCTGGAACCTGTCCTGGGGTACCTGGGATGAGGGCAGAGGGGTCCTGGCACCCTGCTAGGCTGCAGCTGCTTGGCCAAATGAAGCTTGAAAAGATAAAAATGGGTGGGAAAGGCTCTGTGTGCCATTCAACTGCTCCAGTCCTGCAGGGGATGCTGAGGGGGTGAAGGGCCAGGTGGAAGAAAGGACAGAGCATCCCAAAGCCTGAGCTAAAGGAGCAGATTTTCCAATGGCAGCCTCCTCTGCTCCAATCCTGATCTGGGGAAGAGTTTGCATTTGAGTTTTGAAACCTCCCTGAAGGAGCTGCAGGGTGTTGTGGCAGCCTTGAATGCTGGTGGCTGGGATAGACAGGTGTCCCCAGTAGTGTCCCCCTCACCTTCTGTGGCCAGGGACAGTGAGCAGAGTGGCTCAGGATCCCCAGATTGGCCAAAGGAAGGGATGTGAGGCCAGAGGAATTCAGCTGTCCTGGAGACAAACCCAAACCCACTCCCCAAAGCCTCTCCCTCACTCCCTCTGCCAGCCATGTCCTGCAGGAGCACCTGCATGGGGCCATCCTGTCCCATGCCCTGCTTTGGGAATGCAGTGTTTTCCTGGGAAGGTTGATCTCTCTGGAGCCCACACACTGTTTGATGCTGTTCCCTTCCAGCCCTGCCTGGGACCTGCCCTTTGCTCTCAGTTTATTGCATTTTCTGCACTTTACAGGCTCACTCCAAAGGGATGGGGGGTGCTGCAGCACACCCTGGTGTGGTGTGGGCTTCAATCTGGGGGTGCTGCAATTCTCTGGATGCCCTGGGAACACAGACAAGGCCCTGCTGTAACTGCCAAGAGAGCTCTGCCTGTGGGCTGAGCATCTCCTGCAGTGCCCCCAGCCAGGAGACCCCAGCAGTTTGAATTCCCACAAATTCACTCCCTCAGCCCTGCTCCAGAGGAGCTGGCACATTCCCAGCTGCCTTCACTGCCCAGCTGCAGGCTGGGGGCTGTGACACAGAAATGGTTGGGCTGGGGGGAAGCACGGGATGTTGGGCCTGAAATATGGAATAATCTCTGGAATTAACCCTTGAAATGCCCCAATTGCCACAGCTACAGTGCTTGTGGTGGGCAGCTGGAGGGGAGCTGGTGTCTGGAGCTCTGAAGGCTTTTCCAGAAGCACAGGAGTGGGGACGGAGAGCAGGCAGCTCTGTTCCCCCAGGCTGGTGCTTGGGGAGCTCTGCAGCCCTGAGCCCAGCAGGGCTGGCCCTGCCCAGGGCCAGGGGGCTCAGCAGGGCTGTGGGATCTGAGGAACAACCCAGGGCTGGAAGGGACGAGCCCAAAGCCTGTGTGAGCCCAGGGAACGCATCTGAGTTCATGGGGAGCAGCATGGGGACACTGCAGGGTGACCTGGCCCTGGGCAGAGTTCCCCAGTGAGGAGTGCACACAGCCTCGGCCCAGGACAGTCCTTTAATGCACATCTGGCTATCAGGGACATCTCGGGGTGCCACGGGGCACAGGGGGCACTGGGGGCACAGGGGGGCACGGGGGGCAGCTCTGCAGGGCTGTCAGGGGTGGGTGGCAGTGGCCCTTGGGGACAGCACAGCCTGTGGCTGCTGAGGGGACGCTGTGCAGGAGCAGGGCTGAGGGCAGTGCTGGAAGGAAGAAGCTCAGGTCTCCTTCCCACACCGCTGTCCTCGTGTTCCAGCTCAGGGGGGATTCAGGGACGGGCACAAAGGGACAGGGAGCAGCGAGGGCAGGCTGGCAGCAGGGACGGGGACGGTCCTCCTCCCAGTGCTCCTGTGGGAAAGAAACAGCAGAGGGGCAGAGGGGCAGAAGAGTAGAGGGGCAGAGGGGCAGAGGGGAGGAAGGGTAGAAGGGCAGAAGGGCAATGGGGCAGAGGGGCAGAGGGACAGAAGGACAGAGGGGCAGAGGGACAGAGGGGCAGAGGGGCAATGGGGCAGAAGGGCAATGGGGAAGAAGGGCAATGGGGCAGAGGGGCAGAGGGGCAGAAGGGCAATGGGGCAGAAGAGTAGAGGGGCAGAGGGGCAGAGGGGCAGAGGGGCAGAAGGGCAATGGGGCAGAGGGCCAGAAGGGCAGAGGGGCAGCATTGGCTGTGGCTGGTGCTCTGGGATGAGGGTGGCACAGGCAGCACACCCAAAGGGCAGCACCCAGCAGAAGAGGAGGGGGCTGGCAGGCACCCCATGGCAGGGAGGTGTGGGACAGACCCCAGCAAAGTGTGGGGTGGGATATGGGGACGGGTGGCCTTTTCTGTAGGGAGTGGGGACATTGCTGTGTCTCTCCAAGCACAGCCCAGGAGGTGAGGGAGCTCAGGGGGATCAGCCCTACCTGTCACTGCCCCGTGGGGGACTTGGCAGCGTCGAACATCTTCTTCCTGCCCTCCATGCCCGACATGGCCTCCACGTTCTTGCGCCAGTCTCCCACTTCCACAGGGCGCTCCTGCCGAGCACAGGGCTGGGCATGAGGCTCTGGCAGCCCTGCCCGACCCTCCCCTGCCTGCACAGACCCCAGCTGGGACACTGCTGCCCCTGGCAAAGCCCCTGTCCCTCTGCCATGTGTCCTGGGGAGGTGGCAAACAGCGCCCTGATCTCCACAGGGAGCTCTGGATCTTTGTGGGCACTCCCCTCCCCAAAGCCTGGCCAAGCTGCTTTCATGCACCAGAAGGCTCAATAATCCCAGAAAGATTTCTTTAGGAGGAAGAAACCACGTGGGACTTTGGGTTTACAGCAGCACAGTGGGGCAAATGTTTGTACTGAAGTAAAACCACTTCCTGAATTGCCCTCACCTTCCCTGAGCCTTTGGTGGTGACTGGGATTGTTGGTGTGACAGTGGGGGCCTGGCAGACACTTCCAGAGCAGCTCTGGGCAGGTGACAGCAGCTCTGGGAGCCCAGGTGTCTGCTCTGCCCCCCAGCATTCATAGATCACAAGCTGTGACCCAACACCATCCCACCACACCTAGAACAATCCCAGATCTGTTCTCCACCTGGTGCCCAGGGCTGTAAGCACAGTTTTCTGTCCAAAGGGCTGGAAAAGTGCTATACCACAATGGGGGTACAAATGAAAAACTGCTGAAAATTGAGATTCTCATCCAATTCTGCTCATCCAATCCTCATTCACTCTGCTGAGCTGGAATGAGCTGGTGAAAGCCCTCTGGGGAGAGGGGATCCCCAGCTGTGCCTGGAGATGAGGCCCAGCTCCTGCTGCTGGGGCACCTGCACACCCCAGGCAGGTTTGGGCATCGCTGGCATCGAGACTTTCCCTTCTCACACCTCTGCCAAGCAGGTGGGGACTGGGCCATTTATCTCAGGCCAACTGCTGGGCTGCTCTGTCTTATCTAATCTGAGTCTGGGAGTTCCCTGGGAGATTTCTGAGTGTGATTGTGCCCAGCAGGAGCTCTTGTGGTTCCCTACAAGATCAAACTCTGCATGTGCAGCTGAGCCATGGTGCTGGGGGGCCCTGGTGAGAGACCCCCCCACACTCTGGGAGGGAAGAGCACCACAGACACTGCCCTAAATCTCACCAGTTTCCATCCACCTGGCCCAGCCAGATCCCTAAATCTCACCAGTCTCCATCCACCTGGCCCAGTCAGATCCCTAAATCCCACCAGTCTCCATCCACCTGGCCCAGTCAGACTGGTCCCACACGGTCCCACAAGATCCCACAGTGGGAATGGCGTCACAGGGCTCTTTCCAAGGCTAACGGGGGCGAGCACAGGGTGCCCTGGAGAAGGGCAAGGGCACCCCATGGAAGTGTGACCATCTCCAGCCTCCAGAGCAGTCACCCACCTTCTCGGTGTCCTCCTTCTTGACAGACTTCAGGTTGGCCCTGAGGTCCATGGACACCTTGTGCTTGGAGCCCAGCAGAGCCCTGAGCATGGCGTCGGCCGAGACGCGGACCCGGCGCAGGGGAGGCCGCTTGAACTTGCCCCGGAGATCGAGGACTTTGATTTTCAGATCTTTAATCTGCAGGGGCAGGGGAGGAGCGGGGGGGAGGTCACTGCTTGGCTGCCTTGCACAAAGACCCCCAGAGGGAAGCAGGAGCTCTGGCAGCACCAAGCCCCAGGGGGATCTGCTCCTCTCCTGCGGGACCATCCCCACCAGGGCTCTGCCCCACCAGGCTCAGAGCTGGGCCATGGGCTGGGCCCAGCCTGCTCAGGGGGCAGCTGTGCCACCAGAAGCTCTCAGACCCACAGGGGTGACCAGGAGAGTGAGGAACCTCTCTGTGGACCCCGAGGACACTTGGGATTCCCTTGGGCAGGGATGAACCTTGCTCTGAGTGGTGCCTTGCAGAGTAAACACCAGCCCTGAGAAACCCTGGTGCCTGTCCCACATCCCAGCCCAGCCTGGTCCATGACACATCCCCATTCAGGGCAGAGCTGCCACTGGGAGGGAGTTTCCAGAAGGAACCAGCACGTCCTCCCTCCTACCTCCCGGGTGTTGTGGTTGCATTTCGCTTCAATGTCGTATCTCTCCTCATCCACAATTTCCACCTTCTCGTGCAGCTCCCTGCACAGGTCCTGGGCCAAGAAAACAGGAGAGGGGTGAGTGAGGCCCCTCACGCTCCCAGGGAGCCCAGTGCACCCTCGGGCTGAGCAGTACCTGGAGCTGGCTCAGGGAGAGCCCGCTGGTGTGCAGTGGGGTGACCCTCTCAGACAGGTACCTCTCCTTCTCTGCCTGCTTGTCCACAATCTCCTGATCCCACTCCTCCTTGGCCTTGGCCAGCATCAAACTCTGTGAGCACCAGGAAATGGCACAAGTGTGAACAGGCCCCTGTTTGCCCTGAGCCACTCACACCACATCTGTAGGATGGGACAGACTCATGTGCCACCCCCTCCCTGCTGTCCCCAAACACATCAGAGCCTCCCCACAGCTGGGTGGGTCTGTGGGGCCGTGGGGATGTGAGGCTGTGGGGCTGTGGGGCTGTGGGACCGTAGGGCTGTAGGGCCTGTGGGGCTGTGGGGCCATGGGGATGTAGGGCCATGGAGCTATGGGGCTGTGAGGCCGTGGGTCTGTGGGGCTGTGGGACTGTGGGACTGTGGGGCCATGGGACTGTGGGGCCGTGGGGCTGTGAGGCTGTGGGACTGTGGGATGAGGGGCCATGGGTCTGTTGGGCTGTGAGGCTGTTGGGCTGTGAGGCTGTGGGACTGTGGGTCTGTGGGTCTGTGAGGCTCTGGAGCCATGGGGATGTGGGGCTGTGGGGCCATGGATCTGTGGGGCCATGGGGCTGTGGGTCCATGGGGCCATGGGGCTGTGGCACTGTGGGTCTGTGAGGCTCTGGTGCCATGGGGCTGAGGGTCTGTGTGGCCGTGGGGCTGTGGGGCCGTGGGGCCATGGGGCTGTGGGTCTGTGGGTCTGTGGGTCCCTGCTCCTGCTGGCTGCTGCCATTGGCCCTGCTGGGACAGGCAATGTTTACCCCAAGCAGAGCCCGGGGAGCTCCCAGGCCTGTGCAGGAGCACAGTCAGGCTGAGGCCTCAGAGCTGAAGGTGTGGGGGTCTCTCCCCACCCCAGTGCAGGGGAGGTTTGTTTGGACCACAAATCCCACATGAGTGAGAAGAGAGAGGTGGGTGGGAGCTGCTCCCCACAGCCCATCCCTGAGCTTTCCTCGCCCCTGTCCCACCAATGTGCTGCAACCTGGCTCCTTTCCCCCAGCGAGACAAACCCCAGGGAGTTTCCAGCCCTCGGGACTCACCTTCAACAAGAGTTTGCGTGAGGCTGTGATCTTGGATTTTCTCTGGGGGAAAGGGGAGGGAAGGAAAACACCCTTTGAAAACAAACGCGCAGCAAAGGCAGAGCAGCACCAAGGGCTCTCCCAGGGAAAGGCACTTACCTCCCTGCAGGCAGGGCAGCAGCCAGGGAGCAGCAGAAAGAACAAGAGAAGAGAACAGGGCATCAAGGAATGAGAGTAAAAAAGAGGGGACAGTCAAGGAATGCATCTCGTGTGGTTGCAGTTGGTTCCTTATTTCTGTATCTCACAGCTGCCACCAGCACGTGAGCCAGGCCTGAGGGGAAGGTGCCCTCTGGAAATGCAGTGGGAGCTCAGGGCCACAGCTTAGAAAGCCAAAATGTCACTCAGGTGTGACAGGTGAGCTGGCACTGTGCCCATCGTGCCAAGCCCGGTTCACTCCCTGTGGTTCAGACACCCTCATTGCCCCAGTCCCACTTCAGCTGGCTCGGGATGCTTGGATGCTGCTCAGGTTCACAGGGTTGGGACATCCCCAGGTCGTTGCTCCAGGAAAGCTTTACAGGGAGTTCCTCCCTTCTCTGCTCACCAGGGAATGTGTTGGATTTGTGCAATATGCTACAGAGAGCCTCACGGCAAATCCAGAGCGCCTCCCTCCCCTCCAATCTGCATTTGGGGATCTGGGAAAGCCCTGAGGTTTGAACTGGGACATTGAAAGGGCAAACAATTTGCATTTCAAGCCGGTTTTTGCAAGGGGGATGGCACAGAGGTGTGGGGCAGGGCAGGGTCTCCCAGCGAACCCTCCCCAAAGAGACAAGCGCAGCCGGCCGAGGCTCTGGGGATCCGGGGCGCGCAGCTACTCACGGCTCCGGCATCGCGGCGGGGCTGCTCCTGCCGAGAGAGAAAGCGGCTGAACCCGAGGAGCAAATCGCGGTTCACAGAGGCCCGTGCAGCAGGAGCGATGCCGAGGCGCTGCTGCCCCGCGCTGTCGGCGTTGGGAAGCGGCCCCGCGGCTCCATCCCGCTCCGGGACACCCCGCCCGCAGCCCGGGCAAGCTGCGGCGGGCACAGCCGGCCCTGCAGGGCTCGGCCCGCGGCTCCTCGGGGCTGTTCCCAAGCTCCGAGCTGCTCCCCCGCCCGCCCCAGCTCTGGAAACACCGAGAGAAATGGGGGTGCCTCGGGGGTTCCCCGCTGGATCGGCTCCTGTCCTGCAGCTGCCGTGGGCAAGGCAGGGATGGGAGAGCCAAAACCAACCGGGGAACGCCAGAGCAACGGGCAACAACTCTGCTCTGAACCGGGCTGAGGGCTGGGGGTGCCCAGCCTGGAGAAATGAGGGATCCAGGGAGACCTGAGAGCCCCTTCCAGAGCCCAGAGGGGCTCCAGGAGAGAAGGAGGGGAACTCTGGGACAAGGGATGGAGGGACAGGACAAGGGGAATGGCTTCCCGCTGCCAGAGGGCAGAGATGAGTGGGATACTGGGAGGGAATTCTTGGCTGTGAGACCCTGGCACAGGTGCCCAGAGCAGCCATGGGTGCCCCATCCCTGGCAGTGCCCCAGGCCAGGCTGGACAGGGCTTGGAGCACCCTGGGACAGTGGAAGGTGTCTCTGCCATGGCAGGGGTGGGACTGGATGGGCTCTAAGGTCTCTCCCAACCCAAACCATTCAGGTATTCTCAAAGTCAGATCCCACAGGTTCCTTCAGCAGTCACATTCCAGGTGAAACACTCAGGGTTTCCTGTTTTACATTTGCCTGCTGATCCCAAGCCCTGGCAGCTGCTCCAGCCCACGCTGCTCCCCTGGCCCTGCTCTGACCCTGCTGTGCTGAGCAGCCGGGGCACCCTGTGAGCCCAAGCAGCAGAAAAACGTGGGGGGAAATTTTAATATTTTTTCCCCCTCAAACAGCATTTTCCAGGCATGGGTTTAGTGCTTTTCCTTGGGAGTGAAATGGACAAGCTGGGATGTTTTTGCCTTGATCCTTTTGCATCCCCTGATATATGGAAACTGTTTTAGACCCCAAGGATTCATGCTGGGGGAAATGAAAAGCTGGTCTCAAACAGCTGCTCACAGGTTTGTGTGGAGCCTGAGCCAAGCAAATCTCAGGGCACATCCTGGCTCTGTTCCCTTGTCCCTGTTCCCTCCCCATGCCCCCACAGCTCAGCCAGATATGTCCTAAATAAACGAAGTTTGGGGGATGGGGGGAGTGTAATAAAATCCCAGCTGGAATCATCTTCCCCAGAGCCTCCCAATCCAAATCCCCAGATTTACAAGGAGAAATCCCAAGAACAGGAATTTCTTTGTCCTCAAACCACATCAAACATTCAGTTTCTTGCTTTTGTGGAGGTATTTGGTGCTGTGACAAACATCCCAGAGGACAGCAGGCAGCACTGGTGCCTTGAGCAGCGTGGGTTTATTCCTGCTTCTGGGTTTATTCTGGGGGTGGCAGAGGAGCCTTTCTTTCCCTGCCTTTCCTTTGTCCCCTGCTGGAGCAGAGCCCGGCATTCCTTGGGGTGGGATCCACACCACACCTCGAGCTCACGACCTCTACCAAGGTCAGTCACATTTTAGGGCCAAATGGTCCAAAATTGGCTTCCCAAACAGCTGCAGGGACTCAGCTGTGCCAGTGAGACATCCCCAGCAATCCCCAGTGCCAGGACTTCTGGGCTCCAGCTGGATCTGGAGCATCCATGAGAGACTTTGGTCCCTGATGGGGACAAGAGGATCTGGGCAAGGTAATTCTGTAATATTTGCACTGGCCCAGCTGTGAAAAGCTTGTAAAGCTTATTGAACCACTGGATCATGGAAATCTTTAAAAGAAATAATCCCATAAACACAACTACAGTCAATTCCCCCATCCCAGGAGGCTGGAGACAAAGCACAAGCCCTCTCCCACTACCAGGAGGGAGCTCTGTTCCCTTTGTTCCCACCCTGAACCTCCCACCAGTGAGCCAGGCTGGAACACCCAGCAAGTGCTCCTCAAACAGTCCTGTTTGCCATGGTTTGGGAAAAAACAGGCAAATATCAGCTCAAAGTCTTTGTCCCCACTGCAGCCTCACCAATCCTCTCTCCCAGAGCAGAGGAAATGTCTGAGCCCCTCAGAGAGGGGCAGAAATTCAGGCAGATCCTCATGCTGGGGGTTCCTCTGTGTCCTGTGCCAGTGCTGGGGGTCTCGTGCCCATCTCAGCCCCAGCACACCCCGGGGGACAGGGGACAGGGCAGTGGCAGTGCCTTACCTGGCTGTGCAGGAGGGAGGTGACGCCTGGCTGGGACAGCCGCACTCTGCTGGGGCTGGGGCTGAGAGGGGATATTGAATCCCAGCCCTGCCTGCAAGTGGTCGGTAAAAATAGCACAAATCCCCTCCTCTGCCGGCATCTGCTGCAACCCCGGGCGTGCTGGGACTGCTGCTCACACCTGGGGCCCTGCCTGGAGCACAGGGGCACACACAGGTCACCCCTGTGTCACTGCACTTGGGTCCCAGGGCACCCACAACCCCCCTTTGGTTCCAGGGCTGCTTGCATGGGAATCATCCCAGACTGGTTTGGGTGGGAAAAGACCTTAAAAATCATCCAGTCCCAGCCCTGCCATGGTAGGGACACCTTCCACTACCCCAGATTGCTCTAACCCTGTCCAGCCTGGCCTTGGACACTGCCAGGCATGGGGCAGTCCTGTGCATTGTGGGCACCCTGTGCCAGGGCCTGCCCACCCTCACAGGGAAGAATTTCTCCCCACTATCCCCTGTATCCCAGCCTCTGGCAGTGGAAGCCATTCCCCTTGTCCTGTGCCTCCATCCCTTGTCCAGTCCCTCCCCAGCTCTCCTGGAGCCCCTTTGGGCACTGGGATGCCCTAGGACATCCCCTGCTCACATGGGGGCTCTGGGGGTCACACACACAGGCTCAGGCTGCCCAGTGCTGGGGATGCCCTGGGCATGGGCTGCATCCTCCTGGCACCTCTGGTGTGACTGAGCTCCAGAGAGGCTGCAGAAGGCAGGGGAGGGGTGTGAACAGCCTGGGAGCTGCTGCCCTGCACCGTGGGGCGCACACAGGACAGCGCTGGCCAAGGAGACTCCTGGGAGCCACCAGAGGCACCAGAGCAGGACAGGGAACCCCAGCAGGCCAGGCTGCATTGCTGAGGGGTGATGGTGAAAACCAGCAAATGTGGGGGTCTCACCTCAGGCCAGGTGGGGTGGGGACCAAGAGGGCACTGTCCCCTCTCTAGGGAAAAGGAGCAGCCCCGCTCCCCAGCACAGCACTGCAGCTTGGCATGCTCAGCCAGCTCCCAGCCCCGCACAGGCCCTGAGGTTTTCCCCATGAAAAGCAGTGAAAAAGCAGTGAAAAAGCTGCTGTCTGTCCCACTGCTCCCCACAAAGCCCCTTGCCCAGTGTCCCTTTGCATGACAAGGGCTGCAGGGCAGGCAGCACCTGTTCCCCGCGATATTTTTAGGGACAAATTTAGGAGCAAACAATTCCCAACGTGGGGCCCAGCAGGGACAATGCCTGGCATGTTAATCCTGGGGCTTTTATGGCCAGGAGGGACAGAGGGACACACAGCTGCAGGAGTGGGGCAGCTCCCATGGTGGGGAGCACAGACAGCCCCATCCTGCAGAGCCTTCCCGGCTCCTTCCCCCTGCCTGGCAGATGGGTGACAGCAGCACTGGCAGTGGCAGTGCCATCCTCGTGGGAATTGCACCCAGCAAGTCCCAGTGGGCAGGGGAGAAACCCCCCTGTATCCAGCCCACCCGGGACCCTGCAAGGACCCTTCCCTGGCCAGCACAGAGGATCTGCTCTCCCCTCGAGCAGCAGGAGGAGGAGGAGGAGGAGGAGGGGGAAGAGGAGGAGGAGGCCAGCCCCGTCAGACCTTTATAAGGAAAAGCCCCCTCGGGGCCAGGTCTCCAGCATCTTTCCTCCCGGATGCCTTGGAATTGTTTTCGGAGCACAGAGGAGCCAAAATTAGCCCGTGACAACGGCGCTGCATTCCCGCGGCCCCGGGGATGGGGCGGGGGCTGCTCCGGATGCCATCTGCTCCAGGCTCGGGTTTCACCCTCTGCTGAGACCCGGGGACAGGAGGAGGGAGCGGGATGGGGCAATGGGACCCCCAGATTTGGGGTTTTTCCATGGATTTCAAAGCCCCGGCTCTGCCATGGGGGCTGCACAGAGGGACTGGCAGGGGACGGGGATATCCCATCCCTCCTCCCCAGCTCACACAGAGGGACGTTCTGAGTGCCCATCCCGGGCTCACACAGCACAAGGAGCTGTCTCCAGGCGAGGGTTTGTTTTATCAGGTGCCACCGGGGCCATGGACTCCACTCTGAGCTGCTGGGGGTGGGAAGGATCAGGCTGGAAATCTACAGGGCAAAGCAGTGCTGAGGGCAAATTGAGAGCAAAATAATAAAAATATATCTGGGATTGGCTCAGGTGGTCAGAGCTGGGTGCTGATAACACCCAGGTCATGGGTTTGATCCCCATTCACTTTAGAGATGGACCCAATGATCCTTGTGGGTGCCTTCCAACTGAGACTATTCCATCATTCTGTGATTTCTCCATGTGGTGCTGCTGCTACAAATCAAATATCCCTCTGTTACTGGGAGCCACTGGTTGAAGGGAAGGGCTCCCCATGAGCTGCTACCAAGGGGATGGATGCCAGCAGACATTTCCCAGAGAGCTGTATGGGGAGGCCAGAGCCAGGCAGGAGCAGGTCCCCAGGGACAGCTGCTTGTCCCTGAATGTCCCTGGGATCCACAGGTCACTTGTGTTTAGTCTCTTGCAGGTGGACCCCCTGGCATGTGTTTAGAAGGATGGGGCATTTCCCCCTCTGGACTTTCCAAGTCCCTGGAGAGTGTTGGTGGATCGCCCACACCCATGGCAGGGGCTGCCAGAGCTGCCCATGGTCCCTGGCTCCTCAAGGTCTGGAGACTCCACATGCAGAGGTACCTGACTCCTGTGAGCAGTTCAGCTGCCCCACATGAAGCCAATCTCCCTGAGGAAATGGACTTGAAGCAATGCTGGAGGGATCTCTCCCCCTCCTCTGGAACCTTCCCACCCATCCTGTCCTCACCCTCTCCCAACCACCATCCTCGTTCCATCAACCCCGATGGAATTCACAAAGCCAACAGCTCCCAGAGCATCCAGGAGAGGCTTAGAAATGACAGATGAGCCCCTGGTGTCCTTTGGGGCTGAGCCCCTGGTGTCCTGTGGGACTGAGCCCCTGGTGTCCCATGGGACAAAGCCCCTGGTGTCCTTTGGGACTGAATCTCTGGTGTCCTTTGGCGCTGATCCTCACTGCCACACTCAGAGTCCAGCACTGGGGGGTGACAGGAGAGCCCCCAGCTGCACCAGGCTTGTCACAGGACTGGGACAGATGATGCCCTACAGACTCACCATGGTGTGGGAGAAGGTTTTCCTTCTGGTGTGCTGGTGTGGGACAGCTCAGGGACCAGGGGACAGCGAGGTCACCCCCTAAGCTGGGTGATTGCAAGGCTGCAGGGTCAGGGGGCAGTGAAGTGGTGAAGGGCCATGTCTTGAGGAATGTCCCCCATGGTGTTCCCCCTGCAGACCATCCAGCAGGAACCCAGCCAGTCCCACCTGCTCTGTGGATTGGAGACAGTGCAGTTGAAGCTCCTGGGATGCTTCTCTAAGAGCTGATGCCTCCTGCAGCCCTGGGGGGAATTTCCTCCCCCTGCTGCATCTGTGAACAAATCCCACCAAACCTGAGGGATGCCCCTAGATGGAAAGGGGGCAGAATATGGATAATCATCACAGCCCAGCCTGGGAACCAGCACAGCCCCAGGCCAGACCCCAAATATTCCCCAGGGACTGAGAGGTCTCTCTCAGCTCGTCTGCCCCACAGATCTTCACTCCATTGCATCAGCCCCACCAGGACATCCCCATTTCCCACTGCCTGGCAGGGCAGAGGCTCCTCATCCCTTTGGGATGTGCTGCCCCATGTCCTGCTCCTGTCCCAGCCCCATTCTGGGAACCCCAAGCTCTGGAGCCCCCCTGGGCTGGTGCAGCTCAGGAGGGTGCCCGTGCCAGCCCCTCCATGCTGGGCACGAGACTCACCCTCCCCACCTGGCTACAGAGGGCAAATCCATTGCAGGCAGCTCTGCGGCTGGATGCCCAAGCAGGACAATATCCCAAAATGCAAGAAACACCTTCCACTTCTAGAAATACCATGGCCAGTTTGTTTTTTTCTGCTTGAATACTTTGGGGAGGCCTGAAATGTTTGCAGAAGGCTGGGGAGGGTCCCCCAAAAGTCAAGGGGCCCTTTAGGAACAGCACAGGCTCCTGCCTTGTGCCTCCGGCACACGGAAAAGGCTTTGTTAAATGAGGAGGAATTACCTACTTTGGGATAGTGGAAGGACATTATTGAAATGGAGCCACCCGCTGAAGACTTGAAACTTTCAATGGCTTTGCCAGTGACACATGAAACCTCCCCAGTGCTGATCCTGTGGGCTCTTCTCACCAGGAGGGGGATTTGGGCTGTTCTGTGCCAGTGCAGCCATGGCTCAGCAGTGACATCAGTCTGAGTATCACAAACTCCAGGCTGGTTTCCAGCCTAAGGCAAAATATTCTACATAAGCAAAAAAGGCCTGTTCCAAATAATTCAAAATTTCTGGCCCAGGCAGGGACCCTGACAGAGTTTTTGGACATTTTCAGGGTATTTGCATGTAGGGGGATACAGTATGGGTATAGAATGTAATCTTATCCCCTAAAGAATTGCAGCTGAACCAATTACTAAAGATTAGGAGCAGGCCTGATGTTAACAGGCCACACCTGTAGCAAATCAGAACATTGTTATAAAAGAGTGGGTTGGTAGGAGTCAGATGGCTGCTGCAAGGGCCAGGAACAGTCAGTGCTTGGAGGAGCTACCTACAAGAAACATTGAGGAGGTATGAAACTCTGGTGATAGGGAATCCTTGCACTATAATGATAAGAGAACTCTCGATGTATACGACAACATTTGCAGATCTTTGCATCTGTCTCTGAGACACATCTCAGTATCCACTTTGGGTTGGCTGTGCCACCCCTGCCCCCAGAGCCGCTCAGCGGCTCCTGCTTGGGGACAGACAGGTGCTGGTTGTTCCCCCTGCAGCTCCAGCAATGTCTGGGTCCTTGTTTTGATTCTTCCTGGTGAGTCCCTGCCCTTCCTGGGCTCCCACAGCCTCAGCTCTACTGCTGGGAATGTCACAGGCACAGCTCTGAACCCCCTGGGACGCAGAGTCCCTCCGGCAGGGGAGTGAAGGTGTGACCCTGCAGTCCCTGCCCTGGCCCTGCAGCACCCCAGGGGCTGTGCTGCAAGCAGAGTCACTTCTTCCTACACACCAGTGCAGGAGGATTCAGTGGGGATGGCCAAGCCCCCACAGCAGTGCTGGGGATATCCCAGGCTCTGCTCCCTGCAGCAGGGACACACAGACAGCAGAGCTCTGGGTGGGTGCCGTGTCCCAAACCAAAATCCAGTGATTTAGGAATTGTCATTAAGGATGGCCAACAATGAAATCATTTTAGGAGCATCTGGAGGAAATTGGACAGGTGACCTAAAGCCAAAAAGCAGAATGCTACTTGGTACAGCTGGGGTTTCTTTTTTTTTCTTTTTTTCATTTTTATCTGAAGAGGAGCCACCCACGAGCTCAGGGATGATCCTAGGAGAAGCGGGGCAGTGCCAGGCTCTCTGCAGGGCACCTGGTGATGGAAGAGGTCCCATGTGACAAAAGCATTGGCACCATCAGGCTGCACCTCCCTGTCTCAGCACTGTGACCCCAGTGCCCTCCCTGGCACTCAGGGTGTCCAGCCAGCCCCAAACTGATCCCAAAGCCAGACCTGGGATGTCCTCAGGTGGGAAAAACTCCTGTCCTGTGCACCCACTGCACCCCTGTGGTGCTGCAGGGAAGGTGCCAGTCCCTGTGGGTGCCCCTGCCCAGGGTGGGGGGCACAGGGCAGCCCCCCAGAGCAGCCTCAGCACTGGGGCACCCTCACAGAAGTGTGGGGAGGGATGCTGGAACAGGGCACCGTGGACTGGGAGCAGCAGAGCCAGATTTTCAGGCTCCTGCCTTTGAACTCTGGGTGCCCCAGGGCATCTCTCTCCTCTCCCTGGGGGTCTGGCCATGGGAGCCCCTGTGCTGGAGGGGCTGAGGGGCCACAAACCCACCCTGCATCCCCTGTTGTGCCTCAGTTTCCCCACATCCAGGGGCATTAGAAATGCTCCCCATGGGTCCTCTCCTGCTTTGCAGGCTGCCTGGGAGGGCGCTGGCTCCACGTCCCTGGTGCTGGGGATGCTCCAGCCTCTGGCCCTGGCCCCTCTCCACTCCCTGGCTGGCTCTCTGGGCTGTTTATTTGTTTTTCAGTCTCGGGGTGATTTTTTCTCTGCAGAGACATTCAGGCCTCCCAGGGGAGATGAAGCCAGCACACCTTCCACCCCCACAGGATCAACCTGGGCTCTGACCCAGCCCCTGCTCCAGGGTCAGCCTGGGAATCCACTCCCAGAGGATGGGGCAGGTGTGGGTGTCTGCTCAGAAGGGAAATCCCAAACCTGGAGGCCTGGGGAGCTCTGAAGTCCCTGGGGGATATGGGGTCCAGGCAGGGAGCCTGGATGGGTGTTCGACTGGATGAAGGGCTCAGGATGAGGATGGAGAAGCTTGACTTTGCCTGGACCTGAAACACTGACACAGGATTTGTTTTTTCTTATTGTCCCCTCCCTGCACTGTGTGCCTGAATTTCTCCCCAGATCTGGGGTACCGTAGCCTCTCTGCTGCCTCATCATCAGTGCCCAGGGATGTACCACAGCCAGGGCTGTGCTTACATGCTCTCCTCGATAATTTTCTCTGACACTTCCTTGCTGACAGTTGGAAAACAGAAAATATCTATTTACAGGGGGCAAGAGAGCAGAAAATTTGAAAAAAAAGAAGTCACACTGAATAAAACTGGTAACTTTGGGAACCCCTGGCACTGGATGCTCCTCACCCTGGCACCCACCATGGCACAGGCTTGGGATGCTCACATGGCTTTCATTGAGCCTCACTGAATATCCTGGCTCTGGGAGCTGGGGATTCAGGGGAAAGCCCAGGACAGGGATCCTTGCCCTGGAAATGCTGTGTAAGCAGCAGCACCTTCCTGGCCACCCCATTCCCCCCTGACACGTGTGCTGGGACCTGCTCTGGGGCTTGTCCACACAGGGCACCACACCTGAAGCATGTCCTGTGGAAGGTCCCACCACCCCTGAAGGCCCCTTGTCCCTGTCATGACTCTGGGGTGGTGCAGAGCCCCATCTGTGCAGTGCTTGGGTGCCCCATCTGTGCAGTGCTTGGATTTGGCTCCATCTGCAGCCCCAGCCTGGCCCCTGCCCCTCTGCACCCCCAGCTGGGAGGGTCTTGGTAAATGCAGCTCTGAGTCCCCCCTGGCTAAGGAGGCTCTGCTGGGTGGAACCCCCGGGGCCTGTTCGAGCCAGCACGAGCCTGGCCCTGCACAGAGAGCCCTGCCACCGTCCCCAAAGCCACCGGTGCTGCCCTGGCACGGGGACAGGACCCTCAGGCTAGGTACAGGCTGGGGTACGGGGGTATGGGGTGGGGTTCAGGCTGGGGTACAGGTATAGGCTGGTGTACAGGGGGGCAGGCTAGGGTACAGGTGTACAGGATGGGGTACAGGCTGGGGTAGAGGGGTGCAGGTGCAGGCTGGGGTGCAGATTGGGGTTCAGGCTGGGGTACAGATTGGCATTCAGGCTGGGGTGCAGATCAGGGTTCACGCTGGGTGCAGGCTGGGGTTCAAGCTGGGGTACAGATTGGGGTTCAGGCCGGGGTGCAGGTTGAGGTTCAGGCTGGGTGCAGGCTGCCTGGCCCGGGCAATAAGGACACCGCGCTCCGTGGTTCCCACGCGGCCGGGAAATCTCCGGCAGGATCCGCAGCGCCTCCGGCCCCGGGCTGGGCTCAGGCTCCGGCTTGCGGAGCGCTGCTGGCTCCAGGCGCTGCTGTCTGCGCTGCCTGTCGGGGCAGGGCCGTCCCTCCCTGCTGCGGAGCCACAGCGCTGCTCCCGCGTCACCGGCGCACAAACCACCGTGGGAATCCCTGGCGACACGGGCGCAGCAGGACTGGTGACCGGGGAGCCTCGGGGCGCTACTGGGGGGCTCTGGGGGGAGCCTCGGGGTGCTACTGGGGTGCTTTGGAGCCCGAAAGGGGGATGCTGGCTTAGGGGTCATGACTGGCAAAGCTCTGTGCAGTATTTGTGCTCTCCCATGCCCTGTGGGTCCCACAAATCAAAGCAACACCATGGTAAGAAGTTGAAAGTCCTGTTAAGGGACAGTTTTGGTACAGGGAATTGGGGTCCCCAGCATTCCCCCACAGCCCAAGGACATCCCAGACAATGAGTGAGACAATGTCCAGCAGCATGGCTGTGTCACCACAGCATCGTTTCAGTACCCTGCTGAGGGGTCCCTACTGCAGCAGCAGCTTTCCAGACCCTTTTTAAAATTGGGGCCCAGCCACATCCATCTGTTCCAGTGTCACTGTCACACAGGCAGAGCTCCCTGTGGCACAGATCCTTCGGGCACAGCCTCATCCATCCCCTGTCCTGCAGGAGAGGCCTGGGGTCCCCAGCAGTGCACCAAGGTCCTGCACACAGCTGAATGAAGAGCGGTGGGCCCCTGGCAGGGATGTCACCTCCTGCCTTGTCTGAAGTGCCAGGTGGTGGCCCTGCCTGTGTCCTGTGCCCCGCTGTGCCGAGGGGAGGTGGCTGTGCCAGCCCAGCTCCTGCGGTGCCTCTGTCCTGCCCCGGCAAGGGGGGTGCCAGCGCCAGCACCGGCCTCCCCGGGGCCATTGTCCTTGTCCTCGGGCTGCACAGCGGTGACCTCACTTGCCCGCAGGAATCCCGTTCTCCCCAGCTCCTGCCGAGCCGAGTGCCATCTCCATCCGGCTCCTGGGAAGCTGCGATTCCCGGGGCTGCGCCACCGGGGCTGTGTCCAGCTGCACCACTGCAGAGAGAAGGCTCCTGTCACCCACTGGGCCAGCGCTGGGACAGGGGGCATCCTGAGGACACTGGGGAGTGGGGCCAGACACCATCCCCACCCTATCCTGCGTGCAGGATAGCAAAGGGCCCTGTATCCCTTAGGCCACCCCGGACAGAGGGAGGATGTTAGAAAGTCCCTGTCCAGGGATACAGAGAGGCCAAACCCATGGGGGTCCCCCAGCCAGTGCAGGGGGACATGGGAACATCAACCTGCAGACCCACCCCGCTCCACGGGACCCCCTCTCTGGTTCCCAAACCACTCAGGGATGGCAACCTGCGGCCAGGGCCCTCATGCTGGGCTGCGGTACCTGCTCGGCAGCTGTGCCGGGCGCGCACCTCCTGCATCGCCTGCTGGTTCTTGAAGCGCACCAGCCCCATGGTGATCTCGGCGTTCCAGCCCGGGTCCTCCTGGGCGCAGCGGAAATCGATCTCCAGGCTGTCGTCCATCACCACCGTGAAGTAAATGTGCCGCTCCTTCCACTCCACGCACTCCACGGCCTTCATGCGGGCAAAGCTCAGCTCCTTGTGCCGCGAACCCTTGGGCTCGAAGAGCTGCAGCCCCTTCTCGGTCAGCAGGCACCGCTTCTTCTTCCAGAGCTGCAGCAGCCCCCCGCTCCGCTTCTCCAGCACCCCCTCCCTCAGCACCTTCTCGGGGGTCATCGCGGCTGCTCGGCCCCGGGCTCCTCAGCACCCTGCGCCTGCCCAGCCGGGCATTACCCGCCGGGGAATCCCAGCCGAGCTCCCGGGGCCGGGACCCGCGGGGGCCGTGCTGCCCCGGGCCTGGCCGCTCCCGCCGCGGCTCTCAGAGGGGCCGAGGCTCGGGGAGCCCCATCCGGCCCGTGCCGGGCTCCGCTCCCTGCCCGAGCCGCGTGTGGGATCCGCGCTCGCAGGAGCTGTCGCTACTTGCCCGGCCGCTCTCCCACTCGCATTCCTGCGCCTCGCCTGGCCCCTCCTGCTCCCAGGCTCCCTTCACGCCCAGGCGAAGCCCGACCAGGCCCGGCGCAGCCCCGCTTCACCCGGGAGGAGCTTCTGGGGTGCCCGAGGGCAGCCGCGGCCTCGGGGCCTTCGTGTGAACAGGCAGGGTGAGGGACGGGGCTGCATGGCAGCGCTGCAGGGTGTGTGAGGGACGGGGCTGCATGGCAGCGCTGCAGGGACGGGATGGAACAGGGCTCGGGGACTTGTGCACGACAGCCCGGGGTGCAGGCACAGATGTTGGAGGGGCAGGAGCAGCTCTTGGGGGTGCAGCACCGGGTGTTGGGGGTGCAGCCCCGCGGGCACAGGGCTGTAGGGTGCAGGGGGCTCTGTGTAGCCGGGCAGGGGTACAGAGTACAGTGCTACCGGGCAAGGGGGGCTGGGGTGCAGTGCCAGCCAAGAAGGCACAATGGGCTGCAGTGCCAGGGCAAGGGCTGCTGGGTGCAGTGCCAGCTGGGACATTAGGCTGTGCCTGCAGCACCAGCCAGGCAGGGGCTCTGGGGACCCCGAGTGCAGCCCAGGAGGAGACAAAAGCGGAGAACAGCAGCAATGGGGACAACCCCTGACAGCCACTCACCCCCAGTCAGTCACCCGAGGGTGCCGGACCACCCCTCAGCACACAGAGCTCCCATTCCTCAAAGGCCCTGAGATGGGGGTTTGAAGCGCCCAGGCTGTCCCACAGCGAGGAGCATCCCCAGCCCTGTGACCTGTGCAGGAGCCGCGGAGCGGGGCCGGGGCAGCGCAGCCCGCTCCTCCTGCCTGATCCTCCCCCCCCCTGCCGGCAAGCACCGTCTCCTTTCCAGCCCGTCCCGTTCCCGGCCACCGCAGCACCGTCTGTTCCTGTGCCAGCGCCTGGCACCGAGGGTTCCCCGGGCCGGGCCGGGCTGCCGGGGGGGGCACCTGGGGACTTGTGAGCTGCCACGGGGGGTGACGGTCACAGGCGGCTGGGCAGCTGAATGTGCCCCTGCAAACGCTGAGAGAGTGGGTCCTTCACCCAGATGAGGTCTGCAATGGGAAGAGATCCCCCCGGGAATGTGCCGGGGTCACTGACAGGGGCTGGATCAGCCCCTGGCACACACCCTGCTCCTGCAGCCCCCACAGCCCCCAGCCCCGCAGAGCCCCGGCCGGAGTCCCCTCCTGCCCCAGCCCCTCTATCGCTCCGCTCCCTGCCGGGGGCTTTGCCGGCAGCCGCCGTGGCCAGCGGGCAAGTCTGCAGCGCTGATGAGATGCACCTCATTATCCCTCATTAAGAGGGCAGGGCAGCTGGCGGAGCCAGGAACTGGTTCGTGCTCCCTGGGGCCAACCTCGCCACGCTGGCAGAGATCCCGGCTGTCCCAGGAGACCCGGGCTCCTGACGTGGGGCGGCCCCGGAGGTCACCCCGAGCACCCCGGCGCTTAGGAGGGGGCAGAGCAGTGTGGGTTCCCCAGCAGAGCAGGGTGGGTTCCCTTGGCAGAGCAGTTTGGGTTCCCTTGGCAGAGCAGAGCAGAGCACTGTGGGTTCTTCCAGCAGAGCAGAGCAGTGTGGGTTCCCCAGCAGAGCATTTTGGGGTTCCTCAGCAGAGCAGAGCACGGTGGGTTCCCTCAGCAAGGCTGCTTTCCCACACACAGGTAACGCTCAGCTCCAGGGATGCTGAGCCCTGGGAGCTCAGGGGGAGCAGTTTTGGGACTGTCACTGTTCTGGTAAGCTGGGATGTCAGTGGGCAGTTCTGGTTCATCATCCAGCTCCAGCTCCATCCTCACAGCCCAGGGGAGAGCCAAGGGCTGCCAACCCGGCCCCTCTGCTCACCACAGTCACTGCTTCTCCAGGCACCAGCCACCAAGGGAGGGAGCTGGTCCTGCAGCTCTGGGTGTGAAGGAGCTTTGGGAACGTCCTTCTCCACTCCCATCTCCCCAGACACAGCAGGGGCAGGGCTCTCACCCTGCCAGGCTGCCCAGGGGCACACGGCACTTCCTGCCCTGCAGCAAACCCTGCAGGACCCACTGTGTCAGGCTGTGGGTGAGCCAAGGGCTCTGCTGTGCTCCATGGGCTGCCCACGGCTCATCCCATCCACACGGGGCCCTCAGGGCAGGTGACAGTGCTGTGGGGCTCAGCCCTGCCCCGAGGTGACATCCCCACAGGGCTGGGTGACAGGGTGACATCCCCCCTCACAGTGGGGCTTGGGGGCTCCACTCTGACCCCCCAAGCAGTGCCATCACCTCGAGGCTCCAGGGTGCTTGGGCACAAGCCACTCGCTGGTTTGTCCCTTGAGGGCAGGTGTGGGTGCCACAGCCCCTTCCCAAGGGCGGGAGCTGCCTCGAGGGGGAGCTGGACAGCACCTGGCACAGGTGAGCAGACTCGGCTGGGCCCTGCTGTGCTGCTAACCAGCCGAGGGTAGCATGGTCAGAGCTGTCCCACTGCAGCTCGGGCAGGAGGTGCCCAAAAAGCACCTCTAGTCCCACCCTGCTTCTCCTGGGCCGTGTCCCAGCACCTCCTCCCGCCCCCCTCACGCCTCTGTCGGGATGTGCAGCCCCCGTGATCCCATCCTGGTGTCCTCACGGTGGGCTCTGTCACCCCCCAAGCCACTCTGAGTGACCAGTGCAGGGTCAGCAGGAGTGTGGCACCCAGGGCAAACCCCCAGGACATGGTCCCTGTCCTGGGACCTTTGGGGCTGGGAGCTCAGCAGGGACCCACCAGGCAGGAGAAAAGAGGACCTGGGGAGGCTGAACTTCAGTTTTCCACTGTCTATAGAAAGGTTGCGGAGACATGGCCCTGCCTGGCAAAAGGACACAAGACACCAGGCACAGGGGCACAACAGGGCAAGCAGGGATTCAAAGAATCATTAATGTTGGAAAATCCCTCCCAGGTCACAAGACCATCCATTCCAATCACTCCCCCAGCACTGCCACAATCCCACGTCCCCATATTTCACATCCCACAGGGCTTCTGAACACCCCAGGGGTGGTGACTCCACCACTGCCCTGGGCAGCTGTGCCAGGGCCTGACCATCCTTTCAGTGATGAAACAACCCTTCCAAGGCTTGTGTGGCCCAATGCTGTGACAGGATCCCCAGTGGTGGGACCTCCATCCTCAGAGGGTTCCTGTACCTCAGTGGACACCAAAGGCTCTGGCCAACCTGACCTCTGGAACCCTGCCTTAAGCAGTTAAGGCTTCTGCTGGTCCCTTCCAACCTACATCTATCCATGGCCCTCCAAAACCAAATCTAGCATTTTCTCCTGGCTTTGACCAGGCCTCCAAGTGGAATTGGCCTCTCTGGGGTCCAACATGTGAAATGTCACTATCTCATAGAACCATCAGCTGGTTTGGGTTGAAAGGTTAAGAACCATCCTGTTCCACCCCCTGCCATGGCAGGGACACCTTCCACTGTCCCAGATTCCTCCAAGCCCTGTCCAGCCTGGCCTTGGACACTTCCAGGGATCCAGGGGCAGCCACAGCTGCTCTGGGCACCCTGTGCTGGGGCCTCTCCACCCTCACAGCCAAGAATTCCTTCCCAATACCCCATCTAACTCTGCCCTATGGAGTGGAAAGCCATTCCCCTTTGTCCCAGCACTCCAGGCCCTTGTCCCCAGTCCCTCTCCAGCACCCCTGGAGCCCCTGTAGGCACTGGAAGGGGCTCTGAGCTCTCCCTGGAGATTTTTCCAGGTGACATCCCCAGCTGTCCCAGCCTGACTCCGGAGCAGAGGGGCTCCCTCTCCTCCCCTCTCTCTGACAGAACCCCTACAGCTGCATGAGGAAGGGACAAAATACTCATTGTAGCTTTACTGAGCAACCAGCACTGCCTGGGCACGATCCCACCTGGGGCACATCCAGCTGAGATGCCAGAGCAGCAGCAGCACAGCATCCCCTGCATGCTCACAGAGAAGGCAGCAGCTTCCTGACCCCTCCATCCCTGCAGCAGCTTCCAGAACAGGCCCCCCTCACCTCTGTGGTGGAGCAGCAGGGCCTCTGCCAAGCGAGGGAGGCAGGTTTGGGTCTCCACACCAGGCTGGTACCTGAGCCCTCTGTGCTGCAGCTCCCAGCCCTTCCTGAGCCTGGGCTGTCTGCCCCCCACACCAGACCCCTCATCCCAGCCACCCCACAGCCCAGAGCAGTGGGTCCTGCTGGAATCTAAAGGGGGAAGGTTTTGGAGATGGTAAACGTTTTGCAGATGGCAACTCCCCATGTGCATTTCATAAACATCATGTAAAGCTGAGGGTGTGATGAACAGGAGAAAGCACTGAGGTTGATAAAGGAGCCCCAGTCCTGCCCCAAAAAAGGATTTCTGCCTCTGTTGTGCTTCTCAGAACACTCCTCATCTCATTTGCTCAACCACAATGTTTATAACTTTAAAAACCCCAGAACCCAATTGCCTGTGGAGCCCCTAAGCTGCAGCAAGGCTGATCCGAGTCTGTCCCACCAGTCCAACAGGAGAATCACAGAAAGGGAGTGAAGAGTTTAGATGGAAACCAATTAGACCTGGGCAGCTGCCAAACTGGAGGCTTAATGATCCACAAGCTGTAAAAACGCAGGGAGTAGGTGAAAAGCTGTTAATTACTTGGCACTGCTGGGCACACCTCTTGGCGAGGTGCCACCTAAAGCACTGATAGGGGTTTTGAGAGCCTGAGCACGTGTGTGGTGCTACCAACACACCCAGCAGGGCTGTCCTGGCCTCCCAGCATCAGCCTCTGCTTTTGGAATAGTTATCCCCATTCCTGGAAGTCTTCACCAGGGCTTGGAGCAGCCTGGGCTAGTGGAAGGTGGAACAAGATGAGCTTTAAGGTCTCCTCCAATCCAAACCATTCCATGCTGATTCTTGGTGGGAGCAGAGGGGGAGCCCACCCCGTGTCAGACTGCACCCCACATTGCTGCCATTGGGCTTCCATTCCAATCCAGGGCTGCAAACGAACCCCTCCCCAGCCCGGGCCCTCAGCCCCAGCCGCAGTCAGAGGCAGGGCCAGGCTCTGATGTCGCTGATGTTTTATTGCTTGCTCGGTGTCACGGCTGAGCACGGGACGGGCGGGACTCGGGCACCGGGGCGTCTCTGCAGAGCCAGGGAGTGCTCCCCCCGTGCCCCCTGCCCCAGCAGGACCCCACGGGGCCAAGGCTGGGAGCCCCCGGCTGTGGGGAGCACCGGGGCAGGGCAGGAGGGGCTGGTGCTGCCAAGCAGCGGTGGCTGGGGGTGACAGGGGGTGACAGGGGGTGACAGGGGGGCACTCACTGCGGCGTGGGGCAGGCGGGCAGCTCAGGACAGCCCTGGGCGAGGGCAGGGCTCAGCCCTGGGGCTCACTGCGAGTGGATCAGTGCCCCGGCGCCCTGCCCGAAGCCAAAGCCCTTGGGACCGAAGTTCTTGGCGTAACAACCTGCAAAGGATGGAAGGGAGACACGGGTGAGGCTGGCACAGGAGCAAGTCCCTCCAAGGGGCACACCCTGCCTGGCCACGACAAGGTTTGCCAGATCTGCTGGGCAAACAGAGGCCCTGGCTCAGCAGAAAATTCCCCAGCTCTGTGGCTGGCACAGTCTGTCCTGAAAGCAGCTGCTGGGCCACCCCTTCCCAGCCTCCATCCATCCCCTCTGGGTCCTTTCACCCCTTCCCAGCCTCCATCCATCCCCCTGGGTCCTTTCACTCCTTCCCTGCCTCCATCCATCCCCCTCGGTCCTTTCACCCCTTCCCAGCCTCCATCCCCTCTGGGTCCTGTCCCCCCCAGCCCTCGGAGCCCAGGACAAGCCAGCAGGGAGGGTGGGGCTCACCTTTGCAGTAGATCTCCCCATCTTTGTCTGCCAGGGTGGTGGACTCCAGGCTTTTGCCACACTTGGCACAGCGGAAGCAGGACTTGTGCCAGGACTGTGGGACAGGAGCAGAGCCCAGTCAGAGCCCAGGGACAGCACAGCCAGGCTCTGCTACCAGCCAGGCTCCCTGCCCTGCTTCTGATCCAAAGGGGCTGGCAAAGAGCTCTGAACAGGATAAAAGCTTTTCCCTGGAAAGCACTCCCAGCCCCACAGGGAAAACACAGAGAGGAAACATCAGGTGTGGGCACTGCTCCTGTGCTGATCTGGCTTTGGAGACCTTTTTGCCAATACTCTTAAGAAGTCACTTGTGCAGTAATTTCTAGAATAATTTGTAAGGAGCAATCCCCCCCTGGACTGCCCTCTCTTAACCAGTGAGATAAATCCCCCCTGAAACCCATGACTGGGGTGGCAGCAGGGATGGGACAACTGCCCCACACAACCACAGCTCCAAGGAAGGCAGAAAACAGAGAGGAAAAATGCCAAAACCAGACAGTGTTTAAAAATAACCCCCCATGGTTCCAGCAGTCCCCTGGAGATAAATGAGCTCACAGCCTTCAGGCAGACCTAAAGTAGCCAGAGCTGCTCACCGAGGAATTTAAACAAACACTTGGGAAAACATGAAACCTTTTTTGGAAGAAAATGTGAAATTCATGGGCTGGAGGAGGAGGTATTGGATGCAGTCATACAGCAAACATTAGCACATGAAATACATGCTCTGGAATCCTCTGTGGGTCTACTTTGATGTAATTGCTTCACCAACTTTGGTTCTCAGTAAACATTGGGGCCAGAAGCTGACCAGGAAGCCCAGATCATGGTTTTAAGGGTAAATTCAGCTCCTGACCCTGGGCTGAGCCTCAACGTGTCCATCACAAGCCAGCTGGGGGGTGATGATGCTGAGGGGCCCCTTCCTTCTGTTGACCCCCTCCTTGTTCTGGGGACAGGGGACAAGCACAAAGCCCCAGGAGGACAGAGCCCAGCCAGGTCAGGGAGTGAAGCCTCATCACAAGTGAGGCTGTCCCAGCATGGCCACCCTGTCCCCACGGCACAAAGCCTGGCAGCCTGGCCTGGTGTCCCTGACAGGCCCTGCATGTGCCTGACGTGAGGAGGGCAGCTCCAGGCAGGGGCCTCATCTGGGGTCCCAGAGCTGGCAGGGCAGAAGGGACCCCCAGGCCTTGCAGAGGAGCTGGGCTGGGGCCAGGTCACAGCTCAGGGTGCAAAGAACCCTGGTGAAGGGATGAGCTTGGCACAGGGGGTGCCAGGGCTGTGACAGTGACCTGTACACCAAACCTGAGCTGACCCAGCCCCACCAGAACAGCCCCAGGACCATTCACCGAACCCATGGCCACACTCCAGCACCCTGCCCGAGCTGTGGGCAGTGCTGACCACTGGAATTCACTGCCTGCCCCAAGGCCTGGCCACAGCATCCTGGCCTGTGGCACAGAGGGGAGAAAGAGGCACCTTTCAGTGACCAGGGACACTGGCTATGGCACATGTCACTGCTCACCCTCCCAGCACATCATACAGGATGTCCACTGTGGCCTCTGCTGAGCAGGGCCAGAAATATTTAACATAAAATGTATTTGTCCCCCATCTACCAGTCTGTGAGAGCTGCAGCCTGGACAGCCTGGCTTCCAGACATGCCAACATCTCCTTTTGGTGCCAGGCTTCCAGGTGAACGTGGCATTGGAGCCAAGCATAGCCTTGGCTGAGGGCAGATCTGGACCCTCTCTGAAGTGTCCATGCCATGCAGCACCCTGTGCCCCCATTCATGTGCCCCATGCCCACCATCCCTATGCCCCCATCCCCGTGCCCCCATCCCTATTTCCCCATCCCCGTGCCCCCATCCCCATGCCCCCCATCCCTGTGCCCCCCATCCCCGTGCCCCCACCCCTGTGCCCCCCATCCCCGTGCCCCCCATCCCTATTTCCCCATCCCCGTGCCCCCCATCCCAGTGCCCCCATCCCCGTTACCTTCCCAGCTCCGATGACCTTCTCGGCCGCGTACACGGCCTGCCCACAGCGGGGGCACCCGTCAGATCCTCCCACCTTCTGGGCCATCCTGGCTGCGTTGGGGTTCATGGGTCGGTGGGGCTGGCCCCTGTGGGTGGCAGGGAGCTCACGATCAGGGGTGCAAGGTGGATCCCAAATCCCAGCCCAGTTTATACGGGAACTTCCAGAACAGTGAGCCCCATGGAAAGTTCAGCCTGGGGGAGGGAGTGGGCAGTGTGCTCAGGCAATGGGGACATGTCCCATCCTATCCCAGCCACCAAAGGGGGTTCAGTGGGATTCCCTGGAGCAGCAGAGGGGCCAGGCAGCCCATGGACACTGCTGAGAGCTCAGCACAGGCTGCACCACAGCCAAGCACCACAGCACAGGTGTGGGGAGAAGGTGCCCACAGCCCCAGTGTCGAAAACTGTAGCCATGATATTTTCTGAAAAATCCTTTCCTTAGGATTTTTTCTCCTGAGAAGCTGAGAGGCATCAGGAACAACACGTACACAATGATTATCTGCTGCTGTGGAATCCAACAGGTGGATCTGTGGTTGGTCTCATGTGGTTGTTTCTAATTAATGGCCAATCACAGTCAGCTGGATGGACTGTCTCGGTCAGCCTTTGTTATTCATTCTTTTTCTATTCTCAGCTAGCCTTCTGATGAAATCCTTTCTTCTAGTCTTTTAGTATAGTTTTAATATAATATATATAATAAAATAATAAATCAAGCCTTCTGAAACATGGAGTCAGATCCTCATCTCTTCCCTCATCCTGGGACCCCTGTAAACACAGTCACAGGGAACTTCCAGAACAGTGAGCCCAATGGAAAGTTCAGCCGGGGGGCTGTGTGCTGGGAGGGGTGGGCAGTGAGTTCAGGCAATGGGGACATGTCCCATCCCATCCCATCCCAGCCACCAAAGGGGGTTCAGTGGGATTCCCTGGAGCAGCAGAGGGGCCAGGCAGCCCATGGACACTGCTGGAGCTCAGCACAGGCTGCACCACAGCCAAGCACCACAGCACAGTGACGAGAACAAGGCTCCAACTCACTCTTCATATTTGATTCCCAGGGACTCTCCCCTGTCCGTGCTCAGGGTCCCAGCTCCCTGCCCGTAGCCGTAGCCCTTGGGGCCGTACTTCTTCCCGTAGCAGGACTTGCAGTAGATCTCCTCACCGTGCACGGCCACGGTGGTGCTGTCCAAGTTCTTCTTACAGACCACTGGAACAGAGGGGAGGGAGTGGCACCAGCCTGCTCCTGCAGAGCTCCTAATGAGCTGGGGCAAACAAGCCCTCCCAGGGACAGCAGAGCTCCCAAGGAGCAGGGAGAGCCTCGCCAGGATCCAGCTGCAGGGAGCACATGCAAACCAGGCAGATAAGGATCACAACAAGAGCGGTGTCTGGCTTTAAAAGGAAGCAACCATCAAAGCCAACAGGGTGATACCAAGGGAAGGAAAGCTCTCTTAACTCCCTGGGCGCTGCTCTCCTGCAGCTGCATTGAAACCATGGGGGTGAATTTTCCCTAGGAATCACTTGGGATGGATGTCCTAGCCCCACGCCTTATCCACTGCAAATCCACAGCAGGAAGCCCTTGGGGCAGAGAAATGTGAGCAAATGTGGTTTTGCTGGTGTTTGGACAGACCAAGAGCCATCCCAGAGCAGCCCTGTGGCCATTGCCACACCCGAGGCACTGCAAGGGCTTCACACATTGGGCACAGTCACCTGTCCAGAGCTCAAAGGCTCCCCTGACACCTCAGCCGTGGGTCTGGGGTGGGCATGGGGGGTCTCAGGTGAGGAACCCTAACCCAGCCGGCTGTCTGAGCCCTGGGGGTCAATGTGGGATGCAAGGTGGGACAGGAGGAGATGGCAGCCAGGCTCAGGGGCCCTGCTGAACCCACCCAGAGCTTGAGCTTGAGCTTGGTGCTGGGCTCAGACCTTCTCTTGATTTTTAGGTTTCTATAGAATCACAGACTGGTTTGGGTTGGAAGGGACCTTCAATTCAGATTATCTGATTCCAACCCTCTGCCATGGACACTTTCCACTATCCCAGGTTGCTGCAAACTCTGTCCAAGCTGGTCTTGAACACTTCCAAGGATGGAGCAGCCACAGCTTCTCTGGGAAGCAATGCTCCACCACCCTCTGAGTAAAGAATTACTTCCTTATATCTAATCCAAACTTTCTCCCTTATATCTAATCTAGAATGTTCCTCTTTCAGTTTTAAAACATCCCCCATTACCCAGTCATTATCTGCCTGCATTTTAAGTCACTCTGCCTCTCTTTTATAACCCCCATGAGCTCCTGGAGTACCAGCTCCTGTCCCAGCTCTGCCCACAGCTGCCCAATTCCTTCCCAGCCCTTCCTGAAACCCTCTGTGTTATGAGTAGAACAGCTGCCCGTTTTTTTAAGAGTTCATAGGCTGGGATAGCTGCTGCCAGGGTGCAGTTCTAACTATTTGTTGTTGTAATCACCTTTTTCATTAACTACCTGTCCTTGATGGTTAAGAGTTCCCCCTTTTGTCGGGTGGCACCTGCTGCTTCCAGGAGGATGGCACTGGATGGTGAAGAGCAGGGGACATTGGGGCTGGCATGCAAATGAAGAATCCCCTCACCAAACCTAGCCAAAAACCCCTAAAAACATTGAGCCAACATGGAATTGAGGGATCAAAGTGATGTCTACACTTGAGGAACAGAATCCAGTATCCGCTAAAACCCTTTTTATCCCTCATCCTAACCTAAAAGATGTTGGCTGGACAGAGGCCCTCAAACATCAAACCAAAAAACTGGGACTCTCCTGATGCTCTGGTGAGGATGGAAACCCAGCTCTGCCTGCAGACACAGCTGCACTCCTCCTCCTCTTCCATGCCACTCCTGGGAGCAGCAGTGGTGGCATAAGCGCGACCTGTTGGTTCATCCCACCGGAGCTGATTTTTAACAAAGTCATTACAAAGGAAAAAGATCTCCTGTTTATTTCACTCCGCCCAGGCAGAGCAGGCCCCAGCACCCAGGCTGCAGGTGCTGCCCCGTGTCCCTGTGCCCTGTGCAGGGTGGCAGCCCTGGGGCAGAGCCTGCAGCGCTGGCAGCCAGCCCCACACACATCCAGCTGCAGCTGCCACAGCTCCCCCAGCCTGCTCTCCATGCCTTAAATGTCGAGGCTTCCAGAAGCTTCTGGGCCAGCAGAGCAGCTCCTGGGCCTTTCCCAATATCACAGGAATGCAAACAGAGCAGAGTTCTCCCCTCGGAGCATCACAAACTGAGCGGGGGCAGAAGGCAGCCCTTCCATGACTAAATACAGCCAGGAGAACCCCGTGTGCCTCTGCTGGGCCAAGGAGGAGGAAAGGGAAGCATCTCCTGCCATCTAAGGAGGCTCTGGCAGAGTCCTCCCCTGGCTACATGCCCTGACCACAGCAGGAGCTGGGATGGAGAACAGATCCCTGCTGGGAGAGACCAGAGCAGGGAACAGGCTCCAAAGCTGCTCCTGGGCTCTCTGCATTGCCCTGCAGTGACACTGCTCAGCCACACCATCGGGAAGGAATTTGGGCACTTTCGCTGGCATTTCAAAGGGTTTTGTGTGAGCTTTGCCCGGGGGCAGCAGTGAACGGTCTCGGTGGGATCTGGATGGATTTGGAGCTCCAGCCCAACCTTTCACAGTCCCCCATCTGTACTCACAGAGTTTTGAGAGGCAACAGAAAAATTTCTTACCCAGCCCCCGGGTTTGTGCATTGCACAAATTCCAGGGCACTGCACTCAGGAGTTAAGGACCCTTTGTTTTTGTAAGAGCAGCTGAGCTGCTCCCAAAACAATCAGACAAGAGCTGCCTCTGCTTTCCAAGGCCACAGGGCTCATTCCAGCTCGTTTCTGCTGCACTACCCAGGCAGCTGGACCACGGCCAGGAGTCAATCACCAAGCTGCTCCCCGAGCTCTAATGCACTGTGGTAGGCTTGGCTCCTTTTAGATGATGTTTTTGGCAGATCTGGTTGAAGTATTTGTTATTCTCCCCTAAAGATAATGGTTTTAAGTTCCTTGATGGGGCCCAAATGCAGCACTGGGGAACAGGCTGGGAATGCAGGAGCTCAGGAGCACCATGCACAGCCTGGGAACAGCCTGGGAACAGTGGGCAGCAGGGTGGGCTGGCACACGAGGCACAGCCTGGCAGGGGAGCCACAGCCAGAGCTGCTGGGTACCTGTGGAATGGCAAAACAAATGCCTTCAAAGCACAGGGACAGCAGCCCTGAGCCCAGGACCCCTCCCTGGGCATTTGCTTCTACAATCACACACGGGGCACCTTCCTCCCTTCTCTGGCTGTGTATTCCCTCCTGGGAGAAATGCCTTGGGCCTCATTCCCTGGCTCTGGAGGCCTGCCCAGCATCCCATGGCATTTCCCTGACAAACAGCTGTGTGCACAGGGGGTGAGGGCAGCACTCCCACCCTCCTTATCTGAGCCCAAAGCACAAACAGGATTTCCTTCTGCAGAGCAGCTGCCATACAAACCCAGCCTGTCAGCCTCATCCTGCCCAGGAAACGCCTCAACAACTCCCACTGAGCCCTTCCAGCCAAAGCAGGTTTGCAGGCTGGAAACTGCCCCAGATGGGAGCTCCTGGCCGCCCTTCAGGGAGCACAGGCACAGCAGCAGCTCCTGTGCCAGCTGTGCCAGCTGTGCCCAGCCAGGCTGGACAGGTCCTGCAGCCAGGCTGGGTGGGCACAGGGGCACCACAGGATCATCCCCTGAGGGCCCTGGAGTTTCCTGCTGGAAGGGATCAGCTCCAGAGCGTGCCTTGTTTCCAGATGCCACCTCTGCTTGCTGCCCCCATGGCAAAGACCCCAGCTGTGCTCCCTGCTGTGATGGGATGCTGAGGGGCACTGGGACAGGGGCACTGGGACCAGCTGAGGGAACATTAAACCTCAGTGGGGCCCTGCTGCAAGGCCAGCCTGGAGATGCACTTCTGCTGCTCTGTGACAGATCAATGTCTCAAGGAGCCATCACAGGCAAAGACAACGTGTGTGCTCCTGTCCACAGAATTCCAGAGAGGTTTGGGTGGGAAGGGACCTTAAAACTCATTTTGTCCTACCCCTGCCATGGGCATGGACACCTTCCACCAGCCCAGGCTGCTCCATGCCCCATCTCCTGTAGGCACAGGAGAACCACTGGTTCTGATATGTGTCAGTCTCCAGGGACAGAGGACAGTGATCTGGTACCACACAGGCTGAGGACACTGCTCGTTTTTGAATCAAACCTCTTGCGGCCCCTCTGGATGCTCCAGGTTTAAGGAGCTGCTCTCAGCACTGCAACACCACCAGCTATGGGATCCCCAAAGGCAGGGAAGGGTGTTTGGGGATTGCAGCAGGACCCCAGCAGCATCTGTAGGATCCTGCAGAGGAAGGGGGCTCAGCACTGCATCACCTGCAGCCAGGTCCTGCTCTGTTGCCCTTCCCCAGAGGAGACACTTGGGCCCAAACACAGCCCAGAGACACCCTCAGTGACAGGGGATCTGCAGACAGGCTGGGGGTGATGCTTCAGCACTGCTCAGGAGGCTTTCCATCAGCACCAGGGCCAGGACAGGACCACATCTCCTCCCCATCATCCCCTCAGACATGAGGAGATTCCATGGCAGCTCCCCAGGCTCAGCCACCTTTAGTGTGGCACAGGCACAGAGCAGGCCAAAGGCAGCCCCTCCTGCAGCACTGCATGGCATGTGCCACCTCCTGCCCTGCCCTGCCACCACTGCTGGGACCCTCCTGCCACCCCCTGGCTCCTGCTGCAGTCCTGAACATCTGGACACAGAGCAGGGGACCCAGCCTGGCCCTTCCCTGCAGGAGGGATGGACAAAGGATTAGTGTGGGTGCTGGCTGAGCTCAGCCCTGGCAGCTTGGGCAGCCAGCGTGTCCTGGGATGATCTGTGCTCCTGCCAGGCTGGGGCTGGGAGAGATCCCAGGAACCCTGCCCAGGGAGTGGGGAAGGTTTGGGAAGGTTTGGGAAGGTTTGGGAAGGGAAGGTTTGGGAAGGTTTGGGAAGGTTTGGGAAGGTTTGGGAAGGTTTGGGAAGGGAAGGGAAGGGAAGGGAAGGGAAGTACTCACTGCACAAGAAGCAGGACTTGTGGAAGCTGTTGCCTTCACACTGCACCTCCTCAGCGAAGTACACGGCCTTCTGGCACACCCCACACTTCTTCCCTCCTCCCCAGTTTGGCATCCTGCAGGGGAAAGCAGAGTCAGGAGCAGGGCCAGGGCTCTGTGGGGCCGGGATGGGGCAGCCAGAGCAGGCCTGGAGCTCCAGCACCTTCCCACAGGTCAGAGAGCACCCACAACGTCTGCAGGGGCACACACTGCAGGGCCTGAGATCCCCAAAGGCAGGGAAAGGCAGAAGCATTGGAACTCAGGGCGCCAGCAGTGCCAGCTGCAGCCCAGGGAGCACTGGTCCTGTCTGCACAAATCCCTGCCTTGGAGCCGTGGGACCTCACAGCTCCTGGCAGTGCCAGGAAAAGGGAGGAGCAGCACAATGCTGGGACAGAGCACCCACAGAGCCACCCAGGCACCTCCTGGGGGCACAGCCCTGCTGCCACCCCTGCCATGGCCAGGGTGACTCTGGTGCTGCAGTGACAGAGCTGCTGCTGCTGCCCTGGGCAGTGCCAGCTCCTCCTCCCTGACCAAGCTCAGGCACAGCCAGGGCTGCCCCTGGCACCACCAAAGCCAGGCTCTGGCACAGCTCCCACAGCACCACCAGCTCCTGCCTGACCTGACCCTCCCTCCCAGGCACTCCCTGCACTCTCAGTCTCCCCCAGGACTGCAGGCAGAGTCACAGCCTGCAGAACCTGAAAGCAAGAAGACAGAGCAGGGCAAAGACCTGAGCTCCAGCCTAAGGCACATCCAGCTCCTCAGCAGGCTGTAAATGCTTCTATTTCTCTTCTCATTCCTAAACTGTGTCTGATGAGACACCATCAAGAGGCCCCTGGATCTGCAGATAACCCCAAAATCCTGTGAGCTGCTTACACAAGCAGAGCTCCAGCCCAGAGGGGCCCTGACACTTGTCAAGACCATAAACCTTGAAACATTCACACAACAAAGTCCTGCAAGGAGATCCTGAGGGAACCAGGCTTCCAAGAGGAAGCCAAGGAGGATCAAACAGCAGGGGTTGCTACAAAGACAATAAAATACTTTTTGGAGGGGCCCAATGATGCTAGCAAGGTCAATAGGCACAAGCTGCAGCCTGAGAGCTCTCCAGGGGCCTCTTTCCATCAACACCTCTGGAATTCCCCATCCTGCTCCCCTCTGGGGACAGGCAGCAGAGTCACCATGTGCTTCCTGACCCCTGAACAGCTAAAGCAGGGCAGGGGTCTCCAAAACCAAACCCCATTTTCACAGTACAAGATTTGCCAGCCCTCCATCTGTGTAGGATCTCGTCACTTCCCTCAGCTCAGCTGTGTGGAGATGAGGAGGGGAGCTGGGTCTGCAGGGCCCACCAGGAGCCCCCGCGGAGCAGATCCTGGGTCAGCTGCAGCCCCCCAGGCCCTGTGGCTGTCCCGGCGGGCGGTGGGAGCTGAGCCCTGCAGGGCTGGGGCTGTGCAAGCCCCAAGCAGAGATGGGAGCACCAAGGGCTCACAGGCACAGCCCGATCCCTGCACCTCCCAGGCCAGGGGGAGTCGAGATCTTCCCTGTGTGAGAGCATTTTGTCAGGAAAACTGATCCCAGCCTGGCTACCAGGGCAGGGTCAGAACCGACCCCACTGGACCCTGGGCACAGCTCCCAGGTGCCCGGAGGGTCTCAGGGCAGGACAGACAGACAGAGGAGGGGAGGGCAGGGCTGGGGAGGCTGTGCTGGCTCCCGGGATGCTGGGAGCGTGTCTGGGCTGTGCTCACAGCAGCTGGGAAGCCTCTTCTCCACAGGCTGGGCTCCCCACCGTGCCAAACCCCTCCCTTCCAGCCTGATCCTCCCAGTCCCAGCCTTTGGATTGCCTTAAAAGGACACAGGCTGCTCTCTCCTGCTGTTTCCCCTCCATCAGGACGGCCTGACCTGGCTCGGGAGTTTCCTTGGAGGGCAGAAACATCCAGCAGCACCCTGAGCCCTGCACGGGCTGGGAGCCCACAGCCCCTGTGTCAGATCCCAGTCAGGAATGACAGACACATCCCTGGCCCCCATCCCTCTGCAGGATCCCATCTCTGGGATTGCCAGCCCTGCTTTTGGGGCAGCCCAGAGCCAGGGCATCCACCAGTGCACCCCATGGTGTGGGAGCAGCTGCTCCCTTTGCCTCCACAGCACGTTTGTTCCCCTCAGAGCAGCAGCAGTGAAAGAAGAGGCTTGGTTTGGAATGTGGAATACCACATCTTCAGGTCTTCTTCATCCTGAAAATGTGGCATTCACATTCTCTGAACTTGGTTTGTCCTGAACACCAAGGCTACCCTGAGATCAGCAGTGGGGACACCTTCCCCTGAGCTGCCTGGAAGCCTAAAGTTAGAGGAGAAAACCTGATTGTAGGTGAAGCTCACCTGACATTTGTCACAAGAGGAGCCCCAGCCCTTTTGCTGCTGCTGATTTTCCTCAATCCACCACGGGAAGGCTGCAGGTGCCTCCACTCAGTTTAAATGATGTGATTAAACGTGATTTGAGCAGGTGACTCTCACCATGCAGCACAAACAGAGCCCCAGCAAAGCCCCATCCCAGCAAAACCTCCTGGCACACACCAGGGTGGATTTTCTGAGGGCAGAGACCATGGACATCAGTTTGTCCTGGGGATCCCTGTGAGGGCTCACAGCCAGACACAGAGAAAACCTGAGATAAGATTTAAGTTGCTGAGAATTCCCTGTTAGTCCACAACAAACCACCACCACGTGCTGTGAGCCCAGCAGGCCACACACAGCCCAAATCTGTGCTACAGGCTTCCAGCAGCAGCAAAAAAAGGGATAGGAAATCCCTGCTCTGGGTGCCTGGACCTGACCAGCCACGTCCTCACGAATGCCATCCAGACAGATCCTCCCTCCCAGCTCCCCAAGGAATGGCCACTCAAGATATGTCAGAGTGTTTACAATCCCTTCAGCATTATTTTCAGAATACTTTGCATATTTTGCCCAATTGCAACACTTGGTGACCACAGTTACACTTCTCCAAGTCACTCTGGGCCCCGTGCAAAATAAGGAACAGGAGGTGACAATCCCAGAGCCAATGACCTCACTGAGCACAGGCAAGGGGCTGCCAAAACAAACCAAGATTATTCTCCTTCCTCCTGCAGCTCCACAACTCCCAGTAAACACACCCAGAGCCCTACAAACACCACTGTCAGTGCCAAGCAGGGCTTGGCCATGGAGCCACTCCATTAGCCACCAGAGATAAGGGAAGAGGCCCCAAACCAAGATCCCACCCTTCAGCAGCAGCTGCACCGTGGGGAGCACAGACATGGGGAGGTTGTGCAGAACCAGCCAAGGCTGACACTTGCTGGAGATTAACCCCAGTTCCAGAGGGTGATGTTGCAGCAGTCCAGCTCTCCGGCAAAGACCAGCTTGGATGGAGCCTGGAGCAACCTGAGATGGTGGAAGGTGTTCCTGCCTGTGGCAGGGGTGGCACTGGGTAACCTTTGAGGTCCTTCCAATCCAAACCTGGCTGTGGCTCTATGAAATCTGGGCTCAGGCTCACACACGTTTCAGAGGTGCTGTGTCATAGACAACTTTTATGGAAAATCCTTTCCTTAGGATTTTTCCTCCTGAGAAGCTGAGAGGCCTCAGGAACAAAATGTAAACAATGATTATCTGCTACTGTGGAATGAAACAGGTGCATCTGTGATTGGCCCATGTTGGATGTTTGTAATTAATGACAATCACAGTCAGCTGGCTCAGACAGAGAGTCTGAGCCACAAACCTTTGTTATCATTCTCTGCTGTTCTATTCTTAGCTAGCCTTCTGAGGAAATCCTTTCTTCTATTATTTTAGTATAGTTTTAATGTAATATATTTCATAAAATAATAAATCAAGCCCTCTGAAACGTGGAGTCAGATCCTCATCTCTTCCCTCATCCTCAGACCCCTGTGAACACGGTCACAGTGCTATGCTGCACCAGCCTGGGAGGCAGTGTGAGCCACACTGAACACCCAGGCATAAACCAGCATGGATCCAGGATGTGCTGGTGCTCTGGGATGTCAGCACTGGCTGTAAGAGGAAGCAGTGAGCTGCTGCAGCCATCAGGCAGCACAGACACACTCATCCTCTTTTTCAGTGTGCTCCTGTCACTGCCCCCAGAGCTGACACCTCAGCCCTGCCATCCTGAGAGCAGCTGGGCGGGAGCTGCTGGAGCTGGGCAGGGCCTGTGGCTGTGGGGATGCAGCTCCATGGGAGCACTCAGGGCAGGGCAGGTCCTCCTGACACTCCAGAACATCCCTGCAGCCACCAGGATGTCAGCTCAACCACCTAACCTTCTGCTATAGCTGAACAATTTCCCTGTGTCTGTGCCCCACTAAAATCCTACAGTAGTTAATGGCAGAGCAATCACTTTGTGTTTGGATATCACTGAGGAACAGCAGACTTGTACTGACCCATATAAAAAGTTCTTTTTTTCTGAATGGGGGCATTAAAACAAGTGAATGACAGAAGAGCACCATCAGTGCTGCACAAAATTCACTCCTAAGCATGTTCATAGCAGTCCAGGCAGAATTAATCCATGCTCTGGCCAAGGGAAAAGTCAAAGGGGAGGAAGCCACAGCAGGAGCCCCAAGCCCAGGGGTCTGAGTAGAGCCTGCCAGTTTAGAGAGCAGCTGGCATGGCCATAAAATGGGCAGAAATTTGAAGCAAGAGGGACCCAGACAGATGAGATGTGAGCAGAGCAGAGAGGAAGCAGCTCCCAGGGACAGAGCAGGGAACATCCCCTGGGAAAGCCCCAGGACAGAGCAGGGAACATGCCCTGCTCTGGGCATGTGGCACCAGGGGCGCAGCGTGGGGACCTGCAGTCAGAGCCACGGGGACCCTGCCCCAGGCAGCCAGGAGCTGTCCCAGAGCAGCTTCCCCATCACCTGGGCACAGGTGGGAACAGCTCTACAAGGGGCAAGCTAGAGCTGTCCCCTTGTCCCTGCTGTGTCATGGGCTGGCAGGAGCGGCAATGTGAGCGGACTCTGGGCCACTCACAGCATAAACAAGGATGAGTGAAGGTCATGTGTGACCCAGTGATGTTGAACTGGTGAGCAATGAGAATGGTGGCTGAGGCTGGTGAGCTCAGAGATATGGAAAACCACTGGGAATTACCAGGGAAAATCACAGAACTGCCCCAGGAGATGCAGCTGGGTCACATCAGATGCCTCTGAGGGCTTTGCTGGGATAGGAGGGAAGAAGTGAAGAGACTCTGATCTCGAGGGTGATGCTCACGTGTGGCTCATCTGCTCTATGACTCCAAGAGCAGTCAGGCCTGACTCCAGCAGCAATCAAATGATTCTGCCACCAAGGCAGCCTCAGGTTGTGCAGAGCAGGGGCCTGAGAGAGGCCAGCAGAGAGCTGAGCCCCTGGCCAGACACAGCTCTCACAGCCACGGGCCCCTGCCTGCACACACAGCTCCCAGGCTTGGCTTACAGAGAACTCACAGAACTCACAGAATCACCAGGCTGGAAGAGACCTTCAGATCATCCAGTCTAACCCTTGCCCTAACACTCAACTAACCCTGGCACCCAGTGCCACATCCAGGCTTTGTTAACACACCCAGGGATGGTGACTCCACCAGCTCCCTGGGCAGGCTTTATCACTCTCTTCAGAACTTCGCCAGAACTTTATCACTCTCTCATAAAAACTTTTTCCTGATATCCAACCTACATTTCCCTTGGCACAGCTTGAGACTGTGTCTCCTTGGAAGCAGGGTTCTCCATGAAAATCCCAACTTGATCCAGAACAAAAGAAACAGCATTTTCAGGGGTGCTAACAAAAGCTCCTGACTCCCACAGGGATCAAGATCCATCACTGGACTGAGCCCACTTGAGCTTCCCCAAAGCCCTGAAATGCCCCAGTTGGTCGCATCCTCCCCTTCCAGGAGCAGGGAGCTCAGACGCTCTCAGGCAGCTCTCAGGCACTGCCAAGCTGCCTGGAGAGCCCCTGATCCAGGGGACAGCAGAGGCTGGCACAGAGCCCGTGCCCCACTGGAGCAGCACAGCCCTGAGCTCCTGGGAAGGGCTCTGTATATATCCCAGCAGAATAACTGAACATCCTGAGCTGGAACTGACCCACAAGGATCACACCCAACCCCTGCCCTGCACAGACACCCCACAATCCCACCCTGGGCATCCCTGGCAGCACTGCCCAAGCACTCCTGGAGCTCTGGCAGCCTCGGGGCCGTGCCCATTCCCTGGGGAGCCTGGGCAGTGCCAGCACCCTCTGGGGGAAGAGCCTTTCCTGATACCCAGCCTGACCCTGCCCTGGCCCAGCTCCAGCCCGTCCCTGGGGTCCTGTCCCTGCTCACAGAGAGCAGAAATCACAGCTGTCCCTCGGGAGGAAGCTGCAGACCCCGGGGAGCTCTGACCTCAGGCCACTCTGCTCCAGCAGGATCAGACCACACGAGCACAGTTGCTCCTTGCAGGGCTTCTCTTCTCACCCTTCCCCAAGCTCCAGAGCCAGGAGCAGCGCCCAAAGCTGCCTCACCCCTCACACTATTGTAGCACTGGCCCCTTCTCATGCAGGCAAAGAGAGAAGATCTGACACAGGAACTTGGCAGAACCCGGGGCTTTGCCCAGTGCTCCTGAACTCCCTCGCACGGGCTGAGGGCTCTGAGGCTGAAAAGCAGCGCCTGGAGCTGTGCTGGAGCCTGTGCCCAGCCCGGTGCCCAGCAGTGCAAATCTCCTCTGCGAGCCGACCCGAGCCCCCAGCAGAGGTGCCCAGGCTCCCTGGCAGCGAGCTGTACGGAGCACCGATCTGATGCAAGAGCTTCGGCTTCCGCACCCCGCCATGTGCGCGGCAGCGCGGGCAGCTCGGGGGGCTCCGTGCCCACCCCAGGGGCACACGGGGGGCTGAGCCCCTCCCAGCCCCGCACCCCCCTGCGGCCCGCGGGGCTGGGGCACCCTCAGGGCAGGGACAGGGATGGGCAGGGATGGGCAGGGATGGAGGCAGCCCCGGGCACGGCAGGGGAGGCGGAGGCGGCTCCGCTGCGCTCGGCGGGACCCGGCGGCCGCCTCGGCCCCGCACCCACCTGCGGCCGGGCCGGGGTCGGTGTCGGGCTCGGTGTCAGATCCGGACTCGGTGTCAGATCCGGGCTCGGTGCCGGGTCGGTGCCGGGGCTCGGTGTCGGTGCCGCTGCCGGTGTCGGAGCCGCCGGGGCCGGCGCCGCTCGGCGCTTTTGTCGCTGGCGGGGCAGGGCGGGCCCGGAGGGCGGCACTGATGTCACGGCCCGGGGGGGACGGCACGGCCCGAGCGGCCTCAGCAGCTCCTGAGGCTGCCCGGGAGCCCCGTCCCAGCACCCGGGCCGGGATCCTCCGGGTCAGAGCCCCAGGCTGGCTCCGGGCGGCGGGAGCGCTGCCCACGTTTCGGCGGTACTTGGTTCTGCTGGGCGGTTTACTCTGAGTTAAAAGAGTTGCAAGATTGGAGAAATGACGGAGAGCAGCCCTGGGGAGAAGGACATGGGGTGTTGGTGTGTCAGAAGGACATGGGGGTGCTGGTGAATGACAAGCTCAGCCCCAGCCCCGTGCTCTGGCCCCCCAGACCCCCCCTGTGCTGGGCTGATCCCCCAGGGGCAGCAGGGCAGGGGGGGATTCTGCCCCTGTGCCCTGCTCAGGTGAGGCCCCACCTGCAGAGCTGCCCCAGCCCTGGGCCCAGCACAGGGAGGAGCTGGAGCTGCTGGAGAGAGCCCAGAGGAGGCCACGGAGCTGCTCCAGGCCTGGAGCCCCTCAGGGAGAGCTGGGGATGCTCACCTGGGGAAGAGGATTCTCCAGGGAAGCCTTACTGCAGCTTCTCCACAGATAAAAAGGAGTTCATAGGACTTCAGCAAGAATTGTTGTCCAATATGGGTGGTGAGGCCCTGGCACAGGGTGCCCAGAGCAGCTGGGGTTGCCCCATCCCTGGAAGTGTCCAAGGCCAGGTTGGATGGGGCTTTGAGTAACCTGGGGTAGGGGAAGGTGTCCCTGGCAGGACAGGTGGGACAAGATGGGCTTTGAGGTCCCTTCCAACCAGCCCAGGCTGGAATTATGGGTCTCTCATAGCAAATTTCAGAGCAGGGGATGAGGAGAGGTTCTCTGGCAATGGCTCCCATGGGAACCCACCACAACAGTGCTGCTTTGGGTGCAGACAGATGGGGTGGAGAAATATGCACAGCCCCAAACTGCAGAGGAAAGGCTGCAGAGGTGTTGGGAAAGCGCTCCCAGCACAGCTGGAGGACGGGTGGGAGCCTGGCTCCCTGTGAAAGGAGAGCTCTGAGAAGCGAAGAGGCCAAAGCAGTGCAGGAGCAGAGACTCTGCTGCCCTTCCCTGGTGTCCCACACACCCTCTGTACCCTCACAGATGTCCCTCTGAGCCCAGACATTCCCAGAGCAGCCTACAGAAAGTGTGGCTGCAGGGCTGCAAAGCTGCTTTTCCCTTTTCCTGCATGTTTTATGCCAGGGCAGTACAGGAGCCCAGGAAGGCCCAGGGCCTTGTGACAAACAATTCCAAGGCTCCAGGGGATGCTGTTTGCACCCTGAAAGGCTGAGGGTGATCCATGTGTGGCCCTGCAGCCTGACCCCACCCTGAGTGCTCTGTCCATGCTCAGAGCCCTGGCAGGACCCCAGTCCCAGCTGGAGTTTGGCTGTCCCCTCATGTGCTCATCCCTGCTGGATCTGCAGGTGCTGGGATGCAAACTCCCATTGTCCATCTTCTCCATCCCCCTGGGAAACAGTGTCCTGGGTCTGTGCCCCTCTGGCACTCCCCTGTGCCTGTGGAGGAGGGCAGGGATGGCAGTGGGACACCCTCCCTGATCCAGCAAAGCCCACACAGCGTCAGGAACCAGGTGGCACCAACAGGGAAAGGATCTCCCCTTTCTTAGGCATTTTTAATGCTCTGGAACATTCCAAGAAGATTCCATCCATCAATGTTCTGCTCCCTGGACCTGGAGGTCAGCAAAAGGCTCCCACTTCCAGGAGCAGCTGCACAGGAAGCTCCTGCAGGGGAAGTCAGGAGAATGGAACAGTTTTGCTGTGGCTGAACGGTTTCCCACCCTGAGCTGCTGCCCTGGCAGCCCTGGGGCTCTGTGCTCCGGGAGGATCTGCCAGCCCTTGCAGCAGGTGAGGCTGGAGAGGAGCTGGATGCTCCAGAGCTCCTGATGGCAGTGGCCATGGGCAGGATTGCCAGGGGAGGCCAGGATGCCATTGGCAAAGGCTCCCATTGAATTCCTCTCCCTGGGCTGGCCTTTTCTCCTTGACAAATGGAAGAGGGTACTGAGGAGCAGGCAGCTGACATGAGGAGCCTGATGGCCGCTCTCTGGGGCTCAGGGACCCTTCCCCACCCCTCTCCTGAGGCACCACAGCTCGCTGGGGCAGGAGCCGGGGAGCCCAGGCTGCTGGAGCTGCTGGCATTGTGCAACTGAAACTGGCAGGAAGGGAGGAGGACTGGGAGGGCAACAAGGAGCTGCTTCCTTTGGACCTGGAAAGCTTTTGGCACCAGATCCCACAGGAATTTTACTGTGAACTGTGGGTGAAGAAATTCCTGGCACAACTGGGGCTATTTCCTCTTGTCCTGTTGCCTCCCACTTGGGAGAAGAGCCAGATCTCCACCTGGTTCCAACCGCCTGTCAGGAGTTGTAGAAAATGAGAAGGTTCTCCCTGAGCCTCCTTCTCTCCAGGCTGAGCCCCTCCAGCTCCCCCAGTCACTCCTGGTGCTCCAGAGCCTTCCCCAGCTCCCTTCCCTGGACACACCCCAGCCCCTCAGTGTCTCTCTTGCCATAAGGGCCCCAAACTGCCCCCCGGGCTGGAGGTGCCCCAGCAGTGCCAGCACAGAGGGACGGGCACTGCTCCTGCTGGCTGCACCATGGCTGGCACAAGCCCGCATGCCACTGGCCTCCTTGCCCACTTGGGCACACTGACCACCAAAACATCTCCCCCTGCAGCTGCTCCTGGTGGCCAGGGATCCCCTGTCACAGACGTCTTTTGTGAAAAATCCTTTCTTGGGATTTTTCTCCCTTCTGAGAAGCTGTGGCCTCAGCAACAAGATGTAAACAATGGTTTTCTGCCGCTGTGGAATGCAACAGCTGCATCTGTGATTGGCCCATCTTAGATGTTTAAAATTAATGCCAATCAAGGACTGAGCTCTCTCGAACAGCATTTTCATCTCTCTCATCCTGAAAACCCTTGTGACCACCGTCACAATCTCCCACAGGAATCCCAAGGCCTTGTAGAGCATTGCACACATCCCAGAGCTGACACCACTGCGCTGTCATTTGGGAATGAGCATCCTTTCCCTGGGGTTGGGAAGCCTCTGCAGATGGCTCAGAGGCTGTGTCCAAGGCAGGCTGCAGGAGATGGTGCTGCAGATGCCAGCCTTGGGCAGACCTGCCTCCTCCAGCCTCCATCCCACAGGAGCAAGGCAGGGGCTGCCAGGTTTCAGAGTTCTCCTATTCCTATTTCTGTTCTCCAGAGGAGGCAGAGCCAGTGGATTAAAAGCTGCCTGTCAGCTTCAGAAAGGTTCCCTGTATCCCCAATTCTACTTTGGAAATGCCATCTCTGGTCTTTGCTCTGAAGGGGCCTGAAGGGGACCAGGCTTGTGAAGAATCCCATTGCAGAGGGAGTGGGGCCCAGGCCTGGCCCCTTCCAGCACTGGCTCAGGATGCCCTGTGTGCCGCAGGGACACTCTCAGCCCCCTCAGGGAGTGCAGAGAGCCCAGAGCACTGGCTCAGGATGCCTTGTGTGCCGCAGGGACACTCTCAGCCCCCTCAGGGAGTGCAGAGAGCCCAGAGCCATCCCAGCTCACCCCCCCAGTGTCTCTCCAGTGGCAGAGTGGTGTCTCTTGGGCTCGGTAACCTGGGGCTGTCCCTCTGCCTCTCACCTGCTGCAGCCTTCTCATCTCCCCAGCAGAGCCCAGGGATGCAGGAGAGCAGGAGTTTCTGTTCAGAGACTTATAGCCAGGGGAGGGTCAGTCCCTTCTTCCAGGGAACAAGGGATGGGACAAGAGGAAGTGATCTCAAGTTTCCCAGGGAAGGTTCAGGTTGGATGTTAGAAAAAACTCAATGGTGCTTTGCAGCTGAGAAACTGCTCAGCACCTGCCAACCACGTCAGGGAGGAGGAAATGTCCTGCTGCCGAGCCAACAGCTGGGTGAAAATGCTCTCCTCTGATAAACATGGTTCATTAAAGTCTAATTGTATCATTAACACACCCCTCCATCCCAAAGGTACCCCCTCTCCCAAAAGTATGACTGCCCCTCACTGGGGTGGTTTTTGTGACTCATCTTTAAAAGCAAAGCAATGGAATTTTACACATAAAGGCCTGCACGACTTGAGTCACTCAAGTTCCACCCAAACAGAAATAAACTGATAAAAAGTAAGTTGAGAATGGGGGAGGAGTGAGGGAAGACTCCATGGTTACTGCTGGGCTTAGTCAGTGGGCTGAACCTGCCTTCTTCCCCTTCAGGACCTGTTGGGTAAGAACTGCACTCTGTGCACATTGAATGCTTTAATTGGGGATTAGAGCTTGTCTGGGGATTGCTTTGAACACCTTTATGCAGTCAGATCCTATCAGTGACAAATCCTATCTCTGACAGGTGGTAACACAGACAATTCTTGAACTATAACCTCACAGTCTTATATCAATAAAGGGATTTATTCTGTGAACTCTGAGGGTGAGCCCTTCCCCAGCACCGGCTGTCACCAGCAGGAGGGAACACACTCTGTAAAGAGGAAGGGCCCCTGCGGTGTCAGAAAGTGGGAAGGGCTGCTGAGGGCTCTCCCTTATGCTGGAGAAGGTCAGTGGCACCACCAGGATCCAGCAGGATGGCCTGGGGAGGCTCCTGATGGGACACTGACAGACTGCTCAGGCACAAGGCTTGGCTGTCCAGGGGCACTGAGACAAATTAAACACCGAGGGTGTCTTGGTTTGGAAAGAGAGGAGTCTGCCAAGGAAGGCAGGAGCCTCCCCTGAAATGGAGAGTGTAAACCTGCTCCCTCTGAATTGCTGTAAATTTTAAATTAAGGGGCTCTCAGGTAAAAAACTATGGGAGCAGGAGTAACAGTTCTTTATTAGAGAAGAAAATAAAAGGATAAAATAAACAATGCAGTACACTAGAACAACACTGACAGAGTCAGAACCCAACCTGACACCCTGTGGGTCAGGGTGCTGGCAGCAGTCCCATTGGAATTGTGGCTCAGCCCTCCTGCAGTGTCAGGGCTGGTTCTGCTGGAGCAGGGATCCTGTAGAAAGGTGCAGTCTCTGCCTCTGAAGATGCAGTGGAAGAAGAGGCAGCTGCTGTTCCTCTGGGCAATCCAGTGCAGAAGCTGTGCTGGTGTTCCAGAATCTCCAGATTATATCTGGGTAGGAATGCTTGGCTCCTCCCTCTGGGCTCACATCTCCCAATGGGATGCTGTAGTTCTTATCAGCCATGCAGGGACATTCAATAGCTGTTATCAGCAGGTGTGTCCCCAGTTGTGGAAGAGATCAGGAAAACTGCCCACTGAACTGAATACATCTGCCATACAGATGGCAAATAGGATACAATTTGCTTGGCAGTCCAGGACAGAGGGTCAAGTAACTCTCCCCACATTAACAGTATAGAAAATCTCTTTTCTTGTGACAGATGTGAGTGTAGCACTCGGGGACGCGGGGTAGTGCTGAGCATGGCAGCTCTGGAGGAATGGTTGGACTCGATGGTCTTTAGAATTTTTAAAATTTTAATAATAGTATAAAAAAGGACAATATTTCCAGTGCTGGTGTGCTTTTGACAAATGGCCAAAGAGCACACAAAAAAACTTAAAATCATGCTCTCTATATATGGTTACTTGCTGGGGTTACATGCATATTCATTAGCTTGTACATTATTTAAATATTCCCAAGAGCTTTTGATACTGCAGGGCTCTTTGTGTTTAGCTTTCCCATCCTGACTTATCTGTATGACATCCTGAGATCAAGTCAATAAATTGTATTCCTTCCTGAGATTTCATCCTCGTTGTTTCACACTTTTCTGATAAGAGGAGTGAAGGAGCTCTTCCCCACTCTCCTCTGGTGCTCTGTCTTGTGTCACTGTTATCTTATCACTTGGACAGTCAGTCAATGGATGGTTTTGCACTGTTCTTAGTTACACAAAAGCTTTTTCACATCTTATGTTTGCTCAGGTCTAGAGTACAATTCATTCATCACACCACTATTTCTATAAGTGATACATAGATATCATATTCATTACACTACTGTTTCTATGAGCAATACATTACATAAGCTGATGGATTATATTGTATTAACAAGCAGCTAAAAAAAGTTATAATTTGTACCATATCTAAATACTTGTGATCAATAACAGCACGCAAAAGCTAATACATAAATGTGAAAGCAAATATTATCTGGTCATTTTTAACACTCAGGAATGCTCACACCTGAAGGTCCAGCCAAGGAGTGTCCTGGGGCAGCGAGATGGGGCCAGAGGTGCCCAAAGCAGTGACCAAAACCAACCAAGGCATCACAAATATTGTTTAGACCTCAAACAAATGGGGTGGTGTTCCCTGAGGGAAGGACTTGGGGGTACTGGTGCACGGGCAGTAGCAGCCTGTGGACAGGACACTTACATAGGGCCAAGCCCTGCCTTGTGAATCCCTGACTGATGGGATTTAGCACACAGTTTTCCAGAGAAAGCAGCTGTGCTGAAATCTGGGACAAACTCCTCCAGGTGCAGATTTCCCTGCTGCCCATGGCGTGGCCACGCAGAGGCAGCTGTGCCCTGCAGCCCATGGAGGGCACGGGGGGCAGAGATCCCTCCAGCCCATGGAGGGCACGGGGGGCAGCCCCTGCAGGACCCTGCATGATGGAGCAGGGGGTGCCTGAGAGAGGCTTTGAGCCCCTGGGAAGCCCCTGCTGAGCAAGGGCCTGGCAGGGTCCCACGGAGCCATGCAGGGAGGAGCCCTGTGTGCTGGAGCAGGTTTGCTGCAAGGCCTTGGGAGCCTGTGGGGGACCCAGGCTGGAGCAGGAGGGCCCGAAGGACCGACCCTGAGACGGAGTGACCCACCTGGCAGCAGGCTGTGGGGAGCTGATTCCCTTGGGATGGACTCCAGTTGGAGAAGGTCCTGGAGAACAATCTCCTGTGGCAGGGCCCCTGTGCTGGAGCAGGGCAAGGACTCCAACTTCTCTCCTGAGCAGCAGCAGCAACAATGTGGGATGAACTGACCAGAACCCAAATTCCCATCCCCCTGTGCCACTGGAGGTGGGATGAGGGAGACATTGGGAAGGAGGGAGGGCTGGGGGAAAAGTGACTGTGAGATTTGTTTGGTTTCTCATGATCCTGTCCTGATGCTGGCAGTAGTCAATTCAGTCGATACCCAAAAACTGAGGCAGTTTTGCCCATGAAGCTGAAGGGGGAGGGATCTCTCCCTGTCCTTATCTCAACCCAGGGACCCTTGGTTCCATTTTCTCTGCCCTGTCAAGGTGCAGAGGGCAGGGACAGGGCTGTTCTGGTGGATACCTGGTGTCCGACCAGGGTCAAACCACTGCACACCTCCAGGCCTGAGGAGTCCACATCTTCTCTTGCTGAAACCTGCCCTCCCTCAGCTTCAGGCAATTCCCCCTGTCCTGCCCCTGAAGGCCGTGGGGAAAAGTCCCTCTGCAGCCTCCTGGTGGCCTTCTCCTGGTGGGTACTGGGAGGCTGCTGGGATGTGTCCCCTCAGTTCTGCAAGTCCTCTCCTTAAGTCCCACCAGTTGGTTATGGGGACACAGCAGAGAGCAGGAGCTCTGGCAGCCTGGGGCCAGGTTGCCAAGGAGCAGAGCAATGGAAGCCTCCTGCTGCAGAGCCAGAGGAGCTGAGGCTGAGCTGAGGGAGCTGAGGCAGCTCCAGGGGCAGAGCCAGCAGGAGGAAAGCACAGCGTGGCCTTTCCTCTGTCCTGTGCTCCCCTGTCACTTCCCTCCTGCTGCCGTTTGGCAGCCGTGACCTGCACTGGAACTCTCCCCACATCTTCTGCAGCCACCAGAGGAACAGCAGGAGGAAATGTGTGCAACTGGCCCTGGGATCAGCCTTCCTCCCTGCAAAACCCACAGACTGGTAGAGGTTCTGGGCTGATCACCTCTGCTCTCTCCTCAGCCAGCCGCAGGGAAAGGCTGGTGTTGGCCTTGAAGAAGGAAGGCCATATTCCCAAACTCTTACAGCTTTTCCAAATCTGTGAGGAGTTACAGCTCAGATGGGCCTTGCAGCATTTGTCAGCCATTATGCAAGGAATTCTGTGTCTCAACCAAGCAGCTCTGCTGGAGGTGATGCTGTCCCAGGATTGTATCAAGGATGTGGTTGGATGCCTTGGGTATGGCACAGCCCAAATGGCACCAGCAGCTCCTGCAGCAAACAACCCAGCTGAAGGAGCTTCTTCCCATCCGAGACCCTGAGCTCCAGCAAAAATTCCACCAGGTGTTCTGGGCACAGGGTATTCAGGCTGTCCTCTTGGCCAAGGCAGCTGGGCTGGGAGAGGGTTCTCTGCCCAGCCTCACCTTCTTCGTCAGCTGCAAGAAAGAGGAGATCTTCCATTGGAGGTTAGTGCCTTCTGAGCTGCTCTCAATGGCTTGAGACCTGGAGCTGGGGTTGCCCAGGGATCACTGCTCCTCAGACATGCTTGCATTACCACAGGATGGGAATGATCCCCCTTCTTTCTCCTCCCTTGGATTCTGTAGTTTAATAAGGGAAGAGCTCGGGGAAGGATCTAAAGATTCCTCAATGGGCTGTCAAGGGTCTCAAGTTCTTCTCTTTGATGGCCAAGCAACAGCCTGCTTTGGAGCTGGTTTGTGGGGGGAGCTGGGAAACAAGCAGCTTTTGGGATTCCCTCTCAGGGCCAGGTGCAATGTCTGTGGAACTCATTCTGAACCTGAGATGCCAAAGAGCAGGCTCAGGGAAATGCTGCCAGCGCTGCTTCCCATGGGAAGGAGTGGTGAGAAATGCAGGGACAGAGAGGGCAGAAACATCCAAAGCCTTGAGAGAGGATGATGATGATGATGATGATGATGATGATGATGATGATGATGATGATGATGATGAAGATGATGATGTTCAGCCTGGCTTTCTTGTCCCTCTGGAGGCTTAAGCAATGGGTGAACTGAAATCCTTGCCCAGAAGGGAGCTCTTGTCCTAGATGTCCTGAAGTGTTTCTTGGGAGAGGCTGTGGCTGTACCAAGCCAAGGCTGGGGCAGAAGTGCAGAGTAGAGCATCTGCAAAGGGAGCTGGTTTGAGTGTGAGGAAGGGCAACCAGGCCGTGGCTGTAGCCAGCTGGGAACCTGTTCATTTGTTCCCCCTTTCCTGGGGGGCCTGAAAGATGCTTTGCAGGGTTGCAGCTGCACAAGAGGGAAAGGGATCCCTGTGGGATGTTCTCAGGGCAGGGGGAGTGGGGCAGGTGCTGCATGGGACAAACTGTGTCTCAGCTGGCTCTTGGGAGCTGCACTTTTGGGAGCCTCCCCTGAGCTCAGCTTCCCCTGTGGCTCTGGCCTTCTGCCCCTGCTGCTGCTGCACACAGGCACTGCTGAAACAATGCTCTGGGAAGGAAGGATCCTGTGGGATCTGTGTGCTCTCCACTGGCCTTTGTTGGGCTACAGTGAATGGAGGGGTGGAGAGCTGGGCTTGAGGAAGCGGGGGATCCTCTCAGGATGGAAGTTTTGCCTTTCCAGAGGGCTCGTGCCAGTTGTGTTCCTTTTTTGTGTTCCACAGAAGGACCAGAAATTCTGGTCAGAAGTTGTGGCCCAGTTAGCAGATGGAACTCCAGGTGCCCACCAGCAATGGGAACTGGTGTCAGTGCTCACAGGCTTGAAAGGAGAGGGAGGAAGCAGAGAAAGGGAAACTGCTCTTGAGGCCTTCTGCAGTCCTTGAGGTCTTTCTGGAACCCAGGAGTCCTTGCCAGTGCAGCTCAATCTTCATTCAAGTCTTCACTTAAAGAAATATTTCTGGCAATGTAAGCTCTGATGTCTTTGTTGTAAAGCAGGATTTCCTTGTGTAGAAAGGACCATCATGGAGCCAACAGGCTTGAATTCAAGATCTGCTTTCTTCCCAGAATGTTTCAGCATCCCAGAGAACTTTATTTCTGTATCCCTGTCTTTCTGAGGTCAAGGCCAAGTGACAGATTTCTTCTTTCTCTGTATGTTTCCTTTCCATGGCTTTGCTTTGTTGGTGTTGGCAAAGCTTGGAGGAGACACCACGAGAAGAAGACCTCTCTCAAGGAAGGGCCAACCAGGACACCAATTCTGCTAGAAATTGTAACCCTTTCCTCCTTTCAGGAAATTCTTACTCCAAGACACCAGAAATTCTTTTTCCTATGCAACTGGTGAATTTTCTGAAGGACTTCTGTGCCTGTTCCCTCATGTTTCACCAGAAGGGAGAGGCATTTTTACAAAGCTTGGCCAAGCTGGGGACTTCTTCCTGCTCTTGAAATTCTACTGGTAAGTGAAAAGTTCCAGCTGCTCTTCCTGAAAGCAGGAAAGGCCAGAGCCACTGGCACACTTGTTGGACCTGCTGAGCACTTTTGTGTCCCTCTGCTGGCACAGAGTGGCTTTGCTGAGAGTGGAAGTGGATTGCACCACTCCAATGCCAAAGTTCCTACAGCTCTTGCAAGTGCCTACCTGGACTGCCCTGATCCTTGTAACAGCACCAGGGGCAAGTTCTGTGCCCAGTGCAGTCCTTAGGACAAGGCAGAGTTAAGATGGAAGGAGACTCTTTGCCACGGGGCAGCTGCATTGGTGATGTTTTCCCAGGACTGCTGTGCTTGTGGTTGGACCAGGGCCACAGAGTCTTTTTAGCTTCTCTGGGGTTGTTGGCTCATTCCTCCCCAGAAGATCCTGTCCTGCTGGCAGCAGCAGATTTCTCTGTCCTGAGCAGCAATGGGAAACCAGAATTTTGTCCCTCCTTTGGCTGGGGCAGCTGTTGCCACCTGAGCATTGCAATCCAGGCTCAGAGTTTGCAAACCAGGCTGCTGCTCCTCACAAACTCCAGAGGCTTTCTCTGCTGCAGGAACAACCTGGGAACTGAGCAAGGCACAGCACTGCCAGCAAAACATTTGTTCAGCCCTGCTCAGCTCAGCTTTAGGGGAAGGTTGTTTGAGCCCCTCACAGCCCTGTGTGGGAGGAACACTAACATTCCCAGCAAGTTCAAGAACAACCTTTGACTCACAAACTTGAGGACATGAAGGCAGAATGAAGCACTTGACAAGTTTTTAAACAACAATCGGGCAAAGGAAGGCCCATCACACACTTGACCTTGGCAAACTTAAGCTTAACCACCTTTAACTTACCCACACAACAAGGCAGGGACTGGAGTTGTTTAGTCTGGCTTACAATCCATTTGGATGAGGGGAAGACATGAGGAGAAGAAAGAGACAGATTGATTTGTACAATCAGTCCTTTGGTGTAAAATGAATCAGTTGTGGTTAACAGGTACAGAAGATCAGTGTCTCAGCTATTCCAGCCAGAAAGTGGCACAATGGGAATGGTTCCTGCTTAAAAGAGGACTCACAGATTCACAGAAACCCTTGGGTCCCTTCAAAAGGAGCCCACAAGTGGGCAAAAGAGGCTGCTGGTTTATTGTTGCTTCTCTGCAACCACATTACTGTGTTTCTCAGAGAAACTTGGGAAGGAAACTTTCCCAAAAGCTTTCACTCCCTTTTCTTTGCAGCTTTACCTGATGAGAAACAGCAAACCTGATTTACCCTACCAAATTAATCTCTTTTTTTTCTTAGGGAATGGATGATCTGCAAGTGGCATCTGCTGCCACAGATATCTTGTCTTGTCAACTTTTGTCCATTCCTGGTCCGAGAAGTTGTCATGCAAGAGGCCCAGCAAAGGGACCACGTAAGTAAAAGTGGTTTGGAGGTGCTTGGATGGAACAGCCTAAGGCAAATGGGAAACAAACCAGCCAAACAAAATCTCAATTCTTCTATTTAATTTTCATTTTTATTAAAAGAAATCAACCAAACTGATAGAAACCAGGAAACCCATTGCACTCTAATTATTTAGGGCTTACTTTGTCTGGGATTTTTGCAGGGTACCAACCTCATCCATGCACTCATACCATGATGTAATGCCATCATGCTGCTGCATTTGGAGGAGCTGATCAGGTCATGGAGCTGTTGCAGACTCTGCTTGATCCAGGGAATCTCCTGGCCACAGCTGAGGTAAGGGAATGCAAAGGGCTGAAGACTTGGGACTCTCTCAGCCCAGGGAAACCCTGATCTTCCCAAGTGCTCTTCTTGTGGAAACAGCATCCAAACAGGTTGGGCTTGGGCTCAGTGCTTGGCTGTACTGCATGCTCTGAGCCTAAATGGCAAGAAGCTCCAAGGCAGAAGTTTCCAGAGCCTTTGGCTGAGGCCAGGGCTGTGTCTGGGGCACTGTGCCCACAGTTGTTCCCCAGGCAGTGCTTCATGGACACAGCCCTGTCTGGCCAGAGGTCCCACAGCAGAGTCCAGGAGAGGCCCTGGCACCCCCAATCCACAGTTCATAGCCTGGAATGGACAGGAGTAGCTGGGAAAAGGTTGGCAGGTTGTCATGATGCAATGATGCATTGGAGAGAACTTGAAGGACACTTTGCCAAGCCTTGGGAGTCATGGATGGATTGCCATGAGAGATTAGAATCCCTGGTGGGGATTCTCTTGGGGATAGCAGGGTGGCCTGGATGTCTCTCATATTTCCTCCCAAAGAAAGAAATGGCACTTTGTGCAGGGGACACCTGAATGCTTCAGGCCTCACCAGAAAGACAAGGCAGAGCTGTTGGAGCCAAGGGAATTCTTTGTAGGCTGTTTCTGTTCATACTGTGCTTTCTGACTGGAAAGGTCTCTGCCAAGGGCAGGATTTAATGAAGCCATTTTCTCCCTTAGGTATCCAAAATACTTGGATTTTTCAATCCCTTCTACGCCCGCTGTCTTCCCATCCTGACTGTGCCACTTCTGGTCAATGCAGCAACAGGTACCTGGGAAATAGCAAACGAGGATTTTTCCTTGTTTTCCCCTTTGGAGGCTTTAGTATCTGTTAGGGACTGACAGGGGTGCTCCCAGCAATCAGCTGGGAATGCACCTGAGAAAAATGGCTGCTCCGCAGGGACAGGGGTTCTGCAGGCAGCACTTTCAGCCCCTTCTTGCCTCTCCCTGACTTGGCTTCAGGCTGTGCTTTGTAGCAGATGGACCTCCTGGAGGAGGGTTGTTCAGGAGTTGGACTTGTATCCTTTCCAAGATTTGCTTCAAGTGCCAAAAAGTCACCATTGTGTTGGCTGTTTTGTTCTCCCCCAAAGTTCTGCCTCCGAAAGCAACCCAGGAAAGCCAAAGTCCTCTAAAACCATGTCAGGAAGTGCAGGAGCACTTGAGCTGGGTGGATGGCACAGGACATTTCTTCTTTTCTTTTTCTTTGTTGCTCATTGAAGGCATTACTTTTCCTGTAGATGATTATCAAACAGCACAACTGGTCTTAATTCTGGAGCTGTTGAGTTTTTGTGTGATGCAGCACAAGGAGCACATGAGGGGTTACATCCTCCACTGGGATTTGCTAAGAAGAGTTGTGCTCTTGATCAATTCCCAACACACATTTCTGGCCTTGAGTGAGTAGCCTTTGGCATTTCCTTCTCCCAAGCCTAGCGTGTCCTGGGTGGAAGGTGTTCCAGGGGACATTTAACTCAGGATTCATGGGAAAGGATGGGAATGAATTTCTGGACTGCAGCCCTGGCCTGTAGGTCTGGAATCCTTGCATTTCTCTCTTCACAAAGGTTCTCTGCACTTCCTGAGGAAGATCATTGCCCTGAAGGACGAGCTTTATACCCATTCCATCACCCAGGGAAAGCTCTTGGCATCCCTTGTGCAGGCTCTGCTGGAAGATGGAGCGACATCCAACCTGCTCCACTGGGCTGTGCTGGAGCTCTTTGAATTCCTCAGACTGGAGATTTCAGCAGCAGCTGCAGCTCGGACACGGCCATGGCCTCTCAGCTCAACAGGCCCAGTGCAGCCTCCTGCTTCAATGCAAGGGTCACCAACAGCCTCGGGCCTGCTGACTCTGGTGTCTCTTGCCATGGAATGATAAATCCTTCTTTCCAGATTCCAGCTCTTGCCTTCAGGATCAACCTGAATTGCTTCATGATTGCTCCAGACAAATGTGTTCTAGTCGGCCAAGGAATCTGTTCCTTTGCAAAGGGAACTCAGAAGCTTTCTGAACTTTGGCCTGTGACCACTGGAGACTTGAGACCATGTTTTGTTCCTCTGCAGGAAGATTGTAAGTCCCTGGTTGCCCATGTCATTGAGAACTGGGTCCACTAAGGAGTGGATCTTGCCCTGCCCACTGGCTGGTCTGGCTGGGGCATGGACAGAGGAGATGGCATTTGGGTGTACAAAAATTGCACCTTTCTAAGTATTCTTTCAACAGGAGAATTTCCTTTTTTCTTTTTTCTGTTTGGCAGAGACCTTGACCAGCAGAGTCTGCTGATGATCAAGAGGAAGTAATTCCAAAGAAAAGACAGCATCTGGCCTAAGGAAGGAAACCCACATTTTGGGATTTTCAGGCTAGGAGCAGTTGGATGTTAAATAGGTTTAGTTTGTATTGGGTTTAGCTCTTGTTTGTTAAAAGATTTTCTGTTTTCTGTAGATAGACAAGTTGGTAGTGTTTGTTCAAGATGGAGAAGTTTGCTTTCTGTTCAAGTTCCCAATAAAATTGTTTGAGCTTGTTCAAAAGTAGGTGTTAAGATTAATAGATTAAGGCTGAGCTGTAAAATTCAGAGATTGACATTGGACTCTGAAATTGTAGATGATGTGTTATTGATACATATTACTCAGATAAAATGTTCCCTGAAACTGGAATGAGTATGTTTGCCTGGTTTCCTGAGAGTTCTTGGACGGTGCAGTCAGCCATGGAATGCCATGGGGAAAGGGGGACCTCTCCTGGTCTCATTTCCACTCTCCTCACGCCAAAGCAGGAGAGGATTTCAAAAGATTTCTATGACTCTTCACATCAGTTGTTGGGGACAGCCCCAGCTTGGCATCTAAGGCAGTTCCCTTTGCCTCAAGTTGTGTTTATAGCAAACTTGGACCCACAGGCTGGGAAACTGCTCCAGATGTCTGTCAAATTATATAATCTGGTCTTCATATGGACATGACAGCTTGACTCCAATGTGCTGTATCTTTCACAAAAAAACAGAAATAATGGCACAGAGTGCAGGGGTTTGGGGATGGCTGTTGGTGTGGGTCAAAGCCAGTTCTCCAGAGATGTGGCTGTGCAGGGCTTCTTGGCCTTTGGTAGCTCACTCCAATGTCAGAAGTCCTGGGAAGAGGCAGAAATCTCCACAAATACCAGGATCAAGTCCTGTCAGGACAAGGAAAGGCCTGGTTTCAGATGGCTGATTAGCCCAGCCAGGCAGTTTGCACAGGAGCCTGCTCTTGTCAGCTGTGCAAACAGGGTGGGCCTCTCTCCCAATCCCACAGCTCAGGCAGGGAAGGGGATCCCAGAACCCAAAGCTGAACCCAAAGACACCAATGTGGCCGTGCCCACAGCTTCGGGCCAGGGCTCCAGCTCATGCCAGCCTGGCTTCCAGCCCCAAGGAATTCCATTCTGGAAACAAGAGGTGAAAAGCTCAGCAGCTGCAGGCCTGCTCCAGCACAGACCCAGCATGCTCATCCTCAGGAAGAACCAAACCTGCTGGGAAGAGACGGGCTGGGGGATGAAGGCATCGAGAGCATCCCTGAGGGGAGGGACCTGTGGGTGCCTGGTGGGTGAGGGGTGGACATGGCCCATCCACACCTGCTGGCACCCAGGACCCCCCTGTGCTGGGCTGATCCCCCAGGGGGGCAGCAGGGCAGGGGGGGTTCTGCCCCTGTGCCCCACTCAGGTGAGGCCCCACCTGCAGAGGTGCTTCCCACCCTGGGGCCCAGCATAGGAATAACATGAAGCTGTTGCAGCAAGCCCAGAGGAGGGCACAGAGATGACTTAGAGAATTTAAGGAAAGGCTGAGAGAGTTGGTGTTGTTCAGACAGGAATAACAAAGGCCTTGTGGTGACCTAATTGCAACCTTTCAGTACCTGAACAGAACCAACAAGGAAGATGAAGGGAGACTGTTTACAAGGTCCTGGAGTGACGGGACAAGGGGGAACAGTTTTAAACTGTAAGAGGAGAGATTTTAGTTTGGATATTGGGAATAAATTCTTCCCTGTAAGGGTGGTGAAGCCCTAGCACAGGTTGCCCAGAGAAGCTGCCCCATCTGTGAAAGTGTTCAAGTGTTCATCCAGGCAGGCTGGATGGGGCTTGGAGCAGCCTGGTCTAGTGGAAGGTGTCCCTGCATATGGCAGGGAGTGGAATGAGACAAGCTTTAAGATTCCTTCCAAATCAAACCATTCTGGGATTCTGTGATTCTATGATATGAAGCATGGGAAGGTGATCACCCACCCCACAACCAGTCTCCTGCTCCCCAGAAGTGTGTGCAGAGGAATCCCAGCCTGCAACAGCCCACTGCTGAAAGCCTTTTTCAGGCTTTCAGGCCAAAGAGAATGATTTGGTATTGACTTACTGTAAATAATTTGTCCTGTTGCTTTCACACCCACCTGAGAGGGACCAATCTGATTTTTATTTATGCCTCAGCATATGCTATATTCTTATAGGGGTTGCAGATGTGCTGGCAGCCCTGTCCCCAGGAAGGCTTCACCTGGCAGGCAATCAGGGCAGGGAAAGCCTCCACGATCGGGCTGTGAGTGAGCCCTCCACTCTCTGGCCGGTGGGGCAGATGCCGCCAAACCGGGCTGTGAGGGAGCGTTAGCCCAGGGCAGCAGCGGCTCCCGACACACCGGGAGCGTTTCCTTCGGGCACCTCGGGGGGAGCGGGGCTCGCCCTTAGGGTCCGCCCGGCCTCCTCTCCGTCTGGCCTGTTCCTCCCTGTGCTCCTGCGTCCCTGTCTGCCCCCGTCCTGCCCTGCCCTGCCCTGCCTGGCCGGTGCCGCGAGAAGAGCCGGTGTCCGCCGTTCTCCCGACGGAGCGGGCGCTGCTCCCGCGGCCCCCGGCCCGCAGCCACCGCGCCCCGACCGGAGAACGGCGGCGGCTCCAGGGCCGCGCCCGCGGCCTCGGCAGCCCGGCCGTGTCTGAAGGAAGGAGCACACGCCTGCCTCGGCAGCCTGCTGTCCGCGAAGGAAGGAGCACACACAGCCCGCTGCTGTTTGGATACCGCGCCCTGCCCGCAGTGTCCGGAGGAAGGAGCACACACAGCCCGCTGCTGTTTGGATACCGCGCCCTGCCCGCAGTGTCCGGAGGAAGGAGCACACACAGCCCGCTGCTGTTTGGATACCGCGCCCTGCCCGCCTCGGCAGCCACGCAGACGCAGCGCGGTTCGCAGCGCACACCCTGGGTCGGCCAAGCCAGGCTGACACGCAGCCGGGTTCTTGTGCTGACGCTGGCCCTGTCTTCTGTTTTGTTCTCTCGTTTTCCCTCTCTGCTCTTTTTTTCCTACCCCCCTTTAGTAAGAACACTTAGTCTTTTTTATCAATGAACGGTTCTCAGATATAATATTGTTGCATTTGCGCTTTATTTTCGTCTGTCAAATCTATCAAAAAGAATTCTTGCGGACTCCTTTTATAGCGGAGCGGACACCACCACAACAGCCACTGTCCTTACCGCCCACTGCCAGGAGCTCCACACGGAACTCTGCCATGTGAAGCCCTTGTCCTTGTTGCTCTGAACTGAACCATTTCTGTTCTAGCAATTCCAAACGCCGTGTTTGTGATTTTATATTGTCATGTCAACCATTATTTGGCTATTCTATTAATATTGAACAGCCCTGTGGCTTCTAACAGTTCATTAGAGTGGGTCATGATATTTTGCACGCTGGGGATATCAGATACTCGGCTCCACAGCTCCTGGGGGTTTTCCCTGGAACTTTGCTGAAAACTGCTGGAGTTGTTTTGAGGCTAACGAGCACATGCCATCTGCGCTGGGGGGACTTGTTACTGATCATTCAGCAGCGTTGCCGTCCTGAGATTCCTCCAGTGAACAATTTGAGGCAAATCCTCCGTTCGGCAGCTGGGTACCACAGAACAACCTGACGGAGAGGGGCAGCCCCTTCTCCGAGAGCAGGGGTGCTGTGTGATGCTCAGCGGGACGGGACGGACGCGCAGCCACGAGAGGGGGCTCGGGGAAGGCACAACGAAGCCAAGGCAAACGCACGGTCCCAAGCCCTGAGCGCTGCAGCAGGTCCGGCTGGAAGGGAGCGGCCGGGGGGGGCTGTGCCGGGGGAGCCCCGCTGGAAGGGAACAGCTGGGGGCTGTGCCAGAGGGAGCCCCGCTGGAAGGGAGCAGCCGGGGCTGTGCCGGGGGGAAGGAACCCCGATGGAAGAGAGTGGCCGGGGGCTATGCCGGGGGAAGGGAGCCCCAATGGAAGGGAACGGCCGGGGGAGCCCCGCTGGAAGGGAACAGCTGGGGGCTGTGCCGGGGGAGCCCCGCTGGAAGGGAACAGCCGGGGGCTGTGCCAGAGGGAGCCCCGATGGAAGGGAGCAGCCGGGGCTGTGCCGGGGGAAGGGAGCCCCGATGGAAGAGAGTGGCCGGGGGCTATGCCGGGGGAAGGGAGCCCCAATGGAAGGGAACGGCCGGGGGCTGTGCCGGAGGAGCCCCGATGGAAGGGAGCAGCCGAGGGTGTGCCGGGGGAAGGGAGCCCCGATGGAAGGGAGCGGCCGGGGGCTGTGCCGGAGGAGCCCCGATGGAAGAGAGCGGCCTGGGCTGTGTCGGAGGAGCCCCGATGGAAGGGAGCAGCCGGGGCTGTGCCGGGGGAGCCCCGATGGAAGAGAGCGGCCTGGGCTGTGCCGGGGGAGCTCCGCAGGTCCCGCTCGCCTCCCGGGGACGCCCGGGCTCGGGGCTAACCAGACATTGAAATACTGAATGTATTCCATCACTCACATTTGTCCCTCCCTATTTTCCCCAGGAATTCTTTAAATACATCTTTAAATGCCCAGAGAATAAAAAATTCTTGTAATATTTCTTCTCTAATGAGTGTAACCTTGCACAAATCCTGTATTAGTGCAGCGGAAGAGTTGCACAAAGTTCTGAGAAGCCTTCTTGCCTTCTGAGCTTTTCAAGGAGGATGAATTTGGTTTCACGAAGGTTTCAGAATGCCATACTTTTTTTTTTTTTAATGTTCATTGTGCCAGGGTTAGAGTTTTCACAGACCTATATGATTATTGCTTAGTTCTTGCTTGCAAATGTGCAGGTTCCAGCACTTAATAAAATAATCAGCCACTTGTGTGACTGATTTTAGACTAGCAGCTCTGGGAGCTCCGCACCCCTCTGTCCGTCCCGATGGCAGCGGGACATTTATCCCGAGGCTCCAGAGACGAGAACGGAGCTGGGAAAGGGTCTGGAGCCCCAGGAGCAGCTGAGGGAGCTGGGAAGGGGCTCAGCCTGGAGAAAAGGAGGTTCAGGGGGCCCTTGTGGCTCTGCACAACTCCTGACAGGAGGGGGCAGCCTGGAGGAGTGGGGCTCTGATCCCTGGGAACAGGGACAGGACAGGAGGAAACGGCATCAAGTTGTGCCAGGGGAAAGTTTCGGTTGGATATCAGTAAGAATTTCTTCCCGGAAAGGCGGTCAGGCGTTGGAAGGGGCTGGCCGGGGCAGCGGTGGAGTCTCCATCCCTGAAGGCTCGAGGCCTAAGGGAGACTGGACGTGGCACTCAGAGCTCTGGGTGGGTGGCCAGGTGGCGATCGGGCACAGCCTGGCCCCGATGCTCCCGCAGCTCCTCCCCGCCCTCAGCGGTGCCGGCGTTCCGTGACTGCGGGGAGGGCGGGGTCCGAGGAAGCCACAGCAATGGCGCCCGACCGCGCCCGCGCGCGGGGGCCGCCGGGAGTTGTAGTCCCGGTCGCGCCCAGGTGCGGCGCCGCGCGGGGGCCGCCGGGAGCCGCGGCCGCCCCGGGGCAGGTGCGGCGCCGCTCCCGCCCGAACTACATGTCCCGGGGTGCCGCGGGGCGCGCGCGGCGCGGGCGCGGCGGCGGCGGGGGCGTAGCGAAGATGGCGGCGGGGGCGCTGCGCCCCGCTCCGGGCTGAGCGCGGCGCGGCCCCGCGCGGCCCTCAGAGCGGCGGCGGCGATGTCCGAGCCGGAGCACCTGGGCGGGAAGCGGGCCGAGTCGGCGCGGCTGCGGCGGGCCGAGCAGCTGCGGCGCTGGAAGGGCTCCCTGACCGAGCAGGAGCCGGTGGCGCCGGGGGGCGGCCGTGGCCGGCACCGCGGCGCGGGGGGGTCCCGCGTCCGCTTCGAGGAGGGCGCCGTGTTCCTGGCCGCCTGCTCCAGCGGCGACACCGAGGAGGTGAAGAGGCTGCTGGGCCGCGGCGCCCGCATCAACACCACCAATGTGGACGGGCTGACAGCCCTGCACCAGGTACCGGGGCCGGGGAGGCGGCCCGGCTGTGAGTGCGCTCGGTCGGCACCGGGCCGGGGGCGCGGCGGTACCCGAGCCCCGGCCGGGGGTGTCGGTAAACAAAGGGCTCGGTGCGCCTCGGTCCGAGCGCCGTGCGGCGCGTTCAGCCCGTGTCACAGAACAGACCGGCTGCTTCCACTCGGGCAGCGGGATGTACCAACTTTCACAGGGTTATTAAGTAGCTTAATTAGCAAAATAAAGCGAGGGCTGGCAGGGCTGCGGGCCTGACCAGGCAGCCAGTGTATTAATTTTTTTAAAACTTAAAATGTGATTGGGGTCTCCTGAAATGCCGGGAAAATTTCCCGGCAGGAGCGCGAATTTTGCAAGATCAGGGGTCTCTGGCCAATTCCCGTGTTGTGTTTTACCAGAGTTTCTTTGAAACTCCCCAGACTGTTCCTTGGCAGGGAGCAGAGAGTGGCCGCATGGCCGATAAGCGACACAGATTCTATTAATACTCATCCGAATGTGAAGATGATACAAAGTGGTTGCAGGAATTGGCTGCTGAGTGGTAAAGCCTTGACTGTCAAGAAACATGTGCTCTGTTCCATCCATAGCTTTGGCTGCTCTTGTAGAAATGAGCAGGAATGCGAGGGAACATGCAAAATTGCCTCCACAGAATATTGGGAAACCTGTTGCTGTCCAAGACTGATTGAGGACTTAGCAGAATGTGTGAAATCAGTGTCCCAGATTGGTGCATCTGGTCAGCGAAATGAATCTGATTTGGATCCAGGCCAGCTTCATGAAGAAAATTTTCTGAGCACAAGATAGTGTAGATTAAGCATGTAGTGTAGCAACAGGAGTGGGGAAAAAAGCACAGCTCAGGAATAACATCTGGAACTAATGTGTTTGTAAAGAATAATGTGTTAACAGCACAAATAGCAGGATAGTTCTTGAGTTAATCAGGAGCTTTTCTTTGCTGGGCTGATGTTAGAGAAGCATTTGGGACTTGTACAAGGTGGTTTAGGAGCTTGCTGGCTCCTGGCTGTCAGGGAGCAAGGGGCAGGGAGATGTGTTCATTTTGGTTTAGGCTTCCAAAAATAAGTAGTGAAGTATGGAGCATGCAAGCTTACAGACTGTCAGGTTGAATGAGGCTTCAGCTGGCAAAGCAGTGACCTTTGTAATGGACGGGCCTTTTTCTTGGTTATTTGTGGAGTTTGGTGTAGCAATAGCAAATAAATTGCCCTGCATTGGTAGCCTCCAGCACAGCACGTGTACATTTATTATCAGGTAAATAAGTAGTCCTGTGGACACTGGTAAGAACCAGCCACTGAAAAGCAGGTTGTTCATTTTGACAGCCAAGAAGGGTGAATTTGAGGTGGAATTTAACATGGTAGAGTTGGGATGACTTCATAGGGGTTTCCAGCCAGGATGGATTGTGATCCCCTTGGAGGGGCCTGGCTCTGTACTCTGAGGTGTCTGGTGAGTGCTGGGTCTGATGGCAGGCACTGAGCTCAGCAAGGTCACACTCCTGCAGACTGTGGCAGGCCATGTATTGACAGGCAGGCTGCAAATTGAATTCTGTGTACGTAAAGGATACAGAATTGTACCATATGTGCCTTAGGAGCACAGTATCAGGTGACACTGACCAGTAACACCTAGGGCTTGATACTTGGAAGAGCTTGGATGAGTGAGTGGTGGAGCAGATGCTGGCAGTACCAGCCAGCTGCTTACGTGAAGTGTTTCTTCACAAACTTGACAGAAAGGGAGGGTGACCTTACTGGGGTTGGAATAAAAACTCTGTTCCAACGTCCCATGGCTGTAATAACAGTTTTGCTGAGGAGTGACAAGATATTCTTGCACACCCAAATGGAATAAACACTGTTTTGTAAAAGGTTTTGCTGTGCATGTGTATCCTCAGTCTGTAAATGTCTATCAGGTGAAAATGGTTATTAGCATGGCCGGGGAGGTTGTTGTGAGTTCCTTTCTCTGAACCTCTCCAAAACAGATTTGTTTTCGTGTTGCTTGGAGAATGGTGCTGCCTATGGTAAAGCATCAGCCAAGGCCAGTTGGGTTGGGGATCCCCAGAGCACTGGTTGACAGCTGAAATGATGTAGTGCAAGTGAGGATATTTAAATAACTTCTCTTAGTGTTAGAAACCATGTTACATTACAGGGCAGGTGGTAGTGACAGTCTGCCCTTGTCTAATACCTGTGCAACCAAATGGCCACTCAATGCAGAAGGAAATCCTACACATTGAAAGGAGCTGTCTTTGTTGACAGAAAGATCAGGTAAAATATTTTTCTTTGGTTAAATAATTTAGTACATGAGACTTGTTCTGGATGCGCATCAGGTCTTTTTAGGTAATGGAAGGGTTAACCAAGTCAATTGACTTAATTTGTCAGACTCGGCAGCTGCTCCCACAAAACCTAAGACCAATCTTACAAATCAGGTTAGTTTGTTTGAAGTGCAGGGTGGCCCCAATATTGTGTGTGTTCACAAAGGTAAAATTACACTTGCTCTGGTATCTGGGCCGCTGTGGCTAAGACCCATTGTGTGCTTGCTGTGTGAGAAGCTGCCTTGGCTATTTATAGCCACAAAGCTGTATTTTGAAAATACCCTTTTAAATTACAGTGATGTTTCTGAGCCTGCAGCCTGTGTCACTGCCCTCCTTGGAAGCATCAAGTGCCCCACAGACCTGCACCACAGACCGTGTCTGGAACCTGCAGGGTGGCTTCAGCTGTGCTTTGTCTACCTCAGTGCCTGCAGAATGTTGCTGGAGGAACATCAGTCGTGTATTTTCAATAATTAACTTAATTATATTCACTGACTTATTTTTGACAATGATTTTGTGTCTAATGCAAAATGGAACGGGAGATATTAGTTAAATGTGAGTGAACATTTAGAAACCATCAAGAAAGCAGCTACCAGTTGGTGAAATGAGCTATTGGTGGCAGTTGAACTTCTCTGGTGTTTGCAGGTGGTGGGAAATGGGAATGAACTGCTCCTCTGTCTCCTGGGTGACAGATAAAACCAAAGAGTAAACTCTGTGGAAATTGAGTCTTAAGGGAAAAACATTCTGCTGCTTCTAGTTGGTGAAGCATCTCCCAGTGTAATAATAGCAATGCTTGGTTGTCTTCAAGGACTGGTTCACAAAGGATGACAGCAAAGATTGTTTATCCTCTGTCTGCCCTTTGATGATTTACTCTCTGTTTCCCTTTGGCCTATTCCAAGGAGCAGTGAGTTGCTCATGAAATAGCTCCTGTGTCATTTACAGCACTCTGCAGTACCTTGGTGCTTGCTGTTGACTTTGTTTTCAGGTGCTGGGTGCCTGTGATAATTCAGGAGCTGCTTCCTGAATAGTCAGGTACTTTGTGCAGTAACTCTGGGTTAGGTGGAGGCTGTTTGTTGTTCTCAGTTTGTTATTCCTCCTTCTGAGCCAGAGCTGTAAAACTGCAGGCATGTCTGGGTGTTCCTCAGAGCTTTAGAAGGTGGCATCTGTGTCAAAAGGTTTGGACAATTTTCAGGTGCTGCTCAGCAAGTTTGCAATTTCCTCATACAGGTTGTGTGCAGCTGTAACAAAGCAGGAAGCAGCAGGATTTTTGGACAGTCCAGAAACCAGACAGAGATATTAGAGAGCACCCTGCCCATCACAGCAGTCTGGAGACTGTTGGAAGGGTCACTGAGGTGCTGACACTGGGACAAGATCTGGAGACTGAGGGGGAAGGAGGAAAGGATTCCCACCCCACTTCCATGCTCAGCATTAAACCATGTCCCTAGGTCCCACAACTGTACACTTTCTGAACACTTTCAGGGGTGGTGACTCCTTTGCCAGGGCCTGACCACCCTTTTGGCAAGGACTTTTCCATAAGATTCAACCTAAACCTCCCCTGGCACAGCCTGAGGCTGTTTTCCCATCCTGTCCCTGTTCCCTGGGAGCTGATCCCCCCCAGCTGTCCCCTCCTGTCAGGAGCTGTGCAGAGCCACAAGGTCCCCCCTGAGCCTCCTTTTCTCCAGGCTGAGCCCCTTCCCAGCTCCCTCAGCTGCTCCAGCCCCTTCCCCAGCTCCCTTCCCTTCTCTGGACACAGAATTTCTTAATCCCTGAAAGGTAGCAGCCAGTCTGTGCCTTGAAAGGTGAGGAGATAACACAACTTCCAGTTGCATGATAACTCTGGAATGAATGTTCAGGTGCCCATCTTTGGGGCATCACAGCTGTGTTTTAAGGTAGTTCAGCTTCTGATCTTTAAGTTGGTGATGATAGCCTCATAAATCAGGCTGCATTTTTTAAGATTGGGTGGCTGCATTGCCTAAAAATACATTCATTCCTGGAATAGAAGGTTATCTAGGGAGAGTCATACCTTTCCCACTGTGCTGTGCAGAGTTCTTCTCTGAAGGTGTTCTTCTGCCAGGAAAAATAAAAGTTGCAATCTTCTTGTGCTGCATGTAACACTGCTTGTCAAAGTGAAATATGGCACTGTCAAAAATAGGGTTTATCACTGGGGTGAGTGGAATGGGATTTTTGGGTTTCAGTTGTAAATGGGAATTTAGTAGCATGTACCATCCCACAGGGCTCAGAATAAAGTGAGATAGCTTGGAAAATGGCTACAGTACACAAGGAATTTATGAGACAAAATAGTTAAAATCTGCAGTGCTGTTTTATCAACCTCGTCCTTTTATTTTCCTCCTTTTGGCTTACTCAGTCCCTGTTTTGCCTTGATACTTTCATCAAGGGTTCAATTGTGTTTCCCTTGCATCTCTATTTCCAAGCAATCTCCTGAGTGGGCAGAATGAACTGTAGACTACACAAGCTAACCTTGAGCTGCAGTTAGAGCCTGGGAGAGCTGCTGCTCCTGGCAGCAGGGCAGGAGCCTTCCTGCTTTGCTTTGGGGCACTTTCAGCTGCTTGCTTTGGCTTCTGGAAGCTGAAGACAACCACATCATTTACTCAGTACTGGGTGCCTGGGAGGAAACTGCATTTTAGTAAGTAAATGGGTGTTTGGGAGGGGAAATGTGCATCTTCATTGCTTCCTTCCTCAGCCTTTGTTTGTCCTCCCCAGTGATTCCATGTGTCAGGCTCTGCTGCTCCCCATAAACCCTGAGCAGGGGAGCTGGTGGGATTTGCAGCAACAGCTTCCTTCATGGCAGCAGCTGGAAGTGCTGACCCTGGTCCCTTAGTGCTGCGTGTGGAAAAGTTCTCATCTCCACTAGAGCTGCTGGGCAGTCTGGAGTCCTGGCCTCATTGGAAAGCAAAGGTGTTTTAGGGAAATGGAAGGCTCATTTGGAAAGCAAAGGTGTTTTAGGGAAAGCTTGTTATGCCTAATGTGTGCTGAAAGCTTTCTGACTCGTGCTAATGAAATTCTTGAGCCTGCATCAGAGATGGAGACAAGTTTTCCATGCTGCATACTTGTCTGAATCAACATGGCTCGATAAGATTGAAAGCCAGCTCAGCAGAAATGCAGGAATTAGCAATGAATGCAGTGCCTGGCCAGTCCCTGCTCCAGCAGCACAGCTCCTGCTGCCATGGCTGGAAACATTCAGTGTTTGTGCTCAAACATTCAGTACATTTATGTGCACAACTCTCAGCTGTAAGCTAGATGAAGCTCCCATCATCCTGGCATTATTTTTTTGCAATTTATAATGTCTTTTGCTTATTTTAACAGGGAGTGTTTGGGCTGGGATCTGTTTCTATTTCAAACAGTTTTAGAGATTTAGAATTCAGGCTTGGTACTGTGGGGCTTGTGAGACATCACAAGTGCTGTGCTTTGTAATATACTGAGATAATAACTGACTAATATTAAAATATAGGACTTCTGAATTGGTATGCTGGCTCCCAGTTGAGGATTATTATATACCATAAGTCAAAAAGGCCTGTCAGACTGTGCATATTAGAGCCATCAGTTTTAAGAAGGCTGGGAGAAGGGAATATTATGTAAGTGGTTGTATAAATTGATATTTATTCTCTCTAACTTTTGAATACAAATGAAGGCAGGTGGAGCATTAAATATTCTGAAACATGTTTTTTAAAAAAATGTATTTGTGCAGAGGGTTGGGGTAAAGAATGAAAGAGAAACCCAGAGCCTTTCAGGGGAATGGCAGCCCCTGCTATGCAGTGACAGGATCCCAGCTGAGTGAACCTTTTGACCTAGTGATGATGGGATGGTGAGGGTGCCCAGTATAAATCCTGGGGCCTGAGTCTGCAGTTTATTTTCAGCTGTCCTTCTGTAGGGAGGTGCCACAGCTGTCCCTGCAATCTCCTTTCTTGGGCTGCAGCAAACTGATCTGCACGGGGAGGAAGGTGCAGCTTGCCCGAGGAGCTGGGCCATGGGCCTTAGCAGGAAAAATTCACTTGCTGAAAATCTGAGAGCAGGTTGGACAAGACTTGGAGCAGACTGGCCTAGTGGGAGGTGTTCTGTCCATGGCATGGTGTTCAGTGAGATGAACTTTAAGGTCCCTTCCAACCCACACCAGTCTGTGATTCTGTGAAGGATTTAGTGGGGATTTATGTGTTTGTTTTCATGGGGTTCACTTCAGCATGAATGGACTTAAGAACAAGCTCATGGTGAGTGTAGTCTGTCCAGGCCTGTGCAGAGATGCTTCAAGCTGCTGTGAACTTCAAATGGGAGCAGTGGAAGCCAGAGCGTGGCTGTGAGATGAAGCTCCAACCTGCACAGCTTCAGGGAGCCACATTTTATTTCCTTCTTCCCCTCCTGAGATGTTCCCCCTCTCACTGTAGTGAAACACAACCTTTCTTAAATACCTAAGGCTTCAAATGATTTTCAGAGGAAATTTGCTTTTCTGCATTTCCAGGCTAATGAGCACAATACCACACATAGCCAGATCCTTGCAATCAGGCTTCTCTTTTCACATCAAGCTGACAATCAAGGGCATCAAAATTCCTGATTGAGACACCTACACAATTTTTCATGTCAGTTTTCATTCATAATAATTATAACATGCAGTGCTTACAGGTGATCAATATTTTAGAAAATACATCTGTGTGTTCTCTTGTTAAATATTTTCCTTGTTAAACAAATTTTGGAAAAATCAGTCTCCTTCCAGCTTTAAACTCTAAGTTTAAATATAGTCTTTGCTGCTCTGAAAACCAAAATAACTGAAAATTCACTCTTTGAGAGTAAATGGTATGATTTATTTTCCTTTAATGCTGATTTGTTTGGGATTTTTGTAACTTGTTTCCTGTGGCTGGACAAAATAAAGCACTCTTAACTTCTAGGAGTTTCACTGGAAATGTTTCTATAATACAATAAGCTGACCTTGCAGAGGGACACAAGCAGCTTCAGCGTTGCTTTTCCAGCATTCAGCCTTGCTCATAAATCTTTGTGAGATGTACAGAATGCAGAGTGACCACCTGCCATTAGCTTTTTATGTGTCACTGCCTTTTCAGGGTAAAACTAAACCTGGTCCCTGTTTGATCCCCTGAGCCAGAGCATTGATTTGCCACAGTGATTGCTCACCATCCATTTCTGGAATCTCTCTGAAGCCACCTCCTATTTATAATTTGCCATTCCCTGCTGTATCAGTTAATGTGGTTTTGTATCAAAGACTGGTGGGTTTTACATCTGAAACGTGGGATAGCAGCAAGTCCTGGTCCAGGCTTGTCCAAACACAAGTGCTGGCTCAGTGAGGGGACTCCAGCAGTGCTTTAGGGAGGTGAGGTGAGTGTGTGTGGGCTCTGCCCATACCCAGCTTACGTCTGTTTGGTTTGGACCTGTAAATGGAGTAGCATCCCCCAGAGGAATGTAAACCAGCATGAAGCTGGTAGGGCCTGCACAGGGGGCTGCTTCCAGTTCACCACGTGGGCTTTGTGCTTGAATTGAAGCATCCAGAAGTGCTGCTGGTTTCATTCTGAAGTCAAAGTATGAAGCATCTTCATCTTCCAGGATTTCAATTCATATGGATTGACATCCTTACCCAAAATGGCTATTAATTATGAATTATCTTGAGTGACAATTATAAAAAGCAGGAACTTTATTTAAAAAGTGGCTTTTTATACAGGCAGATAGCAATAGGACAAGGGGGAACACTTTTAAGCTACAAGGGAAGAGGTTTAGATTGGATATTGGGAAAAAAGTCTTCCCTGTGGAGGTGGGGAGGCCTTGGCACAGGGTGCCCAAAGAAGCTGTGGCTGTCCCACCCCTGGAAGTGTCCATGGCCAGGTTGGACAGGACTTGGAGCCACCTGGTCTAATGGAAGGTGTCCCTGCCCATGGCAGGGAATGGAACTGGATGAATTTTAAGTTCCCTTCAAACCCAAACCAGCTGGATTCTGTGATCTCTGACAATTTAATACTTTATGTGTGACATGTAAATAGGGATTTTCCCCATAGAAGGTTGGTGGGACAGGGGAGCTCTAACCCAGCTGTGAGTGCTGTGGCTTGCTTTAATTGTTTTAGTAAACCCAAATATATATGTGTGTATATATGTATATATTATATCATTGCTCTGAGTTACATCATCAGCAGAGACCCTGCCTGTGCCAACAGAAATAATCAGAATATTTACTTTAAATACTGTTGTGGTACTGGAGGATGAAATGTTCTAAATTTTTATCTAACAAGCTATTGTTTTACCCCATTTGCTCTGTGGTTCCTGTGAGATGACACACTCAGTGTAGACAGCTTTGGTGTTTTTTGGATAGCACCTAAATCTGAGCTACTGGTTACATTAGCAGAACAAACACATGTCCAGGAAGAGGTGCACATCCTGAGCCTGGGTAGGAGTCTGGCTGCACCTGTGACACACTTCATGCTTGCCAAGTGTGTGATTTAATTTTTTTTCAAGTGCTGTGAACATGCCTGTGGTGGTTTCTGCAGCAGTGAGCCCTAGGCCTTTTCTTGAGCCTTTTAATGAACATCACAAATGATGTTGGTATGACTGACATGTTGGTTTAATGTAATCATTTGTGTTATCAAAAAACATTCCACAGGCCAAGATGCTTTCAAAGCAACTTGATGGCAGTGAAATGCTACATTCTAGCCTATTACCAGATCATCTTCCATTTTTATGTGCAATGTGGCTTTTAAGAGTCTGCAGCAAATATGTCAAGCAGAATTATGGTTTCTGGGCTGAAATAGCTCTCTAGAACAGAGGTAGAAAGAGCTGCTGACTTGCTGGGTTAAACCTTCAAAGGGGGTTCCATCACTTGATGCTGGCTCTCAGTTCTTCCCTGGCTTCATGCTCCCTCCCTGTGTTCTCAGGAAGCTGACTGATCTGCTCCATGCTTCAGCCAGCTCCACTTAGTGTGGGCTGATGTTCTCATCACACCCTTTTAGGGGATTCTGTGTACCCTGCAAGGCTTTGAAAGGTAGAAGTTGTGTTCAAAGGGACTCTTTCAAAGGCTTTTGAGAGGCAGAAAGTCACTGTTGAGTTGCAGAGTCTTCCAGACAGTTGTATGGATTATCTGCAGGAGCAGTTTATTGTGTCTGTCTGGCCTCTGTCCCCTTGTTCTCCCTGAGAGCTTGGCAGGTTTGCTGCAGAGCTGAGAGAGCTGTCCCAGGGTGTGCTGGTGCAAGAGCAATTCTGTCCTGGGCAGGGCACTGTTCATAAACCCTGCATCAGCCCCTTTCTGCAGGCTGTGCAGGTCCCTCTGAGAAGGATCTCCTGCCCCAGCCATGCCAGCACTTTGGTATCATCTGCAGACTTGGTGAGAACCCTCTCTGTCCCATAATTGGTGTTAATTGAGTTTGTTAACGAAGACGTGGATTTGTATTGACCCCATATCAGCCCTGAGGGATGCTGCTGGTGATCAGCTGCTGGCTGGACTTTGTACAGCTTTTGAGCCTGATATTCTCACCAGTGTCAGTCACCTGCTTCTGCAGTCCAGCTCCTGCCTGTTGAACACTGGCAGAGATGTGTCAAATGTGTACCACACCTGCTCTCCTGTCTTCCACACAGGCAGCTTGGAGGGCAATCAAGTTAGGCAAGATTTGCCACTGGTAAATCCACGCTGGCTGTTCCACCTGCTGCTGGAAATGGCTGTCAGGAGGATTTATTACACAGCCTTTGCAGGGGCTACAGTGAGACTGAGATGTGTGATGTTCCCTGGATCCTTCTAACATGGTGGGGTGGTGTTTGCATGTCATCAGGCCTCCCTTTGTCACCATGACGTTTGAAAGTTGATAGTGATTTGCATCTCCCTCTTAAGCCATGTCTGCATCCCACCTTGTCTCAAAAGTGTTCCACGGTCATTCCTTCCCCTTCTCTCCCTGGGTCTGGGCTCTGGTGCTGCACAGTGGGGCTAACAGGACACGTCTGTGCTTCCTGGGACCTGCACTTGGTCTGTTCCCTCGAGCATGTGTCCCTCCTGTAGGACCAGGGCTGTCATCAGGAGCACTGCTGGAGTTGTGGGCCTGCAGGGAGCTTCAGCCATACTGGCCTCTGACTCTGCAGTGACTGTAAGACATCCCTAGAATCACAGAACTAGGGAAGGGTTTGGGTTGGAGCAGCCCTTAAGGATTGTCTTGTTCCAGCCATGGCAGGGGCATTTTCCACTGAATCCGGTTGTTCAAAGCCCTGTCCAACCTGGCCTTGGACACTTGCAGGGTTGGGAGCACAAACTAACCATTTGTAGGGCATTTTCCTGATTTCCTCATTTCCCTGATTTTCCCCTCCACCAGCCCTGCCCTGCCTCTCCCCATCCCCCTCTACAAAATGCAAGTTTCATGGTGAAGTCCCTGCCAGGAGGGAAATAGGAGATGTTCTTTCCACTTGACTTGTCTCCTGTTCTTCAGCACTCAGTCCTGCAGGAGCAGCCAGTGAGCACTAGCTGTTGTGTCATGCCTGTGGTGCCTTCCCTGCTTTTTGGTGCAAACTTGCACAGCACTTCACCCTCAGTTCCAGTTCAGTTCTGAGGCACGTTGTGACCTCTGTTCTTCAGGAGCAGACACACAATCAGCAGTGCTGCTTCCTCATGTTTCCAGGAGAGATGATAGCTGTAGATTTCTGCTTTCTGCTACCACTTTGGTAAATGTTTCTTCCCCATCCTGCACAGACATTAGTAGCTCCTAAGGTTGGAGGTATTCTCTTATAGAACTTGGCTGTCTTAATTTTGTTAATGGGCTTAGCAATTGCTTCCAGTTGCTGAGGAATGCTTCTCGCTGCTACAGTGTGCTGACACTGTAGGAAATGCTACAGAGCTGAACAGACATTTTTGGTTCCTGAGCCCACTTTAGTGGAGCCCTTTCTACTTCCAGCCCAGCTACCAATTTAATCACTGCTGCACTTCAGATATTAAGTGTTGCTCAGTGCTCTCTGAATATGGGAAGGGAGTGCAGGAGGCACCAGGTAGGGGCTGGGCTCTGGGGAGGATGCACAGCCTGTCAGTGACAGCTGCTCAAGACTGAGCAGCCATAAGACTGAAAAGCTCAACTTGGTCCTTGCAAAAAAGAATGTCCCTATCCCACTTGTTAACTCCATGAGCCTGTCACAAGTCAGTCCCATGTGCCCAGCTGACACATGTGCCACCCTGGGGAGCTGGGTTTGAGTAGCTTTGAGTGCCAGAGCTTTGTGCAGGCACAGCCTTGCTTCTGCCAGCAGATGAGGAGACTGGGTGGGTTGGAGTCAGTGGCACTTGAGGTTTGGAGACCAGCAGGCAGGGCAGTGAGGGGAGAGCAGGGCTTGGCAGCTGCAGTCCCTCTCTTGGACCAAGTGGAATAGCCTCTGGCTGGGAGGGGAAGGAACCAGCGAGGATAGCAGCCCTGTTTGACAGCTTGTGGCTCTGTGTTCCTTTGCATAGTCCTGGGTGGGACTGTTTGTTTGCTCTTCCTGGGCAGTTCCACCATGTGTTGGCTGCTCTGCATCCCCAGTGCTACTCCAGGGCTGCCCAGATGCTTTCTGGACCAAAGTGCTGCTCTGGAGCTTCAAACTTCCCTGGAGCTGTTGAGCTTGTGCCAGTCCCTGTGTTGCTTTCCTATCAACTGCCATTTGTTTCCCAGACCCTCTAGTAACCTAATCTGATTAATTCAGTGAAAAGCTGAAAGGCAGTAGAGTTCCTGCTGGGTCCTCAGGGGTCCACTTTTCATCCAAGAAGGCCAGTGGTGTCCTGGGGTGCATTGGGATGAGCATTCCCAGCAGGTCAGGGAGGGATCCTGCCCCTCTGCCCAGCCCTGGGGAGGCACATCTGGAGTGCTGTGTCCAGGTCTGGGCTCCTCAGGACAGGACCTCCCTCCTCAGGAGGGACCTGGAGCTCCTGGTTTGGGGCCAGCAGAGGCTGCAGAGATGAGAAAGGGCCTGGAGCATCTCCCTGCCAAGGAAAGGCTGAGGGAGCTGGGGCTGTTCAGCCTTGAGAGGAGATAACTGAGATGAGATCTCATTCCTGTCTGTGTCTGCAGGGAGGGCTCAGAGCAGGGCCCAGGCTCTGCTCCCTGGGGCCCAGCACTGGCACAGGAGGAATGGACAGCAGCTGATGCCCAGGGAGTTCCACCTGGACATGAGGCAGAACTTCATCCCTGGGCAGTGATGGAGCCATGAGCAGGCTGCCCAGAGAGGTGTAGAGTCCCTTCCCTGGGGATATCTCAGACTGTTCCAGACAATCCTGGGCCTTGTGCTCTGGGATGACTCTGCCTGAGCAGGGAGGTGGGACCACATGAGCCACTGGGGTCCTCTCCATCCTGACACATCCTGTGATTCTGTGGTGCCCAGTGCCATCTGAGCTGCCCCCAAAATGCTGCTGTAGACAGAGGTGCTCAGGTATTGGTGTGTCAGCCCTCTGTGCAAAGGCTCTGGGCATGAACTTTCCAAATTCCAGGTTAGATCAGACCTGGACACACCTCTGCTGGGGTTTGCCCCTTCCCTGTTCCCACACACATGATCTGGAGGGTGGGGTGTACAGGGAGAATGGGTTTGTGAGGGTGAGCATATTTGCTGCACACACATGGTACTCCGGCAAACATCTACACACTGGACCTATGAAACAGGACTTCCAATGAAGAAAATAGAAAAGTGATGATCTAGAAGAATTTAAATCTAATTATTTCAAATTGGAAAGAATGATATATTGTTCTTGTGACATATCTTTTATATGTTGTGGCCTGTGTGCATTCTCTTCTCTATCATAAATCATTGTTATAGGTACATGCTCTATTCAGGGAGCACACTGTGTCTGTTTTTGAGGGGATTTTTTTGAATGTATTGGGAGAATCTGAGTCTTGGATACAGCTCAAGAGAATAGTTTCAAATGACAAATCTGTCCCACTTTTGGCATTGTGTGCTGAATAGTTTTGTAGTGTTTACTCAGTGATACCAGGGCTGTGTGCTGTCAGTCTTTCCTGTACAAACATCTCTTAATATAAAAAATTAAAGTTCAGCTTTCTGAGCGTTCCCAAGCTGTAGTATTGACAGAACAGGTTCCAGAACTGCTCAGACAAATGAGAAGTATCAGGTCTTCAGCATCAGTTGGATCTGGCACACGAAGTCACTGAGCTGTTATCCACTGTGTGTGATGTATCATTTAAAGCAGCTACCAGGGGATGTCTGCAGGAAATGAGAGTTTCAAAAGGGACTCCAAGAACCTGGGGGGTGATGAACCCAAAGCAGGCAACAAGCATGTGGAGAGGAGAAATCTGGTGGAGATGGTGTGTTTGGATTTTTAAAACACTTTTGACAATATCCCTCTATGGAAGCTCTGAGAAACAAAGCTGTTGTGAAATAAAGAGATCTTATTAATTACTGTCTGAAAGAGAGAGCACAAAGGCTGGCAATAAGGGGTCAGTTTGCAGAAGGAAGGAGAGTTATCCTGTGCATCTCCTCTGCAGTCTGTGCTGCTCTGCACACCTTTGTGTGAGGCAGGAAAGGTGAAATAAATAGGGCAGGAGATCTTTCTCCTTTTTAATGTCTTTATTAAAAATCAGCTTGGGTGGGAAGAGCCGATGGGTCACGCTCACACCACCGCTGCTCCCAGGGGAGGTATGGAGGAGGAGGAGTAAAAGTGCAGCTGTGTCCGCTGCTCTGCAGGCAGAGCTGGGATTCCATCCTCACAAGAGCATCAGGAGATGCCCATTTTTTAGTTTGACATTCAGGGTCCTCTTTCTAGCATCCTTTTAGATTAGGGTGAAAGATAAAAAGGGTCTTAGCAGACACTGGATTTGGTTCCTCACCTCTAGACATCACTTTGCTCTCTTAATTCCATGGTGGCTCGTTGGTTTAGGGGTTTTTCCTGCTAGATTTGGTGAGGGGTTTCCACATTTGCATGTCACCTCCTCCTCACAGTCCCAGGTGCCACCTTCCAGGAAGCAGCAGGGGGATACTCAACAAAGGGGATTTCTAACTATCAACAACAGGTGATTAAAGGAAAACTATTAACAGCAGGTGATTGCAACATGAAATTATTAACAACAAATAGTTAAAACTCCAACTTAGCAGCAATTGGTTTAACCTGTTAACTCTGCAACTTTTTTTACCAAGTGGACAACTTTTCTACTCATAACAAAGGGAATAGAGCAAGGTCACAGTTTGCAAAGGTTCCTGCACAGTCAAGGTACTGAAGTGTGAGCTGGCCCTGAGGGGTTCTGCATTGGCCAATTCACTGATAAAATGGCTGGCAAAATTTGGTCTGTAAATTGGGAAACAGTGGCTGCCAATCCAGCTGTCACAGCTGGGAAAGCTTGTATTGGGCTCATGTGTAGATTAGTATGTGCAGTTCTCTTTCTACCACCTCAAAAAAAATATGTAGTGAAGGGAAAGAGATGGGAAATAACATCAAAGGGATCAAAGACATGGATTGGGTTCTATACCAGGAAAGAGCAGAACTTTGTGATTTTTTTCTGACTGACAGAAAGCCACAAGAACAGATAGGATAAAGGTTTCCAAAATTATATGTAAAATGGCATTAGGGATGTTCAGTTTTTCCTACAAGGAGGGATTTAAGGACATCAGAGTTTTAAAACAAACACTTTTTCTCATCCAGTGTAAAATTCAGCTGTGGAACTAATTGCTTTAGGACACAGCTCATGCCAAAAGCTTCAGTGTGTTCAGAATCTGCATAGTGAGTACAATTCTAGCTGTGTAAATTAAGCTCTGGATTGCCAAGCTCTAGGATGGGTGGAAGATATGAAAAGCAGTTAATAATAAAAACAGTATTTAGTGCAGGTGAAGTCAAGAAGAGAAAATAAGATATGGGAAAACTAGTAAGGCCAAAAACCTTCTCAAATGTTAAAGCAAAAGTTTCAGAATTAAAACCTGGTGCTTTTTAGAGGGCTCATAACACTGTCCTGCAGAAATTGTGGCAGTTCTGCTTAGTGCTTAGTGGGCAATTTTATTGAATTTTTGGTAACTTGCTGCAGTGGTGTGAAGTTTGTATTTCATAATATCCTCTAAACTAGAAAAAGTATGTATATGTGTGGGATATCATCTCACTAATCCAGGAGGTTTTGAGCATTTTTCTCTTCCTGGCTCATAGTGGACTAAATTGAACATCTGACTGAACACAGTGTCCCAGTGTTCATGCAAGGATGGATTTCCTCTTTCTTCATCATCTGCACTGGCTTTTCTTTTCATTCTTGGATGAGTGACAAACAGAATTTGACCTTCACAGCCCTAAATGGTTTGTCTTTTAGATGAACATCACTTGAGTCATTCTGAACAAGCATTCCCTCGTGCTGAAAAAGATAAGTGGTAAATGTGTCTGTCTCTGATGAGAGACTTCAGGGCTGTGCCAGCCTGTGCAGCAGCAGAGCCAGGGTTTGAACTTCAGAGCATATTGCAAGAGTTATTTTTGTTCCCTTATATTAATAGCTGCTGTAGAAGGAGCCCTGTGCTTAAGGCCAAATCCTGTCTTACACTTACTCTGAGTATTGGCTTCTCTACAGTCTACAACTCTGTCCTCAAAATCCATTCTTTTCCATTTAGTTTAGGTGCTGTCAGTCTGTGAGGAAATGGTTCAATGTTGCAGAAAGTGAACAAGGAATAAAACATTGATTGTAGTCCTTGGGAGGGGATCCATATGCTGACAGCACACCCAACTTCCTCCAAATTGTGATTGGAATTTCAGTTCAAGCCCTGGCCTAAACAAGAACTGCTGCATCTTTTAAATTACAGTCTTGTGGTGATGAAACAAACCTTCAGAGTCCTGGAGATTGGGTGATACCTATTGTTGACAAAGCTTCTACCTTCTTTTTGTAATTTATTTATTTTAAACATAGAGTCATGGAACCATTACGTTTGGAAAACACCTCCAAGATCATCATGGCCAACCTTTGACCAACCATCTTGTCAGGCAGACCTGAGCACTGAGTGCCTTCTCCAGTTGGTCCTTAAACACCTCCAGAGATGGGGAAGTCCTTAAACACCTCCTTGGGAAGTCCCTTGAAATGCTTGGCCACCTTTTCTGTGGAGAAATTCTTCCTGATGTCCCACCTGAGGCTGTTCCTCTTGTCCTGTCCCTTGGAGCCTGGGAGAAGGAGCCACCCCTGTCCTGCTAATGTGTTGTGCTGGCCTGGTCTCAGTCTCTAGCCATTCACCTCTTCTCCAGTTTGGTCAAACTTGTTTCCTGATGCCTTGGCTTCTTGGAGCAGTGCTTGGCTAATTCCCCTTCTGTGGTAGGTGCTGGAAGCTGCACCTCTCCTGCTGCCATGTGTTTGGCCTCTTGCTGCTTGCCCACAGACCAGACTGGGCTGTCTCATGGTGAGTGTCACCTGTCTCTGGTGACAGACAGGTGAGGGCAGGTGGTGCTGTTGGAGAGTTCCAGGCACAGCTGGAAGAGGTCACAGAAACCCTTCCAGTTCAGTCCTCTGTACTGAGACATGACCAGGTTTATCAGAGCTTTTTAGAAAAGACAGTTAATGATCCCCTTCCCAAACATCATCACAAAGCACTTGTGCACCTTCCCCAGAGGGTGAGAGCCCCAGTGGTGGCAGGCTCAGCTGGAACCATGGGAGATGTTCTTCAGCAGCACCCTGTGAGTCATTCAGCCAGCCTCAGTTACCCACTGGGGACACAGAGGAGGGCACAAATGCTGGGTTAAAGCAGAGCTCTCATTCACTGGTGCTGTAGCAACACATCAGTGAGGGCTTGGTGGAGGACAGAGACCCCCAGGAAGCAGCAAGGGAGCTGCCAGGGCTCAGCACAGCAGGGCTGGGGCTGCTCTGGCCTCCTCAGAGATCCCCAGTGCTGTGGCCTTTATGTGCTTGGTTTGCCTTTAGATTCTCCCACCTAAATGTAGGAATATTGCTATTTTGCTTCATTGTAGGACTGTTTATGAGAGGCTGGGCTGTGCTCTCTGGAGCTCTCCACCTTCTCTGCTTTGGTTTCATCTCACACCAGTAAAAGGTGAGCTCTGATTCTCCTTTTGCTGAAGAGGAGGGACAGAGCTGGGCCTTGTTAGGCTGTGCTGGTGTGGGACCTTTGGAGGACTCAGGGAACTGCAACATCACTTATCACAGTTCAGCTTTAAGGAAATGCTTTCTTTTAAATGCTGCTGAAATCTTGATATAATTAGATTCCATGGATTCCCTGCCCTGCTGTGTGGCTGCAGTGGGTCAGGGCAGCAGCTGTGGGGAGCAAATGTGGAACAAACATCCTGGTTTCCCCAACTTTTTACAGCTTGTTCTCTTTTTATCTTTCTGAAATCTTCTTCAGCCAGTTTGTTTTATCCAAGGAGTTTATTTCTGTGGTACCCTAGAAATAGCATCAACCATATTTGTGATGGCACAGAAATCCTTAAGAAATGCTATTGGAAAATAAGGGAAGTTGTTTGGGTTTTTTGGGAGTGAGTTTTGTTTCTTGTTTGGTTTTTTTTTTCATTTTTTTAGCTAAGCTTTTTCTCATTCATGTCCTATTCATATCTTGTGTCTTTCTCAGTTGTGGAGACCAGAATTTCTTATGATACAGAAAATCTGTTGCATTTTATAGAGGCCTAATGATATTTTATGCTTTGTTTTGTTCCGCTCCAAGTAATTTCTAGAATTTGCTTTGATTTCTGAGCCTGGAGCTGATATTTTCCTACAGCTATTTGTTATAATCCTAAGAGCTTTTCCCTGAACTCAGTAATAAGCTCAGAGCCTTTCATTTTGGTATGTTTTGTTGGGTGTATTTTGTGCCTGTGATTCACTCTGCAGTGATCTGCACTGCATTTCATCTGCTGTTTTATCAGCAGTTGCTCAGTACTGTAAGATTTTTCAAGTTTGTCCTTTGCTTTACCCCTTGAATAGTTTCACCAGCAAACTTCACCTCACTGATCGCCTCCTCTTCAAAGTCCTTTTTGCAGCACATTTGGTAGCACAGACCCTGGGAGAGAGCCTTCTGCAGAGCTCTCCAGGAAGATCTGTCTCATATTCTGGTCTCCTCACCAGCAAGATACATTTAATTGTGTAAGAATCTTCCATCTTAGCTGGGCAACTCAGTGGCTTCAGGAGCCACAGTGAGAGGTCTGTTGAGAATCCTTTAGAAAATCTCATAAAATCTCTGGAGCTGGAAGGGACCCACAAGACTCATCAAGTGCACGCCCTGGCTCTGCACAGGACAACCCAAAAAGTCACATCATGTATCTGAGCTGAATGTCACCTCTGCACCTTCCTTGTCTGCATGCTTATTTACCTTTCAAAAGATTCCAATGGCTTTCTGTCACATGACTTCCCTCTGTAAAAGCCTTGGTGGATATTTTCCAAAATACAACCATTTCTTATACACCTGCTCTTCTGCGTTGTGCCTTCCACTAAAGTGACCCCAGCAGGTTGATGGTTCTTGGGTTTGGTGAAATCTTTCCCTTTCTCCATTCCAGGAGTTTCTTCACTTTTCAGCGACTTTCCATCTTAGTCCTATAGTGACACACTTGCTGTTTGTCCATTTGTCTGGTGCTATACCAGAGAAAGGTGAGGCTGGGTATCAGGAAAGGTTCTTCCCCCAGAGAGTGCTGGCACTGCCCAGGCTCCCCAGGGAATGGGCACAGCCCCGAGGCTGCCAGAGCTCCAGGAGTGCTTGGGCAGCGCTGCCAGGGATGCCCAGGGTGGGATTGTTGGGGTGTCTGTGCAGGGCAGGGGTTGGACTGGATGGTCCCTGTGGGTCCCTTCCTGCTCAGAAGATTCCATGATTCTGGTGTAGCCTTGACGAGGTTTCCAGTCCTGCTGCCCAAGCACTCCTGCTGCCCAGCTCCTGTTCCAAGCCTTGGAGTTTCTGGAGCTTCCCCTGGCTGTGCTTGCCATGCCTGCAGGAGGAGCTCACCTGCATCCCATGGCCATCACCACCTGCCCACACTTATGCCTGAAATCCGCCTGCTTAGGGCCTGGCTTTTGCTTCAGGCTGGGAACTCAGGGGTGCATCCATGGTTTTGGGGCTCTGCAGTCATGTTGCAGTGGGAGAAACACAGGATTGCTCTCCCAAGGATCATTTCACTGCTTCCTCCTTTCAGCTCTTCCTTCACAGCTGGCACAGAGATGGGGCTGCATTTTGATCCCTCTGAATGTCTTCCTGTGTGGTGTTCTTTGTGTCTCTACTCTTCAACAGAAACCATAGAATCATAGAATTGTTTGGGTTGGAAGGAGATCTTAAGACCCATCTAATTCCAGCCCCCCTGCCTTCAACTAGACCAGGTTGCACAGAACTTCATGCAGCCTGGCCTTGAACACCCCTGGGGTGGGGCATCCACAACTTCCCTGGGCTACCTGTTCCAAGGCCTCACGTCCCTCACAGTAAATAATTTTTTCTTAAGATCTAATCTAAAGCTGAATTTGAACCCATTCTCCCTTGTCATGCCACTACATGCTCATGTAAATAGCAAGGTTGTAAATAGTCTTGCCACATCTTTCCCTTAAATTTCTCTAAGACACTGGAAGGCAACAATCAGGTCACTCTGGAGCCTTCTCTTTTCCAGGCTAACAATCCCAATTCCCTCAGCCTTTCCTCATGGGAGAGGTGCTCCATCCCTCTGATTCACTTGGTGGCTTTGTCTGGCTGGGGTGATGCACTCAGACAAGAGGTTGTTCCATGCCTCTGGCAGTTGGGCTTTGTTGGCAAACCTCACCCTCTCCTTGATTCTCCTGTTCACCATGCAGGTTGTAGCACTCTGTTCCTGAGGATTTCCTGTGCCACCCACCTGCAGGGCAGACTCATGAGTGCAATAAACAGAGAACTCACCATCCTCCAGCTGGACTTGCACCAGCTTTTGATTTACTTCAGGGATGAGTAAGGGCTGTAGTTCACCTGTAAGCCCAGGCAGCTGCCTGGCTGGTGCTCCTGGTGGCTCCAGAGGTGGGGAGTTTGCTCTGCTGCCAGCCCTCCCTTTACTGGATGCATTCATTGCTCTCACCATGTCTGGCTGTGACCTTTTTTCATGTGTGTGACGCTTGGGAGTCCTGTTGGGGCACTCAGGCAGGGTTCACAGCAGGCTGCCAGACCTCAGCCTGTGGGGTATGTGCACAGCACTGAGGCAGTGACTGGCTTTATGTTACTCTGAGGAACACATCAAAGTTTGTATCAGGTCTGTATTTCTTAGATCATGGAGACCACAGTTTGTGATTAGATTTGAAATGTGATTCATGCCACTGGGGAAAGCTGACACCTTAGCTGTGTCCATCTTTCAAGCTACCAAGGTATCTGATGTCATGCTGTGACAAGGGGCAGTGCATGGCCACATCCTTGGCACACTCAGCTACCCTGGGAGATCTCACAGGGCAGTCAGGCAGTTCCTCTCCCTCTGCAGTGACCTTATTCCACAGGTCATTTTCTTTAACAGCTCAGTGCTCTCTGTACCATGTTGGCCACCACTTCTCTTTTCCACAGACATCACCAGAATGGAGTTCCCTGCCCTTTCTTTGGGCTGCTGATGGCAGCAGGAATGGAATGTGCTCAGAAACAAGCAGTGAAGGATTTTGTTACTGGTGGCTGTGCTGAGATTTGCTTTAGTTTGTTTCCCACAAGAATAAAAAAACTCAAAGGCGCTTTGCTGTGACCAAGCGGCCCTAGCAGTGTCAATTGATTTCTTTTTCTTCTTTTTTTCCTGTGAATAAAGGCAAGTGCAAATGAGCTCTGCCTGACTCACACAACTTGGATCCTCAAACATATATACTTTTCCAGTATTGGGAGTTCTTGAAAACATTTTTCCTCTGCTCTGGAGCCAGGTTGGGGGAGCAGGGGGTGTTCAGCCTGTAGAAGGCTAAGAGACTCTATAGGGGCCCTTCCAGTGCCTGAAGGGGCTCCAAGAGAGCTGGAGAGGGACTTTGAACAAGGGCCTGAAATGCCAGGACACAGGAGAATGGCTTCCCACTGCCAGAAGGTAGGGATAGATGGGATATTGGGAAGGAATTCTTGGCTGTGAGGGTGGGCAGGCCCTGGCACAGGTGCCCAGAGAAGCTGTGGCTGCCCCTGGATCCCTGGAAGTGTCCCAGGCCAGGTTGGATGGGGCTTGTACCAACCTGGCCAATGGAAGGTGTCCCTGCCCATGCCCCTCCTGGAGGCACTTTAGGCACTGGAAGAAGCTCTTAGGTCTCCCCAGAGCCTTCTCTTCTCCAGGCTGAGCCCCCCCAGCTCTCCCAGCCTGGTGTCAGAGCAGAGTTCTGACACTTCAGAGCTTTAAGTTCCTTTCAAACGCAGACCAGTCTGGATTCTGTGAAGGGATGTGCAGACTCTGTCACAGGACCATGAACTCCTGTGTTCTCCTTTACCTGCTACACTAAAAATGCCAGCTGCAGTCCAGGCTTTAATTGCTATCTCTAGGTAGATTTATTTGCTGTGTTTTGGGAAAATGCTTAACTTCTGCTGTAAAATCTAATTATATCAAGGTTTCAGCAGCATTTTAAAGAAAGCATTTCTTTAAAGCTGAGCTGTGATAAGTGATGTTGCAAATCCCAATGATGGCACTAGAAATGGAAATGCTGCAAAATCGTGGCTGTGGGCCTTTCAGGAATAGTGTGGAATGACTTTATTTTTAGAAAGATTTCTTTATCCAGCCCCCTCTTTGTCAGCTCCATCATTTGTTTTGCTTCAAAGAAAATTCTGTGTCCTCTGATTGCTGTGGAGCCTTTTCCTGCTAGGAATTGTGACTGTGGCAGCTGAGCCATGGTGGATGCGAGGCTCTTGCTCAGGTGTGGGCAGGAACAGTGGCAAAACTCAGAAAAACCCCTTGTTTGCATGACTGAGAAGGCTTTGAGTGGCATGGGACTGGAAAATGCCCAAGCAAGCTGCCACACATCTGCCTGGGGAGGATTTTTGCCTCTAGGAGCACATGGACTGATCCTTAGAGAGGTTTTAGCCACTGAATATAAAACTGCAAAGTAGCAAATTTAAACTTTCCTGCATGCTGCCAGAGTGGAAAGGAAAATGAATAAGTAGAATTACTGACTGTATGTTTTTCTCTTTATATACCACCTTCTTTTTTTCTGGCCACAAAGGTAAAATTCAGATCTTGAAACAAAACTTGATGTGGTGGCAAGACAGCAAGACAGCAAGACAGGGATGTGCAGGGAAACCAAGGGCCTGACAGTCTGTTTGTGAATAAACTGACAATGAATCCTTCCAAGGAATCTCCTCTTGCTCTTCACCTGGGGTTGTGTTGAGGTGTTTCTTCTCACAGCCACTGGTTTCCAGTCCCTTAGTGCTAATTCAGCATTCTTGGCATTTGCAGGAGTTCATGAAAGTTCTTGTACATGAACTTTCATGTCTGTACAGTTTCTGTGAAGGCAGTACTGGCCCTGGAGTGACTTGAATGCTTTCTGTGTTGAAAAATCCATTTTTCCCTGGGCTGTAGGCAGCATGAGCTGTCTGTCTTGACATAAGCAAGGTATTATGTGGCAGCTTAAGACTATCTCAGTGCTGCCCTTCCTGCTGCTCCTGTCATGTGCCTTTGACACCAGTGCCAGTGCTGGTCTGGTCCCACTGTGAGCCAGTTGAGCTCCTGGATCTGTTCAGTGGGGTATCAAATGAGTGCCAGTGCCCTTGCTGGGGCAGAGGGTCTGCTGGCAGGGGATCAGGTGTAAGAGGGCAGCCCTGCCTTCAGCAGAGCCTGCTGCAAAATCCTGCCATGGCAGAGACTAAAGAAAGCCTGCAGTGATCCACAGAGATTTTTCTGTCTGCCTTTGAGGTCTATAGTTAGGCAACACAAATCTCACCTTTAGTTTGCCAAGTTGTAGCTAAAATCATTTGCAGCTGTTTTTCCATGTCTCTGCTGGGGTAGGAGACCTGGAGAGGCTCTTCCTGTAGAGGATTCTCTGCCAGGGCAGAGGGGCCCTGCCTGGCCTTCCCACCCCACCTTGCCCTTCCAGCAGGTGTGCTGTGAGTGGAGCCACCTTTCCAAGTGGGCCACAAAGTGATTCTGCATTTTTTCCTCCCATTATTCACCAGGAGAGTCCCCATTTGGCACTGGCCATACTGTGCTGCTTAACCCCCACCAGTGGCCCTGCAGGGCACTGGGGTGAGTGTCAGCCCTGGCCTGCAGGGCACCACCTTGGTTTGGCTGAAGCTGATCTAAGGCTGCATCTTGGAAGTTTAGGATGTGTTTGTGTTGTAGAGATGATGGCAGAACCATATCTATACTTGCTTGTGTTGTGAAAATGAAGTCTTAAGGAACTGCATTAAGTAGTGCAGTGTAGCCCGTGATGGAGCTCCTGTCAGGTCAAAGGATTGTTAGCTGAACATTTCTTTGCTAAGCAAACCTGCAGTACCTAAAATTTCCATTTTCCACTCAGGATTGAGATGCTTGTGAGTTTTCTAATTATAAAACATAGTTATTTTGGGCAGGAATGAAAATTTCAGTAATTTAAAGGCAAGGTTTTATATAGACTGTCTTGATTGAGTGCCAGGGAGCGCTGGCTGAGGGGGAGAGAAATTACATACTCAGTGGTCAGAATGACTAAACTGGTGAGACTTGAAAAGCCAGTGCTGTTCCACACCATTAGAAAACTGGCAGTCCCTGCTTTTTAGTGACAGAAAGACTTTATTTTTAGTGCTGGCAGTCAATCATGTACTGGACTCATTTCAAGCTCTTCTCAGATGGTACCAAGCATTACCCTCTGCTGTTGAAATAATGGGTATTAAAAATCATACTGGAACTAGGGGGATGATGATGATGATGATGATGATGATGAAGAAGAAAAGGAAGGGAGTAAAATTATGATCTATAGTGAATTTTGAAGTCAGTCCCACATGGCCTGGTGCTGGCTTAGAGCTGTGTTGTGGGCTGTAAACACAAATGGCAAACCAGTCAGTCAGCTGCAGAGGAGGAGCACTGTGGAAGTGGCAAATCAACGTCTTGGGCCCTGTTTGGGTGAGAGGTGAATTCAGTGCCAGTTGTTGAACACATGGGAGCACAAATACTGTGAGGCTGGAGGGGTTCATAGGACCATAAAATGTCCTCAGATGGAAGAGGTCATGGAATCTAACTCCTGGCCCTGCACAGGTACCCCAGCAATCTTACTCTGTGTCTGAGAGCATTGTCCAAACCCTCCCTGAGCTCTGGCAGCCCTGGGCTGTGACCATTCCCTGGTCCCTGGGGCTCTTTGCATAGTGAATCCATGTCTGTGTGCCCCATGCTGATCTTCCTAGGTTTGCCAAAATGCTCTTTGATTAGAAATGTTCAAGGAGAGGCAAAGAGCTGGCAATCCTGCATGCCTGTACCTGTCATCCTAGGAGAGTAAAAGCAAAACAATTTAGCTTTCTTGCCATTTCCCTCCCCTTTCAGTAACACAGAGTGTGAGTGTCCAGCTGACCTTCTCTCTCCTTCCCAGTGGCTCCTGTTTCTTACAGAAGATGAGCTGGGAGCTTTGGCATTGCCAGGGTGAGGGCAGGTCCTGCCCAGGCAGGGACCAGCAGAGTGTGGTGCTCCAGCCCTCACTGGCAGCACCCTCTCTGCAGGACATGCAGGGGTTCTGGCAGCTGGAAAGAATCCCACAGACATTTAGCCAAGCTATCTCTGCTTTAGTGCAGCAGGGATTTACATCTAACTCCCTGGAAATAACTTGATGGCCCCAGTACATATATGAAGGTGTGAGGAGTTTCAGAATAGTTTCAAAATGTGGCTTCTATTCAAAGCACTTCTCCACCTGACATTTCATGCTGCTGTTTCATCTTGGAAATGCTACATTCATGGCATAATTATGCCTTTGCATATATTCCTCTCTTCCCATGTGCTCTGCTGGGTTTTTTGTTGTGCTAATCATTGTAAGAGATTTGTTGTTGGTTTCTTTTGATGACTGACGTGGATACTGCTGAGTACTTCTCGTTGTGTGTGGGGCTTTTTTCAATGGAAAAATCTGACATAATCCACATATTTCTCTTCCTGCTTACATGAGAAGTATGACTCAACTGCTGTTAAAGAAATGAACCTCCATAGCTAATTAATCAGACTAGAAAATGAATCTTTTTATCTCATTTCACTCCCTTTCCTCTGTTCTTTTTAAAGCAGAATTTACCTCTCTCTCCTGGTTTTAATGTGGTTGTTTCAGAATTAGATTTGCCAAGAATTTTAGAGCATAAAGATTTTGAAGCTGGGTTGGTGGTACAGAGGGTGTCAAGGCATGAGGGCATGCAGAAGCCAAGGCTGAGCAGAGAGAAGGTGCAAAAGCTCTGTGATTTTGCAGGAGCAGCAGTGGGAGCTGTTTGTTGTTCCCCAGATCACTGGAGAGTGTAATCTGTGCTGCCAGAGATAGGGGATCACTTGGAGGTGGAATTTTTGGGCAGTGCTGGTTCTGACAGAAGCCCCTTAAGAGCAGAGCTGTGATCATGGGACACCATGGCAAGGTCATAGCTGCAGTGCCGACAGTCCGAGTGCTGACAGTTGCCAGGCTATTTTGGGAGCGCTTTTCCCTTTGTTTTCTGTGAACTCCTCTCTCTGTGCTCCCAGATTTAACCCTGGTGCTGTTCAGCTGTCATCAGCCCTGCCTTTGTTTGTGGTTTTGAGGTGTGCGTTGACATCACGTATTTACTCTTGCCTTGCATTTGCTGGAAGATGGACTCCCCTATCTGCTGGCTAACCTTGTTCATGGATTTCAGACTTATGACAGGAGAACAGTTGAGAAGTGAGCCTTGCCGTTTAATCCCTTTGGCTGTGCTGTGACAGCATGGCTGAACTGCCCTGCCAGTGCCTCCAGCCCAGTGTGGTACAGTTAATGGTGCTGCTGGTGTCAGCGTTGGCCTCTGGTTTGCAGGAACCCTTTAACCATTTCCAGAACTTCAAAGTGGTCTCATTACACCAGTAGAAGAAAATGTTGTTGTAAAGAAAATGTAGAAAATGTTGTTGTAAAGAAAGCCCTCTCAAAGCTCAGGCTAAGGGGTGAGCTGGTGGATCTTGGCTCGAGGAGGGTGGCCTGTGGCTGCTGGTCAGTCCTGGAGGGTGGGGCTCAGCTCCCCTGGTGTCACTGGCTCTGTGCTGCCCTGCAGGCAGTGGGAAAGGACAGGCACATCCCACCCAGCTAGGCAGGCAGTGCCCTCTGGGCACATTTTGGAAATGTGGATGGAACTGATCCTGTGCAAGGCAAGGTGTGGGAGCGCATGGCTGGGAAGGAGGAACCCTGGCAGGCTGGGCTTAAACCTGCTGGGGCTCTTATGGTGATCTTGGGCTGAATTCAGACTGCGCTTACATGAATTCAGAAACCATTCTGCTCGTAGACTGCTGCTTTTGATGGCCTCTATTCAGTCTCACACTTCACTTAGCACAGAGCAAACCTTTTAATAATTTGAGTGTGCTGTCTTCCCTTGGTTTGTTTAAACAAAACCGACTTTTTTCGCCCATATCTGATGCAGAGTTTTTTGTAGCTCCTGGGTGGTGCAGCCTCTGTCACTCAAACGAGTCTACATCAGGTTTTCAGCATGAGGACATCATTTAGGAGGCAAAAGCCAGAGGCTTGGGCACATAAAACATCAAAGCTGTGGAGGTGAGTCAGGTCTGGATCAGAATGGCTGCACAAATCTGTCTTCTAGTCCTTCCCCACAATTATAAAGTGCCCTGAATTTTCAAGGAATAAATGTATCTGTGTATGCCTATATGAACATACATGCACATGTACATATGCATATATGTGACAATCCACACAGCCCAGAAGGGCAAGGAGAATTCCCTGCTGACCCTGGAGGCACTGGGTCAGGAGTCTCCAGAGGTACTTCCCAGCTGCCCTGGTTCCCTGCGGTGTCTGTGCCTGCTCTGTGCCTGACTGGCACTGGGCTCTGTTGAGAGCTGGGTGCCCTTCAAGCAGCAGCAGCTGCTCCCTGCTCTGAGGGTCTCTCCATCTGAATTGTAAGTGCTTTCACCTGATGGAAGGATGGAGTGGCCTTCTGGGCACATGGATGTGTGGAGAAAGCTCCTGAAGATCAGTGCAGGAATGATGGATGTGTGGCTGTGTGGAAGAATCTCAGAGGACTCAAGTGTTACAGAAATTTGGATTGGTGGTGGAACAGAGGGAAGCAAACCATGTCAGGGAAGGGCTGGGTGTGTAAACATGGTCCAACACTTGATTTCTAGATTGGAGGACAGTCTGGTAGAAGAATTAATAATGGGGGTTTCATGAGCAATCTGATTTAGCAGCAGCAGCAGCAGCATTTTGCATAGAGCAAGGGGTGCCATAGTGCTGGGAGGCTCTGGAGGTTGGTATTTCCTGCAGTAATCAAGAAGAGCTGAGGCATGGCCTCTCCTGGCCTGGCAGCTCATACTCCATTTCCAAAGGCAGCATGTGCCTGAGCAGGCAGTTTATGTATCACATTTATGTGTGACAAGGGGAGCTGCCAAGTGTGATTTCCATGTGGGAACCATGGGGATTGCTACCCCAGGATCTGACACGGTAGGATTACGAGATTTTCACTGTGCGCAGAGAAGTCACTGAGATTGGGTTCTGTCACAAGACTGGGTATTCATAGCAGAAACACATAACACAGCAGCCAAGCATGCAGCCCTTTCTGCTTTCCCCCTCCTGCATTTTCCTTGTGCCTGGAGCAGATGCATGGCTTCTCTCTCTCAAATCCCAGCCAACCACATTGGGAGCACCAGGGAATTAAATTCAGCCAAAGTTAGCCCCCAGCAGTTATTACAGGTTTCCTGGCTGGCTGATGCCAAGTGTCTACATGCTGCTTTATCCTGTGATCATATGACACTGGCAGATGTGACATATTATTTGTAAACTGACTGTTGGCTCAGAGGGGCTGCAGGGAGCAGAGCCTTGTGCTCCCAGCCAGGTTCCCCCTTGTTACAGGTGTTGCTGTTGGCAGGGCCAGCACCTTGTGAAGGCACAGGGCAGGACGTGGCCCAGCTGCTGAGTGGCTCTCACTGACATCCTGGCCAAAATTGTTCTTCCTGCAAACAGATGTGCTGAATGTCGTTCTTGTATTTATGTTAAATCACCAACAATTGGACAAGTTGTAGAGAAAACAACCACGTCCACGTGGGTGCCTGTCACAGCACTGTGGATGTGCAGTTACTGCCTGGCATCTGTGTTCTCCTGGGTTTGTAAGTGTTTGTAACCACTTTTCTCCTTGAGGAGGTGAAAAGGGTGGGTTTTTTTCCCCTCTCAGCTGATCTCAAGAAATTTCTTAGGAATTTGTGAGGTGGTTTAGATGCTCTCCTCACTGCTATCCTGTGTGTATCTAATATGTAGTGAAATGTAACACCAGTCCTAGGGGCTTTGCTAAACGTGTTGCACCCCTAGAAAGTGAGCAGTGTCACACTGTTCACACCTTCTTGGAGCTCGATTCCCAGTCCTCTGAACCCTCAGTCTCATCCCATCTGTCTCCTTTTCCTCGCTGATCCTCCAATCTCAGGACCAGGGGATGCTCAGGAGATATGCAAAGCCCTTGGCAGGCAGCTGGAGCAGATCCTCATCAGGCTCAGCAGTGCCTGTGCGTTCTGGGTGCTCAGAGGAAAGAGCAAACACAACACCATTGTAATAATGAGGTTTCATTCAAGATAAGATCAGATTTTGTCTGGTTGCTGGACAAGCCTTGCCTGACAAGCCAAGTTGTTCTGTCCCATTTCCTGGTGTCCCCGTTTCCTTACTGTAATGTAAACTTCATGCTGGGAAGAAGAATGCCTTGGCAAGAGCTGCTGGCAAACTCCAGTCTGCAGCGAGCGTCCCTGCCTGGAAAGGGCTCCACCTGTTCACTGCAGAGGGGGTAAGCTAATATGCCATATCTGCAAATTTTAGAAACTGAGCACTTCCTCCCTATGGAAAAACTGCTAAATGCTGGTCTCCTGCCAGGAGCTGGAGGAACACCATGAGCTGGGGATGGAGGCTTGCCCAGCGATGCCTGGGATTTAAATCCTATGAGCCAACTTTCTTTGCGTGTTGAGTGGGTAATTCTGGGCACTGGATGTGGTTTGCATCAAGGACTGCTAAAACTGTAATACATTAGTACCATTCCAGAAGCCCTTGAAGCTTATCAAGTGCCAAGAAAAATACAGGGGTGGCAAGAGATTAGCCTGCTGAAGATCCACCATGAGAGGGAGAGATACTCACCCTCTACTCCCACCCTGTCACATCACCTTGAAGGTTGTGTTAGAGCTTGTACAGAGGCAGAGGATAAAGAAGGAATTAAAAATTTCAAGACAAAATTGCTATGCTTTGTAGCTAACCTTGCTTTTAGCCTCTCCTACGTGTGAACCAAGCAGCTGAGGGTCAGCAAGGCCTGAAATGGAAAGAATTAAGCCTATGCCTCTATTTTTCTCCATGCCTGATTCCAAGGGCAGTTTAAGAGAAGGAGTGTTTCCTCACATGAAGAAACTACCCACCAGGAAGGCAACATTAGTTCTGAACCAACTCTTTTTGACTGTCTCCCCTCCCTTTGGGGGCTGAGGGCAGGTGTCTGCTCTGTGACTCTGCTCCCTGAGGTCGTGGTCCTTACCATGTTCCTGAGGAATGTGGGATCAAATAAGAGAGGAGAACTCTGCATAGCAATAGATCCTCTCGGGTTACTAAACTTATCCACTCTCCTAAATCTGTTGCAGGATTAGTAGTACTTAAAGGAGGACATATCTACCCCTTTACTTCCTCTTTGTCCTCTTCTCCTTCCTCCAGTAACCTCAGGTAACCCAGCTGGTCAGCCTGAAGGTGAGCTGTACCCCTGAACCCCAGAAAGGCCATTTTTCCTGCAGGCTGGCTCACAGTGCTTAATTTCAGTAGATTGGCACAAGAAAACACACAGCAGAGATGTGCTGGAGGGGTATCAGCAGTCAGGCCTCTCAAAAATTTTAGGTGGACAAATGTGTGCCCTAAGTTCTTCTAAACAGTGAGAATTTTGTTCTTTACTGTGTATCTTGGTTAAATGGTGACATGTATGAAACTATAAATACCATTGATGTATGTGCAAGTGTGAATTCTCTGATAACATCAGTGTTAATCAGTTGATACCTTACAAGTACTCACAGAAATACATTGCAACCCCTAAAAGTTGCCATTTAATCTGTTGTAACATTTTTAAAGGCTTTCTAAAGTTCTTAAAATTCAGAAGATCTTTAGAAGTTACCAATTTTACTCATTATCCAAGTTGTTGACCTCATAATTCTTGCTCTGAGTTGTGTTAAACATGTCATTATCATGTTAAGATCTGAGAAGTGTGTTCTTTTAGGGTGTTTGACTAAAAATTATGTAAATAATCCCTTGCCTGACAGTTTCTTGCATGACACCATGATGAGATTTTCAGAGTTGAGTAGGAGTTACTCAGTACTTTCTTGTCTAATGCCGGTTTTGGAAACTCCTTTTCCACCTCACTTTTTCAAATCTCAGCCAATGTAATTATTTGCATGTAATGATACAACAATGCAAAACAAATCTTGTATTTTAGTGTTTGAGGTAGGCATGGTCATACCTGTCAGTTAAAAAACTGTTCATGTTGCTCTGCTCTGTCTCAGTTCCATTCCTGTGTGTCATCAGCTCGTACTAAAATCAATATTTGCCAGGCTGGATTACATACGTGCAACAGCAGCTTTTCCTTGATCACATACATTGAACAGAGCTTTTCATGAACTGCAGAAGAGGGATGGAGGGTTATTTCTCTTACAAATTAGAGAATATTCTCCTGCTGCATTAAGGATAAAGGTGGAGCCTTTGCACTTGGCTTTCTCTTGGTGGTAAGTGCAGACAGCAGGTGTTAAATGGTCCTGGCTCCCTTGGGAGTCCCTGGTGCTGTCAGCACCCACAGAGCCCTGACTCCTCATCATTGCTGTCTGCAGGAGCCAGGAGAGGCAAATCACTGCAGATTTCTGTGTAGGAACAGGTGGGGATTGAGCCCATCATCCTGCTGGTTCCAGCATGCATTCCATCAGAGCCAGGCAGGGTGGGCACAGCACAACAGCAGGGCCAGTAACAGGGAGAAATTTAAAAGAGTGACAGGGCTCTTTATATATTTAAACAGGCATTTGACTGTAGAGTTCAGTTTATCCAGTGGCTTGGGCAAGAACTGTGCTTTTCCCTTGGCTGATTCCCAGGCTGTGCAGATGTAGTGGGTGTGTTTGATAAACAATGTAAATAAAATTCTCTGTCAAATATGTACAAAGCTCACGCTCTGGAGACATTCTTCAGTCTAAATTTAGATTCACACTCCAGCTCCAGGTAACACTTGAACAAAGCAGAGTAGTGAGTGTAGGCAGGATCCATCCATCCACCTTGCTGCTTTGGCTGATAAAATTCCTCTGTGAGGCTCCAGGACTGTGGGCAGCCACTAGGGATTGTGTCCAAAAGAAAAGCACTGCGTGGGTGAGCCTTGCCTGGCTATTTCCAGGGCAATATGCTTTTAGATGAAGTCAACTCTGGTGGTGTTCCAGGTCAAAATATAAGTAACTCATCAGGAAGATGTTAAGTGCAGTTTATTTTAAATGTGTTGGGGCAAAACTTGAAGTAAATCACAATAAATGTAAGTGGCAGCAAAACAGAGATTGGATCTTAGTTTTGCAGGATCAGACTTGAATTCTCAGAGAATTCCTCCTTGAGCTGAAGAGGGATTATTATGGATCCATGTGTTTCCATGCATCTCTCTATACATCACATCCTTTGCCTTCCTTCTGCATTTCAGTGTGTTGGTACAGACAGAAGAATTCATAGATTTGTTTGTGTTGTTTGTGGGATCATGGAAATCAGGCACTTACCCTTTTTACAGTGTGTCTTAAAATTAATCAGATGCACATTGGGCACGCTGAGTTCTCCTGGACACTGGAATATTTGACTTGTGTTTCCTGCCCTCATCACTTTTCTGCCCATCCTGCACTCCTGCTTTTCTCTTGGTGTTGAATTCTGAACTTCTGAGGATTAAAGTGAAGCCTGCAACTGGTTGCCTTTTTCTGTTGCCATTGGACTCTCTTATGATTCATTAGATACTTTGGCTAAAGTGCCAAGCAGAAAGGAAAATGGGACAGCTGCTGCAGGGATGTGTAGTGAAGGAGCTGCTCCCTGTGAGGGTGGGCAGGCCCTGGCACAGAGCCCAGAGCAGCTGTGGCTGCCCCTGGATCCCTGGCAGTGCCCAAGGCCAGGCTGGACAGGGCTTGGAGCAACCTGGGACAGTGGAAGGTGTCCCTGCCATGGCAGGGGTGGGACTGGATGGGCTTTAAGGTCCTTTCTGACACAAACCAGGCTGGGATTCTGAGTACATTTCCTTCCACAGACTGAGACTTGGAGGCTGCATCTGTGTTGCTGAAGCAAAAGGAACAAGTTGCAAGGAAAATCCTGATTAGATTGTGAGAATTACCCACAGAGAGGATGGTGAAGCACAGGGATAGGGAGTGTCCATCCCAGCAGACTGAACTGAGGCAGGCCCTGAGTTGTGTGGTCTAACAAGATTTAGCCATGCTTTGAGCAGGGGGTCAGACCAGATAAACTGAAAGACCAAACCCTTGCTCCTGAGGCTGGTGGTAGAACTTGGTTTGCACCCACATTGCTGAGATGTAACCATGTCCTGCCCCATCATGCTTGGACCTGGGGCTCCTCCAACCTTATGGTTTTGCTCTTCAGTCCCCAAGGTTTTTTGTTTGTGTTGGATTGGTTTGGTTTTTTTCCTAGTTTTACTTCTTGAAATCATCTAAGAGAAGCCTCTCAGAGCAGGGTTTACAGGACAAAACTGTTTTGGGCCTGAGGGTGGGAGATCAGAGATGGACTGAGCAGTGGGGATGGAGCCAGTCCAGACTGGGCTCAGCCGTTCTGGGTTAGGAGCAGCCCCTGAAGTAAACGACTTCTAGATTTCTGCTTGTGCTTTTCTGGCCAAGGTTCAGGTAAACCAGTCTAAAGCAGGGCCAGGAAACACACTGATGCTTCAGCACAGGCTCAGCTGGGATGTGAGCCTGCTCCTGGGGCATCCCTTCCCATTGCTGTGGATGTTCCCTGTGCTGTGCCATGTCTGCCAAGTACCTGCACTAGGAGTTAGTTATCTGCAATGTGCTTCCTTGGAGGTTTCAGAGCTGGGCTTGTGCATGGCTGCTTGTGAGCCAAGCAAATGGAGGAGTGGTTGTGTCCTAAGTGGGCAGTTTGGGATTTGCACTGAGGATCCCAGAGTGTCCTGAGTCAGAAAAGCTCCACAAGGATCATCCAGCCCAACTCTCTTTGCAGTAAAAATAACAAGAGCTGGCTGTCCTGGTCCAGGACATGCCTCTCCTTTGACTTGAGCAATGCAGCACAGAAGAACATGTGGATAAACCAGGATTGTTTATTTTTGGGGTGTGTGGATATAGGTTTGAGAGGATTTCCTCATTTTTTCCCTTGCTGGGACAGGAATGGATGGATAGTCAGTGCTGCTCATTTGAGATGGGTCATCTGGGAGTCACCTGACTGCTGTAAACAATAGGTGTGCCACATCAAACTGTGCAAAAGGATTGGGATTCTGGAGGAATCCTGGACAAGCTCTTTCCCTCTCTAGTGATGAGGAGCTGTGTTTCTGCCTGGGGATGGACATGTGGTAAAAAGCAGTCCTTGCACCTCCTGGTCATGCCCTGTGCTCCCAGCAGAGGCACACACTTTGGGATGTGTGGATGAAGTTGCCAGCTCATCCTTGAAGAGCAGCTCCCAGTGAACTGTAAATGTAACACAGAATGTGCTGGAGACAGGAATTTGAGGAAGGAGGAATTCCACCCAACAGAAGTGCTGAGACTTGAAAATCAAGCTAGGTTTTCTTCTGGCAACTTCAAAGCAGGGAGCTCTCTGTAAATGCAGGCTCAGGAATGACTACAGCAGCTAATCAAGGGCTGTCATTCTCTTCAGCAGCTCATGGGGCTGTAGAACAAGCAGGGAAAGTTTCCTGTGTCAGACTCAGGAAAACAAAGAGGTACTGCTGAATAAAGAAGTTAATAAGTTCTCTAGAACTCTGCTTTTGCAATGATTACCTCTGTAACTGAGCTCCTCTGGCTCCTGGAGCTGCTGCTTTCCCTTCTCATCCCTGCCCCTAGTGAGGCCTCATTGTGTTCACTGTTACAACCTTATTCACTGACATTTTGAGGACCAGTATAATCTAAGTAAATGCACAGCTTGCCTTGCTTAGAGGGATTTGATGCTGTACCTAAAACTACCACAGATCCATCATGTTAGTGTCCCCATTGTGGGGAGGGAACTGTGGGGGAGAGTGGAAGGAGATCTCTGGTGAAAAGGGAAGTTGGAGCAAATTCAGAGGTTGTCCATCTGGGAACTCTGGGTTACAGTTAATTTTTGAAAATTCTGAAATTAATTTGTTTTCATTGACAGATTGAATTTATCCTGAGCTTTAAGGTGTGATTGCTCACAGCAGGGGAAGTTCAACCCAGATATTACTGCCAGTGAGGGTTGTACGTTTGATTTAACACCAACACAATTTTTTTTTTCTCTCTTTCTTTTCCCTTCAATCCTTCTGCCCCCTGGACATCCCCTCCCATCCTCCCTCAGGCCTGTATTGATGAGAACCTGGACATGGTGAAGTTCCTGGTGGAAAATGGAGCCAATGTGAACCAGCAAGACAACGAGGGCTGGACCCCTCTTCACGCAGTGGCATCGTGTGGCTACCTGAACATAGCAGAGTGAGTGAGTCTGGGGCTGTGCTGGGTACTTGTGACACTTCCCTGTGCCTTTCCCTTCAGAGCAGGTACACAGGTGATGAATACTCTAAGACTTGTTCAATGCTTTGGAAAGCAATGCTAAAAGAAGTGCTTTTCTCTTGGTGTTGAATTCTGAACTTCTGAGGATGAAGGTGAAGCCTTCAACTGGTTGCCTTTTTCTGTTGCCATTAGACTGTCTCATGATTCATTAGATACTTCAGCTAAAGTGCCAAGCAGAAAGGAAAATGGGACAGCTGCTGCAGGGATGTGTAGTGAAGGAGCTGCTCCCTGTGAGGGTGGGCAGGCCCTGGCACAGAGCCCAGAGCAGCTGTGGCTGCCCCTGGATCCCTGGCAGTGCCATGGCCAGGCTGGACAGGGCTTGGAGCAACCTGGGATAGTGAAGGTGTCCCTGCCATGGCAGGGGTGGGACTGGATGGGCTTTAAGGTCCCTTCTGACACAAACCAGGCTGGGATTCTGTGAGTGCATTTCCTTCCACAGACAGACTGGTGTGAGCACTGCTGTGGTTAAGTGGGGACTTTCAAGTTCAGCTGTCAATCCAGCACCACCAATACATTCACCACTAAACCTCAAGTGCCACATCCACTCCTTTTTTGAACACTTCCAGGGATAGTGATTCCACAACTGCCCTGGGCAGCTGTGCCAGGGCCTGACCACTACTTCTGAAAAGAAACTTCCCCTAATCTCCAAGCTGAACCTCCCCTGGTGCAGCTTGAGGTCATTTCCTCTTTTCCTGTTCCCTGGGAGCAGAGACCAACCCCTACCTGGCTGCACCCTCCTGTCAGGAGTTGTGCAGAGCCACGAGGTCCCCCCTGAGCCTCCTTTTCTCCAGGCTGAACACCAGTCATACCATGCTTATATATTTAGTCCACCACAGCTACCAGAAAGTTTCCAAAATTTGAATTAAGATAACTATTTCTTAAATGAATTGAAAACAAATTATAAAACCAGGCAACCTCACCCTCCTATATTTGTGTGCTTAAATAGATACTTCTTTTACTTCTAAGAATTGTACTGATTAAAAGATGTGCAAGCCAAAGAAGATGTCTGTTGTCAAAGTTATGAGAGGAAAATTTGAAAATTGATGATACTTCATGAGGCTTTTTTAAAAATTAGTAAAATTTCCTTTTCTTAAAAGAAAATCAAAAGATAATCAAGCTGTCCTTGCTGCAGGTACCTGATCAGCCACGGGGCCAACGTGGCTGCTGTGAACAGTGAGGGCGAGGTCCCATCCGACATCGCGGAGGAGGCGGCCATGAAGGACCTGCTCCTGGAGCAAGTCAAGAAACAAGGTAAAGGAGGGGCTTGAATGGTGAGAGCTGGCACCCCTGAGAGTTTCTGTGTGAGAATTCTGCTGTCTTTCTGTCTGTTGGTGAAGAGATCTGAGATCTGGCCCAGGAAGCAGCAGGCAAATTTTGCTTTGTTGTCAGGACAGTGGAGCAGATACAGGAGGTTTGTGGTCTCTGTCCTTGGGGTTCTTCAAAGCACCACAGTCCTGAAATCTGATTCATCAGATCTAGTTACTTTTAGAGTGAGATTTAATTCTGACCTCTGATACCAATGAAAGGTCTTGTTTCACTAAGGCTTGATAAAACTGAGGTGAGATTTGTCGTGGTGATGGAAGACTCAGACACTCAATATGAGAATCAGCAAGCTTTGTTTATTGAAGAGAGCATCAGACATTTATGGACAACAAGTAATAAGCTCATACATATTCTGTAAGCTAAGCAATCTATTGGTTATACTATCATTATCCGCTCCTCTCTAACTTCTTCATTCTTTATATCTTACATCTACTTATTCTCGCGTCTTTGTCTCACCTACAGCACTTTGTTATTGTAATCCAGCTATGTTCAAGGCTACAGTGTCCTTGCATGTGCAGGGACCCAGATTAGCTGGGTCCAGCACCCTCCCAATTCTTGGTCAGCTATCCAAAATTCCTCCACAAGATTTATGGGACTGCCAAAGGCAGGGACCAGGAAATGAATATTCCAGGCCTGGAGTGACATGCTTTATCCTGATCTTTCCCTAGTTTTCTTCTGCCATATCCCCTTTCTCAGCAGGTGTGCCTGGCTGAGGGGCTGCTCTCCAGGCTGTCCCTGCATAAACATCCCTGGCTGAAGAGTAGTTTGGGACTGATGTTAAAATAAAGAATTGCTTTATCAGGCTAAAATTTTCTTCATACTCATGGAATTCATTTGGGAGTGGTTGAACGTCTGCATGTGTGTCTGAGAAGTTTAAATCATGTCTATGAATTTCATCAACAATGCTGGAAAAGGAATCCAAGGAATTCCTGGAGCTTCTATCCTTGGACATAGGCAAAGCTCAGCTGCATTCATGTCTGAGCTGGTTCATCTGGCTTTGAAGTTACTCTCCTTGGAGTGTGTGTTGGGGCTACAGAGCCCCAAAGACTCTGCTCTGGATCATTTTATTCCTGCAGGTTTGGGGTGGTTGCTTACATGCTGGATTGAATGCAGTCCCTCTATCAGATATATTTTGACACATGGTGGTCACTTTGTTTTTTAAGGTATAGTTAGGCAGGAATCAGTCCCTTGGTGCTTTGTCACCCGTGTTAATGTTCCTGGGCCACCAAAGGCACAGCTTGCCCTCAGAGAAACCAGGCTGGCTGTCACCTCCTTATTTTCCATGGGCCTTAACAGTTTCCAGGAGGATCTGCTCCATGATCTTGCTGTGCACAGAGGAGAGGCCAATTGGCCTGTAGTGCCCCAGGTCTTTCTCTTGTCCCTGTTTAAAAATAGGGGTTATGTTTTCCATTTTCCAGTCCATGAGAAGTTCACCAGGCTGCCACAACTTCTCAAATACAAGAGTGACTTAGATACTTCCTCTACCAGCTCCCTTGGGTGCATCTCACCAGGTTCTGTGGACTTGTGCACCTTCAGGTTCCTTAAATGACAATAATGTGGTTGAAACCTTACAGGACATTGAGGCAGTGGTTCTGCCTTACCTGCAGGTCTTTTGTCTGACACTTTTTGGGATTCTGCTTGCATTGCCTCACCACATTAGTGGCATCCTGCTAAGATACCCTGAAACAACCATCTGTCTCCAGATGAAGATTCCCATCTCACAGTTTAAAAGATCATATTGCTGGAGGAAATGGAGTTGAACTTTAAATAAGCATCTGTCCAGCTCTGCAGCCTGTCCTCAGCAGGGGCTGTGAGCAGATGCCTGCTGCAGGCTGTAACAACAGCTCAAGTGTGTACAATTGCCCTCCCAGCTTCCAGCCACTGTGCCTCCAGAAATTCCTGAGCCAAACTGGCTTTCTGTGTGTTTGTGAGTGCCCCGTGGCTTTCTGTTTCCTGAGCTTGTGTAGCCCTCCTTGGGAACTCCAGCATGTTCAGGAATTGTGTGTAACAGCTACAAACTTGTCTAGTCCTTGGTCTGAAGCCATTTTATTTCTGATCTTTGCAAAATCCTGCAACAGTGGGTGTCACAGGGCCTCACTCTGAGTTAAATGTTTTCCTTGGTTCTGTTTTAAACCTAATGCCCCATAATTTAATTAGCAATTATGTCATTCTTATACTGAAAGTATTAATCCATAGGAGCACTTGCTCTTCAGGACCCTTCTTGATTTTTGAGATTTGTCATCTTCTAATTTGTGTGTTTTCCTGAGTGGAGAGTTCTACTCTGATTAATCTTGTTTGGATTGGTATCAATACTTGTGATTGATACATTGTCCTTCTATGATCTCATTGCTTAGGAAAACAAGTCAAAGTTGGTTTTTCCTCTCATTGGTTTAATGAGTGGGTCAGCCAGACATCTCCCTCTCCACATCATCCTCCTGCCTCCCCACACCTCCACCTGCCCCTAAGCAGTCACTTAGGCCATCAGCATAGACTTCTTCTGGCCTTCTAATGCCAAAATTATTTCAAATTGTGTTTTGTCAGAATCTGGGGGTGTGCTGCTCAGTGGAATAACTCAGCACTTCTCTCAGCATGCCTGTCAGGAATGCCTCTGGAGCAGTGCAGGTTCCTGTGTGTGTCACATGCAGTGTCCTGAATGTGGAGTGAGCACAGAGCTGGCATCACTGTGCTCTTGCAGGAGACACCTGAGGGTCCTCAGACCTTCCCTGTAGATGATACCAGGTCAATTGAGTCAGTTAAGCTGTTGTTCATGACTTTGTTATTTCAGTCTGGGACACCCTTAATGCACACCTGAGCTTTTAGCTAATTGGACTGGGTTGCAAGCACTGGCCCAGCTTTCAAAATTTTTAACTCAGGCAGTTTTTGAAGTCTCTGTCAATGACACAGAAGAGGCTTTTGCTGATTGTTTTGTGGAAGATCAGAAATAGTTTGCTAATATATAGCAAATGAGGCATAGGTTAAGTGTAACAAATACTTCAGACTTTCATCTCTTGTTGGTTTTTGTTCTGTGCTTCACCCCCTAGGTGTGGACCTGGAGCTGTGCAGGAAGGAGGAGGAGCAGCAGATGCTGCAGGACGCCCGGCAGTGGCTGAACAGCGGCAGGATCGAGGATGTGAAGCAGCCCCGCACAGGGGCCACAGCTCTGCATGTTGCTGCAGCCAAGGGATATTCTGAAGTCATGAGGTAGGAGCTCCTCCAGGGCTGATGCATGAAATTAAGGCTGAAGACATCTTGCTTTACATTCAGAGAAATTTATTCCATACTGTCCCGTTCTTGGCTGTTTCTGATGGCCTGGAAAGGCTCGGGATGGCCTTGGGACAGCCCGCGCTCCAAAGGACGAAAGGAGTCTTCAGGGTTTTTCTCGGTCTTCAGTGTTTATTAATTTTTATCTACAAGATTTTCTCTGGACCTGACAGAGGTCTGCACAGCACATCAGCCATGAGCACACTGAGACCCCTCGGGGCGGTCACTTATCTTTATACCCAAAACTACGTGTAAGATATTTACCTATTTTCCCCAATGCCTTTCACCCTTATTGACAAGTGCACTTTTAGTAAGAGCCAATCCCAAAGTGCCACCATCACCACAGAAGATGGACGACTAGAAGAAGAAGAAGAAGGACAGGACACGCCCTAATTCCTCCATCTTGTCTCCCTAGAACCCCCCTGTACCGAGATTCCAAAACCTGTGTTTCACACTATAATTAATCTATCTCTTCACCATTTATCCCCGTGTGATCCTCCCATCCTCATACAGGTGTTGTTTCCCATGCAGGATCAAAGTCCAACCACCAGACACTTCTGGCAACATCCCAGGACCTCCGAGCCCCCCAAGGGTGGTCTCGGTGACTCTGCACATCACGACTGCTGTGCTGAGTTCCCACACCATACTGGGATTTCCAGGCTGCTGTTTCTCTGTGATTTTATGTTTACGACCACAGTGGTTCACGCAGAAATACACAGGGACTGGAGGATTCCCTTTCATACCTCCAGGCCTTTTTAGAGTAATGAAAGCTTTTTGGAGAATGAGGCATAAATTAGGAGAGCTCTAATTTTTTTAATCACAAGGTCTGATTTTCACTGTTACAGTTTCAGGACTAGCAAGTTAAACAGCAGTAGGGGATAAAAGTATAATGTTGACATACAGAGTGGCAACACATACTGCATGACAGTCACAAACATGACCAGTCTTGTGGGAAAATGTAGTGTCCACCCCTGTCTCACTGTCCTCTGCCCCTTCTTGTTACTGCTCCTGCAGTGACAGAGGGATTCCAGCACCTCACAGCTCTGCTGTCCTGGCACTAATAAGATTATTATGACCATAAACCTGCCCAGTGTAGCATTTCCTGGTAAAAAAACATTAATATTGTTACAGGTAATGTCAAATCAGGCTTTCCACCAATAAAGCTTTCTTCTCTGCTCTTTATTTGTGGCTGGAGCTGCCCATGAACATAGAGCTCATGGAATCCCAGACTGGGTTGGGTTGGGAGGAGCCCTAAAATTCATCTTATCCCACTCTCTGCCATGGGCAGGGACACCTTCCACTAGCCCAGGGTGCTCAAGCCCTGTCCAACCTGGCCTTGGACACTTCCAGGGATGGGGCAGCCACAGCTGCTCTGGGCAACCTGTGCCAGGCCCTGCCCACCCTCACAGGGAGGAATTTTTACTTCATTCTAATCTAATCCTGCCCTCTCTCCATGTGAATCTGTTCCTCTTTGTGTTGTTACTACATGCTCTTGTAAATAGTTTTTCCAAAGTGTCATAGTAGGAGTTACTCGCTCGCTCGCTCGCTCGCTCACTCACTCACTCACCCTCCCCTTCCACAGCTGGGCAGAGGAGAGAAAAAATTAACAAAGGATTCATGATGTGAGATAAGGACTGGAGAAAACCCTTCAAGGGCAAAACAGACTCAGCTTAAAGTTGCAAAGTGAATTTATTACTAGCAGAATCAGAGGAGAATAATGAGAAGTAAAATAAGCCTCTAAAACACCTTTTACCCCCAGCCCTTCCCTCCTTCCCACTGACAGCACAGGGATACAGGGTGTGGGGTTTGGTCAGTTCATCACTGAGATTTTCTTTGCTGCTCTGGGAGAGGAATCCTGCCCCTGTGAGACCCTGGGTTCTCTGTGAACTTCTGCAGTGTGGCTTCACTCTCACAAGCAGCAGACCTCCCAAAATTGCTGCAATGTGAATTCCCCCCACAGGCTCACAGTCCTCCAAAACTGCTGCAGCCTGGGTCTCTCTTCCCCTGGGGTGCAGTCCTCCAAGGACAGGCTGCTCCAGCCTGGAAACAGAGCCCCCTCTCTCCACTGGGTCTGCCTCTGGATCACAGCCTGCTCCAGGCATCCACCCACTGCAGTGTCAGCACCTCCCCTGGGAGGGGGCTGAGGGTGGATCTCTGCATCCCCATGGATCTCTGCATCCCTGTGGGTCCCCACAGGCTGTGGGGGGATCTCTGCATCCCCATGGATCCCCACAGGCTGAGGGTGGATCTCTGCATCCCTGTGGATCTCTGCATCCCCCAGGGATCCCAATGGGCTTTGGGTGGATCTCTGCATCCCTGTGGATTCCCATGGGTTGTGGGGGGATCTCTGCATCCCCATGGATCACCACAGGCTGTGCATGGATCTCTGTATCCCCTGTGGATCCCCATGAGTTGCAGGGCACAGTTGCTTCACAACAGCCTGCAGAGGAATCTGGGCTCTGGTGCCTGGAGCACCTCCTCCCCTCATTCTTCTTGGTGTCTCCTTGTTGTTTCCCTCGCATGTTCTCACTTCCTCTTCTCTGACAAGAAGAAAAACTGTGCATGCCCACTTTGTTTTGATTTCCTTCTTAAATCTGCTGTCACAGAGGTGTCACCAGCCTCTCTAACTGGCCCAGCCTTGGCCAGCAGCCTGTCCATCTTCAGAGCCATCAGGGATTGGCTCTGCCAGACATGGTAGAAGCTTCGAGCAGCTTCTCACAGAAGCCACCTCTGTGGCCTGCCTGCTACCAAAAGCCAGGCTGTGTAACCAGCACACAAGCTTACTCTGTTGCCTGTGTTAAAATCCATTCTGGAAGTGTTCATCTATCTTGATCCTAAGTTTCATAATTTTAAGTGACATGACTTGATGTTGAAGAGCTGTTTCATATCAAGCCCAAGCATTTTACTGTACTTCATGTTTCTGATTTGTATTCAGTCATTAGAACTTGTAATTGAGTGATGAGCTGTCTGTACCTGTACTGTGCCCAAGAACAGGAATCTAACTCAGCTCATGTGAATAGAAATGAAACATCTCTGAGTTGGAGGTGTTGGTCCCATCACCTGTCAGGGGAGGGTTGTGTGTCCAGTGCTCCTTGATGAAGTTCAGTGTGTGCAGGATGACTTAGCTCTGGACACTCTCTCCTTGGCATTAATTGTGGTAATGATAAACACATCTCACAGCAAGCTGCCATTGTTTCACTCTTGTGTATGTGGTGGCTGTGCTGAAGTTCAAATCCAGAGCTTTAGTGACTTAAACTAAGGGGGCTGACAGCCAGGAGCCAGCTAACTCTAAATGAGACATGGAATTTGTCTGTGACCTTGAGTCTCATAGCAGCTTTGTTTCTCCTTTCTGCCAGCTGGAAAATCAACAGAAACTCAGCACCTAATTTACAATTTCTTTCACAGAGAAGCCCACAGCTGCTCTGCTGTGGCTGTGTTTTATTTAGCACAGTAGCACTTTGGTGTAAAGCTGCAGGAGTTTCCAAGCATTGGTGCCATGCTGGGGTCCTGCTGGATTTCCCTCATGCTGTGCAATGGTGGCTCTGCATGGGGGAATTTCCCACAATGGAAATTTTCAGGAGCAGTTTGACCAGACTTGGAGGATTCCCCTGGGATGTTATTCACTATTTCAGCAATTTGGATAATAGTTTTGATACCGGAGCTGCTCAGAGCTCTTGCCTGGTTACTGCCACACCATTGTGCACATGGCTCTGGAGCTCCAGACTACCCCAAACCTTTTGTGTTTGTTTTGGTGTTAAATAATCAAGCTGCAGGTGCTGTGAAACACCAGTGTTCTCCTCTGATGGGGAAGGGAGGCTGAAAGGGGCACAGAAGTGAGGGTAAGGGAAGGAGATCCCAGGCAAGTTCACTTGTGGAAGATTTGCTTGAACTGTCCAAGGGCTACTTTGAAAAAATGGATTTGGGGTTGTTTAATCCAAATGAGGGTTGTTTACCATACACATTTTACCTCTGTCAGTGTCCCTGGTGCTTCCCTGCAGTCCTGTTGGTCTCCTTGAGGACCACCCCCCACTGTGGCCTTGTGCTCTCAGAGAATCAAGCTGGAGCTCCAGTTCCCCCATGTCCCTCTCCAGTTCCACATGTCCTCTCCAGTTCCCCCATGTCCCTCTCCAGTTCCCACCTGTCCCTCTCCAGTTCCCACATGTTCTCTCCTGGCACAGGGATGCAGCTGAGCCACTCCAGACTCTCTCCTCTGCTGGAGCAGGAGTTCAGGCTGGGTCAGCAGTGCCAGATGAGAAGTCAAGGTGTTCTCCCAGTTCAGGACGTGCTGAAAGGGAACCTTATCAGTTTGGCATGTTCCAGCAGGTTTTACATTGAAGTCACTTTTTGTTCATTGCCCTTTCCATTGCAGTTTTGAGCACATCAGGTGGGAGGTTGCTTTGGTTAATAAACAAGTCCAGAAGCTCCTGGCTGTTATGGAGCCAGGCTGCCCACTTGGTGCCTAGCAGGCGAAAGTGCTCTGTCAGGAAGTCATTCCTGAGGGGCAGAGATCAATGCTGCTGCTTTCCTCAGGCTCCTGATCCAGGCTGGGTTTAATCTGAACGTCCAGGACAATGATGGCTGGACTCCTCTCCACGCTGCTGCTCACTGGGGAGTGAAGGAAGCATGTTCCATCCTGGCTGAGGCTCTGTGTGACATGGACATCAGGAACAAGCTGGTCAGTACACAACTAATGCAGGGTGTTCTATAGCCACATTAATAGTGACTGATGCCTTCTGCTTGATCATGGAATCATAGAACCCCAGACTGGTTTGTGTTCAGAGGAACCTTAAAACTCATCTCATCCCACCCCTGCCATGGACAGGGACACCTTCCACTGTCCCAGGTTGCTCCAAGCCCTGTGCAGCCTGGCCTGGGACACCTGCAGGGATTGAGCAGCCCCAGTTTCTCTGGGCAACCTCTGCCAGGGCCTGCCCACCCTCACAGCCAAAATTTCCTTCCCAATATCCCATCTAACCCTGCCCTCTGGCAGTGGGAGCCATTCCCTGTGTCCTGTCCCTCCAGGCCCTTGTCCCAAGTCCCTCTCCAGCTCTCCTAGAGCCCCTTTAGGCACTGGAAGGGGCTCTGAGCTCTCCCTGGAGCCTTCTCTGCTCCAGGTGAGCACCCCCAGCTCTCCCAGGCTGGCTCCAGAGCAGAGGGGCTCCAGCCCTGTGGTCAGTTTAGGGGACCCCTCAATTCTTTCCAGCAGGTCCATGTCTGTCCTGAGATGGGAGCTCCAGAGCTGGACACAGAGATCCAGCTGGGGTCTCATAAGAGATCCAACATCATGATCCATTTACATGACAAAGTCATTGCAGTCCTCCTTGCCTGTGCAATGGATACTTTAAATACATCAGTAAATGAAGAATCTAGACTGGCAGAAGACAGAAGAGGTTTCAAATATTATGGGAGATGTGACCTGATTGAACTTTAGCACTGAGCTTGTAGGAAGGGATAGGAGCTGATCTGTGCCATCCTGAGTTAGTGTAACCCTGAGAAATCAAACCGCAGCAAAGAAACAGTCTTGGAGTGCAAATAATATATTAATATTAAGGTATAAGGCACTGAAAACAAGTGAACCCAGGAGAAACTGGCAGTTTTAAATCCTCCCTCTTCTATGTATTGGTAATAAAAAAGGAAATTGAAGATTTGTGAGACATGAGCGAAGAAAAATAGGATGGAAGAAAAGGAGCAAAACCATTTCCTTTCTAACAGTTGCAGGTTTTTCCTTGAGGAGCCCTTGGATTTTCAGGAGCTTGTCCAGGGCTGCTCTTGGTGTTCCATCCCTGCTGGGATGTGCACACTGATCTGTGAGCTGCTCCCGCTGGGCCAGGTGTGCTGTGGCTGCCCCTGGGCAGGAGGGAAGGCTGAGTGTGCTGGAGGAGCACCAGGGGGTGAAGGCAGGCAGGAGGGGGTGATAAGAGAGGGCCCTGTGTGTTCAAGTGCATCCAGCTGTGCTGGAAACTGCTGGAACTCAAATACCCCATGAGGAGCCCTTTCAGCCTGAGGAGCTCTTTGGCACCCAAAATGTGAGGAATCTTTTCGGTTTAAATGCCATCAGGTGCTTTTCCTGTTCATTGTTCACGTTGTGTATGGGGTCTTGTATCATGCCATACCTGAAACAGCTACAGGTGTATTTATTGTGTTACCTGCGCCTTCCAGCCCAGAATTGTCTCCTTGTTGGGTCAGATGGACAAAGCTGCCTTTTATTTTTTGACCTGTAGCCATTGGGTTTCAGATTATTAATGGCATTTAGAGTTTTAGTTAGGTGAAAATGTAACCAATTGCTTGGTTTGTGCACTAGAGTATTTTTTCTGATTTGTTTAGTTGATAAATTCCCATGGATGTGGAAATGGATCCCAATTTTTTTGGCTTGCTGGCAGCCTGTCAGAATGTTTAAATACATGATGATAAAGTGACACAGAATCAGGAATCTCCTGAGCTGGAGGGGACCCACAAGGACCATCCAGTCCAGCCCCTGCCCTGCACAGACACCCCAAATCCCACCCTGGGCATCCCTGGCAGCGCTGCCCAAGCACTCCTGGAGCTCTGGCAGCCTCGGGGCTGTGCCCATTCCCTGGGGAGCCTGGGCAGTGCCAGCACCCTCTGGGGAAGAGCCTTTCCTGAGATCCAGCACAAGGAGAGGTTGATCACATTCCCTCTCAATACAAGAGTGTCCTTTTTAGAAACTTGGAAACTCAAGCGTAGTCCTGGTTGTTGGATTTGAACAGCAGCAACCAGGGAGCTGCACTGCCCTGGGAAAAGCTGCTCACTGAAGATAAACATGATCCTAGAGGTGTTTTCCAGCCAGAATGGTTCTCTGATTCCATGATCACTGTTATCACATGGGTTTCCTTGCTCTGGAGTGAAACAGTGTCTCTCACCACTTGGGGAGGGAGGATGTGGAGCATATGCTCTGGGAAATGGGACTTTCTGGAATATTCCCACTGTGCCATCTCAGACATCCTCTTGTGTTCTCTCTTTGCACCAGGGCCAGACACCCTTTGATGTTGCTGATGAGGGACTTGTGGAGCATTTAGAAATGTTGCAGAAGAAACAGACTGTGGTGAGTTTCTGGAGATCTTTTTCCAATTCCCTTTTCACACCCAGGTGTTCTCCAGGACATATGGTGCCAACAGATGCAGGAAGCTGAGGCCTAGCTATTTTCTTTAGTTACTCATTTGCAATCTTTAATCACAGCAACATTTTTAATAGCTAGAAATATAGATAACAGCAGCAAGGAGGTCAGTAGTGTGATGGCATGCAGAATTATGGGAACTGGTAAGGATTTTGTGTTCATCTTTGTAACTGTTGCTATCCTGCAGTTGCTTTGTTGGCTGGCAGGCTCTCTAGCATCAAAGAGCTCTGTTCCCAATGAGTGATTACCCAAGTCAGCTTTGTGTTTGCATCCAGGGAAATACACTGTCAATGTTGAGAAAGGGATCTGTTACCATGTCTGCCTTTCTTACAGTAGGGAGGCTTTGGATTGAGGAAGAAGAAATTATAAACTTCAGGGAATTCTGGACTGAAAAAATGTGTGGTTTCAAAATTATATTAAATTGCCATTTCATAATGCAGTGGAAGGGATTATAAGCCAAAAGTTGGCATAAAAAAGGAAAGCAAAATATATCTTGTTCAAAGTAAGGGCAGTTGTCAAGCCAGAAAGTTTGGATTGAATTTTTTCCTATTTCATCTGGTCTACTCAATAATCTCATTTGGGTGCTTCCAAAACACAAACTAACCTTCTTTCCAAAAGAATTAAAAATCTGTAAGTATCACTTAAAACATTGGGTTCAGAAAGAGACAGAATGGGAGCACTGCTGATAAACCCAGGAAGGGATTTTCAGGAACTGACAGTGTGGGTGGTTAGAACTCCAGCTCTGATCACAACACAGCTGCTGCCATCCTCAAATTGCAGCCTTAGTATTCACAGGAACCTCTTAAAAATTAATCAGCTTCTCCCTAAATGAGGTGTTGATAAATACTATCAGGGTTGTGTTTTGGATTCTCCTCTCTCTCACTACCCAGCATTTTTGCAGATAACTGCACTTCTTAAAAGAAAGAAAAAGAAGAATTTTTTTGGGTGACTGCTCATCCATTTTTAGGGCTGCTTTGCAGGGGCTACAACCCCCTGTTCTCTATATAGAAGCACTATATAAAGGCCTTCTCCATTTATTCAGTCAGTGTAGAGCTGAGCAGAAGAATCCAGATTTTATTACACTTTTTTTTTAGTGGATGTGTTTTTTTAGTGGAAAAGCCAGTTTATTATGTGTTTATCATGTTCTATCACTTAAAACCAGAAAACTTATATTTGTTAAGAATAAAACAGGCAGTTCCATGATGTTATTTCACTTCCAAAATGGCTTTCAAACCAGATATGTTTCTCAGTCAAAGGCAGAGCACTGTACTACCCTTGCTGAAAGATCTGCTGCCATTATTGCAAAGCAGGGAGGATTTTTGTATGCTGGAAGCAATTCATTTGGTTTGGGTTTGGATTTTTTTCCCAGTTACTGAATTACCTGTGAATGGAGCAGGCTGTTTCCTGCACCTCGGTTTGCTGTGCTCCAGCAGTTGGGTCAGTTTAACAATGTTGTAGCACAGACTTTTGCTCTTCCCTGGAATCCATGCAGCTTTTCCCACTTCACAGGGTGCCCAGAGCAGCTGTGGCTGCCCCTGGATCCCTGGCAGTGCCCAAGGCCAGGCTGGATGGGACTTGGAGCACCCTGGGATAGTGGAAGGTGTCCCTGCCCATGGCAGGGGCTGAATGACCTCTAAGGTTCCTACCAACCCAAATAATTCTGGGATTCTATGATTGAGAATTTACAGTGCTTTTACTTCCTTTGCCTGGTGTCAACTGCTGTCAAAAGAAAAAGAATAACCAGGTGAGCCATGACACAGCAGAGTCAACCTTAAATTGAGCCCCTAACTGCCATCCCTACTTCTGCCTCAGCTCTTTCTGTGCTTCTGGAAGGCACTAAAACAATTTTTGGTTACTGATGGTACTGTTTTGGCCACTGATGGTAAAATTAATATTGTTACTCTCTAGACAAAATCTTTCCATTTCTGTGTGATCCCAGTTATTCCCATGCAATCACTTTATGCATTTAAGAGATTTTAGAAGTGACCCATCCTCACAGGAGTTCCCTGGTTGCCTGTACAGGGCAGACTGGAATGCTTTCCTCTGACAGCAAGTCAGTAACAGCCACAAAGGCAGCAGATTTTCAGCTGAATCTGTTCTGATTTCATGGGCACACACACATGGACAGACCTCCAGCAGAATCCCAGAATGGTGTGGGCTGGAAGCAACCTTAAAGCTCATCCCATTCCAACCCCTGCCATGGGCAGGGACACCTCCCACTATCCCAGGTTGCTCCAAGCCCCATCCAACCTGCTTTGGAGCCTTCCAGGGATGGGGGAGCCCACAACTCTCTGGGCAGCACTCAAGGTTCATCCCTGGTCATGCAGGGGCAGCTGCTAATAAAAACTTTAAAGTTTTTGGTAAATGGCAGCTGCATTCCAAGGACATGCTGGGTGCTGTGCCCAAGGCTCACAGTGCCACTGCAGATGTGCTGCTGTCCCAGTGGCATCTCACACCAGTCTGCAGTGGTTGGTGTAACAAGGCTGGCTGACCTTGTGCTGGTGCTCACTGGGTTCTGCTGACAGGGCTGGTTAATGTCTGTCCCCATTCTCTGTCTCCCATCTCCCTGGACTGTGAACAGCTGCGAAGTGAGAAGGAGACAAGGAATAAGCTGATTGAAGCTGACATGAATGGCAAGCCTCAAAACAGACTCTTCACCAAGTAAGTCTCTCCTTCTTAATTGAAAAAAAACTGCCCAGAGAGTAATGGGAGAGCAGCTTCAGCTCTCACAGGCAGCTGGCCTCAGCTGGGTCAAAAACCATTCACTGCTGGTTAGTTCATGCATTTTTTTTAATCTGAGCACTCTCAAATACAGTTTTAGTTGTGTCAAATGCAGTTTGTGTTGTGTCTTAACATACCCAGTGAGTGGTGGATCAAGGGCTTGGGCTGGTGTTTGGTTCTCCAGCTCCTGCTGTGGCTGAGGATCAATCAGATCTTTGGGCTGAGAACTGCACCTTTTTGTTGCACAAAGCCCAACAACCCAACTGCTGCGTCGTGTGGCACTAGAAGAGGAGAGATCACAATTTTGTGGATGGAAGAATGCTTGCAGAATTAGAAAATGTGAGACTGGGAGTGGAATCCGTGGCAAATTGGCCATGATGGAAGTGCTGGAGTGTTCAGTCTGTAGATGGATTTTATCCTTTGCTTGTTCTGTATGTAGTAAATAATGTCTGTGTCTTCCTGAGAAGTACAACTTGCTTGCCTAGTCCTAAAAAATTCCTATTTTGCAGCAAAGAGAAGATTCTTTATGAGGAAGACACGTTGAAGTCCATGGAAACTGAGGAAGAGAACAAGGACTCAAGCAGTTCTAGTTCTGAAGAGGAAGAAGCTGAAGATGAAGTTTCAGAGTCAGATGCTGAAAAGGAGTCAGGTAAGACTTAGTACAGCCTTGGATTTAATAACTAGCCTAGCTATTACCATTATTTATGGTGTTGTTATTGTTAACTAATTATATAATTAGTTGTTAAGGACATGCTGAAAGTTTTACTTCTGGTGTATATGTACAGAATTTGGAGAAACCTGGAGCTACTGTGCTAAAAAAGATGATTCAAATGCTGACTCACAGGTCAGCATAATTATTTTTTTAAAATCCTTCAGATCCTGTTTTAATTCATACTTCCATCTCACATGTATTGAAAATAACACATTGTCCATAGCTTGTTCTCAAACAGGGTGTTTTTCTTGTTGGCCCAGTTCAAGAGGAATCCTTCAGGAGGGTAGGGAAGCAGGTGAAGGTGTAGGGAGGCAATAGCCTGTTGTGTTTGGGTCAGTCTGAAATGAAGGACTGAAGCTGTTCTGACTGATTATAGAAGTGAGGAACTTCTGTTTTCTAGGCTGTAATGAATAATGATTGCAAAAGATAGTGGAAAATAACGATTAAGTACACAGAGTCACAGTAGCATTTACATTACAGTATATTGCTGGCATCTTACTCCCATTCCTTTTCCATAATTTCTGTGGCTACCTTAATTAATTTCAAAGGTGTTTATGTGCAGCACAGAAAGTTTAAATGCAGATACTTAATTGTACAGTAAGCCAAGACTTATTTGTATTTAATATTTTGTAAACACAGATGGATCTTGGACTATGATGTGTTTAAAGGTTAAGCTACTTTTAACATCAACTCACTTGGTCTATATCCAATATACTAAGAAGTAGGTCCTGAGAAGTGTAGTTTAAAGTTTTGTTGTGCTTTGTGCCAGTGAAATTGTCACTGTGTTAGGATTGTATCAGTGAATGCTTTGGGGCAGGGTGTGAGGGTGGGAAATCCTGGCTGGGCTCTGCTGCCCCAGCTCATGGGCATGGCAGGAACACAGAGAAATGATCTTGGGGCTTTTGAATCAAGCAAGTCTAGTGGACATGTCAGGGGTAGAAAGAGACATGCAGCACAGGTCACATATATTTTCTCCATAAATCAGGGATTTACCCTGATTATATACATATTTATATAATATAATTATATCTGTCTAGCTGGGTGTCATTGTTTATAATCCTTGTAAACACAGTAGCAGTTTGACCAAAACAACTCAAATATTTGCACACCTCTGAGACCTGGAGCAGTGTGGGGTTTAACTGAGTCAGGAGCAGCCTAAGATCCTTCAGCAAGGAAAGGTCTACAGCACTCAGCATTAAATTTTGTTTAAAGCCAGAACTGGTCTTTTTATTGCATTAATTCACTGAGCAAGGCGCATTATAGGAGTATATGTTAAACCACTGAAGCTAATAGAAATGGGAGACAACAAGGATTCAGGCAGTGATTCAGCTGCAGGCTTTGTTACCTGTGCTCTCCTTTCCTGGGAAGATTACTGGGTCCTTTGAGAAATTGAAACCTCACCTTATAAACTTCTGAAATCTCTGCTAAAATGAGTGTGGAGTTGCTCAGCTGGATGGAGACAGAGCTCTCACTTACTGCAGGTGTGAGTGGAGGGTCACATCCTTGGTACTCTTTTAAAACAAGATTCTGGAAGGTAACAGCATCAGCCCACATGGTAGGAGCCTCCAAAGAGAAGTAGGATTTTTCATTTTGGTACAAAAAATAACAAATGTCACAGTATTACTGATTTCAAAGACAGATAATGATGTTCCTGGGCTGATCCCCCAGGGGCAGCAGGGCAGGGGGGGATTCTGCCCCTGTGCCCTGCTCAGGTGAGGCCCCACCTGCAGAGCTGCCCCAGCCCTGGGCCCAGCACAGGAAGGAGCTGGAGCTGCTGGAGAGAGCCCAGAGGAGGCACCAGGGGGATCAGAGGGATGGAGCAGCTCTGCTGGGAGGAAATGCTGGGAGAATTGGGTTTCCTCAGCCTGGAGAAGAGGAGTTTGGGGTGACCTCATTGTGACCTCCCAGGACCTGAAGGGAGCCAGCAAGGAAGATGAAGAGAGACTGCTGACAAGGGCCTGGAGCGACAGGACAAAGGGGAATGGCTTCAGACTGACAGAGAGTAGGTTTGGATAGGATAATAGGAAAAAATTCCTCCTTGTGAGGGTGCGCAGGCCCTGGCACAGGGTGCCCAGAGAAGCTGTGGCTGCCCCTGGATCCCAGGAGGTGGCCAAGGCCAGGTTGGAGCAGCTTGGGATAGATGAAGGTGTCCCTGCCATGGCAGTGGGTGGAATGAGATGGGCTTTAAGGTTCCTTTTGGTTCAAACCAGTCTGGGAATCTGTGGTTCTGTGTTTATCTGGTCAGCATTTTACATGTTTGTATTCTACAGGAGGCAGGGGTATGAACACATGATTATTATTCCCTTATTCCTCTTCCTTTTCTGTAATATTCCCATACCTTTATCATTCTGAGCAGTGCTGGACACATAGATTATGGCTGTTGTTCCAAAGTGTTCAAAGTCCAGATGAAAAAAATTCTGAATGGTCTTTTTAAACCTAAAAATCCCAACCCCTTTGGTAGCTGAGCAAAAAGCAGGACATGTAGAAGCTGGCAGTGTAACACACGAGTTTATTTTGAGGTGTGTTTTGAAGAGTCTCAGGTTGCAATTAATTTGTTGAATTTGCAGAGACTGTGAGAGGAAGAAATTGGATGAGGGAAGCAGTGAAATTGTTGGAAGGCTTCAGAGTAGTATTTCTTATAATCTGTAAGAAATTTTTGTTCTTCAGACAAAGGAAACTAAGAGCATTCATGTCACTTTATTCATTTTGAAGACAATTAATTTGGCATTGAACTCTTGTAAACAAGAGAAAGATCAGTGTAAAATATCTGTGCTGGCAACTATTACAATATGTAATTATTGGGAATTAAAGCAGGCCAAGGAAGCTTTTAATGTTGTTTTGTTTAGAAAGCAATCAAACAAAAACCCTTATCCAAAAACCCTTACAGAAAAGGAATTAGAAACTTAAATTTTTACTCTTAGCAAATTTGTTTTGAGGAGATTGAACTAATCCTCTCCAGGTTTTCTTGTCTGGAATTCATAATGTTTATGACTGAAATTTTGGTAGAATAAAATGTGGGATCCTGCCCAAAATAAAAATAAAATGTGGGATCAGCCCTGCCAGCACAGAGTCCCTCTGCTTGTCCCTTTCTGCAGTGACAGAAGATGTCCCACAATGTCCCAGTCACATTGCTCACAGTTAGTCCTTCCCAAGCTGTCATTACCACTTTATCCTGTGCCCTTCTAATTAGGCTTGACCTTAAAAGCTGTCCTGTGTGCTGTGAACTGCAGAGCAGGCTCCCAGTGCCCATCCAGCCCAGCCTGGGGAGCTGCTGCCACCCTCCCTGCCTGCAGTGCTCTGTGCTACAGCCCCAGTCACAGCAGAGAGCAGCTGGCACAAAATGGGCATTTCCATGCACTTGGATGCCCAGGTGGCAGGCAGGGCCTGCAGGGAGGAGTGAGGGAGGCTGGGTGAAAGCTCTGCTCCAGAACTGACATTTCTGCTTCACAGAGGGGGAAAGTGGCTGGGAATCCATTCCTCTGCAGACCCACAGGAGCAGCTGGAGCTGTGCCAGGGCAAGTTTGGGTTGGATATCAGGAAAGGTTCTTCCCCCAGAGGGTGCTGGCACTGCCCAGGCTCCCCAGGGAATGGGCACAGCCCCGAGGCTGCCAGAGCTCCAGGAGTGCTTGGGCAGCGCTGCCAGGGATACCCAGGGTGGGATTGTTGTGGGGTCTGTGCAGGGCAGGGATTGATGGATGATCCTTGTGTGTCCTTTTCAACTCAGGAGATTCCTTATTCTGTCTTTGTCTCTTTAGTTCAGGCTCTGTCAAGCCTGGTAACTTCCTGCTATTTTAAAATGTTTCTCTTGCCTTGCTCTTTTCTGATTTTTTGTGTCCTTTGAATCCTTATTTTTCTTGTACTGAGAATATTTGTTACAGAAAGTTTGATCTTGACACTCCAAGGTGCCATCCTCCAGATGCTCCATCCCAAACAGCTCCAAATATGGAACAGCAGATTTTTATTCCCTGCACATAGGTTATTTGCTAGGACTGTTGGGATGCTTATGCTTAAAATTGCTTTATTTTTTCCAAGCCATGACTGTGTGAGCACTCATAGCTATAAGGAAAGCTTTGATTGGTGGGTGCAGGTACATAATTTCTCAGGCAGGTTCCATGTGCCTGGGTTTATGATGAATAATTGTCTCCAGCCTGTGCTCTCCTGTCAAGTGAACCTGCTGCCTGAGTCACACTTTCTGCTTCCTCTCCCCCTGGTAATGTCTGCTGAATGTTCTTTTGTCAAGCATGTGCATAGATACAAAAAATAAACGTGATACTGGACAGCTGCTCTTATCTAACAAGCAGGGAGCCAGCTGTGAGCTTGGACAAGGGTTGCTTAGCTTGCTTGGAGCCCAAGTAAGGCTTTTTGTTGGGCAGCAGTCCTGGCTTCCTGTAAAAAATGGATTTTGCTGCAGAAGATCAGAAATTCTGCCCAGCAGCACAAGCAAGTGCAGAGAACTGTGCAATGAAACCCAGCACTGAGCACTCATGGCTGGGGGCTGTACCACACTTGTGTATAGGAAGGAGGAGCAGCATGTGCCCCTTTTCATCCCAGGATTTACCAGGGAAGAAATTCCCAGACAGGAAACAAAATTGTGAATAACAAAAACCTATGTGTCCTCTTTATGGTGCTTTCTGCAAAGATTTTGCTTGTCTGTGAGGATAAAGTACAAAAGTTTTGCCTGGCAAGTGTGTTCATGCTGTTCTTTAGGAAGTGGGGAGCTCCTTGCAGAGAGCCCTGGCACTGCCAGTGCAGAGGGCACTGCCATCTGTGATCCAGGGAGGTCACACAGCCCTGAACTGGAGTGCAGACCACACTCTGGGTAAGGAAGGGCCTCAGAAGTGCAATACTGAAACATTTGGTTTCTCTTCTTGTTTAAAATTGTAGAGAGGAAGGAAGAGCCCTTTGCCAACCACTCGAGCCGGGAATCCAGGCCCAGCATCCCTGAGCCAGCACCTGAGCCCAACTCCTTCACTGCATCTGCCAGAAGAGTAAGTGAATGTGGATCCCTGGGGACCCCAGGAGTGCTCAGAAGCAGGAGGTGTTACTGGGAGATGGATGCTCTGAAACCAGTCTTCAGAGCACCTAAAGACTTGAATTTAGAAAAGCCTGGTAGTATGAAATTCTGATAAAGATGTGTGTTAACAGCAGTGTAGGGACAATATGGTTGCTCTTGAATCTCTGACCTCCAAAGGCAATTGTGGTGAAGAAAGCCAGCCTAGAGCACGTGCTCTGTGTGCTCAGTTCTCAGGGGGCTGGTGCCAATGTCTTCTCAGCAGATCTGTCACCAGAGCTGATTTCTGCCTGTGTGCCAGTGGTGAGTTCAGCACCATCATTTAAAGTGCCTCTGACTTGCCAAAGCCAGCTGAGTCAGTGGTGTGCTGTTGCTGCCCAGCAAGCAGAGGGTGGTTTGCATGTGGCTGGCCAGCTGGGCTATGAAAGCTTTGAAAGGTGAAGTGGTCACTGAAATGTTGTGTGATTGAATCCTCCAGCTCTCAGATCACTCAGCTAGATGGCACCAGGAGACTCTGCTCTGCACAGGACTCCTGTTGTGTGCTGTTGCTTTCTTTTTGCACCAGACTGTGGAGAAAACAACACAGAAACCTGGCCCAGGGCTGAAGCTCTTGGTGCTTGTCAGGAGGAAGTGTTTCTTGCTTAGTCACAATTTTTTATTTTTCACATGTAACAGAGCATAACCAAGATCAAATGAAACAGAGCTCCTCTGGGCATTGTTCAGCTCAGGCTGGCTTAGCAGGGGAACTGTTAGAGGGAGAAGGATGCTGGGAAGTGTGAGTATTTCAGTTAACCTTTTCCCAGCTGCAGAGGTTTGGTCTCTCACTCCTTTGAGCTGTTGAACACAGAATAAAGATGTTAGGGTGTAGGAGCTGACCTGTGAGAGGAGAAATTATTGATTTGACCTCAGTCACTTAAGATCAGCTTCTTTACCTTCTCTCACCTGTTTGATTTTTCTGTAGTTCTCTTTGACAGACTGGGCTTTACATAGTGTTGCCCTCTATTAGGGGAGTTACTAGTATGTCCTGTTCCTGTGTTGTTCAGAATTTACAGATGGCAGCTTTTGCTGTGGTTTTGAGCATTCTCTGAGGAAAGCATCAAAACCACATGAAAATGTTAGAGCTGTGTAGCTCAGTAGACTGGCAGTGCTGGAAATGGTGGAGTACAGATTAACCCTTTGCATCTGCATTGAAATGACACGAGCTGAAAACATTGCTCAAATACTGGAGGGATAATTTCAGCTTGGCAATCTTCAGACAGTGAGTCTGAGGGCAGAGCTCTCCAGTAGCTCCATTTCTTCTGATTAGTGTCACATAGAATATGGTATAATAATGCTTAGATCAGCTTTGATCAAAAGTCTTGTCTGCCCACTGTCCTGCCCAACAGTGACCATCAGAAGCTACTGGAGTGCACAGTCTTGCAGGAGTTCCCTCCCACAGTCCAGCAATTGGCATTTCAGGGACTCGCTGACCCTGGTGTATTTTTGGTTTTCAGTAGCCCCTGTTGGACTTTTCCTTTATGCAGTCACTTTTTAATTGGGATCCTCTAATGTCCAGTCCTTCAGCTTAGTTCAAAACTCTACAAAGCTCCCTGTCCCATTAACCAACCACACACTGGGTTTGTTTGCTGTCCCTCATTCCTTTATGGGGAGGACCAAGGAATAATTGTTCCTTACTCACCCTTCTGTGTTCCACTGAAGGTTTCATGTAGCTTGGTCATATCTCAGCCTGGAGACTATTGAAATACTGAATATCTCCTCATGCACAACCTCTCTTGCTCTACTCATTCTTGCTGCCTTTCCCTGAACTCTTCCCTTCTTGTCAACTGCTGCTGATTGCTGGACCTGAGCTGTGTGTGGTACCAAAGGTGTGATTGTACCCTGCAGTAACACAGCCACAGTGGTTGTGTGGTTTGTATTCTGTACTTTGCCAAAAATTCCTAATAATTTATTTGCTTTATTTCTTGTACAAGTTGGTGCTTAGCCCTGCACAAGTATCTCTTGTGATGCTCAGGCTTCATTCTTGAATGGCAGTATGCAGCCTTTTGAAAGACTTGATCACTGTAGTTGAAGTTGTGCATTGAAGCAGTTGTACATGGAAGCAGTTGTACATTGAAGCAGTTACATTGAAGCAGTTATATTGAAGCAGTTGTACATTTAAGCAGCTGTACATGGAAGCAGTTGTGCATTGAAGCAGTTGTACATTTAAGCAGCTGTACATGGAAGCAGTTGTGCATTGAAGCAGTTGTACATTGAGGCAGTTGTACATTGAGGCAGTTGTGCATTGAAGCAGTTGTGCATTGAAGCAGTTGTGCATTGAAACAGTTACATTGAAGCAGTTGTACATGGAGGCAGTTGTACATTGGGGCAGTTGTACATGGAAGCAGTTGTACATGGAAGCAGTTACATTGAAGCAGTTACATTGAAGCAGTTGTACATTGAAGCAGTTGTATATGAAAGCAGTTGTACATGGAAGCAGTTGTACATTGAAGCAGTTGTGCATGGAGGCAGTTGTGCATGGAGGCAGTTGTGCATTGAAGCAGTTGTGCATTGAAGCAGTTGTACATGGAAACAGTTGTACATGGAAGCAGCTGTACATGGAAGCAGTTGTACATGGAAGCAGTTGTGCATTGAAGCAGTTGTACATTGGGGTAGTTGTACATTGGGGCAGTTGTACATGGAAGCAGTTACATTGAAGCAGTTGTACATTGAAGCAGTTGTACATTGAAGCAGTTGTACATTGGGGCAGTTGTACATTGAAGCAGTTGTACATTGGGGCAGTTGTACATTGAAGCAGTTGTGCATGGAGGCAGTTGTACATTGAAGCAGTTACATTGAAGCAGTTACATTGAAGCAGTTGTACATTGAAGCAGCTGTACATGGAAGCAGTTGTACATGGAAGCAGTTGTACATTGAAGCAGTTGTGCATTGAGGCAGTTGTACATTAAAGCAGTTACATTGAAGCAGTTGTACGTTGAAGCAGTTGTACATGGAAGCAGTTGTACATTGAAGCAGTTGTACATTGAAGCAGTTACATTGAAGCAGTTGTACATTGAGGCGGTTGTACATGGAAGCAGTTACATTGAAGCAGTTGTACATGGAAGCAGTTGTACATGGAAGCAGTTGTACATTGAAGCAGTTGTGCATTGAAGCAGTTGTGCATTGAAGCAGTTGTACATGGAAGCAGTTGTACATTGAAGCAGTTGTATGTTGAAGCAGTTACATTGAAGCAGTTGTACATTGAAGCAGTTGTGCATTGAAGCAGTTGTACATGGAAGCAGTTGTACATTTAAGGACTAATACATGCAGGTCACAAGTGCCTCATGTAACAGAAAGCACAAAGCCCCTTCTGTGCTGTGCAGTTACCTGCCCATGGAAGGGGCCTTAGCAAGGCTGAAATCCAACGTCCTGCTCAAAGCAGGATTAAGCTCATGTCATGTTGCTTTGTCCTACCTGAGCTCAGCTGAGTATTAAAATGTCTCTGAGGATGCAGATTCTCTACTCCCTTACTCTCTGACCCAGTGCAGCTCTGATCCTGCCAGGAGTTACATGTCAGCTGGGATTTCCCAAGTGGAAACTTGTCTGTTGCCCTCCTTTCACTGTAGACTGTAGAGAAGTCTGGTTCCATATCCTCTGTAAACCCACCCCCAGGTGGCAGAGCAACTAAATCCTGTCTTTGCCTTCTCTTTTCCATGCTGAACAATCCAGATTGTCTCAGTTTCTTCCTTTGCAGTGTTGTTGGCTACAGCTCCCTGGTGATCTCAATGGCTTCTTCTGGACTCCACTGGTGTGAGGGGTTTATTTGCAGCTAGCTCCATAAGACCTGAGTATTTGTTTTTGGAATTCTGCCTTCACTGAATAATCCCCCTTTCCTAAATGGGTGATAATAAAAGCTTCATTGTTCCATATATTCTTTCCTCAAAGCTGGAGGAGGACATTGTGTAGGCAAAGACCTGCACAGTGACAGAAGATTCCTTTCATCCTCTGTCCTTGGGGATGAGGCACCACAGCAGTTTGCATCCCTGTGAGTTCACCTTGAGCTCGGTCCTGTAATTAAAGTGAAGAAGGAAACAAGTCATTCTACCTTCCAAGTCTTGCCCAGCAAAAACTGGAGCTTTTTGAAACACTTTCTGAATTTAGAGTGTGCCTTGCAGTGCTCTTCCTTTTCCCAAATGTTCATTTTCTCCTCCACAGTTCAGTTGGCTCAGCAAGTCAGACGAGCAGAAGGACGAGTCGCCTTCGTCGTGGCGCCTGGGCCTGAGGAAGACTGGGAGCCACAACATGCTGAGTGAGGTCTCTGCCACTCGTGAGGCACAGAGGGACAAAACTTCTTCCATCTATCGCTCCTCGTCCAGCCCTCGCATTTCTGCACTGTTGGACAACAAGGAAAAGGTTTGGCTTTCAGCAAGGATATTTCAGTGCATCCACTTCACCCCACAGGTGTAAACCCCTTTCCCTTTGAGTTGTTGCTGGGGTTTGTATCCATAACAAACAAGGGTCTCTTTCATTCTTACCTTCTTTTTCTTTTAAAAAATATTTTCCTCCTGTCAGTTTTTCCTCCAGAACTGGAGTTTGGTGCCCCTTTGGCCCAATTCCCACTCAGTTTGGGCTGGGATGCCACTAAACAGGGGCTGCCAATCTGGCACAACCTGTTCTTTACCAGAAAATGTCCAATCCAGACAACAGCACGTACCTGCAGTGGAGAGTGTCCTTCTCCATCATTTATATGGATTCCTCCTCTATCTGCCAGCTGCATTTGTAAATCCTATCCCACCTATTCAGTAACTGTAACTTTTCTGCCCGTGCCTTATCCCTGGAGGTATTCAGGGCCACCTTGGATGGAGCTCTGCTGTAGTGGACTAAAGATCCCTTCCAACCCAAAGGATTAAATTCTCTGATTGAATTCAATTCTGTGATTTGCCAATCACAGAATTCTCTAAGTTAGAAGATGCTTGTATTCACTACCATGGTCATCAGGAAATCCCTTTCAGAACTGATATTTCTATGCTGTGCTATGTTGCTTTAAGCAACATTAGAGAAGCAAGAAGTTGCTTTAAACCAGGTGGTAGGAGAATGCTTTCTTAGTTGAAGACATTTGAGCATGAATTTATTTACCACTGAATGTGCTGGAAGGATAAGAGATGTGTAGCTGAAGTTCCTCTTTTGCTTCACCAGGACAGAGACAACAAGAGTTATCTTGCCACCATAGTCCCCAGAAGACTGAGCAGTACGAGTGATACAGAAGAAAAAGAAAACAGGTGAGACTGGCTGAAGTTAATGCTCAGCTTCCCTTCTGTCAATAGTACTTCTGGAATATAATTTTTCTGTAGTCATGCTCTGTATATTTTCTCAGCAGTCTCAAGTACACAGGAATTCACAACATCAAGAGCCAGCTCTGGTACGTTGGTTTTCATTTAGGTGAGCAGGAATCAGCAGACTGGTTCCTCCACCCTGTACTCACACAGGCACAGGCTCCATCCAGGCAATCAGATTTATGGATCCTTTTTCCTTTTAATATGCAAGTGCCTCATTTCCTAGCTGCCACCTGCACTTGTAGTTGTCACTTGCTCAGCAGTCACCTTCAATCCCTTTGTTCACACCTCTGTCACTTGAGATTCACTCGAGCTTGTGAACTCTGCCATGTGGGAACTGTTTCATTGCATGGCTGTTTTTACAGTCAGTGTGTGTAAATGGCCCTGGTCCTAACCATGGTGTAAATGGTGTGTGTATGTCCAGGAATTCCAGATGTTTTTGAGGAGCTGCTGTCTTCTAGCAGCTTCTTCAGGGGCCTTCCAGTGCCTAAAGGGGCTCCCAGAGAGCTGGAGAGGAACTTTGGACAAGTCCTGGAGTGACAGAACTCAGGGGAATGGCTTCCCACTGCCAGAGGGCAGGGTTAGATGGGATAATGGGGAGGAATTCTTGGCTGTGAGGGTGAGCAGGCCCTGGCACAGGTTACCCAGAGCAGCTGTGGCTGCCCCAAGCCTTTAAATGTCTAAGGCCAGTTTGGATGGGGCTTGGAGCAACCTGGGCAGGTGGAAGGTGTCCTTGCCTGGGCAGGTGGTATGACAGGATGAGCTTTAAGGTCCCTTCCAACCCTGGCCATTCTGTGATTCAGTTTGTACTAGAAGGAGTAAAATTTGACCTTAGTCTCAATTCCAGCTACTTCCCCAACAGAGGAGGAAAGGCACATGCAGAGCAGTGGCTGTGGGCTGTAATTGTTGGGCAGGAGCTGTGGCAGATGACACCCTGAGAGAATTTCAGCACAGCTTGAGAATCTGTGCTGATCTTTTGCTGGAACCTCCCTGCTGTGCTCTTGTTCACTCTCAGGCAGTCTGAGATCCAGAGTTTTACAGACAGTTTGTGTCTGTTGATCAGCTCAAGAAGCTTTGGCAGAGGTTGCTGTTGAGTGGCACATTCAGCTGTAGGAGCTCAGTGTCCCTTTCTGGGTGGAGTTGGGACTGCCTGAGCAGTACTGGCCTTCAGGAACAGATGGTGCCCAGGCATGCTGTGTAGTACAGATTTTTTCCCAATAGTCTTTCCTTTCAAAACATTTGAGTTTTCCTTTCTGGAACCCACAGGTGTCTTGATAGAGCACCAGTCTAGGCATGACAACTGGAAATGAGAAATAATTGCTTGCTGATAAGGGAATGGATTAGTGCTGCATTGCAAGCTCCAGGTCCTGTCCACACCAGCAGAGAGCAGGATGCACTGCCAGAGTGTGCATTAGCTTTGGGGAAAGAGCCCTGTTTTCAGATAACCAGGGTAAACAGGACTACTGGGAATTTCTTGATAACTTGTCAAGTAGCTTTAGATGCTATAAACATTTTGTTTGTTGTTTTCTGCTTCATGATTTTGTGGTTGATGTGGTAGTGCTGGGTTAATTGTTGGACTCAATGATTTTAGAGGACTTCTCCAAGCCTAATGATTTTGTGAAAGGCTTTGCTGTGCTGAATTGCTTTTGTCTTTGCCTGGATACCTTGAAGAAGAAAAGCTGCCCAGCACTTCCAATATCTGCCCATTTATACCTTGTTGTTTGATACAGACAGCAGTGAGAATATTAAATGACACTGTTTAATATGTTAAATTACTTTTAGGGACAATCTGAATTTCATTTGCAAATTTTCTCACTAAAAAGGATCTTGTTCCTCTTTATGCAAAACATGACATATCTGTGGTTCTTGAGTGAGCTGGCAGGAGCAGGAGCTGATGTTAAGGCCAGAGCAGGTGTTTCTCTGAGCTGTGTCACCTGAACAATGGAGCACCTAGGTGTGAGGGAAGGATCTGTGTTGTGAAACTGAAAGAGCCAAAAGCAGACTCCAGAGGTTTTTCTAAGCTTTTCTGTGCTCTGTGCTGCTGCAGGGAATCTGCTGTGAACCTGGTGAGGAGTGGCTCCTACACCCGGCAGCCCTGGAGGGATGAGCCAAAGGGAAATGAAGCTCCCCACTCTGGGGCACCCACTACCTACGTATCCACCTACTTGAAAAGGTATGTTCTGTCTTCCATGGGCTCTCAGGCAGTCAGAACCACTCTTAACATGCCTCCCACACCTCAGCCTCCTGCTTGTTGCCTCCTGCATCTTGTAACTGGCCTTGGGACCCTCTTCTGCTGAGAGCAGGAAAGAAAAGATTTATTAGATTTGTCATGCTAAATAGTGGTTTTAAAGGATATAATTTTTATTAATTTGCAAATTGCTGCACTGAATTTAAATACTCTTCTTCACATAATTCAAATGCAAAGTTTTCTCTGTTTAATGCTGGTGTTATGGTTAGAGAATAAAACCAAAATTGATCATAAAACGGATTAATGTAATAAGAGTCCAAAAGCGTTGTTTAGATAGCTCTTGGTGAGTAAGTTATAGCTTATCTCTAATTTTGGTTTATATTAGTCCATGTTTATAGTATTATCAGAGAGTGGAAGTGCTCTTGTGCATGATGTACAGCACTTGCTAAAGAGAGAAACTGATGCTTCCACTGTTGCTTTGTAAGGCAGTGAGGAAGTAGTTTGTTCACAGTGTGTGTGAAGTTGCAGAGGCTGATTATTGGTAAAGGAGCCAGGAAGAAGCAGGAAGGCAGTTCCGGGCAGAACTCCTGTACCTGCAGTGTCCTGGACCCCCTTGGGAGACAGAGCCTCAGTGTCCTTGAGGTGCCACCTCAGGGCTCTCAGTTGAGCTGGAGCAATGCCCTGCTCTGGTGAGCAAACAGTGCATTCTGGGTTCTCATGTGAGCAGGAGGAGCAGCAGTGCCAGCACCTCACCTTTATTTCAGCTGATACTGAAGACCGTCAGAACAGCCTGTAATAAACATGTCACACTGCAAAGCCATTGTGTTTCTGCTTAAGGACAACAGCAGCAATAGCCTAAGGTTCTAGATTGAGTTTCATGAGATTCTACACCCTGAACTAAATAACTGTCCTGAAATCAGAACAACTGCTTGAGATACTTGGGAAGAGGCAGTTTGTTCCAGTGTCTGTGCTGTTTCTGTAGAGGTAAGTGGTGCTCAAGGGTGTGTGTGGCCAATTGCTGAGCACGTACAGATCCATTGCCACAAAAGGTGAAGCTGCCCCTTCAAGCAGGAGCTTCTGCTCTGCTGCTCCATTCTGGTGACTCCACAGCTATCCTGGGATGTGATGACAGCCCAACCCCCATGGCTTGTCTCTCTCTGAAGCTGGTGTGACAAGCTGCAGCTGATTACATTGGAAAACTTGTCCCTTGCAGCTGGCACACCTGTGCTGCTCCCTGAGCTGAGGGACAGCCCAGACACCCCCAGGCAATCTTACAAACATTGCTGGTTTATCCCAGCTAATCCTGCACCAGATTTAGTGTTGCACTCACACAGTTGTACTGTATTTCCTTGGTTAAACTGTACAGAGAGTGGGGAAGGTTTAGGCTGCACTGGGAGGTCACTAGTAATGAGTTCTTGTTATAAAGGCTGAATTCTGCCCTTTCATAAGGGAGTGGCTGGTTCACATGAAGGTACAGAGAATAGCTTTGTCAGGTAGGAATAAATGTGCTTTTAAAGGAGAGATCAATGGATTTGCATTTCATATACAAACAGTAAAACCATGATCAATTAGACCTTTGTCCCATATAGCATTCTGTAGGAGAGCACAGAGGAATTGAATACAATTGTATTGAACTTTTGATTTCTCCAGCCTTGTGCATCCACCCCTAAGATGAGGAAAGGACCTGGTTAGACATAAGCATTTTGTCATTTCCAAGTATTAGCAAAACTCTCAACCCAGCTCCAAAATGTGAAAACTTCTTCTTAGACAGGAGGAATTCAAGGGATTATGACATGCTTGGATGTCACTGAGGGGATAACTGTACACATCTGCAGCTCCCCTTTGCTTCAGCATTTAACTGATCTCCATAAAGATCACAGACTTTGGGTTGGAAGGGATCTTAAATCCCATCTCCTTCCACCCCCTGCTATGGGCAGGGACACCTTGCACAAACCTGGCCTTGGACACCTCCAGGCATGAGGCAGCCACAGCTCTTCTGGGCACCCTGTGCCAGGGCCTCACCACCTCACAGGGAACAATTCCTTCCCAATATCCTTAGTTACGTTCTTTAAGTGCTTTATGTGACACCCTAAACAGAATGAACAATAGCAGCAGGTCATCTTAAGATGGGGAAAAAGCTGGGTTTTTCCTTTTTTTTGTTTCCTTTTTTTTTAAATAAAAGGGAATAAAATAACTTGCAGCAATGTTACAAATATTCTTCAGCTTTAGTTGAAGCATATATTGATGCTGTCTCTGTTGTGGTACTGGCAGTTGTCCTGCTTTCTCTGTGTGTGCCACTGGCCCAGAAATCTACAGAACTCTGCTCTAATATCCTGGTGTCCATTTTAGTGTGTACTGGCCTTCAAAAATCCAGGTCACTTGGACTGTAAATGAAAGGATGTGGAGGAAAACTGGCAAAGCAGGTTGGGTTAGTTCAGCATCCTGCCTTTGACATCAGCCAGAAGTGCTGCCTCCCAGGAAGGGCTCACACTGGAATGAAATCCTTCAGCCACACAGATTCTCCTTCATTTCATATTTCTGCAAATACCTCCTTGCTGGTTCTGGTCACATAAAAGCCATTGCAGTGAGCCAGGACAGCAGTCCCTGCAGCCCAGACTGTTGCTGACAGCAGCTGGCTTTGAAGGAGAAGTTGCAAGAGCCAGGATAACTTCAGAGCAGTTTGCTACCTCCCACACTCTCCTTGCTTCCAGCAATCAGGAATTGAGGAGCCAGGGGTTATATTTAACCATTGTTCTCAATAGCCACCACTACAGCCAACTTCCATACCCAAATCCCAGTTTGATCTCTGCAACACCCCATGGCAGTGTGTTTAAAGAATAGTTATGTGCTTTGTGCGAACCTTTTTTATTACCACATGTGGAAGCTTTTTAGGAGTGGGAAGGTTCTTAAGTAAAAGTTTTTAATGCCTTTAAACTATTTCTTAAGGTCAGAAGGTTTTTTTTAAATTGCTTTGAAATGTTGCTTTACATTTCATTGCTCATTCCCTGATGGTTCTGTTGTGATAATGTTAGAGAATGAGGAGCAGTGTGTCAGTGCCTTTTTTTATTTCTGACATTGAATTATTCAGCATAATTTCATAGTCCTCCCTTCCACAGACTCCTATGGATACAGCTGTTAATTAACAGGATTCCCTGGCTAACCTTTATATTGCAATTTTCTGGTCCAGTTCAGATCACATGTGAACAATGGAGTAAATGCCTTGGAGTGCTCCTCCCACTGTGCAGTGCCACCCATGCAGGGGACAGGCTGGGAGGGGGATTCCCACGGAGGTGGCAGTGCCTTGGCTCCCTTTGGAGCAGGAGGCTGTTCCTGGTGCCCCAGCACCACAATTCTCTGCCCATGTGTGTTGGAGCTGGCACAATGCCATCCCTGTGCCCTCTTCTTCCATTCCTCCTCCTCCTTTCCTCTTATCCCCCACATCACTGCTCTCCCAGGCACCTGGTGCTGCTTCCATCCTCCTCACCCATTGCCTTTCCCTTCTGAAAAACAATCCTTGGCAGGGCTTTTTTGGTAACCCTCCTGCATCTTCCCTTCCTGACCTTGCAGCCACCCTTGTGCCCCAGCCTCTCTGCCTTGGGCTCTCCTAGGATGCTGCCACATCAGCTCTGTTCCCCCAGGGCTGCCATCACCTTTTCCCCTGCTGATCCTCTCCTCCCCTCCCCAGACACAGGCTCCTGTGCCCTCCTCTTCTCACAACACTCATTCATGCAGCTCCACTGCCCTTGCTCCACACACCCACCCCAGCCAGGCTCCTCTTCCCACTCCCCCCCTGCTCCCAGCCCATCTCCAGGCCTTGGCTTTTCCCTCTGGAGCAGAGAGCCAAGAAGGGAAGGAACTGCTGCTCCTGCCTGCTCCAGGCATGGAGCATTGCAGAGAAAGCTCTCTGTAGGGTCTGGCAGAGGTTGCTACCTGGTGACAATGACTTGCTTGTTCCTGTGTGACCTGGATGTGGCAGGCAGCCATCAAATGAGGGGCCCAAATGGGAGGTTCCTCCCTGTGGAGGCCTTCCAGGATGCTCTGTTGTCCTTTGGCTCCCCAGGGACCAGCTGCTCATGCTGGGCTTGCTGGGGGCCTTGGCATATAAAACTGGCTTGTAAATTGGTACCTGGGTGAGCAGGACTGGATCCTTTCTCTGGCCTCCTGTCCCTGGCTGTGCTCCTGCCCCTTCCCAGTGCTGTTTCAGCCTTGGGCTGCTCTCAGGATTCTTACTCTAGAGTTGACTTCCACTTTCACACCCTGGTTTCCCTAAAGCCTGCAGCTCTGTCCTGGCCTGCTTCTTTCCTCTAGGTCAGCTTTTATTCCTGTGCAACCACTTTGGTCCATGTGCCCTGCCTTGGGAGCCTTTAGGAGCAGAAGGTGAGAGCCAGCCTTGCTAGGCTTTGATCCTTGACAGTCCAGTCTGACCAGTAGCAACCAGGCATGCCAGGTGCTGGGAAAGGTGTGGCAGGACCCTAGGAGCCACTGGACTGCTCTGTGCAGGCAGGGAGCAGCTTGTGTGCAGGGCTTGGACTTGTGTGAGAAGGAGATTCTGCCAGACTTCATCAAGTCTGTTTTCAGATATATGCAGCTTTTCCTACTAGAATGGATTTTCTGTCCCATTAGGGTGAATTTTTGAAAAAGTGAAAGAGTCCATCCTTGTATAGGAGCCCTTTTCCTTTCCTCCTCCATCTTCTCCAAAATATGAACACAAACACAGCTTTTCAGTAAGATTGGTTTTCAGGGCTTGCTTTAAACTGGCAAAATATTATTTCCCTTGCTCATTCTTGAATATTTTTGGACAGCTGTGCTAGCTATTTTCCAGAAATACAGAAATACAGTTGGTGCCAAACATGTCTTAAAGAGAGTTAAAGTCTGAACTGATCATCTTTGCCAAAACTTTAAGCCACTGGAAATAAGTTCTTAAAACTGGAAGTCCTGGGCATCCTCAGGGGTCATGCAGCCAGCCCAGCTTTTGTCATTCTCCTTTCCTGCTTTAAGCATCCTCATCCTTGCCCCTGCCTTTCCCCAGGGCACAGGGTGCTCCATATGCCCTGCTTTCACTGCAGCAGGGCTTTTTCCTTCCCTGATCCTTCCAGCTCACCCCCATGCCATTTTTCTCTTGCTGGAACTGAACTGGGCTTGGCTGAGCAGGGCTCTGCAGGCACTGGCCTGTGTGGGCAACCAGCAGCAGCTCCTCTGCTCTCTGATCTCCTTGCACACCTTTTGCTGCCCTGTGGTACCTGCTCCCTTCCCAGCTGCCAGCCCAGCTGTGGGATGTGCTGTTGAGTATTTGCTGTGCTCTGAAGGACGTGGTTTTGTGATGTTTTACAGTGCTTCCTTTGGTAGAAGTAGTGACCTGAGCAGTCCCTACATTTCAGCCAGTCCATCTCTAGCTACCTCACCCAGTGCCATTGGCTCATCTACCTCCCTGGGCACCCCGTGGCATCCTGTCTCTTGCTGCCCCACCTCTCTCGGTGTGAACACTCCTGCTCCAGCCCTGCACAGCACCAGGTAATGGCTCCCAGAGACACCGCTCCAAAAATCAGCGTTTGGGTTGGAATTCTGGAGTGGAGTAGTGATTGGAGGTGTGCTTCCACATGGGATGTGCTGATAAGCCATTCCACAGTGATAAGCAATCCCAGGATGGTGGTGTTGGACAGTCCTATGGTGGGTGTGGCTGGCAGGCAGGTGACAGCCACAGTGTGTCCCTTGTGCCCTCTGTGACACAGCGCGTGCCCAGGCTGCCCTCGGGTGCTCAGTGTACAAGCTCTTGGAGTTCCTTCCTTCTGCTTTTTCACCAGGTACACTTTCTGATCATTTTTGCTGCCAACAGGGATGTGAAGGCTATTAATTCCTCCTGTTCATTCTTCTCCAAGTTTTGTAAAATTCATTTTGCTGTGGCTGTTCTCTACAAACACATGAGCGTAAAGCGAGGAGGATGAACCGTCCATGCTCCGTCGAGGAGGTTGGGCTTGGTCAGCACTGGAGTTCACTTGCTTTGCTTTCCATATGTCTTCTCTATTTCAGAGCCCCTTTCAGGCAACAAAGTGATTCTGCTGTAGAGAAAAACACAGAGGGCAGCAGTGGCAGCGCCCCTCTAGGTGTAATCACAAACCATGCTGTGCTCGGCGCTGCCAACGGCGCCGCGAATGCCGGGGCTGCCTGCCCGGGGAAGGACCTCTCGGCTGAGGAGGCCAGGGAGCGCAGAAGGTCAGTGAGGACTGGGCTCTGCTGGCCCTCTGCGTGGGCAGCTCTCACATGGTGGTGACGGTGGGGGTGTAAGGACTGGTTTTTAGGTGTTCCATGAAGTTCCCAGGGTGCTGTCCCTACTCTGTCGAAGGTTTTGAACTGAATCGTCACTGGCTTGTAGGTTAAATTTAGTTTCATAATTAAATTTAGTTCATAATTTAGTTCCATGAAGTTCCCAGGCTGCTGTCCCTACTCTGTCTGAAGGAATCGTCCCTGGCTTAAATTTAGTTTCATAATTTTCTTCTTGTCTCTTCAGCATCTCAGCTTTTTTCTTTAGCACTAATCTCAGCTCCTAATCTCAGCCCATCCCAGTGTGTTTGCAGGGACACACAGCAGAGTGTGTCCACTCACAGTGGGTTCTGTAAAATGAATTCCATCCTAAAAAGAACATTGCACTGAGATACAGTCAGATAAAATCTGTCCCTCTGATTCAGCTCAGCTGTGTTTACTTATGCCTTGATGGAGATGTCTGTGCTGCACAGGTCTCCCAGATTCCCTTTACAGTTACTGGGAGAAAAGACACATTCCTGGGGTGTGTAGGTGTGTGACACAGTAGGAGATGGACTCCAGCAGCAGGTGTGGCTTTGGTTGACTGGACAGGCCAGAGGTAGGAGGCTGCCATGTGCAGCTGAGGCTGTCCCAGCAGTAGCAGCAGTGGGAATGACTCTGACTCCAGCTGGTGGTATCTCTTTCTTATCACATGGTGCTATTTTCAGACTGGGGAAATACAAACCTGGGGAGACAGAGCTCTTTTCAAAGGAGCTCTACCCTATGCATTAATTACAGAGTATGAAATGGTCCATATATTCTTTCTGCAAACAGGTTAACTTTTCCAAAACCTGTCTCTTCTAATGGCATCAGTGAAAGCAAATAGTAATAAACAAAATGCAGTGATGAACTGGGTGTTTCTAACCAGCAGTGAGTTCATGCAGAGTACCCAGTGCTTGGATTCTTCCAAACTGTCATAGTGATTTATTGAAATCCAGCCCTTCCTGAGTGCAGATAGTGCTCTGACACATCTTAAATGGCCTGAGGCTGAAGGATGGCAAAAGCAATAATGGGAATTATCAGCTTACAGGGCTAAAGGTGATGGGGCTGAGCTGCTGCTCAGCTTCACCTGCAGCACATCCAAGCAAGGTGGGCTGTGCTGTTGGAAAATACTCAAACTTGTAATGCTGCTTGGGATTTTTTTTTCCCAGAGCTTGCACAGGGAGCACTTGGAAGGTATTAAAACATTCATGAGGAGCCACGTTCATCAGCTTTGTGTGCAGGGACAGTTTGCACTAGCCAGTGCAGGGTATCTTTGGTGTGAAAACATTTGGGTTAGCCCTGAAAGTGCCTCTGTGTGCTCCTGTTGTGTACCTGGAGGTCACTTGGCTTGGGGTCATTTGCAATTGAATCGAGATGAGCTGCCAGAAGATACTGCCAGTGCCCAGTGAGGTTGTGCAAGGGGACAGAGTGAGTATTGTGCTCTCAGTTCTCACTAAAGACCTTTCACAATGGTCTCTCCATTTTAGCAAGCCCAGAGTCAAGTTGCAGAAGCAGGTTTTTCCCTGCAGAAGTGGGCTGCTCACAGTCCCCCCAGACTTCTGGCACTGTCTGCAGATAAAGAACTGGACTGGGATGGTTACTTGTAGATGTTCAAAAAAGCATCCATTACTATTACTGCATTGGCATTTACTGCCAAATCTGTTTCTATAAATAATACAGAAGATCTCTTTGTCTCCTGCATTTTTATTAGAGAACCATCTCCTGTGAATTATGGTAATGTAAAGAGAAAACACCAGAAAATTCCTCCCACCTTTAATTGATGCTTTGAAACTACTGAGAAGAAAAAAGCCCAGAAATTATCCATTGTGCTCATGGGGGAGGAAACCTTACTGATGAATGTATGTCCTCACAGTGGGATGAAGTGACTGGGAGCTACCTGTGCATTGGAACCAGGACACATGGACCCAGGGAGACAGGAGAAGTCACCTAAACAGCAAAAGCTTAGTAGGGAAGGAGACCAATTCCAGTAAAATAAAAAGGCAAATGGCAAACAGTTGTCAGGGCAGTGCTGTATGGATTTCAGTTCCCAGTGGCAGCTGTTGCAGGAGTGCTTGGGCTGCTTCGGTGTTTCCAAAGCACCAGCTTGCTCTTAGCAACAAAAACATAAACAGCCTGATCATCTAATTTTAGATCACAGGGATATCTCCGAGCTTGTGGCCTTAAAATTATCTGTGTGAAGCCAAAAGGTTAAAGCAGAAGAGGCAGCTTAGGGCTGGGAATGAACGACTGGCATTGTGCTCTGGGGTGCTGGTTTGCATCCTGTGGTGGCCAGTAAGCCTTACCCTGCCCCACCACAGTGTGACCCATGGTGATTCACCTGCTCCTTGTTTTCCAGCTGAACTGGTCAGGCTCCAGTAAATGCTGGAAAATGGTGTAAATTACAGGGGGAGGAAAGAGCAAACAGCAGAGGGGCAGTGGAGCAGAGATCTGCTTGGGGCGAGCGATGCCACGTGGTGCCAGCCGTGCCTGGTCAGGGCTGGGGCCTGGCTGCTGCCACGTGTGTTCTGTGTGTCCTGCTGCACATGCCAGCCTTCTGTGTGTCCTGCTGCACATGCCAGCCTCCTGACACTGCCACATGTGTTCTGTGTGTCCTGCTGCACATCTCAGCTTTCCATGTGACCTGCTGCACATCCCAGCCTCCTGACCACATGTGTTCTGTGTGTCCTGCTGCACATCCCAGCCTCCTGACCACATGTGTTCTGTGTGTCCTGCTGCACATGCCAGGCTCCTGGTGCTCCTCTGCAGCACTGCAGTGTGCTGATGCTGTGAGCTGGAGATGTGCCATCTCCCACAGCTCTGCTTGTGCCAGGCAGTTTCTTTTGGCTTTTTTCTGGGAATTTTGGAGCTGCTGATGATCAGTGTGGTCTGGCCATTTGGATGATCTCCTGCCAAAAGCAAATTGTCTCCCATTGTCAGTGTGTTTGTCCACTGAACTCAAACAGCCCTGGCTCTGCTGAGGGTGGATTTCAGCTGTGTGGGTGTTGTGCCTGCAGTACCTCACACAGACCCTTCCTAGGGCAGAACTAACAGCTTCCTCATTTCTGCTGTGTGCCTGTAGATGGTGGGGAATGAGGATTCCTGTTGGTTGGAGCCCAGTGCTGGATTATCCACCTTCATCCAGGGTGACAGCGGCCTCTAGTGCCACCAAAAACTTCCTACCCAAGTTCTCTGCATCCTGTCTGTGCAGGGCTCTGTCCTGCACTGCAGCCCCCAGCAGAGTGTTCCTGGTGTCACAGGCCTGGGCTGCTCAGGGCTCTGTCCCCTGGGCTTAGGAAGGGGCTGCAGGAGATCCTGCCGTGCTGGAATTCCACCCAAGTGACTGGAATGTCTCTTGAGCCATGAGATATCTGTGCTGGAAAGAAAGTCTGGGAGATCTGGCTGAAGCTTTTCATACTCTTCCTATGGAACTCTTACTTCCCAGAACAGCTGTTAATGTGACCACGCAGCCCACAGCTGTCACATGGGGTGGGACACACTTTGCCTGAGAACTTCTGAAAGGCAAGTCTGTGCTCTCAGCTATGTGGCCAGTTTGAAAGGACTCTTGAATTTGAAATCTCTCCTGGTTTGCCAAGAATTAGGATTTTTTTTTTTTAACTCCCCCCCCACCATTGTGTTTATACAAGTGAATTCTGCTGTTGTGTGTGTGTTCTTCCTGTTCCTCAGGAAGGTTCCAGCACTTGCCATCTGACATGCTCCTAGAGACAGGAAACTCATCTCTCTCCTTACTTTTTCATTTATTCTGACCAGTTTCTCACATAACTCCCAATCCCTGGAAGTGTCCAAGGCCAGGCTGCACAGGACTTGGAACAACCTGCTCGAGTGGAAGCTGCCCCTGCCCATGGCAGGGGTGGAACTAGATAAGCTTTAAGGTCCCTTCCAAACCAAACCATTCCATGATTCTATGACAAATCCAGAGCAGGAGTGAGGTGGCCTTGTTTTCTGGGCAGCTTTGGGTCTGATCTCTGCTCAGCCCATGCCTTCTTGCCCTCTAAAGTCTCCCCTAGAAATACTTTTCAGCTGAAGGAAATTCACTGACCTGCCAGGTAACTGTGTTTGACAAACACTTCTGTTTCCTGCTTCATTCCCAAGAGGAATTTATTTTTCATTCTAAGGATCTAGCTGCTAATTATAGTGGCATATATTATTAATACATTAATAACTGAGTCCTCCTCCACCAGTACTGCTAGATGAACAATTTTTGGCAAGTCCTTTTACCTCGTGGTTCTTGTCCTCTGGGCATTCTGAGTGCTTCTCCTCTAGGAAGAGCATGGATGTGTCACCTGATATGTCCTTTAACCCTTATGATCTGATGGAATAAAGGACCCTGACCTCTGTGAAAGCTAAACTATGAAATTTGCATTCAAAGAGTGTTTAAATTTCACTTGAGAGGAGCTGGCAGAAAGGGCTGTGAGCAATAGTTCACTGCTGCCATATTTTTAATAGCATTTGACTCTATAATCCTTATCACTGGCTGATGTAAAGCTGAGTGGTCTTAATCTCCTGGGAAAGGTCCCTGGGGAAGCAGAGCAGAGGGATGCTCATGCAAGGAGCTGCTGCAAGGCAAGGGGAGGATTCCTGTCCACACCACACAGTGGACAACAAGAAGTTAAGAGGTTTCTCTCTCCTGTGAAGAGCTGAACCATCATCTGGCACCTGCTGTGACAGCATTTCCCTGCCACTGCCTCTGCCTCTGCACTTAATCACCTTCAGATAAAGCTGTCCCTTTTTTCAAAGGCTGCTGGTGCAGATGACGTGGGAGGGCAGGAATTCTGCTGGCCTGGGATTGTCCATGTTGGGAAGAGGCGAGGTTGCTCCTGCTGGATCAGAATTCAGGCTGCATTTTTATTTTGAGTGAGGTCGAGGTGTGGGCTGGGGTCAGTCTGTTTCCTGTAGGGGTGGTGAGCAGGTGTGTGCTGCATGCTCAGCCAGCAGGGCTCTGTCCAGCCAGGCCTCAGGGAAGGGGGTGGATATTTTGGCATTTGCTTTCAGCGGGGGAGCCCAGGCTGTAGGCTGGCCCTGCTAACAAAAGCAGGAATCCATGCAGGATCCTTCAGGAATGGCCAAGGAAAGGAAGCAGGGACCACTTGAGCTAAGCATTGTAAAAGAACTGCAGCTTGGCAGCGTGGAGCAAGCAGCAGGTAAAACTGCCTCCTCCCCAGCCCTGTCCATGCCCAGTGTGTGTGCACTTATTCCTCTTGGCTTACTAATGGGAACCACTGCCCTGCTGCACCTGCTTCTCCCTGGGTCTGACAGCAGTGATGGCACCTTCTGGCTCCAGTGCCATCCCAGTGCCACTGCCTGGGTGTTCTGGGGCTGGGCTTTACTAACTTTGACAAATTCAGCTACTTCTATGGGCCCAAAATGGCTATTAAAGCCAAGGACGTACCTGAAATATTTATAGAGGTCTTGTGTGTCACTAGCTGAGAGCTAATTCAGCACTAAATCAGCTAGTCTGATTTAAATCTGTGCTCCATGGTATTGACCTGGGGATGTGACAGTTGGAGGAGCCAAAGAAGCCAAGTAACCTCCCTGGCATTTCTATTTGAAAAGTTTTTGTGCAGGCTTAATTTTCTGTACCCGAGAACAGCAGACACTGAAAATTGAACCAGAGCCACTGGCTAAGAAATTGCAGTGTGAGCTCAGTAGGAAATGGAAATCTTTGATACATTATTAATATTCAGTTATATTTTGCATAATTCAGCTGGGGCTGATCTGTGATCTGTTCCTTGGAGCTGCTCAAGCATCTCCTGCTCCCACAAGGTGGCAGTGGGAGGCTGCTGGGATGCACTGCCAGGCAAACACTGCTCCTCAGGCTTGCTGAATTTGATCACCATCAAGTTTTGATTTTACTTTATTTTTTAGTTGCAGAAGACAATTTACCAAACACTCAGAGTTTTGCCTAGTAATTTTTTTTTGTTTCCCCAGGGATTTTCTGCCCTGGAAATTTCCTGTTTCAGACTGTGAACTAGCTTTTGGGAAAGCTCTAACAGGTCTGCTTAAAGGTGTTGAAAATGTCAAATTGTGTTGGTTCAGTTGCAAATGAGAGGGATGCTGACAGGGGCAGGACATTGGTTTCCTCTGGCAGTGTCAGGAAGTTCCATCCTGTTCCAATTCCTGCAGCAGGTTTTTAATGCAAGGATGCAGCTCCTGAGAACTGCAGACAGTGCACCTTGTTCCCTATCACAGTGCTAACCCACTCAGTGCTGTGTTGACACCTGGAGTCCTGTGCTGAGCATAAACAATTCCAAAATGTTCCATCCTGGTAAGCTTTGTGCTGGTGATGGTCGCAGCTGACACGTTTAGTGACAGGGTCATGCTGCCAGCTCAGGTGGTGTTGGCTGTCTCTGCTCTGGGGTTGCAGCACTCTTTGCTTTTCTCTTACAGAGAGAATTCCTGGCTTGTTTTTGGTTTTTAGAAAAGTAAGTGTTCTCCTCTTCTGGCAGAAGTTTAAAGGTCTGAGTTCACAGCAATGGTTACTGCAGCCACTTTAGGGAATGTGATCACTGTGGTGTTTGTTGCCTTTTCACTCTTCACCATAATGCTGAGTGACGTTAATTAATGTGAAGGGATTACATAGATCATTAAAAGCCTCTCATGTATGTGCTGACTCCCCCAGCCCCAAACTTGGTGAGCTCTCAGGAGCACCAATGCTGTATTTTATTCCTCTGGCAGAGGGATTGCAGGGCTGTGTTCCCAGCTGGATCTGCAACCTGAGCACTCCTCAGCTCGTGTTGGAGCCATCCAGGCTGCCAGGGAAGCACCAGGAGCTGCTGTGGGGGCACAGCACAGAAGGAGCAGCTCTGCTGTGTGAGGGGCACACCCAGAACTGAACATGGAACCATGGAATGCTTTGGTTTGGGTTGGGAGGTTGGTCAGGATCTGCTCATCTCATCATAAGGATGCCTTCCACTAGACCAGGTGCCTTAAGCCCCATCCAGCCTGGCCTGGAGCACTTCCAGGGACGGGGCATGGGAAGGGACCAGAATTGTTCAGAACTTCCTGATGGGAAGTGTTCTTGCAGCTTCAGCTGTCACACATTTAACCTCACCCCCTTGTAAATGTCCCGTGGAAGGAGGAGTTCTGCAGGTACAAAGGGTTGTTCTGTTTAACAAGTGGCAAAGATCACAATCTCTTAATCTCTTGGATCAGCACCTGAACATGTTGAGCAAAGCAGTGCTGTGGGAAATAAAGAAGTTAATCTGCTGCTAGTGAACCTCCTAATCAACCTGCATCCAAAGTTTCAGACACTGAAACTTGCAGGAGCTGACAATTCATTGTCCAGATTGAAACTCAACAGCTCCCAGCAGCAAGAGCCTGAAAATGGAGAATTGTTAGCCAAGCCTTTTCGAGCCAGCTGTGAAAGGCTTTAGGACTATGATCTTGTTATCCTTCTGTCTTCAGCTTATTAAATAACTCAGCATTGTCAGGCTGTCTCCCCCCTCATTCCGAGCTCCAGCACTCACAGTCTGATGTGTTGTCCTTCTCTCATGCCTGGAAGGGTCTCTCAGAGCACATCCAGCTTCTGGCAGTTTCTCTGATGGCTATTTCCAGTTGCAGAAGGCTGATGGGCAGAACATGTCAGCACAGGGATAAATTCAGAGAAGAACCAAAACCTGTTGCTTGGATAAGAGAGCAGAAAAGTTTCTTTATCCATGTAGCTGCCAATGATTGACTTGCTGCTGGGGGCATAGTTCATTTTCTAACTTAAGGAATTGTATTTTGGGAACTGCTGTCAGCATTGTTGCCTGCAGAACTTGCACTTGCTTCTCCTCCCTCCTCCAGCTTGCAGATAGTTATTTGCTAATGGCAACTCTCCAGTTGGGAGGAATGCATTGCTGGGATGCTGTACTTTTCCAGTTGTTTCCAGAGAACAGTATCTGTACTTGAGACTTCTGCTGACTTTTATTTTTATCTTCCTTTTTTCACAGTGCATGTGAGTTTCTAATATACATACATGTATATATAAACATATATATGTGTGTATGTATGCCTGAGAAATAGATCTCTGTGTGTGACAAAGACATTTTAAATCACTCCAGTGTTTGGAATAAGGATACTGTACTCTTCTTAAGAAGAGAAATTTCAAACATTTTAAGTTTGAGTAGCCACATAGCTTTCCATGTGGTGAACACACCTCCTTGTGCACAGGGAGCCAAACTGTGCCTGGCTCCCCTGAGCTGTGTTACCTGGATTTGGAAGAGCCAAAATCTGTCCTGGCTTCCAAGAAAACTGTCACTGTTGGTTCCAGTCTAGTAGTTCAGAGTCATTTCTAAGCTAGAAAGAAGTGAGAGGATTTGGAGAGGCCTAGGAAGAGCTTCCCTGCAGAAGAGCCCATCAAGCCCAGCTCCAGTTCACAACCAGCACAGTCTCGTTTCCACAGACTGGGGCAGACTGTGATAGTGAACCAGTTACTGTGTGCAGTTCATGTTCTTACTGTGCTGCAGGACCTGGATTTATTGGAGAAGGACCTGACAGGGATGGAGGGAACCTGTCATGGCCCAATGCAGCTCATGGTGGGGGTGTATCTCAATTTCCAGTCCTGGCGTTCAGCAGAATGAAATTCCTTGAAGAAATTCTGAGAAGAGAGCAGCTGTAAAACTTGGTGGATGTTTAGCTTCCAAATTCGTTGCTAGGTGTTCATAGAATGCCAGAAGGGTTTGAGTTGGAAGGGAATTTACAGATTATCTAATTCCATCCCCTGCTGTGGGCAGGGACACCTTCCACTAGGCCAGGTGGCTCCAAGCCCTGTCCAGCCTGGCCTTGAACACTTCCAGGGATGGGGCAGCCACAGCTGCTCTGCCACATGTAGATGGTGTAAAACTCCAAGTTTTGCACGTTCTTGCTGTTCCCTCTGGGACTTGGTGATGTTCTGCCAAAGGACTCCATGGCGGTGAAAGGTGTTTGCCAGAAACACTTAAAGCTCTGAGTGCCTGAAGGAGTTCAGGATGGCAGGATGGAGACCAGTGTCGTAGAAGGATTATCAAAAGACTGTATGTTTCTTGGAGAAATTAATCTTCTGTTCTTGTTACCCATGCACCAACCAACAGAGCATTGTACCTCTCTTTTCTGCATCGTTCACCCTTGCCTTGGGAGGGGTTTCTCCTCACAATATTTTCTTTCCTTCTGGCCAGCATTCTCTAACATACAGATTGCTCATGTATTCCTGGTTTGCCAGCCTGTATACCCAACCCTCCTATTTCCTGGGTTGAATCTCCCCTTCTATTACTATTGTATTGCAGCTCCTTTTGCCTTCATGTGGTGATGAGTAGTTGGGATCCATTTGAGTTTTACACTGTCCTTGAGGAAAGAATTGAAGGATGAAGATAGGTGTTTTCTTGAAAACAGGCAGAATTAAGTTGAAGCCAGGTTCATCAGTCACTTTCCAGGTTTTTTCCAAGGTAATACACAAACCAGAAGCCTGTAGCTCTCTCAGGGCAGCAGGACACACTTTTCTCTGTCTGTGGGAGTTGTAAACCTCTGCAGTTGTTTTGCTGACTCTCACATACACATCTTGAACAATTTGTATTCTTCTCCTTGAACTTACAGCCAAAACTCTGGTAAAAATCTGTTCTGCTTTATACATGCCTTGAGCTTGGTGTGATGGCTGCTCTTACTGCAAGTATTTCTCAGAGAAAGCTTATTGCAAGGAAACACAACACATAGGGCCTTTCCTTTGAAGATCTGCTTGGACCCTGAGATATTTGCTTGAATTAAGAGGGTGACACAGGCGCCACACTTGATGCAACAGCATGTTCCTTTAAAACATAATTAAAAACTCAGTGACTTGTTCAGAGGCTGCCTCACACCCCATTTGGTGTTTGTGCCCTGCAGCCTGCTGTGCTCTGCAGTGTTTGTGCTCTGGAGAGCAGCGTGCTGCTCTGCCTGTGCCATCCAGCCCAGCCCTGAGCTGCACCCAACTCGCTGTCTCCTTCCTGTGCATTTGTTCTCTCTCACTCTTCCTGCCCATTTAGCACACTCAGGTCTCACAAAATTCAGTTTGTAAGCAAAGTGACACATTGAAAAATCTGTCTTTTCTCTGCCTTCCCCCAGAATTAAAAAGCAAAGCACACAGGGTCCCGAGCAGGACACACCTGGCCTGCCCTGCCAGGCTGCTGTTGCAGTTTCAGGTACTGACAGCAGAGCCCCTCCTTTGGCACATGGAGCAGGCTGTGGCTGCTCCCTTGCATAAACCAGCTCTGTCACTGTGCGGTGGCTCTGCTGACTTGCCTCAGAAAATTCAGTTATCTCATGCTGTAAATGGCTTTGGGTGAGCTCCAGGAAGGGATGAATTGTGTAAATGGAAAGAACCCAAAAGTTGGCGAATGACTGCGGCTGTGGCCCAGGCTGAGCCGTGCTGACCTGCAGGGTGTGCTCAGCTGAACATCAAGTCCCTCTTACAGGTTGGACTCCCAGAATGGCTGATGATGCTGTAAGATGTCTGTATTTTTGGATAAATTCTGGGAGAGCTGAGGGGAAAAAGCCTGGGAGGATGATGGGGTAAAAGACCCAAAATGGTTTTTCTCTTGCCATACCCAAAGCAAAGCTGTGGCTGAACCACACCAGGGAAATGCAGCAGCCTCCTGTCAGTGCCTGGGCTGCCCCTTCTGCAGAGCCCCTCCCCATGCCTGGGGCTGACCTGGTCCCCACAGATTTGCCAAACCATTCCTGAAACTCATTTGCAAACCTGTTCTGTCCTCTCTGTACCTGTAGCTCCTACATACCTGTGTGTTCATTGCAGAGTAAATTCCACTGATTTAAATTCCACTGATTCAAAGCCATTGCAGCAAAGTGCCTGCTGTACTGAGCTATAAATTTACTTGGTTTATCCATTTCAGGAATTTATCTTATTTTACTACTGCTCTGAACTTCATTTGCAGTATATTTTGCAAATGCCTTCTTCCTGTAGGTGGCTTATTGCTTCTGACTGCTGGGCAAACAGCAGTGATTCTGCTTGTCTCAAAAGCTGCAGAAAATGCTTATTGTTTCCTTAATGTGCCATTACCTGGACAGTGCACACACTGCAGCAGAGAGAGCAGGAGAGCTCCTGCTCTGCAATATTAGGAGTTGCCCAGCTTTCAGTCATCAAACAGCAGCTTTTTTTGTTCATGAAACAGCAGATCCTTGAGAGACAGTCATCCCTCTGGAGTGTAGGCGCTTCCGTGTTGGCATATCCATCACAGCTCCTGTGTCTGTCTGGATAATCAATGGCAAGAGATGAGCTCCTCTGCAGTGCATGCACATGCCTTGTGCTGGAGGCTCCTTGTGAAGGTGAAAAATCACACCCTGGGAGTGCAGCTCTGCAAGGCCTCTCATCTCCATTGCAGGCAGCTCCCAGGGCACAGTTCAAGGAATCACAAAATCTCCTGACTGGGAAAGGATCTCAGGGATCATTGAGTCCAACCCCTGGCTGTACACAGACACCCCAACAACCCCAGTCTGTCCCTGACAGCATCATCCAAACACTCCTGGAGCTCTGGCAGCCTCGGGGCTGTGCCCATTCCCTGGGGAGCCTGGGCAGTGCCAGCACCCTCTGGGGAAGAGCCTTTTTCACAATAGCTTGACCATCCCCTGGCACAGCTTCATGTCATTCCTCCGCGTCTGTGCCTGGTCACAGAGAGCGCAGATCAGTGCCTGCCCCTCCAGAAGTCTCCAGTGCAGCATCCCTGGCATAGACTCAGTCCTTTGCACTTTCCTTGGCCTCTGGAGATCAGGGATGTTCAGCACATTATCCTTGCACCAGTTTCAGGTGAGAAGGCTCTCACATGAGCCCACAACACCTGAGGAGCTGGGAGGTGACTGTCTGTACCTCCCACAAGCCAAGAAACCCTGTAAAGGGGATTCCTCTCTGGAAGCCATGCTGCTTTTACTGCACAGCTGAACCAGCACTGAACACAGTCCTGAGGGTGGATAAAACCCACCATGGCAGATTATTGTAGAATGATCCAAATTTCCAGATTCTCTGTGGTTTTGTCACAGTGCAGCAGTTTAGTGAACTTTCTAATAAATGTCTTAACATACTGGATCAGATGCAAATCCTCTTCAGCCCATTACCTTTCCCATGAAGGTGGTGGACTAAAACAGGGGAAAGAGTCCAAGGACAGAGGAAGTGTATTCACCTTCATCCCTCACTTAGCTCCCTGCCCTTTGAACACATGCAGGCCTCTGGTACAGTGTGAACCTGGCAGTGATAGACCTGCAAAGAGCATTCCTGCACCCTCCTCCCTGTACAGTGAGACAGTGTGAATAATCATTCCATATTAACCAGGCTGAGGAGTAAAGTTTAATTAACTGTTCATAAGACTGAAGCCTCTCCTCCAGCATGGAAATCATTTACTGCTGTGCACTCCTTAAGTCAAAGCACTGCTCAATTCCTCACCAGTTCCTCCCAGTGAATGCCAGGGTAGAGGCTGCAGTTTATGTTTTCTCCTGTGAATAATTCTTTTGAATCTAGTTGTGCCCAGGTCTGTGTTTAGCTGTGGGGTTTTCAGTGTTAAGGATCTTGGTTTACACAGAGTGTGAAGGTCATTTCTTTATTTCCATAGCTCTTTCCAAGGTGTGTCTGTGTGCTGCAGTTCAGTGGCTCCCAGCGTGATGGGTTTCATATTGATGAAGGCAGCAGATTGCAGGAATATGATCGTGACTGTAATGACAGGAAGGAGGGTCTGAGGAATGCACCAGCACAGGATTTCTGTTCTGAGATTTTTGTCTGAGTGAGAGGGCGTTTATGAGGAGTGGGGTTCTTTTCCTAATGCAATGATTTGGAATGGAGCAAATAATCTAGGGAATAGGTGCATCTTTTAAACAGAATTAAAGGGTTTATTGAGAGGCTCTGGGGAGAAGGTGCTGTGAACATGTGTGTATTGTGTGCTCATGGGGAAGTTCTCCCAAAGAAACAGCAATAGCAGATGAAGCTAAAATTAATTTTTGTCCATGAGAAAGAGAATAATAGCTCAGGAGTCTACAGAGACAGGAAGGCAGATCATCTGCTTTTACTTTAACCTCTTCTGCACCTTCTTTTTTTCCAGGTCATATCTGACTCCGGTGCGGGATGAGGAAGCAGAGTCACTGAGGAAGGCACGATCCAGACAGGCCCGGCAGACTCGCAGGTCTACCCAGGTACAGAATGGAAATGTTCACATTCATGTGTGGGATGAAGAGAGCTGGTTAATTGGTTACCCAGAAAAGCTGTGACTGCCCCATCCCTGGAAGTGTCCAAGGCCAGGTTGGACAGGGATGGGGGCAACCTGGGATAGTTGGGGGAGTCCCTGCCATGGCAGGGGGTGGAATAGATGGGCTTTAAGGTCCTTTCTAATCCAAACCATTCCATGATTCTGTAAAGAGGCAGGATTTTCTTTTCTGTTGTGTTATTTCTTAGGGCAAGGGACTTGTCTGCACTCACACTGTTTTAGAGAGGTTCTGGCAAAATTTCCTTCAAACAGTTATTACAAAATCCTCTCACAGACATACATGAGTTAGATTTCCAAGCTTTGCTTTCTGCAATGTACCTACCTCTTAGTTTGTAGTGTGATCACATGGATTTGGGTTGCTTTGAGTCAGTGATTATGTCAGTACGCTGAGAAATACAGTAAAGTCAATAGAATTCTTCCCTTTCTCTTACCATAGGGATGAAACATGAGCCTCACCAGATGTGAGTCTGTGGCATTTTAAACTGACCTGGAAGACTGAAAATGTAATTTCAGGCTGGAGAAGTCTCCAAGGAGACTGTAGAGCTCCTTCCAGTGCCTAAAGGGGCTCCAAGAGAGATGGAGAGGGACTTTGAGCAAGGACCTGAAGGGACAGGACAAGGGGGAATAGCTTCCCATGGCCAGGGTTAGATGGGATAATGGGAAGGAATACTTGGCTGTGAGGGTGGGCAGGCCCTGGCACAGGGTGCCCAGAGCAGCTGTGGCTGTCCCTGGATCCCTGGGAGTGTTGAAGGCCAGACTGAATGGGGCTTGGAGCAACCTGGGCTGGTGGAAGGTGTCCCTGCCCTTGGTGGGGGTGCGACAAGATGAGCTTGAAGGTCCCTTCCAAGCCAAAGCAGTGTGGGGTTGTGTGATTGTGTGCACGAATGGAGCTGCTTTTCCCGGCAGGGAGTGACCCTGACAGACCTGCAGGAGGCCGAGCGCACGTTCAGCCGGTCGCGCGCGGAGCGCCAGGCACAGGAACCGCAGGGGGACAGAGCCGAGGACAGCGGGGACAGAGCCGCACGCTGGGCACGGAGCGCGGACGACGAGGTGATCCTTGTGCACCCCTTGCCTGAGAGCTGCCAAAACCGTTTGGGAGAGCTGACATCAGGAGATGTTCCCTGGCAGTTCTCTTTTTATTCTGAGGGGACAGCCTGGCTGGAAAGAGGCACTGCTGGCTGAGGAGCAGCAGTTCGGTGTGAGGGAGGTGCACGTGGAGGGGCTGGAGCTTAGCTCTGCCTTTGCTCTCCTCTGGGAATTTCACCTTTCTGTCTCTTGCCAGAAAATAAAACGGTGTAAATCCCAGAAAGTGTAATGAGAAGGCTAATGATAGAAATGTGGCCTGGATCCATCCTGCTGTGCAGTCTAGGCAGAGCCTTTGTGTTCACATTTTTCCACAGATGTTCAATGTGTAATGGAAAGCTGGAGAGACCAGTTTTCTGCCCGTGCTACCACCTCTGTTTTTTTCACTCTAAATCATATCTTTCTATTAGATAACTTGTGTCTCCTGCCATGAGCTGTAGGAACAAAGGGATTGATCCCAGATCTCCCAGCTGTGGAGGGTGCTTTTACACTGTAGCTGTGCAATGACTTTAACATCCATCCTTATCTGATAGAATGGACCTAATCTGGCAAGTGCAGGTGATCACTTCCAGCAGCAGTGAAGAAAACATTGCACTCTGAAAAATTACTGCATTCCTTGAAATCCAAAATCTGGTACTTCCTTTTCATTGTGCTATTTTTCTGTCATGGCTCTTTGTTTCTAGACCGTCTATCGGCGACTGAGGGGCCCAGCACAGCCTGACAAACCCACAACGCCTGTGTCTCCTTCCACAGCAGCTCCTCTGCTCTATACCAGCTCATACCTGACTCGAACAAATAAATATCTAGGGCTGGACTCTGTGAATCCAGCAGATTTCAGAGCAACAGGCACAGAGATGGAGAAAAATGGTGCGTACCAGGAGAGTGAAGAACAGACAAAGCTCAGGGGTTTTCTTGTGGTTTAGAACTTCCAGTGTGTACAGATGCAGAGAACATGTTTACCTGTTACTCTGAGGGAGGCTGCCATGTCACAAAACAAATGTTATTTGTTTAAATGAAGTTAAACAAATTCCTATTGCTTGTAACAGAGGGATAAAAGGATATTTTTCATTTTGGATAAATAAATGAGACAGTGATCAGGGAGCATTTAGCTATTAGAGCTGGGGAAAGAGGTTCCCCTAGTACAGGTTGAGGAGTAAGTCAGGATGACTTGGGGAGAGCTGGCAGCTGGGGTAACTTTCCTGGCTCTGATGAGGGAAGGAGTGTATATATACAGTATCCAGCTGTAGTAGGACACTGAGATTCCATTTCATTTCATTTAATAACTCCTTTGTAATATAACACAAGGCAAGGTGACCTTGATCAGCTTGAAAAGAACCCCGGAACCTTAGCAAAAGCACAGATGTAAATCACTGAAACCAAAGCAGTCTTTCTTTGCTTGGCCAGAGTGTGAAGATCAGGATTCAGACGACAGATCCCTGAACAAACAGTCGATCCGAGAGCTGCGGCGGCCAAAGGAGAGACGGAGAGGCACCGGCATCATCTTCTCCACACAAGATGTGAGTTTGAGTTCCTTAGAAAGAGAAACTCCAGGGTCAATTTTCTTCCCATTCCAAGCTTCAGGATTTTCTGCCCAGTCCATTGATTTCCCCTTAGTTCTTCCCTCTCCAGCTCTCTTTCAGACTGGCCTATCCCAAGGTCTCACATCCCTGTTTGGGCTCTGTCAGACCGAGCAGCAGCTCTGGGCAGCCTGTTCCTGAGCTATATCATGGAACCCTGCAGGACTGGAGAAGGGCCACATGGGAGAGGAGAGATTCACAGTCAGATTCTTTTGGAAGGAGGTCACAAGCCACCTGAAGTATTTTCAAATTTCTTCAAGCCCAAATTTGTCTGCTTTTTAGGCCCCCTGAAAGAAAGACAATAGGAAGAACACTCGTGTCTGGATCCCCTCTCAGCACCAGGGAACACTCAGAGCATAAGGGCAGAAGAGCTGTCTGTGTCATGGTCATTTCTCTTAGTCCTGGTTTCAGAGGATTTCTTCAGTCTGAGGGAAGAAATCCAACCCTCCAAACTTTGGTTAGAGCCTCAGCTAGGAAAATAGATCACCTTTTCCAGGAGAGAATAAGAACTATGAAATTATGGTTAATGAGTTGAGTCCAGAGTCAGCTGGGATGCCATGGTAGCTCACATTTGCTCTGTGAAATCCTGGAACAGTTACTAAGGGCAGTGGCTTAGAGAGGCTATGCAAGTGTAAGATACCTGGGATGATGAGTCCTTCCACCTGCAGTCTAACTGAGCTGGAGATACCTTTGGAAGTCAATATTATGACAGGAAGTCAGTACTGTGACAGTGTTTCAGATGTGCAGTTTTTCCAAGTTTTTTTCCATCAGTGTATTAGGGACTTCCTCCCAGCTCCTGAGAGGCATTGGAATGGCAGGAGCCATCTCAAGAGAGTGATTCTGTCCTCAATACCAAGATCTTCTAAATGGCCATTAGGACACCAGACCGGATCTGATATTTACCCAAAAGCATTTGGACAGGCATTTCCTTTGACAGAAGTTTTCCTAACATTAGCATCAAATAATTTTTTCACTGAAAGGATGTTAGGGACTGCCACAGGCTGCCCAGAGCAGTGGTGGAGTCACCATTCCTGGTAGGGTTCAAAACACAGACAGACGTGGCACTTTGTGCTGTGGTGGAGTTGGCATGATGTGTTCAAAGGTTGGACTTGTTGGTCTTGGAGGTCTTTTCCAACCTTAATTATTCTGTGATTCTGTAAAACAATACATTATCTTCTTGGGATGAAGTTTTGTTGTCTCGAGAGCTGCCTAATTTTATTGTTTGCCTTTCCTCCTAGGATGAAGATGAAGTTGATGGAAATGAGGAAGTGAAGGAAACTCGGGTAAGTGAGACCATGTGTCTCAATCACTGATGTTTCACTCTTGGGTGTTGGTGGCAGAGTGTTCTGTGCCTTTCACTCTTGTCTATAAGAGAGTTCAGGCTCTGCTCAGGAGTATGAACAGGCAGGTAGCTCCAAGCAGCAATTTCCTTACTGATTTCTCTTGTGAAAGATGAGGTGCATCTGCAGAGTGGCCTGAGCTCAGTGTTGGCTCCTGGGGAGCTGCACAGGAGTTGTGGAGCCCGGAGGGAATGCAGCAGTGAGGCTGCAGTGCTGGGGCAGTGGGATCCCAAGTGTCTTGGGGCAGGTGTGACCTTGGATCTTGGAATCACTGCTGTTTTGGACAGGATGTTTTGTATTTCTGGAATCTGCTCTCCTGTCTCATGGATTTGTTTTCTTGCGGGAAATGGTCTTTGCAAGCAGCACATCAGAGGTTGTTCAGTGTTCCCCTGTTCTTGCAATAGTCTCATCCTTTGAGGCCCTTTCTTTCATTTTATAATAATTACTGAGTCTTTCCAAATTGCCTTGGTTTCCTTTGGTTTTGTTTGTCTTTGTCTGAAACACATTTGAGCCTGACAACATGACTGACTCTGACAATGTCAAAGCCAAATACATTTCCCAGCTATTAAAGTGCAGTGTGGAAGACCTGGGAGAAGCAGCAAATGTAAGGTTGCCTAGGGGTCAGCCTGCTTGTGGGATGTTCCATTTTTGCTGGGAAATGTTGAACCTGGAGGAGCCTTTGCCTGTACTTTGCAATGCAGTAGAGTGCTTGAAGCATCATTTAGTTGGAATTAACTGGTTCTTTGCTGAAATTTGGCAATAACACTCTTCAGACTGTGTTTTTGTTTTCATTCTTGCAATATTCAGTCAGAATGCGGCAAAGTCACGGCGAGCCTTGCTGGGGCCAGAGCCTCACGTGGTGCTGGGATGGTGTTTAGCATGTGCTTATCTTTCCATGCCAGCCCTTGCTTTCCCAGTGCTTACTTTGCACTTTACTCCACTTGAAATGTGAGATATTCCTGCTCACAGAAGCATCACCTGCTTCAAGGAGGCCAGCTCTTCCCACAGGAGTTTCTGCTCATCACAGTGCAGAGCTTCCTGAAATCCTCACTGAGCCCTGTAGCAAAGACTCGGCCATTTATCGTCATTAAAATTGTTTTGACATTTCTGCTGCCTCACACTAAGACTGAAGGAGGGGAGTTTTATAATGTGTAAAAGTAATAATCATAATAGGGACACCTTGTTTCCAGCAGGCATGTTTGGGACTTGCTGGGAATGTCTTGTTCTTCTGGGAAGTTGTCCCAGATTACCTAAATTAAGACAAAAGAGTAGCTGAGGCTGCAGGTTTGGAGGCTTCCTGGAGTCTAGTTCTAAAATTGCTGAGGATTTTATTGAGCACAGTCCTCACTGCTCATGTAAATGGACGAGCTGCGCTTTGGGGGAACCCAGCTGCCCAAATAGTCAAGGTCACCCAGTCTCTTAGAATGAATAATGCTGGTTTTCCCCAAATTAACAGCAAGGATTCCTTTTGTCTAACACTTCATGTGATTTTCTTGTGGAATCCATCTAAAAGCAGAGCAACTTCCTTTCAGTTCCATCATCCCCTTTGTGCAGGTGCTTCATGGCACCAGTACCATGGTTTCTTATGCACCCAACATATCTTAGACCTGGGTCAGACTCTCCTCCCACTCTGCTAGAGCTGATTTTCCCATTTTCCCAGTCCTCTTGTTTTTATCCAGTTCCCAGTTTATTTTCTTGAATGCATGCCTCCAGCATCATGTCACTTGGTCAGTCTTCCCTGGTTTATTTGGGATCCAAATCAGATATTTCTGTCCTAACTGGCCATCACTTTGGCAGGAATCATGGAACAGCTCTCTGTCTTCAGTTCTAGTGCCAATAAGAAAGTACAGTTAATAATCATTAATTCTTCAGTAACTATAGTTCTAGAATGGCAGGTGCCAAATGTCACCAGGTTGTGAACTTGAACAGTCTGGTGTGTCCCATTTTAGTAGCAGAACCCCAAAGAATCTGATTTTGTGGGAACAGTTACATTTTTCCTCCAGTGTTTATATCTTGGCTGATATCAGGATGATTTTCATGGAAGCCAAAAAAAGAACTTGCTTGAAATCCTTCCTCCAAGCTCTGCAGTGCAGGAGACTAACACAGAAAAGGTAAAGGCAGTTTTGGGAAGGAAAAAAAAAGGAGCAAATACATGTTGTTCTGATTCTGAGAAGTGGATGAATTATTTTGGCTGAGCTCATGAGCACCAGAGTGGGAAACCAGCCCAGACACTTTGGCTGAGCTTTAGGCAACTGAGAGGTCCCATAGTGGGATGTGTCAGTGTCCTCCATGTGTTCTGCTCCCACCCCAGCTCCCTCCTTGGGACACAGACTGCCTGGATGCACTGTGGAAAGTTGGAAGAGCAGACAAAGTTTTATTGTGGAATAAATGTTCAAGGGTACAAGGACTTCAGCTGGAAAAAGCCTCTGGGGAAGCAGCTTTAGGAGAAGTTTTTCCGTGATTCCAGTGGGAAGGAGCTGCAAAGGAAGGAGTTTTTGTGTGGTCTGGGGAGACCTGAGCTCAAAACAGAGGTGGGGGAGAAGCTTGGCCACAGTCTTGTCTCTGTTTCTCAGAAAATAAAGATTGGGAGAATCAAAAGCTCATGTTGTACCCAGACTGAGCTGGGGGGAGGCTGGAGCAGGGAAACCTTCCCTGTTCCCTCAGGCCACTGACTGCAGAATGCCAGTGGGAATTCCAGCCCTGGTGAGGCCAAATGCAGCAGAGCCAGTGTGGGCAGGGATCAATGGGCTCATCTGGGATGCAGCAGGAGGATGATGATGATGAAGAATAAAGAGAATGTTCCAGTGTTCCATTTCAGAGCAGGTTTTCTTTATCCCTGACTCTGCTGGCTTTGACTTGGCCCTGACTTAAAATAATGGAATCCATTACAGACTGGTTTGGATTGGAAGGGACCTTAAAGCCCATCCAGTGCCACCCCTGCCATGGCAGGGACACCCCCACTACCCCAGGGGGCTCCAAGCCCAGTTCAACCTGGCCTTGGACACTGCCAGGGATCCAGGGGCAGCCACAGCTGCTCTGGGGAACTTCTGCCATTGCTGTTACACAGCAGGAACAATTAGAAACATAAAGTATATGTTAAATGACAGAGCATAGAGAACAAGTAGAAAATGTTTATAATCATTTAAAGGATTGTTTCTCCTTGCAGTTCTCTGCTGGAGGATTACAGATGTGCCTCATCCACAGGAGAGTTTGTCAAAGGAAAACTTTAAATTCAGAGGAAGACACTGGGTCTTGTGTTCGTAAAATAACAATTTCTGAGCAGTAAAAGTATCAAACAAAATGTCTGTTGTCGTGAACTGCCTTCAGGACAGTCTGTATAGCCCAGTATAAACCCCAGACACACTAATGGAATTAAGTTTTATGGAGGAATAGCACTGAAACGTTTGATTGTGAATTACAATTGCAGTAAGTGGATTAAATAGGCTCCATTCCTGTCTCCCTGCGCTTTGATTTATGGAATGAACCAGGCTCACTCTGGTTTGTAAATAAGTGTTCTGCCTACTTGTACTGGTACCATCAAATCACCAGATGCAACTGGATACCAATATAAATTAAATTTCTGTCTTAGAAGGGCTGAATTTCCAAGCTTAATTCCACAAGTTCTAAGGGAGGACCAATGAACTGGAAAATTCGTTATACAAACTCAATGTCTTAATGTTATTGCTGATTCAGAGCTATGACCTGGGAGTCCTGATTTTGGTGTGCCCTATTTTTCACCTATATTTTTGCTTTTAGTTCCACTTTATCCCTCCGCAGAGGCTTCAGTTCAGCTTTTGTCACCATGCTGTTTGCCTTTCTGTGAAAGATGGATGTGATGAATAACTAGAAGATCAGGAATAGCTTTTGTTAAGTGCTTTGTGCATGTGCTGTTGAAGCCACGCTGGGTGTACTGGGAGCCCTGGGAGTCCCCAGTCATTGCTGCCCCTTTCCCAGTGCCATGCAGCCATCCCTGTGCCTGTGGACTGTGTTTGGGAGCCAAGGAAGGCTCAGAGTCCTCCACTTTCAGGGCTCACATTGCCTAATATGGTAAGGTATGTCTGCAAGCGCTGAGCTGTTTTGCTGGGATACAAGGGAAAGTTGACCAGTAAAAGGAGCAAAATAGGTGAACTTCTGGCCAGCTGATAAGAAACTGAAACCCTTTCAATCCAGACAGTGCTGTATGGTGGTGCTCATCCTCTGCTTCATTGCTGCTGGCCTGGGGTCCCTTCTGGGGATGAAGGATATGAGTATTTTCCCCTGGTTTTACCCTTGAATGTTTATTTCTAGAAGAGATGTGGTATGATGTGGGAAGGAAACCATCTGGCTCCTGTCCAAGGGCACGTAGATGGCACTATGCGTCACTTGCATCATGTAGTTAAATTGGAGAGCATTTAATTCTGTGTAACATAAGGCTGGCAGAGATTGGCTCTGTTTAGTCCTGTTTATAAACAAATTGCTCTAATGGGCTGTGTATGCTGCAAGGAAAGATCTTTAATATGTATAGCAATATGAAATAGCAGCAAAGTGCTGCAGGAAGGAGCAGGAGCTGAGGCTTTGCCATGGAGTTGGACGTGGTGAAGAACGTCCTCAGTGTGTTCAGAGTGCCCTGGGCGCTCTGGGAGGTGAAGGAGGCAGACAGCACAGAAATTAAAATTCATTCTGCAAATATTCCTACAAAAATGCTTCACATCTGCACAGAGGATTTGCCTTGTGAGTCTCCAGCCTGGTGTGCTTGTGTTGGTTTTTCTTAACCTCAGTGTGTGGAGAAGGGCACCAGCCTGGGTGGCGGCTCTCCGTGCTGGTACAGCACTTCTCTCCTCAGCCTGGCCCTGAGCACCAGTTTACAGCTTTGGGAAAACATTGTTTGTGCCTAAAGCCAAGTGACCCAAGTGGGTTATGTGACTACAGGGTTACAGCTAAATGCCTTCAGGTGAATTCCTCTAACTCACCAAGTTGCTGAATTAGGAAGGTGTAATGTGAAGCAGTGGTGAGGATGGGGATGGGTAACACAAAACCAGCTCAAAGCCAATCTGTGAGTCCTGGGAAGATGAAGCAAAACAGCCAGTCCTCCAGGAGTGTTTCCCAAGGTCACAAACTCATAACTATTTAAGGTAACTTTATGCTGTAGCATCTTGTTAGAAGATTGCTGTCAGCCTTGTGGTGCAGTCTGAGGTGATTGATCCTTCTCAGTTGTTGGTAAGTCATTCCCCTGCAGCCATGGGCTGGGGTTGGCCCTGCAGCAGCCACCCACAGCTCCCTTGGCTGCTGCTGGCATTGTTGGGAGGCCTGGGCAGTCAGTTCAGCTGATCCCAGCTCAGCCCAGGCTCCTTTTCCTTTGCACCCATGGCAGCTGTTGCACAGGGTCCTGGGATTCTCCTGCTTTCTTCCCAGAAGGAGCTGGGAGCAGTGTGATGGACAGGGTGACAACAGGATCCATGACACGTGTGTGCTTCTCTCCAGTGCTGTGTGCACACAGCAGAGCCACTACAGGAAATGGGAGTGCTCACTCCAGGGTGAATGTCAGCCCAGAACCACCAGCCTGAGGAGCAGCATTGCTCCTGCCCCATATCCCAGAGACAGAATAAATCTCACCATTGTTTTATGTCTGTTTGTAATTTTTGACTTTTTATAGGTTAACAGTGTGTGGTTGCACTTATACATGTACCAGAGCATCCCACCACTTTTTGTGGGAAACTGTCAAAATCTGTCTCCTTGTGACATGTTCAGAACTATGGGAAGGAGTCTGTGACTGCTGAGCTGCTTGGAGCAGGTTCTGGGCCCCTCTGGGAGCTGATGATCCCACCTCAGTGTCAGTCATCCACGGGGCTGGGGGAGGATGTCTCTCCTGACATGATTGAAGTCATCCTCCAAGAAATCTGATCTGCTGAATTAAAATTCCTGCCTGGAGCAGTGGATACCTGGGTGGGCTGTGTTGTGGTGACACAGGGTCTGCCCTGGAGAAGGGGACTGGGGACAGTGGGGGGGCTGCAGCACTGTAGGAATGTACCCTCTGTTTACAGAGTGACCAAATTATCCTTTGTCTCCTAAAAAGGGAGAAAAGCCCAGAAGTTTCTCTCCTCATTTAGGTAAAAAGACACCTCATAGGACCTTGGGGGCTTCACCTCAAGGATAGCCACCTTAAGGATAGCCAACTGGACAGGAGCCAAAAAGTTCTGCCTAAACAATTTATTAGAAAAAGAAACTAATTGCTTTTGTGGGGTGTTTTACCAGGAGCAAGAACCTCTTGTCCTGGCTCAGTTTTTCTCTGTAAAGAGCTTTGTTATTTTGCCTTTTATTAAAACTTTTCTGTTTCCAACACTTCCAACACAGAAGCCATCCTGCTGATTTAATGCCATCTGAGGTGGCTGAGCTATCTCAGGTGTGACATAGACCTCCTCCAAGGGCTCAAAGGACCTGGCTCAAGGAGACCCCATATCACAGCACATGCAGTTGGGATGTGCCATGCCCAGGCTCTGCTGGCTGGTCCTTCTCCCCAGTGTGAGAATCTGCCTCCAGTTCTGGGGTCCCAGCGCAGGAGGGGTGTGGAACTGCTGGAATGAGTCCAGAGGAGCCCATGGAGCTGCTCCAGGGCTGGAGCCCCCCTGCTGGAACCAGGCTGGCAGAGCTGGGGGTCTTCACCTGGAGAGGCTCCAGGAAGAGCTCACAGCCCCTTGCAGGGCCTAAAGGGGCTCCAGGAGAGCTGCAGAGGGACTTTGGATGAGGCATAGCATGACAGGACAAGGGGGGATGGCTTTCCACTGGCAGAGGGCAGGGTTAGATGGGCTATTGGGAATTGTTCCCTGGGAGGGTGGGCAGGCTCTGGCACAGGGTGTCCAGAGCAGCTGTGGCTGCCCCTGGATCCCTGGAAGTGTCCAAGGCTGGACAGGGCTTGGAACAACCTGGTCAGTGAAATGGCAGGATTTCTGCCCATGGCAGGGGTGAGATGAGATGAGATTTAAGGTCCCTTCCAACCCAAACCATTCTGTGACTCCAGCATTCTATGGATGCTTCTCTCTGGCAAAGCCAGAAGCTGGTTGTCCTCATCTCCTGCCATCCTGTGCAGGCTGGTGCCATCACACATTTATGTAGTAAATTATTTATCTCCCAGACATGTCCAGAAGGAACAAAAAGCAGAAGCTGTATTGCTTCATGGCTAGCAGAGAACTTAGGATTAATCTAAATTTGTTTGGAAAATTGGAGTCAAATTCTCTGGCAATAATATATCATTTGGAAACAACCACTGTAGGACAAATGGTATGTTGCTGTGATATAAGTGGTGATGTGGTTTGTCCCTTGTGTCTCTAAAAGGTCACTTTTTGTTCAGAGTTTATATCCTCCCACATGCCTCTCTTCAGAAAAAAACCATGTTTGGAAAGTCATTGTTAGTTTTGTGCTCTTGGACATGGACTTGCCCTATGAAAAGTAACATTATGTGGCATAAGCTGCTCCATTGTTTGGTGTGTCAAGTTGTTGAATCCTTAAGCTGCAAAACTTCTTCTGGCAGGAATTTCCCACCTGCTCTGGTTAATTTTCACCTCATTGCTCATTATAGGGAACCAAAAGAAAGATGGAGAAAGACTTTTTACAAGAGCATGTAGTGACAGGACAAGGTGAAACAGCTTCCCACTGTCAGACGAGAGGTTTAGATCAGGTCTTGTAAGAAATTCTCCCCTGTGAGGGTGCCAGGGCCTGGCACAGGGTGCCCAGAGCAGCTGTGGCTGCCCCTGGATCCCTGACAAGTGTCCCAGGCCAGGCTGGATGGGGCTTGTGGAATAGTGAGGGTTGACCCTGCCATGGCAGGAGTGGAACAGGATGGGCTTTAAGGTCCCTTCAAAGGTCCCTTCCCAGGCCATTGTGATTCTTTAGTAGGTACCTACCAGGTACCCAGTGCTAGCTGGGTTTGAGTGGCTGTTTTATCACATTTGTTAACTTTTCATTGATCTTAGATTTCATCCTTGACAGAGGACATGACCCTCTGTACCACAGCGTGCTGCTGCTGAGGGATGGTCAGAAATGGGCTGGAGCACAGTTAGGTGACAGTGTGCTGAAGTTACAGATTTGCCTGGCCAGTGGCACTGGGACATTGTTGTGTGCCAGCCACTCACTTCCATAGCTGAGCTGGCAGACAGGTTTTACAGCCATGGGTACAGAGAATCTGATCAATGCAGATAAAGGGCAGAATGCATCATGACTATTGTGAGAGCCCTGAGATTTTTATTTCTCTATGTCATATTTTGGAAAGTCCCTTAGCTTGAAATAGCTGTTTCCATCTGGTTCTTGTACTGCTGTTTGCTTTCTCAGCTTCTCTGGCATGGCCTGTTCATAACTGTGCAAATTGTTGTGTTCCTCCTTGTGAGAAACCTGGGTGGGTAGAGGGAACCTGTCAGGAAACACTTGCTGAGTGCAACTGCCAGACAGCTTCCCCTGGGAAATAATATGTTCCAACACTACTTTATCCTTTAATGGTTGGAACCGGATGAAATCAATTGATTTTTTGCATGAGCAATGCTCAAACTGGACTTGTGAGTGGACAGAGCAAAGCATCTCCCTGGGTTTGCTGAAGCCTGTCCAGAGAAGGGCAACAGAGCTGGAGCAGAGTCTGGAGTCCAGTTCTGATGAGGAGCAGCTGAGGGAGCTGGAGAGGCTCAGCCTGGAGAAAAGGAGGCTCAGGAGGCTCTTGTGGCTCTGCACAACTCCTGACAGGAGGGGACAGCTGGGGGGAGCTGGGCTCTGCTCCCAGGAACAGGACAAGAGGGAATGGCCTCAGGTTGAGGCAGGGGAAGTTCAGGTTGGTTATTAGGAAAAATTTCTTCCCTGAAGGGCTGGTCAGGCCCTGGCACAGCTGCCCAGGGCAGTGGTGGGGTCACCATCCCTGGGAGTGTTCACAAAACATGTGGATGTAGCACTTGGGATATGGTTTAGTGGTGAACACGGCAGTGGTGGGGGAACAGTTGGGCTCATTGGTTTTTCCAACAATCCTTGGTCCTGTGATTCTCTGATTTTATTGTGATGCTTTTTTTGAACAAAGCACAATACCGAGCTCAGGAAAGAGCCAGGTTTTGGGTGGACATGAAGCAACCTCTCCATAGCCACCAGGCCAATCTCTGGTGTACAGACCTGGCCAGGATTATGACATGACAATGGGCAGTGCTGGGGTTGCCTCAGGGGTTGTGCCCATGGCTGCATTTACAGCCTGAATGGAATCCTGTCTGTGATCTTAGAGACATTTATATTTTGCAAAGCTGACACATCTGTCCCCTTCAAAGGCAGAAATCTGGTGGTTTGTTGTTTCTGGTTATTGCCACTGTCACCACCCATTTCTGTGACCTCTCACCATCAGCCTGGGCCAGGGCAGGGTCAGGCTGGGTATCAGGAAAGGTTCTTCCCCCAGAGGGTGCTGGCACTGCCCAGGCTGCAGAGGGAAAGGGCACAGCCCCGAGGCTGCCAGAGCTCCAGGAGTGCTTGGGCAGCGCTGCCACAGATGGGGTGGGATTGTTGGAGGGCCAGTGCAGGACAGGGGTTGGACTGGATGGGGGAACATGAACATCTGTGGGCTCTCTCAGAAGCACTTCTGCCTTTGATACTCTCCAACTGTGGGTTTGTCTGCCCCCTCCAGGCCCTGTCTCAGGTTCCCTGTGCCTTCGCTGTACAAGTGCAGATGTAGATTGGTTTACTGGGCTTGTCCTGAGCTTTATCTTCAAATGGTGATGAACTCATGACAGTGAAACATCTCCCTCTCTGCAGCCTTTGCTTTAGATCCAGTTCTCCCCTCTGCAGTCAGGGATGTCCCCAGAGGGGTCACTGAACAGCCCAGCTTCTCATCCTGCTCTACCTGCTGGATTTGAGTGTCTGAGACACCTTTTCTTCCAAAAACTCAACTTTGCTCCACAGAACTGCTGGAAGATGTTTCTCCTGCATGCAGAATGGGGCACTTGCAGGTCCTAAAATGATGTTTCCCTGCTGAGAGTGCTGCTTTTTGAACTCTTTACCCTCTCTCTTTATTACCTCTATTTATAAGAAAGGAAAAAGAAAAAAAACTCAGAAATTTTTTATTTAAAATGTGCTATTCTCAGCCCCCACTAAATGATCTGCATGTGCTGCTCAGTGCTAATCCAGGTGTGCCTAATGCATGGTGCTTCCAGCTTTTTTGTGATAAATTTTGAGATGGGAATAAAAAGTGGGAGAAGAATGATGCTGTAGATGCAGTTATGGACTCTCAGCTGCTGTGTGTGCCTGGAGGACAGGAAGACCCTTTCCTTCCTCTCCCTATCTGCATGGCACCCTGGCAGATCTGCTCCTGGGAACCCTGGCCTGGGCCCTGCAGATGGAAGTGTTCCCTCCTCCAGTTCAGATTCCATGTATGGAAAACTCCAGCAGAGCCTGCACATCCCATTTACAGAGCAGCTTCTGCCTGACCATGCTGCTTTGCTCCAGTCCTGCAGCCCAGCATAACCCTGAGTGCTTCTGCAGTGCTAAATAAACCCTGCAAGCTCTGTTTGACCCTGGTGAAGCTTGAGGCTGATTTAAAAGTCATTTATTTACAGTAGGGTTTATATATCATGTACAGTTGTTGTATAGAAGTAGTAGTAGTAATAATAATAATATTAATAATTTGAATTATTACATCTTGAGATACAAAGTTCCATTAAATAAGCTAAATCAAATTCCCAGAAGTACAAATTGTAGACTAGAGTACGAGTCATGTTTTAATAACTTATTTTAAAGGTAATAGGTGTTGGCCTTGTTAGTGCTAAAGGAATTCATATATGTATGTTTATACATCCATATACAGACAGTTCCTCTGCTCTTCTGTACACACAGTTCCTTGGCTATACTTGCTGTATGGCACATTAATTTCTATAATCCAGCAGCTCCTCAGCTGCCCATGACTATACCTCAGGAATAAAAATCTGTATTTTGGAGCCAGTTTTAGTTCTCTCACTGTTCAAATACATACTTGGTCAAAATTACCTGCTCAGGTTCCCCAGTGTCATGAGAACATGACTGTTAATAAGCAATGCAGAGGGGGAGAGTGGAGCTGAGTTACATTTTTTAGGTTAAAAAAGACCAATTAAACACAGAAAACAACCAACCAACCAGTGTCATCAACCCCTGAGCTGGAGTCCAGTCCTTCTCCTGCTCTGTAAGTATCTCAATAACCAAAGCAGAAAATCCTTGTCAGGAAAAACCCACAAACACCACCCAGAACACAGAATAGGTGAGAAGACTTGTGATATTTTCCACACTTAATGACATTGTGATTTTCTGGGTTCTGTGGTCACTTTTGAAGACTGGCTTTTGGTCCCATCCCCTGGGACAAGTGACTGTGCTGCCAATTCCAAATTCAATCATTATGCACCAGAATGGGCAGTTTCTCTCCAGAATTTCTTTGCACAGAATGCGATGGGTGCAGTGAATGAAGAGGTGAGAGCAGGAGGCTTAGCAAGGCTCAGCCTTTTCCTTCCAATGAACTCCTTTCCTGATGGGATGGGATGGGATGGGATGGGATGGGATAGGATAGGATAGGATAGGATAGGATAGGATAGGATAGGATAGGATTAGGATTAGGATTGGATAGGATTAGGATAGGATAGGATAGGATAGGATAGGATAGGATAGGATAGGATTAGGATAGGATAGGATAGGATAGGATAGGATAGGATAGGATAGGATAGGATTAGGATTAGGATAGGATAGGATAGGATAGGATTAGGATAGGATAGGATAGGATAGGATAGGATAGGATAGGATTAGGATTAGGATAGGATAGGATAGGATAGGATAGGATAGGATAGGATTAGGATAGGATAGGATAGGATAGGATAGGATAGGATAGGATAGGATAGGGACATTTTCCTGCAAGATCCCATATGGAAAGAGCAGTGACTGCTTCCCTGGTGCAATGGCCCACTGGGTGTAACCCCTTCTCTGGCTGTGCAGCTCTGAGTGCTAAACCAGAGCTGTTCCTGGCTGTTGGAGCCACCCTCGGGCTGGTCATGGCTCGTCCTTGGCATATTCCAGCTCTTGCTCTGCTCTGGGTGTAGTGGGAGACAAGTGTGAGGTGAGGAGGTTCCTGTTCCTGTTCCAGGAGCAAAGCAGAGGTGGGGACAATGGGGACACAAAGGATGGCTGCTGGTTTGGGCTGGAGGAAGCACCAATATAGGACACCCTGAGATGATGCCAATCACAGGATCATTCATCTTTGCCCACTGATGCACAGGGGAGGTGCAGGATTGTGGCACTATGGATTTTAGTTTTGTGGGCAAATCCAGTGAGATAAAAGCGGCAGAAAATCAAATTCTGACTCTGCTCTCTAGAACCCATGAGGGTGGTTCAATGGTAAATGGTTTTTTATGTTTAAACTGAGTTTCCTGCACAGATTGCCCAGAGAAGCTGTGGCTGCCTCATCCCTGGAAGTGCCCAAGGTCAGGCTGGAGCAATATGGTGGAAGGTGACCCTGACCATGTCAGGGCTTGGAACAAGATGAGCTTTAAGGTCCTTTCCCACCCAAACCATTCCAAGGTTCTCTTTTTTTTCTGGATATTTTACAAAACTGCTTTATACCTAGAAACATTATTTTCTGGACATATAATGACTTTGTAGCCTGACTCTTGGAAACAACTGCCAGATTATTTTGTTCCATTTCTCCAGAGAAGTGGCATGAGAATAAATGCAGTGTTACAGTTGATTTAGGTACTGCATAAAATTACAGATTTCAGTGATTCCCTGGACCAGCACATGACTCCACAGACAAACAGCACATTCTGCTCCTGCAGTGGGAAACCCAGAAGGGGAGGATTGGGAAGATTTGTTCACTTGAAGAGCAAACAGCTGAACTCTGTAGAAGGAGGTGCCAGCAGGTATCAGAAGTGTCAGGAGTGGCATGAAGCAATTATGGAGGGTCTCTGCTTCTCGAAGAAGAGTGAGCAAAGTGGGCTCAGTGATGGGCTGGGGGGCTCAGCCTGAAGGAAAGGGGAACCTTGGGGCTCTGCACAACTCCCTGACAGGAGGGGCAGCCAGGTGGGGGTCAGGCTCTGCTCCCAGGGAACAGGAACAGGAGGAGAGGGAACAGCATCAAGTTGTGCCAGAGGAGGTTCAGGTTGAAAACTGGGGAAAATTTCTTCCCTGAAGGGGTGGTCAGGCCCTGGCACAGACTGCCAAGGGCAATGGTAGAATCAGCATCCCTGGAAGTGTTCAAAATATATGTGGATGTGGCACCTGGGGACACGGTTTCATGGTACACATGGCAGTGGATGGGGAATGGTTGGACTCAAAGATCTTTTCCAGCCTCAGTGATTCTGTGACAGGTTCAAAGGAAAACATGAATCCTGCTGCCTGCCTCTCCCTGTTCTGCCCCTCCAGCTGGGTTGTAGCTCACAGGTACCTGTGCTGCCCCATGATATTGTATCACAGGAGGGGGTTACAGCAGGGGCTGTGAGAGCCCAGCCTCAAAGGCTCAGGAACACAGTGCCATCAACCTGCTGCTGGCCCTGAGGCCAGCTGGGGAGGAAGGGACTGAATCCTCCCAGCCTGCAGATCAGGGTCCAAGGGGCCTGCTGGGAATGGTGCCTAGGAGTGCCCAGTGGTACCCAGAGTGCCCGGTGGTACCCAGAGTGCCCAGAGGTACCCACAGTGCCCAGAAGTACCCAGTGGTACCCAGAGTGCCCAGTGGTACCCAGAGGAGCCCAGTGGTACCCACAGTGCCCAGTGGTACCCAGAGAGCCCAGACATACCCAGAGTGCCCAGAGGTACCCAAAGTGCTCAGTGGTACCCAGAGGAGCCCTGGTTGGCCAAGGACAAGATGGTGCCAGAGACCTTCCCCCTGCTCAGTGATCACAGGGTTGTGTGTTGGGGGTCCCTGGCTGTGGTTAGTTTAGCAGATGTAGGCAGGGAGGCCCTGGGGGAAGGTCACAGTGCTGAGAATGTCCTGGTGCTGTGTGGGCCCAGTTTGTGTTTTCTGCCCCAGCTGAGCCCTGTGTAGCTGGAGACACCACTGTGCTCCCTGGGATGTGCCTGCACCTGGAGATAGAGGAGGTTTGGCTGCAGATGAAAGAGCTCAGCTGGATGGGAAGGAATCCAGTGAGGTACGTGGTAAACCTGGTGTGAAAAATGACAGCTAGGACTTTCAGGAGATAGTTTTGGGATAATTTGTTCCAAAAATACCAACTACTCTCATTCTTCAAGTTGTGTTAGAGTTCTGCTCTCCCAAGAGGGCTTCTCCTCCTCTGCTCTCAGGGAATGTGCTGTGGGCTTGCATCATCCCTGAGCATCACTGCAGCTCTGGCTTTAACTCCCAGATTTGTTTCCCATTTTTGTCTGCTGCAGGTTGGAGTGTTGCAGCACTGCTGACATTTGTTTTACCAGCATCATGTTCTGTAGGTGAAGATTTTCCACACAGATAAAAAGGGTGTGTGTATTTTCCTCTCAAATATTCAGCTCAGGGTTTCATCCTATTTCTGCTACATCATTTTCCTGCATATGAATTCTCCTGTCTAACTAATTGTAAAAATGGAGTACAAGCACAGGCATCATCACCAGAGGAAGGGAGAGGACACACATCTGAATGGAAAAGGAAGTAACAGAATCTGCTGAGCTGGAAAGAACCCACAAGGACCATCCAGTCCAGCCCCTGCCCTGCACAGAAACCCCAACAATCCCACCCTGGGCATCCCTGGCAGTGCTGCCCAAACACTCCTGGAGCTCTGGCAGCCTCGGGGCTGTGCCCATTCCCTGGGGAGCCTGGGCAGTGCCAGCACCCTCTGGGGGAAGAACCTGAGCAATTTTTGGGTGAAGGTGTATGAAGAGTGATCATAGCCAAGGCCAAACTCTAACTATGGGAAAACACTCTTTCCTATGAATATAGCAAAGACACAATGCTGTAGTATAGTTGTGCTGCTATAGTCTAAGGTGAGAAGAAACTTTAAGGTGATTTTGCCCAGAAATAGGCCAGAGGATGAGGTCAGCATTCAGACAGCCTCAGGGGATTGTGTGCAGTGGTTGTGGAAATGCTCATGGAAGATGATTTTTGTGCACGTCTTTCTGAAAGTTGTATAAATATTCCTTATAAAGTATACAGCAGCACATGGACCAGCCTGGTACTGACTGAGGAATCTCCTGAACAGACAGGAACAGTCAGATCTAAACAATGACCTTGAACATGACAGAGCTGAGGCTGTGAGGAATAGCAGCACTGTGAAGGAGAGTCATGTTTCATAATTCCACTGGGGACTCCTTGAAAGTAAACTGTACAAACCAGCAGGAAGAAACCCCTAAATCAGGCATTTGTTGGAATAATGCTGAAACCTGGCGTGTTTTGCCATATTGCATCTCTTGCTGCTCTCTGTGTCCTGGCTAATCAAGCCTCCCCTTCTCTCTAAATTGAGTTAGTGTCCACCAAGCTGTATTAATCAGTCTGGGTGAGATCTACACTGGGTCACTAAATAATTAGTGTGGAATGGCTCAGGGTGTATTTTGGATTTGGGCTGTGAATTCTGTACCAAAATGTTGATTTTGGAGCTTTCCTGCCCCTCCTCAGCAGAAACGTGACTGTGGAGGGATGGGAGAGTGGTTTATTTGGGACTGGATGGGAGGGGAAGCCAAACACTGCAATTGAGAGCTGTGTAGCTCCACCTTGGTGATTAAGCTGGGCTTTGTCAGCTCTGGAGCTGGGATTGGGACACTCCAGTGCACCACCAGCCAGTTCGCCCAGTTTCGCTTACACTGTTTTGAAACTGCAGAAACTGAGACTGGTGTGAAAGGATCACCCTGTGTGCAGGGGCTATAAATATGCCTCTGAAGCATCTGAATTACCTCGTTGTACAGCAGAGTTGGGCTCCAGGTACAGGGAGGGGTGTGTGATGAGTGCAGCAGATGGAGGCTGGAAAGATGCAGGTCCTGCCCCAGCCCTCTGGAGCAGCAGGGTGCCTCTCACTGCCTGCTCGTGTGTCTGGGCTTCATTTCCTTACCTTGAAAGGGGAATGCAGAGATATTACCAGGCAGAATTAGACCTCTCCTAACCCCTTTTCCCCTCTCCTGCAGTCAGTGGATGATTAGTCCCCTCCCTCCTTGTGAAGAGGTACAGAGAAACCTGATATCACTGTGACTTTCTTAGAGCAGGAAAATCTGGCAGCCCCACTCCTGCTCTCCCTGGCTACTCAGTGATGCTGCTTTGCCCCTGCAAAGCGAAGATGCTGGATGGCAGGAGGAATTGTAGCTGCTATTCCAAGTCCCTTCCCCAGCTCTGTGCCAGTTAAATTACTCAGGTGCCAAGCAGGGTGCAGAAAGGAGCAAGATTTCAGAGCAATACAGAGTGGGATAATACTCTTAAAATACTTTAATATAGATACTATTCTGCACTTCACAGAATAGTTTGAATGGGAAAAGACCTTAAAGCTCATCTCACTCCACTCCACTGCCATGGTAGGGACACCTTGCACTGTCCCAGGTTGCTCCAAGCCCCTTCCAGCCTGGCCTTGGTAGGAAATGTTTGATATTAAGCAGATGTGAAGCTGGAGCAGGACAGACACTGCTCATGCACTGGCAGGACAGGCACCTGCTCTAAGTGACCCTGCCTTGACAGAGGGGTTGGACTGGATGATCTCCAGAGGTGCCTTCCAACCCCAGCCATTCTGTGGTTCTCTGTGGTTCTGTGAGCTTGTTTGAGGCATTTTTCAAGCAAACATCCCATGGGCCCATTGCAGTGGGACATGAGGGACACACGCCCACCTTCACAGGGAGCCATCTCACCCCTTCCAGTGAGCTTGGGCAGCAGCAGAGCTGGGCAGAGAGAGGGGAGTCTGGGAGAGGCACATGCTCCCCACACCCTCTGTCCTTTCACCCGAGTTCCTCTCCCTCCTCCTTGAAAGGCTCCCTTGAACCAGGGTACATTACACAAGCTCTGCCGCCCTTGCACAGCTCAAACAGGCTTGTGAGCAAACAACAGAAATCTTGTTGTGCTGTCCAAGTGTGTCCTCCCTTTCATGGCATGAGCTGCTCCGTGGCCTTTAAATCATCTCCCTTTGTTGCAGCCACACACAGCTTCTGGAATTTAGCCTCAGCAAAGTGCTGTCAGCTCACCTCCAACATCCCACTCACAGCCCACCAGGCCTCAGAAGCTCGAGAGGGATTTTCTCTTCTCTTCTCTCCCTTCCCATTTTTTTTCATTTTTTTTCCTGCCCAAATCCCAAAACCAATCCCAAACCCAATTTGGCAGCCCAAATCCCAAGCTGAAAGTGAATCGCTGCTGCTGGCTGCCCTCCAGCATTCCTCTTGGAGCGAGTCAGGATCTGGAATGTCAGAATGTCAGGAGGCAGCGGCGGGAGGGAAGGGACGGGAGAAGCCTGTGCGTGGGTAAGGGCGCCGGAGGGGGGAGGAGGAGGAGGAGGAGAAGGAGGATGGAACGAAACCCAACTTCAGCTGGACTGCCCCTTTCCAAACCAGCGTTTGTTCCTGATTTATGCTTTTGTGTTTCACTTAAAACGTGCGGCTCCATGCAGCAGGGGCAGAGCTTGCGGCCGCGCTCCGGAGTAAATCGGGGTTTGCTTTTCCTTTCCTTTTTTTAGCTTTTTTTGGCAAAAGCTTCGTGTGTAGATATACCCAGCCAGTTTCAGCTCTCTCCTTGAGGCGGGAGTTTCTGCCTCCTGCACTTCTGGGGAGAGGTTGATCCCCCTGGGCCCGAGGCAGGGGAGATGTCCTTTTGCGGAGAAGCCGGGATGGGGCCCAGGCAGTGAGGCTGGCACAGAGCAGCGCCCGGCACTGGAGCACAGCGAGTCCTTGACACCTTCTCTGCTTCTGCTCGGACAAGAAACCTGGTGGAGCCTCAGGTCTTCCTGCAGCAGATTAATGCCTAAAATTATACACCCTAAACAGGAGGGTTTAATTACCAGAGCTGTGAATAGTTTAATTAGTTTGTTCTGACCTTGGAAGAAGGACCTGCCCAGCACCGGAGAGCGACAGGAGAGCACGCCTGGTGTTGCAGCTCAGAGCCCGCGAGGCCATGTCGTCCCTGTACAGCAGGAGTAAGGATTACACTCGCAGCAGGAAGGCTCAGTCAGACTCTCCCCCGTCCTCTCCTTCCCCGATCGCAAAGACTCTCAGAGTAAGCAGCTTTTTCCTTTCTGTATTCCCTGCTCAGCACATGCTCTGGGTACAGCCCAGTGCTGGTGGTTTGTTGTCTTACCCTTGGAGACCTGTGCCTGTGGTTTCCTTTGGAAAGAGGATGGTTTAAATGAAGCTTTGGATGGTGCCTCTGCAGCAACAGGTTTTAAGCAGCTGCCAGAGTCCCTGCACTGGGATTAGCTGTGTTGTTGTGGAGGGAATGGCTGGGATGGTAGTTTCCACCTATCCTGGAACGTGGCTCTCCTGGTAGGCTGTTGCTGGATGAAAACCTCCCTGGTAAAAACGAGGCAGAACCTGACCAGCTTGTTAAACTGCGCTTTTTCCATAAACACTTTGATATCGCTGGTGAAACAAGGTTTATGTTCAGCTTTCACCCCTGGGGCTGAGCTGGCCGGTGCTGTAGTTCAGTAATTTCAACACCACAAAAAAATTGAGTAAGACCACCTGTAGCAGGTATCTGTACTCCCCAAACCAGAGCTGTATCCTCCTCTCCCAAGGTGTTGGGAAGTTGGGAATGCTTCCCAGCAGTGCTGCTGCTAACTTCTGTCATGGGAGAAGCTGTCACAAACCCTCTGGGTCTGTATCATTGTGCAGGCAGCCTCTTCACCATCAAGAAATATTATCATGCTGGAGTCAAAGCCTGGAGGAATTAGTTTTTAACAGCCAGGCTAATTTTAGATGGGAGCATTAAATTAATTCCAGCACTGGTATTTGCTCAAATCAAATATGCATTGCCTGCTCTGTTGGAAGGGACAGATCTTGGTCTGGAAGAAGTATTGCCCGAAATATTTGATTTCTAACCCACTGCTGTGGCATTAATGGAAGCAGTTCCTGACCTAGGGAACTTCAGCCTCGAGGCTTCTGTGGCTGTTGGTTGCCCTGGGCTGTTAACTGTAACCAGGAGCAGGTGGTTTCTTCCTTTTGCAGCTGGAGTGGCTTTGTGATGGTTCAGATAATCTAAAACTCTCCCCCATGGGCTTGGCTGGGCTTCCCTCATCAGTTTAAGCACTGTGCTTACCACTCCTCCCTAAAGGGCTGCACTGCTGATCACCAGCCTGGTAACAGGTGGGGAACCATCCCAGTGTGCTGGAAATGGTTTCATTTCTTTCAAACCCCAAGTTTTTAAGTCAGGCATGTTCAGACTGACTCATTTCTCCCTCTTATGCATCTGGGCACACGTGTGAGTGACAAACATCTCACAAGAGCCCTGAGCTGTGCCTGGAGCAGATGACAGGAGGGGCTGGTTCCTCTGTCCAGAGCCATGGGGGGACTGCAGAACTCTGAGGGTCCCTGGGTGTTGGAGAAGGTGCTGGGAACTCTCAGGTGGGTTGAGGAGGTGCTCGTTTCTCTCTCCATCACCACAATGAGATTTGCAGGCTCCTGGAGAGCTGTGGGTATCGGAGAAGGAGGTGGGAGTTCTCAGGTGGTTACAGAAAGGTGCCAGGTGGGAATGAGGGCCTGGAGAAGAGCTGCTTGTTAGTAAGGTTTTGATGAAAGCCAACACATGAGCACAGAAATCCTTGCAGTGGTAAGGCAGTGCCAGCTGTGACTCCACAGCATCTGCAGGGAAAAACCAGGTGGGGGATGCAGCAGCATGGACTCAGTCAGGGTAGGAAACAGCCCTGGTGCTATCTGGGTTATGGAAATGGCCCATGCCTTAAAAGGCTGATTAGGGCAGGAGTGACTTCAGGCTAAAATAAGGATCTCAGTTAACTCTTTCTCCAAGACAATGTAATTTTGCCATGAGCAAGAGAAGGGAGTTTGGTTTACTCTGGGTTTCTCCCATGTGTTTATTCCTCCCCACCCACTGCCCCATGCCCACAGTAACAGGCCTGTGCCACGAGGAGCCACCACCCTTCATAAAGCAGGTAGGAATGTGATATCTTGGGGTCTTTTATCTTTCCATGCAGTCCATTGACACCAGCAGAGCTGTGGGCTCTGAGCAGGGCTGTGAGCTCACACAGGCAGGCAGGAGCCTCACACATGGTGCACACAGGGACAAAACTCCTGCAGAAGCAGGCCCAGCAAAGGAGGTTTGACTGGTCAAGGTGTCACTGCCAAAAGCTCCATTAGATGTCATTTGCCCAGCAGTTTCCTGGGACATCCCCTCTGCAGCTGCACTGCTGCTTCCTCAGGAATGCCGCTCCTTAGGAGTTAGGATAATATTGCCTGGGGTTTTTCCTCCTTTGATTGATGAGAAGTCCCCAAATGCACAGCTGAGGAAGGGAGCACTCTGCAGTGAACTCATGCAGTCCATGAGAGGGAATATCCTGCACAGGAGCTTCTGGTGATGGTGGGATGGGGTCCCCGTGCCAGGGCAGCACTGTCCCATAGCCCTGGGACCACCACAAACTAAAATACACAAATCCTGTTCAATCCCCCAGGGTAAGTGTTGCTTTAATGAGGATGTTCCTCAAAAGAGGAAACCCAAACCCCTTTGAAATCAGTTCAGATGGTCCGAATATTTGGGACAAGCTTCAAGTGTTTGGCAGTGGGTACCTTGTCATCATGTTTTGCACCATGGTGATTTAGCTTGAGGTTTCTCCTCCTGAAAAAAATAATTTTCACTTCCAAGAATGTAATAGGCATCCAGTGGCATGAAACCTGTTGTGTGCATTTAAGCAAATAAATGACAGACTGGAAGGGTGAGAGTGATGTCAAGGACTGAATTTTTTGGTTTTTTTTTTCATTCCTATTACTGCTGGGCTGGTCATTTTGTTCATATGAAAGGAAGTACCATGTAGTGTGTGTTTAGATTATCCATCTGTTTCTGGTGGTACTTTGTAACCCTTGTGCTTCTCCACAGGCTGTTGGTTAGGTGGGAAAATGAAGGTTAAGGAGAATGCATGCTCCTAACTTTCTGCAGAGATTCCAATTGCAGCTTTTTATTTGTTTTCCACCTCTTTGTCAAACCTTCTGCTTTTATATAAACTGCTCCTTCTTGATTTATTAGCTGATATTTTTTGCTGTAAAAAAGACCATCAAGATTTAAAATTGTCATTGATGTGTGTGGGCTGCTGTTTCAGTAGTGGCTGTCATCACTTAGAATCCCAGAATAGTTTGGATTGGAAGAAATCTTAAAGCCCACATTGTCCCATGGGCAGGGACACCTTCCACTAGCCCAGGTTGCCCCAAGCCCTGTCCAGCCTGGCCTTGGACATTTCCAGGGATCCAGGGGCAGCCACAGCTGCTCTGGGCACCCTGTGCCAGGGCCTGCCCACCCTCACAGCCAAGAATTCCTTCCCAATAAGCCATCTAACCCTGACCTCTGGCAACTGGAAACCATTCCCTCTTGATCTGTCCCTCCAGCCCTTGTCCAAAGTCCTTCTCCAGCTCTCCTGAAGCCCCTTTAGGTACTGGAAAGGGCTCTGAGGACTCTCTGGAACCTTCTCCAGGCTGGACACACCCAGAGGGGCTCCAGCCCTCAGAGCCAGCTCCGTGGCCTCCTCTGGGCTCTCTCCAGCAGCTCCAGCTCCTCCCTGTGCTGGGCCCAGGGCTGGGGCAGCTCTGCAGGTGGGGCCTCACCTGAGCTGGGCACAGGGGGCAGAATCCCCCCCTGCCCTGCTGCCCCTGGGGGATCAGCCCAGCACAGGGGGGGTCTGGGGGGCCAGAGCACGGGGCTGGGGCTGAGCTTCTGATGCACCAACACCCCCATGTCCTTCTGATCCACCAACACCCCCATGTCCTTCTGATCCACCAACACCCCATGTCCTTCTGATCCACCAACACCCCATGTCCTTCTGATCCACCAACACCCCCATGTCCTTCTGATCCACCAACACCCCATGTCCTTCTGATCCACCAACACCCCCATGTCCTTCTCATGCACCAGCACTCCCATGTCCTTCTCCCCAGGGCTGCTCTCTCTCCATCCTCTGCCCAGCCCAGTTGTGAAGTAGCTGCTTGATGGTTGATACTCACTCCCCAAGAGAGTCTGTACAATTCTCCTTGTTCTGTCCATGCTCACACTTTCACTGCAAGGCTCTTCCCTCTGATGTTAGACCCCTCCCTTGTTAAGCCACCTTCAGAGTACATAACCTGAGCTTTCCAGCTGAATTTTCTCAGGAAGAGCTCAGCAATAAAGCTCTAAGTGTATGCAGTGGTCTGCACTGATTTATTTTATTCTGCCTTTCATTGGAGCATCTGAAGGAGCCGTGCTGGGTGAAATATGGGATGTAGGAGCATCACCTTTTATGGGCCGTATGTTTGCAGCGAGTCACTTGATAGCAATGCTTGAGTATAAAAAGCAGCCATTCCCAAATCAGTGTCTGTGTTAAGGAGTCCCACACGAGCCTGAGCTGCTCTGAGCACTGATTGCCATGGCAGCAAATGCACCAAGGCTGCCTCGCTCCTGTGCACACACACGGCGGGAAGGCAAAGCCAATCTTGCAGCAAAAGGAAAAACTAATGCACAGAAATGTGAGTGAGTGGCTGAGCTGCAGGTGGTCAGCATGCAAATCACACTGACAGGATTGGTGTTAATGTTTCAGTGATCGTAGAATCACGGAATCCCAGAACTATTTGGTTGGAAGGGACCTTAAAGCTCATCTCATCACCCCCTGCCATGGGCAGGGACAGCTTCCACCATCCTAGGTTGCTCCAAGCCCCATCCAGCCTGCCCTTGGACACTTCCAGGGATGGGGCAGGAAGAATTTCTTCCTGATATCTGAGGTCAATCTTTCCTCTCTTTCTTTAAAACTGTCCCCCCCACTTGTCCTGTCACTTGCCCATGTAAAAAGTGAATGTCCCAGAGTGCTAGGAAGTCATTACAAACGCGTGCTAGGATTACAGCCTTCCTCCAGTTTGGAATAGAGATGTGTCAGATGGTCAGTTTTTGCTCTGTGGTGTTTTTGCAACAGGTTCCATCCCTTTCAGATATTCCTGGTCACAGGTTTATTCTCACATGGGGTTTTCTACTATGAATCATTGAACTTGCTGTGCTGCCACTGCCAGTGTATTACAGAATAGAAAGTGTTATGAAAATATTTTTCCATGAACCTTTATGTTCCTGGGTTTCCATTTAGTGGCTTGGATCCGTTTGGTTGAGATAAAAGTGATGCCGCATAAATTGAAAGAGGATCAAATTTAAGTTGTGTCATGACAGTTTCTGTCTCATTTCTGGATTGCTGACTAGTTACACAGTGTTTGTGGAAATGATTCCCTTCTCTCCCAGCAGCCAACAAAAAATGTGGGATACTGAAACTTGAACTTTCAGGCAATTAACCTTTGTCTGTGTTCTCCAGCACCCTGCTTTGTTCTGTCTCTGGTTATTCCTCCAGCACAGTGTTTCTCAGATGGGTATCAGGATGAAATCCTTCTCCCTTGTTTGTCCTTGGGTTTTTTTTATTGAGTTCTCCTCTGTAAATGTCCATATCTGGAAGCATATTGGGAACTTGTGGTAATTCCCAGGGCACCACCCATGAGATGTTCCCTGCTGTGACTCAGTAGCCAGACGATGCTCCTGCATCTGGCTGAATAAACAAGATGGGTCAGGGCATTGCTGTGACCCGTGGGCTGAACAGCCTCTGTCCCTGAGGCTGAAGTTCCTTCAGCTCTCCTCCCTCCCCAGCAGCAGAATTGATCCAAGCCAAAGCTGGAGCAGGGAGGCTGTTAACTGTTAAAGGCTCTGAGGGCCATGGATGATTTGGAAAGGAGCTGATGTGACACTTCAGCCTCATTTACAGCTCCTGTTTGACCCTCAGCTGCCTGCTCAGAGGTGTTGTCTTTGGAGAAGCTGGTTAAGCAGTTGGAGAGCAATCCCTCAGGATAGCTCAGCCTTGGACCACGGCTCATTGCAGGAGGTCACAAGGTCAGGGGCAGCTTGAGGTTCCACCAGAGCTGGGAATCAGAAGGGAGGAGGAGAAAAGCAATGCCCTTAATTTGGGTCAGTTAATGGTACAGCCACAAAACCAGGGGCAGAGAGAGGGGGACGTGCTGCAGGATGGGAATGAGCAGCCACAGGAGTGATGGGGAGAGTGGGTGGAACCTCTGTGAGAGCAAACCACTTCATGCTGCTGAGCTGGAAACCAGTGTCTGCTTCCCTGCAGGGGCCCACTGGAGTTCTGGTTTTCATAAAATGAACACAAACCCATCAAAAATAGGGCTGGAAGAGACACAGAGCCCAGTTCATCCATTTCCCTCTGTGCTGGCTGCTCTACTTGTGCTCTTCATGGGAGGTGGTGCAGAGAATCATAATCATGGAATCATTAAGGTTGGAAAAGCACTCTAAGATCACTGAGTGCAGACATGAACCCAGCACTGCTGGGTGGGCATCACTCACTGCTGCCAGGTGAAAAGCAGCAGGACAGGAGGAAATGGCCTCAAGTTGTGCTGGGGGAGGTCCAGGTTAGATATTGAGGAAAACTTCTTCCATGAAAAGGAGGTCAGGCACTGGCTTTGGCTGCCCTGGGCAGAGATGGAGTCACCATCCCAGGAAGTGTTCAGAAAACATGTGGATGTGGCACCAGGGATATCACACCTGGGGACATGAGTTAGTGGTGAATATGGCAGTGCTGGGATAACATTTGGGTTTGATGGTCATAGAGGGCTTTTCCAGTCTTCAGAGTTCTGTGATTCCCTGATTCCAGTCTCGCTCCATGTGCTGCCTGTGCCCACAGTGCTGTTGTGGGAATGTGGCTGCTGCCTCAGGAGCTGTTCACTGGAGCTTGGAGTGAACTTCACACTGAAAAGTTGCTGTTTGGCTCTGGCAGCTCTCACCCTCACTGCTGCTTCAAGAGTATTCAAATCCCTAATGAAACATCTGAGAACATCCTGCCAGAGGTTTTCAGGGCAGGGAAGGGGTTCCTGCAGACCTATGGCATTCTCATCTGGAAGAAATTTAGGAGTAGAAATCTTTTCCTCTAATGTCACTTGGCCGCTCAGTTTTTATTTCCACATGTCTGGAGAGTTTTGTCTAAGATCACGTCGCTTTGCGAAATTAAATTTTTCACCAATAAAATTTGGTCCCTTAGAAAAGAAGGGAAAAAGGGCAATGAACCCTGGGTTTCAGAACTATGGCCTTTCCTAAATTAAAATACTATCCAGCCTGATGTTTTACATGGTGAGTTTTATCCCCAAGAGACAATGGGAATAAACTGCAGCTGCTGGAAAGCCCATGGTCCATGAGAGAGTTTTGGAGCACAGAGCACAGGCTGGCCATGGTACACATGACAACTGTTCCAACTGTAGTTTGTTTGGGATGGCAGGAGATGTGGCCATCAGTCCCTCACAGCCCTGGATGTTTGTTTCTGATTAAATATGTGCTGTTTGTACTGAAAACGATGGGATCTGCTGCAGCCAGCTGCCAAAGCCACTATTCCATCTTGGAGAAGCTTTTAATGTTATGCTTCAGTAATAGCAGTTTTTCTTAAGCAAAGTTTATTGATTTATAGTTTGAGAAAATATATTTTGCATCGGGCTTTGGGGAGTTGGAGGTTACATGGAGGTGGTTTGGCTGCACTGGATTATTAATCACATCCAAGGATTTTGGAATCCTTGCATTTGCACGCTTGCAGGCTCAAGCTGGAAGCAGCACATCCATCACACCAGTGGAGCTAACAGGATGCTGCACAAACCACAGCTCTCAGGTCAGAGGAGCAGCTTTCTGAGGGAGGCAATGACCTCAAAATAACTCTCAAAAGTAGAGTTCAGCCAGACCTTCGAATTATTCTGCGCCCACTGAAAAACTAAACTTGATCCCAGCCATTCCTGCCTGGAATGACAAATGCAGCTGGAGGGGAGCACCAACCTGAGCTGTACCCACTGGGGATGGTCTGAGGTGTCCCAGGCAGCCTCCTCCTGCCTTCTCTTCCTTCCAGCTCAGCTCTGGCTGCACTGGCTCCTGCAGGATTCCTGCCCCCAGCAGTGTCCTGCTCTGCCCTGGTGCAGCCTTACCTCAAGTCTGGGGGGCAGTTTTGGGCACTGCAATATAAGAAGGATCTGAAGTTGTTGCAGAGTGTCCAAAAGAGGGACACAGAAATAGGGGAAGGTCTGGAGGGGCCACACGAGGAACATCTGAGGGCACTTGGTCTGTTCATCCTGGGGCCTGAGGTCAGAGCCCACTGGGGGCTGCAGCTCTGATCTCTGCTCTGTGTGGCAGGGACAGGAGCTGAGGGAACAGCTGGAGCTGGGCCAGGGCAGGGTCAGGCTGGGTATCAGGAAAGGTTCTTCCCCCAGAGGGTGCTGGCACTGCCCAGGCTCCCCAGGGAATGATCACAGCCCTGAGGCTGCCAGAGCTCCAGGAGTGTTTGGGCAGCGCTGCCAGGGATGCCCAGGGTGGGATTATTGGGGTGTCAGTGCAGGGCCAGGAGGAGAGCTGGATCCTCATGGACGCCTTCCAGCTCAGGATTTGATGCTCCTAAGAGGGGGAGGTTGTCCTTTGGAGCACACATCAGCCTGGAGCTCATGTAGGAGCAGCTGAGCTACGTAACTGCAGGAACATAGTGACTTTTGCTTATAAAACGGAAAGAACCCCAAAACCAGCTGGCTTTATTTTACATTTACTTTCTAAAATAAACACAGCTCATCAAGAGGATATTTGCCAGCACAAGAGTATAATTTGAGGGGTTTCTAAAACTTCCCCTGTTGCTTAAAGAAGGACTGAGCTGGAGCTGTGCCCCTGCATCTCATTACATGGTGGTTAATTAATCATAGGCATTGATCAGGATTACTGAGACAAAACACACCAAAATAAATTCCTTGACAACTCTCTTAAAATAGTGTACACAGTCCTGAGATTGGCCAGTTGGATATAAAGAAGTAGAAAATGTTCCCAAAGCATCTGTTTTGTTTCCTTTTCTTCCTTGGTTTTTTTTTTCTTTTTTCTTGAAAAAATGTAAATAGAAGTGAATTGTGCCTTCACTGGCTCCAACCTCAGCCACAGAATGCAATTGGAAGCAATTAGGGCAGTTTCTGCCTTGGCAAAAGCAGCAGCCAATCCCCCTTTTGTCACTGCAGTTCAGGGCTGTATTTTATTGAAACCTTCCATGAGGAATTTGGTTTAAATTATTCATCACTGAGCTCCCAACAGCTGCAAGATTTTCTGGTTTTTGAGGGAAGGCTCCTGCCCTCCACATTCCAAGTACATTTGTAAAATCAGTCCTGGATGGTATTCCTGGCACAAGGCAGCATCCCAGCACCTGGGTAGGTGGAACCACAGCCAGTACTCAGCTGTGCCTTTCCCTCAGACTGACCAATGTCAGCACCCTGAGAATCTCTGGAAGTGCCCCAGGCCAGGTTGGGCAGGGCTTGGAGCAACCTGGGATAGTGCAAAGTGTCCCTGCCCATGGCAGAGGGTGGAGCAGGATGAGCATTGGGGTCCCTTCCACCCCAAACCATCCAGTGATTCCATGGTTCTGTGCTGTTCTTTGCCCTTTTTCTTGGGTCCCATCTCAGATCCTGCTGATTTTCCAGCCCTCCTGGGTTGGATGATCTCTGAGCTGGCAAAATGGGCTGAACCCCTTCAGTGTCCTCCACCACCTCAGCCCTACCTGGATGTGCTGCCCACCATGAGATGAATGGGAGGGAAGGTGATGGGATCTCTGTGGTGAGAGCTCTAAGACCTGAGGATTACCAGAGGCTTGTGAGCATGTGTCTTGGTTTGGAAAGACAGGAGTCTGCCAAGGAAGGCAGGAGCCTCCCCTGAAATGGAGAATGTAAACCCTCTCCACCCCTCTGAATTGCTATAAAATTTTATATTAAGGGGCTCTCAGGCAAAAATATGGGAACAGGAAATAACAGTTCTTTAATAGGGAAGAAAATAAAAGGATAAAATAAACAATGCAGTACACTAGAACAACACTGACAGTCAGAACCCAACCTGACACCCTGTGGGTCAGGCTGTTGGCAGCAGTCCCATTGGAATTGTGGCTCAGCCCTCCTGCAGTGTCAGGGCTGGTTCTGCTGGAGCAGGGATCCTGGAGAAAGGTGCAGTCTCTGCCTCTGAAGATCCAGTGGAAGGAGAGGCAGCTGCTGTTCCTCTGGGCAATCCAGTGGAGAAGCTGTGCTGGTGTTGCAGAATCTCCAGATTATATCCGGGTGGGAATGCTTGGCTCCTCCCTCTGGGCTCACATCTCCCAGTGGGATGCTGCTGTAGTTCTTATCAGCCATGCAGGGACATTCAATAGCTGTTATCAGCAGGGTTCCTCCCCCAAGGGAGGTGTGATTGTGATCACTCAGAGAGAAATAAGGCAAACTGCCCACTTGACAAAAGACAACTGCCATACAGATGGTAACAGAACACATCTTGCCTTGCAATCTAGAGCAGCAAGTCTGCAAGTGCTCCATGCTTTTGTTTTCCTTTGGAAGTCACCCCCATGGGTGTGTGGGCAGCAGCAGCCAGGCTCAGCTCAGCTGGATTCTGAACCAGGACAGCCTGTTCCCCCACCCCAACCCCTGCAGTGCTCTGACCCTCTTTAGATTATGGAAGGATAATTTCACAACTCGATGCTTCCCTGGCTCTTGATGTTTTTAGTTGAATTTTGATCCCAAGGGAAATAAATGAATCTGGGCAAAACTGCAGTGCTGCTCCAAATTTGCCAGGGAAGGAAAAAAGCCTCCAGTGCATTTGTTGATAATGACTGGAGTGGATACAGCAGTTTCTCAGCATCCCCTCACAAACCCTAACAATTCCCTTCAGGAAAGTCAGGAAGGAAAAGACCCTTCTTGCGCCAGCTCAGTCAGGTGCATGTGTGATGCCTCAGCTCTTCATTCCCTCTGTTCATTCCCAACTTCTCTTCCCAGCAATGGAGGAAGAGGAGCTTTGTCCTTCACCTTCTCACTCTCACCTTGGAATTTCCTCTCTGAGCAAACAACCTCCTTCCTCACTGCCATGGGCAGCACAGGGAGCCAGTCAGTGCTGCTGGAATTCAGTGAATATTTGGTGGCTGTTGGACAGGACAGGGCAGTGCAGGCAGGGCCAGTGGGGGCTGCTCTGATGGAGCAGGTGCAGCTGGAAGCACATGGAGAGGGTTCCAAAGATGCTGTGGTCAAACACTGGGCAGAACTGAGCAGGAAAGCAGCTGTTCTCTGCTGAAACTGTCTCCAGTGTGACATCCCAGTGGCCTCTGAAGATATTTGTCTCTCTTTGAACAAATGGCAGGGATGTCTCAGTTAAACATCTCCTCCAGTGTTCCATAGAATCGTGGAATCTCAGAGTCAGTGAGGTTGGAAAAGCCCTCTAAGATCATTGAGTGGACACTGCCATGTTCCCTGCTAGCCCATGTCCCAGGTGCCACATCCACATGTTTTTAAACACTTCAGGGATGTTGACTCCACCACTGCCTTGGGCAGCTGTGCCAGGGCCTGACCAGCCCTTCAGGGAAGAAGTTTTCCCTGTTATCCAACCTGGCCCTCCCTTTGAGGCTGTTTCCTCTTGTCCTGTCCCTGTTCCCTGGAGCAGAGCCTGACCCCCACCGCAGCTGTCCCCTCCTGTCAGGAGTTGTGCAGAGCCACAAGGTCCCCCCTGAGCCTCCTTTGCTCCAGGCTGAGCCCCTTTCCCAGCTCCCTCAGCCCCTCCTGGTGCTCCAGACCCTTCCCCAGCTTCACTGTTCTTCTCTTAGAGGGCTTTTTAATCCTTAATGGTGCTGTCATTCCATGGTTCCAGGTTACGGCAGGGTGGCTGTCTCAGTGCTGACAGCAGCAGCAATGCCTCCCCTCTCATCTGGCACTTTGCTTTTCTCTAAACACACACAGACAGTCACAGTCTGAACCAAGCCATTGCAGTATCCATCACAGCAAAGTCATAAATACAATAAACCTGAGGGGTTTCCCCCTTTTTGCTGTGTATGTTTAAGGTGATTCCTTCTTACCCCAGCCTTCCTTTGTGGAAGCATGCCCCTGCTCCCCCTGCATATGGAAATTCTCATTTCTTAGAGGGAAAAAGGACAGAAGTGGTTTTTCCTCTTGCTGTAAGTGCCCTGGCTGGCTCAGGGACCTGACCATGTCACCTTGCCCAGCCAAGGGGTGTTTCCCAGCACTGTTCAAATCCTTTAGCACGTGCATTTGCTGCAGTAAACTCAGGCTTGCTAAGGAGTGGATTACTTGCCCAGCCATTTGTCATCGTATCAAAAGTCATCACTGAAGGGGATTAGCATGAAGTGCACAAAAAACTTCAACAAGAGCCTTTTTCATCAGTGTAATTCCCTTCTCCAGCTCTTCAGGGGAGGTTGGGTCATTGGGCCAGGATTCAAAAGGAGCTCTCAGGCTGCTGGGGGTTTAGGAAACAAATGTTGAAAGCTCAGCTAACAAAGCACCATGGAGAGATCAGCATGTGTGGCTGAAAATGGGAGACCCTTTGTAGAATCCTAGAATGCCAGACTGGTTTGGGTGGGAAGGGACCATCAAAAGTGATCCACTCCCAGCCCTGCCATGGGCAGGATCACCTTCCACCAGCCCAGGGTGCTCCAAGCCCTGTCCAGCCTGGCCTTGGACACTGCCAGGGATGCAAGGGCAGCTGTGCCAGGACCTCACCACCCTCACAGGGAAGGATTTCTTCCCAATATCGCAAGTCACCCTGCCCTCTGGCAGTGGGAAGCCATTCCCCCTTGTCCTGTCACTCCAGATCCTTGTCCACAGTCCCTCTCCAGCTCTCCTGAAGCCCTTTTAGGCACAGGAGGGGACTCTGAGGTCTCCCCAGAGCCTTCTCTTCTCCAGGTGAACATCCCCAGCTCTCCCAGCCTGGCTCCAGAGCAGAGGGGCTGCAGCCCTCTGAGCAGCTCCGTGGCCTCCTCTGGGCTCTCTCCAGCAGCTCCAGTTCTTTCCTGTGCTGGAAGCCAGGGCTGGGGCAGCTCTGCAGGTGGGGCCTCACCTGAGCTGGGCACAGGGGGCAGAATCTCCCCCTGCCCTGTGTGAGCCCGGAATGTGGTTGGATTTGTGGTCTGTCTTTCTAACAGCCCTCTGCAGTAGCCATCTGTACAGAAACTGTCCCAGCTTGCTGCCTGGTGTCATACAGAGCATGGCCTGAGCCAGGGCTGTTTGGACAGGAGGGCTGTGTCCCTCTCGCGACATTGAGTGGCATGAGACGCTGCCCAGATAGCATCCAGCATGGCTTGTGGAGGTGCAGCAGGGCTTAGCCAGGGTGGAAATGCATCTGCTGTCTTCCTTGGGAGATTTCTCACCTCTAAGATGAAAAGAAGAAAGAGATTTTATTAGAGCAAATAAAATAGTGCCAGGCTGGACCCACTGCTGTGGCTCAGGGCCCGTGGCTTGGGGCCTCCTGGAGCTTTGGTTGTGGTGTCTACAGGGTGGGGCTATGTCTTGCTTTGAAAAGCCAGGTGTCTGTTAAGGATAGCAGTAGCCTTCTGTGAAATGGAAAATGTAAACCCCCTCCCTCTGAATTATTATAATTTTTAAATTAAGGGGCTCTCAGGCAAAGATATGGGAGTAGGAATAACAGTTCATTAATAGGAAAATTAAAAATACAAATGCAATAGTACCAAAAAAAACCACTGCCAGAGTCAGACCATGCCGTACCCCCTGTGTGTCAGGCTGGTGTCCCAGCCCCATCCCATGGGGGCTCAGCCCTCCTGCAGTGCCAGCTGTGGCTCTGCTGCAGCAGGGATCCTGCACAAGGGGGGAGTTTTCCTCTGCCGCTCCAGGGCTGCTGCAGATGGGCCTGGGCTCCCTCTGGCAATGCAGGGCAGCAGAAAGCTGCTCCTCTGGCAATGCAGGGGGCAAAGGCTGCTGTGCTGTGCCAGGCTCAGATTGGATCCAGGTAGGAATGCTTGGCTCCTGCCCTGGGCGGAGCATCTCCCCATGGGATGCTGGAATTGGATCAGCCCTGCAGGGACACTCGCTGGCCATGGACAGCAGAGATCTCCTGGAGGGAGAGTTGGCTGTGGGAGAGATAAAGAAAAAACTGCCCCATGAACAGCAGAGAACTGCCCCACCTGTGACAGATGGTGATAGAATACACACCCCCAGCTGCATCTTGCAACCTAAGACAGGCACTAGACCTAAGCAAGGGCCTGGCTAAGGATGGCCCTGTGGGCACAGCTGGAGGGAGAATGTGCTAATCCATAGTAGGGTTTGCTTGTCCTTTTGATCTCTGCAGGTAGCAGCTTTGCCGGAGCTGTGGTCCATCCTCGAGGCTCCACGTGCAGGGTCCAGCAGTTCATTTCCTGGTGCTGGTGCTCACAGCACAGCGTGTCAGAGGCTGTGCTGCACAGCCCACGCTTTGCAGACTCCCTGGGCACCTTCCTGTCTTGAATCAGGATGCCAGATGAGGGTCACATTAGGCTGGGATGAATTCAAACCTCAGCTGCCAGGTGCAGGTAGTGGGTTGCTGTGTCCTGGCCAGCAGCAGGCAGGGCTGGGCATGGGGCAGGATGCTCTGGGAGCTGCCCCCTGCTCCTCAGGTTTGCAGTGGAGGGGTGGCTGGGTCACTTGTCCACTGGGTGACTTAATCCCTCTCTCCATGGGGTGTAGTCCCAGATCCCTGCCCATGATCAGAGGCATTGTCTGGGTGCCAGGCAGGAGTGGGTGCCAGACAGGCAGCACATCTGCCTCCCAGTGAGGCCCTAACACTGGATTTACTGGTGTAGCTGGCAGCACAGCAGTGCAAGCATGTCTGGGCACAAAAAGCCTGACCTCTCATCTGCTCTGTGATGTCCTTTGTGTTGACTCTGCTAAAAAGAGCTGAGGGAATTGGCTGGAAGTGCCTGTGGGAGGTTTGTGCTCCCTCAGAACAATGATGCTACTGATAAAACAACAGAGGAATACTGGGCTCAACTTCCAGTTCAAGGGAGGATAAAGAGTTGGAAAGCACCTGGAATTTGAGTAAATGTCTGTCAGAGGAGGTGACTGTCAGTGTGGCATGTCCTGCAGGATAGTGGTGCTGTCACTACTGGATTTATGCAACTGTAGGAAGGAACTGTTCAATCCAGAAAATGTCATTGAAATAGTGGTTTACTACATTAAGCCTCTGTAGGATATTCATAGAATCATTATTAAGTTGGAGAAGCCCTCTAAAATCATTGAGCCCAAACTTTCCCCAGCATTGCCATGTTCACCATTAAACCATGACCCCAGGTGTTACATCTGTACATTTTCTGAATATTTCCAGGGAGTGTGACCACCACTGCCCTGGGCAACCTGTGTGAGGGCCTGACCACCCTTTCAAGGAGGAAATTTTCCCTGATATGCACCTAACCTGAACCTCCCTGACATCACTTGAGGCCTTTCCTTGTGTCCTGTCCCTTGTTCCCTGGGCCCAGAGCCAGGCCCCCCCTTGTACAGGCTGAGCCCCTTCCTCAGCTCCCTCAGCTGCTCCTGGTGCTCCAGCCCCTTCCCCAGCTCCCTCAGCTGCTCTTGGTGCTTCAGACCCTTCCCCAGCTCCGTTCCCCTCTCTGGACACATTCCAGTTCCCAGTGTCCAAAGGCAGCCCAGGACAGCACAGCAGAGGTTTGGGTGCTGATGGGGAAAGAAGAGCCCAACAGAGGCTCCAACCACCCTGGTGTAAGGATCTCCCTCCCTCCTGCAGCTGCTGTTGTGTCTCTGTCTGCCACAGTGAAGCTTTCCTCCATGGGGAGCTGCTTGCCCATGGAGAGAAGAGTGTTTGTGATTTTCTCAAGTTCAGCACAACCACTGGGAGATCCCTGTGTCTGTTCATCTCCCTCACCCACATCACTCAGCACAGTGATCATAGTCAGGAAGAATAACTTCACTGGAAAAGGGAAACAGTAGATTAGTTTGGATTCCAGGGAAGGTGTTTCAGTTCTGGAAATGAGAATTTGAACAGCAATGTTCAGGATTTCTTAGGTGAGTGAAATAAGTGCTTCAGAGGAGCTGAAGCAGTTGACGATTCAGGCAGAGATTGGAGATTCCCAGTTTGAGCTGGGAAATCTCTGTGTAGCCTGGCCTGAGCTGGGTGCTGATATCTGAGGTGGGAAATTGCTGCTGCCTGGAAGCTCTGCAGTTTTGAATTGAATGTTTCATTCTCATTATTAATTACCTTTTCCTTTTTTTTTTTTTTTCCATCAGCATGAAAGACTTTCCAGGTAAGAATTTTATTTTTTATTTTTTTCTTTCTTTTTTTTTTCTGTGTAATATTTATTGGCAGCATGTTTTTGTATGCCTTTGAGGATTCCCTGTGCTTCAAATCCAGTCTGGTACTGGCTATTTGGTCCTTTCCTGTGTGTGCTTCAAATCCAATCTGGTACTGGCTATTTGGTCCTTTCCTGCGCTTACTCAGTTTGCTTCTATTCTTTACTCCCCAAATTATTAACCTCGGTGCCCTCTTAGAAATGGAACTGGTTCCCACCCTGGAGATGAGAGGTTTGTGGGAAGTCAGTGCCCATGGGAGGCTGGGCTGGTACCCTGGGATTTTTCCAGTTGTTTTAGTGATGGTGGCTGCCAGTTTTGGGCAGTGATCCCCAGGGCCAAGCGGAGAGTGCTCCCACAGACCCCAGAGCCCTGGTTCAGCTGGGTCTGCCCTCCCTGCAGTCCCAACCAGCTGGGCTCTGTGCTGGCTGTTCCAAGTTCCCACAGCTCCACAGTGCTGGATGTTGCTCGTGTTTCAGGTTGGAGGCAGCTACAAACCCCAGCACGAGCGACTCGTCGTACGGCGAGCACGCCTCCGGCCGCTCCAGCGCCTACAGCCGCAGGGAGAACCGGCTCGCCGCGCTCAGCAGCCGTGCCGAGGAGGAGAGCAACAGGGACTACAAGAAAGTAGGGGTTTAAACTGCTTCTTGTCATTGCACACACTGCAGAACCTGCCTGTTCTGCACAAACCAGCCCCAAGAATCAGTGGGAAGAAGGAGAAGATGTTTATGTTCATTTTCTCTGTTTCAAAGAATCCAGTGGTTTGGGTTGGAAGAGACCTTAAAGTTCATACCATTCCACCCCTGTCATGGGCAGGGACACCTTGCACTATCCCAGGTTGCTCCTGTATGTCTTGGTTTGAAAGACAGGAGTCCGCTAAGGAAGGCAGGAGCCTCCCCTGAAATGGAGATTGTAAACCCTCCCCACCCCTCTGAATTGCTGTAAATTTTGAATTAAGGGGCTCTCAGACAAAAATATGGGAGCAGGAAATAACAGTTCTTTACTAGGGAAGAAAATGAAAGGATAAAATAAACAATGCAGTGAATCAAAGCAACCCTGACAGAGTCAGAACCCAGCCTGACACCCTGTGGGTCAGGCTGTTGGCAGCAGTCCCATTGGAATTGAGGCTCAGCCCTCCTGCAGTGTCAGGGCTGGTTCTTCTGGAGCAAGGGGGATCTGTAGAGAAGGATGTATTGTTCTTCTGAAGATCCAGGGGAAGAAGAGGCAGCTGCTGTTCCTCTGGGCAATCCCGTGGAGAAGCTGTGCTGGTGTTCCAGAATCTCCAGATTATATCTGGGTAGGAATGCTTGGCTCCTCCCTCTGGGCTCACATCTCCCAATGGGATGCTGTAGTTCTTATCAGCCATGCAGGGACATCCAATAGCTGTTATCAGCAGATGTCTATCCAGAGGGAGGAGTAGTTGTGGAAGAGATAAGGAAAACTGCCCACATAACAGAAGACAACTGCCATGCAGATGGCAAATAGAATACATCTTGCCTTGCAATCTGGGACACTGTGACAGATGAGTGATGATTGATTCTCACAATTAACAGACAAATATCATGTATATAGGTTAAGAAAAGTTTTATAGATTTATAGTTATGTTGTACCCCCTCGTGTGGTTATCAAGGGACAGCTGGAGTTGGGACATCTGGGAGGGTCAGATTGTCACTATGGAGCGCCTGACCTCCAATCAGGATTTGAAGAAGAGATCTCCACCACTGGACAGCAAAGAAGGGGTTGATGGACAGAACTTTGGGAGGGGTTAAAGGGTTAAAAAGGATCCATTGTGTGGGAGAGAGAGCACATGGTGGGGAAAATCCTTTGCTCCCTGCACTGTAACCTTTTTTCTCTATTCAGTCTTCTGTTGTATTTTTGATAAGGTTTAATAGACCTTCCTAAACTATGAAAAGTGAGTAACCATTTCTCACACTGGGCAATTCCAGGGATCCAGAGGCAGCCACAGCTTCTCTGGGCACCCTGTGCCAGGGCTTGACCACCCTGTGAGTAAAGAATTACCTAAATTAAAGCTGTCCCCTCTTGGTTGTATTTACACTCCCTACAAAATTCAACAGCTGTTTTCTTATTTCTAATTCATGAATTATGAAAACATAAGTAAAGCATCCAAGTTGGTTTTGTTTTCCTTTCTCATCTGTTGATGTGTGGGAGCAAAGTGAACCCCTTAGCTCAGTGCTGAGGGCAGTGTCTGCTCAGCCTGGCAGAATGGGGTTAATTAACCAGGAGCAGCCTGGTTAATTGAGCTCTTGTTTTGCATTTCAGTTATATGAGAGTGCCCTGTCTGAAAATCAAAAGCTGAAGTCAAAGCTGCAAGAAGCCCAGCTTGAGCTGGCTGATATCAAAGCAAAGTTGGAAAAAGCAGCCCAGGTAAGGGAAAATCCAGGTTCTGACTGGAGAAACTGAGCACTGGCCATGACAAAGCAACACTTGTTCCAGAATGGGAAAGGGAGGGAAGGTGTCATAGAGGAAACAGAAATAAGCAAATAATTTTGTAAATCAACATGTTGCATCCCAAGCAAGAGCATCTGTAGGCTGTCTTGGCCTTTGTGCAGCACCCTGTGAGAGCTCTCGGGTTTAATCACTTTCTATTTTTAATTTCCATAGCAGAAACAGGAGAAAACTTCTGACCGGTCCAGCATGCTGGAGATGGAGAAGAGGGTACGTGTCTCTGCTTTCTTCTGAGTCACAGCTGTGCCTCGTGCAGGGCAGTCATTTCTAGAAGGGAAGTGTTAATTAAAGATAAGTTGTATTTTTGCTTTGAGGAGCAGTGCACAATGATAATTGTGTTCTGACCTTTGCAGGGCCTGAGACTCTGCTGCTCTCAGCTTATTCTGATTCCTCTCTTTGGTTCTAAGCAGCTGAGGACCAATGGATTGTATCACACTGGCAGACTGTTGGTCCATTATGCTTTAAAACATTCTTGATCCTTACAAATAAAGGCTGATTTGGGGTGGTGGAGGAACAAGGCAGAATCCTGGAGGGGCTGCTCTTAATCCCTTCTTTCCCCAGCCTGGGTTGGTACCAAGGATTGCCCCAGCCCAGGGACAGGATCTTGAACTTGGCCTTGTTGGACTCAGGGCAGCATCCTGTATAACTTCTGTTGAATTAGGATCACAACAGCCACAAATTCTGTGAGTTAGAAAGCAAAAACATGTCCAACTGTTCTCAGTGAAGATGCATTAACTGTTTCCAGGACTGCTTATGCATTTTGCACTGATGAATCCCTGGGTGAACTGTGCTGTGGGCAAAAAGTGCCCCAGAACTCATCATCCACAGCACACTCAGAAGCTGCCTTTTCCTCACTCTCCTGGCCTCATGGCTCTTTCCACAGGGCAAAGGAGCAGGGCAGAGAGTGTAACTCTTGTTCTTGATGCATGTTTCTCATTCCCCCTTCACAGGGCATGTCCCTGGAGCAGTTTGAGCCCCTTCATGTTGGGAAAGTCACTGAGGAGTGCACTTCTCCTCACCTTGGCACACGTGAAGCTGAGGCCACTCACACAGCAGAGTCTAATCCTCACTTTCTAAAGTGCACTGAAAGCAGTCAGCTCGCAGCCCTGGATTATCTGGGAGGAACAGGATTTCCAGGCAGGGAATTTCCATGTGCTGTTTCCTATTTGAGCGGCTCAGGGACTTTTCTCATTGCCACCTTCAGTGGAATATAAGTAAATCCAGGGCTTCACCTACAGAGCTCAAAATCACATTATATCAGCAGCTCCTGAGAACTGGGATCACTGAAAATGGGGAATAATTTCATTAGGGGTATGAGTAGAGCTTGTGCTCTGCCCAAACAGGCCCAGCTTATATCCCTGCTGGTTTGCCAGCTGCCCTCTCCCATCTGATCAGCTCCTGGTTGTAACCTCTGCCTTGCATTCCCCTCTTCAGGGAATGCTACTACAGAAACACAAGATTTCTATTTGTCTTTAAAAGAAAATATACTGTAAATTTTTCTTCCAAATCCTTGTGACCTTCTTTGTCATGAATCCTTGTAAACAGGAGAAGCGAGCCCTGGAGCGGAAACTCTCTGAAATGGAGGAGGAAATGAAGGTAAGAAATAATCTTCACTGTGTCTATTCCATTTTATATGCTTTGTATTCGTGTCTTTGGGGATTGCCACCCAGGAGGAGGATGTTAAAGGTGTCCATGGGAAAGATCTCATTTTCCTTTCTGCAGTCAGAACTTGCTTTAATGGCCCTGTTCTCCAAACATGAAATGCTAATAAACTGTCCTGGTTCTTATTCATCTGATTGCTCCTATGTTTGATTTGTTCTGCTGTTTAATCTGAGAATGGTGAAAGCTGTTCTCCTTAAATGCCTTCCCCAACTAACTTTCTGTGGCATCGCTGAGTTCCAGTGTGCTGACCCCCTGTGCTCTGACTAGTCTGCAGCCCGAGTAAAGGCTCTGAGGTTCTCTCCGGATGGGTAAGAAGACAAAGCTGGCTTTGAGCTCACGCACACTGGCCAGGAGAAAACACAGAGTGGTTGTGTTCCTGTGCTCCCTTCCCACAGCATGTCACTGGGAGACCACGGCAGCCTGGGATGGATAATTCCAGCAGAGAGGAATTTGCTTCCTGATGGGATGTGCAGCATGGCTTGCTGTCACCAGCCACGGCCACTGGGGCTGTGGCACGTTCTTGCTCCCATGGTGTGGCTTCCAGGATGGCTGTGGCCATGAGGGGAGCCCTGCAGGGCCCAGCAGTGTCTGGCTGCTCTCACACCCCCACAGCCTCTCCCAGCTCAGCAGCACTGCAGTTCTGCTGGATGTCAGTGCTGTGTTCACAGAGTGGGTGCCCCTCTGCTCTGCCCCTGCTTTCCTTCCCTTTCAACATCAGCAGGTGGGACCACGCTGCTCTCAGACAGAAGGAAGGACCCACCTGAGGGCTCTCCCTGCACTGACAGAAACGACTCCCTGCCACCCTGGAGGAGGTTCCAGCTCTGTTTCTATTTGAAGCTTTTGTTTCTACCAAGCACATAACTCTGAAAGGCCTGTGCTGCATCTTCTGCTGCAATAAGTAGCACAACAATATGGTGGATTCTTTCTGTAAAGGCCCTTGTTCTCTCAGAGAGGGGAAAATAAGCCTGGATGTGTGAACCAGGAGGAGAAAGCATTGAATATGTCTAAATTCCAAACTCTTTGTTCAGTGAGCAGGTAGGAACCTTCAACTGCACAGAGACTTTCCTGTAATTACAGCACTGTGGTCTTCAAGAGAGATACAGACATGAGCATTTGTGTTGGTCCTTCAGCTCTGCAGAGCACTGCAAACCTGCAGATTCAGCCCTTGGAGTAAGAAGAAAAGGTGGTGGCCTCTAGTGGCCTCAGTTTGGAAACATGCTGCTCTGGCAGGAAGCAATGAGGGAAGGTTCCTGCAGGGTCTGTTGGACACAGCCAGGGCACCTCCAGCTCGGGAGGAGCTGCAGAGCCACGGAAGCCAAGGGAGGGCAGGAGGAGAAGCATTGGTGGAGGTTGGACGTGTTCTCACACTGCCTCAAGAGACAAGAGCTGAAGGAACCTCTGCTCCAGCTGAAAATGAGCTTCAGCTCCTTGACAGTGGTGCTGACTCTGCTCTCTACCTGTTCTTGCTGCACTGGACAACCAGAGTGGCCTTTTGTTACTAGAACAAATAGGCAAGGATTTGGAAAATCTCTATTCTGCGGTACTACTACATTTTTACTAGTTTTTGTAAAACCTTAAGCATGCAGTGAGTACCTGAGGGCACTGTGACATGCCTTGTTTGACATCTACTCCAAACAAAGGAATATAAAATCTCTTAAGAAAGAAGCATTGAATTGGACCTTTCCAAAAGGAAACTGATGTGTCCATTTTCACGATGCCTTGAAGTGGGAGAAGCAGCCCTGCTGTGTTTGCCTGGAGGGAGATAACCTCTGCAGAGCATCCCTGTCAGTCACTTCTGTGGGAGTTGAGCCAGGAAAATCTGCAAATTCTGGCTGGGCTTTCATTCTTGCTCCTTGCACTACCAGAGTGGCTGTTGTGCAGAGTCAGAATAAGGATGGAGTCGTGAAGGAAAAGGCAAATCCACCAATTTCCTTTCATGTGGAAACAACAAACCTGTCAGGTGATGAGGTCTCAGGCTGTTTTGGGGAATTCTTCCCACTAGTCTTTGAATCCAGCAAGACTCACATCCAGCTGTTGGATCCAGGGGTGTCTATGTCCAGTGTGCACATGAGATGTCCTGGCCAGGGCTGCCCTCTCCTTGCAGCTGACTTCTGAGGAAGAGGAGGCAGAGGTGGCAGAAATGTGCAATACTTCAGCCTGTGTTTGAGGGAGTGAGCTTTGTTCCTGTCTGGAGTGTGACCCCTGCTACCAAAGCCATAGAGAAGTGAAGAGGAGCAAGACAGGCTTGGTAACTTCAAGAACCTTGGTGGCAGAGCTGCTCCTCAGAGCTGCTCTTGCAAAGTTGACAGACACTCAGCATTCCCTGAGTGACTGCACAATTCAACTGGAGATCCAGAACCTTGGCTGAGGCAGGAGAAAGAAAATTAACATTTGCACTGAGCTGAATTCAATGCCAAGTGCCTGAGGTCCCAACTTAACACAGCAATTGTTCTTGAAGGTCACAGAAGCTCCTTTATTCCATGGCAGTGCTGCAGCATCATGCAGGCTCTGGGCGTTTTTATTTAGTGTTGCAGGCACAAAATCTGTTAATTGAAGGCAGGTACAGAGAACTGAGAAACCTGCTTTTGCTAAGCCAAGTATCAAGCAGAGTGATAAGCAATCGCAGCGGTATCATCCAGATCCTGCTCTTTGCCCTTGGCTTCAGTCCCAGCCTCCCAGCCCTTGCTGGATTTGGTGCATAAACAGGAGCCTGGCCTACCTGCAGCACACACATTTTTATATAAATGATCCTTTCTGAGGGCTGTGCAGGTGTGGAGGCTGAGCAGGGGCTGATGGGACCATGCTGAGGTTCTGTGCTGTGCTGGTGTGGAAAAACAAAGGTGGTCTCTGAAATGGTCACAGTCCTTTCCACCTCACACAGCACCATGCCCCTGCCATGTGTGTTAGATGCTTTCTGCCAGCTGTGAGCCATGTTATAAAACACAGGGGCTTTATTATCTGTGTATCATAAAATCAGGGAATATCCTGAATGGAAAGGGACCCACAGTCCAACCCCTGCCCTGCACAGACACCCCAACAATCCCACCCTGGGCATCCCTGAGAGCATTGTCCAGACACTCCTGGAGCAGTGGGACTGTGATCATTCCCTGGGGAGCCTGGGCAGTGCCAGCACCCTCTGGGGGAAGAACCTTCCCTGAAATCCAGCCTGACCCTGCCCTGGCACAGCGCCAGCCCTTCCCTGGGGTCTGTCCCTGCTCACAGAGAGCAGAGATCAGAGCTGCCCTTCAGGAGGAGCTGCAGCCCCCAGTGGGGCCTGACCTCAGGCTCCTCCAGGGTGAACAGACCAAGTATCCTCAGCTGGTTTTGGTACTAGCAAAAGAAGGGGCTATTCCAGTACAGCCATCTAACAGCAGCTCCTGCTGTGATGTGTCACAGGACACTGTGCCATGTCTGTCTGCCTGTCTGTCTGTCTGTCTGTCCTCACTGAGCGCAGTGGCAGCCAGCAAATCTTGGGCTGTGAAGGGATGGATGGATGGATGGATGGATGGATGGATGGATGGATGGATGGATGGATGGGGGATGGATGGGGGATGGATGGGGGATGGATGGATGATGGATGGATGGATGGATGGATGGATGGATGGATGGATGGATGATGGATGGATGGATGGATGAATGGATGGATGGATGGATGGATGGATGGATGGATGGATGGATGATGGATGGATGGGGGATGGATGGATGGGGGATGGATGGATGGATGGATGGATGATGGATGGGGGATGGATGGATGGATGGATGGATGGATGGATGGATGATGGATGGATGGATGGATGGATGGATGGATGGATGGATGATGGATGGGGGATGGATGGATGGATGGATGGATGGATGATGGATGGATGGATGGATGGATGGATGGATGGATGATGGATGGGGGATGGATGGATGGATGGATGGATGGATGGTTGGATGGATGGATGGATGGATGGATGGATGGATGGATGGGGGATGGATGCATGGATGGATGGGGGATGGATGGATGATGGATGGATGGATGGATGGATGGATGATGGATGGATGGATGGGGGATGGATGGATGGATGGGTGGATGGATGGATGGATGGATGGAATCCATGGATGGATGGATGGATGGATGGATGATGGGTGGATGATGGATGGATGGATGGGGGATGGATGGATGATGGATGGATGGATGGATGGGATATGGTGAGCAGGGTTCTCACTTCTGTGGTGTCACTGCAGCTTTCCTGCAGTTGTTTGCTGTAGCTCTGTCTTGGGGTCTGTTGATTTATCCAGTGTCAGAACTGTGTGTGTGTCCCAGGAGCTGCTCTGTCAGTTTGATGATCTCAGGGGCTCAAACCCCATCCTGTGCTGGCTCCCTGCCTTCCTGTCTTGCTTACCTTGGTTTTGCAAAGCTTTCCAAAGAGGTGTCTTCATTCTGTCATGGAGAGTTAATGTAGGGCTTTGGGGCAGCTAAGAACAGAGCTGATGGTTGGGGGTGTACAGAGTGCTTCAGTTTTGTGCAGGAATGAGCCCTTGGACAGAATGCCCGGGGACACAGCAGATTCTTTGCCAGCTGCGGTCAGCTCTGGGTCATAGAGAATTCCAGTGGCTTGGGTTTGAAGGTGCCCTTCTCATTCCACCTCTTGCCATGGGCAGAGACCCTTCCACCATCCCAGGTGGCTCTAAGCCCTGTCCAACCTGGCCTTGGACATTGCCAGGGATGGGGCATCCACAGCTTCTCTGGGCACCCTGAGTAGTGCAGGTTGGGTGGATAGTCACTGTCTTTGTGTCCCAGTAGATTCTTTCATGGTGCTCCTTGTTCAGGACAGACAGCACCTCCTTTGAGTGCTTTTTGCTAATGAAATGGTAGAAAGGAACCCTCTTCCTCATAAACCCTTGCCTGTGTCTTCTTCTGCACTAAGTGGACATGGGGAGGAATATGGTGCTTTGTGGGACTGCTTTGGTTTGGGACTGGGAATTTGCCACTTGAATTTACAACTCTTCTTGTGGATGGTTCCTGCCTGCCCCTGCCCAGTGCTGGGGCTCCTTCCATCATGCAGGATGGGTTCCTGTTCAGGAGGGGTTCTTGTTTTCTTGTGGCCCAGCTGCCCAACCTCTCAGGGGGAAGGAGGGCAGGGATGCTGCTCAGGAAGCAGCTCCACAGCATCTCCTGGCACCTGCAGTGGTGTGAATGTCCAGCACATGAATTCACTTTGGTATTACTGGGAACAGTGTCATCCTTGTGGCACTGGGATGTCTGCATGGCTTGGACCATTTCCCTGTTCTGCTTCCTCATGGCTCTTCTGTTCCTGACCTCCCTCTGCTGCTGAACCTGTGCAAGCCCCAGTTTGTACCCATGTCCAGTTTGTACCCATGTCCAGTTTGTACCCATGTCCAGCTGGTTCCTGTGCCCAGTTTGTACCCACACACAGTTTGTACCCACAATGTCCAATTTGTACCTGTGCCCAGTTTGTATTTGTGCAAGCCCCAGTTTGTACCCATTCCCAGTTTTGTACCCATGTCCAATTTGTACCTGTGCAAGCCCCAGTTTGTACTCACACACAGTTTGTACCCATGCCCAGTTGGTTCCTGTGCCAGTCCCAGTGTGGGGCTTGGTCTCTGCCCTGTCCTGTGCCCCTCATTGCCTTTGTCACCAGGAATGCCCTCCTGGCACATCCCCACTGTGGGAGATGCTCTCATTCAGACTCCTGTTCCTAGAATGAGCAGTTTAAGGTTCAGACTTGTCCCCTCTGAAGGTCAGGGATAAATTGAGCCCTGAGACAGATGAGTTGAATCTGGGCATGGATGAGAAACCAAACCCCAGAGGTTTTGGCAGGACTGGCCTGGGCAGAGCCAGGAGCATCACTCAGGGATGAGGGACACAAGCAGACACAGTGCCTGTCCTGGTGATCTGCTGTGGGACAGTGACACTTTCAGGTGCTTCAGTCTCTGCCTTTGGGATCTTCAGGAAGCTCTGATTCCTCTTTGCTCCACACGGCTGCTTTGGCTTTTAGAGATACATGAAGAAAAGGAGTTTTAAAGAAATTCTCAGTTCCTAGCAGAGCTTTCAGAGCCTGTCTAGGTGTTAAGTCACTGGTGTTAGGTCTCACAGCAGTTCCCAGGTCCCAGGGCTGTCTGGGTAAACTAGAATATAATCCTGCTTTGTGGTGGAAATCCCTGTATTTGACCTTTTTTAAAATTTTGGGGGCCCCTGGAGAAAGGGCTGATTCCCAAAATATCCTTGGTGTGTTGTCAGGCTTTCCCCATCCAGCACTCACTGCTACTAATTTCTTTTATTCTCTTTTTTCTTTCACTGCCTATGGACTAAACTCCCATTTCTGTGCCCATTTCTGTTCATTTCCATGATGTTCTCTCTGTATTTCTCTGTCCACTCCTCTCACTCTCTGCAGAATCTCCACCAGCTCAAACAGATTCACACTCTAAGGCAGATGAATGAGCAGCTGCTGGCTGAGAACAGGGCTCTGACCCGGGTTGTAGCCAGACTCTCTCTGCCCTCCAAGCCCAAGGAATCAGAGGAGCTGTAGCTGCTTTCCCTCGGGCTCATCTTGCCTCCTCCTCCTCTCCTCCAGGCAGGTCTCGGCTCTGCTCTGCTCCCCAGGCTGCCTTGCGGCTCAGAGCTTGTGGCACAGCATCTCTGCATTCCCAGGGCACGGTGCTGCTGCCATGGCAGGGCTTTGCTGGAGCTCTGCTCCCCCCTGGCTCCTGCTCTGCTTGGCAGATGCTGCTGCCCTTGCCAGCTTAGCTCTGGTTATGGCTTTGGGGTGCTTGGCAGTGCCAGCAGCTCCTTGCCTGGTACTTGGCCTTCAAACAGACCCACAGAATGTTTGGGTTGGAAGGGGTTAAGTTAAAGTTCATCTCGTTCCACCCCCTACACTTTCCACTAGACCAGGTTGCTCCAAGCCTCATCCAGCCTGGCCTTGGACACTTGAAAATCAGTGATTTATGCACGTCTGCTTGGAATAGAATTCTTTTTTAATTGGACTTAGTTCAGGGAGAAGCTGGCACTCAGCAAATCAGATTATCCAGAGTCAGGAAATTTTCAGGGATGTTGTGAAAAGCAATTATTATAGACAGAAAGGGTATTTTTAGAAAAACTACAAAGTGAACTGTCCTCAGCAGGTTTTCTTGGTCACTTGAACAAAAAGGACAAGCTCCTTTCCTTATTTTGAACTGAAATTTTTGAGTGTGAGTCCACAGGCTCAGCACCCCCATCTCCTGTGGGCTGGCACAGGGTGGGGGAAGCAGCAGGAGCCAGACCAGGAGCACTCTGTGTTTTCATCTCCTGTTTTAAATCCAGTGCTGGACAATTAGTGGTGGAAACCCAAGGATGAGTCTTTCCTAAGCTTTGCCTTCACACATCACACAGTAAATTACATCTCTTCCTGCTACTTCATTGGTTCAATGCTAAAATAAAGCTGTAAGTGCTCCTTTCTGGGGGCCCTGCCTGTCCTTTGCAGGTTAGTAGGGATGTTCACATCCCTTGGGACACAAGGAGTTGTGTGCTCTTGTGGGCTGGAAGCGGCACCACAGAATAAAGAAATCTATTCTTAGCACACAAATTATACCAAGGCTGGTTAACCATAGAAACAAACTAATCAGGGGAATTGTGGCTTCCCCTTTCCAGGAGTCTCAGCTCAAGCCCACATGTGTGTCACAAGGGCCAGGAGAGTCAGGGGTTACATTGTGTGCCCTGGATTGTGCAGGTGGTCAGGTGAAATGATCTCACAGCCTTTCTGGGTTTAATCTGTGGAACTATCCTCCAGCCTGACCCTGCCTCATTTCTTCTCATAAACTGTGAGTTTAAGTCATTCTCCTTCCCCACATGCTTTGAGATTTGAGAGAGAAAATTGGGCAAAATTATTTCCAGAAAAAGAACTGATGTTTCACAACCTGCAAGTGACCTCTCCTCCTCCCAGGACGTGCCCACATTATCACTGCCCTGCATCCCCTGTGCTCTGGGGCTCTCACTGCCCTCCTCACTCACTCACTCCTCACTCACTCACTCACTCCTCACTTACTCACTCACTCACTCACTCACTCCTCACTCACTCACTCACTCACTCACTCACTCCTCACTCACTCATTCACTCACTCACTCACTCCTCACTCACTCACTCCCTCCTCACTCACTCACTCACTCATTCACTCACTCACTCACTCACTCCTCACTCACTCACTCACTCACTCATTCACTCACTCACTCACTCACTCCTCACTCACTCACTCACTCACTCACTCACTCCTCACTCACTCATTCACTCACTCACTCACTCCTCACTCACTCACTCACTCACTCACTCATTCATTCACTCACTCACTCACTCACTCACTCACTCCTCACTCACTCACTCACAGGTTTGCAGTTCCCTGCCAGTGCCCACGCTGGGCACAGCCATGGTCTGTGAGCTCTGCTGGTTTAGTTCCAGCTCTTTGAGTAGGTCTGACACAGGCGGCTGCTGCTGTGTGTAAACTCTGCCTCAGTGGTGTCTGTGCCCATCACAGCTGTGCAGAGCTGTCCCTGGGTTAGGCTGTGCCAGCTGTCCCACGCTCTGGCAGCACAGCTTCTCAGTGAATCCCATTTTCCTGCAGGCAGTTGGGTTCTGAGGAGCCCTGTGCATTCAGTGAGTGTTCCCCAGTGTCCCAGGTGGCACACAGCCCTGCTGCTCTGCCCAAACCCAGGTGACACCAGCACTGCTCATGGCCAGCCCTGCCCTTCCCTGGGGCTGGGCCACATCCCTGCTCACCATTCCTGGACACTCCAGCCTTGGAACCCCAGTTCCCTTGGGGTTCATTTCACCTGACTTGAGGCTACTCTGCTTCCAAGGGAGGAACACCCTGGGCTTGTGTTGTCTCAGGCTGATGTGCAGCTGTCAGGAGGCCTCAGTGGGCACTGTGGAGCTGGGTTGTGACCAGGAAACGTGTCCAGAGGCATTTATTTCACACTCCTTCATTTCAAATAAGTGACACAGGTCACACGAAGCCCCCCATGAGGAACTGCCCAGTGGGTGGAAGGGCTCCTGCAGGCACTGGGAGGCCCAGTGTGAGTGTGGCAGGTGGAGCTCAGGAGGAGACAGAGGAGTGCAGAGATACCAGGAGCTCTGCTGTGTCTCTGAGCTCCTGATCCCTTGGGTGATGGTGATGGCAATGCCTCTTGTTTGGCCATGAGAAATGGCACAGGGAGCCACGGGTGCTGTCCTGTCCCCACGGTGTCACACCAGCACTGGCTCCAGGCAGGCACACTCAGCATCTCTGGCCAGCCCAGCACGTGGATTTGCCCTTCCCACAATGTCCCACCATGCAGCACCAGCCTCTCCTCCCTCTCAGCTGGAACCTCCCCCAGCAGTGCCCACAGGGATGGAGTTGGGGATGTTGGGGCCCACCATGGCTTGGCCAACCTTGTAAGAAGGGAATTGCTCTGGTGGGAGCTGGAGCTGCCCCAGGAGCTGCCCCCACTCAGAGCTGGTGAGCAGGGAGGGGGCAGAACATTGTGGTCAAAGCTGAAACACCAGGTTAGGAGGAAGGAGATTCAGTGCAGATTTTTAATTTGAGTGAATTCCCCCAAGATGCACTTGGCAGACAGGAGTTGTGGCTGAGCTCATACAGGTGCCATGTGTGTGACCCCACTGTGCCCTGGGTGTCCCTGCAGCCCTGGTCACCTGTGGTGGCAGCGACCCCATGTGTGCCACCCCCAGACAGGAGCAGGGTCAGCCCAGGGAAGGTCACTGGCTGCAGCACAGGAAGCCAGCAGGGTTTGTGCCAATGGGAAATGCTGGAAGGGTCTTGTTGAAGCCATTTCTTCTCTGTTTCCAAAGGCTTTTGTCTGCTGCAACCTCAGCTGAGCACCCAGGAGGTACCTCCAGTGTCAGTGTGTTCTACCAGTCCTCTGGCCTCAGCATTTGGGGCTGTATCACACATCTGCAGGGTCCCAAGGAGATTTGGGGGTATTCTAAAGAGATTTGGCAAGGTCCAGTCCTAAATGAAGATTCCAGACCTTTGGTTTCCCTTCCAGTCCTGGCAAAATGGAAAAAGCATATCAGGAAAACCAGCTTTACTTGTCTGCTGAGCTGTATTTGGCCTCTGGGCGCAGGTTTGGGATGTAGCAGCTCAGAAATGGTTCCTGCCCTGCTGCTGGGGCTGAGGCCTTGCTTTGCACCAGGGCTCCCTGCTCAGTGCTGTGCTCGAGGCCCCTCTCACCCCTGAGAGCTCTGGGGATGCTGCAGAGCCATGGCAGGTGCTGCTGGAGCCCCTCTGATCCCACCTTGTCTCTGTCTCTCCACAGATTTTGACAGAGCTGAAGTCGGACAACCAAAGGCTGAAGGATGAGAACGGAGCCCTCATTCGAGTCATCAGCAAACTCTCCAAATAGGAATCAGAGCAAAGGGAGGACAAGGAGGGGTGTCCTACACCAGCTGCCAACCCCACCACCCACCCTACCCCTTCCTTCCCGTCAGTACAGCAAGTGTTTCAGCTGTGGGATCAATGTCACACCTGCCTTGCCCTGCCCTTTGCTGTACATTCCCTTTCTAGCCCTATTTCCCCAACACACCCCCTGCCATTTTATTTTTTTTAATTTATGCATGTTGTGGTATCTCGGACATTTTATTCAAGGGAGAAACATGAGGACTGGGTTTGAGCTGCCAAAACTTCTTCCAAAAGCTCAGTGTTTGGTTTTGGACTCTGACCTGGAGTGGGAAGCTCCTACTGTAAAAAGTGACATCTGAAGAACTAACCCAGCATGTCCAAGCCCTTTACAGGTGGGAAATGTGAACTGGGCTGGGACTCTGAGGATGCACATCAGCCCACTGAGATGTGGGACTCTGGTTAAATGTGATGCTGTGAAAGCCACCAGAGCTCATGTTTGTCACAGGCTGATGAGCTGTTTTGCACAGACACCTTCTCCTCTTGCCCCAGCAGACTGAGTCTTCTATTTTAGATAAGATTTTGAGCCTGTTCAGTACCATCAGTGCTGTGCTGATGCTCAGTGTCAGACCCTTGTCCCTCAGCCTCCCTTTCTCCCCAGCCTGGGAGATCCTGTGTCACTTTGTGTCCTTCCAGGGCTCCTGTCTCTATGGTTGGTAGCATCCTGTTGCCACCTGGACTCTTGTCCCTTGGGACAGGACATATCCCAGGCACTTGCTGAGCTTTCTGAAGGACAAACTTGAACCCCTACAGACCCTCTGCTGCTCTCACCTGTGTGTGAGCCTGAGTCACCTTGCAGGGAGCTGTGCCCGTGCCAGAAACCAGGCTCCCCTTCCCAAAAGCCATCTGGGACATTCTCCCGCTGCCTCCCTGAAGGCAGAGCCCATAGCAGAGCCTGGTCTGGTATTTCAGGTACCCTCCCTTTGATTTGCAGCAGGATTTATAGACAGAGAATGCCAGCATCCTGTCCCACACACCTTGGAGAGGCCAGGGTGTGTCAGTGTCAGAGGGACAGGGAGCTGCTGGTAACTGAATCATGGTAAATAAAGTCTTCTGACCTGTCAGAAACTTGTGATAAGCTTTGACCTTGAAGGAACCCCCCAGAATTATTCCTCTTTAATGTTACATGCACTCTAAACAGTTTGGAATTGTTCTCTCCCATGGGCATTCAGACATTGGCTCCTCTCTCCATGCTGTGGGACGTCAGCAGTTCTGTTCAGCTTCCCTTTAACAGACTCCTCTCAAACAGAACCTTCCCTCCCAGAGATGTCCTGCTGTATCCAGACATTCTCCCATCTACATCCTTCCATTTTTTCATCCTTTCATCCCCTTTGTCCTTCAGCTCCCCAGGCTCTGTCTGGCCAAGGGCAGCAGTTCTTGGTCCCCGAACCTGGGGGTGGCCATGGGGCAGCTCTGCCACGTTCCTGAGCAGCTCTGGCTGGGGGGACTCTCCACTACCAGAGAGATGAGATACTTGAACATGAGCAGAATACTTGAGCTTGCTCAGCAGGGTAAAACTTCTCTGTCAGGCAATCCTGGGCTTTTTCAAATCTTTTGCTGGTTATTGCCTCAGAAAGCATCTCTGTTTTCCTCTCTCTGGGGTTTTCTCTCTTTTTCACCCCCCTAATTCTCCATTTTCCCCCCTTCCCCTCCCTGTCCTGCTTGTTTCCACCTCTCTTGCTCTTCCTGGAGCTGCCAGTTCTCCCCAGGCAGCTCTGACCACAAGTTGCTCTTCAGCTGGTGGAGCCATTGTGCAGCTGAGGCACCGTTTCTCCTGGTACAGAGGCCCTGCCTCTGCTGCTGAGCTTTGGGAGGAAGAGACCAAAGCTGGTAAAGGCATCAGGGTTTCTGCAGAGCACTGCCTAAGCCAGGCATCCTTTTTATATTCCTTGATTTTAACCCTGCGCTATTTAATGGCTTCAAGTCTTGAGATCCAGTCAGTGCTTGCCCTGCGCGCCGTCCCCTCCTGGTGCACTCTTTCTGTGAGTCCTTCTGCTGTTCTTGGTGTTTTCTCTCTTGGTGACCACTCCTCACTTCAGCCTCGGGCTCTGCTCTGCTCAGGAGCTCAGGATCAGGATCCCTGTCCCTTCTGTGCTCAGGGCTCAGGATCAGGATCCCTGTCCCTTCTGTGCCCAAGGATCAGGAGCCCTGTCCCTTCTGTGCCCAGGAGTCAGGAGCTCTGTACCTTCTGTGCCCGTGGAGCAGGAGGTGCTCCCCAGCTGGGCTGGAGCCTCAGGCCGTGCATCCTGGCAGGATGAGGAGGAGAGTTCAGAATCAAGATCCTGTCCTTCTCACAGGTTCCTGGCAGTAGGAAGAAGCCTGGTGTCTGTTTTAGGGAGAGGGTTCAACCCAATCTGACAAATCCATCCTGCACTGATGTTTTGCCCCTTCTTCCAGGACACTCGCTGCCTTTTTCCCGAGGAGCAGAGTGGAAAGGCTGTGGGGGCTCGTTCTGAGTGGCACCTTGCAAAGCCAAACCACTGCAGCTGCAGTGGCTGCTGAGCACTGGATTCTCTGAGCCCTGGGCCCCTCAGCTCAGTGTCCCTGATCAGCCAAAGCTGTGAGCGTCCCGTGCTGACGGCGCAACTGCAAATCACATTCTTGAGAATGGATTTTCTTTGTCTCACTTCATGCCTGACATAACCAGTGCACTGAGGAGGTGACAAACAGGACACCTCAAACCCTGTGCTTGGCACAAGGTGCAGAGCAAATAGGTTTTTAAAATTGATCCCTCTTGGAACCAGAGCATTTGCCAGACGTGGTCTCCCTCGGGGAACATGAGCTTTTTTTTCTAAGCAATTGCTTGGGGTGAGTTAATTTTTATCGCTTGGGGTGAACCCACCTGTTGTGGCTGCAAGTTTGGTGATGGCTCTTTGTAAATAAAGTCCTTGGAGAAGCAGGACTGGCTGATGAGATGGGGAGAGAATGTATTTTTATGCAACTTTTGAGTGGCCTTTCAAACCCTGAGATGAATGATTTGTTTTACTGGTTGTTGTTATATAGTATTATAAGTATTATGTGTTTGAAAGTTTGGGAATAATATTCACAGCTATGATGCTTGTAAACACAACAGTATTTATAAATGAATAAAGTAAGAGTTGATAAAATAGAAGCTTTGACTTTGCTTCCATCTTTCTGAAATTACAAGTTGTTTGTGCTAAAATTCCCTGTTTCTCCCAAAATTCTTGTGACGTAACAATGTCCATCATCCCTAAAAGCACAAAAGTTTTGCAGCTACAACACAGGTGCCTTTTCAGGGGAAGCTGAAATGAAGGAACTGGGATGCACATCCCTGAAAAGCACCCACCAGTGGGAAGGGAAAACAGGAGAGGGTCCCATCTCCTCCACAACATCACACTGGGGATCAGGCCCGTTTCCCACTCTGGTGGCAAGCCCTGGTTTTGCTCTGCTCACAAGTTTGGTCAGCACAAAGTGTGGCACAGACAGGAGGTGGTGTCACATCTGGGAACCTCTGTCTTGGGTGAGACTGCAGGAATCTCCACGTGTTCCAGTGTTCAGAGGTGGTTGGTGCAGGCTGAGTTCTTCCCTTAGGGCTGGTGGAGCAGGATGTGACTGTGGGCCAGACTCAGTGTGCTGGGGGTGAAGAATTCTGTGGGGCCTTTGGTATTTCCCACCAGTGCCCCAGGTCTGGTCCAGCCTCGCTCAGCTGGGGTTTGAGGTTGCCCAGAGCACAAGTCAGAAGGAGCTGAGGGGCTCAGCCTGGAGAAAAGGAGGCTCAGGGGGCCTTTCTGGCTCTGCACAACTCCTGACAGGAGGGGATGTTGGGCTCTGCTCCCTGGGAACAGGGACAGGACAAGAGGAAATGGCCTCAGGTTGTGCCAGGGGAGGTTTAGGTTGGATACTGGGGAGAAATTCTTCCCTGAAAAGGTTGTCAGGGCCTGGCACAGCTGCCCAGGGCAGCAGCGAAATCGCCATCCCTGGAAGTGTTCAAGTGGTTGTGAATGTGACACCTGGGGCATGGTTCAGTGGGAAACGTGGCAGTGCTGGGTTAGTGGTTGAACTCCACGATCTTAGAGGGCCTTTCCAACCTAAGTGATTTCATGATTCTGTGTTTTGGGGGACCTGGGCCCTTGTGGGGTTCCACCCACACCTCCATCCCTCCACTGTCCCTGGGATCACTGCCCTGGCTCTTGCCCCTCATGCCCCGTGAGCCCCAGCAGCAAGACCAGAAGGGAGCCAGCTCCTTTCAGCTCGTTTCTTTAATAAGGAGACGTAAATCATTACAAAATAACCATCAAACGATCAGAGACGGAACGACAGAGTCCACACGAGGGGAAGGGGCATTAAAAGCAGCTTCCGCCGGAGCCGAGCGCTGCGGGGCTGGCGCGGCCCGAGCGGGGCCGGCACCGCCGCCCAAGGGTGGCCGAGCCTGCGACTCCAGAGGAGCCGCTCCTCCCTCCCAGCCCGGCAGAGAAAAGGAAAGGAGCCCGAGCCTGTTGCCGGGACTCGTGGGTTCATTTCCTTTGGTACCCCCGGGAGCATCTCCGTGGCACAGCCGGGTTTGCTCCGCGGGGCCGCCAGGAGAGGGAAGTGCCAGCCCTCGTCCCCAAAACAGAAACCGCCGGCTGGGCATGGCAGAAATAACCCGAATTGCTCTGAAAAGCCTTTTCACCACCGGCAGGTCGAGCCCCACATCCGTGCCCAGCGCTGTCCGTCCCTGGCCCGGGTGACAGCGGCACCCCAGGGCAGCGAGCCCGAGCCCCGCGGGCCGGGGGACACACGGGGGAAGGGTCACGGCTCAGCGCGGGCTGTCCCCGCGGGGTCCCGCTGCACCGTGCTCTAATATGGCTTCTAAAGTTGCTCTGACGGTGAAATGCACCAACGCGACACAGGACACCGAAGCCACGATGTTGCTGCTACCCGGCCATGGGACAAACGCGACAAGACACAGGAACACGACACACATGGACGCCACGGCCGCGGCGGTGATGGCTCACTCTCCGCTGGCGGGTCGGGCTTGGCATGCTTTGCTTCTTGGCATTATTTTCTTCTTTTATATGATTTAATCGGGGATTTTCATTTTAATTGGGGGGAAAAGAATCAGGGCAGTGGAGAGCTCTCGAGCGATGGGGTTTGGTCGTCGCCTCCTCCGTGGCGGAGCCGGAGATGGGGCCATGCTGCTGCTGCTGCTGCTGCTGCTGCTGCTGCTGCTACGTGGCTGCATCACATGCACTGCTCGTGGTATATACAGCTATGTCTCCATATAATTTACCTACACACAGCTAAGGGGCGGGTCAGAGGCAGCGCAGATGGCTTCAGGATGTTGGTTGGTTTTCCCTTTTTTATTAAAAAAAAAAATAAATCATGTATTAAAGTCACAGTCTTCCCCCTCCCCAAAGGCTTAGAGAGTCTGAATGGAAAGCAGCCAGGTGGGATCGGCGCTCCTGGCCTGGATCCCCGGACCCCGGCCGATGCGGTGGGTCTGGGGGCGGGGGGAGCACAGGAGGGGGTGCACCTGGGGTGTGCAGGTGTGATGTGCAGATGTGCAGATGTGCAGATGTGCAGGTGTGCAGGTGTGCAGGTGTGATGTGCGGGTGTACAGGTGTGCAGGTGTGCAGGTGTACAGGTGTGATGTGCAGATGTGCAGGTGCACAGGTGTGCAGGTGAACACATCTCCACCTGCTTCCCTGGGAAGGCTGCAGGGCCAAGCACATTCACTGGCTGCAAACAAGGATTTCAGTGCTTTTTCTAATTCCTCCTCTTTTAACCCATTCCATGTAAGGCAAATGCCCCCACACACCCCACACTCCCTCTCCCCCAATGCCTGGATGGACCCCAAAATGAGACTGAGTCCTACCAGTGCTCCTGACCATGGGACATCAGCCCCCCTCCAGCTCCCCATTATTAAAAGCATCCCAAGACTTCTTCTCCCTTTGGCTACAGGGGCAGGGCAGGACCCCATCTGTTGACACTGACACATCCATTAGGAAAAGGGACTAATTAAAGCTGGAGATGGCCCTGAGAGAGCACTGACTCCATGACCCCTGCAGACCCAGCATGGCCCCAGTGCCCCCTTCACCAGGGCATGGCCAAGTGCAGCTGCAGTGGTGGTGGAGGTGGTCATTGGAGGTCCCTGTCCAACATCCCCTTCCCACACTGCAGCTCGGCCACCCGAGCCCCAAACCTGCCACAGATGGAGATGTCCTGCCCTGGGGACCTGTCCCAGAGCTGCACAACCCTCCAGGGACGGGGGCTGGTCCCCGTGTTCATTTGAACCCCTTGAGCCAAGTTTCAAACCTGGTGACTGTCACCAAGTGTCCCATCATCTCCCCACCTCTGGGGAGGGCCAGGAAGGGGAAGTCTGACTTTGGGAAGTCAGAGCTGTGGGAGCTGCTAAAGCATCCAACAGCTCTGGGATGAGCTCAGTTTTGGCACTGTGTCCCTGGGCCTCGGTCCCAGCCCAGCTGTTGAACCCCCAGAGCAGCGTCCCCAGTGCCAGCACATCCCTGGGGCTCAACCCTTCAGTGCTGCAGGGCTGGAACCCCCAGCACTGAGCCCAGGGACGCCAAAGGGAGCGGAGTGTGAGGCTGCTGTGGGGCTGGAGCTGGGACAGGGACACGAGCTAACATCAGTGCTCCAGTACAGACTGGGCAGGGCTGCTGGACCCTCTTCCAGCTGCAGAGAACTGTGTTGGCTTTCTGGCTCGGGGGCTTTTCTGGGACAGTGGGAGACAGTAGCCTAGAGAAGCTCTTAGCCACTGTCAGGGTCATGGATATGGCTTATACCCCCAAGGGGAGCAGGATGGGGTGGGTTTAACAGCCAATGGCCTGGTGGGGAGTAGCAGCTCATGGGGGTTGGGAGCTGTGGTCCCTTGTTGGCCCCAGGCTTGCTCTTGCCATCCCCACCCACAGCAGGTGGGGCTGGAGCTCCCCGTGGCCCCCTGGCTGCCCTGAGGCTGGGGTGCCCACAGCAATGACGGGACATGTGATGGACAGTCCCTGGGGAGATACCTGGTGCAGCTCTGGGGAGCTGCCCCCATCCCATCTGGAGACCTGTCATTGTAAATCTGCCTCATGGAAGTATTTTGATCTATGGGATTCACCAAGCATGGTGGGACACAGATGCAAATCACCCAGCTCTGCCCCTCTGGAGACAAAACAGAGCTTGTGGAGCTGCTGGTGGTGGTGATCCACACAGTGCTGCTGGTGCATCCACGTCACACTGTGTCTCCTTGGAGCAGCCCTCCTGAGGCTCCCTGTGCCCAGACTGGCCTCCACAGCTCCTGCTGCAACACTGAGGGCTCGGCACCCCACCAGCACAGCAGGATCCATGGCCTCTGCAAGCCTCTCCTCAGAGAACCCAAGCCTGGAGCTGGCCAGGGGCCCTCAGCCTTCCTTGGGGAGGGCCAGGGGGAGGCATCTGGGTCTCTTCAGAGGATCTTTGCACAATTTTTCTGTCTCACTGCCGGTGATGCCCAACCAAGCACAGTGGGTCTGGTCATCTCACACCATCAGGCTCCAGCATCACCTCCACGCAACGTTCCACGGTTCCCCACGTGATCCCAAGGGCAGGATGGTGGCAGCAATGCTGCAGGCTGGTGACACAGCTGCTGGGGAAGGTCCCAGGTGTGCTGCTGGCTTTGCTCTGGGAAGGGATGGCGAGCAGAGGCAATGGGACATGCAGCAGAAGGGAGCGATGCCGAAGAACAAAAAGAACCATCCATGTCTTTAACCTCTTCCCCTGGAAGCGATTGGGACTGCCTGGATACCCTTCCAGAGGCATCGAAGGGCATTTCAGCTTGGAACAGAACAAAAACCAAAAGGAAGGGTGCAGAACTGAGGTATCAGAGCTCTGGGTGAGCTGTCCGCAGACTATTTGTTCTTGCCGAGAGCCGCATCCACCTCCTCCTCGGGCTTGAGCGAGTGCCACTGCGCGATGGGCCGCCGCGGGTTGGCCAGCATGTCGGACCAGTGCCGCAGCTCCGTGCCCGTCGAGTTCAAGCCCGTGAAGATCTTGCCGATGGCCTCGTTTTTCCCCAGCTTGTCGTAGTCCAGCACTGTGATGACCACTTGCACTTTCTAAAGGAGGAAACTTTGTTTAGAGGGGTGGGAAAGTGCAGTGGCCATGACAGCTCCATAGGCCCAGGGATCCCCCAAGGATGAGCCCCAAGAAGAAGCAATGAAAATCTCTAACAAATGTGAAGAAAACATTCTTAAATCATCTTTTTAAGATAGTGATCTTCCCCTTTTAGAATCCAAACTGCTGCTGGATATTGTATCTGAGAAAATCTCAGTTTTCTTGTATCAGGTTTTACTATAACTACATTCGGCCCCCTCCCTGCTTCCTTCACGTCCTTCTCTGAGGAGTGCAGAGCCCAGTGGGGGCCCAGCTCATCCTGATCTGATTCACCTGGGAAAGGTCACCAAGGTGTGGTGTGGGGCTGGGCAAGAGCTGTGGGCTGCTGGGCAGAACCAAGGGGCAGATGCAGGGCCTTGCACAGGACATGGAGGGGCAGAAGGCAAGGGCCAAGAGTCCAAAATGCCCCCAGGACCATCCTGTTATGCTTAGGGTGAGCACTGTAGGATCAGGAGCAGAGGAAAGCCCAATTTCAGCTGTGATCTGGGTTGGGGTTCATCTCCCATGGGTGCTGCCCCCATACCAGCTGCCCTCACCATCAGCCCAGGCCCCAGATGAGACTGGAAGAGTCTCCTGGGTGACCAGACCAGGAGCTCAGCAGGAGCAGCCCAGGCTGCTGGAGGGCTGGGATGAGGGCTCAGGCAGCTTTAGGACATCTTCCACCCCAGGGGAGTCATCAGACAAACCTGTATCTGCTCAAAGGGGATCTCAAAGCTGAAGGACTCATTGAAGTAGGGGTTCAGGGTCTTCTTCTTGACTGTGGTCTTCTTCTTCTTCAACCTCTTGCCATTCTGCAGCAGGTGGATCTTCACGTAGGGATCTGGGGGTCAGGATGGGACATTAGCCAGGGCTGGGGTGCCCTGGGGATACCCCTGGGACACCTCCTGCTCACAGGAGACATCACAACCCAGGGTGAGGGAGAGACTGCCCTGAGTACAGACAGTCTGAGGTTTGTGGATGGATGCCAAAGACAAAATGGTTGGGCTGGAGAAGATTTGTGGGAGCAAGTGGCCAAGGGATGGAGCTCTTCTGCGTCCAGCAGAACTGGGGAAGGGTCTGGAGAGTCAGGAGAGTGAGGAGAGGCTGAAGGAGCTGGGGAGCTCAGCCTGGAGAAAAGGAGGCTCAGGGGGACCCTCTCATTCTCCACAACTCCCTGACAGGAGGGGGCAGCCAGGGGAGGTTGGGCTCTGCACCCATGGAACAAGGGACAGGAAAAGAGGAAACAGCCTCAAGCTGAGACAGGGGAGGTTCAGGTTGGACATCAGGAAGAATTTGTTTATGGAAAGGATGGTCAGGCACTGGAATTGCCCAGAGAGGTGGTGGAGTGCCCATCCTTGGAGCTGCCCAAGCAACGCCTGGTGGACACGGCACTCAGTGCTCTGGTCTGGGTGACAAGGTGAGGACCAGGCACAAGTCGATGGTCCTGGAGGTTTTTTCCAACAGTAATGATTCTGGGATTCTGTGCTGTGGGCCCCTTGTAGGAAGGCAGGGACAGCAGAGTGACAACTGGCCTGTCAGGTGAGTGACACTGGGTGGGCTCTGGCCTGACCCCTGTTTCTGGAGCAGGAAAGCCCACAACAAAGCTGAATCCTTTCAGCCATGCAGGTACTGCTCTTGTCATGGTTAAAGCACATCTAGAGAGAGCTGAGGACCCCTGGGCACAGAGCTGAGCCCCAGGATGGGCTGGGAAGACACTTTAAGCACAAAACATGCTGGCAACCAAGGTCCCCGGCCACGAGGTCAAGGAGGAGCAGGAGCAAATGGCAGAGGACACTTTCACCACCCAGGTCCTGCAGCATCCTGGGGGCCATGTTTGAAGTTTCCTTCCCAAGAGTCAGGGATGCATCCCATGCCCATCTCCCCTCATCCCCAGCCAGACCTGGGGCTGCCTGCAAGGCACGAGGAGGCCCTGGGGGCTCTCCCAAGCTCTGCCAGACAGGAGACCCCAGAGTCCTTTCCCACAGAGGACCCTGAGAGCCCCCAGCAGGGCAGGGGGAGGCTGCCCCTGAGCAACACCCACCTGAGAGGCCCCCAACATCCATCTTCTTCAGGTTCTTGGCTTCCAGGATGCAGACAGTGAGCTTCCCGGCCGTGGGCACGTACCGCAGGGAGATGCAGATGTCTCCCAGCTTCTCTGGCTGCCAAGCACAGCAAGGAGGGGAGATCAGAGCCTCACCAGTGCCTGGGACTCTAGTGGTTGGACACAATCACACATGCAGGTCCCCCCAGACCCTGCTCAGCCCAGGCACAAGCTGGCACCTTTTGCACCAACACAAGGGTTTGATCACCAAGTCCAGGACAAGCTAGGCCCAGCACAGCACTCAAGACATTTTATAGTCTTGATTTTTTTGTTATAGAAACATTTTCACAGAGAGGAACAACAGGTCAGATCCCAGTAATGACTGCCAGGATGTTCGTGGTACCCTGGTGGGACCCCACAGTGGGTGGGACCCCGAGCTGTGGATGGCCCTGGAAGCAGAGCTCACCCATGGCCAGCCCCATGCCAGGCCCCCAGCCAGGTTCAGCTGTGGGCTGCTCTCACCTCCTCCTTCTCCCCACTCTGCAGGTCCCGCCACTCCTCGATGGGCTGGCCCAGGTCCACGGTGTTCATGGGCACCTTCACCTCCCCGATGATGTCATGCTTGGAGAAGCGGTCAAAGTCGTAGATGGCCATCACCAGCGTCTTCCCACCCAGCTCCTGGTAGGGCACCTGCACAAAGGGACAGCAACCAGGCTGCAAGGGGGGCTCTGAGCCAGGACCACCTGCTCCTGGAAGGGAGAGTCAGCACACGGGGCTGCTACAGCCAGGGGAAGGACTGGAGGGGGAGACAAGGTCCTTGTTATGGATGCAGGGCTCACCTTGAAGGTGAAGGTCTCATTGAAGGCAGGGTTGAGGGTCTTCTTCTGCACTTTGGTCTCATACTTTTTCTTCTTGTCAGGGAGCAGGAACACTTTGACATAAGGGTCTGAGGTGCCACCCATGTCCAAAGCTGGCAGTTCAGCAGCTTGGAGGATCCCCACTGTGAGCTGGAAGGGCAGAGGAGACCTCAGTGAGAGAGCCCAGCCATGCCCTGCAGCTGCCAAGGGCTCATCTCCAGTCCAGCATGGGGCAGGACTTCCTCTGACACAGCACCCAGCTCCTCCTCCCCTCGTGAGCCTCCCAGGTCCAGCACAGACCTGTCCTCCTCTCAACTCCCCCCCAGGCAAAGCCCACTCCTCAGCTGAGCCCCAGCCCCTCCATCACCTGGTTTGCCTGGAAATCATAGTCCAGTGAGAACTGCAGCTTGCCCAGGTTCTCTGGCTCCTTCTCCTCTTCCTCACCTTCCCCCTCTGTCAGACCCGTCTCTGCGTCATCGTCGTCCTGTTGGTCCTGCAATGGCAGCCAGGTGCAGCTCAGCAGGACAGACAGAGCCCCACGGCCCCAGCCCCACAGCCCCGGGCACCCCAGCACCCCAACCCTCCTCGTGTCCCAACAGCCAGGGTCTCCCCACCACAGGGAAGGGGACCCACCTGCTGGGGACAGGAAGCACGGACAGAGTAGGGGGTGGCACTGGGGATAGCACTGAGGTGGCACTGGGGATAGCACTGGGGCTGGCACTGGGATGGTACTGGGGTGGCACTGGGCTGGCACTGGGGGTGGCACTGAAGTGGCACTGGGGCTGGCACTGGGGCTGGCACTGGGATGGTACTGGGGTGGCACTGGGCTGGCACTGGGGGTGGCACTGAGGTGGCACTGGGGCTGGCACTGGGGCTGGCACTGGGATGGTACTGGGGTGGCACTGGGGGTAGCACTGAGGGTGGCACTGGGGTGGCACTGGGGTGGCACTGGGGGTAGCACTGAGGGTGGCACTGGGGTGGCACTGGCTGTGCCACAGCCACCCAGCTGCCAGGGAGGCCCCAGTGCTGGTCCAGCCAAAATGAGAGGGGGGCTGCCAGGGGTGCCAGGACAAGAGATTGACTGCAGAGGAGGGAGGTTTGGTGCTTGCAGCTGGTGGGTCCTGTGCCCCCAGCCTGTGCTTGGAGGAGCACCACAGCCAGAGCTAAGGGCTTGTCAGGGCCATTTCCAGGCCTTGTATGCTCAGAAATAGATTGTCCCCAGGAAATCCACCCCTCTTGCTGCCTCTCCAAGCACAGTCCATGGGGTGGGAGCCCCAGCTCCTTGCCCTCTCTTTGATGTGTCCCCAGTCCCCCATCCCACCCAGAGGCAGATGATGAAGGAGGCTCATGGTGACACTTACGTGGAGGGTGTCCCCAAGCAGAGGCAGCCAGGGCAGGACAGCGAGGGCACCGTGGGCAAAGAGAGACACAGACACTGAGTTACACAGACACTGAGTTACACCAACACTGAGTTACACCAACACTGTGTTACACAGACACTGAGTTACACTGAGGGACCTGGCAGGGTGGGGGATCAGGGCTTGTGCCACCTGGGGAATCACACCTCACACCTGCCCCCTCTCCTGCTCCAGCCCTATCTGCACGCCCATGGTGCCCACATGGCTCTGAAGAGCAGGAACAGATACCCAAATTCTCCCACCCCCTCCAAATGCCCATGGGTCACGGCCATTGAAAAGGCTGGGGTGGCCCCAAGCCTGTGGGTACCAAAGCCTGCCTTGGGCTGGCCACCAGGATGAGTTACCAGCACCTGCCACTTCACCACAGACATTCTGGGGATCCCAAACTGCCCGGTGTTCTGGCCTGGTGGGCCTCCCCTCTCAGCTAAAGGCTCAGAGAAATGAGTCTGACCCAGAGGGAGGTGGGATTAAATCAACATTTCCTGGCTCAGGTGGAGCATTGGCAGGTCCAGGCCAGCTTGAGCCTGGTCCATCTGGGCCACCAGACACTGGAAGAGGACAGTGCTGCTGTCCCAGGTCCTGGCTCCACTGTCCCATCCCGGGGTCCTGGTGGCTCCATTGCAATCTGCTGCCTGGTCTATGAGTGCCCTGACGCAGCCCATAACTCAGCCAGAGGGGCTGTTGGCCAAGCAGCCCAGGAGGACATCACCTGGTTGCCTGACTTCATGTCCTTCATGTTCATGGCATTCTTCATGCCTTTGCCCTTCTCCTTCTTGTTCTTCTTCTTCTTGCAGCAGCACTTCTTGCAGATGCAGAAGCAGCAGGTGAGGATGAGGAGTCCAGCCACGACAGCGATGGCGATGAGGGCCCAGGGTGGCACTGTGGGCAAAGGCCATGTCCTGGTCAGCCCTGCAGCTCCCTGCCAGCCACCCAAACCTGGTTCCACAGCTTCTGCTGGGACCAGCACGGTGGGGAGACCATCAGGAGGGTGACACCTGGCAAGGAGCTACTCACAGGGGATCTTGTTGAGCTCATTCATGAACTTGTCCCTCAGCTTGGTGAACATGTCCTCCTTGCTCTCGCCCGGCCCCGCAGCCTCCGTGGAGTTCTCCATGGTGCTCATGGGCAGCGTGCTGGCCGTGGCCTCCGGGGCCATCATGGATGCTTGCTTGAAGGTCATGGTGGGCCAGGGGCTCCCTGGAACACATCACCCACAGTCACACAGCCCTGCTGCCCCCATTCCTGCCCACGGTCCCCAGGACAGCGCCTGCAGCAGGGCTGCACCAGGACACCTCATCTTCTGCTGGAGGGGCACAGACCCAATGGCTGTGAGAGGTCACCTGGATCCCCCACAAGCCATGGGAAGCCCAGCTGGCCTCTGGGTTTCCCAGTCCTTGACATCTCCAAAGCCACTGGGAGCATCACCCAGCCCTGCATCAATGATGGTGCCAGCTCTGAGCCTCCTGGGGACAATGGGGACACTCCTGGGAGGACTTCACCTGGCAAGGCCCCTTGGGATGTGACGAGGGGGTTTGCATCCCCAGGAGAGAAGAATGAGATCAGTTGGGACAAATCCAGCCCTCCCATCTCCTCCTTTTCTCAGGCATGGGGCACCCACAGGGACCCAACACTGGTGTGGGACCTCAGGACATGCTCCCAGCCCCAGGGTAGCTTCCAAGTCTGGGAACAGCAGCAAAACTGCTCTTCTGCCAGCCCCCAGGGAGCTTTGGCAGGGCACGTTTTGAGGATGGATGGAAGCAGGGAAGAGCTGGCTCTACACAGCAGTGGCAGGTTCAGTGTGCAGGTCAGTGGGTCCACCCACATGTCACAGGTACCTTGTCCCGAGTGCCACATCTCCCAACCCCACAGGGCTGTCCTGGCCAGCTCTGCTCCTCCATGGAGCCAGGGAAGGGGTTCAGGTCACAAACAGCCCAACAGGCTCTGCACCCCCTCCCCAGCCCAGCTGGGTCTGAGCACCCACCAAGGATGGGCACAGCCATCAGCCTGTAAATGTGGCTTTGACTCCTGCAGGCAAACCTGGTACAAAGTACCCCCAGAACCCCAGCTCCAGCCCCAAAGGGCCTCCACAACCCCATCAGAAAGCAGCTTGCAAGAGAAGAGCAAAGCAGGGAAGAATGCCAGGGAATGCACAGTGCCAGTGGGGTTCAGGAGAACACCAGGCTCTGCAGCAGGGGAGGCAGAGACAGCAGGATCACAGACAACCCAGGAAGGAGTTTCTGGGGGCAGCTGAGCTGTGGCTTGAGTGCACCCCCTTCCTTGCATTTCTTCTTTCCTCCTCACACTCAGAAGCCTCTTGGCCAGAGCACCATCCCCTGGGGCCAGGTGCTCCTCTCCTTTCCTGCAGAACTCAGAAAGGAGTGTTCTCACCTCAAAAAAGGCAGCCAGAGAGATCTGGGGGTATTGCTGCCCCAGACTGACACTGCCTCGTGTCTCTATCCACCTCGCAGGTGAATCAAGCACTGAATTACCCAGAGTGTGGCTCCACCCCTGGACACCTTCCTCCTGCACCCCTGCTCTGGGGGAACGTGGTGTGGGGACCTAGGGGGGCCCCCCATGAGGCAGAGACAGTCGTTCACACAACAAAATGTGATTATGTGACCCCCACCTAGACAAGGTCGCTGCTGCAGCTTTGTCACCCTTGGCCACAGTCACCTTCCCACCCACTGAGGGACTGTCATAGCCCAAACACCAGATCAGCATCACCTAGCCCTGAAACCTGGCACTGGGGGCTGCAGCAGGAGGCTGGAGGTCCCCCATAACCCCATCCTTATTGGGATGAGCCAGGAGCTGCTGCATTTAACCCCTATATTGGGGAAGATGAAACAGGAAAGCCTTATAAATATGATTGCCTGGCAAAAGAGTTTGAGAATATGGAAACTACAAGCGAGATTGAAATGAAAGCAAGCTTTGAGATACCTCAGTTATTGAACAATAGGAAAACAATGGTGTGGCCAGCTGAAGGTGATCCCCTTTTGATGGAACAACACCCTCTGCTTGCAGACAGGCCCAAGGGTCAGAGCAGACCCTACAGCTTGGCAGAAGGGGCCCAAAGAGGAGTTTTTAGGGTTTAAAATGTAACATAGTGTGGTAATGTAATGATTCTTATAGGCTGTGTGTAAATGCTATAGGATTTGTATCTTGTACTAGATTGGTTAGTGAGAATGAGAATATTCAGCACAGAAGAAGATTTATGGTATTGTAATAGGAACCTTGCTCTCTTAGTCTCTTACCCTCTCATCTTCTCTCTCTCATCCTCTCTGCCCCTCTCTTCTCTCAGTCCTGCTCCAGCTGTGGCTGGCAGCTCCCAGCAGGGCCCTGCACCCAGGCCCTTTGCAGTAACCCACAAGTTCCAAGCCCTGGCTGCAGAGATCTCTTGTCTCCATCCGTCCTGACTCTCCTGTCTCCTGTAGCTCCTACACCCCTAGCCAGATGAGGATTATTTGATCTTGAAGGCCTCGAAGGTTCCCCAAAGCTTCCAGCAGCTGAGATCTGGATGTGTGTGTGGGTCTGTCCCCACCACTCCAGGGGTTTGTCCCCATCACTACCCATGTGCACCAGGGTGGGTGGGAGGAGAGCCAGGGTTTGGAAACCAGGGACAAATGGGTGGGGTCCAGTCCACTGACACCCTGCAAGCTCCCCAGAAAACAGGAGGTGGGGGACCCCAGGGCTGCCCCCCACCACAACAAACCCCAAGGCACCCGCCTGCACCCAAACCTGCCACACAATGTGGGCAGCACCCACAGGGGGCACCTGGCTGAGCTGTTTCTCCTCCCTCGGGCGCTCAGGCCAGCACTGCCCGGGGTGATCCAGCAGGGCCCCGCTGCCATCCGGGACAGGATGATCTCAGGGTACCACAGGCGGGCATGGGCAGAGCGAGGCATGCCGGGGTGTCTGTGCACTGCGAGCGTGCAGGGGTGGGCATCAGTGTGCAAGGGCCGGTGCGTGTGCATGGGGAGTGTCTGTGTGTGTGCATGGGGAGAGTGTGTGTGTGTGTGTGTGTGCGCATAGGGAGTGTCTGTGTGTGTGCACGGGGAGTGTCTGTGCATGTGCATGGGGAGTGTCTGTGTGTGTGCACAGAGAGTGTCTGTGTGTCTGCACACTGGGGGAAATGGAGGTCCAGGTGTGGCCATGCACTTGTGCAAACAGGCGTGCATGGGACATGCAGATGTGTGAAGGTGTGAATGGTTGTGCAAGGTGTATCCACAGGATACAGGGGTGTGTGTGTGTGTGTGTGCGTGCATGTGCAAACGTGCACAGGATATGGGGGTGTGTGTGTGAACGTGCACAGGGCATGGGGATGTGTGTGTGTGTATGTGTGCATATGTGTGTGTGTGTGTGTGTGTGTGTGTGTGTGCATGTGTGTGTGTGTGTGAATGCTCATGCTCGGGCGTGCACCCATAGCTATGCACAGGTGCGAGCACAGCTGCCCAGGGCCGTGTGAGAGTGCCCGAGGCCGTGTGTGAGTGTACACGCAGGCAGTGTGTGCCCAGGGCTGTGTGTGAGTGCACATACAGGCAGTGTGTGACTGGAGCTGTGTGTGAGGACACATACAGACAGTGCACACACAGGCAATGTGTGCCCAGGGCTGTGTGTGAGTGTACACGCAGGCAGTGTGTGACTGGTGCTGTGTGTGAGTGCCTGGGGCTGTGTGTGAGTGCACATACAGGCAGTGTGTGCCCGGGGCCGTGTGTGAGTGCCCGGGGCTGTGTGTGAGTGCACATACAGGCAGTCTGTGCCTGGGGCTGTATGTGAGTGCACACACAGGCAGTGTGTGCCCGGGGCTGTCCCCGGGGCCATGCACACCCGCCCGGGCTGTGTCACCTGTCCCCTCAGGCAGGGCCCGTGTGGCTGTGCCAGCACCCAGCCGTGTGTGTGCGGGTGCCGCAGCCTGTGCAAGGCTTGCACACACCCGCACAGCCCCGAGTGCCAGCTGGGTGCCAGGGGGGCTGTGGGGCACAGATGCAGCCCATACCCTTATCCAGGGAACTACTGCTTCAGGGGCTGCTGCGGGAACTCTGCGGGGCTGCCCGGGGCTGGGGGCTGCAGGCAGCATCAGGCCTCGCTGGAGGGGCTGCTTTTGACCCGGGCAACCTAATTAGCATCACTAATTGCTCCCGTGTGGTGCTCAGCGGGCGCTGGCAGAGCTGAGGCCGGGGCTGCCTGCGGGAGCCAGGCAATGGAGGCCCTGTTGCTGCTCCCCTCAGCCGAGCGCCCCACAGGCCCTGCCATGGGGCGGGGGCTGATCCTGCCCTCAGGCGGGGGCACCAGGCTTTGATCTGCCCCTGGCATGGGCAGGGCAGGGCAGGGCAGTGCCGTGGGGCAGCCGGGGAGGGACGGGAGGCTGGGAGGGACGGGAGAGGGGCACTCTGTGGGGCACGGAGAGCAGCCAGGGGGGCACTGTGATCTCGGGGATGCCCCCTCAGCTCCAGGTCCCATCCCCGCGGTGCCTCCCTGGGTGTCCCCGGGCACACCCCGTGTCCCCAGCAGGCACAGGCGGGCAGCCCCAGCCCTCAGCTGCGGGGGCAGAGCTGCTGCCAGCCCCGGGCTCGGGTTCTCAGGGGTGGGGCCCGTCCCGGCCGCCTGTCCCAGCCCCGGCCCCTTCCCCGGCGGCGGGCGGGGGCCGTGCGGGCACGGCTGCGGCACTGCATTGCAGTCCTGCTCCGGCTCCGCTGCCTGCTTGGTTTTTTTTTTTTTTCCATTCCTTTTGCAATTTTTTCCCCTCCTCTTTGCAAGTTGCGGCAGCCGCTGGCGAGGAGCCGAGGGCCGGCGGTGCGGGCGGGAAGGGAGCTCGGCCCCCGCAATCCCCACCGCACCCCGAACCCCGCTGGGCTGCCCCTGCCGAGGACTCGCTGCCGTTCTTCAAGTTTCCTCTTTATTCTGCCTGGTTTGGAGTTGTTCCCTGCCATCCCCCACTGCTCCCGTCCCCCCCTGCCAAGATCGCAGGTTAGGGACAAAGAAAATATGAGGGTTATAATTAACCATTTCTATCAGTCCTTGGCCGAAGAACGAGCATGGGTTAAGGCATGATGAATAAATTCTGGCTGGGAAGGGGCCCCTTGCTGCCTTGCTGGTCCCTGGGGATGCCCCAGCCCCTCTGTGGGGTGCAGCATCCATCAGGGGAGGGTGATGGGAATGCATCCCATGGGAATGCACTGCATCCCTCCTCCCACAAAATAAACCCCACAGGAGCTCCCCATGGAGCAGGACAGGCTTCAGCTCGGCAGCTGCTGCAGAGACCCACAGGGGCAGCGGGTGGGGAGAGTGGCACATCGCCCACGCACATCCATTACACTGCCCCTGCGGTGTGGGGTACCCACAGGGCCCCAGCTGCCACCTCTGCCCCCACAGGGCTTTATCTTGCTCCAGCCCCCCAGTGTGTAACCCTGAACCCCACAAACCCATCACCTCCACGGTGCATTTCTCCCCTAATGCACCCCCCTGCAGCCCCCAATGCCTCATCCTGCACCCCTCAGTGCAGCACCCCAAATGCACCACTGCAGCACTCCCACCCCCAGAGCACATCCCATACACTGTGCCTGCAGCACTTCCCAGACCCCCTGACCTATCACCCCAGCCCCATTCCTGGTATGCACCTGTATGCTGCACCACTCTCAGAGCCCCTAAAGCCCTTCTGCACCCCACACTGTGTTACCCGGTACCCCTCAGACAGTGTCCCCCAGCTGCAAACATCTGGCCTAGGACCCCCCGGCGCTGGATCCAGCAAGGTCCCTCCAAGCTCAGCCCCCAGACTGCCCCAGGTTTCCATCCCCCCTCCCCGCGGTGAAGCTGATGCTGAGCCCCGAGAAACTGCACTGAGCTCCAACCCAGCCCTTCCTGGTGTAAACCTCCCTGGCTCCATCGCTGGTTTTGGGGAGCAGAGGGGGTGGGGGTGTCCCCCCCTGCACTCATTCCGTTTGCTGCATTCTGTTTGCCGGCACCACCCCAAGGCCTGGCGGGATGCAAATCCCAGGCTGGAGCCGGCAATCCCATCCCCATCCATCCCCAGAGCATCCCCTGTGTACAGAAAAGCAATTTACACACTGAAAAATCCCCTTCCTGAGCCCTTCATCCCTCCTCCTCCTCCTCCTCTATCAAAGACTCCATCCCAGACATCACCCTCCTGCTGCTGTAGCACCTGGCACTAAAAAGGGGATTTGGGGTTTCTCCATGGTTATCATGGGTATCCCCTGCCCCAGCAGCAGCTCCCTGTCTGGGTGGGATGGAAGGATGGAGGGGGGAGTCACTGGCTGGGGGACTTTGAGGATCTCTCATCAGCCAGGATGTTCTGCCAAGGACCAGACCCGGGGTGAGAATCTGGGGATGCACAGAAGGACCGGGATGTCCCTGGACAGCTCAGTCCCCATCAGGGTGAGGCTTTGGGGGAACCCAGCTGCTCCTCTGCAGGGGCAGCAGGAACCTCCCCCTCCAGCAGCGGGAACCTCTCCCCTCCAGGATGGTGAAGACCGCGGGAATGATGGAGAGCAGGAACGGCAACAAATGAGGATTAATGAGGCTGAGGCAGCAATTAGCAGCAGCAGTGCTGACCCAGCATGGGCTGGGTGTGGGCAGGCACGGGGGGGTCCCAGCTCCGGCCCCCCCAGCCCAGAGGGATGAAGTGTCCCAGGGAGACCCCGACCTGGGGGAGGCTTGTTAGCTAAGGAAGGGCAGCCCAGGGCCCAGTGGGATGAGTTATTGCTCCTTTAGGGGATGGCAAAGCCAGGTCTGAACTGTCCTGCTGGGGCAGGGATGTGGGAACCCCCCAGAGCACCATGAACGAGGAGCTGAGCCCTAAACTGTGCTGCAATGTGCCAGGGCTTGGGCTTGGATGGTCATGAATGAAAATCCTGAGCCCGTTTCAAGGTAAGACCTCTCTCACCCCAAAGCCAGCGGGAAGCCTGGGCCCTACAGAGCCTGCACAACCCTGCAGTGCAGCCTGGGGACGAGAGATCCCAGAGTACAGCTGGGATAACTGGCAGTGCCCCATCTGGATTTCGATGCCAGCAGGTGTTTTGTTTAGGGGTCAGGAGCTGGAGGGGGAGATCCCATCCCTGCTGGGCCATGGCACAGTGCCCGGGCATCCCTGGGCAGGCACAGCCGCTCCCCACAGTGCCCGGGCATCCCTGGGCGGGCACAGCCGCTCCCCACAGTGCCCAGGCATCCCTGAGCGGGCACAGCTGCTCCCCAGCGCTCCCCCAGCCTGAGTGGGACATGGAGGGGACACGCTGGGCCCGAGGTTCAGCTCACAGCAGTGAGACAGGAGACTCTAATTAAGGCAAAAACATGACTTGGCTTCTAATGGTCATTTAATAAACAAAGCAATCCCGGGCAAGGGATGTGTGAAGGCACCAGACCAAAGGATCAGGGGGGAGGGAGGGGAGGGGGTGCTGGTGGGGAGATGCTGCAGGACCCTGCCGCAAAGGGACTCTGCAACAGCCCAGGGAGCTGTGCAATCCCATCCCTGCTCCCCTTCCCCTTCCCCAGCACAGCACCGCAGCAGCTGCATCAGCTGTGCCACACCAGACCCTCAGCTCCCAGCATGGTGGAGCAGCTCGCAGGGCTTAGGGAGCAGTTTCCCCCAGGATCCCCCCACATTCCCACCCTGATCCGCTGTGCTGAGGGCAAGGGCAGTCTCTGCTCTCCCAGCTCCACATTTTTCAGGGGAGGGTATTCCTACAGCTCAGGGGTGTGATGGGGTGAGGATATTCCAGTAGCAAGTGGCACCACGGGATCTGAGCTCTTGAGACATCACCCTCTCAGGGACAATGTTCCTGTCCCCAAACCCATGAAGGAGCTGCTGGCCAGACACCCCCACTCTCCAAGGGAAACTGAGGCACAGCATGGAAAGCAGCATCCTGGGAGAGGAAATCCCAGAGCAGGGCTGAAGCTCAGCATTCCCCCAGCTCTGAGTGTGCCAGTGACAGCCACCAGACCTCACTGGGACCCCCAGCACTGCTCCCCATCCTGCAGGCTCCAGCAGCATCTCTGGATGGGACCAGAGCTGGCAGCACCCTCCTCCCAGCAGGGCACACTCCACCCATGGCCTCATCAGCTCCCTAATTAAAACTAAAGATTTGCTGGCATTCAGCAGCCCCAGGCTCTTCCCCAGGGATGAGGAATCCAAGAAGGACACCTCACTGCCCAGCTCAGGATCAGCTCCTGCCTCACTGCCACAGCTGGAATCTGGGCTCCTCATCATGGAGCCCCTGGCCTCAAGGAAGAATGAACTCAGCCCCTGCCTCACAATGGGGAGTTTGTAAAATAAAATAATTAAAACTGATGGTGGTTTTGCAGCCAGAGCTTGCCTGTGAGAGAGGATCTGTGTTACTCACAGCAAACCCAAGCGAGGTCTGGCAGTAAATGCAGCCTTAAGGCAGCCTGTGTCCATCATCTGGGCTCCAGATTGATGGCTGCTGGTGTTCCCAAGCCAAACCATCAGCTCCTGCTGCCAGGACTCTCCCACTGGATGGACACCTGAAGGTCAGTGTGGGGAAGGGATGATCCCACCCTGCCCTGCTCGCTCCTGTGCATCTCCTCCTGCAAAGCACCCCCAGCCAACACCCAGCAGGTATTGGGGAGCTTCTCAGCAATGGCAGGGCCCCCCAGAGCATTGTGACTCAGAAGATGGCAGGTTTGTCCCTGCCCAGGGACATCTCCCAGCATGGGGACCACTGCTGGCACCCACCAGCACCAGTGAGGCAGCTCAGGGATTTTCTGTGCCTTTGCCTCTAAAATCAGAACAGAACGAGGAGAAATGGGGGACGAGGGCAGTGACAGCCCACAATGCCAACACCCACATCACAGGAGAGAAGGACCCACTGCTGGGCACTCAGAGCCCTGCCTGGCACCCAGAGGTGCTGATGCCCCAAACTCCACTTTTTCTAGAGGGATCAGGCCCTGGCTCTGCTTTGCAGCTGCCCCAGGAAGGAAGGGCAGGAGGGAGCTGAGCTGGGACTGGTGCCACAGCCACTGCCACCTGAAATTTGGGTACCAACAGCAAAGGGACTGATGAGCACCTTGTCCCCCTCTCCACTGTGGCTCTCTGCTTCCCACTGTCTCCCATCACTGCTGCTCTGCTCGCTCATCCCACAGGAATGCTGCAGAGGCTGCAGGCACATTCACCACCAGCACTTCCTCCAGAGGGTTTTGGCTCATGCCATGTGCCGCAGGCAGAAAAGGCAGCTGGGGATGCTGCACACCCCACCCTGAGCTGTGGGGACACAGCTGTTGCCAAGGCCAGCAGGGCATGTGGAACATCCCACATGGCACTGACCACTGCCACAGCCAGCCACCAGGCTCACCCCAACCCCAGCAGCTCACTCAGCCCACCCTTGGCACACAGAGCCATGAATGGCCAAAGAAGCCTCCCAGAAACAGGTACCAGGTGCTGCCAGAGCCCAGCCCAATCCCCAGCTCTGTGATGCCACAGCAGCAGTGCCTTGCTCTGAAGGCAACACGAGAGCAGCTAAATAGGGCACCAGATGGTGATGGGCTGAGCTGCCCTGGCACTCTGGAGCCACCACAGAGCCAAGAGCTCCAAGTTCTGCCCTCCCGGGTGGGCACCATGCTGCTGGCACCACAGCCACGCTGCCAGCACTCCCGGCCATGGCTCGGTGCCACGCTGATGGCTCCAGATCAGCAGGGAGGAGAGCAAAGGAGCCAGGTCAGCTCCTGGGGAAGAGCCAGGAGCGGCTCCAGGAGCAGGGCGAGACGCGGGGATCGATCCCAGACGGAGCAGGGAGGGCACGCCCCGTGGGCTCCCCGCTCAGAGCACGGCTGAACCAGCAGGCACAAGCCACCAGGGGCCATTTCCAGCGGGAGGCTCCAGGGAGATCTCCACAGCTCCCAGGCAAGCGCCAGGTTGTGATGGGCTGGTGTTAGAATCCAGGAAAGCATCTCCCATCCCTGGGGAGCTCCCAGCAATGCTCACCCCCCTCCCCCTGTCAGCCTGGGCTCGGTCCCCCAGGACTGGATCCTGTGGGAGCAGTGCTGGTGCTGCTTGTCCAGCCCAGGGGCAGGGCAGAGCTCTGTGTCCCCAGGGCCTGCCAGCCTTGTGGCGTTTGGGGTGGCAAAGGGAAGGGAGGAAACACAGTGATGGGATCAGCAAGGACACAGCACCACAGCAGCCCAGGGGATTTTGTTGCGGCACAAAGCCCCACCAAGGCCAGGACACAGGACTGAGTTCCATGAAAAAACCATGTGCAGATGGACAAATGTCACTGGGAGAGCTGGGGCACGGCTGGGGTGGTAGCACAGCCCCTGAACACCACAGAGGGATCATCTGTCCCTGCCCAGCCCCTCTGAACTGCATCCCTGTGTGAGTCCAAGTGTTCTGTCAGCACAGCAGCACACGTTTTCAGGGCTGCACAGAGGAGCTGCTCCACCAGTGCACCCTGGAGAAGGTTTTCCAGGTCTTCCTCCCCTGGAAAAACCAGATGCAAAGCACCCTGGTTCCTGAACTGCTGTTGGTGGTCACCATCCCTTCCAAGGGTCCCCCATGGCCAGGCCCACACCACTCCACCAGGAGGTCTCTGCTGGGCTCTCCCGTGGCACAGAGCAGAGGCTGAGCTGGCACAGCCCCACACAGCGCCAGGCACTGGTGCCACCATGCTGCATGGGCAGAGTGGGCATCCAGGCACTAACCCAGCTCTGCCAGGCCTCAGCTCCTGGAGGAAACCCTGGGACTCCCCTGGGAACAGAGCATGACAGCAACAGAGCCCGCAGGGAGCTTGTAAATCCACACATGGCTCTGAAATTTGGGGTTGTTTTCTTCCTTGAATCCTCCTTGTGCTCGAGGCTGGTGGGAGCTGTGGTGCCACTTGGGGTTCCCCAGAACCAGCAGCCCTCAGTCCCAGCATGTCCCCAGGAACACCCTGTGTCCTGCAGGAGAAGGTAGGAGGCATCTCCCTGGGACAATGCTGAGCAGTCTGGGGGCTGATCCCACCTCTGGGGTGTTTTGGTGGAATTGCTGTGGTGTGAGGCACCACATGAGGCTCACAGGAGTCAGGGATGCCTCATCCCATGCCAGCACTGCCAGAATGAATGTCAGATGCCAGATCATCTCTGCTGAGCCCAAAGCAGCCTGGCACACAGGCATGTCACACTCTCTGCTGCTCACAGACACCCCAATGCCCATGGCCTGGCCCCAGAGCAGCTCCCCGGGTCCCTGGCAGCAGGACAGACCCCCCAGGCCACCTCCAGCTCAGCCCAGACTCAGGGCTTGGACTACCCCATCACATCCCACAGCCCCCACCTACACCTCATGCCACAAGCACCCACTTTGATACCCATCTCCCCACATCCCCAGGAATGCACGAGCCCAGAGTCCACGTCTGCTGCACCCTGAAGGGCTGGGGAGCATGAAACACCCCAGATTAATTAAACACATCAGCTTTCCTTAAGATGCACAAGGAGAAGGACACCCTGTCAGTGCCACAAGTACCTTCCAGGCCAGTGGGGCCACAGCCAGTGGGGATGGGTTTGGTGCAACAGTCAGACAAATTCCTGTGTGGGAGAGTGGGATGTGGCTCCAGACAGCAGGAATTTGGCACAGCCCAGCACTGCCAGAGCTGGCTGCAGTCACCCCTCCCAAAGCACCAGCAGCAGCAGAACCGCCCTGGGGGAACAGGGAGCTCTGCCAGACTCTGCTGACCAGCAGCTAAATTCAGAGACAACACAATTCCTACTCCAAACACCAGATCTGATGAAACATCACAACTTCCAGCAGGCAGGAAGCAACGGAGCAGGTGGTCCCACTGGGATGTGGCAGCCCCCAAACTCAGCAGGAGACACCAGGATCCCACAGCCCAGGGCTGATAGGAATGGGCCAGCACCATCCCCAGCAGCAGCAGGATCACACCAGAGTGGGGCATTCAGGTTCCAGACGCACGCTGCCTAATTTACGGTTTAATTAATAAATGGGGAATTATGCCAAGTTTATCCAATACTTTTGGACGCGTGATGTTATCAAAATCCCATTACTGATGAAGGAAGGCATGAAGAGCAAAATTAGCTTTGGCATCTGAAACAGTTCAGTCAATGCGATAACACAATTATTAGGGCTAATAATCAAAGAGCGCTTTGGGGAGCGCAGGCTCAGGCAGGAGCTGAGCTGAGGGCAGGAGCCGGGTGCTCACCCAGGAGGGAAAGGCCGAGCACAGCCAAGGGCAAAAGCTTTTTGCTGATTGCACTTCCCAGCAGCTCCAGATAACTGGCACGGGGAAGGTGCTGGTGGCCACCAGGCTGAGGAGGAGCACGGCCGGGCACAGTGCCGAGCTGCACTGCCGGGAGTAGGGAATTAAAAAACCCAGGATTTTAAACCAGTGGGCACTGGGTCCCATCTGTACACTGGGCATTGATCCTGCTGGAGGACATCAGGGCTGCCAGCTCGCAGCTCTCTGCGCAGCCCGGGGAAGGAGAAATTCCAGTCGTAATGAGGAGCCGCAGTCATCCGGCTCCCAGAGCTGGGACTTTGCCAAAACCATGGTGAACTGGAGGAAGGGCCTGCGGGGGAGTGGGAGTCCCAGCTCACTTCAGTGGCCTCGAGCTCCAGCCCAGTGACCATCCCTGGGGCTTATGGAGCAGGAGGCAGCTCCCATGGGAGCAGTCAGCAGCAATCCCACAGTGGCTGTGTTTGGAAATCCCCCTGCCATGGATATATAATATATATCTATGTACATGTACATACAGGGTCTGTATGACTGGATCTGTGTGTCCTCCCTCCTCTGGGCCCTGGGTGCAGAGGCAGCACACAGTGCCACGGGTGCTGCTCAGCGCCGCTGCCACCCGGGCTCAGGCAGCCAGGGACGCGTCCTCGCCCTGCAGAATCGGGGGCACCAGGGCTCCAGGCTGGCTCCCGGCAAGCAGGGCAGGGGTGCTCACCAGGGGAGGCCGGGCAAGGTGCCAGGGGATCGGGCAAGGTCAGACCCATTCCTGCACTACACCCATAAGCAAGGAGGAGACATGGCATCACCCCGAGAGGCGCTCGGGTTTGGGGGCGCGGGGGTGCCGGGCTGGGCTGTGCTGGGCTGTGCAGCACAGATGACTCCCGCTGCCACTGCTGGCCTCAATGACCTTGGGTGTATCACCGCCCCCTTGATGTCTCACTCCACCTGCACACAGACCACCGCGAGCCGCACTTTCTCCCACGCAAACCCTGCGGCCAAAAGCACCGCACGCAGCGCAGCGAGGCCGAAGAGCGCCGGGGATGCCCCGGGGGTGCCCAGGGGTCCGGCAGCTCCGGCAGCGTGCGGCCGAGGCTCTGTGCTAGCGAGCAATAATGCAGCAGGCTGGAGACTCCTGCCGGTGGCTGCGCTGCCGCTCGGTGCGTGCAGGAGTAACCCCGCTGCAGCAGCAGCTCCCGTACCAGCCTGCGCTCAGGACTGAAGTTTTGCTGCAGCAGAGGAGCAGGCGGGGAGTCCAGCAGCGCCCTGCAGCTCCACAGCGCAGGAGGCTGTGCTGTCGGACGCTCTGCAGTGGGTGACACCCGCAGCACTCCGGCCGCTCGCTCTCGAGTACAGAAGAGCGCTGCGCCAAGGAGCGCCCGTGCGGAGAGAAACACAGAGGCGCTGATACAGTTGGAGACCACAAAGCAATGGGTGACACAGACTTGTGTCCCCCCCCTCTCTGTGCCACAGTCACCTTGCAACGCTGCCTGTCCCCTGCGCAATTTGCAGAGCTCCTTTGGGATCACTCTTTAAAACTAGGCTGAGGTGAGCAGCGATGTGCTGAGCACAGCAAGGGCTGCGGCACCCCAGTGTGACATCCCGAACCCCTCCTGTGCACGGCTGCACCCTGAGGGCACCCAGCCAGCCTGGGAGTGCTGGAGGATCCCGGAGATGGTGCAGCCACGGCGGGGGAACCCAGACGGAGGGTCTGTCTGGAGCTGGCTCCGGGCCAGGCCGCTACAAAGAAGCCGTCAGCGCAGCGGGGCTTGTAGCTGCCCACGCTGGGGCCACGCCGCTCCCGGGTTCCCAGCACCAGGGTGGGTTCCCCGCAATGCTGCGGGAACAGCCCCGCGCCCCCGCCACTCCAGCACCCCAAGGGCACCCATGGTGGGGCACCGCAGGGATGAGGAGCTGGGGCATCCCGCAGCGCCCAGAGGGCACCTCTGACCCGGCGGCACCGCGCGGCATCCTCGGGGCAGCCTCGCATTCCCAGGGGGTCTCACGCTTTCGGGAGGGTCCCCACCCCCCTGGGCGCTCCCCGCCAGCTCCGCAGCCTCCTGCACCACTCGCCGCCCCCTCCCCATCCCTCCACGCTCCGTCCCCAGCCGCCTTCTGGGCGCAGCCCCGCACGGGCAGCTCTGGGACCCGTGTCCCGGCATGGGTTCCCGGGAAAAGCGCAGGTCCCTGCCCTGCTCCCGGCACCGGGAGAAGCGAGCTGCACTACCCGGTGCCCACGGCGAGTACTCCATCCCACCCCACGGGGGACGATCGCACCTCGGGTGGCGGCGCCGGGACGGGCTCGGCGAGAGCTCGGGCAGCCCCGTCCCGCACGGTACGCGCCGCTGCGGCACCGGGGAAACTTCGGCGGGAGTGCGGGCGGGCACTTACCGGCCGGGGCGGGAGCGGTGCGGTCGGTGCTGTCGGTGCGGTCCGGTCCGGGCTAGCAGCGCTCGGCGGGGGCGGGCGGGAGGGGAGCGGTCGGCGCGGTCGGTGCGGGGCGGGCGGCGGGACCTGCGCGGCGCTGCGGCAGCCCCGGCCCCTCCGGGCTCGCGTGCGGTGGCTCCGCGAGGCTCCTCCCGCCACCGGGAGGCCCCGCCCGCGGCCTCGCCCGCACCTCGGCGCGCCCGGCCCCCCCGGCGCGCACCGGGGCTCGAGCGGCAGCGGCACCGCCCGCGGGCGTGCGGGCACCGGCACCGGGCACCGCATGGTGCCGCCTCATACCAGGCACCGGGCACCCCATCGGGCCACCTCACACCGGGCACCGGGCAGCGGGAAACCCCCACCGGCACCGGGCACCCCATCGGGCCGCCTCATTCCTGGCACCGGGCACCCCATGGGGCTACCTCACCCTGGGCACCGGGAAACCCCCACTGGGGTCTCCTCAGACGGGGCTCTTCACATCAGCACCGAGCACGGGCACGGGGCACAGGCACCCCGCGTTGGGGTCACCTCACACACTGCCAGCGCTGGCACCTGGCACTGACACCAGGGACTGACAGCAGGCACCTCATACTGGGCACTGATACTGGGCACCAGCACCAAACACTTCACGGCCATCACCTTGCACTGGTCACGCACGCTGGTCCCTCCTCATCAGTGACCTTGCCCAGATCGCCACCCGCCAGTCACCGACCACTGCCACCACTGCCACCACTGCCACCACTGCCACCACTGCCACCGCCACACGGACCTGCCACGTCCTGCTGCGGCCACAGGACAGAGGAGCTGGGGGCAGCTGTGGTGGTGGCATCTCCATCGTGCCTCCCCCCACATCCAGAGGGCTCCTGGGAACCCAGGTTTGGTTTTAGAACCAAAACGTGAGGAAAAAGCTGATGGGATACAAGCGAGGAGCCCGGGTGAGGAGCAGAGAGCAGTGTGGGGACAGTTTTGCCCCTGCTGTGCTGTGGGATCCCCTTCCCATCAACGGAGTCTCCAATGGGAAAAGGGAGCCCTTGGACACTCCTTACTCCCCATACATGAGGCAGGGACAGGGGCCCTGTGGGTTCACGCCAAACCACTCCAGCTGAGGATCTGTCACCTCCATTCCAGCAGCCCCAGTCCCAGTGCCGCAGCCAGAGCATCTGAACTACACAGGGAGGCGCCGGCTGCTCCAGCCGCTCCAGATAGAGACACTCTGGAGAGCTGGTGCCTGGAGCAGGGGGAGCATCCCGGGGTCCCTGCCCAGCTGGGAGCTGCATCACCCAAACCCTCTGCACACCCCAGTTTTGCTGCAGCAAACCCCTCTCCCAGCCCTGCACCAGCCCCCGACAACACCACAGAGCCAGGCAGGAGCTCCCAGCGGATAGCGGGGCAGGGGAGGGGCCCTGCATGGGCCATATCCCCACTGCAGCACCCAGGGGTGCTGGTTACCCGAACCGAACCTTGCCCATCACTCTTGAAAAGGGCGCTGAGTGTTCCCAAACGCTGAAATGGAAGCGTCAGCATCAGCTCCGTGTGGTCCCTCCGCATGCCCCCCACCCTCCATGGCTCGGACCGATTGCTCTGGCTCTGTGCCGTGGCAAATCCCGCAGTCACGATGTGTGGGACCCTTCTGCCGCTCCCCTGCCTCCTGTCCCGCCTGCTCTGCTGCCTGTACAGGGCTCGGAGCCAGCACAGGTCGGGGTGCACGCACTGGGCACATCTCTGCGGACGAGGGGCCGGGCGTCACCCAAACTGGTCCCACTCTGTCCGGGACCGCACCCAACGTAAGGAACTCGTGTGAACTCGCCCTGCGGGAGGAGCAGGAGCCGATGGGAAGAGCCCTCTCCTGGCTCTGGATCCGCCACTGCAGCCTCTTACAGCTCATCGCCATCCCGTCATTAATTAGCGGCTCCTGAAGCATCTGTCCCTGCTCCAGCATCGCTCTCCGGAGGGGAGAAAACAGATTTGGAGGCGCCGCGGGAAGAGCGGGCTCTCCCTGCCTGCTCCAGCCTCCAGCCGTGCTCTGCTGCAGGCAGAGAAACTGGATTTGCACAAGGGACACCGTCCCAGCTCTGTCCCCCTGCGCTGATGTGGCATCTGCCACCATCGTGTCCTTTCAAATGGGAGATCAGATCAGACCTGGGGAGGCAAAAGGGGCCCTGGGAATGCCCACCCACCCCGAGCCCTCCTCCCCCTGCTCACCTCGGCAGGACCTGTCTCTCCTGTACCAGGAAAGGGACCTGCTGCTTTCCATGTCCTGAACTGCCAAGATTCCAAATCAGGAGCATTTCTGCCCACCCCAGACTTTACAGGAGTGTGACCTCAGGAGAGAGGTTCCCCAATCCCTAAAACTGCTCCCAGCATCCTGAAAACAGCCAAGATTTCAACCCAGGAGCGTTTCTACTCAGCCTCCCTTCATGTTTTGCAGGCAGGCAACTACCAAGGACAGGGGGAGATGCTTTGAGGGCTTGAGCCCCTCTGCTCTGGAGACAGGCTGGGAGAGGTGGGGGACACTCAGCCTGGAGAGAAGGCCCTGGGGAGAACTTAGAGCCCCTTCCAGTCCCTCTCCCTTCCAAGAGAGCTGGAGAGGGACTTTGGACAAGGGCCTGGAGGGACAGGACAAGGGGGAACGGCTTCAAACTGCCAAAGGGCAGGGTTAGATGGGTTATTGGGAAGGAATTCTTGGCTGTGAGGGAAGTGAGGCCCTGGCTCAGGCTGCCCAGAGAAGCTGTGGTCACCCCTTCCTTGGAAATGCTCAAGGCCAGGAACTTGGAGCATCCTGGGATCGTGCAAGGTGTCCCTTCCACTGAGATGAGGTTTAAGGTCCCTCCCCAAACCATCACAATTCTGTGATGTGTACAACTGCCCTCCCCTCTGCCACACAGGGCCAGAGCCACAGACACAGGACCAGGAGCCGACAGTACAGGAGATCACTTTATTGAATCCAATGGTGTTAGACAGACGACTGAGAAGAGACATGCCAGTTGGTGCGGGCAGTGTGGGCAGCAGGAGCTGACTTGGTGCAGGGCTGGATTTGTTTCTGTCTTTTCAGAATATCCTCAAGCCTTTTCCTGGCTTCCTTTTATGTTTCCTTTAAAATTTCTTTGAAGTAAAAACAACTAATCGTGGAAAGAGTCCAGATGGTGTTTGTTTGTTCCCTATGATTGTTCCCGCAGCTATATACAACGTGGGGCTGGGTCTCAACATCAGGTATAAAATGGAGCGAGTTTACAAACGTGGAGGGTGCAAGGAAAAAGCAAAAACAGACAGGCGTGAGTAGAAATCTGGACCAAAATCTTAAAGAGAAATTTAAAAAGTGCTATAAAACCCCTCGGCAGGAATACCATGCAGTTAAGAAACACAAAACCCAGTCAATTACACAGATAATCTAGAACAGGAATTTGTCCATTTCATCTTTTATTTAATTAAAAAAAGGTTGTTTGTGTTTATTAGAAAAAAGCTAAAATTGTAAGGTTCAGGCCACCAGGCAGCAGCAGCTCGAGGGGGCAGGAGGGTGAGGCACTGGCATCACCCACCTCCAGCCCCTCAGGGGGACTCCCAGGGACCATGGGCACCTTTGGGGGCAACTTGCCCTCTGGAGGTGGCAGATATCACCTTGTGGGGTGATGGGCACCTTTGGGGACAGCAGGCACCTTTGGGAGTGGTGGGCACCCTTGGAGGTGGCAGGAGGATGAGTTAAAGCAATCCTTAGATCCCTTCCCTGGGGACAGAGGGGCTCAGCCCACAGCCAGGGGTTGGCCCAGACAGCTGCCAGCCTTGGGGACAGGAGGTGCTTGGTGTAAGCCAGGAGGAATGCACCAGGACCTGGCTCCTCCTGCCAGGTAACCCCAGCCAAGCCCCCCACCAGCTGATCCCAGGGGCTGCTGGCATGGCCCTTCCCCCTCCCTGGAGATTCCTCCTGGATCACACCCCACAGGCTGCTCACCTCCAGCTGCTGGGGCCGAGGGGATGGCACAAGGGGCAGCCCCAGCCTGGGGAGGGACGGGGCAAACCTGCAGGACACAGGCCAGGGCAGGCTCAGCAGTGGGGGATGGCACAGTTTGGTCCAGGTTTGGGTGGCTCCCTGGAGGAGTCACAAAAGAAAGCTCAGCAAGGCTGCCCCTCCTCCCACAGGACTCCTCAGGGCACCTGGGCACAGGGCAGCCCCCAAAGGTGCATCAGTCCCTTCCCTGCCTGGGCACCAGAGTCCCAAGGAGGGTGTGAGGGGCTGGAGGGAACGGCTGTGTCCCCATTGCAGACCTCGAGCGGCTGCTGGGCCGGAGTCTCATACAATCAGAAAAGAAGTCAGCACAGCACAGTCATCACAGAGTACAAAAAAAAACCCAAAACCAGGGACAAGGCGCAGGGCCGGCCCCCCCAACCCACACAGGGCGTTCCACGACGGATCTATGTACAGCGAGTCCTCGACAGAAGAGAAGGCGAACAGAAAGCCCTAACGCCCAAGCCAGCGTGGGGAGGAGATCGCGGAGATCCCCGCGGGGAGGGGCCGGGCTGGCGGCCCGGAGGCAGCAGGAGGCTGTCGGACAGACGGACAGCGGGAGGAGTGAGCACCATGGGGCGGCGAGGCGGGACGCACCGGCCGGAGCACCGAGGGCAGAGGGGCCGGCGGCCTCCGGGGGCACTGCGGGAAATGCCCGTTCCAAGGGGTCTGAGGGGTCCCTGGAGGCCACACCAGCTGCAGCACAGGGGGCTGAGGCTGCCCAGGCCCCAGCCTGGCAGAGTTTGGGGACAGGGTGGGCTCAGGTGATCTGGCCCTGGGGTCAGCTCTCCTCATGGGTCTCTCCAGGGCCCCAGAAGGATGTGGGGGCTGAGCTGGAGGGCAGCAGGGAGGAGGGGCCCCCAGAGCCCAAGTGGGCACAGGATGGGAGTGCAGACCTGCAGGGCACCCCACAGCCATGGCTGGGGACAGGCCAGCGAGGGTGCTGCAGGCAGCAGTCCCCTTCATTCCATCCAGCCAAGCTGGCTTTGGGGACACAGATGCTGGAGCAGGCTGTGACAGCACTGTCCCAAGCCCCCTTTCCCCCTTCCTGCGTGGCCAGAGATTAAGGCACCACAGCAGCACCGGGGCCGACCCTCTCCGTGGAGTCTGGCCTTTTGACAATGCAGGATAAGGCCAGGAGGACACATGGCAGCCCCAGGTGCCCCCAGAGCACCAACACAGACCCTGCCAGGCTACAGGAAGGCACAGGGCCAGGGGAGCAGGCAGCACGGGGAGCAACCCCAGGCTCATTGACCCACAGCCCCAGGCCTGGCAGCACCAAGGGGATGAGAGGTTGGTTGGGCCCCCCTCCACCAAGGGGGCAGGGATGGCATCCAGCTGCCCAGGGATGGGGCAGCAGCAGCAGCCTCCCCATGCCCCAGTAGCTCAGGGAGGGGAATGCTCTGTGGCACCCCAGCCTGGTGGGAGACACCATCCCAGTACCCTGTACCTTGGGGGAGGAGGGAGTTGCCGTGTGAGGGGCTGCTCTGGGAGCCTCCTGCTGCCACCTGCCTCCACACTGCCTCCAAGTCCCACCTCAGCCAACCTGTGCAGCCCCAGGAGGTGGGTTCAGGGACTGGAGATCGTCCAGTGAGCACCAGTTTTGTGACAGAGGTGGTTTGAGTGGTGAAACCAACAGCTGCAAAAGAAACCAAAGGGGAAGGACACTGCTGCCAGGGAAGTAGTAGGCACCAGGCCACAGGCTCCAGGCCAGGAGAGCAAAGTACCAGAACAAAAAAAGGGATCAAAGCAAAGTCTGGACTCGGCCAAAGGAAAAGGGGAAGGGGGAAACAAAATAAAATAAGAAAAGCAGGGTTTTTGGGCTGTCCTGGTCACAGCAGCTGCAGGTGGAACAGGGAATGCACAGAGAGTAGCCAGGGCCGTGCTCCCCTTGGCTGGCACGGGGTGGGAGCTCCACAGTGGAGGCTCCCGTGGCTTGGCCCAGCGGGCACAGAGGGAGCCAGAGCCCCTCGTGCCCACGTGCTCATCCTGCAGCCCCAGCTCCTCCCCAGCTGTGGCCCAGGTGGCTCCTGCGGGGTCCCTGCCCTTCGCAGGGGCCTTCCTGCAGCTCCCGGGAGTGGGGCTCAGCCTCAGGGTCACCTTGGTCCCAAAGCCCAAGAGTTTGCAATAGAGACAGAAAAAACCAAGAAGAGAAACCAGGATTCTCCTACCCCCAGGGCTGGGAGGGGAGATGGTAACTCGTGCTCTTTCACAGTTGAGCAGAGTTTCCCCAGGCTCCACCAGGACACGCCAGAGCCCTGCTCTTCTCCTCTCCGCTTGCTCGCCAGCCCCACGCTCCTGGATGCCGAAGGAAAAGGAGAGCAGCCCAGCAGCAGCTCCCCTCCACCTGGGCTGGCACATCTGGGCCTCACAGAGTCGACTGCAGGTCGGGGTCCACCATGGTCTCACGGTCTGGAGACTCAATGTAGTTGGCAGCTTCCTGGAGCTTCAGCAGCATGGCCATCTGTGGGGACAGGAGCATGGCAGGAGCCCGAGGGGGACATGAGGCCCACAGGTGACTGGGGAGGCCATTTGGCCCTCTTGCCCTCCCAAACCAGCCTTGCTGGAAAGCTCCTTAGAGGGTAAAGCAAGTCCCAGAGATGCTGCAAAATCCCTCCTTTGCGCCAGGATCCAGCCTCAGGCACAGCTGGAGCTCAAGACTCAGTGTGCCAAAGCAGCATCAGCTGGCATCACCTGTGGAGCCAGCAGCCTCTCCAGGTGACAGCTGGCATCATCTGGAGCCAGCAGCTCTCCAGGCGACACATCAGGACGTGTAGGAGCACGTGTGCCTGTCTGTGGCTGGGCATGTGGACATGATGCCTCGTGGAGTGTCGTGTGCCCCTTCACTGGCATGTCACCATGTGTCCTGGTGTGCAGCCCACCTGCCAGTGCCACCACCCCTCACCCACTGCTCCTCCAGGGTGCACGCAGTGTTTCTGCACCCCAAATCAGGCGTTTTACACCGAGAATTAACTGGGAAAGCAAAGCTCCGCCCTGCTCTGCCTCCAGCTCCTCCCAGCCCCTCCCTGGCCAGCCTACCAGCGGGTCCGAGTCCAGGGAGCTGGGCGTGGTGTCCTTCACGGTGCGCTCCTCGGGCGGGGACACGGCGCTCTGGGGCCCCACGGTGGGCGGGGGCAGGTGGTACAGCTTGGACTGGTCCTGCTGCGCTGACGGCCAGGGCAGGGTGTCCCGCACCCACTCCACGGGGTCCTCCCAGGCTGCCTTCTGCCCATGCACCTGTGGCAGGGATCAAGTGGCAGCCATGCCCTCAGTACATGCCAGAGCCAGCAGGGTGGCACCCTGAGCCCCCCAGGACAGCGCCATGTGCCACAGCAGCCACAGGGTACCACAGAGATGTCACCTACACTGACCATCCCAGCGCCTCCCCTCTGCCCCCCCCCATGGTGGCTGTATCAGTGTGTCCCCACCCTGCTTTGTGTTCTCATGTGCCAGCAGCACTGGCTACCTTGAGCCCATCTTTTGCCCCCTCCTGCAGGTAAGGGATGATAGAATTGTTCCACAGGTCGATGAACCAGGTCCGGAAATCCTCAATTCCAATAGGGCAGGACAGAAAGAAGCAGGGACCTGTGGGGGAAAGGAAGACAGTGGAAATGGGAGCTGGGTGCCCCTCCTCCAGTCACAGCACTGAGGTGGGCACACCTGGCAGGAAGGGGGCCCTTGGGAACAGTGAGTAGGCACCATCCACCTGTACAGCAGACAGGGAGCATCTCCCAGGAAAGGAAGGGGGCTGCCAAGTTCAATCTATCCCCCAAAAGCCTGGTGAGGCATGGGGGATCCACCTGGGAGAAGACAGCTTCTCCGTGCCCAGGGAAGGGTGCCGGCAGCCTTGGCTGACACCCCTAGTGACAGCTCCCAAAGGAATAAGGAGCACCCAGGGAAGAGCAATGCTTGTGTGCATCACCCAGCAGCTGTGGTTTGTGGGACTGGGAGACACAGGGAACACATCAACCCCCCCAAGCTCCTCTGGGAGGGCTTGGTCCCAGTCCCCAGAGAGGGTTTGGTCCCAGTCCCCAGGGGGGGTTTGGTCCCAGTCCCCAGGGCTCCTCACAGCCTGGGGCAGAGGAGGAAGGTGAGGCAGGGCCGTACCGATGAGGAAGTCAGATGTGCTGTGTTTTTCCAGGAAGGTGTGCAAATGGTACCAGAGCTTGGGCACCCAGTCCAGCACCCGCAGCAGCTCCTCCTTGTTGGCGTTGATGTCCGTGTCCGACTCCAGCAGCTTCCGCCGCAGGTAGCGCACCAGGAAGCCGTTGGCTGGCTCCACGTTGTTGGAGAAGGTCAGCATCCTGGGAGAGGACTCCAGTGATCAGGGCTGGGTCTCCACACAAGCTGCCCTGCTCCCCAGCACTTCTGAGGCCCTCCTTGCATCCCCACCCTGCATTTGCCTGAGGCTGGGGAATATCAGGTCCTTCTGGGATGGCAGGGACAGGCCTGGGGGCTCAATCTTAATCAGGGTCCTCAGCCATAGGATGTGACCACAGAAACACCCAGGTGCAAGTGATGGCTTCTGTCCCCCAAAACCCCACAAGGATGATCCCCAGGGATGTACAATTCCTACCTGAAGCTGAGATGGAGGCCATGGTTTGGGGTCATCTTCACAGGCTGGTTGGTAGTGCCAATGATATACGGACTGAGTGAGAGACAGAAAGACAAGATTAATGAGAAAAAGCCTCTGAGTGCCAAGGCAGAGCTGAACTGGGCACAGCAGACATGTGCGGCCTCATCCCCACAGCCCAGTGACCACGGTGAGAGCAGTGGGGAGCATGTGTGTGCCATGGGGCTGCACTGGAGGGGTGCAAAGGGGCTCTCACCATTTGTGGTACTTGCAGGTGAGCGCCCCGTTGACGAGCTCGCTGATGGAGCCCGCCTCGCTGAGGTCATCCAGCAGGATCACCAGCGGCACGTCCGCCGTGCCCGTCTCCCGGTCGATCTGGTTGGCCAGGTTGGACAGGTACAGCTGAAGATCCTGGAACAAACAGGTCGGGTGTCACGTGTGGGGCCATGGCATGACTGCCATGAGGACCATGGCACCAGTGCCCACAGGGACACTGCTGTGTGCCCTCACCTTGCAGGACTGCTGGTGCATGTTGAAGGTGCTGACGATGCCCTCGGTGACGTCCCGACCCGAGCGCTCCACCAGGTACTCAGCCAGGCGGTTGGTCAGGTAGGTCTTGCCGGTGCCACTGGGCCCCGAGAGGATGAGGCGGCGGTGCTTCAGCAGGAGGCTGATGTAGTGCTGCATCATGGGCTTGGGGATGAGCGTTTCGAACACCAGGCTGTCCACGCACTTCTCTTTCAAGCCTGTGGGCAGGGGAGGGCTGAGGGTCCACTCACACGCTGTAACACCCCCAGACAGCAGGGACATGGCACAGCCACGGAGCCCCTCTGCCACACTGACCTTTGAGCGTGACGACAACGCTGGTCAGGCCCCGGCGGCACAGCGGCAGCTCCGGCGGCTCCGTGTCCAGCACCCGCTTGATGTGGCTGATGCTGTAGCCATAGATGGACTCGGTGCTGAGCCCCAGCGTGGATGCAGGATCCATCTTAGTGATGTAATCCTACATGGAGAAGGACAGAGCTGGCAGAGAGCAGCTCCAAGAGAGCTTGGAGAGGACCTGGGCCAGGAATAGCAGGCCTGGTGGAGCAGTGTCAAAGGACGGCTCTATAAAAAGTGCTCTTTTTGCTCCTACCTTGAAGACCTGGCAGACAGCCTCATCCAGCATCTTCCAGTCTACCTTCCCGCTCACCTTGGTCCAGCCCAAGAAAAACTCCTGCTGCTTGAGGTCCTAGGAGCCAAGGCAGAAGTGTGCAGTGCTGCAGCATCATATCTAGCCCCGGGAGGCATCCTTTGCCCCTTTGTCAGGGCCATGACACGGTGACATGTCAGGCTCCCCACAGAGCCCACACTCACCCCCTTGATGATGTGCTGGGGTGGCATGCGCACCACAATCCGCAGTGTCAGCTCATCCTTCTGGGTGCCAGCGCTGACAGCATCCATGGGGGACATGTCTGGGGAGGGAGCAGTGAGGCTGTGTGGCCAGAGCTGAACCACCAGGCCTGGCTGTGCCCAGCCAGCCAGAGGCAAATCCTGCTGTGGCCAACAGCAACACCAGCAGCATGACAGATCCCCTGTTCACTCCAGGTGAGCAGCAGCACGTTGCCACCACACACACTCCCTATCCCAGCCCTACCCCATCAGCCAGCAGCTCTATCACCCCTACCTGCATCCCCCGGGCTGGGGCTGAAGGCATGACCAATGGTGAGACCCAAGGAGCGCCGTGGTGAAGAGGAGGCCGATGTGCTTGTGATGTGGCTGGGAACAGCACCTAGCACTGCTGAAGGCCCAGGGGCCACCTTGAGACGGTCATTCTCAGCCTTCAGGAGATCCACCTCCAGCTGGGGCACAACAAGGCAGGGCACAGGGTAAGGAGTCGTACAGCAGCAGCACTCTGGGGTGCAGCACAGTGGTGAGAATGCAGGGACTGAGGGCACCTTGGTACTGAGAGCAGCCAGGCTGCTGGCAGGGGTCCTCACCTGCATGTTGTGCATGGTCTCCCGCAGCTGCTCCAGCTGGTGGGCTGAGTTAAGGGCCTCCAGGCGGATGTCTGTCAGCTTCATCTCCTTCTCCCACAGCTCTGACCGCAGCTCTGACACCTCCTTCTTCTCGGGCTCACCCTCACTGTGGGCCTGGAAGAGCCTAGGCCAAGGGAGAGACCAGGTCTCACACGTGTCCCTGGCAGGAGCCTGCTGCCCCTGCCACTGGCCCTCCCTGGCCCCACGTACTCAGCCGTGTCAATGCCCACGGAGGAGGATGTGGAGGACTTGATGGAGGGCGAGGCAGTCTCTGTGGAGCCATGCTGCAGCTTGGGGGAGGAGGGGGCTGACGAGTCTGGCGTGGCGATCTCCTCTATGTCAGAGTAGGACGAAGCCGACTTGGGGCCCTTCTTGATGCTGAAGGCCTTATTGAAGGAGCTGCGTAGCTACAGGAGAAGGAAAACTTGTTAGAGGCAGTCCAAAGTGCAGCCTCACAAGCAGAGACCTGGCCTGGTCCTGCCCTGTCTGTCCAGGACCCATAGACAGTCTGAAGTGGGACCAGTACAACCACAGCCACCACAGAGGCAGCACCTCCACCATGCTGGGGAAGGCTGCAGCCTGACCCCCTCTGCTGGCACTGCCAATGAATGGGGTGCACAGCCCTTTGGGCAACACTCACCCCAGCCTGGATGGCACCAGAGCCCCACAGAGTGGGACCATGTCCTGGTCAGGATGTCTCCCAGCCCTGCTCCCCACCAGCACCTACACCAGGCTGTTCAGGCATGGCACCAACACCCAGGTCCATCAAGAAGGGCCAATCCACCCCCACATTCACCCCACCACAGCCATTTCAGCAAGAGGCATTTATTTCAGGGACGTCCCTTGCTCCAGCCACTGCAGAGCCAGAGTCCTGCCCCACACCTCCCTCTGCCCCGTGGATCCTGCTGGAAGCACAGAGGGGCAGCCAGCCCTCCACAGAGCATGCAGGTGTCTCACCTGAGCATGCAGCATGCACACAGCACACACAGAGCAGTGGTGGGTGAGCAGCGGGCTGGGGCCAGGGAGGGGGATGGACACTGCACAAACTAGACCCAAACTGGGTCCCACCAGCTGGTAGGAGAGCAGCAGGACGAGCACCCTGGGCTCACAACATGTGCCCTGGACTGCCAGGGCCTGCTCCAAGGGAAGGTGGGAGAAGGAAGGGATGGAGAGCACACTGGATCTGTCCCAATCCCCACAGGCACTAGCAGACTGCTCTAGGGTGTTCTCAAAACAAAAAGCATTGCATTTCAGTGTAAACAAAGTAGGTATCCAGCTCTGCTGATGGTGGGAGCAGGGAAACACTGAGACCTACATGGGTGCTGGCAGAGACAGAGCCACTTGAGACCACATCAGGCAGCCCTGGAGAGGCAGAGATGGGCAGGGCACTCCAGTGCTCTCAGTGACGCTGGCAGGGCTGCACCAAGGCCTCCACCCCAAAAGATGCAGTTACAGGAAGTCAGGAGAGTGCCTGCCTTCCCTAGGCAAGAAGGGGACTGTTCCCATCCATGGGGCAGGTCCCATGTGAGCCTTTCCTGCTGTCTATCTATGGCAGTTCAAGCCCCTCCTTGTGGGTGCATATTTGTCCTTAACATCAAAGGAAGCAGCCAAGGTGGGCACAGCCTGGCTGGGGACCCAGGATGGCCTGTGCTGGGGTTAGTGCCAGTGGGATGGATGGGATGGGGAGTGTATGAGCACCATCCATGAAATGGAGCAAAGGCCCTGGCTGGGCACGGGTGGATTGGACAGCGTGGGACTTACCTCATACACCTGGAAAAAAAGGGTTGAGGTCAGCATAGGGGAAGAGAAACAAAACAAAGCAAGACTTAATTGCACATCCAGCTCAGAGCTGCCTGGTGCAGGGAAGGAGCTGCCCAGCAGAGGTGCCAGCCCTCCACACTGTCAGAGCCTGCGTGCGCAGGAGGGAGACATGGGGGAATACACAAGGAAGCAGGCATGCAGGGCCAGGGCTGGGAAACTCCTGAAGGGGCTGGAGAAGTCCCAGCCAACAATTCAAGACACAAATCCATGGCAGTTACACTCTCCTCACTACTGCTGTCCCCAGAGGACAGGGAACACCAACACCCCAAAGCCAAGGCAGACTGAGAGCAGCTGGTTTGCGGGGTTGACCTTGAGCAGACCCTGCCAGAGGCTCCCCAAGCCCCAGATCTGCTGCCAGTGCCCCATCCAACCCACCCAGCTCTTCTTCTTCTTCTTCTTGGCGTCAGCGTCCTTGCTGCTGCCGATGCTGGAGTGGCTGGTGATGCTGTTGAGGCTGGAGATGCTGTCAGAGGAGTTCTGCCGCTTGATGCGCAGCTCTGGGGTCCAGAGAAGCAGGAGAGATTGGGAAAGGAGGGATCAGTTACCTGCAACTGTCCCAAAACCAGAGCACCCTGTGGTCCCCCCTCCCTACACCCAATTCCTCCTCACACCCAACATCTTCTGAGCTCTTGAAGCCACCTTGTAACAATGACATGGGACTCAGACACCACATGGTGAGAGATGCCCAGGGCACATATCACCCTGCTGCTGTCCCAGGCCATCTCCCTGACAGCTTCTTGCACTCACACTGGGGTTTTGGGGCTACAAACCGCACTTATGGGAACAAAGTCAATAGCAGCAGGCAAAACTGGCTGTTGGCAAAGGGCCTGGCAAGGAAGTCTCCCAAGACTGACAAACAACCACTCCCCTACATGCCAGGACTGTGACCTCCCATGGTGACAGCTCTGGCTGTCCATTCCTGGTTTCAGATGGTCAAGGATCCCAGGTGGGGAAAAACTGCTGCCTGGGGCACCCTGTCTCCAGATGAACTGCCCCCATGAGAAGGTGTGCCCTGGGGCCCTGTGCCAGTCCCAGCAGGAGCATCCCAGCTCAGGAAGGGCTGCAGCATCATGCCTTACCTTTGGGGGTGACATCAGTGCCATTTAGAGCACCCTGGATCACAGCCTGGGCCTCTGAGTTCTTCTTCTTCAGGAAGTCAATGGTCTCTCGCAGGTCCAGCAGCTCTGTGTCCTGGGGCAGTAGAGTTGGGAGCCATGGAGTGCATCCCAATGGTGGAGAGCCCACCCAAGAGCACCCTTGGGGCAACCTCCCAAGTCCAGCACCCACCAGCCCCAGGACACACTCACCTTCTCCTCAGCGGTCTCAGCCAGGTGCCGCAGGCGGGACGTCATGCTCACCAGGCTCTGCTCAAAGGCTGCCACCAGGTTGGCCTGGGAGAAGTGGAGAAACAGGTGAGCCCCAACATCTGGGCAAAAACCCACAGACAGGTGAGCATCCACCGCCAGGTGTGGGATGCAAAAGGCTGAAGGGAAATCAGGGCTTCCATGGGCACATCCAACACCAGCCCTACGCCCTGCAGGGATGGAGCAGGGTGCCCCACAGGGGCTCCACGGGGACTCACGTTAGCAGACAGCTGGGACGTCAGCGTGGCCACCTTCTCCTGCGAGGACTCCAGCTCGCGGCGCAGCTTGCGGATTTGCTGTGGGGAGAGAGGGGAGATGAGAGGGGCCAGGCACTGCCCTCACTGGGGGCAGGGGCAGGCGTGAGCAAAGGGTGCGGGCTCACCTCAGACTGCATCTTCTCCTCAGCCTGGCAGCGTGAGAGCAGAGAGGGACAGACAGACAGAGGCAGGCAGTCAGGGGGGCAGCGAGGCACAGACAGGCTCAGCAGCAGGCAGAGGCATGCACAGAGCCCCCCCCAGCCCCACCCGGATCCCCCAGCCATGCACAAAGCAGCACAGCAGCACGGAGGCGGCTCTTACGGAGGAGTAGGTGGAGGACGCGCTGGAGGCCAGGGACAGCACCGATCCGTGAACTGCAACACAGGAAAACCCGAGCTGTCAGGGTGCCCTGCAGAGCAGCACCTGGGGCTACAGGTCAGGGCACACCTACTGACTGGGCTCTCAGGGGTGCCTGGGGGAGGTACAGGGTGGGATGGCAGCTGCTCAGCACTGCCCATTTCTCTGTGCTCTCCATCTGCACCCTCCTCTCTGGGGAACCCGGGGGCTCTGCTGCCCTCCCTGTCTGCTTGGATCCCCTCCTCCCCAGTGTCACAGCACCCTTGGGGCAACCCAAGTCACTGAGCACCCATGGGGGTCAGGGCAGACCCAGGGCTGATGCCAGCACAGAGTCTAACAGAGCCCTCAGCGTTGCTGTCCCTGCTCTGATGCCAAGAATGGGACACAGCCACCCATCCAACAATGCCATGGCAGCACCAGTAGGAAGGAACAAGGGTGCAGGGAGCCCCACCAACCCTGTGCAGCCTCCTCTGCCTGGGCAGGAGCACAGCACACTCTCACCATCGTCCACAGGGTCCCGGAAAGAGCCCGAGCGGATCATGCCCTTGGACTTGTCGGCCAGGGAGAGGGTGCTGCCCATCTGGGAGGTGCTGTACAGCTCGAAGGTGGAGTCGTGGGTGGGGATGCTGTTGGAGCGGGTGATCCGCGGGGCTGTGGTGGCAGTGGGGCTCACTGCAAGGAGAAAGCAGGGAGGAGGCAGGGTCAGAGCCACGCTAGGGACCTGCCATCAGGATGGGGAAGCAGGACTGGGAGCGATCCACGAGAGCTGTGATGCAGTGAGGAAGCAGGGATTGGGGTCCCAAAGCAGGGAGGGGCTGGGGAAAGCTAAAAGGCAGGTTGATGCTGGGAAGACCTGGACACCAGCACCAAGGTAATCACAGGGCTGAAAAACAAATCCATTGCCCCAGGGCCAAGTGGGTACCACTATGCCACAGCCCAACACCTGCAGGTGCAGGAGTGGAGCCTGCTGCCCCAACTTGTCTGCCTGGACCCCCCCAAACCCTCCAGGAACATTCAGGTTCTGGTCAGATAAGAGCAAGGCTTACCAGGAACATTCAGGTCCTGGTCAGATCAGGACAAGGCTTACCCCTTGCCCTGCCAGGCACCCCCAGAGGAACAGTTATGGCCTGAGGCCCAAAGGTGGATGAGATGCCCTGAAGCAGAGGTGATGGACACCCCTGGTCCCAGTCCAGCACCCGAAGCACCAGGTGCTGGTGTTGGTGGTGTGAAGGAGACAAGCAGCGCCCAGGGGAACACCAGCACATCACACATGGAGCAGGGGAGCAGGAGGGAAGGGGCTGGCAGCGAGGGCACTGACCAATGCTGGTGAGCGGGCCCTTCCCCACCAGCGCCATGGGGAGGGCGGGGGGCGAGGGCAGCTCCTGCTGCTCGTCCGGCTCGGGCAGGCTGCTGACCGCGTGGGAGTGGCGCCGCTCCTTGGCCTCCTCCTGGGAGTGGAGCTGGTACCTGGGGAGCCACAGACAGGCATGGTAAGATCGACCAGCACCGTCCAGCTCCTGCCCACTGCACTGCAGCCCAGCTTCCCTGGCTCAGGGGCACTGCCCTGGAAAGCCTCCCCTTCCCACCCCAGCACCACACAAAAATCATTTGGGCTCTTTTACCTCAACCCCTTCTTGGGCAGTGTGTTCCTGTCGCGGTTGGCACTGGAAGGGAAGGAAAGATCAGTGACATCCCTGCACAGACTAGGGAAGGAACCATGGGAATTGAATTGTAGGAACAGGGAGCTTTTCCCTAGAAATGTAGCAGGAAGAGACTCTGAAGCAGGCAAAGGACATGGCAGAACAGCAGGGAGCAATGTGTGCCTATGAAGGTGCTGCAGCAGCCCACCAACCTCCTTCCAGCCATACCTGTCCAGATGTGTGAGCCGGGGGCTCCCACTCCAGCCCAGCTCTCCTGCCTCTTCTTCTTCCTCTTCTTCCTCTGCGCTGGCAGGGGGTGCAGCAGCAGGGGCGGGGGTGGTGGTGCTGCCCCCTGAAAAGGCACTGGGCAGGCTCATGGGCATCTGCAGGGATTCCATGCTGCGGTGAAGGCTGGAGAGCTTGGGGTACATCCTGCCCTCCTTGGGGACACTGAAGCCACCCATGAGCTCCAGGCCCTGGGAGAAGCTCGCCGAGTTGATGTTGAGGATGGGGGCAGGGCTGGGGCTGAAGCAGGGCGCAAGGTGCCCACCAGCCGGGTGCAGGTCCTGGAGCTTGGCAGTGTGTGGGGTGTGCAGCTCGCTGGAGGAGGGCAAGTCCAAGCTGTTGGAGTTGACCTTGTCCAAGTTGGCCAGCGAGGGAGGCTTCACGTAGGTCTTGGCAGCTGCTCTGAAGGGGGGAAATGGGTAAGGAAACAGGTGAGACTCAGGTACTGGTGCAGGGCACAGCCGTGCCAGGCACCTGCTGCCCTCAGAGGTGGAAGCAACATACCTGAGAGGTGTAGGGGGCAGCTCAGCCACCTTGGCTGCTGGCGGGAGGTTGGCCTGAGCTTTTGGGGTGCTCTCAGGTGAGCTGGCACTCTTCAGGGTGCTGCACTCAGAGTCAAGTGCCACTGCCTTGGCCTTGGCCTTCTCCTTCTCACGGTCTGTCTGGTTCACAGGGGCCGGCGTGCCACGGCCAGTGCCAACCTTGGATGGCTCCTTGAGCCGCGACACCGAGACGCCGCCCGGCTTGGTGCTCAGCAGGCTGGGGTCAATGCTGCTGCTGACCGGCCGGGCTGCGCTGCGGCCCCCGGTCACGCTCATGGAGCTGGACTTGGCTGGCCGGGGCAGGCTGCGGTACTGGATGTTGGAGCGAGCCCCTGGTGCCAGGAACCCAGGCTCAGGTGCATTGGAGACATCGAGGCTTGTCTTCCTCCCACTGACTGGCTTAACAGGGATGCCAGAGCTCTTCTGGATCTTGCCAAGAGTGGCTGAGCCCCCAGCCTGCATGACAGTGGCCGTGCCAGTGGCAGGAGCTGGTTTCTTGTAGCCAAAGGAGCTGGAGGATGAGGGCCGTGTGAGCCCTGACGGCGGCTTCTTGGCGTCAGCGGTGCGGTCACGGCCGGCATCGGAGGAGGAGCGCTGCAGGCCCGTGTTCTTCACTGACAGCTTGCTCTTGTCGGTGGCTTTGGTCTCTGGCTTGCCTGGTGGCAAGAAATGACAGGTTAGTGTGCCTGGAGGCTTTGGGGACATTTGAAAGTGAACAAGCCCAGACAGGATACGGGCACCAGAGATGCAGGGATGTGACGGAGAGGGGACATGCCAGACCCTTGGTGCACTCAGTCGTTCCCCAGCCTGGTGTGTGGGAGACCATGGGGCAGGCACAGACCCCCAGCCTGCCTGCAGCCCTGCCTCCCCTTCCAGACCAGACCCAGTCCCCAGGTCTGAGCACAGCCATAGGCCATCCCATGGCCCACATGCCTGGGGAAAGCACACAAAGACAGCAACCAACCTTCTCTCCATCAGAGGAGCTGAACCCTGCCCAGACTGGTTTTTACCTGCCACTTTGAGGGTGCTCTGGGCCATATGAGTGATGGGGGAGGTCACAGCCACTGGAGGAGTCTTGCCCTTCTTGAGGGAGCCCGGAGTGCCCAGGCTGACAGGCTTCTTCAGCTCACCACCCTTGGGCCCCTCCTCTCCACCCTCCGAGGGCTCCCGCCGCCACTTGGAGGAGCCATGCTCCATCTTGAGGCTGCTGCTGTCGTAGTCCAGCTTCTTGGGTGCCTTCTCGTCGCCCTCCCCGTACCAGCTCAGGCCGCTCTCTGCCAGTGAGCGCTTCTCCGAGTCCGTGCGCAGCTGGGGGCAGAGCAGAGTCAGGGGCACTCCTGGCACCCACCCCAAACCCATCCCCAGAGAACGTCAGCCAGCTGGGAGAAGGATGCAGCGGACACCCTGTGCCATCCTTGTTTCCTCTCACTGGCACCCTCCATGCCCTCTGTCCCTCTGAGGTGTGCCGGGAAGGCTGGGACAGGTGCTGGAAAGGGTCCGGGCGCCCCGGCACCTACCGCTATGGCCGAGTTCCTGCGCGAGGCCGTGGGGGTGGAGGGCAGGGAGTTGAGCGAGGAGCTGGCATTGAAATCCTCTGAGCTGAGGTTGTCCGAGGCATCGCTGAGGCCGCTGCTGATGGAGCTGCTCTCATCCCAGCTGTGCGGGAGAGACAGCATCAGACCCCTGCCCAGCCCAATGGGTCCCACTACCCACAGGATCTCCCTGTTCCAGGGGCTGTTGGGGCAAAATCCAGCGCCTGGTAGTGCCCATGACAAGGACATGGCATGCAGGGCCCATGGCTGGCTCCAGCCCAGCCTGGCATTGGCTTGTGTTCCTGTGGCACACAAGCCTCAGTGACCCTGCTTCTCCCCATTAAGGCTCTGTGGAGCTTTGGGGGGATGGAGGGACATCCACAGCTGGCAACAAGCCCCCGGCAACCTGCTCTGACCCTGGAGGCAGGCTGGGATTGTCAGAAAGGACAGGACTGCTGGAATAAACAAACCAACCACTCTGTAGCATCCATCATTCCCGGGGTGATCCCCACTCACTGCACCCTACTGCTCCTCTCCAGCCCCCAGCAGCCAGAGGCAGCAAGTCTGGGATCTGCTGCTGTGCCAAGGTGGCTGCTCCATGCTGGGGCCCATCTGCAGGGCCATCAGTCAGCACCACACTGGGGCAGCAGCTGCCTGGGTGCCCCAAGGGCACAGCGGGTTCCACAACACTGGGCCATGCCCATGTTGATCTGGCACAGGCAGGCACGGAGCACCTTCCAGCAGGATGAGCACAGCACCTTTCAGGTCAGCAGCTGAGTAGGTCAGTGAAGCCTCGCAGCCCCCCAGGGCCTGTGAGGGGCTGAGGGAGGCAACACTGAGACAGGCTGCACAGAGAAGCTGTGACTGCCCCATCAATGAAATGTTCAAGGTCAGGTTGGATGGGGCTTGGAGCAACCTGACCTACTGAAAGGTGCCCTTGGCCACGGCAGGGAGTGGCACAAGATGAATTTTAAGGTCCCTTCCAACACACACCATGCCATGATTCTGTGACAAGCTGTAGCACAGGAGTGCAGAGCAGAGCTGGGAGCTGTAGCCAGCACCAGTCCCTGCAAGAGATGCCTGTTTATCTGCACTGGGGCCACAGAGGTGCAAGTGAAGCCCAGCAAACAGCAGAGCCCCAAGAGCAGTGGCAGAGCAAAAGCAACAGCCACCAGCATCCCCATCAGATGCTCAAGGCTCAAGAAGGAGCAACAGAGGCAGCTCCAGCACTGTAAGACCTGCACTGTGTGTCCTGCTCTTTCCATAGGGGAGGAGTTCATCAGAGACTGGCCAAAGCCAGGATGGACACAGCCCCCTGTGCCCCCACAGCAGCTTCAGGGACAGAGGCAGCAGGTGCTGCTGCCCAGGAAGGGATTTCAATAGGATCATGCACTCAGGATGTGCTGCTGAGCTCCTCAGCTCCAAGCCATCATGTCTCACCACCAGCCCTATGCCTAGGGTGAGTTCCCACTGGGATGGAAATCCTGACCCCAGGGTCTCCCAGCCTGGCACCACCTGGCAGTGGGCAGTGCCAGGAGTGAGGCCAGGCTTCACAGGACTGTGTCCTGTGGCAACATGGCTGGGGCCACATGTGGTGCTGGGTGTCTCAGTCTGGCCTTTGGGGCCAGGCAGGGAAACTCCAAACACTCCCAGCCATGCATGCAACACCCCCACTGCCCTGGGCATCCAGAGAGCCACTGAGAAAGGGGCAGAGGGTCAGAGGTTAGGCCAAGGCAGGAGGCGACTCCAAATCCTCCTCGACAACCCTGTGCCAAGAAAAGACAACAAGCAAGGTCACATCCCAAAATCACTAAAACCATGGCATGAGGGTGGGGAGCCAGCTGCACACTGTGAGGGTGTCCCTGACTCTCTTACGGGCACACAGCTGGTGCACTGAGGGATCCCCCTAGCTGGTACCTGTATCCTATAGGCAGCACAGCAAGGAAAGCCTCAACCGCAGCACCACTGGCCCCGCAGCAAGTACAAACTCCCGGAGCATGGCTGAGCCCTGGCACCTCGACTGCCCCTCAGAACCCTCAAACGAGGCGCAGCCATGTCTGACTGTCACTCCGGGGCAAAACTGACCCTCTGCTTTGTGCTCCATCCCCTCCATCTTATCCAGAGCCATTCCCAGCTCCTGCAGACGATCCCGCACCGAACCTACCCGCCAGCAGCCCCGCGGCAGCTCCCAGGAACGGGGATGCTCAAGGGCAGCGCGTCCGTCCTGCCGCGCTGCGCGGTGCCGGCGGGCGGACGGGACCCGCTGAGGGCGGGATGGTCCCGCTGAGGGCGGGATGGTCCCGCACGGCCTCGGGGATGAGCAGCCGGCCCCAGCCCGGCGCGGGGAGGCGGCTGCACCGGCAGGGAGCGGAGGATGGAGCGGGAGCGCGGCGCGGTGCGCGGGGATGCTCCGCCCCGCCCCGGCCGCACCCCGACTCGGAGCCCCGCGCTCGGCAGTCCCGGGGTCAGAGCCGGCGTGCAGAGGCACCAGAGCCCCGGGAGCCCCCGGGAGCCCCGCGGAGGACAAGCCCGGCCGTACTGCAGGTGCGGGGCGCGGGCCGGGGCGGAGAATGGGGGTGCCGGGGCGGAGGAGGGGAAGGCAGCGGGAGCCGCCCCGATGCCCCGGTGCGGGCGCGGCCGCGCTGCCCCGACCCCCCTTTCACCCCCCCAGCGCGGCCGAGACAAAGCACCGCCCGCGGAGCGGCCCCGGGGCGCGGGGCTTTGTCTGCCGGGGCCGAGCTCGGGCCGCGCCCCCGCCCGCCGCGGTGCCCGCTCCGTGCCCGCTCCGTACCTGCTGGCGAGGCGCGGGGCGCGGCGCGGCCTCCCCGCCCGCAGCATCGTGCTGCCCGCGGCGCGGCGCGGCCCCGCCGGCCGAGAGAGAGGGGCGGGGGGCGGCGGGACCGCCCCGCTGCCCGCGCCTTAAAGCGACAGCGGCACAGGACCCCCTCCGCCGTCCATCGGCCCCTCCCCGTCCCCGCCGGGACGGCACCGGGCTCCCGGCTCCATGCCTCGCCCGCCTCAGCTCCACGACCGCGTCTCCGAATTCTGCCCCGCAGCCCACGGCCCCGAACCCTGTCCCTGGTGTCCCCCAGCGTCCCCCCAAATGCCCGTAGAGCCCCCCAAACCACGATTCACATCCCCAAACAGAGCACCAGTGATCCCCAGTCCAGCCCACTGTGTGATAACAGAGGGCATTCCTCAGCACCGGGCCTGGACCCAGTGCCCCCCAAACCGCCCTGTTCTCTGTCCCCAAAGGAACCTCCTCGATGTGAGTCCCACTGTGGAGTGCAACCCACTGCTCCCAGCAACCTCAGTGCTCATCCCCAGAAAGGACATCCATGCCTCCTCGCTCTGCCTTTCATTGACCAAAACCCCAACTTTTGTCCCTTTTTTCTCTCTCTCTTCCATCACATCAAGAGCCATGCTGCAGGGTAGGGTCCTCACCGGGATGGTAGCACCAGGGACAATTTCAGCAGCCCAGCCACGTAGGGCAGAGAGAGTTAACTGCAGCCTTGGCAAGACACACCAGACCCTGCAGGCTGGGAAATAAGTAATTCCTTCCTTGAAGCAACGGCAACGCCTCTTGGCTCCTTCCCCACTGTCCCATCACTCACCACACAGGGCTTGTCCCAGCCTGGCATGGCAGGACAGGGGTACCTGACCATCCCTGTCCCCACTGACCAGCTGGTGCCCACACCCAGCAAGCCCTGGCAGGAGCTCATGGCGGGGGCTGGTGGTGCAGCCAGCCCGAGGTGCAGTTACGGCCCCACGGCTGCGTGTGCCAGCGGGTGCGGCGGCACAGCCCGGCCAGCACCGCATCCCCCGGGTCCCTCCGGCCTGGCACTGTGCCCGATGCTGTCCCGTCCCTCCTCTTCTCCTGCCTGCCTGCCTCAGCGCCGCCACGGCCAGCTCAGGCAGTGCTCAGAGCAGCTTCTGGGCAGATCTGGGCATCCCGGATGGCAGGGGAGCCAGCCTGGCACAGCCCAGCACTGCAGCCCCTCAGAAAGGCAGCTTTGACCCTGCCAGAGCCACAGGCCTGGTGTGAGATGATGGGAGAGCCACAGCAGACCCCTGAGTACCAGCACAGGCACTGAGCCCTGTACAGAGGAGTACCCCCAGCACATTTCTCAGCAGAGGATCTGGACGGTTTTGAACTCTCCTTGCTTCACCTGTCTCACACCAGCACAGACACCTGCCCATGTAGCACCCAGACCCACTGGCACCAGCCAGGGCTCCGGACACTCATGTCCCTGCCAGGCTGGTCCAGCCAGCTCCCCACTGCCATCCTGAAGCCCACCCTGGATGGAAGCAAGTCCTGGTCTCCCCTGGCCCCTTCCTCCTGTGGCAGGGGAGGAAATGCAGGGTGTGCACTGAGGGGGTCCCACATCCCACATCAGCAGATCACTGGCATTGAGGGGGCTCTGTGGCACTGGTGCTCCCAGCCCCAGCTCATGCTGTGACTTGAGATAGGAGCAGTGAGGAAGGCACAGGCACAGCCGGGGCTCTTCACACCCTCCCCCTCTCCTCCACTTAATGGGGCAGAAAAAACAATTAGCTTCATAAATCCCGTTGAGGGGGTTGGGAGCTCCCCATGGATGTGGGCAGGGCGGGGCTCTGCATCTCCCTCACATCCACATCAGGAATCAGAGTGTAACAACACTCCCTGACTACCCTGATCTCCACAGCCCTGTAAACCCCTCTGTAACCTCCAGGATGCCCCCCAGACCCCCAGGTACTCCCTCAGAGAACTCCAGCCCTACAGAGAGTCAGGCTACCTTGACCCTAGGTGTCTCCTGCTTGGATTTTGGGTACTGTGATCTGGCACCTTTCTCCGAAGCTGCACTCAGAGGAACAGGGGTCTGCAGAGATCCGGCAGATGGGGAAACTGAGGTAGGGAAGGGGATCTGACTTGCCTGAGCTTCTGCAGCAGAAGAGAATCAACATTACATTCTGCATTTGATTCAGGACTCCATTCTCTAGGCACTGCCTCTGGTCTCTGGTCCCCCAGAACCCTGAGGGGTGCAGAGGACTCTGCCACAGAGCCTTGAGCGTGGTCCCTGCAAGGGGGACCAGGCTGTGCCTCCATCCCAGCTCTGCACCACCAACCTCAGTAACAGTAGGGTCTGATTTAGCCGCAGCAGTGAGGCCAAGGCCATGGGGGGGTCAGCCAGCACTCACTGCCTGCTGCAGTGACCTCAGCCATGGACCCCAACCACACTCCAGGCTGAGAGCTCACCTCTGGTCACCCCTCTGCTCCCCCCCAGGTGGTGGAAACCCTGGAGGAGCTGTGTCCTGGTGCAGGGATCTCCACTGGCAGTTTCGGTGACGTGTGGAGCCTCACCCAGGCCACGGCGGCACCCGGGGCTGCAGAGGCCACGTGCAATGCTCAGAGAGTCCCAGGGCAGTGCCGGGGTGGGGAGCAGCGTGACTCAGCTTGGTTGTGAAATTCCTATTTTTCCTGTTGTCTGGATGAGCTGGTGACCTCGGACACCTCAGACCAGAGTGGCCAGCCTCCTCCACAGGCAGCAGGGTGACACATGGTAAAGCCAGCTCTCGAGGTCCCCAGGCAGCATGCAGAGAGGCAGGTGGGTTTGGGTCAGATTCTCCCCAGCAGCTTTCCCCAGGGCACATGGGTGTGTGAGGTCCAACCCTGCACTTGGCTCTGCCCTGTGTCCGTATCCAGCCTCATCAGCAAGCTGCAGGGGCCAGCAGCTTCCTGCATCTTGGGCATCACTGACCCCCAAGTGCCCTGTAACCCCAAGTCTCACAACCCCAGAATTCCCTTCCCAAAACATGCCTCATGCAGCCGCTGTCACATCTCCAGGGGCCAGGGATCAGCACTGGGTGCCTCAACCCAAACCCCAAAGGATGGAATTGCTAGAAAGCAGCACACAGGAAGGTGCTGATGCCCAGGGGGGTCCTGGGGCCCCTTTCTGGGAGCGTCCCCTGTACCCAGCTGGCGGGAGGAACTCGCCAAGCCCAGCATACAGCACAGCCCAGCAAATATTTATACAACATTGCTCCCTGGCCAGCCAGAGTCCCACACATACGCCAGGCCACGTGCAGGGCCACAGCCATGCCCCACGGGATGTCCCTGATGAGGAATGACTTCATGGGCTCACTGGGACAGGACATGGGGTCATGCTGGACTAGCCAAAGCGGAGCAAGGGGCGTTTGAGGGAAGGGAGCAGGCTCCAGCGCCAGTCCTGCTCGGAGCAGGAGGAGGCCGCTCCCCTGCTGCTCCTGGGGAGCTGAGCCAAACATCTGCTCCCGCCTACGGGCTGTGCCGAGCCCGAGGAGCTGCGAGGAAGCCGGAGCCAGGCCAGCCAGAGCGCAGCGGGTGTCAGCTCCAGAGCATCCCTCCCGGGAGGATGCTGCTGGCAGCCCCCAGCCCTGCTGGAGGGGACCACAGGCTCTGCAGTGCTTGGCTGCCAGCAGCACCCCCACAGTGACCTGGGACGGTGCCTGGGGTGTGTTGTGGGCCAGCAGCGTGCCCTGCACTCCCAATTCCAAAAGCTGCTGCCTCAGCTCCATTTCATGCCCACAAGCAGAGTCAGGGCAGTACCCAGCTCATGAGGGTGCAGATGCTGCCACTGCTGCGGTGGGATGCAATGCTGCCTCCCTTTCTGCCTCCGACAAACGAGATGCAAAAGGACATCCTGAAATCACAGCAGTCCCAGGGTCACACAAACATTCCCCCAGTGCTCTGTAAGCCCCAAGGAACATGCAGAGCCCTGGGGACTGGCTCCAGAGCTACACCTCCACAGCACAGCACTGCAGCACACACAGACCATCATCACTGCTACTGCAGCCACCGCAGCAGAAGGTGCTGACTCAGCAGCCAGCCCCTCTAGCTCCTTCTGTACCCCATGAGCTCCTGACTGCAGCAAAGCCTTGCAGCATCCCAGTCACTCCCACCGTGACCCAACTGGCCCTAGGAAACACCCAGGGACGGTGCTGAGCCACTACTCAGGACACACCACATCAGGTCAGGCTCTGGGCACACATGGCACAGGGGCACCCACACATGGCCACACTGTGGTGGCACTGCTCAGACATGCAGGACATGGCCAGAACAAAACCAGGCCAAACCTGGCTTGCCCATCCTGCTCCATGCTTCTCACCAGTGCCTGGTTCACATGCAGGTCTGCACACAAAGGCACCCACGCTATGCAGAGATGTCCCTGGGGAAGCTCCCAGTGGAGTGACCTTGGTGGGATGACCTCCAGTGTTCAGCAAACAACCCCAGCCTGAATGAGTGGGAAAGTGTCACAGGTGGCACTGCACCCTTCCTGGAACTGGCCACAGGGCAGGGAACAGCAAGTGGCCACTGAATACTGGCAGATGGGAACCAGAGTTGACCAAGGAAGGGAGTAAATATGTTTTAGTGTTGGAGAAACAGCCCAAGACTGGGTGCACATGCCCTGCCTAGGCCCCAAGGACTGGCAGGTCAGGGCAGGAGAGCAGCAGCATCCCTTCCATCCCTTCAGTCATCCCAGACATCCTGGTGGGTGCTCCCTGTGCCAGGTCCCTGCCCTGATGCAGTGCACAAGGAGAATATAGTGACATTGGGAATAAAAGGTATGTGCTGCCAAACAGGAAGCCAAAACAAGAGCTTTCCAGGCCCTGAAACCAGCAGCAGGTAGAGAGGAGTGGCAAGAGCCATGCCGATGGATGCAGGCACAGCTGGGTGAGGAGCCAGGATGCCAGGGCATTTGGCTAACACAGGAATTCTGCTGGGTCTCGGGTGTCCCCAGCCAACCCCTGCTCAGACCTGACCATCCCACTCCCTCTCTGAGGTGGGCCTCAAGTCCCCCACAGCCTCCTTGGCCGGGCTCACCCCAACCTCCACCGAGCTGAATCCACCTCCGTACCTTGTGGGCAGCGCCCTTGCCCCAGCCGTGTCTCACCTACCTCAGCCCTTGCTCCTTCCAACCTGCTCCCCCGCCGAGCCACGGGCATGCCTGGGCACATCCCACAGCCCCACGCGTCTGTGTGTCCCACAGGGACGGGGACAGGGACAGGGACGGGGACAGGGACAGGGACGGGGACAGGGATGCGTCACCGCGTCCTCCGAGCCGTCTCTGACCCACTGCCCTACAAGCGGGGCCGTGCGCCGGCGCGGAGCGGGGGACGCTGCCCCGCGGCCCGGGCTGGGGCTGCCGGCCCCATCTGCAGCAGCCGCTCCTGCCCGGTGCATTAGCAGCACCGCGAGATGGGGCCTGCGGCGGTGCCGCTTTCTAGGTCAGAGCCAGCGAGGAGGCTGCGCTGGGTGAGGGGCTGCAATGGGTGAGGGGCTGTGCTGGATATGGGGCTGTGCTGTGTGAGGGGCTGCAATGGGTGAGGGGCTGTGTGAGGGGCTGTGCAGGGTGAGGGGCTGTGCAGGGTGAGGGGCTGTGCATCAGGGGCTGTGCTGGATGAGGGCTGTGCAGGGTGAGGGGCTGTGCAGGCTGAGGGGCTGTGCTGGGTGAGTGAGGGGCTGTGCTGGGTGAGGGGCTGTGCATGAGGGGCTGTGCTGGATGAGGGCTGTGCAGGGTGAGGGGCTGTGCTGGGTGAGGAGGGGTTGCACTGGGTGAGGGGCTGTGCTGGGTGAGGGGCTGTGCTGGGTGAGGGGCTGTGCATGAGGGGCTGTGCAGGCTGAGGGGCTGTGCTGGGTGAGGGGCTGTGCTGGGTGAGGAGGGGTTGCACTGGGTGAGGGGCTGTGCTGGGTGAGTGAGGGGCTGTACTGGGTGAGGGGCTGTGCTGGGTGAGGGGCTGTGCATGAGGGGCTGTGCTGGATGAGGGCTGTGCAGGCTGAGGGGCTGTGCTGGGTGAGGGGCTGTGCTGGATGAAGAGCTGCGCTGGGTGAGGGAAGCTGTGCTGGATAAGAGGCTGTACTGGGTGAGGGGGGCTGTGCTGGGTAACGGGAGGCTGCATGAGGGGCTGCACTGGATGAGGGGCTGCACGGGGTGAGGGGCTGTGCTGGATAAGAGGCTGTCCTGGATGATGGGAGGCTAGATGAGGGGCTGTGCTGGGTGAGGGGCTGTGCTGGATACGAGGCTGTGCTGGATGATGGGAGGCTAGATGAGGGGCTGGGCTGGGTGAGGGGCTGTGCTGGATACGAGGCTGTGCTGGATGATGGGAGGCTGGATGAGGGGCTGTGCTGGGTGAGGGGCTGTGCTGGATACGAGGCTGTGCTGGATGATGGAGGCTGGATGAGGGGCTGCACTGGGGGAAGGGATGTGCTGGCTGAGTGGGGTCTGCATGAGGGGCTGTGCTGGATGAGTGCTCATGGCCAGCTCCTTGTCCTATCTGGCTCTCTGGATGGAATGCTCCTGCTCTGCTTCCCGGGCTCTGCACCCAGAGTGTGCAGGCTCCTGGACAGGGCACCTCAGTGTACCCCAGCACCCAGCCAAAGGCATGCTCTGGGACAGAGACCCTGCCATGCTGCCCACTCTGGGAGACCCCCCCAGGTCCTGCTGTGGGGCTGTGGGGGATGAAGCTGTGAAGCTGCTTAGGTCACTACATGGCTCTGTGCCCGCAATGACCCCGGTGAAATGGCTGATCCCCAGGAGATGCCCCTGAGGATAGGGGGGTCCTTTGCTGCCCTGGCTCACTCCTGCACCATTCCTTGGGGAGGATATCCAGTGCAGGGCACCCAGTCTGTCTCTGGCATGGCAGAGAGCTCCAGGCACATCCAAGAGTCTCCATGCTGGGGACTCTGCACAGGAACAGGACTGTGGCACCTGCCCATGGCCCAGCTCACCACAGCACTGACAGCCTCACCACACCAGGGATTGTGCACTGCCAGGGCCTCACAGAGGCTCAGCCATGCAGGGATCCATCCCCAAAGCTTGTACCTTCCTGAAGGAGAAGTAAATCCTGCCCATAGCAGTGCAGGGCTGAGCTGTCCTGGGTCTCTGACCCTGCCCACACTCCCTCTGCTCTGTGACTGATGAATACAAAGTGTTGCTCCACTGCCTCTGAAGCCAAGGGCACCCCAAGGTTATCTGCCTGCATGAGCAGCACCAAGATGAGACAAGGAGGGACATGGGGAGCAGTGTACTCTTCATCCCCACAGCCAGCCCTGCTGCAGCCTCAGCCATCCAGGGCAGCCCAAATCCACCCCACTGCCAGTCACACCTCGCAGTCCAGTGGCCAGTGGCAGAACGTGGTGACATGGGACCTCTGGCTGCCAAGCAATAGGTTGAGATCTACAGGAGGGTCTGCGTGGAACCAGCACAAGGCTCCCTCATTCACAAGCACAGGGCAGCCCCCAAGGTCAGTGCCCATGGGGAGGATGGGTCTGACACCCACAGTGCCACAGATACTCTCAGCCCACAGCTGGAGCAAGGCAGGGGCAGAAGCCAGCAGATAGCTAAAGGTGTGTCCCCTGCAACTGCAACAAGCACCTACAGGCCGTATCTACAGAGCACTGGCCCCAGGGTAGGTGTGAAACCACAGGCTGTGCTTTATCCTGCACCAAACTGATGTGACTACAGCCACCCTAAGAAGGCCAAAGCAGCACTGTCAGGAGGCCAAATACCTCATTGGGCTCTGGGACAGCTCAAACGCCCAAGTTATTTATTTTCTGCTGTGCTGAAACAGGAAACCTCCAACATGTTCAAACCCTGGACCCTTGCCAGAGTCAGGGGCACCTCAACAGTGCAGCAGGAGCTGGACACATCTGGCAAGAAAACGTGAGCCCTGGGAGTGCTGGGTTGTGCCCATCTGGCAGCAGATGCCCCTGGCCCCATGGGTGGAGGGACAGGGGCTGATGGGGGTCCCAGAAGGAGAGACTCTGCTCAGCAGCACACCCTGCTCCATGTGGAGTCATCCATCAGCAATGACACCTCAGTGCCCAGTTCTCACTGGGGTGCTGAGATCTGACCCAGCCTGTCCCACCATGGACCACCAGGAGTCTCACAGGGTGTCCCCACAGAGCCTGGGTCACAGGAAGCCACTCAGACTGACTGGTGTAAACTGAAGAGCACTTCTGAAAGCAGCAGGACTGTGGCTCAGGACTTCTGCAGTTACAGACCATGCACTTTTCCCAGCTCCCTGCTCCAAGAACACCCAGATTAAACTGGACACTTCCCACATGCTGGGAGAGCAGCTCATTCTGGCTCAGAGGCCCCAAGAAGACACAGCTGGCCCAGCACCACCAGCACTGCTACAGGGAAGCATCTCCTGGGATGTGGGGACAGGATCCAATGCTAACCAGACTGGCTGTAACCCATGTTCCATTCCATGCACCCCCACTGTGCCAGGTGAACAGGAGCAGGTGAAACTCCTGCAGAGCCCCAGTCCAGGCAGGACTCCCCTCACAGGCACGTACCCCGTGGTGATGTCATCGTCCTCCGTCAGCGTCTTGCCCATCAGGTCGCTGTCACTCATGTACCCCGATTTCAGCTCCACGTCGTCGCTGTCCAGCGCCTCGACCAGCTCCAGGCGGGAGATGTGGCTGAGCTTGCTGGGGCTGCGCATGGGCATGGTGTGCGAGTAGTGCGCGCGCTCGCCGTGCGCGTACCAGCCGGGGGTGCCCTCGGAGCGGCACGTGCCCCCCACCGAGGGCGCGTCCCCGGCCTGCAGCCGCGGGCTGGACTGCCCGTAGCGCCACGACAGAGGGGACGAGCGGTTGGACAGGCTGGAGACGCTCCGTGCGTTGGCTTCATCGCTGTCATAGCATGTCATCTCCAGGGAGCTGCAAGGACAGGCAGGCAGGGAGTCAGGGCACGGCACAGGGGGCAGGGGAGATCTGTGCCCTGCCTCACCCCCCAGAACTGGGTCTGCCAGTGCTCACATACCAAAACTGCCCATTTGGAGGCAGCGAGGCGAGGCCAGAGGCTCCCAGGACTGTGGTTTCAGGGGCACTGTCTGTCCTGGACCATCTCCGTCCCAGACAGCAAGGGACAGTCCCCCTCCTTCCCTGCCCAGTGCCACCCCAGTGTCCCACAGTCCAGGACACCATGCACACCACGGTGTTCAGTGATGCCTATGTCCCCCCAGGGACGGTGGAATAGGACATGGGATGTGATGGGGGCTCTGTGCTCAAGTCAATCTACAAAAGCAACACCCTACCACAGCCCTGTCCACCCACCTCCGAGCAGGGACTGGTGACAAACACACCTGGGAAAGGGATCAGCACCATTCTGGAGACTGGCTCCAGCCCCAAAATCCTGCTGTGCTGAACTCATCTAATAGGGCACCTTTAGTGGAAAGCCTGAACATGCTCCCATGTCTGGGCTGCTTCTGCTCAGCCACTTCTCCCCCAGCACTTCAACATCTGCACCACATGATCACACCAGACCCAGGACAGGACAAGCTGGGGTGGTGGCACGAATCCCAGGGAATGTGCCAGTGGGCCAGGGAGTGGAGGCTGTGAGTAAAAGGATGCTGAGGGACAGACCTGGGACCAGTCCCTGCAGCAGCACCTCACACTGAACCCCTGCAGACTGAACCCCAACATCTGGGCAGGAAAGATCACCCCAAGAGAGGGCTGCTCACAAGCACAGTGCTCTGCAGCCAGCCCAGAGCCCACAAGCACTTCAGAAATGGGGAGTTCCATCACTCCCTGTGCCTCTCAGGGTGTATTTTGGGCAAACAGTGATTCTAAAACTAAATTTAGCCACGAGAAACGATTACTTCTTGGAGCAGCTCCTTGGGAACCCACAGCCCTCAAATTGGCTCCAAACACTACTATCAGTAAATTATTCCTTAGCTTGGATTAAAGGTTCCTGCAGGAGCACCCAAAGCCAAACCCGGGCTGCAGCATTGAATCTAAAACAGGGAACTACATTTAAAAAAACAAGGAAGTTTGTTAAAGCAGAACTAAAAGGGTTTTGTTTTTGTCAGCAGCACAAAGGCTGTTTGAGGATGTGCTCCCAGCAGCTCAGAGCAGATGCCAACCATGTCTCTGAGCAGGAGGAACAGAAGCTTCACCTCGAATCCTGGGTTCAGTTCTGGGCCCCTCATGACAAGAAAGACATTGAGGGGCTGGAGTGTGTCCAGCAAAGGGCAACAGGGCTGGGGAAGTGTCTGAAGCACCAGGAGCAGCTCAGGGGCTCAGCCTGGAGAAAAGGAGGCTCAGGAGGGACTTTCTGGCTCTCCACAGCTCTCTGACAGGAGGGGGGAGCTGGGGAGGAGTTGGGCTCTGCTCCCTGGGAACAGGGACAGGAAAAGAGGAAACAGCCTCAAGTTGTGCCAGGGGGGATTTAGGTTGGATATTGGAGAAAATTTCTTTCCTGAAAGGGTGGTCAGGCACTGGCACAGGCTGCCCAGGGCAGTGGTGGAGTCACCATCCTTGGAAGTGTTTAAAAAACGTGTGGATGTGGCACCTGGGAACATGGTGTAATGGTGAACATGGCATGCTGGGGAAATGGTTGGACTTGATGGTCTTAGAAACTTTCTCCAAGTGTCCTCCAAGTGTCCACTGAGTATCCTCAGTGACTCTGTGATTTCATGATTCTCTAAGCCCCAAGGACATTCATGCAGCCCTGCTGCCAGGAGTATGGTGACATCTTTCAGGAATTACACTGTGCTCTAACAAGGGAACAGCAAAGACTGAGCCCTCAGCCACTGTGTGGAAGAACACAGTGAGGGTAACAAGAGAAATTTCAGGAATGAATAAAGAGAGAGCCCAAAGCAGCTACAGGACACCAGCAATGCAGGCACATCCAGAGGATTTGCAGATGACATCTGCATTGGGCAGACTTGTAGGAAGTGTTCCCGAGAGCAGAATGAGTGGGTACGTGTGTAATTACAACGTTACCAGGGAAGAGCTGACACAGCTTTGGGAAAGGAAAATCTGGCTCACAGCCGCAGAGGAGCTCCTGGAGGGATGCAGGGAGCTGCCGAGGCTGCTCTGGGCTACTGGAATAAAAAAAGCTTCCAAATAAATTCAGCTGTCATGGGATAAGAGGGAAGAGCTTCACATGTTTAAGTCCTGCTGAAAGGGACAGAGAGGAGGGGTAGGGATCCCTGGGCTATCCATAGCCATTTTTCTCCACGGCAGGAATGCAGCTGAGGCATCCACCATGTGATATACTCACAGCTCATCAAGGAAAGGAAGTGATAGTGAACAGTCAAATCCCACCAGCAATGCTAATTTAATCACCCTTAATGTCCTCGCCCTATTTTCCTAAGACCCGAGCTGAGAAGGATTTCTGAAGGAGCTGAGTGCTGGGGTGAGGAGGGGGGTGGAGTTTGACACTTTTCATTTGATGAAAGCGAAATTAACACAACGCAGCCCTGGCTTGGCATGAGCAGTGCTGGGCTCTGACCCAGCTCCTGCACCGAGCAAAGGGATGGCAGAGCTGTAATGGATCATTTCAGGAAATGGCCAGCTCAGAAGATATTGCCATGGCCCCATGCAAATCCCACTGCCACAGCTCTCTGCTGCTCCTGGCTCAGAAAACATCCAGGAAGCACAGCAAGGGTGAGCTGGGTCTCCAAGGTCTAGAAATTTCAGGTGATGAAGAGGGAGATCAAAGGGCTGCTTCATCATGGACAAGGCTGCTTGAGGGCTGACACGGGGAAGGTCTGTAATGGTGAATGGTGGGTGAAAGGTGGGAGGAAGCTGCTGCTTTTTGTCCCTTCCAAGACAAAAAGCAGGATCGAGAGAGACCACGAGGTGGCAACACACTCCAGGAGAAGGATGTTCCTGGCAAACACCCACACAACCTTGCAAATCCAGAGCAAAGCAGAAACCATGCAAGATCTCAAGTGAGTGACCCAGGGGGACACAGGCAATCCCAGCCGTGTGGCAGAGCCCCCTAAACACAGACACTGTGCCCTGGCTGTCCACGCAGTGCTCACCCTGTCCCCATCCCCACCATTCCCTCGCTCCAGCCTGGGCAGGGCACCCCAGGGCATCCCCACCTCTGCTCCTGGGCTCTGGATGAGAGTTCCTCCATCATCACCCTACACAGAGCAGAAAAACTAAGTCACAGACAGGGATAGAGCCTCTGGTGCAAACTGGGGTGGGTAAAGGTGACATATTGACCTCTGGTGGTCCATTCAGGGTCACCTGACCACTGGGAACAGACCTCACCCCCTCTCTCTGCTCTGTCAGCTCCCCTCACTGCCACCACTCCCCAGCCTTTACTGTCCCAGAGCACTTTAGGGGACAGGACTCTGCTGCAGCACCATGGACACCCCACGGGTTTGGGGGCTTCTCTCCAAGCCTCCATGCACAGGGTCCCCAGGTCACAAAGCACTGGTGATTCCCTCCCACCCACATGGCCCTCACCAGGAGCAGAGCTGCTTCCCATCTGCCCCAGGAAGGACACTGACTGAAGGGGTTGGTGGTCTGGTGCTGGGCCCTCACCTGTGAGACACCTGAGAGCCCCTTAGGCTGGACATGGTCTCCTCCAGGTTCTGACGCAGGTCCAGCACATTCTGCACTGTCCTCTTCCTCTGGGACTCGGGGTCTGTGGAGAGACAGAGTGAAGGCTTTAAAGGGATGGATGGATGGATGGATGGATGGATGGATGGATGGATGGAGCACCCCCCTGCCCGTGGCAATGACCAACAGCCCTGGCTCTGCCCATCAGGAAGGAACAGGGCAAGTCTGGCACCAGGCTGGAGCTGCACCACCCTGAAATGCCACTCCCAAGCGTGCAGCTGGAATGGTGATGTCCAGTCCAGAAAGGATGAGCTGGCAGAGACCAAGTGGGGCCACAGGACCCACACAGGTGACAGGAGCAGCAGTCCTGGAACAATGTCCCCAAACCTGCCCTGCATCCCCCAGGCCCCAGGGGTGCTCCAGCTTGGGTACATGAGTGCTGGAGCAGCATCACTTGGTGTGCAGGCAGTGGGACCAAGGGGATGTCAGGGGTGGAGGACACTGAGCCTCACTCATGAAGGAGTGGCTGCTCCTGTGCAGGGCTGGAACAGCTGGAGCCCCCACAGGCACAGCCCAGAGCTGAGGATCCCCAAGCTCTGTCTGCCCTGGGACCTCTCCAGGTGTACACACACACCCATGCCATGGGTGTGTACACAAACACACAGAGCCATGCACATGAGCACATGCATCTGCCCACATCACAACCACTTGTGCACGTGGGCAGATATACACAGGCACCTCCACAAACACGTACATCCACCTGCACACACAAAGGTGTGCACCCTGCCCAGAGACACCTGCACAGATGTGTGAGAACACAGACACCTGCACAGAGGAGGGGTCACTCCTGGCACAGCCCCAGCAGTGCTGTGGGCTCAGGGCCATGGCTCCAGCCCCAGGTCCCTGTCCTGTGCACGTGCACCCCGGGCACCAACAGCCGTGCCACTGCGGCTTTGATCCCCGATTTCAGCCTTTCAGCTGCAGCCTGCCATGGATCTGCAGTGACAGCAGGCGTCAGGGACATGGGATGTGGCTCCTCCTAATGTAACGTGGCAACCAGCGCTTCAGGATTTGCAATGGCACCGGCACCATGTGAACTGCAGGGACAGGGGGATGGGGGACACTGCCAGCACACACCCCAGTGCAGGGACAGGGGGATGGGGGACACTGACAGGAGACAGCCCAGTGTAGGGACATGAGGATGGGGGACACCACCGGCACCCATCTCAGCAGCTCCCCACAAAGGCACAGCCACATGCCAGGGCTCGAGCAGGGCTCCTTGTGTGTTCCTTGTCCCCATCACACTCTGGCCATACCTCAGGCAGCACCCATGGGTGCTACCTCATCCCCAGGCTCCCCTTGCCCCTCTGCCTGGGCAGGAGCACCTCAGACCAGTGAAGCAGCCCTGATTCATGCATGAAGGGGGTGACAGGCAGGAACAGCCCGATGAGACGGGTTCAATGAAGCAGGTTAAAGTCAGTTGTAGATGAGGTAAAAGGGCTGGTGTGCCCACAGGGCACCCAGTGTGACCAGCCACATCAGAGCACAGGACACCCATCCCTGCATGTGTCCAATCACCCCAGTCCAGCTCCCAGAACCTGGCTCAGCAGGATACCAGTCATTATTAACTCATTATTAAATCTCCATTGCGGAGATCGGAGGAGTTAATCAAAGGCACAGAAGCTCCAAGTGCATGTTCCAATGGCACTGACCCACATCCCCAGCTTCATCCATTGCCCCCGTGGAGGAATTAATCAAAGGCACAGAAGCTCCAAGTGGTCCCCAGAGCCACAGGATGGGGATGCACAGGCAGTACAGGATGGAGCTGAGGTGGCTGCACACAGGGAACTGGGTGCAGGAGAGGCTCGAGAGGCCCTGAGTGCTGAAGGGTGGCACCCACCTTGCTCTGCAGCCAGGGACAAGGGAACACCATGCCTGTCTGGCGGGGAAAGAAAGGATTGCATTGGCACCTCAAAGCTGCAAGGTCCTGCCCTCAAGTTGCCTGCAAAGATGGATTTTCAGGCTTGAAACGGCAGGGCAGGAACCTGTGGCCAGGTCCCTGGCTGTCACACTGCAGTGTGCAGGGCAATGGGAGATTTGGGCCCTTGAACCTCAGGGAACAGCAATACAAAACCCACCAGTGTCCCCAGGTGGGTCTCCATGCACGAATGGACTTGGCACCTTCAGCTCCTTCACCCTGGCCCCATTCAGTGGGTGCTGTCACCCACACCCAGCCCCTGCAGCCAGAGAAGGTGGCACACACACCCTGGCAGTGCCACATCCCTGCGTGCTGGGCCAGGACAGAGCGGGACGGGATGGAGAGTCACTGTTGTCCCCTGGCGCCGGCAGGGCTCCCACCCTGCCAGCCGGGCAGCGTGCTCCTCCGGGGCATGGCTCCCTCCCAGAGCCCCGTCTGCCTCCCCCAGGGCCACCCGCAGCCACTGCCCGGGCACAGAGCCAGCGTGGGCCTGGCACTGCTCCTCCCCGGGCGCCGCTGCCAGCGGGGCTGCTCCGGCCATGCCAGTCCCAGGAGCAGCGGGGCGAGCCTGCCTGTGTCCCCAGCTGCCCTGGCTGAGGGGCCAGCACAGGGACACCACCTCCCTGCACTGCTCTGCTGCTGGGCCACCAGTGGCAACAAGCAGCATCAGGGACAGGAGTTCCAGGGCAATGACACTGACCCACATCCCCAGCTTCAACTATTGCCCCATTCGTCACCCATGCCTGGATGAGATCACCCCAGTTCATGGGTGACAGTCCAGGTCACCCTAGACTCCAGGAAAAGCAGCAGCTCTCACCCTGGAAAGGGCCAAATTGGGACTGGAAGAGCTGCTCACCCACCTCTGGCACACACCCTGCTGCTAGCACTGAAGTGCCACCATCTACCCCCACGGTGCTGTCCTGGAGGTGACACAGGGACTCCTGCAGCTCCCTCCTCCCCAGGGGCAGCGAGGGGCCAGGGGCTGGCTCGGAGCTCACCGAGTCACCGCATGCCAGAGTTGAGTCGAAACCGGAGCCACTGGGAGAGACTGAAGTGTGGGAACAGCAGGAGAGCGCTGGATTCCTCCCCACATCGATTTAGCAAGCTTGTGCAGCCAGATGTTTCCAGCTGCTAGAGCATGGAGCAGCAGAGAAGGCTCAGCCCATGCTGTGGCAGGGTCAGTCAGACACCCAGCCTAGACCAGGCTCAGTTTTCCAGCAGCCATGGCCGGGATGTGTTCTGCAGCATTCCCCACTCCACTGGAGCTGCAGGCTCATGGACTGATGTCTCCCTGCCCCAGCCCCAGGCTGGCCTGCAGCCCCTCAGCAGATCCCACTGCTCTCACAGGCTCTGACCATCCTGCTGTTACAGAGGGCAGGGAGTGCTGCCTCTGGCCCTTTGCTCCCTGTTCTGACCATGCACAGGGCAGCCGTGAGATGCAGCCACTGTGCCAGGCCCTGCACTGGGAGGTCACCAGAGCCCATTGCCCAAATCACTTGTCCCTGTGCCAGGCTGGCTCTCATTTGCCTATACTCTCTGCTGTGCTTGAGCAACTCTCACTCAGCTGAGAGCTCCCACTCAACACTCCTTTCTCAACTGAGCCCTTCAACATCAGCAAATATGACACAGCTCCACTTGGCACTCGAGGAAACTGAGGGAGGGAGCCTCAGCCCAGCCCCAACCACCCCCTGACCTGCAGCACTCCCTGGCATGGCTTCCAGCACTGACCACCACATTACACACACTCAGCAACCTGGCACTGTGGGCACCTGGCCCCGACCCACACAGTGCCCATCGCCCCCACCTCCTGCCTGCCAAGCTGGGGCAGCAGCAGGTACCACCACCACAAGAAGGAGCATCTGCAGGGTGGGATATAGAGACAGCCAAGGAGGAAGAAGAGGAGGAGGAGGAAGAAGGAGAGAGCTGTGCTGGAATGGCTGGCTCAGGGCACAGCACTGTTTGCTGTGAATCTGACTGACGGGCAGCACAGAACCATGGCTGGACAAGGCCGGGAGCTCCAGGCTGTGCTCATGTCCAGCTCTCCCTGCACCTCCCAGAGCAAGCAGCAGCAGTTCCTTTGCCCGTGTGTTGGGGTGCAGCCCCGGCCCCACAGCCGGGTGCTGCCGACGTGGCCAAGTACGTCAAGGAATGAGGAAATAATCAACTCCAAATGGCTCTGAAAGCTCATTTCAAAGAAGCATGTGGCCACCAGCTCCTGCTGGGGCGAGGCAGGGCTGCATGCGTGGGACACGTGTGCCCCATGTGCCTTAGCACAGAAACTCGTGTGTGTGTGTGTGTGTGTGTGTGTGTGTGCGTGTGTGTGTGCGCGTGTGTGTGTTTGTGTGTGTGTTTGCATCATTCATGTGGGGGCCGCATGGCAGCAATAGCCTGCAGAAAGATGCATGTCTGCATGAGTATCACCTATGCCTGTGACCTTGTACATGTCCATGTGTCCATATGCAGGCAGTGGGACAGCAGGACACGATACCAACCCTGGCAGCACAAGGGTGCCAGGCTTGCATGGGTGCACCGTCTGCACTCAGCATGAGCATGGCACTCACACCTGTGTTTTCTTGTGCCCTGTGACCCAACTGGTCTAATTTCAGATGATCCAACTGGGAAAGGACTCCAGTTGGCCCAGTAAAGATTTCAACAGCAAGCAGGAATTCACTGGGAAAGGCTGTGTGGTGTTCCCGAGTCATTCCGGTGGGCCCCTATTACACAGTAGCTGTAATGAATTTCCCCAGGCTGGAAAACATTTCTAACTGCTTGCTCAATTCCTTCCAGTGCATTGAAAAATCCACTAATAAACTCTGCAATAAAACCCATTCTCACGGGGCTGTGAGCCTCCTCCGGCCCTGCTGCACTCCCTGGCTCCACGAACCCTTGAGCAGACTCACACTGCTCCCTCCATCTGCCCCAGCCCCTGCTGCCAGTCCTGTCTATGAATGAATCAGCACAGGCACCGTTTTCTTGGTATTTTTCTTGAAAACCTTCCACCCTGGCACTCGGAGACCACCCGAGGGAAACCCAACAGCCCGAGCCCAGTGTGAACCTCACTGAGCCCTGTGGGTTCCTCATTCACACCCTGCGGCCTGCAATGCTCACCAGCATCTGGGTGTGCCACCTGCAGCCTTCCTGAATGGAGTAAATGGCTTTACCTTGCATTATTGCATCCAGCTCTGATTCCCACTCCTGGATGGCTGGGCAGGGGGATGGTCGCAACCTGCAATCCTTCTCTTTGGGGTTTAACTGTCTTTTCCCCCCAACAGCTCCCAAACAGGCAGAATGAGCAGTGGAGATGGCTAACAGGGCTCTGTGGGGTGACTGCCATTCTGCAGTGTTGGCCTTGTTCTCCAGCTCAAGCCCCATCCCTGCAACTCCTACATGCTTTCACCAAGGATGTACCAGTAGCCCCAAATCACCCCTCTCTCTCTGGAGATGTCCCAGGGCACCCAAGCTGGGCAAAGCGTCTTCCACACTTGCTCAGTGCCCTGGGAAAGCACCACACTCTTTCCTGCAAACCTGCTGCCCCGCCCAGAAGGCAGCAGGTACATTAGCACTCCTGATTTTATTACTTTCATTGGTGTGAGCAGAGCTGGCTGCCAGCCCTGCATCCTCTGCTGCAGTGTCAGGAGAGGGTCTTGCTCCTCAATGGGCAGGGACAGGGCCAGCCAGCACCCTGGAAATGGGGTACTGGGGTACCTGGACAGCTGGCTGGTGTTCTGCTGCCCCCAGGCAGATGGATGGGGAAAGCCTGGCCACCATTCCCTGAAAGACAGCAGCAGCCCCTCAGCTGGTGGAGTTGGAGGTGCTGTTCCCCATGGACATGGAGCACAGCTTCCTGCCATCGGTGATGCTGAGGTGCAGGGGAAGCTGCAGATACCTGAGGGCCCCACCTGTGACTCCAGCAAGGCAGGCTGGCCTCTGCACACGGTGCTGCTCTGCACGTGGCCCTGCAAGGCCGTGGGAGGAGGCTGGACACGGCCCAGCACCTTCTGCACTTGCCCTTGGCTGAGGGAAGAGAGGCCAGCAGCAAGTCTTGGGGGAGACAATGGGGTTCCAGCAGGCAGCACTGTGGGGGTAGCATGCGTCCTGCAGAGCCCAAGTCCTGCAGTCCCCCAAGAAACACCAGCCCCTGAGGAGCCAGAGAGGTGACAGGGCTCTGGTTTGGCACAGCCACCCCACGTCTCACATGTTGGTGGACCCTTCTTCAAAATGACATGGCTCTGCAGGAGGCTCCACCGGTGGCTGCAGAGGGGGAGGAAGCCAATTCCCTACCTGCACTCACTGACTCTATCATTGCACCCCACCACTGTAGTCATCATCTCAGCCATCATCTCCACCACCATCCCCATCACTGCCAACATCCCCATCACCATCCCCATCACTGCCAACATCCCCACCACTGCCAACATCCCCATCACTGCAGTCATCCCCACCACCACCATACCCACCACAGCTGGCATCATCACCACCACCATCCCCACCACTGCTGGCATCATCACTACCACCATCCCCATTACTGCCAACATCCCCATCACTGCCAACATCCCCATCACTGCAGTCATCCCCACCACCACCATCCCCATCACCACCACCATCCCCACCACTGCCACCAGCGCAGGCAGGGGCAGCCCCACGCTGTGGGAGGGGGCCACCACCTCCGTGCTGGCAGGTGAGAGCAGACAATAAGCAGCTGTGCAGCAATGACAGGCTGGGACTGGAGCCGAATCAGCACTTTAGGGGCGATCGTGGCTGCTAAGCCTTGCGAATCACTGCTCATAACAAGGGCAGGGCTGAGAGACCTGGAGCCTGGACCCCGTCTGGCTCCAGTGAGCCAAGCTTTTAAAAGGGATTCAGACTTTCTCAGGCTAGAGCAGCCATAAATCTACTTAATTTGGTCTCTCCCATACACAAGTTTCCAAGTGAATCCACTGGAGAGATCCAGACTGGGCCTCCAGCCCATTTGTGGGTTATTCTTTCAATGGATGCTGTGCTTGGCCCCAAACCACCCCACCTGCACATCCAAACCACAGTTTCTTTTCCAGATCCAGAGCCTCTAGCTGCTCCACGTCCAGGCATTTCACCTCTGTGTTCCTCTGTGCTGATGAGCTGGGGGAGCCCAAAGTCCCATGTTTTGGGACAGACTCTGCTTCTGCACAAGGCACTACTCACCCCAGAGCCACACCAGCCTCCAGAGCTGCTCCTGAAAGCATCAGAGGAGCTGGGAGCATCCCAACACCCCTGTCCCCAGCACCATGGGTCTCCAAAATAACCCATGCAGACACTTGTGCAGCTTGGGAAGGAGGGGGATGGTAGGTTAACAGGCCAAATCCATGCTCCAAGGGATGCTCCGAGCCTCTGGCCACTGGCACTCACAGCAGCAGTCACACACGGTGACACGAACTCCCTGCTGACAGCCCCAGGGCTTTGGGAACACGGAGACAGTGTCACCAGTGGTCACTGCACCTGGGATCTGCGCTAAGCTGACAGAGGAGGGTCAGACTGGTCACGCAGCACTCCATGCCTCAGTTTGCCCTGGAGCCTGCTGCCATTCCCCTCACAGTTCTGCATTACCAAGGTGTGCTCGTGCCCTGCTGGCCCCCAACACTCACAGCTGTGTCCAGCCTGGTTTCAGCATCCCAAACACACCACCTTTCCTACAGCCACCAGCAGATGGCCAGGGCAATGCTGCAGACCTGAGCAAAAAAAGCCAAAAAGTGGGGAAGAAATGGAAAAAAGCCCTAATTCCCCAGGGTGAGGCAGAGCAGCACAGGCAGGCCCCAGCACAGAGGCCCCGGAGCAGCCGGCAGCAGCGGGTTCACGCTCCCCACGCATCACCAGACGCAGGTTGGACATTGTGGAAATTCAAAATTCCAGATGGCTCTTTTTGGGTGGGTTTTTTTTTTGCCTTGCCTCATTTCCAAGGCAACAAGACTCCCTGTCATCTGCCAGTTGCCATAGAGATTTCACCTGATTCTGCTTCAGCGGAAGAGAAAGCCGGGCTGCTCGCTGCTGCCGAGGAACCACGAGCCGAGACCGCCCTCAAACTTACTGGGAAGAGCAGAGATAAATGGGGCTTTATATGAGGAAGGCAATGGGCTGATTCAGAGGATCAAAGGAAGGAACTGCGGGTTTCTATAGCACAAATCAGCCCTTCACTTAACTGCTTTGGTGCCCTCCAGATGTGCCCTGCATCTGGGGACGTCGCCAGCTCTCGCTCCAGGCTTTGCCTGGTGGAGGAGGGGGGATGTGGGTGCATGGGGAACCCTGCACCCACGGCTTACAGAGTATCCAGGACCAATCTGGGCTCCCTGCACGGCCTGTACAGGTGACAGCCATGTCCTAACCCCATAAGGACCCTCCCTCACCCTGTACAGCCCTTCTCCAAAGGCCCTGCGACCCAAAGAGCCAAGGGGAGGATGGGGAAATGCAGGAGCAGCTAGGGAGGAGGAGATGCCATGGGCTGTGCTCAGCACAGCTTGGCTGTCATGGACATGGGGGTCAAGCACCCCCAGGGCAGCCCCATGCAGGCAGACACAGGGTATGCTCCTCATCAGCACCAAAGCCATCCCAACAGCCCCATCACTGCTGGGGATCATCCATGGAGATGGTGTGGATGCGTCCACACCCCAAGCCCAGGTGCAGCACGTGATGCAGTCATTCCTCCCAGACCCACCCTCACCCCAGGCCCCTGTGACAGCAGCCCTTGGACCCTCAGTCAGATGCCCCAAATGAGTTGATCTGATGTCCCCCGCCTGGAGCTCCCTGGTGTCAATGATAATGAATCCCTTGGGCACAGGAGAAGGTTCCAGGCACTGGCAGGGTGCTCATGGGTGGCAGTCAACCCTGTGTACAAGAGGCCAAGGTCCCCACGCTCATCCCTCCCCACTGGGTGCCCAGGTCTGGCTGAAAGGGCATTTATCAGGCCCCAGAGCCTCTGCCCTCCCCAGCCTGCATCCCTGCACCAGGGCCAGCGGAGAAGGGCCAGACTGGGCAGCTCTTAGCTCGAGTTGGCTCTGTTTTGTAGAACAGTCATTAGCAGAGCCAAATTTCCCATTCCCAGCCAGAATACGGCCATGCTTGGGGAAGCTTTATATTCACAGAGACAAACAACTCACATTTGCTTTTCAACTGTTGGAATTGCACCCACTGGGACAGAGCGAACAGGGAGCCTTTTGTCCCCCTTGCCTTGTGACTGAGAGCTTTGTGCAGAGCAATGCGTTGCAAACATAATTCTCCCCGGCCTCAGCTGGGCTCTGGTAGACACTTGGTCTGTCTGTCCATCACCAGATCAGCCCAAGAGTCCTCATGTGTCTCCAGCAGGAATGCAAAATGTCCTCCCCAGCTTCCCTGGCAGCCTGTGGAGCTGCTCCACACTGAAAGATCAGAGACACTCAAATGGACCCAAAACACAGCTGGTGATGGGGGCTCTTCATCTCCCAAGCACCCGGGGTGGGCAACCAGAGTGGCAGGCAGCCACAGGCAGCAGAGCTGCTCTCTGGGGCTACAGCTCACCTGGATGCAAGGAAGAGCAGCTCCAAGCATGGAAAATCCCAGCATGGCACAGGCACAAAGTGCAGCTCATCGTGAGCCTCCAGAGAAGGTGCCCCAGCCACTCCCCAGAGATGGCATCTCTGGAAACCTCCAGCTCACTGCCAAGCTCCTGAATATCAGAGCTGGCACTCACTAAGCTGTGAGCATCAGCAGTCCTCAGAGCTCTCACTCTGGAGAGGGACAGAATGGGACATGTCCTTGAGGCACCAGCTGAACCCCCATCTCAGCCCCGCAGCACCACTCAGGGATGAGCATCCTCCACTCCCAAAGAGGGAGATCCTGGAACAGCTGCTCCCCTCCAAACATTCAGCTTCAGGAAGGGGCTCAGCATTGCAAGCACATCCTGGGCTCTCTGCAAAGCCTGGGGGATGTGCACATGAGGGTCCAGCTGGCAGCAGGGTCAGACCCCAGGGTAGGTCATCAGCCCTTGCACCAGAGGGTCCCTCAGTAGCCCCGTGGAGAGAAGAGACCGGGCAGCAGGCAGAGCACCTCGGGGGGCAAGCCCAGCTTAACGAGTTCCAGGCTCGTTAGTAGATCTATTGTTACCACATCCCGCGGGAGGAGGGAGATAACACAGGCTATTTTTGCTTCCATCTGGGGAATCGTTTTCCTCCAACATATACTGCCACGATGCTAATTTTTAAGGCTGATGATTAATTGATGTCAGGCTCATTACGGGGCCCGCGGATCTCTCTTCCCTGGGAGCGCCAAGGACAGAGGGAGACGTGTTTTGACAGATGTCGTTGGAGCTGCGCGTGAGTGACGTCCTAACAACAGAGGAGAACAGGAGCCATTACCATGGAAAGGCCTGGAAATGGGAGGGAAGTGCCTGCACGCGACCCCAGCACCCCTCCTCAGCAGCCCCTAATCAGCCCTTCACGCTCTGCCCGTGGTTACCAGGGCTTTGCTCCGCAGATAAACGCTCTTTGTGCACACCCAGGGAGAATTGAATCTCCTGCCTGCGGCGAGGAGGGCTTGGCCTTTCTTCTCCCCCTCCCCAGCCTCGCAGGAGGGCCAGGTGCCAAATTCACTCTGGCACCAGAAGCAGCAGCCTGCAGGGAGCCGGAAACAAGTCTGCTACACATATGATGCCCAGGATCCCGCACGGCTCGGGCTCTCCCCGCACCTGCACCCCGGCAGCGGGGTGGGTGAGCACTGCTGGGGTGCCCAGGGCTGCTGGTCCTACCAGGCACTGGGCAAGGCTCACCCTGAAAATCGTGGCAGCATCTGCAAGAGCAGCCCAGGCAGGGCTGCAGACCAACCCTCGTATCATGGATTTTGGGGTCCCTTCAGTCTGCAGCATCAGGTGATGCTCACCCCAAAGCAAACCCCCCACACCCTCCCAAAGATGGAGCTGTGCATGGTGAGTGGCAGAAGGATTGCTTGAAGAGGGTGCCATGGCTCTTACAGCAACACAGTGACCTCCCGCACTCCCCAGGTCTCCCATGCCCTGCGCCCAGAAGCAGGATGAGGCACCCTGCTAACTGAGTGGGGAGCATGGGGTGATCCTGATCAGTGCAGATGGTCTCCCCTGCCTGCTGTGCCAGCTCCCCAGGGCCACCCTCACTGCAATCAGGGGGTACAGAGCATCATGCCCTGCCACAGCCCTCAGCTTGCTCCCTTCCCCACCAACATTGCCATTATCTCTGCTGTTACCTGCTCCTCCAAACTTCCCTGGGAAAGGTACCTGACCCACTGGAGCCAGGAGCAGCACCAGCCCCACATCTCTCCCCATCCTGGGGCTCCACACCCAGCACCCAGGGCTCCATCCTGCTGCCCCACAACAGTGCCTCCCATCCCTGCGCCAGGGACACGCTGGGTGTGTGCTGGGGAGCTCAGCAGCAGCAGTCTCTGCATCCACACTCAGCCAAACTCGACACCAGCTCCAAAGGCAGCACAGCCAATCTGCCAGCAGTGTTATTACAAACTTGTGTTAATTGCTGCACAGTGCCTCGAGCATCCTTCACAGGGGGAGGGATGCAGATAAACTGTCTATTCTTAGCACTGATGGTTCCCCACTCCTGGTGCCGGCCCACACCATCCTCCAACTGCTTCCAGACCTGCTCCCTCTCCCAAAGCACACTCCTGGTGGGAGAGTCCCCCCCACCAGGGAAAGGTTTTCTTGAGCAGCACTTGTGCTTTTCCCACTAAAGGTGATTTGCAGAGAAGGAAGGTCCTGTCTCCTTCAGGAAATCTATTTGTGCCACAGGAGGGAAAGGCATGCTTGGGGCCAGAAAGCTTTGTGGGAGCCACCACTTGGTCCTTGCCCAGGGGCTAGGGGCTGGCATGGAGGCAGTGTGCTGTACCTCCCCCACCTGCGTTAGTGAGTGAAGGGATGCTGACACACCCTACTGTTCTATGCAAAGAGCTGCTGTTCCACCTACAACTCCAGATTTTACTGGGGGCCTGGCAGTACGTGGGATGGACAGGGTGGAAAATGCTCCCAATCAGACACCAGTGCCAATCAGAGGGATTTCAGTGCAGCCTCTGGACTTTCCCCTGTGCAGCTCCTGTGGCTGCCCTCACAATGCACCTGCCAACACCAGGGGCTGAGTGACATGTGATGACAGCAGCCATGAGCCTCCAGGCACAATGGGAGAGCAGCCACTCACCTCTGGACCCCCCACACACACAAGCCCCATCCCCTGCAGGCTGCAGGATCCCTTTAAACATGCTGAGAGCACAGGGAGCTACAGCCCCAACTTGGGCAGCTGGGATCCCCAGCCAAGCTCGAGACAATGCCATTCCCTGAGCTGTCCCAGCGCCAGCGCACACCGTCCCACAGGCAGGCCCTCCTGGGAGCGCCACGCTTCAGGGATGGAGCAGAGGGGTCCCTGGCAGCACTGCAGCTGGGATTTATCTTCTCTAAGAATATCTCAGCTCCATGCAATGGCTGCCTGCACAGCACAAGCCCTCTTCGCCGTGGGAAGCAGCTCTGCAATGTGCTTTGAGCTCTTCCCCCCCAAATTTGCTCTGGGGGCCTGTCCAAGCACTGACGATGCACAGCCCAGAGCCACAACTGCTGCAAGAGAACCGAGCCAACACTACAGCTTGGGGGGAAAGCCTCAGCCAAAAGTCACTCAAACAAGGAAGCAATTTGTCTTATTCTGGCTGCACTCCCTTGAAAAAGCAGCTCAGAGCAGGGAAATCAGGATCACGTGCGGCGCGCTGACCGAGCACCCACCGCAGCAGCAATGGGGAGCGTTCACACCAGGAGCCTGACAGATAGAACAGAATAGGGGAAAAAGGATGGAAAAAGAAATGCCATGTGACCCCTCACTCGATCCAAGGCAGACACCACATCCAACAGTTCAGAATATGAAATGCGCACAATGAGCTCCAGTGAGTAATTAATCCCTTCAGGAACACTGTAAGTGATTGCAGACAGCTTACCAAGAAAAAAAAATTGGAAAGTCATTGAAAAAATTACCACAAAGTGTTTCTTTTTCTTTTCCAGCCTGAAATACAATGAGATCTGCAAGGAGCCCTCTCTGCTCTGCACAGTGTGTCAGCAGTGGATTTCCAGCAACCAGCTGGTTTTCCAACAACACTCAATCTACCTGCCAAGGTGAAAGTTGTGAGAAACCAGTCTGGCCTGACACAGGCAGCAAGAGTGGCTGGTGCCAGGGCTGGGCCCTGGCCTTGGTGTCAGTGGGACATGCTGGGGGGACGTTTCTGGAGGGACAAGGCATGGCACAAAAAGGTGTCCATGAGATCTCATAACTTCATTGGTGATTCAAACTCTCCGGATGACTTTTGCAGGTCAGAGCTTGGCTTATGGAGCAGGACAAGCCCTCCTGGTGATGGGATCCGGGCTCCCTGGTGATGCTTAGCTCAGTGAGCCAACCTCCCCTCCTATCTCCACCTCTCCCCTCCATCCTTGTGCTCCCTCTTGCCTTCTTCCACTTTCTCCAGCACTAACCAGCCAGTTCTTCAGCTGGAAGCCTCCAATTTGGACCAAATTCTGACCCATTGCACCCCAAGTCCCGCATCTGCTCAGTGCCCTGCACCACCAGGCAAGGAACCACACCTGCCCACATTCTGCCCTGTGCAAAGTGACCATGTGTGGGTGATCAACCTGCAATCCCTGTGCACAGGCAGACAAGCATCCAGAGGCATCTGCAGGGGGGTCTGTCTCACCCACTGCTCAGTCCCCACCTCCAGGGAGCACTGACCCCCAGCACAGCCAGGGGGAATTACAGAGCACAGCAGCTGCCTTTTACTTCCATAATTTCATGATATTTTTCAACCAACTACTACTATTTCTACTTGTAAAACAGGAGTTTATTAAAAAGAGTATTAGGAAAGGTATTTTCTCCTGTCAATAAAGTGACTTAAAATTCATTGGAACTTTCAAATTAAAAACACAACCTAAACTTTCACTTCCACTTGCAATCACTCTGATTTGGAAAACAGTTTTTTCCTCATATCCTCTCCTGGGTTTTCTCCCCTCTCTCCTGTTCTCTCCTCACCATGTTTTTGTTTAAAAATTCATCAGGTCAGGGAAAAATGCCTGGGCAGGAAAAGAGGGTGGGAAAAAAAAAAAAGGCAGAAGAAACTGTAGCTTTTGCAAACCCATCTCAGCACAGGGGAGAAGAAGAGCTTCCAGACTCACCTCCCTGCTCTTGGAAAGCAAGAGGCACTTGGAAGGACAAGGGAATACTGAATGTTAACCAACCTCCTGCACACTCCAGCAGCAGACACGGCCTCACTGACCCTCCTCAGAGTTCTGTGCTCCTCCATGGCCTAACAGCTCCTCTAGCATGGCAAGCAGGGGAAAAAGGGATGGATGAAGCAGGAAAAGAACCCTGGGTGTTGGTGTGGGACGCAGCCTGCACTGACCACAAACCCCAGCTGCTGCTCCCAGCTCCTGACAGGGCTCTCACTCCACAAAGACAAGTGCCAGCTCGTGTCTGGCCATGGCACAGCTCAGAGCTGGACTCTGGCTGATGTGAGGCACACCCCACAGGGGATGCTGAGTTGGGGAAGGACTAAGATGGTGTTTGCACAGCAGCAAGGGTGCTCCCCTGGCCAGTGGTGCAGGGACACAGAATCACCACAGAACAGTTCAGGTTGGAAGGGACCTTAAGGTCCATCTCGACCTAACACCTCCTACCCAACCAGGCTGCTCCAAGCCCCATCCACCCAGACCCTGAACACTCCCAGGGCTGGCACAGCCACAGCTTCTCTGGGCAACCTGTGCCAGGGCCTGACCACACTGATAGTAATGCATTTCTTCCTAATATCCTTCCTGCATCCCTGCAGTCACTCTCACCGCAGGCAGATCCCTCTCTGCTGTTCCAGAGCTTCCCTCTTACATGATTTTTGAGGACAGCTGCTGCGCTCTCCACACAGGATGTGTGCAGCAGCATCGGCTTACGAGTGAGCACACTGTGCCAGAGGATGAAAAGCTATATGGAAATGGAAGATCATTACCATGATCTCTGTGGAAACATCCCATCAGAGCAAGTTTTTTGTCCTCCTCCTTCTCTCTCCCCATGTGCACAAATTCTGGCACCCCATGCACCACTTGGCGTTGCCTCAGCACTGTGGGCCCAAAATGCAGGCGTCTGATTTCTAAAGCCATTGTCTGGGGTGTGCTATTGAGCTGCAAAACATGGAAGGTTTGGGATGGAAAACAGGCATCTCCTGAAACACAAAAAGAAGCTGGCAACCCAGATTTTATTTGACTTTGAAGTTACAGAGAATGTCAACCAAACACAATTTGCTTTATACCCACAAAGGGAATGAGAATCTCAGCCACAAAATAAACCCACACCTCTGCCCCTGGAAGGCAGCAATGGACAAATGGGGAGCAGAGCAGAGAGCTCTACTGGTCACTGCTGCAGCACAGAGCAGCTGGGCTTGGAAACACATTACCCTGCTCCACCTGGGAATGTGAGGCAGGAAAAGCTGCTTTGTAAATTTACTTTTTATTTGGAGCTCAGGGTTCGTGTGCCACTACATTTAGCCAGTGCTCCTTTCTCAGCTCCAGGCAGGGAGGTTTGCAGGAACCCCCAGAGTTTCACCCATTTTGATTTTAGCACAGGGACTGTTTGCACCACTTACCTGCTGTTCATTTTTGAGAGTGAACAGGGTGGGAAGTGCCCAGTGGTACAAACAGCAGCTGAGCTGAGATCAAATCCTGCCTCCAGGTTACTGTATTTTCCCCACCATAATATCTGATGAGTGAGCTCTCACTGCAGATTCTGCTTTCAGAGGAGCAGCTTTAAAAGCTCAACCTCCAGGCCTGACTCTGCACAGCCCTGAAAGCATCTCACAGGCTCCAGGATGAGATTCCCTCACTCATCCCCCTGCTGCTTTATGAGTGGGGCCATTCCCCTCCCCTTGCAGAAATCAGCCACATGTTCTCCATCTGGGAGCAGATGCCCATGAGCCAATAAGCTCAGCTTGGAAAACTTCACTGAAAATATCACCAAATTTCTGAGTGCTCTGCAGACTGCGGCCAGATGATGGATATTAGTGCTTCAGCAGTCCTGGGACGCTGTTTGGCACAGCACAGCAAAAACACAGCTAAAAGGCTCAGGGAAATGGAAATGAATGGCTGGAGGTGCTGCTGCTGGACAGTCTGCCCTCCTCCAGATGATCCAGCCTGTCAGGAGGGAGGGTCTCGGTCTGCTGGTGAATCAGCCCCCAAACAGCTGCTGCACTCAGCCTGGAGTGTTGAAGGACACCAGCTTTGGCCTCACAGCAATCCCTGACACTGCTGGGGCACAGGGCAGAGCCCTGGGGAGAAAGGTGAGGGATCAGGCAAGGCAGGGCCCCTCACTGCCCCATCCCAGCCATGCCCATGGCACTGCTGGCACAGAGCTGAGGACCAAGAGGCCTGGGGTAGGTCCTGGGCACTGCTCCTCCCCACAGGGTCAGGATACAGTCAGCTTTTGATGCATCCAACTACCACAGTAGGAGACAGGAGTCCAGACAGTGATAAATCCAGCCTCACACAACCCTGGGTGAGACACCAAAATGGAATTTACCAAAGGACCTTAAACTGATGAGCTGTGAGCTCCAGGCAATGAACAGCCCGAGGCAGAGAAGACTCAGGCCTGCTCAGAGTCAGGCAAATGCTGGTACTTCCCCTTGGCCTGCAATCACACTTCTCCAGGCCAGGATGGATTTTAACCCCACTGAGCCTATGTACACATTGTCTGGGACAGAAACCACCAGGAGCCAACAGGTGCCAACTGGCACCTCTGCCCCCAGGTCCTCTCCTCATTGCCCACCCTGACATGCAATGCACAGCCTGTCCAGGGTGACTCCGATTCCCTGGAAGGGTTTTGTTACATTTTTTAATGAATCTGGGGTTCAGGAGAAGCAGGAGTGCAGGGCAGCCACCTTTCAGCATACCCAGGGAATGGGGCAGCCCCAGAGAAAAGCCCTGGGCTGTCCCCATTGACTCTCCACAGCTGTTTCCCTCCAGCAGCCCTGCCCTGATCCAGCAGGACAGAAAGCACCAAGCCAAACAGAGCCAGACTCAATTTCCTCCCATCCTTCAGTCTGCACAAACCTCAAGCCCTGCACAGTTCAGCTGCAGTGCAAGTCCAGCTCCTCAGGATTCAGCACACGCTCCTCTGGGCTCACAGCAGCAGAAGTTTGCAGGACATCATCTGTCTGTCCTCCCTGTGAGATGAGGAAGCTGAACTTCATTATTTCCATTGCTTCTGCACTGCCTGTTGGGGGTTTGGAGCCATCTCCTCGTCACTCCCTTGGTGCAGTGAAGGGCAATGCAAGGTGGCTGTGAAAGGCCACAGCTGGGTGCCCAGGGGTCCTGTGCCACTGGTGGCCTCAGCATGCTTGGCTCCATGTTGGTCCTGCCCTGGCAGGGCTGGACTGTCCCAGTTTCCAGCCAGAATCTGTCAAATGCCTTCCCTCCTGCTTTTAAGATGAGGAGAACTTTGCTGTCTCCCATCCCACAAAGCAGCGCTCCCACCTTGGAGCCTGCCAAAACAACCCTGCCTTAGCTGATTTCAGCACTGCCAGGCTAGCCCATGGCTCTGTACCCACCCTGGCACTGCTGCCTCAGGCCTCTGAACCACCAAAGCTGGGAGAAACCTCGGGATGTGGGAGCAAGCACCCACGAGGCTGAACACATGTGCCCTGCGGCAGCACACCGCAAAACAGCCGGGGAGGGACGTGCTGGCCCCATGGAATGGCCCAGAGCGCATTTCCTGCCAGCCCCAGCTCACCTCGGGAGCTCCAGCATCCAGGGATCAATGCGAATTAGCCGCTATCTGCTCTTCCACTTGTTTGCATCAGCTTGGAAATTTAACACCAGGCCAGAGATAAAGTGAACTGGAAATACCCCGGCAGGCCTAACGCTTCCAGCCCGAGGGGTTCATTCAGCTGATGGGTTTCATCATCACAGGTTCCAGCCCGAAGAGCAGGTTCCTGCATTCCCCATGCACATCCCTCCCTGCCAGTGCCTGCATCTCCCAGCTGGGCTATGAAAGGGCTGCTCTCTGTGAGATGGGTTTTACAGAGCCCAAACTGCCCCTCACCACACTCCCTGCAAAAGCTGATGATGTCCTGACAAGAAAACCCTGCCATAATTAACTAGCTGAATCTCCAGTCCAGAAAAACACCAGGGTAAACCCCTTTTAGTATCAAACTGGGCTGGCACAGCACCAAGACAAGCCCCAAGCTGCCATGTGGGAAGCTGAGACGATGACGCTGCGCATGGGCGACGGACGTGTGATTTTGAGAAGTGTCTCCTCAGTGAGTTATTCTCAGTGCACAGCAGTGCTGAAGCTCACACACTATAAATAGCCAGCAACAGAGTTGTACCTGCACCACAGCTCAGAACGTGCCTCAAGCCAGCTCGTGGAACTGGGAGTGCCAGGCTGGGGCAGTGCCAGTGCCAGGGACGCCTGAGGCCCATGACAAAGCAGAGGTGTGAGCTTCAGGCAGTCTGGGCTCCCAACAGAACCAGTAAGGGCTAGGCTTGGCCATGACTGGGTGCTCTTGAAAAAGCTTCTCTGGTTACAGGGTCTCACTGCCAGCTTTGTCACTCTTGATGACACAACCTTGCATAAGATGAACAGAGGTGGGATATGCAGCTTCTCCAGGCACCAAGCCTGCAGGGTTGGCATGAGAAATAAAGGTGGTTCTACATTTCTCCAATGCTAAAGTAATGGTACTACCCATCTGCCATGCTGCAGTTAGGGGGAACAGTTTTATATTGAATGGAGACTAGAGGTGGACTAGAAGATCAGGAAGAAATTCTTCCCTGTGAGGGTGGTGAGGCCCTGCCATAGGATGCCCAGAGAAGCTGTGGCTGCCCCATCCCTGGAAATGTTCAAGGTCACATTTGATGGGACTTAGAGCAACCTGGGCTAGTGGAAGGTGTCCTGGCCTGTGGCAGGGATTGGAACAAGATGATCTCCAATGGTTTAGCCCAGACCATCCTATGGTTCTATCATTTCCCTCCAGCTCACACAGCACAGGCTGCAGCACCCACAGCACAGCTCTGCCCGTTTTTCTGGCTTACATGAAAACAGCCAGAACCTCCAGCAGCTTCAGCAAGGATCTGATGCCATCCTTCCAGCTCACCAAGCACAGGAGGTTGTGATCCCAGAGCCGAAGCCAGCCGAGGGCGGGTGAGCCCAGGAGCTGGCGCAGCGCCCGGCGCTCCCGCTGCGTCACCTGTGGCTGCAAGTCAGGCTCCCAACCTGCTGGGGAACCGCGGCTCCGAGAGCGCAGCTCAAACCCTCAATTTCAGTTCCCCACTGAAAGGCGCCTCCTGGGTCCCTCCTAGCCAGCTCACCATCCCCTCCCTGCCCACTGGGCAAGATCCAGCCTGAGGGGAAGGCAGAGCAGCCCTACCTTACATCTTCAGACACTAATTTCTGGATTTGCCATAAAATCTTTCTGTAATCTCACAGGGATGCTTGAGGCCAGACCCTCACAGGTACAGAGGAGGACTGCAAAGTGCCCACCTCTGGATGAGCAGGACTGCTAAGAAGAGAGACAACAAGGCTGACACAACACCAGAGCAATGTGGAGTGATTAAGAATCACTGATACCTATGCCAGGTGGAAAATCCTGTGCTCCCAATGCACTGGTATGCTCCCATGTTCACAGAGGTGGAGGCACATGTCCAGCTGCAGGACACATCTGCATGTCACTGGGCAGCATGGGAGCACGTGTGTGCCCAAGGTCTGCCCAGGTCCCCCCTCCAGGGAGCTACATGCCATGCTGTGCCAGGGCCACAAGGCTCTGGAGCCACCTCCCCAATCCCTGGCTGCTCCCAGGAGTGAGGAAAATGTCCTGACTAAACATGCTGAGCTTCTGCTCAGCTTCCCTATGTGGATTCCAGCAGGTCCTTCAGTGGGAGATGAATCTCAGTCCTCCTCCTGAAGTAATAAAAAATACATTATGCCCTCAATTGAACAAGACAAATACCAGCACAAGGAATGAGAGAAATGCTGGCATGAAACAAAATGTGGAAGAACTGGATTAGAGGAAGGACCAGCAAATCAGTGGGCACTGGGCACCTCAGTGTCACACCCACCCTGACACAAGCACATCTCCATTTGCACAGCTTCTAATCTCAGCTCTGCAATGCAGCATCCCCTGACTTCCCAGCTTCACGGCTGCAGCATCCCTGCCTTCCCAGCTCCCCTCCTGCTCAGCTCCGTGCTCCGAGCTGCAATGCAGCAGCCTGGGCAAGCCCTGCTCTCCCTTTTGCCCCTCCACCCCACCACGAGGCAACACTGAGCCTCCCAGCCGAGCTGTGAGCCTCACACATCCTCTACCCTCCCAAGCTCGCTGCTTTCCAGGCAGGGAACTGGCAACCCCTTCCCTGGCTCCCCCGGGAGAGCTGCTTGGTGTGTCTGGAGGAGGACGTGACTCTGCAGGGTGGGGGATATGGCAGAACAGCACCATTGTCTGCTCCCCTGTGTCCCCACAGCTCTGCAGGAGACACAGCCAAGGTGTGAAGCCTGGAGAGGACAAGGACTCAGATACCACAGAGGGATGCAGCCATCCCCACTCCACCCAGGGAGCTGATCCAGGCTCAGCAGCTTCACCATTGCCACCAGTACCAGGAACACTGCACACACAAAGCACAGGACACCACTGTCACTGGTACCAGGAACACCACACACAGAGCACAGGACACCACTGTCACTGGTACCAGGAACACCAAACATCCAGAGCCCACTGCACAGCTGTCACTGAAACAGCCCAGGACAGCACTGTCACTGCTACCAGGAACAGCACACACATGGCCATGGGACACCACTGTCACCAGTACCAGGAACAGCACACACCCAGAGCCCAGGACACTGCAGTCACCAGTACTAGGAACACCACACATGCACATTGTGTGCAGGACACTGACTGTATGTTCAAGGCACCAAAAGCCACAAGCACAGTGCCACAAAAGACACTCTGGACCAGACAAGTGACTGATTCAGGGGATGTGCCAGTGGGTCCACCTGACAGCACACAGCCAGGCAATGCTGATCCCAAGACTGCAGCCCTACAGCACACTGCCCTGTCACAGCCACAGCTGAGCCAGGGAGGCCAGGAGGCACATGCTGGCCACGGCAAACAGGCTGGCACTGGCATCACTCACAGCTTACACACCTCAGAGGGTGCAGGCTCTGATTCTGTGCTGAGCTGGAACAAATCCTCCCCCATGCAATGGGCACAAGCATCAGCCAAGGGCTGTCCTCAGATGCTCAAGTGAGAGTGGCAGGGGGGTCTGCAGGTAGAAGGGACCAGGGACATTGTTTGCTGGCACCATGGGAAGCTGCACAGGAAGACAAAGAGCTGGGAACCTAAATGGACAGTGATGGTGGGGGGACTTGTGACAAGGGAGTGCTGTGCGCACAGAGATACATGCCACAGCATGAGCAGCCAAATACACAAAATAGGGAACAGAGGCATGTGGAAGACGGTCTCCAGAGGCATGTGGAAGACGGTCTCCAGAATTGCCCATGATTCTCCAAGTGCCCCCCACACAGAAGCATGCTGCTCATGAGGCACCAGGGCCAGGCAGGAGCCATGGCTGGGCTGGGTCCGTCCCAGCAGCACTCAGCAGTCACACCCATGGGATTGTAAAGCCTTGAGGAGGCATCACCCAGCTCCCTGTGGTCACATCCCATCAGCAGATCCCAAATAGCATTTCCAGAATTTCCATAAATTTTCTATTCATTTGCATATTTTCTTTTTAGACATGTTGGATTTGGGGGCGAGATATAGGCAGTCACTGTGAAAGCCCCATTTGCAAAATCAGGGATTTTCAGGCTCTTTGGGGAGAACTTTCTTTCAGTAGTGCATCCACAAATATGTTTGTTTTCAAGCGTTTGCTCTGCTACCTTTCCATAGGAAATTCTGAAAGACAAATCTGGATTTTTTTTTTCTCAGCCCTTTTTCCACACTGCCATGATCACTGGGAACAGAGCACATCCCAAACAGCTTCAGCAGAAGCTTTGGGGTGGCCCTTGGATCCCATTTCCAGATCTTCTCCCCAGTCACTGCAGCCATCTCAGCTGGAGAAAGCAGACATCTACTACTTGCTGTCAGCTCCTGAGAGCAGGCTGGAAGTAGCAATACAACTGTGTACCACTCCCCTTCCTCCTCACTATTACCCCAAAGGCAGGAGGCCAGCTCTGTGGGCAAAGGGAAATAAATCCCCATCCCAATGACCTCGTCACTCAGATGCTGTCACACAGGGACCTTAAGAGAGGAATATCATTAGTGGTATCAGGACAGCCACAGCACTTTATGAGGCAATAACCCACTCTCATTGCTGTGAAGAGCTACTTGGTCTCTGACCTCCTCGTGGTCTCCTGCCAGGGAGCCTGGCCCAGTGCTGCCAGGGGCACATTAGTGCTTAATTAAACCAGCAGGAACAACGTGGGGCAGAGGGAGGAATGCCATGGGGCAGAAGTGCTTCTTTGATCCCACCCAATGTGTTTCCCAGCAAGGATGGTAATCAAAAAGGAGTAACTTGGCTCCCATCTCCACCAGGGTCAGGAATGTCCTTGCATGGGACATGTCAGATGCCAGTCGTCTCTGCACTGTGGTTCACTTTTTAAACCAGTCAGGTGCAACACAGAGCTCCCGCCTGTCACGGAGCCCATCTGCCCACTCCAGCCCTTGGCTCTCCTCCCCACCACTGAGGGGCTGCTGGCACCCAGTGCCCACGCAGCACCAGCCTGAGCACAGCGGGCTCTGCCCTGCCTGGGTGTTGGCCCCACAAAGCTACAACTCCCCATGGCTATGTACAGCCCAGCAAGGACATCCCTGCTGGGGAAGGGCAGCACGGCCCACTCGGGGGCTGCAGGACTGAGATGGGTTATAGCTGCAACTGAAGAGTTTGGCAGGGCTGCAGACTCCTGCAGAGAGCATTTCAGGGAACACCATCTCCACTGGGACCTCACGTGTGTCCACCTGGGTTCTGGCCCACACAACACTGACCACTTACTTGTTGATGCGAATTAGCAGCCACTTAAGAGGCACCACATCCAGCAAGAGATGGACAAGGAAATGGCTGCAGAAAGCAGCTGCAGCATCTCAGAGGTGCCCTGGGGAGCTCTAGGTAAGTGCAACCATCACACCGGGCACCACAGGCACAGCCTGCACAAAAAAGCCCCTGCACCTGATGAGCCCTGTCCATCACACGTGGACACGAGCAGGGTGAGCTCTGCCCAGCCAGCTCTTCCACCACACTGGCCATGTGCCCTCTGTCCCCTTCATCCTGTGGCTGGGCACTGGTGTAATTAGCAGCTCCAGCTGCCAGGCAGTTTTGATGAGAAGCCTCAGCCTTTGGTTGATGCAAAACGTGTAATTTGGATGATGGAAATAGCCTCTACAAAGCACATGTGGTTGCTGCATGCCCGTGACCTCTCCCGGCTTGCGCAGGCTGCTCTTTAAACATGGTTCAGCTACAAAGGCTTCAGTGCCATCAAACACATGAGGCAGCAGCAGTGACCGAATGAGAGGTAACATTTGGCCATGACTGAATAAACTGTATTTTTGGCCAAGAGGCTGGGGAATGCTTCTGGCAGGAGAAGCGTGAGGTAGAGATGAGAATTCAGGTGGAGACTGAACACACAAGGTCTCTGGAAGCCACTGTGGCTGGCAGGGCCAGGAGCTCAGAAGCTGCACAGGCTTCTCAACACAGGTCAGCAGTTCAAGGACAACCATGTATATCTGCAGAGGCTGGAAGTCCCCTCAATTTCCTCTCTCTTCCCAGCACAAACCAAGCTTGTGGCTCTTTCCATGCCACTCTGGATAGGGTGTCCTTCAGCAGACATTGCCAAACAGCTCAGGCTGATGTTTTGTTTGCCAAAGGGACTAATGAAAACAGCAAAGACCTTCCTTTCCTCCCTCCAAAGCATCTCCTGTAGCAACCAGGAGAAAGCCCCTCTCCTGGTGCTCCTCACCAACCCTGGCAGGGTGTGAAGCCCACTCTCATGAATCCAGCTCTCCTGGGATCCCACTCCTTCTGGGTCCATCTCCACCACAGGAACCACCTTTTCCTGGGGAAGCCAGGTTGTGGAAGGCACCATCACCATTGGGGAAGACTTCATCTGCCTGGATTGCAAGCAAAGGGGTCTGGAGGCTCAGCGTGTGTCTACACAACCTCGAGTTGTGGTTGTGCCACCACCACTGTCACACAGCTCCCTCCTCTCCACACCCCAGGCTCCTGGTGGCATCCCCACCACACAGGCTGTCATGGGTGTGCCAGGTCATGGCTGGCTTGGCTAAGCAGGTGTGAATCAACATCACAACTCCCACGAATGTGGCAAGTACAACCCCATAGAAGGGGAGTTTCAGCAGGGTGAAGCTCCTGCTCTGTCCACCCCAGATGCTCTCCCCATCCAACTCTGGACACAGCCCTCGATCCCCCCTGCAGGAAGCCTGCCAGTCCATATGTCTTGGAAAATTATTGGGAATACACAGAGGACAGATCTGGCAGAGTTTGGGCCTCACGGGCCGGCTGACCAAGTTTTCAGATGCTAAGTGCAGTCCAAAAGGATGTTCAACACCTCCCAAGGTCAAAGTCAGCCCTGACTGATGCAGGTGGAGGCAACACCCCAGAAACCAAATCAGTTGCTGGGGGCACTTCTGCAACCATGATCTTCCTCAGCGTGTGCACAAGATCCTTCTTGGATCTCTGGTACTCCAGAGCATCACCAACTGGGAGTCACTCCCACATGGGCCAGTCCCACAAGGATTTCTCTTGGGGATGCTGAGGAAACTCCCACCTAAGAGCAGAGCATCATGGGGGGACACTGAGATTCCCCCAGGCATCCCAAATCAGTGAGTGGCAGTCTGTTAGCCCCCTAAGTGACAAATCCTCCTGCAATCCTGCCCTGCTCCCATGGCATCTGGTGCCACCGCAGCATTAGGCCTGAGGATGGATGTCTGCACACCCAGCTGTGGGACCACTGGGGCAGCCTGAGCCCCCACAGCCAGCCTGACCTCCTGCATTCCCCCTGCTCATCCCCACAGCCTGCCTGCCCAGGCCTCGAGCTCACCCTGTGGCTTCCATTTGTGAGCCCTGGGATGCCCCAGCATGAGGGCAGACCCTGCCAAGGACAGCACTGCTGCTGGCCCTGTGCTGGGGGCCAAGGGCAATGCTCTGGGAGGCTCCATGCCTCTGTGCCAGCACACACTGGTGCACGCTGTGCCAGAGCCCTGCTGGAGCTGGGGCTGTGACACCCCAAAGGCTCCTGAAGCAGCCAGGGGTATGCAGGGAAGTGGAATCTGCAAATGTGGCTTTCCAGGTGTCTGGTTCCAGCACACACTCCCGTTCCACATCTCCAAACCACCTCCCTCAGGCCCCAGCCACAGCAAATCTCTCCCCTTTCTCTTCATCACACAGCAAGGACAAGGCATCTCAAGCCAGCTCAAGCACCAGAGAAACTCCCGACCCCCTAAAAAGAGGTCCAGGCAGGGAACTTGAAGGCACTGGACACACCAGTCCTGCCTGTACTGCTGCTCCCCCACCACCACCAAGCACCAGGGCTTTCCAGCCAGCCAGCTTGAGCACCGTGAGCACCATGATGGCTGTGCACGGCTCCCTTGCCACCCTCTCATGCCAGTTTGCACAGCTCCCTTGCCACCTTCTCATGCCAGTTTGCCAGACCAAGCACAGCTCTTCAGAGCCACAAGCCCCCACAGTCACTGCCCAGCCGAGACCCCAGGCACTGCTGGGGGATGCAGGGAAGATGAGGTGTCAGTGGGAAACAGAGGGTTGCCGAGGCAGCCACAATTCCTAGAGATCAGCATGCAGCACGAGAGAATGGCAAGGGCTGGGCTCACCTGCACTGAGACCCAGCACTGCAGCCCATGATGGGGCACTGGGTCCCCAGGTCCGGGGCACAGCCAGCACTGGGCCAGTGCTCGTTGTTCTCATGGAAACACACTCTGCACACAATGCACACAGCAAGCTCGGGATCAAACCCACAGGGATAGCAAAGCAGGTTTCAGGCAGCCACAGCCCGAAATCAGCTCACACAAACCCTGCAGCAGCATCCTTGGAGACCCTCCTCTGCCAGAGACCCAGACCTCAGTGGAGCTCAGCATCTGCCCAAAATGGAGCAGCAGCATGAACCCCTCGCACAGCACCTCCAGCAGCAGCTTCCCAAGGTCACCCCCAGGGTGAGCCACGCTGATGGTGGGGAGCAGCTGTGGCACCCGACTGTGCAGCCTCCATCGCGTTTGGTGGGTGTTGAGACAAGGGATGGCCGACAAGACACGTGAGGGAGGACAAGCTCCACCACCACCTGCCACTGCTCCTTGTGAGGAGGAACTGCCTTTCCTCCAAGGCAAGAGGCAGCTGACAGCACCTTCCCTCAAGCATGGCTTGGAGATGCACTGAGGGCTGGACCCCCTCTGCTCTCAAGACAGGCTGAGAGACCTGGAGATGTTCAGCCTGGTGAAAGCTCTGGGGGGACCTTAAAGCCCATTTCAGTGCCCAAAGGGGCTCCAGGAGAGCTGGAGTGGGACTTCAGGACAAGGGGGAATGGCTTTCCACTGGCAGAGGGCAGGGGTAAATGGGATATTGGGAAGAAATTCTCCCTGTGAGGGTGGGAAGGCTCTGGCACAGGGTCCCCAGAGAAGCTGTGGCTGTGCCATCCCCAGCAGTGGCCAGGGCCAGGTTGGACAGGGCTGGGAACAACCAGGGCTAGTGGAAGGTGTCCTTGCCCATGGCAGGGAGTAGAACAGGATGAGCTTTGATGTCTCTTCCAACCCAAACCATTCTGTGATTCTAAGTGACTGGGGACACCGAGGCTGATGACTCCTTTCCCCTCAGCCTCCCTTCACTTCAAGACCCTGAGGTCGCCCTCAGCGGGTCCTCACGGAGTGCCAGGAGCCCAGCTGCCTCCAGCTGCCACCTCTGGCCATTCCCATCTCGACGTCGAGCCCGGCGGTCGCGCCGGCCGCACTCACCCAGCATTTGGCTGAAGAGCAGCTGCTCCAGGTCGCCCAGCACCGTCACCACCAGCTCGGGGTCCACCTTCAGGTACGGCTTCTCCTCGGTGCCCGCCGCCACCGCCGGCGCCTTGCCGCCCAGCAACTCGTCATCGCACTTGCCGCCGCCGCCCGCCTCGGGGGCCTTGCTGAGGGGCTTCACCTCGGCGTAGGGCCCGCGGGGGATGCGGCTCGGCTTCCCGGCGGGCGGCGGCTTGGCCGGGCCGGCGGGGCGCGGCGACAGCAGCGAGTGCTCGGAGCGGGACAGGCTCCGCGACATGGCGGGCGCGTCCCGCCCGCGGGGGCCGCCGCGCCCGCCGCCCCCCGCCGCCGCCGCCCCCGGCGCTGCCGCCTTGGCCATGTCGTCGCTCCAGCGAGGCTCATAGAGCTGCCGCTTCTTCTCGGCGTCGGTGAGGAAGGCGAGGTTGGTGAGCGACTTCTGCTTGCGCAGGTTGGAGCCGGCCGGCAGCCGCCCCTCGGCGCTGCTCGCCTTGAAGACGCGGAGCTCCGCGCCCCGCGGCCCCGCGGGCGCCGCCGCCGCCGCCTTCGCCCGCTTCGGCATCACGGTGCTGCCGTCGGGGCCCCGCCGAAAGCCGCGCTCCTCCTCGCCCAGCTCCACGTCGGGAAGGCTCTTGAGGTTGCTCCCCAGCATCCCCGCGCTGCAACCATTTAACCCGCCAGGCGCTGCTGCTGTTGCTGCGGCACCGAGGACACACCGGGCGAGACAGAGGGAGAGGCGCCGTCAGCGCCCGTCCCACCGGCCGGGGCGGAGCGGGGAGGGGATGGCGCGGGCGGGGAGCTGGGGTGGGGGGAGAGGGGGGCGAGCGGCACGGCCCCACCTCGCCGCTCCGCCGCCGGCAGGACACTGCGAACCAGCGGAATGTCAGGGGCGAACAAAAAGGGCCCGCCCTCCCCTGGCGCGGCCAGGGGGCGGGGCGCGGCGCGCGCGCCCGCGGGGGGCAGGGAGGGGAGGGGGCGCGCGCGGCGGGGCGGGGCCGCGCGCGGCGGGCTCGGGGCGGAGGGAGCGCGCGGTACCCCGGGAGCGCGCTCGGGGCGGCGTGAGGGGCGAGCGCGGGACCGGCCATGGCCCCGCGACCATGGCCCCTCGCAGGCAGGGACGTGCGGGGGCTGGGCGGGAGGTGGATGGAGCCAGCGCGGGGACCCCACGCCCCAGCACCCTGCGCTGAAGGGACCCTCACACCCCTGTCCCTCCCGCCATGGACCCCACACCCACCTAGACACTGCGCACCCATTTCCAGGGGGACCAAAACATCCCCGTTTCTCCCCAAATTGTGCAGCAAGAGCCCAGGGTGGCCTCAGGAATCCCGGGAGGGACACTGTGGCCCCCAAACCCAGCAGGGCCTCTCCACTGATCCTAGGGAATTAAAGGCGGGGGGCAGGAGGGGAGTGGGATCTGGTTATCATCATTTTTCATTAATTACCCGTCCCTTGGGAGGGGTGAATTAAGTCTATTTGGTGACCTCACGCGGGCTGCCATGGCAACCGCCGGGAAATATTGCATTAGACCCCATCACTGCTGCCGAGATAAGACCGGGAGCAGCGGGGGTGGTGCGAGCCCCCAGCCCACCCCCGGCCTGGCGATCCCGGGCTCGGTCCGTGGTAGTGCTGAAGAGTCCCAAAATAACTCCACCCGGTTGGGACAGTAAAGGATGCCCCAAAAAAGCGTGATTTTCACTAAGAGGTGCTGCTGGGGCAGGATGGGTGCACAGGCTGCACCCCAAAGCCACTCGGGGTTCGGGGGAGGGCTGTTGGGTGCAGAGCCTGTTGTTAGGGGCAGATATGCGGGTGTTGTGTGGTTTTGGGGCTGCTGAGGGGATTCTTGGGCTCTCCCAATGTCCCCTGTTCCCTCTGGGCCCAGCCGAGCCGTGGGAGGTGCCGCGGGCAGGGGAAGCTGGAGCAGGCACGGAGGGAGGGAAAGGATCCGGCCCCTTCCCCGGGGCCGAACCCGCTCGGCTTTGTCCCAAAAGCTCCCCAAGGAGCAGGGCAGCTGCGCTGAGCGCGTGCCAGCCCCGCTCGCTCCCTCCTGCTTCCTCCTGGAACACCCTCCCGCTTCCCGAGCCTTCAGCACTTTCCAAATCGGGGCTCAGCGCTGATTATTCTCTGATTGAAGTACTGGGACCCCAGGTCAGAGTCGGGCTCTGCCAGGAGCCACCGTGGATCTGACCGACTTCTGTCCCTTCAAATCACCCGGTGAAGCTCCCGGCTCTCTTTTCCCCCTTCTCTGCACATCTCTGGAGCATCCCGCCATCCTCCGCTGCCGCTGCCCTGGCAACCGCCGCCCCAGCATCCTCCCTGGACCCGCCTCCCCAAAATCTCCCCCAAAGCCAGCACCAGAGGGGACCGGGGTGGCCTCGGCAGTGCAGCGAGGAGTTGGGATTCAGCCCTCGAGAAAGGGGTGACCCGGTGCTGAGTGTGGGCAGCCCCCGGTCCCTCCGCGCCGCTCCTTGGAAATGGGTCATTCCTGGAGCTCGCCGGGAAACTGCGGAGGGAAAGGAGCCAGCAGGGGTGATGTCCTGGCACCGTCCCCAGAGAGGTCAGTCCCCTGTGCTCCTCACAGCGTAGGGATTTGGCCACGGAGGTCACCTGATGCAGGAACTGCAGACGAGCCTTTCCCAGGGGAGTTGGGGCGCCTCCAGTGTGAGGGTTCCCCCACACCCCACTGCCCTCTAGCCCTGGCTCCCGTTCCAGCACAAGCCTCTGTCCCCTGGCCCTGTCACGGCAGCCCCCTAGCAGGACACCCCCGCTGCTGACCAACCCCTCTGGACTCACTCAGGCCTCTGGGCTTGGGGTCAGACCCCTTCTCAGGACTGGAGCACTCATCACCTGGGGACGCGGCCCTCTCATGCTCCCGGTCCTCCTGCAGCCTGTGGGCAGAGGGGGTAAGGGTGGGTGATCAGGGACAACTGGCTGGGGACCCCCAGGAGATGAGAACCTGGAGCTGTAGGCTCTGCCATGGTCTGGGAACACTGGTCTCATGGCAAGGGGTCCCAGGGCACCCTATTCCCCAATGAGTCCATCCCCTGCCCTACATCAAGCTCTCATGGGTGACTTAGGAGCCCCAGCACCCCAAATACACTGGGAACCTTCCTTTTGGCACAGAGCCCCCTGACCCAACCCCACCATTTCCCATGGCCACCCCTGCTGGGCCTGCCTGCCTCCCCCTGTCCCCATGTCCCCCACAGCCCCATGTCCCACACACCCCCAGCCCCATGTCCCCATGTCCTCCACAGCCCCATGTCCCAAGGCACTCCCAGCCCCATGTCCCCATGTCCTCCACAGCCCCATGTCCCAAGGCACCCCCATCCCGTGCCCCCCATCCCCAGGGACTCACCGGTACTGGAAGGGTGCCACAGTGGCAGTGATGGGGTGGCTGTGTGGGGGCCCTGAGGAGAAAGTGATGGCCCCTGACCCAAACACAGGGCCCCTCCCCTGTGAGCCACCATGAGACTCATCCTCTGTCCCTGCTGGGGCTGCTCCCCTGCCCTTCCCAGGGGACCCTCCCAGCCGCCCCCCAGCCCTGCCCTGTGCCAGGGGGGCTTTGCACAGCTCAGTGAGCTCCCCCACCCTGCCTGCCCCTCTCCTCCCACTGCCCACTGCCTCTGGCCATTTCCCAGGGGACACCAGGGGTCTTGATGGGGCTTTCTGTCCACCCTGAGCAGGGACACCGGGGCTTCCCTCCCTGCCCTCAGCCAGCTCATGGCCAGCAGCTTTGCCAGTGGCTTTGGGCTTGAGAGTCTTGGGACTGGGGGCTGGCAACTTCCCTGGCCGAGGGGACGGAGCCCTGTGGAGGACAGGGGACCCCGGGGTGCTCAGGGGGGCTGTGGGGTGCAGTTTGCCATGGGCTATGGCACGGGGCACTGGGATGGCAGACTGGAAGTGGCTGCGGCCGGTGGAGTTGACATTGGCTGTCCCCTTCATCCTGGTGAGGCAGCTGCTGGCAAGGCTGTGGAGGAAGAGGAGGATTTGTTACAGTCCAGCTCAGAGAGGGCACCCACAGCCCCTCAGCTGCACCAGACCTTGGTCTTTGTTCCCACTGGCCATGGGTGCTCATTGTCCCCATCCTGGGAGAAGGCCACTGCACCCCACACCCCAGAGTGAGGACACACACGATGTCCCCTGACAGGGTCACAGGACCAGGGCCTACGTGATGTCCTCCCCTGGAGCCTGTGCAGCCCCACCCCTGTGTCCCCAGGTCCTACAGCAGGGACATTTGGGCACCGACCCTCACCAGTTAGGGCTGCACCACAGGCAGGATGGGGCCCTCTTGGCCACTCAAAACTCTTTCCTGGTCCCCAAAACCACCTCCTGATCAACCAAGACCACCTCCCAGACACCTGAGGCCATCTCCTGGCCTCATAAAACCATCTCCTGGTCATCTAAGACCAACTCCTTGTCACCTGAAACAATCTCCTGTCACCCAAGAGCACCTCCTGCTCTTCTAGGCAGGAGGACCAGCTCTGTGACCCCATCTATTGGTGTCTGAGTCCCATCCCCACACTGGAGTGTCCTCCTCAGCCCTGATGTCCCCCCCCATGGTGCCACCTGCCACATCTCTCCATGCTCCTGCTCTCATCTTGCTTGCCCCATGGTGACTTTCATGTCACCCCTCAGACAGTGCCCTGTGTGTCTCCCCCCTTGCCTTGGTGCTTTTCTCTATGTGATAAGGGTGTGGTCTCATGCCACCCAAAACACCCACAAACGGGGCCATCCTTGCCACCACCAGTGACAGGGATGTCACAGCACAGTCCCAGTGAGGGGAGAAGCTCATCACTCATGCCCACAGGATTTGGGCAGGCAGAGCAGAGCTCAGCAAGGAAACCAGCCAGGAACAATTTCCCAGGTGAGCTCCATCTCACCTGCAGCTCTTCAGGAAAAAATATCAAAACTCAAAGAAAAATGTTTTCTCCAGAGGAAGAAATGATCTCTAGAAAGATGTGGAGCTGTGGTCCCACAGACACCAGGTGCCACAAATCTCCCAGGACACACATTCCACAGGTTGCTCCAGCATGGTTGCACTCAGCCTCCTTGAAGGAAAACCTCTGAGGAGGAGAAGCTTTTTGGGGTCCCAGAGCATTCTGTGGGGACCATCAACTCCAGGCTGGCCACCCTGGTGGGCTGGAGAATGCAGCCTTACACACACACACACACACACACACACACCTCCTCTTTCAAACCACCCAGCCAGGACAGAGCTTCTCCAGAGCTCCAGAGCAGCTGGGTGTGCAGGGAGATGGCTCCTTCACCCTGATGGGAACAGCAGCCCAGCCTCAGCCCTGCATCCACTGCATTCCCCAGCAGAGGGTATTACATGAACAGAGTCCAAAAATGTCCCAAACTGTCCTGTTCTGCCTCTTCCCCATCCTGAGCTGCCCTAAACCCTGCTCCCCCCAGGCTTCTGGGGGTCTGCAAGGACCAAACCATGCCCCACATTCTCCCCACCCTGGGATGACCATGTCCCTGCCACAGGCAGCACTGAAATTCCCTTTTCCCAGACCCACATGAGACGGGTCATTTGATCATGGAGCCGTGGGTCACGGGGAGAAGGGCTGATGCAGCAGATGAGATCAAGGAATCGCAGCGCCAATTCCAGCGCCAGCTGCAGAGCTCCTTCCAGGGCAATTTTGATTAAGGGGCAGAGGAACCTGACACATACAGCCCTGGGCTTGCTCTCCCTGAAGCCTCTGAAACACTGGCATGATGCAGAGGATGTCTCCCCACGTCCTGGCTGAGCTGTCTCTGGCCCTGAGCCACGGCAGAGCTGGGGGAGGCAGTGCTGGGACAGGCACGGGAGGCTCTGGAACCCCCAGATCCATCCTCGAGTCACTGTGGGAGGTGGGATGGAGCACAGGGCTCTGCACTCCTGTGGGCACACAGACCCAGCTCAGGGGGCAACCACAGCACCCAAGGGTGCTGCAATGTGGGCAGCAGGAGCCAGACAGCGTTGTCCCTGTGCCAGTGGGATTTCCCAAACCTACCAAGGTCACTCCTGGGAGCGTGCAGAGGCCAGGGCTCAGCACCCAGCTGGACACCAGCTCAGTTTTGGGGGCTTAATGTTCCCAAACCAGCTGTGAATATCAGTAGAGAGCAGGTCCCCTCTGTCCCCCTGTCTGTTCCCAGGCTGTGCCACACAACCCACACCTACAAACCCCAATTCTACACTTTTTTCCCCTCTCTTTAAGTCAGCCCCTGCCCCAAGAGTGCTGTGCCTGCGGACAGCAGTTCACAGCCTTGAGCTGCAAAGCACCTTGTGCAAACACAAACAAGGTTGACCTTCACAGAAGTACAGAACAGTTTGGGCTGGAAAGGACCTTACAGACATCATCTCATTCCAACCCCATGCCAGGGCAGGGACACCTTCCACTAGCCCAGGTTGCTTCAAGCCCTGTCCAACCTGGCCTTGGACACTTCCAAGGATAAGGGAACCTTCCTTCCCATAGGTGCAAGGATGATGAAACCACCAGTTCCAATTACCCATTTCACCCTGAGGTCCCTCACACAAACACCTCCAGCTCCAGCAGCTGGCCCTGGTGGGTTTTCTCCTAACACAGAGGGAGATCATCTGCCCCTCACTTCGTAAAATCTGTCCCAAGCTCATCCTCAATCAACTCAGAGGCAAAATTTTTATCTAAATTGATGCTGTGACTTTACCTTCCCCAGCACCCACTGAGCACCACCAGCATGCAGCACTTCTCCAGCCCTGCCCGCTCCCTGGGCATGTGGCATCAAGGCTGTAACCAGGTTTTGTAGATTGCTTTTCCACTCTGGATTTCTCTCTTGTGGACACAGCTTCCATTTCTCCCCCTCTGAGCCCACCAGCGATGTCACAGCTGCAGCAGAAGCCAAAGCTGCCACACTGGCCACAAGAAAATCAATCCTTCTCTTGTGCTCACAGGGCTGAGGCTTCTCAGGAGATGCCAATGCCTGCTGGGACCCAGGCTCAGAGCACTCCTTTTCCCACCACACACACCTCAGGTGCCTCCAAGGACTCCACTGTGCGTGGTTCAGCACTACTGACCCCTCCCCAGGCTTCCTGGGGGATGGCGAGGGATGATGTGGATGTGGCCCCGCTCCCCCAGCCTGTGACACCAGCTGCACCCTCATGCTGGGGTCCCACACCCGGGGATGCCATCAAAGGGATGAACCAAAGCAGCTCCTGCCAAGCCCCTGCTGCCCCCAGCAGCTCCAGGAGGAGCCACGCCTTTGCCCAGAAGCCCCTTTCACATCCAGCATCAACCACCATGAACCAAAACCATTCCTGGGAAAGATTCAGTCCGTCCTGGTTCCCAAGGAATTCTCCTTTGCCTCCAGACTGATTTTACCCTATCCAGGACTGGGTGTCCCTGGCACGTGCCCCATGACGATGGCAGGAGAGAGGACAGGCACCCATCATGCTGTGTCACCCTATGTCACCCTATGTCATGCTGTGTCATGCTGTGTCACGCTATGTCATGCTGGCATCCTGCTGCCTCTGCCTGGCTAAAGCAGGTCATGGCCTGACCCAGATACACTCAGCAGCTCCTTTGCAATTAGCTCAAAAAGGAAACAACTTTCTCCTTCAGCCCAGGAACAGCTCTCAGGAACAGGCTGCTGCTCCCCCTCTGGGTAACGTGAGCTCTGGGAACTTGCACCTGATTTAATGTGGGGACTTCCAACTGCTGGGTGAATTTTTGGCCCAATCACTCCCCTGGGTACCAGCTTAGGATCACTGGGTCCCGTGGTAGTGGAAAGCAGCAGGCACACACAAGGTGTTTCAGCACAAGGGGATATTCTGGAGCAGCCACAGCAGTGCTGTGGGCAGCAGAGCCGTGCCTGGGCATCAGGGCAGAGCCTCCTGGCCAGCCAGAGGTGTTTGTCTCCCAGCCAAGCAGAGGATACTCATTCCAGGTGTCCCCAGAGCTCAGGTCTGGAGGTGAACTTGAGTTTTTAACCCCAGAGGTGAGGTGGGATTTGATCCCTTTGGACAATGCCATACACAGAGTTACGAGTGTTCACATTGAAGGAAAAGCCTTGGCTGAGCTGTGTCCTTCATCCCAGGAGAGACACAAGCCAGCACACCCCTGAAGGCATCTCCTTCAAAGGGGCATCTGTTGTGCCCGGAGCTTGAACTACTTCCTCAGCCTCGTGTCCAAATCCATCTCACACGTGTGATTTTAGCAGCCAGAAATGAACAGGGACCTGGAGCCTGATCTCCTTTCATGTCCCCATTTCCATGACCTAGAGGGGTCACTGAAGCATTCCCAGCACTGAAGCAGATCTGCTTTGGAGCCATCCATCACCTGAGCCGAGCTGGGAACAGCCTCCAGCCCTGCGGGGGCTATGATGAGTGACTGAACCCCTGGCTCCACCTCTGTGCCTTGGAGGGGTCCAGCCACAGGGGTTCCATGTTTCCAAGAGAACAGGGAATGGCTCTGCAAGCATTTTGCTCTTTATTTTGGAGCATTTTGGGGTGATTTTTATGAGCGAGATAAAATTTGCTTCTCTCCTATCACAGCTTAGATCCCAGTCAGGGATGACATGCTGTCCCATATCCCAGGATAAATCTGGCAGGAGTCTGAGCATGGACACTGAGTGACAGAAAATATGTTCAACCCTGGCACCTTGCTGCTGTTCTGCGCCTGTTTCCCCACCCTGACACAGCCTCTGGAAGGGGTAAGAGAGCTGAAACCAGGCTGGTGGATAGGAAAGAGGGAGGATGGATCCTTCCCTGGGTGTGCTGGGATGCAGAACAGCTCTGTAAATTGGGAATCATCCCTGAGACACCCTTGGGACTGGCAGCACAGGAACACCAGGGGCTGCAGCACTGTGCCAGGTGTCCCCACAGAGATGCTCAGGGGCTTCAAAGCATCCTTCCTTTTTATGGGTGAGGGTGGAGGGGGCAGCCCAGGGGTGAACCCCAGGGTGTGAGAGACAGGAGGAGCTGAGCCCCTGCCAAGGACAGGTCCTGGTGCTGTGAAACAGCTGCCCCCAAAGGCTGCTGCCTGCACCTTGCAGCCCCGTGCAGCATCCAGCCTCGAGCTGCCATCAGGGATGGCCATGCTCCAGCACAGCCTTCTCCCTGGCACGCTCAGGAAGAGCAACAAAGAAAAGGGTCCTTGTGACACAAGGAACATAAAACTTTCCAAAGAGAAACAGAGGGAGCGGGGGCAGAAAGGGCCCTTCAGAGGAGAACAAGCTGCCGATTCAGACACCAGGCCCAGCCCTCCAGCCCCTGTGCCCTGGGCAGGACGCGGCCTGCCCACCAGCCGGTGGCACTGCCTGGAACACTGCCACCACCCGTGTCACCGGGGCACCAGGCTGGGTCCTTCCCCGGGAGGTGCCACTGCTCCCCTCTCCTGTCGCTCCGGAGGGCAATGTTGGGCTGGGTGCAGGCAGGTGGAACGGGAGGGCAGCCAGAGCCAGCTCTGCCTGTCCTGGATGTCTGTTCCCCCCAGCACGATGCTGGGAGCTTTGGGAGATGGGAAGGTCAGGCACTGAAGGACAGAAATCAAATCACTGTTGTCTAAGCACAGATCAGAGAGAAATCACAGAATTGTCAGGTTGGAAAAGCCCTCCAAGATCATCAAATCCAGCTGCTAACCCAGCACTGCCATACCCATCACTAAACCACGTCCCCAAGTGCCACATCCACACGTTTTTGGAACACTTTCAGAGATGCCCAGCCCACAGCCACAGCACTAATCCCTGCCTAAGCCCCTCAGCAGCAATCCCATTAGCCACTTAACCCATTTCAATAAAACCGGCTCTGGGCAAAGCCGAGCTCTGGGCTGGACCTGCTGAGGCAGCCGCTGTCACCGAGCCGCGGGTACCCAGGAGAGCGAGCCCTGCTCGGGCTGAGCCGTGCCCGGCACAAATCCTGGGTGGATGGGCTGGGGCAGAGCCTGAGGGCTGGGGCCGGGGCTGGGGCAGAGCCTGGGGGCTGTGCGGGGGCTGTGCGGGGGCTGGGACAGGGCCTGGGGGCTGGGGCCGGGGCTGGGGCAGGGCCTGGGGGCTGTGCGGGGGCTGTGGGAGGATCTGGGACGGGGGGGACGGTGTGAAGGGCTGGGCAAGGGTCGTCCATGCCCAAGGCTTCTCCCCGGGGCTATCCCGGCCACACGGTGCCCGGTTCGCCTCGGCCCCTGCGTGTTCCCCCAGCCCGTGCCCACCCCGGTCTGTCACAGCCCTGGTTCTTCCCGGGTGGGTGTGGGCAGTGCCCGGCGGAGGCGGGGGCAGCGGGGACATCCCGGGCCCGGCCCTGCGGCCGTTCAGGAGCCGCCGGTGCTGGACAGCTCCGCCCGCGGCACCGCCCCCCGGTACCGCCCCCCGGTACCGCCCCCCGGTACCGCCCCCCGGCCGGTGTCACCCCCGCCCCGGCCGGTGTCCCCTCCACCTGCTATCGCATCCCGAGCCGGTGCCACCTTCCTCTCCCCTCCGCCGGCTGCCACCCCCTGAGCAGATGTCACCCTTTCCCCGAACCGGCCTCACTCTCCTCACTCCGGTACAGCCTCCCCCGCCGGTGCAGCCCCCCCGGGACGAGCGTCTCGTCCTCGAGCCCGTGTCCGTCCCCTCCCCAACCCGGTGCCCACCTGGCCGGCAGTGCCCGCACGGCCTGTGGCCGGTGGTGTCGCACGGGCCACTGTCGGTGGTGTCACTGTCCCCCTCGGGCCACACCACCAGAGGGAGTCCCCAGGGAGCAGCCCAGCGCCGGAGGCCCCCGGCCCGGCCCCTCGGCTGCCTGTCTGGGACAGAGCCATCTGTCCGGTGCCTGGTGCCATCTGTCCCCAGCAGCGCTGCCTGTTATGTCCCGGTGTCCCCAACACCCACAGGGAAAAGGGTTTGGCTGTCCCTCCATGGGCTGTCTCTCCATGGGCTGTCCCTCCATGGGGTGACACCTCACTGAACCCTCTCCAGATGCCCCTGCAGTGTCACCTGGGAAGGTCTGGGTTGTGCCCGAGGCTCTCCCACTCTGCTCTTCCCGCGCTGTGTGGCAAGCAGAGCCATAAGCCCTCGGTAGCCCTGCAGGTGCCTCCTCCAGCACAGGAGCCACCATGGACAGCACAGAGCCTGGGGTCCCTCTGGCATCCAGCACCGCAGCCAAAACACAACATCGCCTATTGCACATCCTGAGGGCTTCAAAACCTTCCCAACACCACCCCAAAACCTCCCAGAGCCTCAGTGCTGCTATGGGGCCAAGGAGCTCCCAGTGCCGGATCAAGACCCGGGCCAGGAGCTGTCCCACAGCTCTGGTGACATTCAGCTGAACTTGTCTGGGCCAAAACTCCACGGAACCAGTTGCATCCTTTATTCAGCCCTGTGTCCCTGCAGCATCCCACACCTGGCCCTCTGCTCCTGAGAATTTTGAGCGAGGCCAGATGTCACAGTGTCTGTGTTCACTGCCGCTGTGCGGAAACGCCCCCCCAGTCCTCAACCCATGAATCCTGGAAGGGCCTGATGGATTCTGGCTTGGCTGTTGGGATGGCAGGGAGAGGCAGCTGCACAGCAGGGCTGCAAAACACATTAGCTCAGCAGATGCTGTCACCTTTCCAGGCATATGTGAGCTCTGGGTGGTCAGGATGGCCAAGGGGGCAGCTGGGCTTGTCCCCCCCATCCTGGCACTGGCAATGCATCCCCAGCATCCCCAGTGTCCCTGCTGAGACCCTCAATGCCTGTCTGCTCCTTTCAACACTCGGCTCTCTCAACACACAACAGGCAGAGCAGAGTCGTGGGTGTACCCAAAAAGGCAATTTTTTCCCCCCTAAAGCAGGTTAAGGATTTAAAAATGCCACTGGGAACATGGGACAGTTATCTCTAGGGACACAGCAACAGGGTGTGCCAGCTGAGTGGGAAACTAAGCCCCAAGAGCAGAGACACAGAGCTGAGGATGTGCCATCATCACAGCCGAGCTCCAGACTGGGGTGGTTTCAGATGCTGAACCTACTTTGGGTGAAGAACTGAGTGAATGAAAGTGAACCCATGGATCTGATTCCAAACTGACCCCACAATCCCTGCCCCAGTATGAGCTATTCCCATCACAAACCTCCCATGAGCTAAACTGCCCTGTCTGGTCTTACCTGGCCAAGTGAGTCAGGTCTCCCTTGATCTGTCCTGTAATAAATGAAGCCACTCTCACAGCCTGGACTCTTCTGTGGGGTTTGCCCCGAGAGCCCCACACACCCACTGGCACCAAAGGGGTTTCCCTCAGGATAACCAGGTATTTGCAATGGAAAGCAAAAGCCACAGGGAGCCCTTAATGGGATGAGTGGATTTTCCAGTAAGCTGATAAATCCACAGTGGCTGCTGGCAAACACCTCCCTGCTGGCTCCGGGGGTGGGTGTGTGTGTGTGTGTGTGTGTGTTGCAACAGTCACCACTCCAGAGAGATCCACATCCCCAGGGTTTATCACAACAACTCCAAGCGTGTTCATGATGCCAACATCCCAAGGGAGTTGAGCACTGTCACTTAACAGACGAGGTTGGAAGAGGTTGGCAGGGGCTGGCAATGCCTGGCCCCAATACCCCTCACCAGCCCAGCACAGCTCTAGTTCCATAACCCTCTTACACCTAAAATTAAACCTCCTCCCTCCAAAGGATGCAGCCAACAGAGCCAGCATGAGGCCATCACATCTGAAGGTTGCTTGGCTTTCCTAGAAGGGAGCCCAAGCATCCCTCAAGCATCCCTTCAGCATCCCTCAATGTCCCTTTGGCATCCCTCAATGTCCCTTTGGCATCCTGCCTGCCCATGCAGGGATGGCCACACTGCACATCCCCGGTACGGAGGGCCCGGCAGGAGCGAGGAGGGGCTGCCGAGCCCAGAGGGGCGAGGAGAGAAGGAGGGGGAGCAGGGATGGAGGAGAACCGTGACTGAGCGCCCTGCCCGGCCCAGGGGGAGTTTCCGCTGCCGGAGGCGGCGCCGCCCGGCCGCATCCGCACGGGCCTCGGATGCGATGTGCGGATGGGAGCGGAGAACGAGCACGAACCCAGCTCCCCCAGCTCCCCCAGCTCCCCCAGCTCCCCCAGCTCCCACCTCCGCTCCTCCATGGGAGCAGGGATCCAGGGAACTCAGGCAAACAGGGCGATGCGTTAACTCGACCGCGCCTCCCGCTCCAAACCCGCAGCACAGCCGAGACCTCCGGAGCCCCATTCCCCCTTCGGAGTCCCATTCCCCCCCACTCCGGAGCCCCATTCCCCTCTCCGGAGCCCCATTCCCCCCTCCGGAGCACCTTTCCCCCTCCGGAGCCCCATTCCCCGCTCCGGCGGCGGTAAGAGGATGCCCGAACAGCATCCCACTGCCCCAGCCGGCCCTGGGCACGTTGTCCCCGCCTGTTCCCTCCGCATGCTCCGCTCCGCGGTGCCGGCAGGGTGGCAGCAGGGCAGGGGCAGGGTGGCACCGACACCGGCTGCTGGAAGGGAAGGGAACTGCTCGTGGAAGGGAACTTGCAGGATGTGATCCCACAGTGAAACTCACGGCAGCCCAGCAGCGAGATGGGGTGACCCAGAGTCCCCCATAAAAGCCCCGAGGGCAGCGGTGGTGCCACAGGTGATTTGGGGCCGGGATGGGGCCAGACAAGCTCAGAGCAGTGCAGGGGGACCAAGTCCCACAGCCAGACACAGCCTCACCACAGCTCCCACCCCGCCAGGAGCCCGGGGACAGAGCAGAGCTGCAAACCCTCCCTGGGCCGCTCATCCAGGACCTCCCACCCCCCCGGTTAATGGAAATCCTGCTCCCCCCAGTTATTGTCACTTCCTGTGGTGGTGGTCGTGGCTGCCACATGCCAGGGCAGCCTCCAGCCCCTCTCCCATTGAGCATCTCCTGATCCAGGCGCTCAATCCACAGCAGTGCCCAGTGTCCATAGGACTGCCCAGACCCTGCAGCACAACTCAGCAAAGCTCATTACAGTCACTTGCTAATGAGCAAGACTCAGGCTATGCCAGCAAATGCACTAGGGAAGCCACCAGAGCCTGCTGGGACAGTTTGGTGGCTGATCTGTCACCCGGAGCATTCGAGGAGTTCCCGAGGTGTTGGCAATGTGCCACCTGCCTGCAGCCTGTGCCTCAGTTTCCCCATGCACTGCCACCAGCCTCGTCACCACCAGTGCCACTGGCTGCCCCAGCAGGTCCTGGCTCTCTGCAGAGCACTCCTGGGACTGGCACTCCTTGGTTAGGGCTTAGGGACCGATCCTGCCCAGCCAGGACAGGCCAGTGACATGAGATGAGACATCCTGGGGACACACAGGGCAGAGGCAGTGTGGTCCCAGCTGCTCCCTCCCTGTCACTGCTGTTTTTCCCACTGCACAGGGCACAAAAGGCTGTGGGAGGGCAGAGGGTGCTGTACCTGTCTTGATTGCCACTAAATGGATGCCCCAGACACATGAGGGGGGACTGTCACCCATTTGCAGCAGCAAAGTGAAGGGGGGGTCACAGGGTGGTGGGGACAAATGCTGAAGACTTCCATGCAATACTGATGTGCCAATCCCATCCTGGTGTCCCCATTCCAGACTGATGTCCCCAGCCCAGGCTGGTGACCAGGCACTTTGTTGGTGGAGCATCCCAGACCTCCCCAGGGAGCACAGGCAGCTGAGGGGACACGGGCAGTGGGCAGGAGTGGCTCTGCACAGGTCAGACACTCCGCTCCCACAGGGCCCCCTCCAGCTGCACACGGATCCTGCTCCAGCCAGAAAGGAGGAACATGTCCCCAGGGTTCTCACTCGTGGCTGCCCCAGCTGGTGGCACTGGGGACAGGACAGGGTGCCCAGCCTGGTGGCACCACGTCCTATGCCCACAGCGGTGCCAGCCTGCACCGAGCTCCTGCCACCAGCCCGGCCAGGGCCCAGGGGCTGCAGTGGCCCCACTGAGGTCAGGGGTCCCACCGGCCATGGGATCAGGGGCTGCACCCCAAAATCCAGCCCGAGAGGGTGCCCTGATCCCCCTGTCCGTGTCGCAGGCCCCGCACCCCGCTGCAGGGCTGGCCCCGCTCCCATCCGCAGCCGGAAACACCTTTTTCCTGTCCGTGGGGCTGCATGGGGGGGCAGCAGGAAAAAACCTCGAGTCCTGGCAGGTTATTTACATCCTGCTGCCAGTAGGGCCAGCCTGATTCCCTCCACGTCCCCACATGCACCCCAAGCTCTGCTCCAGCCCTGTCAGCCTCATCTCTGTCCCCATCCTATTCTTGTCCTCACCCCCATCTTATCCCATCCTGTCCCCCATCCCCACCCCATCCCTATCCTCATCCCACCCCCAGTACAGCTCATCTCATCATCTCACCTCATATCTCATCCCCACCCCTTCCCTATCCCCATCCCTGTCCCCATTCTAATCTTATTTCCCATCCCAGTTCCCATCCCCATCCTTTCTTCACCCCCATTACTCCCCTCAATGCCACCCCCCTCCCAACACACCCAGACTGGAGACTCCCTTTATTGGAAGGAGGATCCCAAATCCTGCTTTGCGGATACCATTCTCCTCCCAGTGAGCACCAGAGTTCACCCAGTCCCACAGTCCCCATCCCAACCTGTCTCCCCTCTCCCTGGCCTCTCAGAGCCAGCTCCGTGCCGGGATGTGTGACATGTCCGTGTCCCAGGAGCCTTCTGTCTCATCCAGTCCTAGGAAAATGTCGGGGGGAAACTGAGGCACGGGGCAGGCGGGGCTGGCAGTGCCCCGCGCCAGGGCCAGGGGGGCACTGCGGGGCATGTGCGGGATGGCACCCCCTGCTGCCCCATCCATCCCCCGGGCACGGAGCCCCGCTCCCCCGGCACGGGCACTTACTCAGCGCCGCCAAATGACTCAGCCGGGATTTCCTGACTCAGCTCCCCCGGCTGTGAAACTGGGGGGGGTCCAGCCCCTCCTTCCAACAGCACCGACACCAACACACGCTGCTGCGGGGAGCAGGGAGCTCCCCATCCTGTCACCGCCTCGGGAGCACACGGACCCTCCCTGGCACCGGGGGATGGCACGGCAGCGGTGGCAAAGCCTCGGGGAGCACAGAGAGCGCCCCAAAGCCCCACGGGCCAGCCCTGCCCGCACGGGGTCTCGCCCGCTGCCGGCAGTGGCGGCTGTGCAGCAGCGGGCCTGGCATCCCGGCACACCCAGATCCCTGGCTCCCCTCCCAGGTGTTTTTTTCCTAGGTGAAATCCGGGAAAAGAGTTCTCCCGGCACTCGGCGGGTCTTGGCTGCTTCCCTCCGCAGGGTGACGGCACCTCCGTGCCTCAAGGGGCACGGCCTGGGATGAAGTCATCCCAAAGTTTTCCCTCTGTCCTGTGCCATCCCGGTTTGGCTGGAGGATCCCCACGGGAAGCACCCATGGATGCCTACAGCCCAGAAACACCTTCCCATGCCAAAAATGAGGGCAGACACCATGACCTGCCAGCACCGACCTGCTCTGCCCGTGGGGAGGAGATGTGGGGCAGCAGGACACACATTTTTACAGTCCCCATGCTTCAGTTTCCCCTGTCACCCTTTGCTGGCCATTTTGTGCTCCCCAGGACTGAACTGGGGAGGCACCACAGCGTTCTCCTGCAGTTCCCCTCTGCCAGGGACAGGAACTGGGGGTGTCCAGGGGACACCGAAGGCACTGGGACACGGGGATCTGCCAGTCCGGTCACGCTGCAGCTCCCAACCGCTGAAAAAGAGTCTCTGTGGAGCGGTGGGGATATCGTGGGGCACAGGAGAGGGGACGCGGGGGCTGCCCCAGCGTCAGGCTGTGCCCGTGTTCCCCGGTCCCTGCCAGCATCCCTCGTGTCACCGCTGTTCCCCGCAGCACGACCCCATCACCTCAGCAGGGTGTTCCCCATCATCTGCCGCCCTCACCGTGGCCAGCCAGTCCCCGATGGGGTGTCCCCATCACCCCCGCTGTCCCCTCTGGATGACCCAGCCGCTGTGTCCCCGACCGTCACCGCCAGTCCCGCCGGGGTGTTCCGCACCAGAGCCGGTCTCCCCCGGGCTGTCCCTGCCTTCCGGGGCCGCGCAGGGTGTCCCCACCTCCCGCTCCCACCGGCGTGTCCTGAGTGTCCCCGCTCCCGGGGAAGTGCCCCAGTCCCGGCCCGTGCCCCGCTCACCGCTCGCTGCCCCGGCCCGCAGCGCCCGCAGCCGCCGGTGGCGGAGTGACAGCGGCCGGGGACCCGCGCGGGCCGGGCCGGGGCCGGGGGAGGAGTCGCGCAGGCCCGGGCCCGGCCCCGCCGCTCCGGCCGCCCGCGGTGCCCGCCCGGTCCCCGTTCCCGACCCCCGGCCCGCAGAGGCCGGTGCGGGGCCGCCCGTGCCCGGCTCGGTCCCCAGGGACGGTCCCGCCCGGTCCCCGCTGCCCCCGGTGCCGCTCGGCTGCCGAGACGCGGCGCCTGGAACCGGCAGCAGAGCCTGAGCCGGGGAAACCCCATGGACTCCCCCAGTCCCGCCCGGAACATCCCCTCCTCGGATTTCTCATGGATCCCACACGGCTGCCCTGATCCCGTGGATCCCCCATGGATCCCCCACGAATCCCCTACGGACCCCTCTCGACTCTCCCGGATGTCCCCACGAGCCCCCCCGGTGGGTCATCCCTCCATTCCTTCCTCATGGATCCTGACATTGTCCCTCCCAAGCACCCTCCGGATCCCCCATGGACCCCCCCCAGCGAATTTCTTATGGATCCCCGCCCCATCCACCATCCTCCTCTTCCCCGGATCCCCCGCCGTGGATTTTCCCTCTGTCCCTCCCTGATTCCCTTGCTGGATCTCGCCCCACGTGACCCCCGGCTCTGGATCTCCTCCCCATGGATCCTGATCCCCTCTGGGTCCCCCTATATTTCCCCGGATCCCACATGGATCCCCCACCCCTGGACACACCTGCCTGCACTCGCTCTTCCCTCGGATCTGGATCTGTATCTCTATCCTTCCTCGAGATCCTCCAGGGTCTTCTCATGGACCCCTGTGCTGGGTCCTCCCTTCCCATCCTCTCTCCATGGAGACCAACACGAACCCTGAAAGGATCCGATTTTGTATCCCTATAGACCCCCCTGTCCAGGGATGCCCTGCCATGAATTCCCTTGATCCATGGACTCCCAAACTCTGAATTTTGCTGCCCCTACCCACAGATCCTCCTAGATTCCTTGCCCCAATTAATTCCTCCCATCCCAATTTCCCCCAGACATCGTTCGATTCTGCCCAACCCATAGATTCCCCCCTTCTCCTGAATTCTCTCTGGAACCCCCATAGGTCCCTCACAGATCCCCCACATGGATCTCACCCCATGTCCCCTCCATCCCCCCTCATGGATCCCCCACCCATGGATCTACCCTGTAGATGTCCCTCCAATTCCCACCCATGGATCGCCAATGGATCCCACCCACCTATATCCCACCCACCTATATCCCATCCATAGATTTCTCTTCATCCACACCCATGGAATCCCAAGGGAATCTCCTTATGAGTCCCCTCCAATTCCCACCCATGGATCCCTGATGGATTCCACCATGGATGCCCTCCAATTTCCACCCATGGATCCCTCCTAGGTCTCATCCATGGGTCCCCTCCATCCCCACCCATGGATCCCTGATGGATCCCACCCATAGATTTCTCTCCATCCCCCACCCATGGAACTCTGAGGGATCTCCCCATGAGTCTCGTCCAATTCCCACCCATTGATGGGTCCCCCCCATCCCCCACCCACAGATGAATCCCCTCCATCTCCCACCCATGGATCCCACCATGGGTCTCCTCGATCCCATGGATCCCCAATGGATCCTACCCATAGATTTCTCTCCATTCATCACTTGTGGAACCCCGAGGGAATCTCCCCATGGATCCCCTCCAATTCCCACCCATGGATCCCCGATGTATCCCACCATGGGTCCCCTCCATCCCCACCCATGGTTCCCCGATGGATCCCACCCGTGGATTTCTCTCCATCCACCATTCGTGGAGCCCCGAGGGAACTCCCCAGGGGTCCCCTCCATCCCCCACCCATGGATGGGTCTCCTCCATCTCCCCTCCATGGATCCCCCCTGGCTCCCCTCCATCCCCGCTCCATGGATTCCCCCTGGGTCCCCCCGGGTCCCCTCCATCCGCCTCCATGGATTCCCCGCCCCTCCATACTCCGGCCCCGCCCCCGGCCCCGCCCCACTCCCGCCTCCGGCCCCGGCCCCGGCCCCGCCCCCGCGCCCCTCAGGCGGCCCCGCCCCGGCGCGGTCGCGGTCCCGGCGCGGCGATGGCGGCCCCAGCTCCGGACGCGGCCGCGGTGCGGGCCCGGGCCCCGGTGCGGGACGCGGCCTCCGCCAGCAGCGCGGGCCCGTGGTCGCTGCGGCACCTGCACCTGGACCTGCGCGTGTCCTTCGCGGCCGCGGGCGCGGGGCGGCTGCAGGGCCGGGCGCGGCTGGAGCTGCGCTGCGAGCGGGACGGCGCGGGCGGCGCGGAGCTGCGGCTGGACGCGCACCCCGCACTGGCCGTGAGCCGCGCCGCGCTCCTGCCGCCGCCGGGCGGGCCCGGGGACGCGGCCGGGCAGGCGCTGCCCGTGGAGAGCCGGCCCTTCGCCAGCTACGGCAGCGCCCTGCACATCACCCTGCCCCAGGCCCCCCGCGCCGGGCAGCTGCTCACCCTCGTCATCGACTACGAGGCGGGCGAGGGGCCCGGGGTGAGCGCGGGGACACCGGGGACACCGGGGGGGTGGGAGGACAGCGGGGACACCGGGCCCGGGATAAACAGGGGGACACCGGGGAACACCGGGCCCAGAGAGAGCAGGGGGACACCGGGGACACCGGGCCTGGGATGAGCAGGGGGACACTGGGGAGTACCGGGCCCGGGGTCGGGAGGGGAACACTGGGGGACACCGGGCCCGGGATGAGCAGGGTGGAGTGAGGAAGTACCGAGCCCAACAGGTGATGTGTTGGATGGAAAGGACACCGAGCCCCGTGGGACACCCAGGCCCACAGGGACCGGGAGAACACTGGGTGTGGACTGGGGGCTGCCAGACCTGAGGGGAGCTGGAGGATGGTCTGGGGGACACCAGGTCTGGGGTGAGCAGAGCACCCCTGGGTGAGGAGCCCCTTCCCAGCTCCCTCCACAGGGAGCAGCCCTGGTCGAGCCGCCCCTCACTGGGCTCTTGGTCCCCCCCAGGTGTGCTGGCTGTCCCCTGAGCAGACGGCTGGGAAGCAGAAGCCCTACATGTACACCCAGGGCCAGGCTGTGCTCAACAGGTCCTTCTTCCCCTGCTTCGACACCCCCTCAGTCAAGTTCACCTACTCAGCCACCGTGAAGGTAAGCGGAGCCCCAGGAGCTGCCCCAGCCGTTCCCTGACACCCAGCAGCAGCAAAACCCTCCATGAGTGCAAAGTTTTCTGGGGAAGAAAGTCCAAAGGAGGCCATGGAGATGATCCGAGGGCTGGAGCACCTCTGCTGTGGAGCCAGGCTGGGAGAGCTGGGATTTCAGCCTCCTGCCAGCCAGGCTGTTCACCTGCAGAAGAGAAGGCTCTGAGGAGACCCAAGAGCCCCTTCCAGGGCCTAAAGGGGCTCCAGGAGAGCTGGAGAGGGACTTGGGACAAGGATCTAAGTTCCAGGACAAGGGGGAATGGCTCCCACTGCCAGAGGGCAGGGTTAGATGGGATATTGGGAAGGAATTCTTGGCTGTGAGGGTGGGCAGGCCCTGGCACAGGGTGCCCAGAGCAGCTGTGACTGCCTCTGGATCCCTGGGAGTGTCCCAGGCCAGGTTGGACGAGGCTTGGGGCAGCCTGGGACAGTGGAAGGTGTCCCTGCCATGGCAGGGGGTGAGACAAGATGATCTTTAATGTCCCTTCCAGCTTAAACTGCTCTGAGCTGTTGGGTCCCTTGCAGGGAATGTGCCAAAGGCCTGGGGCATCACAGCAGGGACACTGCTTCAAACCCTCCTGCTCAGCCCCAGCTGAGAAATCACTCACCTGTACTTGGGCTGTTTTTCTCTTAGATGCTCTCCCCAGGTGCAGTGCTGGTGCCCAGGAGTGGGTGCATGTGCTGGCCTGGCTGTGCTGCCCAGAGCTCCTGGCATCTGTAGCAGGAGGGGCTGAGTTTGGGGGAAGCAGCTGGAGGAGGGTGGTGGTGCTGGGCCATGCTGGCTCCTGGTGGCAGTTCTGGGGCTGCCAGCCTTCCAGGAGGGAGCAGCTGCTGTTCCCCAAAGATGGCACTAAATCCAGATTCCCCCCTTGTCTGTGTGGGCATGTGGTGACACTGGCACGGGGCTGCCACGTGTGCCATCCTGCTGTGGGCAAGGGGAATGCTTAATGGTGTGACACCATCCATGCCAATGGCGTGTGGTGGCATCAGCTGCTGATGCCAGGATTGATTTATTTTGCTGTCCCAGGGCAGAGCCCCTCTGGTGCCACAGGGTGAGCATGGGGCTGTTGCTGAGCTCTGGTGTGAGCTCTGTCCAAGGTGTGAGCTCTGTATCCCTGTGCACCATGGACTCACCCCCTGCTTGGGCTGGGGCACACTGGATCAGTGTCCCTGGGCTCAGCCCAGGCTGGTGGATTTGCCATGGCTTCTGCACTGGCTTAAGAACAAGAAAAATGAGTTGTTGTGCAAGAACTGGGAGGGGAGTCAGCAGCTGAGGGATCTGCATCCTCTGCCCTTTCACACCTGCAGCTCCAGCATTTCCTTATCTCCTGCTAGCTCCAGGGGCACCTGGGGCAGCTCCAGCTACTCCAGCATGGCAGGGATGCAGCTGGGATCCTGAGTGGGAGTTTGGGGTGTTCCTGCTCTGCTCCCCAAAGCCTGCAGTGCCCCTGGCCCCGGCACTTTCAGGCTGGGACACATTTGCCATCAGCCAGTGTGGTGTCCCAGCTGGCTTAGCTGGCCTGCCACTGTGTGTGCTGTGAATCTCATGGGTGGCTCTGTCCCCGTGGTCAGGTCCCCGAGGGCTTCACGGCTGTGATGAGTGCCACGAGCTGGGAGAAGCAGAAGGACAACACCTTTGTGTTCAAGATGTCCCAGCCAATCCCCTCCTACCTGATTGCTCTGGTTGTTGGGGACATCGTGTCTGCTGATGTTGGCCCAAGGTAAGGGGCTCAGGAGGGCTCCAGAGCTGTGGCAGCTGCACACTGAAGCTCTTGTGGCAGCCACTTTCTGCTTCTCCCTGCTCCAGGGGCTCTGGAGAGCAGAGACTGGCATGAGCATGGCACAGTCAGTCCCTGTCTGTGTCACCAGATGGGATGAGGGTCCTTCTCAAACTGGACCGTGAAAAGGAGCCTTGATATTGTGTCCCCTCACCTTCAGGAGGGTCCCTGGCTCTGCTCATGTCACCTTGCACATGAATGAAGGCAGTGGGTCCCATGCATGGAGGATCCCACATTTCCTCACAGGCTGGTGCTTTCTTGAGCTCTTGGCTCCCACTGCAGCCATATAAAAGCCCTTTGACATTCAGACAAGGAAAGAAATCACAGCAATTTGCACTATTGGCACCTTTAGATGCCTTTATCAACAGAGTTTTGTTTTTCTTTGGAATAAACCTGTGCAGTTTCTGTCTGATGAAGCAACAAGGTGAAAGTCCCCTAATGGTTAAACTTCCTCTTCTCTGCACTTGGCAGGAGCCGCGTCTGGGCCGAGCCCTGCCTGATCGAGGCTGCCAAGAAGGAATATGATGGGGTGATTGAGGAGTTCCTGGTGGTTGGAGAGAAACTCTTTGGACCTTATGTTTGGGGCAGGTATGGCTGGAAGGTTCCTGAAGGACCTGGTTCCTCAGGGACAGGGAGAGAGTTTCCTTCTGTCCCCAGCCCTGTTTTCAAGAGGAGCAGGGTCTGAGCCCGGCCTTCCCTGGCAGGTACGACATCCTGTTCATGCCACCCTCCTTCCCCTTTGGCGGCATGGAGAACCCCTGCCTGACCTTCGTCACGCCGTGCCTGCTGGCCGGGGACCGCTCCTTGGTGGACGTCATCATCCATGAGATCTCCCACAGCTGGTTTGGCAACCTGGTCACCAACGCCTCGTGGGGCGAGTTCTGGCTCAACGAGGGCTTCACCATGTACGCCCAGAGGCGCATCTCCACCGAGGTCTATGGTGCGTGGCCCTGCCTACCTGGGGCTGCTGAGCCCTGGGGGTCTGGGCTCTGCCCCACAGCTCAGGGCATCCCTCCGAGTGCCCCTGGGGATGGAGCCCACGCTGCATCTCAGAACAGGTGAAGGGCAGTAGCTGCGAGGCCCTGTGGGGTTTGTAAACTGAAAAGGAGTAGGTTTGGATTAGATATTGGGAGTCTGGGGAGGCACTGGCACAGGTGGCCCAGAGAAGCTTTGGCTGCCCCATCCCTGGAAGTGTCCAAGGCCAGGTTGGAAGGGGCTTGGAGCCACCTGGTCTAGTGGAAGGTGTCCCTGCCCATGGCAGAGGGTGGAACAAGATGATCTTTAATGTCTTTGATTTCTGGTATCCTTTGCTCTGAGATGGACAGTTCCCTGCAACCCCTGCCAGGAATGGGGGCACTGTGTCCTTGCCTCACCTTCCTCATCCTCCTGCAGCTCCCATGTGGAGCTGACACCAGCTGTCCTGAGCTCCCCTCTGGACTCACAGTCCTGTCCAGAAGCTCGTGCTCTCCCAGCACAATTTGCTGTATCCACATGAATTTAAGTGTCTCAAAAAATCTCTCACTGCCTGGGGCTGGGTTGCCCCATGTGCCCCCTGCAGCTCTGCCATCCCAGCTCCTCATGTGTGGGTTCCTGCTGTCCCAGCTCGTGCACTGATGCTGTTCCTCTCCCGCCGCAGCGCCCGCTGTGCCCGCAGTGCGCAGGGGTCTGCCCGGGCTGCCCGAACGCCTCCTCCTGTCTCTGCCCAGGTTTGCCCTACACCTGCCTGGAGGCTGCCACGGGAAGGGCCCTCCTGCGCCAGCACATGGACGCCACGGGGGAGGACCATCCCCTCAACAAGCTGCGGGTGGTGATCGAGCCAGGTCTGTGTCCCTGGGTGTCCCTGGGTGCCCCTGAGTGACCCTGGGTGTCCCTGGGTGTCCCTGGGTGTCCCTGGGCTCTGAGGGAGTGAGACAAGGACAGGTGGGCTGTGGGGCTGGGCTGTTCCATGGCTGGCAGTAACACCAGCACGGGTGATGGGACCTGGTGGCTGCAGGAGGGATGGGATAGGCTGCCCCCAGCACTGATGGGGGAATCTTGGTGCCTGTGAGGGCTGTGTTGTTTTGCAGCTGGGCAGAGGATTTCTGACTGTTTTGCCTTTTTCTAGGTGTCAATCCAGATGACACATACAATGAAACACCCTATGAGAAGGGGTACTGCTTCGTGAGCTACTTGGCCCATCTTGTGGGCAACCAGAGCAAGTTTGATGCCTTCCTCCAGGTGGGTGTGAGCTGCAAAGTTAAAATGTCACGGCAGGAGGCCAGGGCACAGCAGGAGCCTGGGAAGGACAGGCTGAGAGGGTGGCTGGGGAGAAGAGGAAGAGGTGGGAAATGGGAATGTGAATAGGGGAATAAGATGAAGGCAGAGCCTCGCCTTGTGCTTGCAGCAGGTGCTGGGAATGTTGAGGGGTATCCGTGGGGATGCAGGGGCTGGGAGCCCCTGGAGGGAACAGGGGCTGGAAGGGGTTCCCCCATGAGGTGGAGCACACAGAGGCCTGGGCAGCACTGCTGGTGACAGAGTCTGGCATCAGCCCCATCTGTCCCCACAGGCCTACATGAACCGGTTCAAGTTCCAGAGCATCACTGCGGACGACACCCTCGGGTTCTTCCTGGAGTACTTCCCAGAGCTGAAGGAGAAAGGCGTGGACTCCATCCCAGGTCAGCACAGCACCGTCCTGGCCAGGGAACAGGGGCTGCCACTTCTCAGTCCCGCTCCCGAGGGTGTCAGAGCAGCCCATGTCCCCCAGAGCCTTTGCACATTGCTTGTGTGTTTTACTGGAGATGCTGCTGCTGCCAGCCTGGCTCTGTCAGAGCAGGCACGGGTGGCACTGGCCAGCTGGGATCAGGCCCAGGCATGGCCATGTGCCAGCTCAGCCTCATTTTTTTCCATTCAAACCCAGTCCCTGCTCTGCACTTGGGTGCTGCTTCATGGGGTGTCTGTGACTCAGCCTGGTGAGTCGGGTGAGCACTGGGATCAGGCCCAGCCAGCACTCTGGGCTTGGCTCAGCCTTGCTGGAGATCCAGGCTTGGCAGGAGCTGGAGGTATGGTACCCACAAGCACACCCTGAGCCCATGTGTCTGATGCCTCACCCCGTTAGTTTGTGGTAGTCACCATCCTCAGGCAGGTTTGGTGGCACTGGGGGAAGCTGGGAGGCTCTGGGCAGCAGCAGCTGGTGTGGGCTCAGGGCTCTGTTCCCAGCTCTCCCTCCTGCCCTGCTGCAGGGTTTGAGTTTGACCGCTGGCTGAACACGCCGGGCTGGCCGCCCTACCTGCCTGACCTGTCCCCGGGGCAGCAGCTGATGAGGCCGGCGGAGGAGCTGGCAGAGCTCTGGGCAGCCGACAGCTTGAACATGGAGGCCATTGAAGCCGTGGACATCATGGGCTGGAGGACGTACCAGCTGGTCTATTTCCTGGATCAGATCCTGCAGAAGTCCCCCCTGCCTGAAGGTGAGTGCCAGGGCACTGCCAGGGCACTGCCAGGGCTCTGGTGCCCAGAGGAGACACAGGGTGATGTGCCCAAGTCCACCCAGAGGGCACACTGTGGGGACACTCTGGTGTGTGGCCATCAGCCCCTCCAACTGCTCTGAGTCCTGGTTCCAGGGAAGCCTTGGTTGGTGTGGTGGAGGATGGAGAACCAGGTGGATTTATGGGGACATGTGCAGTCCTGCTGTCCCCATGCTGGCTCTGCTGGGCTGTGTCCCCATGTCACTGTAACTCTCCTTGCCCTCTTTGCTGAGGAATCTCCTCCCACTTAGTGCTGGCACCCCAAGGCAGCAGCACATGGCCCTGCAGGGCTGCCCAGCCTGGGACACCCCACAAGGGCACCGTCCTGCCCAGGGCCAGCAAGAGCCTGGGGTGCTCCAGAGCTGGGGCTGGGGGCACTTGGGCAGGGGCCAGGGCTGACCCAAGGCTGGGAGGATCCCAGAGAATTTGCAGCACAGCTGGGATGCACTGACAGGGTTCACTGGGAGCAGGGGCTGGGAGCTGGCTCAGAGCTCCCTGGGGGATGGTGACTGCTCCCCTCTCACAGGAAATGTGAAAAGGCTGAGCAAGATGTACCCCAAGATCTCCAAGGCCCAGAACGCTGAGCTGCGGCTGCGCTGGTGCCAGATTGTCCTCAAGAACAACCTGGAGGCTGAGTACAGCAAAGTCAAGGACTTCCTGCACAGCCAGGTTTGTCCCTGGGCACTGGTGGCAGTGCCCAGCAGCATGCCAGTGGGGAGAGATGGGCATGGGGTACAAAGCCTTCAGTGCCAGAGAGACAGGGGTTGGCTCTCACTTTTGATAGTCCTACAGGATGGTTTGGGTGGGAAAGGCCCTTAAGTTCATCTTATTCCACCCCACTCCTTGGGCAGGGACACCTTCCACTAGACCAGGTTCCTCCAAGCCCCATCCAACCTGGCCTTGGACACTTCCAGAGCTGTGCCAGGGCCCCACCACCCTCAGAGGGAAGAATTCCTTCCCAATATCCCATCTAACCCTGCCCTCTGGCAGTGGGAAGCCATTTCCCCTTGTCCTGTCTCTCCAAAGTCCCTTTCCAGCTCTCTTGGCACTGGAAGGGGCTCTAAGGTTTCCCTGGAGCCTTCTCCAGGTGAACTCCCCCAGCTCTTCCAGCCTGGCCCCAGAGCAGAGGGGCTCCAGCCCTGGAGCAGCTCCATGGACTCCTCTGGACCTGCTCTGTCCCTGTGTGCCTTGTGCTGGAGACTCCAGAGCTGGATGCAGTGCTCCAGTGTTGGGGTCTTATTATGAGAGGGCAGAATTTCCCCCTCACCTGCTGCTGGGGATGGGCCCAGGACACAGCTGGCTTTCCAGGCTGGGAGAGCACCTGGCCAGGTCACACCCAATTTGTCACCCAGGTCCTTCTCTAAAGGGCTGCTCTCCATCCCATCCTGAGCCAGGTGCAGGACCCTGCACTTGGCCTTGTTGAGCTTCTCAGGGTCTGCTCCTTCTCCAAGGTTCAGGTGCCCTCCCCTCTCCAGGTGCTGCGGTGCCAAGGGCTGCCCACGGCAGCATTCCCCACTCCGTGCCTTTGCCGTGAGCTCAGTGCCTCGCCAAGAGCAGGGACCGGGGACCGGGGTGTCCCCGCCGTGCCGTGCCGGGCGGGGCCGGGGCTGTCACTGCGCTGTCCCCGCAGGGCAAGCAGAAGTACACGCTGCCGCTCTACCGCGCCATGTGGGGCGGCTCCGAGGCCGCGCGGGCCCTGGCCATGGAGACCTTCTCTGCCACGGCCCCGCAGCTCCACGTCAACGTGCAGAACTACGTCAAGAAGATCCTGGGCCTGGCCGAGGCCTGAGGCAGCCCGGGCTCTGCCCTCCGCCGGTGCTCCTGCTGGCAGGACCTCAGTGCCTCCCTCTCACGTTTCCTTATTAAAATGTGGGATTTTTTCTCAGTGTTCTTCCTGTTCCCAGTGAGCCGCGGGCACCTCAGAGTGACTCCCTGCCCCAGTGCCAGCCCTGCTCTGGGTGCTGCTGGCATCTCCTGCTGCTGGCACGGGAGGGACGGGCTTGGCCTCAGTGCCTGCAGGGCTGCAGCAGCTCCTGGCCCTGACCCACACTGCTCCTTGCTGGGCTCCTGTCCAGCTGCCACAGTGTGACAGTGGGGACATGGGGAGCTGCTGCAGTGTGGCAAAGCTGGGAGCTCCTGGCTCCAGTGCTGCTCCAGAGGAGTTGGGGATTGCGTCTCTGCCTTGCTTTTTGCCACCACACTGGGGCTCACCCTGGTTTGGAGGAAAGGGGTGCTCCTGCTCTCCCAAGGGCTTTAAAGAGCCAGTGGGGCCTGCATGTGGCAGAGACTGTAGGAATAACACAAAGCTGGACAGCCACAATGTTCTTTATTCCTTATCAAATGCAGGGATGTGACTGCACAAATTCCAGTACAGAACTTGCCAAGGCTGCAGGAGCATCAGTAACCTGAGAGCCTGCTGGCCATACTGATAACAAGGTGGTGATAACAAGAGCACCTAACTGCCCTGGGAAGCTCATGTGCACCCCACAGTCTGTGTGGGTGGCCCCTACAACACCTCCCATCCTGTGATCTCCCAGGAAACTCAGGGTGTCCTCTCAGCTGCAGTCCTGGCACTTGCACAACAGCAGCCCAGAGGCCAATCTCAATGGGCTACAAGTGTTCACAGTAAATCCCTGACCCAGCACTGTGGTCCCTACAGCAGTGACTGAGCCCAGAGCCCCCCCAAAGCCAAGACCCCACAGTGCCTGGTCAGAGGTTGTGCATTTCCTCACAAGTGGGCTCAGGATTTACACAGGGCTGGTTATGGCAGGTTCAGCCTGAGAGAATGAGGCTTCCCTGGGCAGTGGGTGTCCTCTAGTGGATCAGCATTACTGGAAATAGACTGTAGTGTTGTTACAAGTTGCAGTGCAGAACCTCTCTAGCTGCCAGCCTGATTTCCCAGGGAACACAGAGCCTGTCAGGACAATCATCATGACCTCTGGGAAGGGACTCCACTATCTATGAGGCATCTGGAAACAATCCCTGTGGATTAGAAGGTGCCCTTGGCTCTCAGAAGCAGCTGTCACCTCTGGTGTGACTCACCTGAGCAGGCCACCAGGCAGACAGAGGGGAGGTCCTAGAGCAGTTCCCTTGGGTCAAACCTGAGATGTGCTCCCCCCTGCCCAGACTGCAATGCTCCAGGCACGTGCAGGTGTGCCAGGCTGTGGGATGCTGCTGAGGATCTCACAACTGCTGCTCCAGGAACACTTCAGTGAATGAAGATCATGGCTGCAGGGGTGGAGTGTGAGGGCTGGGGGCTGCAAGTCTCCTCAGGGATCCTGCACCACTCCAGCTCCAGACAAGCAGAGAGCAGCCCCTGCAGCTGGAGCAGGACAAGGTTTTGATTCCCAGCTTGTCACTCCCTGCCAGGGCAGCCCCAGGGGCTCTGGGCAGGGCTGGGACAGTTCCACCACCAGACACTTCACCAACACCATCCAGCTGTGAGGAGAGGTGGGAAACATCCAGCACAGAGCTGGGGGCTGCAAGGGGCTGGAAATGGCATTCTGCCTTCATTCACCTTCCTGCAAAGGCAAGGGCTCACAGAGACACTTCAATATAAAATTAGTAACAAGATGTAACACACTTATTTTTAACAATGTGACCTTCATCAAGCACAGAACGTTTTTTGCTTAATTTTTTTCCAGAATGAAATCCAAGTCAATCATGAAATGCCAGGAGAAGATGTTAATTCTTTATTAATAAATAGATTTAGAAAGGCTTAGCAAGACAGGATTAATGGATTTGGTGGTCAGAGAGGACTGCTGTAAACTTCCAGTCTGACCTGCTGCAGAGCATAGGTCTGGATTCCTGCAGCCCACCAATCCAGGCAGCTGCACAGGGGCTTATCTGCTAATCCACACCATGGAGTCTCTGAAAAGTCACCATATTCTGGTCCAAGGGCCAGTCTCCCTGTGAACACCACGTGCTCTTGTTCCCAGTTTCATTCTGACTTCCCCTCACAGCCCTCGGGCTGGGTCAGCTGAAGCTCTTTAAATAGTATTCTTTAAATATTGTATTTCAAAGGATTAGTGACTCTTACTCATGACTGCTTGATTTTACAGTATGAAAGTAATAATGGGCTTGATTATGAACTCAGTAACTCCCCAAACCATGTGGAATTAATTCAGGCCTGCAATGATTTCAAGTCTGCATTTGGGTAACAAATGTAACAAAGTCCAAGTGCTGCACAAAGGTACAAACCCAGCAAATCCAGAGAGCACCTCAGCTGTCCCTGCTCCTCCAGGGCTGCTGTAGTGTGCAGACACTGAGCTGCTCCATACACAGCAGTAAACCAGAGCCAGCTCTAAAGTGCCAGTGTTTTTCAGGAACAAATGAGAAGGTGGTTTCCCAGGCATGTCATATGTCTGCACTCAGCTCTGCACACTGCTTGTCTGAGATGTGGGTAGCTAAGGAATCTATGATGTCAAGGAGGAGGAGCTGACTGAGCGAGCGGAGATTTGGCAACTTGGAGACCTTCAAGGAAAACAAAACAGAAAAAACAGGAAGAAATTAAAACCCTCCCCAAATCACAACTCATGTTATTACCCTTTCACCCTTGGCACCCCAGAGCAAGTCCAGCTGGGCACAGATGGTGCAAGAGATCCCAGCTGTGGGGCAGGGCTGCAGGGAACAGACCACAGGGCTCCAGTCAGGGCTTAGAACCAAATTCAGACTGCTGGGAGTGGGGAGCAGCAGGAACCTGGCCCAGAGCTGCCCTGTGGGTACTGACAGCCCCACTGCTACAAACACTGACTGAGCACTCTCCTAAGAGAGCCTGAGCTCTGAGATCTGTGGTTTTGCACTGAAAATGTGACTCAGGGCTTGATCCCTTTGCTGCTGTGCTCCTGAGGAAAAGCTCCTCTCAGTATCCATGCTGGTTCTGCTGGCATTCTTCCTGCAGTCAAAGCAGGTCACTGGAGCACTTGCCAACAAAAACCTCCACCACATCAGATAGATGAGAATCTACAGCAGACTTTATGCTTTTGGACTGTTCAGAAGCTCAACTGTTTGCAGAAAGGAGCTCTCCACATTCCTTCCTTGTCCTCAGCCTCATGGCAAGGAGCCAGCAATGCCTCTGCCCCGAGGCACTGACACAGAGCCAGCTGCAGGCACTGTGCCCCAGCACTCACTCACCCTCCTCACCTGAGCTGACATTATCACCTCACCCTGGGAGCTGCACTGGGGTAAAGAGTAAAGATGTCCTGAGCAACCTTTGAGGGCCAGGAGGGAAATGGCTGAGGGTGCTTTCAGAAGAGCTCAGGATGTGCTTGTAGCAATATCCCAGTCTAAGATCTGCCAGAGACTGGTGGGATGTGCCCCCACCCAAGGCACACACTGCAGAACAGATCAGGGTGTCACTGCAAACACAGCACAACAGCAGGTTTATTAGGGCTTTTGCACAACACTGACACACAAGAGCTGAAAACACATTGCCCAAAGCAGGGAACCTCTGGGAACAGCTCTTCAGTAATGCTCCTTAACAGTCCAAATCCAGAAGAGCATTAAGTAACTGGAAGAACAGGAGATGCCAGAGCCAGGGAGCCAGCCTGCCTGAGCTCCAGTGACCCACAGGGCTTGTGCTGAGAACAAATCCCCCTCAGAGCCCAGGGCTGGCCCAGGAGCAAGCAGAGAGTGTCTGTGCCCAGCCACACTGAGTCACCCAGCCCAGGCCAAGAATCACACACTGAGGCCTCTCAGGCCCAGGGAAAACATTGCAAATTGAGATTTCTCTGTGCACATCTGCTTGACAGTCTTCCAGCCACGTTTTGATGAACACTGTTCCACCAGTCAACAGTTTAAATATAAAACATTTCCCCACATCCTGGTGAGGAAGTACAGCTGAGGAACGCCCTCCAGCTCCCCTTGCTGCCTCCCAGAGTTGTAATGTCCATTTCCCCCTGTGCATTCTGGGGAGAATCACAGCTCTTTGTCCTCCTGTGGCCTCCACTGGGAAGTGATCCTGTGCTATTTCAGCCCTCAGTGGCTGCAAGGCACTGACCCCAACCCCAGGGATGTGCTGTCCATGTCCTGTCCTGCCCAGTGGGACCATTCCCCATCCCTGCTGAACTGGGCTGCTCCACAGGACTCAGGGGGCCAGAGGAAAACAGGATGAATGAAGGCAGGGGCTGCAACCTCACGCTGTGGACTCTCCTCTGGGAGTGATTTCTGGATGCTGGCTCCACTCTCAATGCTTTTTATGCAATTTCAGTTATTTCTGAATGTAAAATGCGTCATGCTCCAGCAACTTTGGCATTTAATGAAGAGCCTGAACACCATCCTGTCTCCTCTCCAGACACTAATGGGACATAGCAGTGCTCTTCTTCCCCAGGAGGATTGTGAGTTTAAATATACAAAGCAGAGAGAGCTACTTGAATATTAACTAGGGAATTGTTATCAGTATGTGTGTAGCATCCAGAAATCCCAATTCCTGTGATTTATCTACCTATTTCAGCAATGCTAATAAGCTGAGCAATGAACTGATGACATGCTGGGGAACTCTCATGGAGGGATCACATCTCACAGGAACAATTAAATGACAATATCCTTATTCTCTCAAGTGAGGACAGGAGTATCAGCACATTGGGCTCTTGACCTTTCCTGCCACGAATGCATAATCCCATCAGAACAGACCCACAGAATTTTTAAGATTGGAAAGAACCTCTAAGACCACAGAGTCCAACTGTTGAACATGGAAATCACAGAGAGCCCAGCCAGGACATGGTAATTTGTTTTAGAGCACATGACAACAAACCATGTATGACAGAGAATACTTCAAGGGGAGTGTGAGAAGCACACTGGTAACTGCTAGTGAGGGAGAGATTGTGCCCTCAATATACAAAAAAATTACCCTGCTATACACACACCAACCCAACAAAGGCATGGCACAAAATTAACAGTTGGAACAACTGGAAATGGAAGCAATTTTGGGTAACTTCTGCTTGGAAGGGCTTCATATTTCTAGACTAGCTTGTTCTAGTCTTTAATTTACTTTGGTGGGAGCAACGTGCGTAGCAGTCCTGTCAGTGAGTGTCAGGAACAGGCAGCCAGCTCTCAGCTGTCTCACATGAGGAAGAATTAAACTGATTTCTTTATGAACATGTCTTTAACCAGGGCAGTGACAGAGGACAGCAGCTCTCCAAAGCCACAGAAAAGATGCAACCAACCTTGGTGAACTGGTGAACAATGATGTGCAGGCAGTGCCTCTTCATGTCCAGGGCCTGGGTCTTGTCAGCTGCCTCTAAAATCTAGAGCAGGAGCAAAAATGTGATTTCCTTTCTGCACAACTCAGATGCACAAACTGTCCTGACCCAGAGCAGTAACTCCTCTTACCTAGGGAACATCTCCACTTTGCATTACAAACTGAATATGTTCTGAACTATTCAAAATTAAGCCTTGTATTTAAAATGTATGGAGTCCTGAAGAGTTAATCAGCAGGACTTGCTTCTGCTTGTGCTGCAGAGGTTCAGGCTGCCTGCCTGGGAGCCAGCATTGGCTTTCTTACCACTGTTAGCTCAAACTCCACTGCAAGATCCTGTCAGTATCACTGATAAAACAAGACTGAAGTCTGTCACCTGCAGACCACCCTTTGTCCTGGAACAAATGCCAAAAAGGGTTTACAGTGAAGTGCTGAGCACGTGGTCATCTTAAAAAGACCTTTAGGGACACAGTTCTGTAACAGGGGATGAGAGCTCAGGAGGAGCCAGGTGAGCAGCACCTGCTGAACCCTGCAGCACAGGAACAGAGGTGCCACAGTACAGGTAAGGAACAAGGCTGGGCTCCCACACATGTCATCACACAGGGCCCCTGCCCCTGGAAGGGCCTGGGCAGCCTCAGTGACCTGGCACTGGGGGTACCCACCTGACCAGCCCCCTTTTCCTCTAAGTGACTAACTGAAGGGCTTGGGGACAATTACCTGGAGCACATTCTCCACTGTCACATTCATTTCCAGGTTCTGCTTACAGTAGGCCTGGAGCCTGTTGTTGTAGAAGCCATAATAGTAAGGTGCTGCAAAGAGGTATCTGTTCACTGCATTGAGGAATAAACCAGAAAGGGAAGGTGAGAGCACTGTGGCAAACAAAGCCCTGGGGGATGGGAGTGCAGAGCCTGCTAGTGCCCCCCAACAGACCCTCCCAAAAGGAAGGTGCATGCTGGGCATGCACTCAGACACATCCCCCAGCTCCCTGGAATGTAAGGATACAGGGAGTCCTCAGGAGGCATGTTCACCTCTCCATAGTAGATGTATCTAAGCATGGATTCAAATGCTTGCTTGCTGGGAACCATTTCACCTATGGAAATGTTCACTTGCCCATCTTCTGGCATGAATGAACGGAACATGGCTTCAAAGTAACTGCAAAGGGAAATGAAACTGATAGAACACATTCTGCAGACAGATGGTTTAACCCACTATTGTTCAAAGGCTGCTATTCAGAACTGCAGCTTCCAAAGCAACAAATTCAAGTGACAACCTGGGCAAAAACACTGCTCATTTATTTTTTCATGCATGTCTGCCAGTGAAACTCCAAATATAATCCCCCTAATTACCATCAGAACTACCTGAAATTTGTCTGTTTCTTGAAAATTAGGACACATGGTGCTTTGATTTTTTCTCTAATTTGCATAAGAGCCAGCAGAGAGCTTAAAGCATTATGAATTTCCTTGGTATCTACAGGCTGCCAATCATCAGGGCTGTTTTAAGAGCTGTGAAATGCTTCTGGTAAAATACCACAGTAACTAATACTGAATATTGTTAGGGCTTTTTTCTGGGAAAAATGGTGATGGTATTTGAAATAGAAATTTTATATGAACACTTAATGTCTGGTGGAACATAAGGAGCAGGTCCACAGAACACACAAGTGCAGGACAAATCCTCTTCACCCATGCCCTGCGGAGGGAGAACAGTCCCACCATCAGCAGGGTGGACTCCTTTCTCTGCATAAAGCATGAGAACACTCTGGGCTCTGTCATGCACCATTTTTCATTATGTTTATTCATAACCAGTCTTAAATATCAGAAAGTGAGAAAGAAAATAAAGTTCCACCTGATAAAATAGGAATTGTTCACTGTCAGAAGGCTCCTTCTGACCTCAGTGGACATCTGTTGCTTTCCACTTCACTGAAACCACCTCATGTTTTCCACCCTTTTTCCCTTCCTGTGATTTTACAGATGCTTTGTCTTGCAGTGCAGCTTCTCACACACCCTCTGCAGAATCTCTGCAGTTCTAATTTCTCCCTATCTTTCCCTGCTGGGTCTCAAATGGAAAAAAAAAAAAAATTAATCACTGCTGCTTAAAGGCTTATTACACTCATTGAGCAAAGCTGCATCTTAACACTTCGTGCAGATTTAAGTTCCTCCCTGTGTTGTGAGCCAAGGCAGCTGAGCCCAGGCTGCCCAGCCCTGCCCTGTCCTGCACACACACCCTTGGTGCAGTATTACAGCGACCTGAGTGGGTCGCTGGGGGTGAGAGATGGACGAGAATCTTGTTTCTTGATCAGAAGGCTGGATTTATTGATATATGATATATAATACATTATAACTATACTAATAGAATAAAGAGAGAAGTTGCAGAGCTGCTAAGCTAAGCTAAGAATAGAAAGAAAAGAAAGAATCTATAACAAAGTTGTGTCCAGGGACTCTGTCCCCAGCTTGCTCTTGTGATTGGCCCTGAATTATAAACATGGGAACATGAACTAATCACAGGTGCATTCTATTGCATTCTACAGCAGCTGATAATCATTGTTTACATTCTCTTCTGGGGCTTTCAGCTTCTCAGAAAATGGACAAATCTGAAAGAAAGTATTTCTGTGAAAAAATGTCTGCGACAGTGCAGGGCTCACCTGGAGCGAGCTGCCAGGATGGCTTTGTGGGCTGCCCGGGGGTGCCCGTCCAGCAGCAGGATGATATCACAGAATTCAGTCCCTGCTCCTTCCAGGTAAGCCTTCATGTCCTGAATTAAAGATGTTCCTGAAATGAAACGTCATGAAATAAAGACATGATAGTTCCAGCTGACCAGGTACTAACCAACTAACACATGGCCAAGCCAGAGCTCCAGCCCCTCTTTCCTTTGGGACTCTCACTGTGAATCTGAGTCCAGTCCTGCCTCATAATCTTGGAGCAAAATGAGCTTCATCCCTCCCCACCACAGCTGATTCCCCACTGCCCCTCCCAGAACCAAACCTGTCAGCTCTGCTTTCTGCACTGACACAAACTCCAGCTGTGGCCACACTGACAGATGCTCTCTATAGATATGAAAGCTGATTTCCCCCCTCCCTTTGCACTATTTCCAACCACAAGGAATATAACATTTTGTGTCTTAATGAAAAATCTTCCCAAATCAGCAACCAAGGCTTCTTTTATCCAATATTTTAATCAACCTTCGTAAATACACAACTGAGAAATAGAGCACATCCAAGTCTGCTCCAAACTCACTCATATTTTCAAAGTTCATCTTTCAATTTTTAATATTTGGGTCTCTCACATCATTCCAGCTCTGGATACAGAACTGGCTGTGCCACCTTCCCAGCCAGTGCACCTCAACCCCTGGGACAAATGCCAGACAAAGCCTTTCTACTTGACCTTCCAGGACAAGTTTCCTTCTCTTTCTCTTCAGTTCCCAGTTATTTTTGTGCAGCACTCCACACCAACACTGCCACCACTCTGAACTTTGTGGCCTTAGAAAATTTCATTATTACATTCCTTGTGTTGTGTGTCAGGATGTTAAAATGTTGAGTAAGACTAGTCCCAAATCAGCCCCTGATGAATTTCACAATAAAGCTGTAAATCACATCTTTCTCTTCTCTTCCATACCTCCTGTTCCTTTCACACAGGCACACAGAGCAGTGCCTCATTCACAAGATCCTCCTCCTTGGTGAACACCTTCAAGCAGGCTGTTTCCCTGCTCAGCTTTGTCACCCTTCAGCCACTTACAGTGACTGTCCACTGCCTTTCTTTGGATCACTCTTCACACCCTTTTGCTCCGTCTCTCATGTCTCTGAACAGGATCAGGATGGTTTATTGCAAGGACACAATCCCACGTACACTGATGGGACACTGTTCTGACTGAACCTCACGGGGAACAGAACTGTTGTGCTCTCAGGAGAGAGCCTGAGCACTTATCCCAACTGGGAAGTGCTGGGCTGCAGGGGCTGCTTCCCCCACACCTCCCCAGGCTGAAGAAGCCATGAGCAAAGACACAGCAGCAGCTGGAGTGACCCCATGAGGCTGCTGGGAGGTTACCTATGTCCAGAGGCTGGTCAGAGTGGGTTCGGACAGGAGGCTGCTGCTTCCTCCGCACAATCTCCACGATCAGGGATGAAGAAAGATGCTCAAACTCCTTCATCATTATGACTTGATTAAAATGGGATTCCTTCACCACAAAGTTCAGGCAGTGTTCCTTAAAAATACACCAATATTAATTAAGAAATTGATGGTTTATTGTTTGAAGTCATCTTAGAGCATCCCATAAATCTTACATGTTGCATATGCCATCAACCATCCTTCCCTTTGAACCTCCACAGGGATCCTGCAGCTGGAACTATCCAACAGTGATATCCTCATCCTTCCTAAAAGACCTTTTAGGCTCCTCCTTGAACAGAAAATTCAGGACAATTCTAAGCATCTAGAAAAATTTGACTAGAAATATTAACAGGGAAGAGATTAACTGCCCATTGAGCTGCTCCAAAGCTTTCTAAAACAGGAATCTCAGGAGATACTGAAAACTTCACAGAGATAATGAAGATTGGTTGCTACCTCATAATAACTTTTAACATAATTAGACGCCAAAATTTAATTAAAAGGGTGAAGAGATCTTAACTCTTGACACTCTCCATCAAGGGTCCAAAGAGCTTACAGGATTCATTGTGTGGGTTTTGCCTGAACCTTTTTCCATAAAAGCAGCAAAGAGTTCAAGAGCTCTGGAAGGCTCTTGTGTAATAAACTTCTTACAAAAATCAGTGTGGTGAAAAGGTAACAAATGAATGAGACCTAATGCTAAACAGTTAGAGACCAAAAAAGGGCACTTTATTTCCCAGTATGAACCAAGGCTTCCCCTCATTCCACTTTTATAGGCAATAAATACAATCTACACCAGCTCACCATAAGGTGGGTACAAGTTCACCCAAAGAATCATTACTACTGTCTGTTTCTGGCAGTTTATTCCACCTGAGATCCAAATGTGAGTCTGTCAGGACTCACCTGTGAAACATTTTAAATCATGACTGGGATTCCAGAAAGGACAGCTTTCTCCAGAGGACCCACCCATGAGGACTAATGAGCACCTGAGCAGACAGGATGCCAGCTCAGGGTGATCCTGCCCAACTGGAGCCATGTGCAAGAGCCTCTGTCACTCCACAGGTGGCCAGGGCAGGTGGGGGCACTAGATCCACCAATGCTTGAGCTTCTGGGCAGCTGATGGCACCATGATGCCATGCACCAAAGGCTGTGTCAGCATTTACAGAGTGCTGCTGGCCCTGCTGCTTCCTCCTGGAGGCATTTCCTCTCCCAAATCCAGAGCACACAGTGTGAGGAAGTGCTGGTGCACAATGCTTTCTGCAGCCTCTCTGTGCTTGCAGCCACCAGCAATGCAGTCACTGCTGTGCACAGGCTGAACACCCTCAGCAAGCACTGCACAGCCCTGCTCTGCCTCTGGGACTGCACAGCCCTGCTCCGCCTCTGGGACTCAGCAGAGCTGGCTCTGGGCACTGCTCTGGCTCAGCACAGCCAGCACCTCTTGGGCTGCAGCCAGGGGTCAGCTCCACCCTGATTGTCACCCAGCACCCCAAAGCCTCTCACCCACCACAGCAACAGAATCACTGGCACATTTTGGTTTTCAGTGCAAAGGCCTGAGAACAGAGTTTAGTTTTTCATTCTAGGAAATGAAAGAACCTATCTGCAGTGTCAGTATATATAACACAGCAAGAGCAGGAAATGCACTGGTTCCATCTTGCTGCAGCAAGAGTGAACTGATGAGGAGCCAAAGTCACTCTGCCCTTGACATTCTACAAAGCAGATATGCAAAAATACTGAGCATGTATTGAAAAAGCCTACATAATATCACAAGCCACTGTAGGACACCCCATGCTAAATATACTCAAGCAACTGTAATTACAGGAATGATGAATTTGCAAAAGCTGATACCTTTGGCCAAATGTTAATTACATAATTTCCTTTTTTAAAATTTCTTATCAGTTACTTTGTATGCAGAATGTGATTACCTTTAGCTGATCCAGCTGAAGCTTGTTAGCATTCTCACACACAATGAGCACATTCTGCAGATCCACAGATGCTTCAATGTACTGAAGGCAGAGCTGTTCCAGCCGAGAGAGCTTGAAGTTTAAGGCCAGCTTGTACACATCCATAATGAGTAACACATCCTGCACATGACCTGAAATTGCAAGAGGGAAAACTGCTGGAGAGCCCACAGAACAGAGATGAACCCTTCTGAAAGTATTTTTTAAATCACCTGGAGAAATTGGAATAGCAGAACAGGCAGTGGTTGGATATTTTTATAGAGAAAAGAATTCCATTCCTGGCTAGATAAAATCTGAATCAATACTAGAAGAGGAGGTTCAAATTTGAAGCATGCAAAAGACAAAGATTTTGTGACAATCTGGATCACAATTTTTTGAAACCCTCCAAAGAAAGTGAAGTGATTCTCTAAAATCCCTGTCAAGGCCCAGAGCTTGCAGCCCAATTTCTCAGTGCCCAGCTGCCAACAGCCCTGCCAGAGTCCTTGGGGTTTACACAGGATTAACAATCAGCTCCCTGATTGTGACAGACCCTGATGAAGGTACTCTGTGCTTTCACTCCGTGCTTCAGCCTGCACAGACCTGGTCTAGAGGGGCTAAAGTGAGAGAGGGCAGAGGAGACCCTTGTAGGCACTGCAATGGGGCTACTGGGACACCAACTCAAGGAATAATCCCCCATGGCCTTTGCTTTCCTCACAGGAGATCTCTGCCCATCTGCTCTAACTAGTTTTTAATAGAGAAAGCCCTCTCACATGCCACGTGCCTTCCCTGTGGCTAATTGGAAAATCCCATTTGATGAGCATGCCCAATTCCATTAGCTCAGCCTCGGGATGGCTCCCCAGGGTGCTGCTCTCTGAGCTCAGAGGAGCTACTGGGAATACAAATGGGCAGGGCAGGGCCCACGGAGGATCCCAGCAGAAGGCGGATCACCAGGGAGAGCCCCTCATGGGCTGGGGAAGAGGGGCAGGCTGCCTGGGAAGCCTGTAACAATGGAAGAGCTCAGGGGTCCAAGCCTTCCCTTGGCCTGAGGCTGTCCCAAGGTTCTGAGATCAGTGAATGGCTGGGAGCAGGATCTGGCAATGTCAGCAGAATCCAGGAGCAGTTCCCTCACCCCCAGCCAGTGGGATCATTCTCAGACAGGCCTCCTCACAGGGAAAGCCTTCGACACGTATCACTTTTTTCCTGAGAATTATCTTTGCAGAAAGCAAAGCTCTCGGAGTGAAGCTGAAGCAAAGTCCAGTGCTAGGACAGCTGTACCTCTCTGTACTTCACCAGCCCCCATGGCTGCAGCTTCCCCAGCCCCAGCAGCTGGAGTTCCTGCTGTATCCAGTTGTATCCATCCCCTCTCCCATTGCCCACAGCCCTCACCACTCACACAGCCAGCAGCTGGATTCCCTGTGTGGAACCTGTGAGATCTCTGGCTGTTAATTCCTCACCCACAAGTGTTTTTAACTCGGAGAACTTCAATGAATGCACCAAAAGGATTTTTTCCTTTCTTGAGGCATTCCTTCAGATTGGATTTTTAACAGGCGATAAATACTGGCTTGCACACCTTTCTGTGTGGGCTCAACTTAAAACGGATCAAAACATTATCAGAAAAAGGAAATTAGCCAAGCCAGGATAAGATACATGGTCCTTCCAAGCAGGATGCTGTGATGTTCAAAATACCACAACATTTTTGTTTGTTTGGGTTTTTTTACACCTTTTGGAATGATCAATAACTTGTTCTTCCTTGATATTTGAAAAGAATTAGGGGGAAAAAAAGCATAGTTAGTACTCTCTGATAAAAATCTGCTTTTTGTTTAATCTCAGTTAGTAATGAAGGAGTAATCACCTGCAAATGCTGGATCCTGCTGTTTCTGAACACATTTGCCCCCCTCTCCTCCCCAGTGCAGTGTTATCTCCCCCTGCTCCCTACCTTTTCGGGGGTACTTTATCTTATCAGTGTACAGGAACTGCATGAGCACCTCGAAGGGCTGCGCCTCGGCCTCTCGGATGGGCACCTCCAGCAGCGGCTGCAGCCGGCACAGCTTGACATTGCCACCAATGCCATCCTTCTGGCACGGGCTGTGTCCCTCCTCTTCTATGTCCTGCTTTGATTTCTAGTGAAACACAAAAACCACCCAAACATGGCACAAGCCTGTGCCAGTTCACACAAGTTACCACCAAAGCAGAGGATCCTTCTCCTTACTCCACATTCTTCAAGAGTCAGGATCTCTTTAGCTTCAGGATAATCTTGGAGATAACAAGGAATTCCTGCCTTAGACTTACTGCTCCATATCCTGGGACACACATGGATGAGAACACAAGGAAGCTCCTGGATACAGGTCAGAAGCAGGACATCAGAGCAAGGGAGGAATGAACTGCACTGAATTCACATTTCTGCCCCACTCTGTGAAGGAGGGACAGGTGGGAGTAGATTCCACAAACCCTGCCTTGCAAAGGCAGAGCACAAAGTGCTGCACAAAAGTATTTTAAAGCACTCTGTTACTTCAAGTTTCACTTTGACAGCCTTTTCCCACAGCCTTTCCAGTGGCAAAACAATTAACTGGGAGGCAGTGAGGAATCCACATCTTACTGCAGATTGTGTGCTACTATCTCCCCAAAAGCCATTAAATGTTTGCTGCTGAAAAGATGGAAGTAGTCAAAATTAATAGACAATGATCAGAAGGCACCAGACTTTCACCTCTGGAAAAAGTAAAAAAATACAAAAGTTACGGGAAGAGAGGCAGCTGAAACCCTCAGCATTGCCTTTCTTCCCTCTAATCTGTCTGATCTTGTGGGCCATCCCCATGACACAGCTCTACCACCCCCACAGAGAAGGGTACTCACGCCTCTCTGGGGCATTCCACAAGATTAGACCTCAGACAGCTACAAGAGCTCCCAAGAACCACACTGTCAAATCCAGATAACTGGATTAACTCTGGCTCCTCCATGTTACACTCCTGATACACAGCCAGTAGCCCTAGTTAATACTAATGATCTTTATTTTACTTGCTCAAGAGCACCTTAGCATCAGACACTGCTCCTGTCCTCCAGCTGTCTCAACAGATATTACTTTTCTCCTGACAACCTTATTCCCAAACCTGGGTACAATAAGCCTTACCTTGCTACAAGGCTACTTTTCCAAAACACTCACCTGTTTCACCCTCTCCCTGGCCTGCATGATTTTCTTTTTCAGCCACTTGCAGCGAGCGGTGACGATCGCCGTGTGCCCTCGGACTCGCTCCTCCTTCTGCCAAAGACAAAGGCAGAAATCACAGTCAGCTTCTAAATCACATGGTGATGGCAGATGGCAGAAGTCACAGAAACCTGGGCTGAACCCCAGGTTATGATACATTTCAAGTTAAAGGCAGCCTTACATCTACTCGGCACATACAGATGAAATTCAACACCCATTTCCCCAAAGGCTGATGGCAAACACCATTTGGGAAAGAGCCTGGGTCACATCCACTGAGTGGAAGCTGCTGTGTCACTTATACTGCTTTTTATTCTTACATCTGATCTTCTGTTTAATTTTCCCTTTTCAAAATAACAGTATGGTTTTTGCTATTGTTTGCCATAATTTATTTCACCTGTTGTTGAGGATCTGTTCTCTGAGCTTTGCAAAGCTTTTTCTGACTTTTCCTTTTTGCAAAAGGAATGCAGGTAAATTCAAATTTCTCATGTTTATCTTCAGGAAACCTGTTCTCTGTTAAATGTTTTAACTGTCTGCATTACTAGAGAACCATTCCCCTGTACTGCTTTTTCTCATTCTCCTTTATTTCAGTAATTAAAAATGGCTATAGAAATGATAATGGGTTTGCAAAACATTGACCTGCCTTCCTAGGAGGCAACTGGGACCTGGTAGTACAGAGGTCATTGGTAAATTTTCATATTGCAACTCTGTATAACATGTTTTGATAAATTCAGGTTAAGTGAGTGACAGATCTTCTCAGTTAAAAAGTTTCTTCTCCATTGCAGCTTTAAAAATTTATCTGGATCAGTGAAACTTAATAAACCAGGCAGACAGTTCACCAGTGATTCATTCCCAGGGTTTCTGGCACAACCACTGCACAATTTGCTTTTTCCCAGCAAACACACCACACACACAGTAACACCCCCATTGGCACCTCTCCAATAAATTCTACTCACCTCTCCCAAAACAAACTCCAAGTCACTGAACTGTCTGTTTTCCCACAGCCTTCCATAGTCTTCATGGAGAGTGCATTTAGGGTAACAAGAAAACTAAAAAAATAAAACCCCACAGAAGACAGAATTAATTTCAGTGGCTATAAAACTTCAAATCTCACATCACTTGGAAGCAGAGGGGCCTGAGGTCAGATCCCCTCAGGGTCTGCAGCTTCCTCACAAGGGGCAGTGGAGGGACAGCTTCAATCTCTGCTCAATCTGAGCAGGGACAGGACCCAAGGAAGGGCTGGAGCTGTGTCAGGGGAGATTTAGGCTGGATCTCAAGAAAGGTTCTTCCCCCAGAGGGTGCTGGCACTGCCCAGGCTCCCCAGGGAATGGGCACAGCCCCGAGGCTGCCAGAGCTCCAGGAGTGTTTGGGCAGCGCTGCCAGGGATGCCCAGGGTGGGATTGTTGGGGTGTCTGTGCAGGGCAGGGGTTGGACTGGATGGTCCTTGTGTGTCCTTCCAGCTCAGGACATTCCTGATTCTATGATTCTATAACCAAAAGTGCCAAGGTTACATCTACAATTGCTGGATTTTGTTCCTAACTCAGCCTCAGTGTAGCACATGAAGCAGAATGTCACAAGCAAACCAAACACATGCAAGGGCTTCCCCCAGGGTGAGGTTAAGGACAGATAACACAGTGGAACACAGAAGAACTGTGTCTCATCACAACTTCCAGATTTGAGGATTCAGAGGCTGGGAGTCTCACCTGCTCTCAGGACTTCTCTGAGGGTGCCATGCAATAAAAATAGACTTGACTGTATGTGGGATTTAATCTAGTGTGAGTATCCTGAATTTAAAAATTTCAATTCCCATATCTGTGTCAGATGGGAGTGGGAGAGCTGCATGGAGATAAAAGCACAATACAAAACTGCCCCAGAGCCCTGAACAGGACAGCACATGAAGAGGAACAGCCAATTTTAATGAAATAATATATCAAACCCCATCTGCTACACTTTCCAATGATTTGTCAAAATTGTCATGATCTCTGTAGGACTTCAGAAGGCACTAGAGGGCTTGACCTTACCAAAATATCTGTCCAAATAACATTTCTCAGAAGATTTTAAAGACAGACATTGACCTTTGAAAGCTGAATCTGAAATACAGAGGCTGCCTGCAAGAAGGACATGGACTAAATGCCATGGAGCTCATGGTGAGCTAAACCAGACACTCCACAAACAGGACTCATGTGGAATTGGTGTGGAAACGAGTATGTTTATCAGCAAATTACCTGAAACCTGTACATCTCTCCACTTCTGATGTTATTGTCCACTGTGCCACCAAAGATGTACATAGCATCTGAGATAACTGCTGCTGCATGGAAGAGTCTCCCACTGGGTAACTGGGGAAAGAAAACAGGGAATAAACAGAAAGAAAAGGACAAAAAAGGCAAGGTAATAAATAAAAGCCTATTCTTCTGCCAGGAAAAAGGATGTGCTATTAACAGATCAACAGTGAAAAGGGAAAATCACAGAATATCTGAATTGGGAGGAACACACAGGGATTGTTGGGTCCAACTGTTAAAGTGCTTGGGGATTGAACCTGCAACCTTGGCATTACAAGGACAAACCAATGCAGCCCAGGGTGACACACTCATGCACACACACACACACACAAACAGACACAAACACTCACAAACACACACACACAAACAGACACGCACACACACACACACACAAGCAGACACAAACACACTCACAAACACACACAGACACACACACGCACACACACTCACAAACAGACACAAACACACCAACACACACATTCACACATACACTCACACACACACACTCAGACACACTGACATGCACATTCACACACCCACATGCACACTCACACACACACACTCACCCTTACTCACTCACTCTCACACACTCATAGTTACACACACACTCAGACATGCACACACAGAAGCACACTCAGACACTCACACACACTCAAACACACACACAGACACACTCACAAACACACACACAGACACACACACACTCACACTCATACACACACACACATTCACACACATTCACACACTCACTCAGACACACTGACATGCACATTCACACACACCCACACACGCTCATAGTTACACACACACTCAGACATGCACACACAGAAGCACACTCAGACACTCACACACTCAAATACACACACACACTTGCACAAACACTCACACACACTCAAACACACACACACTCACACACTTGCATCCTATGACTGACATTTGCTGTTTCCTAGCATGTCTAGAACATATTTTCCAGTCACATTTAAGAACTGCATTCACTGCACCTTCTAACCACAGTGGTACCTACACAGCTCTACCCATCGTGGCAGTTACAAATTGTATCATTTACAAAATTAAAGTCATTTCCCACATAAACCCCACACATACTTCTAGAAATAAGCAGATTCTGCAAATGTGAGCACTGTGCTTATTCCAAATGCTGTCAGAACTTGAAAGGTGAGTGATCATCTACCTCAGCAGGACTGAGCCCCAGGCCTGTGAGTGCCCACCTCCCCCACAGCCTGAAGGGCTGAACCATCTGGCTAAGGCCCCAGGAATGCCCAGTGCTGAGCAGGAGCCCAAGGCTGGCGCTGTGGGCAGAGCTGGCACCTCAGAGCCACAGCTCTGCTCTCCATCCTGCCAGCTCCACAGAAAGAAAAGCCCCCCACACTGCAGCTATTTATAGGGCTGAGGGATCACACCATCCCTGCAACAAACCCCACCTCAGAGCTGCAGCTTTGGGTGATTTTGAAGAGTCACTACAAGCCAAAGCCACCATGACCCTCCTGCAGAACACAGACTGCAGCATTTTTACTCATTTCTTCTGAGGCTACACAAAGGTGTGTGAACACATCAGCATATCTCACTGAGAGCTCACAGAAAGCCTTCAAGTGGTGAGAGAAACTTCTTTTTTTTCCTCTAGTTTGATCAGGCTTTTCGTCTTCCAGGCAGTAAATCTCATTAAATCTTTGCCTACAAAATAAAAAGCCCTCTGGTATAAGAAATCTTGGCTTCTTGTACATATTTATAGACACCACTCAAGTAAAGTCAAACATGAAACAAGATTATGTTTATCTGGAGAGGCAGATTTTCCAGGAAAGCATGCTGACTGGCAGTTCCCATTCCCACCAACTCACCCCTCTCACCAGAGTATCACACAAGAGCCTCATTTAGCCTGTTGCTCACCACACTTTCCATGACTTGTTCTTCTCCTCAAACTACAGCTTTTAAGGAGACAATCCCCCAGTCAGTAACTAGGACATGGGTATTTTTCTCAGATGTACAAACCACAGGCTTGCTCACCTGAAAAGGCACATTTGCCTGTGCCAGTTTAACAAACCCTCTGGATTCCTCTGGATAAACAAGATGCCTTCTGTATCCAGCATGTTTCATGGATACTTTATCAAGGAAACTGCAGAGTTAGCCCTAATAAATACTGTGATGAGTTATGGAATAACACTGATCTGTCAGTACATTCCTGCCTGGACCCAGTTCCATACCTCTCTGAAAGAGGATGAGATTACTGTCAAATATAATCTATTTTCTATGGCCTCTGCTTGTTCTTAGCAATAATCTCATTAACCAAATAAGATGTACTGATTGAAATAATCAACCACATTATAATGGGTTAAAAATACATCTGTCACCCTCATCAACTGGAGCTCCAACCTCATCCCAAAGTAACAAGTTTGCTTGCCAAGACCCATTCTCACAGAGCTAGGCAGGCTGGTGTTGGCTGTACTGTAACATTTTTCTCACAACTAACTACAACCAAAACCAAACAAAAAGAACTGTTCTAGAGAGCTCAAATGCAGCCCACTTGTTTTAGACTTATTCAGGTAATTTTCCACTTTTTCTAAATAAATAAATAATATTTTAGTTTTGCTTTTAATTAAAATAATTCTCAAAATTCTCTAGTATTTAATTTTTTTAAGCTGCCATTGAATTTAACAACCACTTTTTTTTTTTTTTTAATCACAAAGCCTTACAGCTTTGAAACAACTGGTGCCAGAAAGCAAACACGAATCACTTGAATATTTAACCAAGTAAGATGTACTTGCCAGTCACATCATATTCAACTCCAACAATCTCTATGGAATGCTGTAATGATGATTTTTCTTTTGTAATGGTTGGTACTGGCCAAGGAACCAGAGCTCTGCAGTTACTAATAACTTAAGTAATCAAACAACTTTACTTTCTAAATACACAGACCACATTTTTAAAGACAGAAATGCTAAACATGGAATGACAGCCTGGAACAGAAAAGACCATGTCCAGTTCTCAAAACATTGTGCAGCTGAGAGTTTCAGGGTGTTTGTTTTACTGAATCAGAGCAGAATTCAGGCCAGCACAAACCCCCACGTGGAGATGACAATGTTGCAAGTGACATTTTGGTGTCACCTGCATGGGGAACAACGCTCAGCCCTCCCAGGAGCAAAGCCACAGCAGCTTTGTTCCAGTGCAAGGAAGGAAAGCTGGGCCCTCAAGAAAAGATTCAGGAGGAAAGACAGGTTAACAGAGCTCAGGAGCACAAACAGCTGTTGAGACATTCTGGTCCCTGTCCTCATCCACCAATACCAGACACCCAGAACCTGCCCTTATCTTGGAATTTTCACTGGGAGATCTCCCAGGCTGCCAAATCCAGCTGCTGAATGCACTCACCCCAGGCAGAGTTTATAAGAAACAGCTACAAAATACCTTCTACTTTGCTAGCCAGGATGCTCAGAAAGGATGAGAGGAAATGGCTCAAATTGCAGCAGGGAGGTTTAGGTTTAGGTTGGGTATTAGGAACATTTACTCCTTAAAGGGGTTGTAAGCATTGGCACAGAGCAGTGACAGAGTTACCATCCCTGGAAGTGTTCAAAAGGTGCATGGCACTGGGAGATATGGATTAGAGGTGAATGTGGCAGTGCTGGAGGGATGACTGGACTTGATTATCTTGAAGGTCTTTTCCAACCCTACCAGTTCTGTAATTCTATGACTCTAATTTCATCTGCTGGCACAAGTCCAGATGGTCCTGTATGAATCCAGAGGGATTTGCCTTTCTCACTCCTGTTACATACAGGAATGCTAAAAATCACAGACAAAGAGGCACTGCCAATCTGACTGTATTTGTCAGCTCTAGATCCTGTACTTACCTCTCCATCCATGTGATCTCCTTACTTTATTAACAGTGCCTGACAGAAGAAATTCTGGATTCAATCCTGACACTTCCAATGATGGGGGCTGGCACCCCTCTCTGAGCCACACCACCCTGTTTCATCTGCTGGAGTGGTTTCTGTATTTAAGGTTAATGAGATTTGCATCTGAGGATCTTCACAAGCTGGAATCTTTGCTTTCAAAAGCAGAGCTCATTGGTCACCTTTGCTTCCCTTTCAGTACACCCTTCCACACTGCTGGCATGACTCAAGCCATCATTTTCAAAAAAAAAGTATTTCACAAATCTTTCTTTCCTCTCATTTCTTGTGCTCAGACTCACACTGTAGCCTGTCCAGACAGCACAAATGGAGCTTGTCCTGTGCTGCTCATCAGGCTTCTAATTTGACTCCCAAAGCTGTGCATTAAAGTTGCCTCTCCCTGTGCCAGAGCACCCAGCAATCATTCAAATAGGTGAGATTACAGCCCTGAGCATCACCTCTGGGCCTGAGCACATATACTTTAAAATAAACTCAGTAATACCTGCGCAAACCCCTTCATAAACTCATTGATTTAAATTTTCATCTCACCAGGAATATATTCAGCTTAGCTTGAAGTCCTTGATAAATTAAGTTGAAGCAATGTAAAGTAAAATTAAAGAGTGAAAGAAGTAAAATTAATCATTTCCACTCAGGGGTCAATAGTAGCCTGGTCTGTGCAATTTAGAACTTGCACATGCAGAGCCAAGGCTTAAATGGTTCTTGGATTACAGCTTAAGTTAAATAGCTCATGAGAAATTGCAAAGGGGGAAAAAAGGAGTGGAGAAGAAAAGGTATATATGAAAGTGGAATTTCTCTCTCCTATAATAGGTTTAATTTCCATTTTAAAATTCTTTTTCACTTTCAAATGTTTCTTTATTTACCTCTGACTCTGCTGCAGGTCTTTGTTTTACTGTTGCTATGCTAAATCTCAACCAAATACATCCCAAGATTTTTTTAAACCCCATTCTCTCGAGGGCACAGTGGGAGTTTCCTCTGGGGCAGAAACCCTCTCAACCACTGCTGGGTAGGACACCTGGTTACAAGGTTTAAAAACAAAAGTGTGTAAAAGTATAAATGGAAAGCATGAGAGACTGGACATGGGGCAGCAGTCCCCTGCAGCTGAAGCTCCAGAAGATCATCCCTGTGTATCCAGAACATTCAGGGTCAGTCCAGAGAAAGCTCTCTGGTCCTGTTTGGAGCCCATCACTGTGACTGAACCATTAACATTTTAGCTGTGTGGTTTCCTCAACGTTTGTGCAACGACAAAGACACACAGCAATGAAATCTTTTGCATTAGCTGCTTTTTGTCTGCCCTCTTTCTTCCAGTAGCTCTTCACAAATCACAGAATCTCAGACTGGCTCAGGTTGGGAGGGACATTAAAGCTCACCTTGTTCCACCCCCTGCCATGGACAGAGACACTTTCCACCAGCCCAGGCTGCTCCAAGCCCCGTCCAGCCTGGCCATGGACACTGTCAGGGATGAGGATGAGGAGCTGAGGGGTTTGCTCACAGGCAAAACACAGATCACAAGCTAAGATGGTGAAGAGGGAATATCCATCAGCTATTCCCAAGTCTGAGACAGCCTTCCCTTATTTTGTCTTGATGAAAAAACAGGCCAGATGGATCACCCCAAAGTGACAACCTGTGTTTTATGTCAAAGCTGACTGACACACTGGAAGAGGATGAAGTAAAGCCCTTTCTCAGCTGGCAGATTGGGAGCACACACAGAGCCATGGCTTGCCCAGCTCTTCTGGACAGCCAGCAGAACTGGGTCAGGGACAAAATTCAACCTCCTTGTAGTGAGATTCACTCTCTTGGCAGTGAGGAATGCATTAACTAAGATATTATTGCAGGCTGTGACTGCTTGTGCCGTTGCAGTGCTTATCTTCTCTCTCTGACTCCTTTCTCAGAACATTTTAATGTGCTTCAGTGCTTTTGGTGATAGAAATTTCAACATTATGGGCAATACTAGGACATTGCTAAAGTCAAATCCTCTGCAGCTGTTTAAAGGTTCTCCTTTCTTACTCTCAGCTCCTCAGAAGCCTTCTTACATTTACAGAATAGATTTATTACTGTGTAAATGTTAATTTTCCTCACACTCAGCTATGAATGAGCAGGTATTATGGAAGGAAATTGTTGCACTGAACTCAAAATGCAGTAATGATGTGCTCAGATTTCTTTCACAACCCAGGAACATCAATGAGCCTCTCTATCCTTCAGTATCATTAAAAGCTTAAAGCCAAAATGAAATAAAACCTAAAGCCATCAACAAACCAACCTGGTGAACCAACATAAACTAAGAGGTGAAAGAATTATCTATTTTTCTCTGAAACTGGAAGAAAACCAAGCTACAAAAGGTCCAAACGAGCTGTCACCACTGGGAGATTGGGAGCTGTTGATACCTGAGATGTTTCCACTCTGTTACACCAGGCAACAGCATCAAACTCAAACAGATGGACAGACAGAGCTTTGGATTGTCTTTAGGTTCAAGGAGGTTTAAGGATTTAAAATGTTTTCCCATGCTGGGTGCAGACAATCTCTGCTTTCAGACAAAACTGGAACAGACACATATTAGAGTGAACTTCAAGACATGCAGCTCTACAAATGAAGGGAAGCAGGGAAATGCTGAAGGATTTTACTGAGCTTTTCCATAGGCTGTTGTTCCTTTATTGGGCCTTTCCTTGGGCTGTCATTCCTTTCAGATTACGGCAATGGAGTCATCCAGTTTATAGCTGCAGGTACCCAAGAGTAACCAAAGTGCTGTTTATAACCCAAAAAGTACCTATTAATTAAAAAAATCTGGCCTGGTAATGAACTTTGGGAACACAGCTAATCATGGGCCAGGCAACTGCACTGCTGTCCCAAGAAAGTTACAGAGAAAATCTTTCTGGAAGCTACTTGTACCACATGAAAGAGGTGACTGGTACCAGTCAGCAAGGAGTTACCAAGGGCAAATTTTTCCTGACTAACCTGATCACCCCCTTCAAAATGCTTCATGGGTTATAGGAGGGCACTGCATTCTCAGCAAGTCTATGCTTGATAGCAAATTGTCTGGAGCAGCTGAAATGCTGGAGGCTGATATTCCAAAGGACAGCCAGGCTGGAAAATGGGCTGATGGGCACCTCAGGAAGTTCTGCCAAGTGCTGTCCCCAGCAGAGTCATTCCTTGCAATGGTACAGGCTGGGGAATGGCTGTCCAGAACATAGATGTGGGGGACAGGGAGCTGCAGAGGTTCAGCAGCATCCTCTGGCAGCACAGCCAGCAGCCCCTCAGCTGTTCCAGCAGGCTCAGGGATGGGATTTGTCCTCCTCTACTCATCCTCTGTAACCCCCAGCTGAAGCACTCTGGGATCCCCAGGACAGAGAGGCACTGACCTACATAAGTCCAGAGCAGGGACACCAACAGCAGGGTTGTGATCAGGGGCTGGAGCACAGCATGATGAGAGGAGAGAAGGCAAAGGAGGCACCTTCCTGCAGGGAACTCGGAGCTGCTCTTCAGAGCTGCCCAGTGGGAAGAGAGGAGCCAGCAGACCCAAATCAGCACAGGAAGCTCATTCTTAGTGTGAGAGGAAAATGTCTTTGATCATGAGAGTGGACAAGCACTAGGACATGGCTTCCCATGATAGTGGGAAGCCAGGAGAAGCTGCTGGATATCTAAGCCGGGAGATACCCTGGAATGGGATGGAATGGGATGGAATGGAATGGGATGGGATGGGATGGGATGTAATGGGATGGGATGGGATGGGATGGGATGGGATGGGATGGGATGGGATGGAATGGACAATGCCCTGAGCAGCCTTCCTCAACCAGACCTGCTCTGAGCATGAGGTTGGATTCAAAACCTTGGAAGTCCTTCCAATCCACTTGCTTTTGTGATTCTAAGACTTCATCCTGTTGTTTAACATGCTGCAGGGCTGGGAGCTCAGCTGTGCTCTTGTTACAACAGAAATTTAATTTACATCCAAGATGGAAACTTAGCTTTTACTTTTCCTCTTTGATGGTACAGAAAAAAACCCAGGGAATAAAAGCTCCATCCCAGACACACAGAATGAACCTCTTCAAAGGCTATTTCCATTCCTTTGCCCCACATATTCTGTTTCTGAGAGAAAAAAATTCCAGCCTGTTCTTAGAGATTTCTTCTGGTAGACTACTCAAGACATCTCATGAAATCTTCAACACTACACTAATGCCAGAAAGCCAAAAATATTTTGTCTGCAGTTTATTTATTGAGATTGCCATAACTACATGGTCAACATAAATGGATCTATTGCAGCTTAAGAATGATGAAAAGCAGAGGATCACCTCTGTAACCACCACTTCCTAATATGGAGCCATTAATACAGAAAGAGACAGTCAGGGATTGAAGAAAGAAGATAGAAAGAAACCTACAACTTAGCATAAAGCACAGAATCACAGGATGGTTTGGGTGGAAAGGGACCTTAAAGCTCATCTTGTTCCAATCCCTGCATGGCAGGGACACCTTCCACCACCCCAGGTGGCTCCAAGCCCTGTCCAGCCTGGCCTTGGACACTTCCAGGGATCCAGGGGCAGCCACAGCTGCTCTGGGCACCTGTGCCACCCCACAGCCAAAAATGCCTTCCCTGTATCCCATCTAACCCTGCCTTCTGGCAATGGGAAACCATTCCCTCCTTGTGCTGTTCCTCCAGGCCTCTGTCCAAAGTTCCTCTCCAGCTCTCCTGGAGCTCCTTAAGGCACTGAAGGGGCTCTAAGTTCTTCCCAGAGCCTTCTCTTCACCAGGTGAGCATCCCCAGCTCTCCCTGAGGGGCTCCAGGCCTGGAGCAGCTCCGTGGCCTCCTCTGGGCTCTCTCCAGCAGCTCCAGCTCCTCCCTGTGCTGGGCCCAGGGCTGGGGCAGCTCTGCAGGTGGGGCCTCACCTGAGTGGGGCACAGGGGCAGAATCCCCCCCTGCCCTGCTGCCCCTGGGGGATCAGCCCAGCACAGGGGGGGTCTGGGTTAAATCAACACACACAGAAGAAAAGTCATAATAACAAAAGCTTGTAGCATTATCAGCTGTGGTTATGATAAGTGACAGGGGATGCAACAGAGACATCCTTTGCAATTGTGCTCTACAATGAGGATGAGCTTTTTCCATCTGGCATTCACTGGAGAGCACAGAATGGAAACAGGAAGGTAAATCTATTAACAATGACATCCAAACACGTGGCAGCATAACCACAAAGGTCAGGGTATGAGGCTGCTCTGTAATTTATTTACAGCTGTAATAATAGTAAATGTTATTTCCTTTAAAATTGTTTTAGTATATATCAGTTGCAAATTTAAAGAGCAATGTTAATGTATAATTCATCAGAGGGGATGAGGCAGTTTGAAGAACAAGGCAAACTCCAGCCAAATCCAATGAACACATCACAAAAGATCCTATATTGAAATCTGACAACAGCTGACAGAAATCCAGTGACCGACCATTTGCTTCTCTTTGGCATGTGGCATGCATTCAAAAATCCAATAACCACAATAGCACTTTTGGGATCTGAATTTGACTTCCTGAATACACCAACCTACCAAATTTCTGTGTAGAGGTACTGAAATTTAGACTGTTTTGAGGAAAACATTCTTTTAAAAAAATATCAAATCCTGGTTTAAGTGTAATGAAGACTTTACAAAAAAAACCAGATGTTCCAGTAAATAATTATTCTCATTCTTTACGATTTGTAAACATTTGTTTTCCTTTCTTTTTCAGTCTGGATATTTCTAGCTTCAAATTGAAGTGGCTGGATCTTGTTTTATCTTTCACTGACAGATTAAAAACCCTCTGTTCCCCAGGTAAGCCATGGAAGATTTAATTTCCTACACCTGAAAGAGACTTCAATTCATAGTTGGTCACACTGGGCTTCCCATCTTCAATCATTCTTCTCTGAACATCCTCCCTGTTTGCAAACACAACGTGGGGAGATATTGTACTGGATATATACACAAGGATCATGTATTTATGTTACTTAATGGCACTACACTGTGTGTAGAATGAAGAATATCACAGCACTTGCAGCCATTTCAGACCACCAGGAGCTCTCTCAGCTCCCCACAAGAACTGGGAATTTAAGTGATTGTTTCCAGGGATGCTGTAAGGGAAACCATGGAGCCCAGACCACACACTGTGTTCATAAATGTATCCTACAGCCAAACTGAAACTTGGACTGTTTGCACCCACCTTAAGAAGAAACCAAATCCCTGAGGGGACTGTTATTATAATCAGTAATTGGCAAAATTCTGGACAATTAGTAAATATTGGAGGAAAGCTGTGATTTTCTGCTGTCTTTCAAGGTTGGTGGCATAAGTTTATCCAGAATAACTGCTCCTCAATCAAAAAGCATATTTCAACTCCTTCTGTTACTCAATTTTATACCACCTTAATGCAGGTCACATTAAATCTGTCTTGTTACAATTCCTTACCAGTGAGTGAGTTACAGAAATATTCCTTCTGCCCATCATCCACATCATTTGCATTTTGCTTTCTCTGGGAGAATACTGTAAAAGGATGTAATAATGAACACCCCTCAGAAAGGATATGAACACAGAACTGACAAACAGAAGTGGAGCTGTACAATAGTGTTAGCTACAGGTACTCTGATGTGCAGATTCTTATAAACACAAACATTTCCAAGATGTCTCTCTCCAGTTCACTGAGCACAGACCTGCAAAGGGCACTGGTATGAAGCTCCTACATTTTTAAAAAAGGATGCAAGCCTGAGCACTGCACATTATTTATAAACACCAAAAGCATCAGTCTTCCCTCTGGATTGTGAAATGCTCAGTTTTATCTCTCCCAGCAGAACATGATACCTTGATAACCACCCTGCCCACGTGTGAGGCAGATCCTGTTAGGGGGCTGACTGCAGGAATTGGGGGCATTGTGCACACAGTAATGTGTTTCTCTTGCCTGAAGGTACCTCAGGGACTGGGGCAGACTCATCCCCAGGAGGATGACTAAGTAAGTCCTTTTAATCTTCCTCAGCTACCCACAAAGCACGTCACCGTAATCTGTCTGAAAAAACTCCAAAACTGAGCCTCCAAGTAAGCCCAAGAAGGTTACCAGCACATTAACCTCCCTTTTGGCTTATTAAAAGAAAAATTAAGAGCTTTGAAAATTGGAGATTTTTACTGCTCTTGGCTTTGAAAGCCCTAATTGTGAGACTGAAATGTTTCCCAGAAGAAGTTTTAGAGATTTCCCTCATAACTTCAGGAGAGATGGATGACTTGCCAGTCCCTGCAGCCACAGGGAGATGATGGAACTGTGAGGAGGGAGAATTTTCTTCTTCCTGACATAACACCCTGCCCCTATGAGGCAGTGGCTGCTCCAAACATCACCTTGGATTCTGTGGGCTGTGCTCCCTGCCAGACCCAGAGCTCCTGTCATTCCCTGCAGAACAATCCTCTCTGTAGCACAAGCCATGACTGCCACGTGCACATGTGTTTGTCACCTGTGCAACACAGGACACTTTTACTGCCTGCTGATTTTTTATGCTGCTCCAACCTTCTTCAGAAAGTAAAAGATATTTTGAGTTTAATAGAAAAGCTTGAGGAAACAAAAAAATCTATTTCTTGTTTTTGACATCCTTCAGTAGCCCTGTAGAAAGAAAATCCAGCATGCCAGGAAGCTTTGGCAGTGTATGCAGGCAGGCAAGGACTCAGGCAAGACATTCCTGTGGCTGCCTTAGAAAAGGAGAGCCTGCAGGTGTGAAGAACATCTCAGCAAAGATGGGGAACAGCTCTGTGTGTCTGTACAATATGTATGTACATGTGTTATTTATAGCTTTGAGGAGCTACAGACTGCAATTGTGTAGCTCAGCAAGGATATCCTGTTATCCACTCTGGAGACATCCTAAAGCATAAAATGGCAGCTCCTGGTTTATTTTTGAAGCACTGACCTGTTCCATCTCAGTTTGCCCTCTTCGTCTCAATAAGCCATTTCCCATCCTCCATCCCACAGTGAGGCACTACGAGGAATTCTGAGCACTCTGGGCACAGAACTACAACAGGTCCATTGCCAGATCTATTCCCAGGTTTGTTCTCCCTGTTTACTCAAAATGCAGAAATGCCAGACTGTCTCAGGGCACCTGCAGCACCTGACACACAACTGCTGTCTGTGGTCAGGGAGTGTCTCTAGGATCTTCCTAGTACTCACTCCACTTTGCTGTAATTAATGCCCAAACTGTGCCCCCTTTTCCAGGTAACAACCCTGAGATTCTTCAGCCTTGTGTGCCTTGTCACCTTCTGTGTCAGCCATAACAGGGTAGCACAGGACATAAAAGTTCCACCCAACACCTATTCCTGCTACTGGCACAAATAGATCTGAAAAGTCCAAATCACAATTTGCCCATTCCAGGATACAGTGTAGTGCTTTCCCTTGAGCCTCTATATGGCTGTCCAAATTGCCTATTTCCAAGAGATAACACTGTTAACATACTACAAAGTTATGTTTGTGAACTCTCAGGTTCCATCACTACCTTTCCCTTCTGCAACCACTAAGAAAGGTGCATCTGTCCTATTTTGAAGCCTAACTTAACATGCAACCTCCCATTATACCTAAGCAGGTGAGCCAAGGAGAGATTGGAAGCTTCACAGAGTGCTCTGGTTGGAGTCTGAGCAGTGACTGCACCCAGATCTTGGTTATTTGAGAAGGGAACAAAGACATGTGGGTGAGAAGGGTTCTCCTTTGGGACACCCTGATCACCTTGAGAAGCTCCTCAGGGCAGCCTAAGTCCAGAGAACAAGACTGGAATGGCAGTAATACCCTCCTTCATCATAAGCAATCTCTTCTGTAATCTCTTTTGCCAAGCACTGTAACAATCACCACTGAATTTATAGCTTAATCAGCACCAAACCTTATTTTGGACTCCAGAGGCTCTACCCACTCCATGCTAAACATCCAAAAGAAGAAAGAATTAAGGATATGCATCACATGACCATAAGTAAGAAAGTAACCTCACCACAGTGTGGTCAAGCAATGTTGCAATGCAGCATTTCTAAGATCATACCACATAATACTGAGCAAGCAGAAGGTAAATCCATCAAGTGGAAAGGAAAAAATCCAACTCTAAAAGTCAAGGTAGGTCATTCTGCTGCATGATAACAGAGGTCACTATCACTTCACACACAGCAGAAACCCTCAAGTGCTGACACAGCATTGCACTTATTGACTTCTTTTTTGTTTCAAATTAACATGAGTAATTTTATTCACAGAGATGGATAAAAAAGGAAAATCCAAGTTCAGAGTGTCCAGGGAACAGGATGGTATTAGAGATTAATTGCTACCTTTAGAAGTCTTTGCCAAAAGCTCATGGAAACTTGAGGAAAATTATTCTGAGAAATTACCTAGTTATGACTCCAGAAGTCACAAAACAATTTAAAACTCACTTGAAACACCAAAAGTCTGCAGTTAACCAGTCTTTTAGGAAAATTTACTATCATGTGTTTCAACAGCACCAGTTTTACCTCTCATTTCTACCAAATCAGCTTCCAGATGCTGTACCAGAGAAAGAAACTACAAAATACAACACAAGCAACTAATCTGGGATTACAGACAGACGAAGAAAAGAGCTTTGAAATCTGAAATTAAATTTAGCAGGGGATAACTCAGGGAATAATGCTGGTTTACAACACTGCCAGGAGCAGTTCTGCTCCTAAAAGCAATAAGCAACTGTGTCCCAAAGAACCAATGCCTGCTGAAGCCCCACATGTCAAATGGTAACAGTGGCAGGAACAGAACAGGTTCTACAGTCCTGAAGGCAACTGTGGCTTTAAAAAGTAGAAGAAGCAGCTTTATTAATTTCATGTGACAATAAATCAGCTTTGTAAAGCATTAAATAGGCTGCTGTGAAATCCTTTGGTCAAATAACAGTTCCCAAGGAGGCCCAAGTGCACGGTTAATTTTGAGCTCTGTGTGTGGGGGGGATTCTCCAGCTCATCCAGTGCTGTGTCTGCAAACACAAACACACCAAACACCCCACACAGCTCTGGGGCTGAGCCCTGTCACACCTGTGCTGCTAAATCAGTAACTCTGCACCTGATCCCAATGCCTGCAACACTCAGCTGTCTGAGGTGTAACCTCAGGCTGTGCAGTTGTGTACACAGCACACAGACACACAGACACAGACACACACAGACACAGACACACACACAGACACACACACAGACACACACACAGCACCTCCTCCTGCAGAGCAGCTCCTACCCTACACCCACTGTGACCTCAGCTGCAGTGCCTTCACATGGCTTAAGGTAAAATCTATTCACATTAATAAACACAATGAGTGCTGCTGTTCCAAAGCCAGGAATTACACACACTGGTATGGGCTTCAGGGAACAACTGCTTGTGCATTCTGGGATGAAATGATCCTCACTTATATGACCTGAAATATGCACTGAAACCAGGTGAGCCCGTGGCACTTCCACCTGGAATACAAGCTGATCCCAGACAGGATCTGTGAGTGTGCTTTGAGAAAAAAACAGACATTTTATCACACAACCACTGCCTTGCATGACTAGCAAGTCGCAAAAGAAATAGATTGAAAATGTTAATCTTTCTTTCTTTTAAATATTGTCTCATTTGGAGTGTTTCCTTGGCACTTGGTGGTCTACAGCCTTTTGATGTCAATGTAAAAACAGACATTTTTAAATTTGTATCTCTTGTTAATGAAAGTATGTTAAAACAGCCCTTTCTGAGCCTCCATATTACTATTTGCCAGCCACACCTCTATGTATAATCAGAATTTATAAGGTTTTATGCACATGGGCATTACAGTGTCCTTCAAATCAAACCTTGTCTAGTAGTGAATTCTGCTTCAAGAGGATCACACAGCCAACCAAAGAATCACTGGTACACACTGAATTAATTGTCCAGCTTTTGATTGAACAAATGATTGAAATGCATATCAAAGTGTTTCATGGTATTTCTTTAAAATGTGTTAGGAGAAGTTTTAGATGTGTCAACACTGACTAATTTTTAAGGACTGCTACTCACAATATTCCAGCAGATTAACCATCAGCGGGAAGGAGTTGTTACTATTCAGCTAAAACCCAATGCTCTTGTCCAAAAGCGTCCATGGCAAAGATGAGTCAAAAAAAGAAGGAGCGCAAAGGAAAAACCACAAGCTGAAGGTTTTACCTCACTGTCTGGGCTGGGCTGGATGACCTCCCATGTCTGGGAGTCCACATCATAGCAGTGCAGCTCGTTGGGCAGGGTGTTGTCGGCGGCACCGCCGAACACGTAGAGGTGCCGGTCGAAGGCCACCATGGTGTGGCCGTAGCGGCGCTGGGGCGGGGGCGGCGAGCCCCGCAGCAGGTGCTCCGTGGGGATGCGGGTCCAGCTGCACAGCAAACAGCAACACGGGGTTTTTACAATGCTTTTACATTTTCTAACTCTATGCTTTGTTGTTGGGGAAGATGAAACAGGAAAGCCTTATAAATATGATTGCCTATAAGTGAGATTGAAATGAAAGCAAGCTTTGAGATCCCTCAGTTACCGAACAACTGGAAAACAATGGTGTGGCCAGCTGAAGGTAATCCCCTTTTGATGGAACAACACCCTCTGCTTGCAGACAGCTCCAAGGGTCCGAGCAGACCCTACCGCTTGGCAGAAGGGGCCCAAAGAGGAGTTTTTAGGGTTTAAAATGTAACACAGTGTGGTGATGTAATGATTCTTATAGGCTGTATTTAAATGCTGTAGGATTTGTATCTTGTACTATGTCCAGTCGGCTGTCTGTCTCTGCCCAGACACGCGTAGGATGGCTCTGGGACAGCCCACACTTCAAAGGACAAGTGCGGACTCTTCAGATTTTCAGTCTTCAGATTGTTTATTATTTCTTATCTACAGAATTTTCTTTCTGCCCAAGAGAGGTCTGACCAGCAAGGCAGCCAAGAGCACTCTGCCCTCCTACTGGGCGTTCGTCTCTTTTTATACTAAAAACTACATACATCATATTTACCTTTATTTCCCAATGCCTTTCACCCATATTAGCAAGTGCACCTTCACCATGGACCAATCCCAAAGTGCCAACATCACCACAGAAAATGGATGACAAGAAGAAGAAAGAAGGAGGACAAGACACGCCCTGATCCCTCCATCTTGTCTCCATAACTCCCCTGTACCAAAACCCTAAAATCTGTATTTCACCCTGTAAATACATCATTCTTGCACCATTCATTCCCAAGTGACTCTCATGTCCTCAAACAGGTGGCACATCCCTAGAGGGATCAAAGTCAAGCCACCAGGCACTCCTGGCAACATTCCAGGATTTCTGAGCCCCCCAAGGGTTCTCTCGGTAACTCTGGATATCTGGAGTGATGTGCTGAGTTCCCACAGTACGAGATTGGTTAGTGAGAATTAGAATATTCAGCACAGAAGAAGATTTATTGTATTGTAATGGGAACCTCGCTCTCTTACCCTTCTACGCTCTTATGCTTTTACTTCTTACGCTTTTACTCTCTTACCCTCTCATTCTATCTCCCCCTCTCTTCTCTCAGTCCTGCTCCAGCTGTGTTTGGCAGCTCCCAGCAGGGCCCTGCACCCAGGCCCTTTGCAATAAGCCACAAGTTCCTGACCTGGCTTCAGAAATCTCTTGTCTCCATCCGTCCCCACCATCCCACCCCCCTCACTCCTACACTCCATCACCAGCACACACGGTGTTCTCCCTCAGTGCCCTCAGGTATTACATTGCACAACTCAGGCAGTCAAGGATTATGTGGCTTTTGCACGACTTAACTGTCTACACTTACATCTTTTCCTTGAATTCAAACTGGAAGAGATTATTGGTAATCTTTGCTCCACTCTGGCCAGAGAAAACAAACATCTTGTCTTTGCAAACCGCCACGGGAAAATTACAGCAGGAAGGAGGAATTTCACCACTTTGTTCAATCTGAAAGGTAATTAAGTTCAGAATGAGAAATGTATTGTCACAGTGCACAATTCCACATGCTGAGGATGCTGCAGGCCATGCTCACACAGGTGCAGCCAGGATGAGCACATGGCCTGGGCCCTGTAAATCTGGTAATCAACAGGTAATCGACTCCTGCTGTGCTTACATGTCTGATTTTCCCTGGATAAAAAGATTGGGAGGCCATGTTTTGAAAGCTCCCAGTACTGCAAGGATCAGGACTTTGGTCAGCTGGCCAGCAAAGCTCTCAGTCTGTGTCAGGGCTCTGAGTGGGAATACAGCAGTCAGAGTGGGAATGCAGTCCCAGCACAGCAAATCCCCCATGGGAAGTCCAAGTCCAGTTCACAGATTCACAAGCAAAAAAATCACCCTTTCATACATACTTGGTTTTCCACATACCCAAACCAAATCAAATTTGAACTGCTTCTTTTCACTGTGGATCAAAAACACATTCTGGAGAAAGAGCAGTGCAGTCTAGCATGGGAAATTTAAAATAATTGTGCATTAAAACCAAAAAAGAGAATTTTATGTGTTAGTTGAAATTAAAGCTTCTTACCTCTTCCCAGCAGGTCAGCTCTCTGTCCTGCAGGCCTATTGTCCACATGTCATTTAATCTGTGCCATAACACAAAAAATGCTTGATTTGAAACAATTCATTTTTTGTAACAGTGTTGAAAGAGCAGAAATCCTATTTCATCAACATTCCTCCTGCACAGGAAGAATCTCCTACTTCCACTGACAGAAAAACAATTATTACAATCCCTTTGTCCTATACCTAAATCTTACAGCCCCATCCCAGCTTGCTTCAGCATGTTTCTCATTACAAGTACCCTGCAGTTAACAGCTACAGTCTGGAGCTTAAGGATTTGAGCTATCTAATCTTCAGGATTTTTACAAAATACCCCTTTTTACCCTGCTCACCCCTGTTAACTACTGAGACTGACCACAACAATTATTTACATGGCTGAATTCTTCCTTAAATACAGAAAGGAGGATGAAGCAGGTAACCTGACACATCTCTGATTGTGCTGTTCCCAGAACAAGTTACTCACAGTAACTACGGATGTTTCCTTTGTTCAAATCTGCCTGGAGGCTCGAGTTCCATAAAAAGACATTTTTTTTAAAGTGATTTGCCATATTTAACATAAATTAGACAGCTCCTCTCACCCACTCCTTCCTTACAGCTACCCAAGGCCTGGGGGGACTCCCTAAGCTGGTACTGAACAATCCCACAGTCAAGAATCCTATACCAATTCCTCCTCCAGAGATAACAAAGACATCCCATCTGAATTCCTGGTTATCAGCAGCTCTCCTGGAGACTTTGTGGAGCTGCACACAAAGCTTCAGCTGTTTCTGAAGATTCTTCTCAAAAGAGGAGGCAACCCAGCTCCTCATTTGTGAAAATCTCTGGGTTCTCTCATGATACAAATATTGTATATCAATATAAATTACTCCTCAAGTTCATCATGACAGAAAAAAAAAATGGCATGTCCAGAACTGACTGTTCCCTGACAGACCAACAGCAAATGCAAGGAGCCACTGTGAGACAAAGCACCAGGCTCTCTATAACATCTCAGCACCACTCCTTTACAGTCTTTCCCCACACGAAATCCCATCTCCCTTCAACCTAAATATTACATATTTCCAGAGATTTCTGAGAAAAAACTGACACACTGCTCTTAGTTGTGTCAGATGATTTCATAGCAAATCCAGGCTTTGCTCTCTAAGCATTCAGCAACATCAGCTGCCCTGTGCTGGGGATCTCTCAAGAAATGTGCATTTGCCAAATTCCAAAGATCATTTTGCAGCCTTACAACCAAGCATGCTGTCAAATTACACATCCACAGCCACTGTGAGTAACCAGTTCTTCAGACTTTAAGCACACACTTATGTGAACATGAACCAGTGAACTGCAAAAGTGCAATGCTCAACAACAGACTGGGTTTGCAAAGCTGCAGTTGAGTGTTTAAATCTCTTGGAACATGGAAATGTCTCTACAAAGGTGGAAACTGAGGGGCTGGGATTTCCCAAAAGCAGTCAAGGAGAGGGTGATAGTGCCCCATACCGTGCATTGCCATCATATCCAGCAAAGATCCACAGCTTGTCACTGTACACTGTTGCACCATGAGCTGACCTGGCCACTGGCAACCTGCAAGGAAGAAAATGCACACAACAATCTGCAGAAGAATCTAAGAGCTAAAATGCACATGTAAAAAGAAGAAGAAAGTCCCCTACACAAAATTGTTTCTGCCATGTGCCCTCCAAACACGGAGTGAGCCTCTGAAGGCATGTATCAGTTTTCACTCTGCTGTCCTTAATGGAGAGAAACTGCCTTAATGTAGACAGGGAAAAAAAAAAGAAAAAAATCCCAACTAATTCCTTGTCAGGACCCAAATACTCTCAGAGTATTTTGCATAAAGTAGTTAATAATGGGAAAATTCACAGCACCACTGGTAGAGCAAGGTGGCAATCAACTCTGGCTCAGAACATCCCACACGTGTTCCCACAGACTAAGCAGGAGAAACACAGAAATGACACCAGGACAGAGCTCAGGATGCTCATTTGGGATCACTCAGTGTTGTTCCCAAGATGTAGTGCCCACAATGAAAGATCAAACCTATGATTCCTCTTCCACAATCTTTGTTGTTTTAACTAAATCAGCCAGGTTGCAAACCTGTGATGCCACAAGGCATCTGTTGGCTTGTCTGAGGTGATTGTGAAAGATGAACACTAACTCTGGGGAGCAACAAGCAAAATGTGAGTTTGTAAACTGAGTAAGAACTGCTCTCCAAAATGTCCCAAGTTACCAGAGTTAATCAGAAAGAGAAATTACTAATACAGTCTCTGTTCTGAAATACAATGTGCTCATCAGAGGTGAGCAACAGAACGGATCGGACATTCCTCACAAGAATGGATGGCACATTCCTCATCCCTCTCCAAAAATCACAATAACAAATGCTCCCTTCCCTCTCCCCAGTGAAACCAGCATTCCAGAAGCTTTAGTAGTATATGAGACTGCAGGTAAAGACACCACACAACCCTTACTGGGGAGTGGTAAACACAGAAATGTTTGGGGCAGAAAGAGATCTTAAAGCCCATCCAGTCCCAACCCCTGCCATGGCAGGGACACCTTCCACCTGCCCAGGCTGCTCCAAGCCCCATCTAACCTGGCCTTGGACACTTCCAGGGATGGGGCAGCCACAACTTCTTGGGGGAACCTGTGCCAGGGCCTCACCAACCACACAGCCAAGAATTCCCTCCCAATATCCCATCTAACCCTGCTCTGCCAGTATGAGGCCATTCCCCCTTATCCTCTTCAGGCCTTTTAAAAAACACTAAGAATTGGATCACAATCACTGTCAGAGATGGCATTCTGAAATGTGCACAGAGCCAACTTTAGGAATGTGTTAGTGATTTTAATTTTCCTTGAACACTGAATCTCAGGAGCCCTTTCTTCATAAGGGATCCACAATTTATAGGCTATCCTTGAAACTGAAACAATTCAGAAAAAAAACCCCAGCTCCCTTTGCTCCCATTCCTTCTGTCTTGAACCTGAAACATGAAGAGGGGATTTTGGACAAATTTCCATTATAGTGCATTCTGGAATGGAGGCCTTCAAAAATTTCCTGTAGAACCAAAAAAGTTAATTGAGAAAGCAGAGCAGCAGTCATGCTGCAGCCCTAGCATCAGCACTGAAACTGGGTCTGACCATGTGAAATGATGCCAAGCTACCCTCACTCCCCTGAAGCATGAGACAATGATACCAGCTCTTACCTTCCCTCAGTCTTCCACTCTGTCCACTGCCCAGTTGCAAACTTATACTCAAAGAGGTCATTTTTATTCTTCAGGTTAGAATTGGAATAGATATCTCCAGTATAACCACCTGGACAACAAGAATTCCATTAGACTCCCAGGCAATGGAGCACACACACTCCCAGGCAATGGAGCACACACACTCCCTTATTTCTCCTAATGCTGTTGCATTAGGAGAAATTTTAGATTGCATAAAATGTTTGGCTAATGGACTACTACAGAAGGAGACTTCTCTTCCACTCCTCCTCCTAAAGAATCATTATGGTAATGAGCTTCAAGTTGTCTTTAAACAAAACAGCGCCATCTTTCCAAACTAAAGTTGAAATCCCAGCCATGAAAAATACTGGATTTGCTACTGAATGAGATCTTTGACACGTCCTAAAGATTTCTCACTCTTTTTCCAAACCAGTACAGCAGCACATCCCCCACCTGCAGTACAACCTGCTGCTGCCTTACCAAAAACGAACATGCTGCTCCCGTAGACCACGGCCGAGTGGTGGTACCGTGGGGCCGGCGGTGTCCCCGTCGTGAAAGCCCTGCACGGGTTACAACAGCAGCAGTCAAACACTCTGGTTGTACCTTGGGCACCCAGAGCTACTGTGCAGACTCAGAAAAGAAACAGCTGTTAGAAGTTATTATTTTGCTCCTGAGTGTTTCCCTGTTTTGGAGAGTTGATTGCACTAAGATTTTATGGAACGGCAATATAATAGAAATGGTTACAAATATACTGCTGCTGAAATCTATTTGGCAGAGCTGGAAAGTGAGACACAGGTGAGATAAGGCAGACTGCCTACTGCAGAGCAAAGGAGCCAAGAAAGGTGTGAGGACCCCTGGCACCTTCCCTGGCCCGAGGGGTGCAGCACACCCCGTCCCTCTGCCCTCCCACAGGCTGCAGGGGCAGAGGTGATCCTGGTCCTCTCCCTCCCTCGGGCAGGATCGATAAGCCCGATGGCCCAACACACAGCAGGCTGGCAGGGAGCAGCTGTGACAGTGCTGGGCGGAGGTGACACTTCCTCTCGGGTACTCAGGTGGTGCCACAAACTTCTACACCCAGCCCGAAGTGCTGAGGGAAGTCGCGGCGTGGGACGGCAACCAGGGATGGTGAGGGGCCGCACTGCCCACCTGCACCACGAGCAGTCCTTCACGTCGAAGCGCAGGAGATCGTTCAGCATCGTCTTCCTGCGGGGAGGGACGGGAGAAGCGGCTGAGCTAGGCCGGGGGTCGGACAGGGGCGGCCACGGACCCTCAGCCCTGCTCCCCTCACACCCACCTATCCTCACACCCATCTCCCTTTACATCTATCTCCCCTCTCACCTACCTCCCCTCACACCCCCTTCCTCTCACACCCATCTCCCCTCACACCCCGTTCCCTTCTCACCCATCTCCCCTCACGCCCCCTTCCCCTCACACCCATCTCCCTTCGCATCCCGTACCCCTCAAACCCATCTCCCCTCACACCCATCTCCCCTCAACCCCTGCGTTCCCGGCTCCCCTTACCCGTTGTCCCCGCCGAACACGTAGATCGCATCCCGATAAGCCACCACAGTGTGTTTGCTGCGCCTGCGGGCGGCACGGACAGGTCAGCGGCGCCGGGAGCCCCCCTCCAACCATCCCGTCCGCTCCCTAGCTCACCGGGCCCCCACGAACTCGTCGCAGGGTGGGAGGCGGCGCCAGCGGTGCACGGTCTCGAAGGGCCCGAAGTTGAGGGTGAGGTACTCGACGCTGTCCGAGCAGCTGTGGTCGAAGTCCACGCTCGGGGCCACCTTCGAGCGCCCCGCACCACCCGCCGGGGCCGGGGCCGCGGCCGCCGCCATGGCCCGCGCCTGCCCTCTTGGACTACAGCTCCCAGCGTGCCCCGCCAAGCGCGCCCGCTTTCCGGCGCGCCTGCGGTCCAGCCGTCAGACCGCAACTCCCGGCGTGCATCGCGCCCGGGGTGCCGGCCTTACAGCCGCTAATCCCTGGACTACAGCCCCCAGCATGCACCGCTAGAGGGGCGGGGGGCCCGAACGCCCCTGAGGAGCCCCAAGTGCCGCGTTCGAGGCTGGGCGGGGACCGAGCCCCTCGGGCCGAGCCGGTACAGGCGCTGCCCGGGTAAAGACGGGGAAGCCAGGCGGGAGGCTACATTACTTGGGTTTATTTGTTCATTCAAAAACAGAACAATACTGATGAATATGCATAAAGTCTCATTCCAGGGTCTGAGCTGAGCTGGTCAAACGCGATCCGTGGGGCCGGAGCTTCGGGAGTGACCGTGGCCAGTTAGTTCATCCCCGCAGAGTCCTGAGGGGGATACGCGTGCCAGGCACCAAGGCAGCAGTGGATGTGCCCTCGGCTGTGCAGTCCCCCACAGCCCATCCTTGGCTTTTCCTTAGTTTATGTTTCCTAACATGGTGCCAGTCACCTCTGTGACCATTAGTTTAGTTTCTTCATAACAGCAGAGAACACAAGTGGTGCTGCACCTCAAAACCTGACCTCAGAGTCCAGCAGTTTCCATCCTGAGCAATCACTGTGTGACTGGTCAGAGGTTTTTTGGCACAATTCCTGCAGCAAACACAATCCTTGTATAAACACACACCACAGAGCGAGCCTTCAGAATTTTATTAGGAAAGATGACAGTGGTTAAGCAGAAAAGCAACGAAGTCATGAGCACCAGCAGGACTTTGCTGAGGTCCCTACAACCATCTCCCTTGTGCACTCTCAGATCCTCTCCAGCCTCTTCCTAGGGATTCCTTCAGTCAGTATTTCTTGCCCAGCCCACCCTGCACACGGTGAGTGACGGTGCTGGCAATGCTGCTGCCCAACTACACCATCCCTGGGCCAGTCCTGCCCCTCGGGCTGGTCCCAGGCTCCAGCTGCCATGCAGCAGCACCATGCCCAGCCAGATCAGGCTGCATCCGAGCTGAGGATGGAGGAGAGAGAGTGCAGAGCACCAGTTCAAGCCAAGAGGAACAACCTTCCCGCTTCCCAAGCAATCTCTAAAGTTCACAGTGCCTTTTTTCTGTCCATCTGTGCTGTGGGAAACTCAGGTAAGTGAATCCTTACACGTAGAGACAATGCCACCTATCCCCCCATCCTTCCCTTCTCACACTCCTTGAAAAAGCACTGATAACTGCAAATCAAAGCTGGTTTTGCCCAAACCACAGATGAGCTCCAGCAGGAACATGGCACTGACCCATCCATCCTTTGGCACTTACAATGACACAGACACCTTTAGATGTTTCAGTTCAGTGTCAGTACTAATGTCAGCCTCATTTTTCATGGATTAATTTAAATGCACCCTCTGACCTGGCTAAAGCCCCCCCTGAGGCACAGGATTCCAGCTCCCACTGGAGCACACACAAACCCAAGCAGCACCTCTGTGAGCCCAGGCTAAGCAGCCTTCAGTTCAGTGTGCTGATTGCTCCTGACACCCAGAACGCACCTTGGTGCTTGCAGATGTTTGGCATCCACTTTTGTCCAAGTATGGATGCCTGGGTTTGTGCCTTTGCTGCTGATGCACACAGCAAAAAAAGCTGATCCTGCCTCTTCCCAGAGCTGGGACCAATCCCTGTAAGGACATTCCTGATCCTTCTGGAACAGCCATGTGCACACACCACTGCGGCCATCAGCTTCTTGGTGGGTTTTCAAAACTGCACTGTTTGGTTTAACTTGTTGGCCCTTTCAGTGGAAGCTGAGAGGCAAAGGCCTCAGAACAAAACTCCTACTGGACTGTTACGAGTAGAAAAGTTGTCCATTTTTTTACAGGTTGCAGAGTTCACAAGTTAAACCAATTGCTGCCAAGCTGGAGTTCTATTTGTTGTTAATAATTTCATGTTGTAATCCCCTGTTGTTAAGTTTTCCTTTAATTACCTGTTCTTGATAGTTAGAAATCCCCCTTTGTCGAGTATCCCCCTGCTGCTTCCTGGAAGGTGGCACCCTGGACTGAGGAGGTGACATCAGGGTTAGCATGCAAATGAGGAAACCCCTCACCAAATCTAGCAGGAAAAACCCCTAAAAACAACGAGCCACCATGGAATTAAGAGAGCAAAGTGATGTCTAGAGGTGAGGAACCGAATCCAGTGTCCACAAAGATCCTTTTTACCTCTCACCCTTACCTAAAAAGATGTCAGCTAGAAAGAGGACCCTGAATGTCAAACTGAAAAACTGGGAATCTCCTGATGCTCTGGTGAGGACAGAAGCCCCAGCTCTGCCTGCAGAGCAGCGGACACAGCTGCACTTTTACTCCTCCTCCTCCATACCTCCCCTGGGAGCAGCGGTGGTGTGAGCGTGACCCATCGGTTCTTCCCACCTGAGCTGATTTTTAATAAAGACATTAAAAGGAGAAAGATCTCCTGCCCTATTTATTTCATGTATGACAGGAGTGTCAGGGCACCCCTTCTGTTTTTATAGACCAGAGAATCCCCAGGGAAGAAGGACACTGAGACTCAATGGCATGGGAAGAGCTTGTACCTTATTAGACATACAAAAATCAGGCTTCAAACTCTGCTTCTCATAGTTAGTTAGGCACTCAAAACATTGAGAATGGCTCAGAGGAGTCTGCAGGGGATGGGGGTTCCCCCCTGGCTCTGCCCACTCTCAGGCACTGAGACCAGTGAGAGGCAGGAGTCCAGGTTATGGAGGTTTTGATACAGTGTCAAAGCAAATGATTCCACAAAGGAACAGCCAGTGCCTTTCTTAAAAGGAAACTGTAATGGCTCAGCCCATTTTAAGCAGCAGATACAGACAGCACAGGACTCCCTTTCTGTCCAGGTGGCTCCCATGAAACACCCAAACATCCTCAGGCAGCACATACAGAACGTGTCCTAAGGAAAAATATGTCTTTATAAAAAGTGACTTCAGGAAACAAGCACAAGTTCCTTTTAAATCTGTTTTATAAGAAGGATACCAATGTACATTTTAATAGTTTTATTTCACTTTCCCCAAAAGGGAACCAAAGGCAGAGAGGTGTTGTGAGATACATCACACTGTTCTCATGGGGAAATCAATTTGCAAATGTTATTTTACCACTCTATAAAAATACACACAGGAGTGTGAAAAAAGCAAAGTAGTTCAGAGTGGCTGTCATGGAGCAAATCTGTTAAATACAATCAGTTCTTTTTTTTCCCCTAAAAACTGTGGCTCCTTGTGTTCCAGAAAACCAGTCTTTCATAGCCACATGTCACAGGAACAGAAATGTAAGTGATGGCTTCCTCTGAGCATGTGCACACACAAGTGTTAGTGAAGAACTGCTCCCATGGGAGATGTGAGCAGCAGAGCCCCATCCACACCAGGAAAGAAGAAACACACTCAGGTTCACTGTCCCAGCTTCCCTCCAAACTCCTCTGAACTGGCTCCATCCCATCCAGGCAGCTCTGAAAAGAGTCTGTGGTTCTATAAAAGAAGTCACGTTGTAGGATCAAGATATTTACCCTGTGTTATGTGAGGAGGAACAACAGCCAGGAGGAACAACCTTCCCACTTCTCAGGCAATCCGTAAGTGACCCGGGTTCTTTCTCTGTCCAGCTGTGCTGTGGGAAACTAAAAGTGCCTCTTCACAGGTAGAGACAGTTTCCCTTTAAAAATATTAAGGACACATTATTTTTTATCTTTAAGAACTTCCTGGAAAGTTACTGTGGAAAATGAAAGTGCTCCTGTGGTGAGACCCATGTGCAATGTCCTTGCTGCTTTCTCAGGATTCCTCTCCTTAGCATCCTTAGATGTGCGTTAAGATGAGGCTCAAAACAAGGAGGCCATTGTCGACCTGGAACAAGGCAGGCAGACACTGGAAAATGTTTTATGTCCTATCATAAAACGTGGAATTAGCCAAAAATAACCTATTGTTCAGATGTGGCAGGTGTGGTCTCTGGAGTGGCTCTATATCCCGATGGCCTGCAGCACTCGCTTCTCGTTGTCGTTGAGGTGGTCAGAGAACATGGCATAGCAGGGCTGCTGTGCAAACTGGCACAGGAAGTCAGTCAGATAGGCCTGGGAGGGACAGAAACAGCCTGTCAGCACCACCCTGCTGGGAAATCCTGCTGCTTCCACCTGGCAGGACACACAGCCCAACATGCACCAAGTAACACCCCAGGATTGGAGGGAACAGAAGGGAGCGTGCAGGGGGAGGAGTGGAATCAGAGGGAAGGGTTGGAGCAGAGGAAAAGGGTGGGAGCAAAGGGAAGGGCCCATCAACTGCAGGTGGTGGGAAAAGCAGGAGCAAAGGGTAACCCAGGGGCTGACTGGGTGGGAGCATCACCAAGTGGAGTATGAAATTCTGTCATGTTCACTCTCCAACCTACTCCTGACTTCTGCCCGTAGCTGTGAAGCTCACAGGTACAAAAGTCTCATCTCCCTCTGTTCAAAGTGTTTTCTTCATTCACATTTCCACATTATAGATATTAATTATTATTATTATTAAGGAAAAATAGCTCCAGAACTTCTTGGAACACTTGGCCCTTTCCAAAGTAATTTCAATTAACAGAGTGCCTTCTGTTAATAACTGCTGTTTCCAGTGCTAACATATTTGTTAAAGTACAACATTTAAAAAATTAAAGTTTATAGAGAATGATTGGATTCTGATAAAATCCCTCATTCTAGAGCATCACCTGGAGATCTATTTGGTAAAGAGGGTCCTTTAATGCATCTGGATCATCCTCTTCATCATCTTCATAGTAATCTTCATCTGTCAGAGGCAAATCAGCAGGTTTTAACATCAAAAAGAGCAGACTATCTCAGGAAATTTTCTATTAAGCTATTGAAACCCAAGGATCCAAAAGTAAATTGTTTCAGCACTGCTGGGAAAAGGAAAAATTTATCCAGAATATTTTCCTTTAGGTGATGTGATAAACCACTGGAGCCCAGAACCAGGGCCAGAGGAGGCTCAAGGAACACACAGGTGAGCCAAGCACACATGGGACACTCCCAGGCAGGTCTGGGAATTCCAGGCACCAGGATCTTCTGCCTTAATCCCATGTGAGGGTGGCACTTGGCCAGTTCTGAGCTAATGTGAGCAGCACCCCTCACTGTTTCCCTGTGGAGTTCTCCCTTCTGAGGCCACAAGAACCTGAGGGATGATGCACCCACTCATCTCTTTATGCAGCACTTGCTCCTCAAGGTCTCTCCACAAACGAGCTCACCCATCCCCAGGACAGCACCACGCTGAGGTCACACCTACACCTTGAGCAGCAATTTTCTCTTTAGAAGAAATACCTGCAGGAACCTCCCAGGTGTGCAGCCTGTGCAGGATGTGAACTCCCAGGAGATGTTATTTATAATGCTGCAATCTAATCCCCATGTTGCTCAAAGCCATGGCTTCTCCAGAAAGTCCTAATTCACAATCCAGAGTAGAATTCCTTCCCCATGCCTGCAGCCTTTGTTCTGCTGCTGGCAAGGGAATAAAACCTTGACTAGGATGTCACCTACTTGATCATTGCTTTGAAGAAGGACTTTCAAGCTGTTACTCACCATACTTGTTTGTGGAAAGAATATCTGACAAGAACTGTCCTGCTAAGCCTTCATCTTCATCCTCATCTTCTTCCTGATCCTCCCACATATCATTTGAATCATCTGTTTAGAAAAAAAATTCTAGAAATGATCCAGATTCAAGAGGTCCAAGAGGTCTGTGATCACTCTATAGGTCCTGGAGTTTGTAGGCAAACACAACTCTGCCTGTGTGGGTGGGTGAAGAGAACACCTACAATCCTCCTTATCCTTTTGGAATGATTCCAGAGCTGGAGCCAAGCAAAAGGCAACACCAAGAACAGATACTTGAAGTAGGAAGAAAGGCAAACCAGATACACCACGGAAGGGTAATTTTATTTGTACATGGGCAGATCCCATCTTCCAAACTAGCCCAAAAGAATTTTTAGGTCTAAGGATACACAACACTGACTGATCTTATTCTCCCATTTTATTTATTTTTACCTGGAAGAGATTGGTAGCACTTAAATACAGCACAGGGAAGGAAGAGATGTTGTCCCAATGATGAACTGCACAACAAAACAAGAGATCTGGAGAGAGACCTTGACAAAAGGAATGGCTCCCACTGCCAGAGGGCAGGGTTGGATGGGATATTGGTAAGGAATTTTTGGCTGTGAGGGTGGGCAGGCCCTGGCACAGGGTGCCCAGAGCAGCTGTGGCTGCCCCTGGATCCCTGAAAGTGTCCAAGGCCAGGGTGGACAGGGCTTGGAGCAGCCTGGGACAGTGGAAGGTGTCCCTGCCCATAGAACAGGATGAGCTTTAAGGTCCTTTCCAACCCAAACCAGCCTGGGATTCTGTGATTCTATGAACTTATCCCTCTGGACCACTATTCAAGCCTTTGCAGGATACATGATTTACTGTCACAAAGTTCCTATACCAGAAATTCTTCTCAAGAGAAGATCAAGTAGCTTTAAGCAATGCAAAGAGTAAAAGCAAACCCAGTATTTTACCTTGGCTCCAATCTGCAGTTGACTGTCTAGATGCATTTGCTTCCATGGCATTAGAGAGTTCATTTATTATTAATTTTAAGATTTTTACTAACAAAGGAATGTTTGTCCAGCGCTCAGGATCTGTAAGAGAAAAAAATACACATAATCATGTTGTTTTTAATTAAAAGTTATAAAACAGGCCCTTTTTTGTTGAGGTGGGGTTTTTTTATTAGGGAGGTTGGGAGAGAAAGCCAACTGACATAGAAACCCCAAAGCTTCTTTCCATACACCCTCAGAGCTACATTCCCAAAGATCTCAATGCAGTATCAACCTTGCACATTCTGAGTGAGGAGGAGGCAGGGGGAGAATCTTCACAGCTGAATGAATGTGTGACTCTACTCCTGCAGGTGCTTAATAGAGTAATAGAGTCAGCTGGAGCCAACCTTTCTTTCTGAAGTCCCTTTGCACATCCACCAATGCTTTCATGTACATGAGCAGTCATGCTCCCAGGCATGGCTCTGCCCTTCTGAGGCACTGTAAGCTCCTACTTTTCCTTACTAGTGTTCCTGCAGGGCTCAACTATTCCACAGGGGCAGCCAGACAGTATATTTGCCTTTAACTACAAAAGTAAAGATCCTATCAAATAAAAAAATCTGGGAGCACTAGTTTTAGCTCTCACTAATGCTAGTATTAATCCTTGTTTAACTCAAATGCTGGCAGTTGCCATTTTTCTCTCTGACCTTCACTGGTTTGGTTTTTTTAAGCCAAGAATAATCAGGTAGCAAGTGATTTGTGGCCACCACCCACCTCTTAAAATCCCTAGTGCTTGCCCCATTCATCTCCTTAGCTGTCACCTTAGTCCTTCCCTGTATCCCTGCAGATCCCAGGCGTGTGGCAGCTCAAGGAGCTCTGAGTGTCTGGAGAGGCTCCCAGTGTGGGTCTGTACAGCCTCCACATCCCACCCACCACTGGGCACAAGGAGCTCTAGCACAGCAAGTGGCACAGCCAAGGTCTGACTGATGGCTGAGCAGCCCCTGAGTGTCCTCCTCCCCTGGAAATACTCAGGAAATACTGCCCAGGGCTCTGCACTAATTTAAAACATTAATCTCAACAGCAGCCTCCAGTCAAAGACCTTGGGTTCAACCTATTAAAAATAAGAAAAGTATTAAGCAGGAGACTGGTCAAATTTCCTTAAAAGAAATCTCTAACTTGATTAATCACTGCTTTTTGTGAAAGTGTCTCATTGAAAAAAACACCCCTTTGTTTTAAATCTCTGCATGCACTAAAGACACTTTCCTCTCAGAGGAGCTACCAGGCATCCAGAAATACCAATTCTGTCTCATGATGCAAACCAGCAGTGAAGAACTCTCCATAATTGCCGCATCCAGTTATATTAAATCAGACATCAGGAGCCCTCCAAACCAGTCTCTGGCAGAATTAAGGTAAATAGATACAGGTAAACAGACATACTAAGCACATGATGTATGAATTAGCTCTAAAATCCAACACATGCCTTCTGCACAGCTCTGTGTGATCTACCAGACCTATTTAAGGCCTTTCATAGCATCTACTTACAGAAAAAGCCTTGTTAAACACAGCAGAATCATCACTCACTTTTGGCCGACTTGGATCGTGTCCGAATTCCCTCATCCATATTAAATATTTCTTCTCCCTTCACCCTGATGTCCTGGAGTCTCTTGTCATCTGTGTTGATGCCATACTGCAGGAGTTTGCACAGTGCTACAGAGCTGGGAGCAGAGAACAGGAAAATTAGAGATCAGAATTTCCCTGAACTGTCTGGCTTTCACAGCCCCTCTCTAACAGGGAACACACCCAGAGCAGACACCCCGATGCTTTCGCTTCTCCATCTTTGCCAAGAACAAGCATGACAGAATTTCCCCATTTTATGTCTCCTGTTTTATGTCAGCATCTGAAACTGGACTCAGCTCCTGACCTGCACAAGGAGCAAGCTGGGCACTGCTCAAACTTTGGATTTAGCACTATCAGCAGTACAGACATCCATCCACACACACATTAAAGGTTTCTCCAGGTCAGAAGGGCCACCAGGTTAAAGTGCCTCTGCAGCACCATGTGCATCAAAACAAGGATGGAATTAAGAGAACAGGAGTGGCAGCAAAGCAGTAATTTGGCTGATCTGTAGCAATGATCTGCCCCCTTTCCCCAATCTCAATGCTCATTTTCAATTCTGGTCCTTCATGGCTCTGCCACACTCAGACCTTCCAGCTTGCTCCTCCCCTTTACATGTTCTTTCCATCTCTGATCTCACATTTCCACTCCACACTTCAAACCTTCTTCAGCTCCACACTGTTTTCAAGCACACTGAGGATGATGCTGACTACAGGTCAAGGTTGACAATCCATGCTTGGCACCCCCAAATCTCTCTCTCCTGGCTCCACAAATCTCAAACTGAAGTTTTGGAGTTCTGTGGAACTCTTTTTGTGCTTTCACTTCTCACCCTCTCTCTCTCCCCCACACTATGGCTCTGACTTCTGCTGGTTTGGACCCAGGTCTTACCTGCTGCCCCAAGCTGCCCAAAGTTTTCCCATCATTTCATCAAAACCCCACGGCCACTTCTTCACCCTGCCCCCAGTGGCTGGGACTGTGCACACAGGAGGTGTCCTTCTACCAACTGCTTCTACTTCTGTGCACACAGGAGGTGTCAGCTGCCTTCAGGGTCCTTCTACAAACCCTGAACAAGAGGCTCCTCAGGGCAGGCCCTGCTGTTCCTCAGGACACAGGAACTCCAAGCATTTACTAATGTGGTAAATGTCACCACAACCAACCAAATCCAAGTGTTTAATACAGTGTGGAGCCCTGTTACATCACCTGTACACAAACATTTCTCATTTTGGACAACATAACTCTAAGCAATCACCTTTAACCTTGTTCTCCTGGTCATACTTGGCTTTTCCCTGTGCCATAAGCCTCAAGAGATCCTGCAGACAGGCCTGCACTGTCAAAATGGGGATAAACCACCAGGCTTAGGGATGAAACCAACAAAATGTGACCAAAAAGAGCACTGGATCCCCAAATCTGCTCCTTGTCCTTCGGGATTATTACTAACTTCCATTTTGAACCTGCTTTTTCCCATTATTTATTTCACAGGCTATTTGACAGTCCATAACAATGACATAACAACACACACTAGTAAGTGATTTAACAGCTGGTGAGACCCCTAAGAGTGGTCTGTGAGACTTCATGATTCCAGAAAAATCTAATACAGCAGCTGTGACAAAATTTAAATGAACACAGAGCATCCCAAGCTTTGGAATACAGCACTCAGCCTCCAACAGAACACAAACATGCTCCCACAGCAACAGGGAGAGAACACTGTTGCAATTGGTTTCTTGATCAACTTTTAACTAGATCAATAAATCCACAAATTCTATTAGGAAACCCTCTACAATACCCCAGAACTCTACAGTAGTCTACAAAGGCAATGCCATGTGTGGAAGCTCGTCTCATCTCATTCACAGAAATTCAATCCCAAAAGCAGCCCTGTGTTTGCAGGACCTATCCCCTTTGCCCCTTGTGCCTCTGTTCCAGCACAGGAGCACCAGGAGCACTGCTGGGGAAGCTCAGAGCTTGCTCCAGTTACCCCAGCTCTGCTGAGCACCACTGGCAGTGCAGGGAGTTGTGCCCAGTGCTGGTACACCCTGCTCCCAGCTGAGCCAGCACTCACAGGCAGAGGGATGAGGGCACTGCCAGGAATCTCTGTGGCTCCCACCTGACTTTGCCTTCATACTGCCCATAGAAGAGGTGCTGCCTGCTCATCCACTCTGCCATCACAAACTCCAGGGCAGGCTTGCCAGTGGGGCCAGGCAGGCTGCACAGGAATTCCAGGAGGGGCTCCAGTTGTGAGTGAACCAAGTGGGCAAACACCATGATCAGGGACTGCAGGAGGAGAAAGGCAATGTTAGCTGTACATAATTTAATAGCTGCAAATGTTTTATTAAATATTTAAGGAGCTTGCTGAAGGAAGCTGAAGCTCCCTGCAGCAGTGAAGGCTGTGCTTACCAACCCCAGGAGGAAGGGAAAGTACACCCAGCTGCAAAGCACTGTGCTACAAATGCAGGAAATAAACACCAGCACATCATCACTCAGCAGCACCTTCCCAATTCTGAATGCACTTTGAACATGATTTTAGGGAAAGAACTACAGCTTCTGAAAAGGTTTCATTACAACATGCAGTTTTACAGTCTGACTCCTAAAGACCAGGGCAGAACTCATTTGCTGTGTATGTCTAAATGGCACTTTCCCACTCTGAGGGCATCTCTGTAGCCCTCCTCAGGAAAAAGCTGCCCATCTCCAGAGGACCATCTTCCAGGCTAACACAGGGAAGAGATCCAGCCCTGCAAAATGCTTGGCTACAAGGGCTGCAAGGGACTGCTTCAGATTTAAACTTCTGTATCTTTTAAATCCAAAACCAAGCAAAGTGAGAGCCATTCCAAACAATTATCATCAGTATATCCAGGGGTAAAAAAAGTCTAAAGCAGGTGATATCTGCTGACATTGAAACGGCCATTGTGGCACCACATGCCAGCTTGAAAAATGCACTTTCAAAAATCAGAGAAATAAGATAAAATGCTTAGAGCAGAGTGAAGCTCGGCTGAGAGCTGCACTGGGGGCAGAGATGGGATCTTGCTCAGCAGTGCCAGCAAAATGTCTTCCCCCAGCTGCTACCAAGGAACCAGGGCAGTCAGCATGAGCTGTTTTACATTGAGGGCACAGGCAAAAAAAGACAGGAGAGAGAATGAAGACCACTGGGAAAAAAATCACTCCAGAAAACTGTGTCACTACAAGTAGGTCAAGGCTAGAAGAGATGGTGATGCTCTTTAGTGGGCTCACTCAGGCCAACTATGTCTCCCATCCACCAAAAGCTCATCTTGTCTCTAGTCCCAGGCATTTATCCTTGGAACACCGAACAAATCCACTCAAAAACACACGCTGCCTTTGCCATGATGTTCCTACTGGGGCAACTCCTATCCCTCCAAAGAAGGCTTGCAAGTACAAGGGTATGAGGGACTACTGAAGGTGCATTACAGCTTATCCAGGAGTATCTGGCTTACCCTGTAACCTGACAAAAAAATTTTGGACCTGAGGAACAGCATGGAGCTGTGTCCCAGGAGGGTCAGGCTGGGTATCAGGAAAAGTTTCTTCTCCCAAAGGGTGGTCAGGCCCTGAACAGGCTCCCCAGGGAATGATCGTACCCCCAAGGCTGCCAGAGCTCAAGGAATGTTAGGACAGAGTGAGATTGTTGGGGTGTCCTGTGGAGGGCCATGAGTTGGACTCAATGATTCTTTTGGGTCCCTTCTAACTCAGGAGATTCCATGATTCTCTGATCAGAGTAGGCATAACAGGATACACAGACCCACCAACTGAATGAGCCATAAATAAACAGGCAATAAATGAAAGGAAATTGTGACAGTTTCTTCTTGTGGTGCTTCTCCTCACTCTCCTGGGTGCCAAACCTGCTCACCTGCATCACACTGAGCGTCTCTGCTTGCTGCATTTTACTCAGGATGGCTCTCAGGATCTGGTCCAGATTCTCTCCCAGCTCACTCCCGGCTTTTGAAATTAAAGTGGAGACCAGTCTGCCCACAAAGGCAGCGGTGAACTCCGAGGTGCGTGGGTCCAGGAGCTGGCTCACCACCTGCATGACGTACCAGAGCCCGTTGTGGCCCTGCTCGTCGTGCCACTGCGCGATCTGCTCCAGCGCCACCGACACGTACGCGCGCAGGCACTCGCCGCCGTTCTAGGGACACAATGGGCAAGGGGGTGGGGAAATGAAACAGGAAAGCTTTATAAATATGAGTGTCTGGCAAAAGATTTTGAGAATATGGAAACTATAAGTGAGATTGAAATGAAAGCAAGCTTTGAGATCCCTCAGTTACTGAACAACTGGAAAACAATGGTGTGGCCAGCTGAAGGTGATCCCCTTTTGATGGAACAACACCCTCTGCTTGCAGACAGGCCCAAGGGTCAGAGCAGACCCTACAGCTTGGCAGAAGGGATCCAAAGAGGAGTTTTTAGGGTTTAAAATGTAACACAGTGTGGTAATGTAATTGTGGGAACTCAGCACAGCAGTCGTGATGTGCAGAGTCACCGAGACCACCCTTGGGGGGCTCGGAGGTCCTGGGATGTTGCCAGAAGTGTTTGGTGGTTGGACTTTGATCCTGCACGGGAAACAACACCTGTATGAGGATGGGAGGATCACACAGGGATAAATGGTGAAGAGATAGATTAATTATAGTGTGAAACACAGGTTTTGGAATCTCGGTACAGGGGGGTTCTAGGGAGACAAGATGGAGGAATTAGGGCGTGTCCTGTCCTTCTTCTTCTTCTTCTTGTCGTCCATCTTCGGTGGTGATGGTGGCACTTTGAGATTGGTTCTTACTAAAAGTGCACTTGTCAATAAGGGTGAAAGATATTGGGGAGAAAAGGTAAATATCTTACACGTAGTTTTGGGTACAAAGATAAGTGACCGCCCCGAGGGCTCTCAGTATGCTCATGGCTGACGTGCTGTGCGGACCTCTGTCGCGCCGGGAGAAAATCTTGTAGATAAAAATTAATAAACAACACTGAAGATCGAAAGACCTGAAGACTCCTTTCATCCTTTGGAGCGCAGGCTGCCCTAAGGCCATCCCGAGCCTTTCCAGGCCATTAGAACAGCCGAGAACGGGACAGTAATGGTTCTTATATGCTATAGGATTTGTATCTTGTACTAGATTGGTTAGTGAGAATTAGAATATTCAACACAGAAGAAGATTTATGGTATTGTAATGGGAACTTCACTCTCCTAACCCTTTTACTCCCTTACTCTATTACCCTCTCATAACACAGTGTGGTAATGTAATGATTCTTATAGGCTGTATAGAAATGCTATAGGATTTGTATATTGTTCTAGATTCGTTAGTGAGAATTAGAATATTCAACACAAAAGAAGATTTATGGAATTCTAACAGGAACGTCACTCTCTTACCCTTTCACTCCCTTACTCTCTTACCCTCTCATCCTCTCTGCCCCTCTCTTCTCTCAGTCCTGCTCCAGCTGTGGCTGGCAGCTCCCAGCAGGGCCCTGCACCCAGGCCCTTTGCAATAACCCACAGGTTCCCAGCCCTGGCTGCAGAGATCTCTCATCTCCATCCATCCCCACCATGCTACCCCCTGGCACTCCTACATGAGGGAGTGGGCATGTGGCATTCACACACTCTTTGAACATAACTCTCTCTCCCCCAGGATTTTTCCTGGAGAAGTACAGAGAGAAGAAGAGAAAGCAATTCTTATCTCTACTTGCTGCTCCTGTTGTTTTTGCACGTGGAACGTGTTAGGAAGATTGTTTACCTGAAGGGATTTGTCACTTGGATTCTGCTGAGGGTTGTTTTGTTTCCTTGGCCAACTGGGTCAAAGCTGTGTCCTGCCTGTCTCAGACAGTCATGGGTTTTTCTTTAGTATTCTTCAGTGTCTTTTGTTTAGTATTGTTTTAGTATCTCTTTAGCATAGTTACCATAAAGTATTAATGTAATATAGTATAGTTTTAATAAAGCAATTGTTCAGCCTTCTGAATCATGCAATCATTCCCAGACATTGGGGTCACCCTGCATTCAATATGGGCAGGCAGGGGAGACATCCCCTTCACCATCCCAGAACCACAATGAAAACAAGGGGAAAACTGCTGGCACCTGGTAAGATTCACAGATAAGTTCTACAGACTCCAGCTCACTCACACATACACTACTCCTCACTGCCCAATCAGCAGCAATCAAGGTAACTAATAAATACAACAATAAATACAACAACAACCTCAAGTAGCTGCAGTTTTGTGCCAATCTCGGTACCTAAAGAAATTCAAAGAGTTTTCAGCAAGTGAGAGATGAAGACAGAGAAATGTGACATGAACAAAACACAACTCAGCAGCTAAGCTGCAGTCCTTTTGAATTCTTCTTAGCACAAAGATCCAGCAAAGCAACCAATGTGCAGGACTACAATTTCTTCCTGCTGGTCTCTCACCTGTTCTCACTGGTTTGTTGTTTAGGCAAAGACCACATTGCCATGGTCTGTATTCACATGGCAAAGAGCAGCTGCCACTAAGGAACTCCTTACATAAGGAATGAAACCACCCTTATTCATTTGCCAGTTAGGAGCTGGAATGAAAAGGCTCCCTGCACTTCTAGCCTCTGGTGCTTTTTCCTTCTTGCCAGATCCTCCAAAGACACCAGGCCAGAGCCAAGCCTGCCTACAAGCACAGCTCAGGCAGTGCTGATGCTGGAGATAATTCCCTGCTTTCCCTCCATCCCACACCTGGCTCAATCAAAACGAAGTTTGTCTTCCCCTTCCCTCATAAATGAGTACAGAAAGCTGCTAGAGTAGGAGGGTTTCTGCTGTCCTGTGCCTGTGAATATTCCTGAAGATAGCCCCTGCCATTACCAGGTGTGATAAATGTTATTGGGGACAGAAAATCATTACAGGATTGTTTGGTTTTGGGAGGTTTTTTTTGTGTTGTTGGGCTTTGGTTGGTAGGTGTTTTTAACATGCTCCAGTTCACTAAAACAGAAAAACCATCCAGACTGCTGCCTTTCTACTGTAGTTCTCCACATTCAGGAATGATCAGGAGAAGCCACTGCAGGCCCTGAACAACAGGACTTTCATGGTAAACTGGAGAGGCTCTGAGGGGCTGCTGATACAGCAACTGGCAAGCACAGCCTGGGCTTCCTCAAAGGCTGTGTCACCTCTCCTGGGCTGGTACAGCCCTGCAATCCTCCCCAAGTGTCAGCAGCCTCCCCCTCCCCACAGCAGTACCTGCATTGTAGCGCTGTCATCTGTGTTCAGGCTGCACTGTGCCACTGCAGGGAATGCCTGGCAGATGAGGAGCTGGGACAGAGGGGGCTTTGTATTCCTCACAACTGTGGTCAGTATATCAATAGAGGTCTGAAAGGAAAGCACAAACTGTCACAGCAGCAGCCACAGAACTTGAGGTCAGCACTACCCACCCCTGCTGCAAACATCAAAGGTGTGAACTGCAGGGATGTGGCCACTGCTGCAACCACACCCTGAACTCACAGCCTAAAATCATTTTTAAATGCAAGGACCCTGGAGTCACACACCAAAGCATCACTGCTGTGAGCTGCAGAGGTTCCCAGGACAGTTCCCAAATTAAGAGCAGTGTCACCACTCAAACAGGGCAAACAGATGCATGCTAATCAGAACAGCCAGAGAACTGCTCCAGCTGACTTGTTCCATTTTGATGATATTGATTGAAATTTATCTTAATTACCCATAAGCAATTGTTACAGTCACACCAATTAAGAGATTATATGCATATTGATGCAGATGTTTATGGATTTAATTCCATACAACCAATCTACAGTCAGTGCTCCATCTTTTATCAAGGCACCTGTATAATTTATCTCAAATTCATACATATGTGATGCATAAATCAGAGAAAGCCTTAGGAAGAAATGCAAGGAACAGTTGTGTAGTCTGCTGGGAGAAGAGGCTGTTCCTGCTGAAAGATGGCAATGTCACAGCAAAATCACTGGGGATGACTGATACTGTGGAGACTGGAAGAAGGTCAGAGGAGCAATTTAAAGCAAACTTTTGGAAGCATCTTCCTGCACCTGCAGTTTGCCTCCTCCACTGAGAAACCTCCCCCAGTGACTGAAGCCATTGCTCCAGAGCATGTCCACAGCAGCCTTTCTGCCTTTGCAGAGCGGCCAGCCCAGTGTTACAGAACAGGAACAGCTCCAGCCCAGGCCATGCCCCAGTGAAGCACTTACTGCACACAGCCCTGCTGGGATCTTGTCAGCTGGGGCCTGCATGATGCTGACAAGGGTTGGGATCAGCCTCATCTGCATTGGACCCTGGCAGGCTTCTATTTGAGCTAGCTCCTTAAAAATATCCTGGGCAAGAGAAGCAACAACAGGATCTGGAGAGAGAAAGCATCATTTACTAAAACACACACACACGTCTCAGTCTTTGCCACCACTATTTTGGCTGGGCAAGGCAGCAAGTTTCCCCTCTACCACAGGAATCAGTGTTCACGCAATGACCACTGATTAAGTTTTCAGCAGCAGGATTCAACAGCAAAACCAACTGTGCTTAGGGATGTAAGTGGATGCATACCATTACTGTACTTGAGGAATATTGCAATGGTGAAGGGGCAGATCTTGTTCTCCATGCTGGCTGTAAATGCTGCATCCACTGTGCACACAATGCACAGAGTCTCCATCACCAGGTTCAGCACCTCGGAGCTGAACTGAGTTGCCAAGTGGATCAGGCCATCCAGAATGCTGGGGAGGAAGGGCTGCAACACGTGGGTGCTCTCAGAGATCTTCAGCTGGTCACAGTAGCTAGACAAGAAATTTGTGATACAAAAATACGTTCCTAATTTATTGAAGTAACTTAAATATATTCCATTCTGGATAATACAAAAGGGGTTGTTCCATCCTGTCCATTGTTATTCCTTAAGTTCACTCCTCTAGGACTTCTCTCCTTCAGTCCTCTACTGCTTGACCTGCCAGCAGCTCAGCAGGAAGGAGGAGGAAAGCTCTCACCAGAAATCTTCCCTCCACATTGCACACAAAGCAGAGTTGAGCTGAGTGATGTTAGAGGCTTCTACTGCCCCTCAGTGACAGATCTTTTCTAAGAACTGCCCATTGATGGAGAAAAGGAAAAAAGTCCAGGACAGACACTGCTTACAAAGTGTTACCATGTTCTACAAGTGAACTGGGGTGTGATAAAGCAATTTCAGGAATTACTAAGTCATAAATCTCTGACTTTATTTATTCAGTAACATTTCAGTGCAAATAAGACAAAGTGTTCTGTTTGGAAGTGGTGAACAGTTAGGTTTTAGCAGATCTTTTTGTGACTGGTTTTTTGATTTTACACTAATGTTCATCAAGTACAGCAAAGCTTCCTTCTGACAAAAATGGGGTAAGAAAATCAAAGCCCAAACACTCCTTATTGCTGTGATTGGCTCCATGGGCCTGGATGATGTCAGTCACCTTTATGGCCAAACAGGAATAATCTGGGTTTCATCCCTGTGCTTTCCAACACTACCTAGTGCTGCTCCTCCCTGTGACCATATCCATAACAACACTTTACTGCTGCCAACCCTGAATCTCAATTCCACATTCCTCATTAGAGTTATTCTATTTTCAACCTGTTTGCTTACACTTTTTAAGCTGACATCTATTTCATTCAAAGCAAAACCTCCCACAGCCCAGACAAAAACGCCACTTTAACCAACCAGTTTATCAGTGTGATTTACACCCCTGTCCCAGGGTTTGCTTACCCCCAGATGGCTCTGACTGCAGAGATCCTGACAGAGGGGGGCTGGGTTTCGTGCAGCCCACTGACAGTGGCCTGCAGGAACTGCTGGATGAGCTCAGGGGACATGGCCACGGTGAAACGGCTGGCGGCCCACAGGGCCCGGCCCAGGAGGAAAGGAGACACTGCAGCAACACAAAATACCTCAGTTGTTTCAGAATGAGCTTTATGAGTTTAAAATCATAAAGCTGCTTCTATCCATTATTTACAGTCTTGTCATCCCAATAGGAAAACACTGAAATGTGACACACAAGACAAATGTGCAGGCATACAAAGAATTTTTGCTCACGGTTTATTTTCTTAGTTATTTCAAAGAGCAATTTCTCATTTATTAAAAAACCTCCTCCCTTCAACTATTTACACTTGAATTTGTTCATCACTGAACAACAGTAAAGGAAGAGAACAGAGGCTTTGCCACCAATTCCTATTTATCCAGCTCAATATTCTGTCCCCAGCAGAAGAAAGCAGCATCTTAGGGAGAAGCATTGGAATAGCAGAGCTCATACCCAGGGACCTTTCACAGATTGCAGCCATCACCCTGCAGTTACAGAATGGAATTCTGTAAATACAGAATGGAATTCTGTGGTACACCAGCACCACAGAAGCAGTGGACGTTCATTATCCACTCACCTGCTTGCACTCACTAAGGTATGATATATCTTTATCACACTTATTCCTGCTGCCTTTTCAGACTATCAATCTCCTTACCTATCTAGGCTGGCCTCAAAGTGATGATGCTCTCTGTTCCTCAGCATCTTTACTGCCATTATTTATGCTCCTGCAAGTACTAATTTTAAGATGAGGACATAAAAGACTCTGTGCAAGCTGTACAGCAAGAGAAGAGCTTTGTTTTTTAAGTCAGTATCATAAAACACAACATTTCTTTGTCTGTACCATTACTGACCATTAAATGGATATGCTTGGAGAGCCATCAACACACTGACTGTGGGAGCCCTTCTAGAGCACAGCAGCTCATTTACAACCCAGTGCCATACATGTAAATGAATGTAAATATATGCAAATTGCTGAGGCGGTTTCTTACAAGCACTGCACACTATGCACTTTGCACACTAGTTCTTCACCCAACATTAACACAAAGAGAACAAAAACCCCTTCTTTGTAAAGGGCTAAATAAGTGTTTCTTTGATGAAAAAGGAACCCAGGAACCAATTGTTTCTACCCTGACAACTCAATGTGGACTCATCAATGATGCTCACATTAATGTCTTAAACTTCTAAAATTTTAATTTGCAAGGACTTTTGAGGTCTGACTTTCAACAATTCCTCTGATTTTCTTGCACACTGATGTAAGATAACACAGAGAGCAAAATCCTGCTGAATTCTCAAGAACAGAATCCCATTTAGTCAGGAGCATTATTTGAATTCATGTGCTACAACTAGTGTCAGCCTCAGCAGAAAACAAATGGGATGACATGGTGCAGCAGGAATTCTGAAGGCGGTTAAACAGTGCTGGTGCCTTTCCCAGGAACAGACACAAGATATCAGAACAGCAATTTTCCACCCAGCTCCTCCAGCCTCATGCATCCAGCCAACAATGAGATCCAGCTGAAAGCACAGTCCCACATATAAAGGACTTAGAGTAGAACTAGGAGCACGTGAGAACTCACAAGATTCATTTTTTTTCAAATGAGCAGATGCACAATTGCATTTCCCAATCCCTCATGCACACATCAACCTGATTGATTCATCAGAGACTCCCAGCAGTTGCTCCCAGGGATGCAGGGTCCCACATACCTGAAAGGTTGAGGTCTGCCAGGACCACATTTGTCAGGAAGCCATGCATATCAAAGTGTATTCTCCCATTCTTCACACTGTCTGTAATTATAGACTTGACTGAGCCCAGGGCCAGCATACAGGCTTCATGTATTTTCCACCTGCAAAACAGTTCAGATGCCTTAAAACTTTTCCTGTCATGACTGAAGAAATAAATACACATTCTGAAGTGAAGTCACAAGCAATTTTCTGGTCTAAGCTACGACAACTATTTCCTTGATCCCAAAAGAGAATTTTAAAAAGCCCTTAAAGAGATTAGCATTCACAAACTGCAAGATGGGGGCTTGGAAACTCCTTCAGGATGGGCATTCTCAGTCACTTCCTAAAATATTGGTGGAATAGTTTTTACTTGTACCAATTTTTTCCTCATAATAAAAAAGAATCTCTTCCATGAAAGCTTGTGTTCCAGCCATGCCTTCATAATTTATGTGCAGAAGCACTGGGATACCCAGTACATTAAAGGTTTAAGAACATTTAATTTTGCATTAACATTTTGTTAATTATGATGATATAGAACTCTGTGCAAACACACTTCTCCTTGGTTTTATTTATGAAGCCAAGAACCTAATGTCTGATTCTGCAGCCATTCCATTGCTGCTCATTATCAGAGGGGCTCCTCTGACACTAATATTAAAATAAACACAACCACTGAACCAATGCCCTGTAAAACCAGGAGAGAATCTCTGTGGACCAGCAGCCAGGTACTCCTGCAGTGTTTTCTTCTTATATCCCCAAATAGCATTAAAAACTGCAACTCTGAAGGTCTAAAATTGAACATATATATCTGCATACAGCACCACTCGACATCAAGTAAAAAAAAAAAATAAATTAACACACACACACACACACACACATATATATATATATATTTAACATACATATATGTTCCTGAAAAATTTATATATATTTTTACATATATATAAATATAACATTATATATATTTTTATATATAACATAAATATATATAACATAAATATATATATAACATACCTATATATATAAGATAAATACATATGTATATATAAATTCCTGAAAATTTTATCTCAATTAGTTAGCAGGAAGTATTGCAAATTTCTCTTCTGATTTTCTATAAGAAATTATCATTTCCCATGAGATGTTTTAAGGAACATCAAGCTCTGAAGGGAGGGAGCCTTGGCACAGATAACTTGTGCTAGGAACTGCCCAAAGTCCTCCACAAGAAGATTTCACCATCTGGCTCAAGAACTGCTGTACTTTCTTTTTCTTCTTCTAATCAGAGCTTTCCAGCCCCATCCTTGCTCTTCAGTTGCATTGTCACAAATGAAATGTGATTAAATCATGGTGCACCCAGGGCTGCAGATGGGCTCAGCACCCACTCCAGCGCCATCCCCTCCCTGCCCCAGCACTGTCCCCTCCCCAGCCAGAGCTGTCCCCTCCCCTCCCCGCCCCAGGGCCGTCCCCTCCATTCCCCAGCCCCTCACCAGTGCTCAGCCCCGCTGTTTTTAGCCTGCTCAGCTTCCTGCAAATGCCTCGTAGCTGCTGCAGCCAGAGCAGTTGCACTCTCGTTCTGGAAATCAGCAGCCACAGCCTGTGCACAAGGAAATGGGAACACTCATTTGTATGGACTGTTAAAAGTTGGCCTTTTCTCTAAATGCCCTTCCTGAGGGCAGGTTTGATACTTGTTATTACTACTGCAGTATCTAAATGTGGGATATGTTTCATACCAGCAGGAGATCCTGAGCAGCAATTCTCACTGTGTAGGAAAATGTGTCATCATCTTCATCCTCCACAAACTGCTGTGGATTGGCAGTCCAAACCTTAATCTAGAGGAGACAAAAAGGACAGGACAGCTGAGAACTCAGGACACCATCAGTGAAAGGCAGCTTTTCTGTTCCCTGCAACCTGCTTTGGAAAACTACTTTGAGAATTTTTCTCTGCCATAAGAAGTCTTCATTCTCAACGGATTATTCTTCTATTCCATTGGAGAAACCTTTGAACAGAAGAAACTCTCTGCTCTGAGCTCATCTTGCTCTTCTGCCCCTCATTTGGGATCAGAGTTTGACAGAACTAATGACTGACCTGGAAGCAATGCTGCAGCTTTATTTTTAGATGAGGAATGGGAGAAGCAGATAAATCTTTTAATAGAGTGCTTGTTTTTATGCATGTCTACCTAAACTAAAAGATGATGGTTGTGACACTTGAGAGGCCAGGAGCTACGCAGAATTTCAGTACAAATTATTTCACTTCACTAGCACAGTATTTTGGCTCTCACAGAAAGCTGTTTATTCCTTTCAGCATGAAAATCCTCATTTTCACAGCACATAGAAGAATGAAGGAGGAAGGTCTGAAAGAGCTGAGGCTGTTCAGCCTGGAGAAGATTCCTGGAGGACATTGTAATTGCCTTAAAAATAAAGCCCTTTTACCAGAGCCCCAGGACAAGGGCAAGATGGCAGGTTTGGATTACAGAAGGAATTCCTAACTAAGGGGTGCTGAGACACTGGGTATGTTTCCCAGAGAAGCTGTGAATGTCCCATCACTGAAAGGGTCCAAGGCCAGGCTGGATGGGCTTGGTGCAACCTGGGACAGTGGAAGGTGACCCTGCTCAGGGCAGGAAGTGGCTTTAAAGTCCCTTCTGACCCAAACCCTTCTGTGATTTTCTGTCCACCTTGTACCATTCTGGAACCTCTCAGTGCTGCCACAGCAAAGTGATGGAACAGCCTGTTAGATTACAGCAGCTTCCACACACTGAAACCTTTCCCAGGACACTGGCTGGTTTAAATCTCTCATTTCCTTTGTTTCCTACACAATACAAACATGCCCACCTGCTCCTCTGTGATCTGCATGTAAAGCAGGATGTAATAGATCAGGTCTGGCAGAGCCTTCTTCACTGTGCTCTTAAATTTGTTGTTTTCCAACAAGGCATGTACAAATTCAAATATGCTGAACACCAGATTTTCAAAGCCCAGAACTTCACCTGAACAAAGTAGGAAAAACAAAAAAGAACATGACCGAATATGCCAACAAACAAAAAGGTACAAATGGATGTGAAAATAATTACAAACTGTTAGCTTCTCTGAGCAGATTTTTCTTCATTCTCCTGGACTAGTAAGTGCAGCAGCAGCCCCAGGAGGATTTCAGACTTCATCACTTTCTGCTCTCTTCCCACCACACACCTCTCATTAAAATTTATCAAGCTCAACCTAAAACCTATTTGATTTTCTTTTGTCCCAATACTTTTACCTCAAAATTGTTGCCAATCTCACTCCTTAACCATTAGAAAACTTAAATTGTGTGTCTTCAATTGAACACAATCACAAGTAATTTGCAAAGAAGTGATGGACACCATTCTAACATGGTAAATGCACCTTTAGCACAACTTCCCATGGTGTGCCAGTCACTGTTTTGACAGCAATATTTAGGTAACTCCATTCCTCTTCAAACAGCAGAAGTGAAGTGCAAGTTCTTACCATCAGAATCCACAGGATCCTCCACCTCTTCTGTGTAATTTACTTCTGTTCTCACATAAGTGGATGGAGTTAAGGAAATGCTTTTTTCTAAAGAACAACACATATTTTGGAATTAGTCTGTTCCTGTCTTTAAATTGCTGATAACTTGGGAAGGTTCTGTTCTTTAAAAAGCCTTTGATTTTGTGTAGAGTCCTTTGTGCTTCAGGACACATAGACAACAACCCCAGGAGCTCCTGGCTTTGTGCATTGCCCAAGTTCAAAGACCACTTTCCACAGACCACTCACACATCACTTCAGCACATCTTTTGTATTATTTGACTAACTTAGATCAAACTCACCAAGGTAACCCAAAACTTCATTTATGTTAACTTTGCAAGAACAGAACCCCCCAGACTCATTCTTTCCAGGGGATGTGAGCCAATTCAACACCTCACTGCTGCCTAAGGGTGAGGAACCACCCCATGCTCCCACATCCTACCTTGGATTGACTCTGCTCCCTACCAAGCACCAGCCCTGGAAAATGACAGAAAACTAACCTGGGGCTATGAAGGAAGGAGTTTTCTTTGCAGATGGTGAACTGAAGAACTAACAAGTACCAGAGCACACACAAGGCAAGGAAGAACAAGACTCTCCCTTTTGCAAACAAAAGCCCATTTTGTTTGCCCATACCAACAGGACTGTAGTAGGAGTCAGGACAGGAGAGGGAGAAATACACCATCAGAAATCCTACAAACAGCTCCTTGTATTTTCACAGATTCACAAAATGGTTTGGGTTGGAAGGGATCCTAAAGGCCATGTAGCTCCAATCCCCCTGCCATGGGCAGGGACACCTTCCACTGTATTTAAACAGGGGTCTGAAAAAACAATATGGAGAGATTTGAGTTGTCAGTTCTCAAGTACTGGGCAATGCACCCACAGACCACTCGGACACAGCTGGGTGTGCAGTGAGCACTGACTGAAAACTCAAATGGCAAATCAGCTTCTGCACCAAGTGCAATCAGCCATTAGTTCTGCTGCAGCAAGGGGTACTGCTGGTTCTCCTTCTCCTGAAGTCTTTACACTGTGACCAGCACCTTTTTAAGAGGACAATTTTTACCAAAAAGTACCAGAAACAATGCAGAGCTCATGGCAGTTCTACAGGGCACATGCATCAATCAGCATACATTTAAGCAAAAAGAAACTTAATGGAGCCTCCAGAAGTAAGAGAAAGATCCTGTTTTGTCTGGCAGGGCAGAGCACTCCATGAATTGTCCTGCTCAGTCAGGTCATTACTGAGTTTGTCTCATTTGATTCCAGGTAAACACATTCACTAGCAAGGATATAAAGCAGCACTTTCTGTCAGGGTGTTCCAGACGATGGGCAGGATCTGCTGCATTGATGAAATCATGTGCTTTGGGTAGTTTTTCACAAGTGCTGTCACAGCCTGGAACCAAAAAGAATATCAGTCAAAAGTGAAACTGGGAAAGCCATCAGCACACTCAAATCACAGGCTGCTGTTTCATTAACAACTGAGATCATCCAAAGGCTCCCTGTCACCGAGGTCACCTCTCACTCCTGACCACACAATCCCCTCTCTTGCTCAAACACTCACCAACACACTTCTCTTGATGTTTCCTCTTTGGCAGGGAAGCAAAGGGATAACACAAGATGTGGCACTCTGGAGTGAAGACAATGCCACAATGCAGTGGTAAGACAATGACTCAAATCCAAAGCACATCAGTGTCTGGATACAATTATCCTGGAAGTGTCTTGTCCCAGAAAAAGAACTCTAGTGTAATGTAAAACCAGACTACTGCCCACTTTCCACACTTCTACTCATGCAAGCAACACATCCATTGCACATCCAGGGAGCAGCTGGAGAAGCAAACACCCACCCAGATCCATTCCCTTCCCAGTTTGGCTGTGCCAGCCCAGCACAGGGGCTGCTCTGGGAGCAGCTCAGCAGCTCCACAGGGGATTGTGCCTGGACTTTCATGAAGCTGATCATCCTGACTTAGGGGAGCCCTTCCACTGACACCGCCAAAAGCCTCTTGGGACCTTCCAGGAGTGAGAGAGCTCTCACTCACCCCTCTCCTCCCCAGGGGCACAGCTCCAGCTGTGTTAGACTTGTTACAGAACAGACCCTCACAAACTGCCAGAGAGGTGGCTGCTCCCAGACACACAGGTGTCAGTTTGCTTGTGCTCACCCAATACAAACCACTCTGTGCAGTTTGTTTGTTTGTTTGCAGCACTGGGTATAATAATAGAAACAAAAAAAATTAGTAATTCACCTTCCAGAAAAACAAGAGCAATCTAATATCAGCATTGGAGATGAGCAGGCATCAGGAATAACCCAGTTATGTGGGTTTGGGAATGAGTCTGGCAGGTGCGGGAAGGAAGCATTACAGAAAATAATGCTGAAATCTCCGGGGCAAAAATTATGCAGGTGCTGGCAAAGGATGTGAATCTGATCTTCAGGACTGCTGCAAACACCCTGCCTAGGGCCACAGGAGCATCCAAACAGCCTTGTTCCATGTGCCACTCCATATGAACCCTGGGTAAATGTTTCCAAGCTCTACACCCAACCAGCTCTGCAGGAAGAGCTGCTGGAGTGTAAGGGAGCTCCCAATGGCTCTGCAGTTGGAACAATAGAAAGCTGCATTTGCAAGGTCACCACAGCCCTGCACAGCAAGTCATTAAAACACAGAGCACTCTCCTGTCAGATGTTGTATTTCAACCCCTGGCCCCTCATACTGCCAATTCCCACTGCTTGTCTGAACTCAGAGAACAGCTTCACAGATCCCCTGCCAATCCCCACGTACTGCTCCACCACCTATTAATCCTTCAAGAAAGCCCTTATCCTTCTCTCTTCAGAGCACTGCTCCTTCAAGTCACTCTACCAAAGCCTTTTATTGCTTCTCTTCCTGACTGCATCTTTAAACAGAGAAGAAATCCCCATATTTTTGGATAAAAAGCTTAAAGTACACACCAGAGAGCATGCTAAAGCTGACTGTCAGTCAGAGTTCAGAAGCAGCAGGTGAAGTACCTTGTTCATAAAATTGGGAAATTTGTTACAGATCCCACCTCATCTTCCATCCCAGAACAAAGAGGTTATGATTAATTATTTTTTCTAGCTAGTTATTTGTGCCACTGTCAGGAAAAATGTAAGCATAACTTCTCTGACCCACAGGTGTTGAACAGCTTCTAAACACAAATGAAGAAGCACAACAGCAAGGCTGCAAAATGCTTTGATTGTTGATTAATTGGTGTTCCTGATACATTACCACACACTAAGTACACCATTGTATTCCAATTTGTATTCCATTATTGTGAAATTTGCCTTAAATCTGTCACCTGTCATGTTTAATCAGTCTGTTTCTCTCAAAACAATCAATAGTAGCATGTTCAACACTGGAATTAGGATTCAAGAATTGCACAGTTGCAGCTCATTCATCCTTAGAGACCCCAATTTCATTCATGCTGAACTATCAAACACAACAATAAATTACCCCATGGTTATTTCCTTCTAGTCCTCACACTTGGTATTTCTGTTGTGGCCAAACTTCCCACCTCCTCCAAGGATAAAAGGCCCTGATTTTCTGCTGATAACTGCTTAAAAACTTGTTACTATTCTGGGAACAACTTGGGACACATTAACCATCAGTGGCTCCCCATGATGTGATCCAAACCTTTCACTCCCCTAACCAGGATAAATATCCCAGCCAAACAGGCAGAGGTGCACACTGCAATAGCATTCATTCCTTACACCTTCTGTCACTGTCCTGCAGAACATCCTGACATGGATAGCACAGCAGTTTAGGTCAGGACTGCCTCTGACTTCCATCAAAAACTCCATGAGCCTTGGAGTACAAAGCTCTCAAGTGACAGGGAAGGGAAAAAAAAAGTTTTCCTATCATTTGCTGCACAGCACTTCATTAAGGAAAAGAAAATGGAATTGAGTTTGCATCTGGTTGAAAATGTGCTATAAAAAAGTCTCAATTCCCTCTTCCATTGCATCAGCTTTTCAAGGGGTTTCTGTAATGACTTCATCTGTAGAGCTGGTTTAAATAATCCCCTAAGGTTTCTTACTTCTGCATTACAATGACTATAAAATCCACTTCTCTGGAAGTGAAGGCAATTCACCTGAATCCTTTTTTCCTCAGAAATTTGCTATCATCAGCTTAGAAACCCTAAGCTACAAAACCATGAACAGCCTTAAGTCAATAGCCAGAACACTCATCTCTTCAAAAAGAGCCTCCTACAAACCACTTGTGAGCAGGAGATCTCCTGAATTTTCTGTTTAAATGCACACTGATTCTCTGCTGCCATCAATGCCACCTGACTCACAGCAGTGTATGCAGATCCAAATCCTCCTGTGCTGCACCTCCCCTGCAGAGGCCACAGGCAGAGCCCCTCACACAGCTGAGGAGCAGAGCAACAACAAGGTGACATTTCCTCAGAGACCTTCCCAGCCTGTCACCTTGTTCAAGAACCTCCTGGTGGGACCAGTGCTGACACACCCATGCAAAGAGCCCAATGCCAGCAAGCACTTACAGAAAAGGCTGCAGAATGCATGGATGAAATGAGAACAGAACTGGCCTGGCCTGGTGTAGACTGAAGCCATCAGTTACAACTGCTTTCTGTGGAGGCTGAAAAATACCACTACTCATTAACAATCCAAATGTGAGTATCTGGAGTAAGAGATCCAAATATTCTTGAGCTGCAGCCTGTTCAAATCAAGATGGTACCCTGCAGTGCTCCTTTCATGTTGCTGTTCCTATAAATCACTACCCCAGGAATCCCAGTGCACAGGCAACAGAAAGGAAAAAAACAAACTCACAAGAGACATTCTCTCAACAGAAACTGCCAACATCCTTCCCCAAACTGCCTTCCAGTAGTGCTGCACAGCAAGAACAGCTCAGCTGCTGGAGTACAAGACATGCAGCCCCCACTGAGAAGGCACAGGACCCCAGACCAGTACAGCTGCCTTGAACAGGACTGAGACAAGTTCCACAAGACAGAGCTCAGCAGATGCTGCTCTGTGTAACACAACAGCACCTCCCAGCAGGTATTTTCATTACTTCAGTCTTGGAATGTTGGGGGATACAAGACAGATGATGGACTTTGGACTGGTTAACATAAATTTGATAACAGGATGCCTTGGCAAAAGCAAATGGAACTTTGAAAATTAGACCTGGATTGCAAGAAGATGAAATCAAATGGGTTTACCAGAAAATCCCATTAAACTCCGCAAGCAAGAGGTGCTGTTATATGCATAAGTTTGTGTTTGTGATTTTAACCTAATCGTTGTAGTACACATCACTAGTCTCCCTGAAATAGTATATAAGTGTTTGTATCCCACAATAAAATGGGATTCTGATCACTGACTCAGTCTCCCTGTCTGTCTCCATCGCTGACACTTCAGCACAAAGCTGGTCATCCTGACTTTTGACACTTGTCTTCATTAACTTCCTTATTGCTTTCTTCATGGAACTGAATGGGCCTCAGTGCCCAGCCTCAGACACCTGTACACTGACCTGAGTGCTGCCCACCCCTGCACACAGGCAGGGAAATGAAAGATCTGGATTTGATCCTGCAACTGATGCTTGTGGCTCTTTGCTCTCCCATGCTGCAGGCACACACCCTACAGCTCCAGTGCTTTGTGAGCTCTTACAGGGGTCTGCCCTGGCCCTGTCCCCATGCACACAGAGCTCTCCAACACAATCTCCTCTCTACAGGAAACCAGGACAGTACAAAGACCTTCCATCTCTCTTCTCCAGAGATCATTTAGCATTAAAGAGCAGGCAAGCTCCAGAAAAGCACGTGCACTTAAGAAGCTTTTACAACTTATTGCAGAATTCTACAGCACCTTTAGAAAAGATTGGTATTTAACTACAGATTATGATGTCCAGGACATATCCAAGATATATTAGATCAGCAAATGACAGAGACAGATGGTCCTATGGACCAGATTCCTGTGGATCATTTTACAGACAGATCCTCATGGATGGATCTCATCACAGGTATCTTCAGTACAGGTGAACAACTCGTTTCACTGTTGATGGTGCTGGGAGGCAAAAGCCTTCACTGTTCATCCCATGAGCATACTGGGAGATTTGCCACTTGAGTTTGTTTTCCAGCACATCTGACTGTGTGCTGGTATTCAGATCTTTCTCCACTTAACCAGCCCTAAGTGACTCACCTTTAAAACCTCCATCTTGAACCCACTGTCCGATGTTGGTCCATCAGGCATCTGCAGGGCCTGGACAAAGGCTTCTGTGAACTGCTGCACCACAGGGAAAATCAGGACCTTGGCAGCACCCTGGTTACAGACAATGCAAGCACAGCTGAATATCAGATACAGAATCCCCACATCTGACTGGTACAGCAATAGAAGCAACAACAAATGCACTTTGCTGGTACAAAATAGAAGAGAAACTCATGGCAACAGCAGAATATTGCAAAGTCACATGAAAGCTGCTTCAAACATCACTTGGGCTCTCTCTTTAGGTAAGGAACTAAGCTCAGCTGAATCCCACTCTTCAGAACCCCACAGCACAGGCTCCCACAAAACACACACATATCCAACTTATCACTTTGGAGTCTCAAGAGAGATTCAGACAATCCAGTCTGGAGAGCCCCAGGAGCAGTGCTCACCCCATCATTTCATTTGATGAGCTGAATCCTGCACCCCAGCACCCCCAGGCTTCAAAACCAACCTGGGGTGGCTCCATCACCCCAAACCCTGTGGCTGGCATTTATCTCCCTGCAGAGCCTCCATCCCCCAAACCAAACAAGCTGAGTATCAACAGCTGGCCTGAAGATTAACAGGATGATTCTTCCTAGGAAAATGCAGCAAGTATTTTTCCAGATGTCAGAGCACTCCATAATCAGTCCTTGGCAGAGCAAGTAATACAGGACCAAAATAATTTTATTGAGATAATTCCTCATAAATCCAGAGCCAGGACACGGAAGTCCTATGTTTAAATCAATTAGGAAATGCCATTTATAAAAAGATTCCAATTTTTTTTTTTTTTTAGTAAAATTTCAAAGGTTCAAATTTCATAGAAAAGGTTTAGTATTCATTGTGAAGGACACTTTCAGCCCTTCTCCAGAATAAGACTGGGGAGTTACTACTATCTCTTAGATACTGGTATCAGCTGCATGATACAGTGCATGAATAACCTTGTCAGGGCAGTACAGATACAATGTAATTACCAGAACTTTCCAAAAGTCTGCACTGGGTTGCTCCCTGTGCAAACAGGGAGGGAACAGCCACTAGACTGAGAGTCACCCTTCCCTATCCTCACACCCCAAAAAGTTAAAAATAACCATTTATTGTCTGGGAGTGCTGGAAAAGCCGCTTGTCAAAGGCCTTTTACAATGCAGATGTGCTCAGTTAGAGCCAGACAGCAGACTCACATCTAAAGCTGCTTGACTGCTGGGTTTGTTTCTTAAAAGCTATTCTTCCAAAACTGGGCTGGGTTTGGCTTCCCCCACCCCTTCAGGAACAAGGCCAAGGCACCTCCTGAAGCACAGGGTGAAGCTCCAGGAGCTTGGAACCAAAGCCTTGCCCAAGGGTCCCTCATTACCCAAGGCCTGGCTGGTGACTGGGACAGGGCTCAGCTGAAGGCTGGAAGCCAAGTTACAGATTTATAAACAAAGAGATGATACTCCATCTCCTCCCCATGCTGACTCCCCCTTCCCTGAGCTCTTACAAGCATGTCTGTTGATAAACCATAAATTAACCTTAATTATGGAAACCAAGTCCCACTATCAAGGCATGCATGTAAAGCAGGGAGTCAGCTACTTTACATGTATTAAATTACAGCCTCTTCCCCCAAATTCCAGCTGACACAATATGTAATTTCCCAGTGTTTCATTTCCATATTAACAATGATTTAGAACCTCCCTCAGTTTGAATTCAAAGCATCTTGTATGTCAAGTTAAATTCTTGCCTTTTCCAGCTCCTCCATGTTACAGATCATGTGGGCACACGTGGTAAATATCTCCACTGCACGTGACCTCGTGCGAATCCCATACACCTGGACAGAAGTTAAACATCAGGAACACAACATTCTTCTTCACAAGATACTTCCTTTAATTATATTTTAATTGTATTTCATTTTTGCTTTAGCTTTATTCTCTTATTTTATTACTGGCTTCAAGTTTTCTGTTGAAACATTAGCTGCCATCAACTACCATATCATCAAGAAAATTCTTTAAGTTTAACTCATACTGCAGTATGACTTAACTATTAAATTTGAAGTTTCTCTGTTCCAAGAAACATTCCCACTAATTTCATAGTGGGAATTATTTCCCACCAATGGAATTCATTTCCCACCAATACCAACCTCACTGTGAAGATCCTACCTCTGCCATTGTGAAAATTTTGTACATCTCTGGAAGAATAACTGGAGCTACAAGTGGCATCTGTATGTCTGTCACTTCTCGGGTAAATTCTAAAAAATGGAAAAAAAGAATACAAGTTCTTATAAGAAATCCAATCTTATAAGAATCAAAATCTTATAAGAAATCCAATCCAAAAAATGTTTCTAGGGAACAGCAACAACAGAACTATCAGGAAACATTAAGTGAATTGAAACATGTTGATTTGCACTTCACTAGACTAGGGTCATCTGCTCTACCTGAGGCAATTCTCAAAGGCAAGCAGAAAATATCACACTAAAAACTGCAGGTATCTGGAAAACAGGGTGTTACAGTCCAAGTCCCTTCTGAGCTCCAACCTGCAGCACAGCACGTCCTTCCCCAGCTCTCATGACACCTGAGCACGACTCCACAGCCAGCAACAGGCACCAGGGGAAGAGAGGAAGACAATTCCAACTTCTTCAGTTTGGATGAAACGTGACACAACACTGGCACAAGGAAAAGCCTGAATAGCTCCCCAGAGCAGTCCTGCCCAGGCACAGCAGCCACAGACCTGTGAGCACCCTCATGGCTCCGTGCACTGCGTTGACATCGCCGCTGACCAGCATCTCCATGAGCAGGTTGAAGAGCTCGGGCCAGGCCTCGGGCCAGTCCCAGTGCGCGATGGCTGACACGGCGTAGGCCACGCTCGAGCGCACTTTGCTGATGGACTCGCGCAGCCCGCTGGGCAGCAGCTCCCTGATTGCCACTTTGGCCTGGAGAGAACAACAGCATTCACGACAGAGCCACAGCACAATCTAATTTAAAAAAATCTACACCTATGGCTGCGTCCTGATATCGATTCAATACAAAATAAATCATCGTGGAAAACTCATCAAAATGAATTTTCGTTTTACAAAATGAATAACTGATGATTATTCTCAACTAACCACAAAGATATTGGGACCCTATACCTAATTTTTGGTGCATGAGCTGGAATAGTGGGTACTGCCCTAAGCCTCCTCATCTGAGCAGAACTAGGCCCACCTGGAGCCCTTCTAGGAGACAGCCAAGTCTACAATGTAGTTGTCATGGCCCATGCTTTCGTAATAATTTTCTTCATAGTTATACCAATTATAATTGGAGGGTTCAGAAACTGACTAGTTCCTCTAATAATTGAAGCCCCACACATAGCATTCCCACAACAACATAAGCTTCTGACTACTCCTCCATCCTTCCTTCTCCTCCTAGCATCTTCCACAGTCAAAGCAGGTTGGCACAGGCTGAACAGTGTACCCTCCACTGGCCAGCAACCTAGCTCACACTGGAGCCTCAGTCGACCTTGCAATCTTCTCCCTACACCTACCTGGTATCTCTTCAATCCTAGGGGCAAACAACTTCATTACAACAGCAATCAATACAAAACCTCCTGTCCTCTCACAATACCAATCCCCCTATTCATCGGATCAATCCTTCTTACCACAGTACTCCAGACAAAACCACTCTTGCACTCTACACCCTGTAATTTTTTAGAGAAAACTTCATGATGGTGTGTTTTAACACAGCATCACCTCACACACAGCATCACACAAGCACAGAGTAAACAGCACACAGCTGCAACTACACAGGATGTACAGATCTACATGGAAAACATCCAGAGTTAGCTGAGATAAATCCCAGCTCCAGTGTCAGGGACTGTGTTTGCTTACTTTGGAAGATTTCAGTAAACAAGAACAGTCAGCCAGCCCTGAAGGGACAGGAAAAAACAAAAGCCACTTCTGGGACATAATTCAAGTAATTATCTCTGGATGGGATGAATCATATTCTAGATATGAAAGATGCTCCAGTCAACAGTCAGAGTGGAAAGGGCTGGAATCTCTGGCCATCTTAGCTGTTAAATACTCCTGCTGAGCAGATTCTCAATGAAACACAGCAGCTTTAAACTAAAATTTGTCATGGGAAAATAATTCCCAGGATGTACAACAAAAGATTTAGCAAATCTCGAAAAAAAGACTGCCAGAATCAGTATTGGTGAAACTTAGGAAGCAGCTTTTCTTCTAGTCTTGTTCTGAGAGTAACAGGAGCATTGTGGCTGAACTTTCCCTATAGGAAACAGCCCAAGCTTCTCAAGCCCAGTTGTTTTAGGCAACTGAAAACAGATTTTTGAAGTGTAAATTGTCAAAAAACCTTAACTGAAGCCATTAATCCTCAAAATACACACGGGCGCTGGTACTTCTTTAACTGTCTAAAGAATTCATATTCTTGATGGATAAACCAGATAATGTGAAACCAAGTCTTACCCTTTCTGTGGTCTCTGGAGGTCTAAACTTGTCAGACTGAGAGCACCAGTGAGTTTCCACATACTGCTTGAGAATAACAGACGCCAGCTGTGGCAGGAGAGAGGTCAGCAATCAGGGACACATCCTGGAACCATTGCAAGGATCACCCCTGGCCCATTTGCTCAGCCTCCTGTCCCATCATGCTTCTTTTAGAGGGGCAGCAGGACTTGCCAAAAATGCTAAAAATCCATGAAATGGACCATAAAGTTACTGCAGTAAAAAGAACTGCTGGGTATGCACTGAGCAGCAATGGCCTGCACAGCACTGACCCAAGGCAGCAGCTCTAGAAAGGCACAAGATTCAGGTCACAAAGTAACTAAAGAAATACAGAACCAAAACTTCCTTTCCAAGGAGGAAAACACCTCCAGAAAAAGTTTCTGCAAAGAGAAGTCACACTTCTGCTTGTTGATGTCTACCATCCACCTCCTAAGCTGAGTCCATTTCCAGTACAGTATTGTCTCAGAACCAGGTTTATTAAGTCCAAAACAAAATTCAAAAAATGTTAAAGTATAACACCAGAATAATGTTGAAAGACTCAGAAAGCTACTTTCAATTTTACACCTGAAAACATGGAAGAATATTTTAAAAACCAAGGAAATTTCCATCTAAATTCTTTCTGCAGTTCCAGGAAAACTCACCTGCCGGATGGCCAGAGCTCCCTGAGGGTCCACAGTCAGTTCTGCCAAATGAACACCAAATTCTGCAAGGAAAAAAACCAAATATTGGTATTGTAACTTTTATTGCCACACAGCAAAAGTCATCAAGATTTTTGGAAAAGGACATCATACCAATTGAGTGACTCATATGCAGGAAGGAGAAGGCAATTCCAAAGCACAGCTACTCAAATAAATCATAAGCATTAATTCTCCCCTGTACTCTCCACAAAAATTTCATTTATTGTCTTGTCATCTTATTTTCTTTTCTCATGGGCAAAAAATTTTGCAATGCAGGCTAATAACAAGCAAATAATTTAAATGCATATATAAAAGTCTTATCTATAATGTAAAATCACTACTCAAGTTTCTACAGGAGAGATGCATGGAAAAGATGCAGGATGGAGTATGGCAGCAGCAGAAGGGCAGGCAGCAGTGCCTCTGTGGACACCCTGGGTGCATTCACAGGGATGTGCAGGCATCACTTGAGCTGTGCCAGTGCTACCCCACCAGTGCCCAGGACACACCAACACCTTCCTGAGCAAACCCTGCCTGGCACAGTGACACCAGCACTGCCTGGACAGCCCCCAGGGCTGTGGGACCTTCTCCTGCAAAGAATCTGTCCAGAGAAAGCCAGAGCTTCTTGTGGCTTCTTGCCAGGCAAAGGCAAAATTCAAACACTTGGAACAATCCTGTTGATGCTGAGCACAGGAAATAAAAGCCTGGAAGAGCAGCTGTTCTGATATGGTAAATCCATACAACTCAATAAATTTGCTTAAAATTGCAATTTTAAGTTCCAGGCAGCTGCTAACTGGCCTAAATACTTCATTTAATTTCACTAGTCTGCTTAAGAAACACATTTGTGATGTTTCAGTTCTTAGAAGCTGTGGAGCAGCAGTTATGCCCTGGGGTCCTGTCAGCACACCCTGCCTCCTGCAGACAGGCTAAACGTGCTGACAGCATCCCTGACAAACACAGAATGAAAATGCTTCTAAAAGGAGTTCTGTGATTTCCCTCAGCACATCTGAGGGCCTCACAAATGCCTGAGTGTCTCCTAATACCCACCTCACTGCTAAGAGGCTTTTCTGGGTTGGGAGATAATTGCCTCTCACTTTCCACAGCACACACTGAACATACCCAGTTCCCTCACCCTTCCTTCATAGATCATGCATTTAAGAAAGAGGAAAATAACCCTCTTATCCCAGCTGTGAAAGCAGGGAGCCTCATTCCAAGATGTACTTAACATAATACTTCTCTTAACTGAAGCAGTCATTATTCTGTGTGCTGTCTGTGATTTCCATGATCCAGTGTGGCACTGCATTTCAGCCCCATCTTTAAAGGATAAGCTGGAGGGGTATAAGGAGTATAAATGGAAAGCTAAAAAGGGTAGAAATAGATATAAAGGAAATCAGAGTAAGTGCAACTGCTTCACACAGCTACAACTCAGTATATTAGTTCACAATCCTTAATTTGTTTACATATATGCATTTGATGTATTTTCTCTGCATACACTGGAAAGCTGGAAGGGACCCACAAGGATCATCCAGTCCAGCTCTGTTGAGGGCTTACACCCTACAGAGAGGAGCAGTGTCTGCACACAGTCCTCCAAATTATGTGGTAAGGAGGTTTGATGGCAGCAGAGGGAGGAGGTTTAATCATGGCCTGTGATTTACAATATTTAGTTTCTCCATTTTCCAACACCTTAGTTCTGCTCCCCAGGCAGACTGCAGTGCCATTGTTGGGACACCAGAGCCACTCACAGTGACCCAGAGTTCTGTCCTGCAAACCCCTTGGGTCTGACAATAACCACTGACAAGCCCCTCCATACACACAGAGGTTTTCAGCCTGATGTCCTGCTTAAAAATATTACAAAACTGCATCTTCTTAACTGAGAAATTACCATTGTGGCAAATTCCTATCAGGAATCCTGCTGAATTCAGAGCACTCACACCCAGCACTTGTTTAAGGAATAAGCCAGCTCTCCTGTCAAACCAAAATCAGATGGATTTATCAAGAACAGATCACATAAAACAGTACTAGTTGTGTAGCAGCTCTTTATCCTATTGTTACAGACAGTGACAAGCTGTTTAATGAGCTGCTCCAAGAATATTTCCAGGGACTGACATTACACTGATCCTTGTACAGCTCACTGGCTCCTCTTTTCTCAAAGGATGGTTTATTATTGGGATCTTTCTCAGTTGGCTGGAAATATCATGGGTAAATGCAGTTCAAATGGACCTTGATAGGTGATTCCTCCACTTATATTTTGTAAATTTGAGATATCAGAAATACCAAGTCTTCTCCCCAAAATAAAGTCTGTAAACCTCAAAGATTAGAAGCTTTTAATGAAGCTTTATTTAAGTGCTCTGACATAGACAGCACTTGGCAAACACATTTTCTACTGGCTCTGCTTCTCCTCTTCATTAACCTCAATATTAATAAAATCAAACTCTCCTCCTTTATCTACCATGTAACCAGTTTATGTAACCTCTTCACCCCCAACATTTTTGCCAAACTAAGCCACATGAGACCAAAAATTACTCATAAGCAAGCAGGAAGGAATAAATGAGCAGAAGTTTCTAGTGAATGTTTGCACCTTGAAAGGGGTCAGCACTGACCAAGTCCAGCTCAGCATGGATGTGCTCAGGAGCTGCTAAAGGTCCCTTTGGTTGTCTCTGCTGAGGGCAGAGACAGGGTGAGCTGGAGAAAGGACTGTGGCAGTGTGGTGAATCCAGGTGGCCCATGGCCACTGACACTCCAAACTAAAGCAACACTTGGTCTGCAGAGCCTGGATCTCACCACCACCCCCACAGCAGCACCAGAAACTGAGTTCTCTTTACTCAATACCTGCTCACCTTTGTGCATCCTGGTCCTCAGCCACACAGGCACAGATGTTTTCCACAGGACTGGCTTTCAGTAACATCATCATAAAGCAACTTGGGTTGAAAGGGACCTTGAGAGGTCACCCAGTCCAATCTCCTGCTCAAAGCAGGGCCAGCCACGAGATCAGACCAGCACAGAATGAAATGAGGACCTGCAGACAGACAGGGGGAAACACCAAGCAAGAATCTAATGCTGAGCCAGAGTTCTGACACTCTCCACATGTGCTGCCTTGAGGAACTTCTTCATCCTCCATCATGATGCTCAAGAACTGCTCGTTAGCCACCTCTAAAACTGCATTCATATTTTCCTCATTTCTCAGCAAAAGTCAGAAAGATTGAGGTCACTCTTCTCCAGAAGCTGTGCTGGTTTTAAGTATCTCCTTTGAAACCCTTCTTCACAACTTCTCTCTACACACATACCTGCAGCATTTCACAGAGCAAACACCAGGGTGGCTTTTGATACTGACAGGCAGCATCATATGTTGCAATGTGGCCATTTCTTGTTTCAACTTCCCTGCTACAAATCAGTTCAATGTTAAAGTTTACTCCATCAAAAATTCAGCCCAAGCCACCCACAGAACTTCCACTCCTCTCTGCCCATCACTCACTCTACCACAATTAAAGTTACAGCCACAAGAGCACCACAAAACCACACATTGTGGTCATGTCTTTATATTCTGCAGAATCTCTCCTTCCAAACAATCTTGGGCTTATGGACTCACATAAATCATGGACTCACAGAGTACCTGAGGCCACACTGCAATCCCTCCTGAGCCATATTAGAGCAGATCTGCTGGGAAGGAGCTGACCATGAGCAGGAACGTGCTGAACCAGGGAAGCACAAGTGATGCAATGTGTTCTGTGCCATTATGGTACCTGGAGGTGCTCTGGTACAAACTGACACAAATTGTGTCATGAAAACACCATCAGAGAATCAACAAGTTCTAAAGCATCAAACTGAACATGCTGAGCCACCTACTCTGGAAGAAGAGATGGTGAAAGAACATTCACAAGACCCATAAAGCAAATCTCCCATTCTGAAATCACATTCAAACCAAAGCACTGGTTGTCTCCTGGACAGGACTGGTCTCAAACAAGATGGACAAGAGGGTCAGCATGCCCAGACTGACACAGGAGTCAATCTGCCAGGGTCAGCACCATCTTCACAGCCACCTGCACACCTCAGCTTCTGGGAGCAAACAACCTTGTAAAGGACTGAGCTGAAGGTGCCTTTTCACACACGGGGTGTCACAACATAAGCCATGCTGAAGATGGCCTTATGATGCCTTTCTACCTGCAAAAAGGACACACAGAAACACATAAAACAGGCAAAACAAAGGCAATTCTCCAGCCTGGAGCCATTCATCTCTACCACGTTTCCCGAGCACAAGAGCTGACAGCTCAGAAACTAAATACTGTCACCATAAAGCATCAAACTTGGAATCTAACCTGGCAAGCAGGGAACAGTGTTTTCCAGCTGTCTGAGAAGCTGCCATTAAACCTCCTTACCCACATAATTTAGAGAGGGTGTAAGCCATTCAACAGAGTTGGACTGGATGACCCTTGTGGGTCCATTCCAACTCAGAAGTCTGTGATTCCCAGCAGTCTGAGCCCTCCTGCTGGAGCTGAACTCCTCAGAGTTCCTGCTCTGGCATTCCTGGGGATCACCTGGGCTCCACACGTGCTCTCCAATACAGCAGGACCTAGAGGAGACCATTTTTCCATTCTGGGTAACTATCCTCAGGTGACATGACACTGGCAGTAGTGCACACCATCAGGGTGGTGTGTGATGCACCTGGATGGACCAGATAAAGGGAACAGAAGCTCCACTTCACCAGCAACACTCTGATTCCACAGTGGAGCCAAGTCAGACACACTCACAGCAGCAGCTCTCATTTCTCTGCCTTCCCCCTGCAGTCTCAGCATTGCTTTTATTTTATTTATGTTCCACTAAAATCTAGAGACAACAAAGGTCACAAGGTGAACTCTCCTCTTTCCAGAGACCAACAGTGATGCATCTCCCATCCCCAAGCTGCCACGTGGTGCCTGTTTCCTCAGCAGACAGAAGATGCAGAAGCAGGTGAGAGACTGAGCTGCTGAGGACATCTGGCAGCTGCCAAAGGGTGACATGGTGGGAAGAAACTGCTCCCATGTCCTTAATCAGAGGAGACATCCCACATTCCTCCAGAGCACGTGTATGGAGTCAGACAGGACAGTCCCCTTGAACAGCTCAGCCTGTTCCAGAGGCTTTGGCTGTGCACTGCTGCTCATCTCCTTGTAAAGCACCTGCCAGATCCACTGCCAGCCTGCTGCAGGGAGCTCAGCTGCATCCTCTTGGAACACAAGCCATATGAAGAACGATTGAGGGAGCTGGGGTTGTTCAGCCTGGAGAAAAGGAGACTCAGGGGTGACCTTATCAATCTCTTCAGCTTCCTGAAGGGAGGCTGTGGTGAGCTGGGGGTTGGTCTCTTTCTCCGGGCAACAACAGACAGAACAAGAGGACACAGTCTCAAGCTGCGCCAAGGGAGATACAGGCCAGAATTAAGGAGGAAGTATTTTACAGAAAGAGTGGTCAAATACTGGAATCATCTACCCAGGGAGGTGGTGAAGTCACCATCCCTCGAAGAGTTTAAAAAAAGACTGGATGTGGCACTTGGCGCCATGATCTAGTTGAGGTGTTAGAACATGGGTTGGACTTGATGATCTTAAAGGTCTCTTCCAACCTAGAATTTCTGTGATTCTGTGATTCTCCAGACTCACCATCCTCACCTGGCTGAAACCTGCCTGGAAGAGAGAGCAGCACACACCACACAGGAGAGCCAACAGCTGCATTGGCCCAACCACATCATACAACCCAAGGCATGAGCAGCTTAGGAAAAGAGGTGGGGGCAGAGCAGTGCTGCCCCAACACCCCCAAGGGAATCCTGGCATTAGGAACCTCCTGAAGTGGATGTTACATCCAACCCCTGTGTTCAGTGGCTCTTGAGGAGTTTTTTCCTCCACAAATGTTAAATCATTTTAAAACTGTTTCTGCTTTTAACATCCAGCAGCAATGAACTCCACAGTTTGCACACTGGGGCAACAGCCTAACTCTGCCTGTTTCAGATTCATTTCCCCTGACAGCCCAGGATATTCCATGATTCTGTGATCTCAGCTTTATGAAAAGTCACAAACAATCCCTCCTCACTCACCTTCTCTGTAACTTATTATTTGAGGGCCCCTCTCTGCAAACCCTTTCCCAGGCAGAAAATCCAATTAGTTATGTCTTTGAAACCAGAAGCTTTTGCACACCTCTGTGTGTCTGTGCTGCCTTTCTGCTGCCCTGCTTGATCCCTGCAGGAGCAGCAGGCAGTAATGCATGCAGCACTGGCTGTGGAAGCATGAGAATTTCTGATGGCTTTGTTCTCTGTTCCCTCCTTAACGGTCCATTTGGCTCATTGGAGCATGACAGGGCAGTGATTGGGTGTTTTCAGGGACCTCTCCACACACACAATGGGATTTCTTTTCCCAGGACAATGGTTAGGACCGCCCATAACTTTTTAGGGCATTATCTGGACTGGCTCCCCTTCCCCCAACACTGACCAGCTACACTTTCTGTGGCTGCACTCACCCCACCTTGTGAAATCATCCTGTAATTTGTGCCACTGATTCTCACTCTGGCCAGACTGAGCAGCTCTATCAGCAACTTTGTCCACACCATTTACAGATGTGCTGAGCAGCTCAGCCTCTCCTGGGACTCCTGACCCTGCCAGTCAGGAGCTGTGGTCAGGAGCTCAGTTTCTGCAAAAAAGTTTCAGCAAGTGAACTTTCTAAGAGCTTTGTGGGAGTCCCAGGACTCCTTCAAACAATTTTTCTGCCACAATTTCATGTGTCTGTCTCTTCTCATTCCAACTGCTGAATTTTAACCATAACAGACAATGTAAAACCCACTCCACTCCCCTGTGCCAGCCCCTGCTGCTCTTCAGCTTGGAGCCCTCACTTAAGGCTGTCCCATGTTTACCAGTAAGTATTAAGCTGGTCCCTGAGTGGCAGGTTTTACAGCCCAACATTTGCACAGTAATTAAATGTTTGAGTCCCTCTAAACACTGGGAGATCCATTCTTTAGCACTGGTAAATGAACTGCTCCTACTCAGGCTTCAATCTGACATGGATTCCCTGATGTGTATCCTGTAGAGGCTCCTCAATGTTGCAAGTCAACATCAGCACAAGGAATTTGGTTCCTCTGCAGTCCTTCTGTACTGAATGTACCTTCCCAACTCAGTCACTGGCTTTGAACACCTCTGAAATCTTTTCTGTTTCTGCAACATCTGAAAGCTTTTAAGTTTTTGTGACTTTAACTAGTTCCTCAATCTCTTTTTGCCCTACTTTCCTTCATTTTGCATTAAAAGTGCCAACACTTGTACTCTTTCCTATTCCTTCATTTCTACTTCAGCATCTTCATGCTGCTTAATAATACATTTTTTGGTCTTTTAAAGAACTTGTGACACCCATGATCTACATTTCTCTACCTCAGTAATATGGTGCTGGCACACACCAGATTCCTGCAGCTCCTCCTCTTGGTTTTTGCAAGCCTCTCCATGCCAAAGACAGCACAGAAAGGGGAATATGGCTTATTCCTCCCATGCTGCTTGACGAGTACAAGAGGAGAAATCAAAGGTGTGCAAAATAATTCCCTGAAAGACACCTTGGGAGGTTTCCAGTCAAACCCCCATGATCAAAGCAGAATCTGCAGCATTAGATCAGGGTGCTCAGATTTTCTAGGCAGGTCTTGGAGATACTCAAGGATGGAAACAACACAGCTTTTACAGACAATCTACTTTAAAACTCCTTATATCCAGTTGGAACCTCTTGTTTTGGGTTTGTGCCCACTTACTCCTCATCCTCTCCCACCTCTCAGTTCCTGACAATCTCCTCACAGTTACCAGAAGCTGCTGTCAGACCCACTCCCAAAACACTCCTGCTCCCCCAGTGGAAACCCCTCAACCCCAGCATCCCCCCATGCAGTGAGTGCTGCAATTCCCCCACCCTTTGCTGCACTCAGCCCCTCTGCTGCTGTGGCTCATCCTGGGGCTGGCAGCAAAGCCCCCCAGGAACCCCAGGAGTGGTGCAAGAGCCCTGGGTGGAGAGGGCTGAGCCCTGCCCGGCCCTGCTCACACAGCCTGGGGGCAGGAGGCCTCAGGGCTCTCTGCTGGCCCTGCCCAGCTCAGCAGGCACTGGCATTCCCTGGCCAGGCAGAGCCTGACCCACATCCCAGCAGTGCCTTCTCCTGTCCCAGAGCACCACGTGCTGTCTGTCTGTCCTTGCTGAACTCCTCTGGCTCTGCTCCTGCAGGGCCCTCAGGACATCAAGTGCCTCCCCTACAGTTTGGTGTCCCCTGCAAGCTGCTCGTGCAGGTGTCCTGCAGCCTCCTGCAGGTCACAGGGACAGATCCTGCACAGACCTCAGAGTCCTGGCCCTACAAACACAGAGAATATCAGGGACTTCAGCAGACTTGTAAAAGCATGATAAAATAGAAGGGTAGATGACTCCATTCCTCTTACCCTAACATCCACTACATGCAATTCTCCAATCCTGAGCTCTCAAAGGCACCTCAGGGACATCCATTGCCTAGAACCCTCAGAAAACATTCTTCTCAGGGAATCTGTCACCCAAATAACCGTGGAAAGGTTCACACTTTGGGGAGAAGCTGCCACTGAAGTAGTGGCTGTTCCATGGTCAGCGAAGCTCCCAGAACTTCCAGATTTGTGCTGCTGCAGTGTCATCAAACCACTCCATGAAACTCCAAGAGCTGTGGGGACAACACACAGAATTCCTGGTACTGCCAGGAAGAGCCAAGCTGAGTGTGGTACAAGCACTTTAAGGGAATGCACAACAACAAACATTTTATCAAACACTCCCAGAGCAGCAAAATCACAACACCACTCTTGACCCTGTCTCACCCTTACACCTTCCCTCTTTGCACCACAGACTGCCTCTGGTAACACTTCTGATCTTCACAAAACACTTCACAAAACCCCTTCAGAACAGTGCAATCAGACTAAAGGGAAGGCAAAACTTCCAGGAGGGTCCACAAACAACCAGCCCATCAAGCTGCCAGGGCACAGGCAAAACTTCAGGCCTGGGGTTGCAGTGCTGCACTCTCCAGCTCCTGTCACAGCAGATCATCTGCAAATCTTCCCTTGATTTCTACAAACTCTAGTGATTTGGGCTGAAGCAAAATAAAATGTTGGCATTAATAGGCTTTAAATGTATCTTCCACACAGAAAAAGCAGCCAGTGCATGAACTGACCTAGTGCCACCACAAAAAGGCCAAAAGAGTAATGGAATGATTAGAGACACTGCTTGAACTTGGGGTGTTTGCTCATTTAGAATCTCTCTTTCCAAAGCTATAGGTCAGTTGCTATCCAGCTCCACTGTACTCAGCTTTCCAGACAGACAGTGGAGCTCTGTCACTGGAGCTTCACACTGGATGAGGGCACAGCTACATCCTGGCCAACCCCAGCCTCAAACACCCCATGCACAGATGACAACCTGCAGGACATGGGCACACACCAGGACAGACATCTGGAGGTGAAGGAGACCCCTGTGGGAGCAGGGCAGGGTCTGCAGATGGAAGGGCTCTCCATGACCCTCCTGTGACCAATCCTGGGGGCTCCAGCTGAGGTGGACCAGGGTACCCAGAGCCACAGCCCTGCTGGGCCCACCCTGGTGAGCTCAGAGTGCTCCTTGGTGCCCAGATCTCACACAGCAGCCCAGATCGCCCAGGGCAGAGCCCTCCTGCCCCGGTGCCCGGAGCAGAGCCCGCCGTGCCCCGCTGCATTGGGCCCAGCCCGTCCCTGCGGCTCCGAGCCCTGCAGAGGGGCAGGGGCTGCTCCGGAGAGAGTCACGGAGCTGCTGGAGCGGGTCTAGTGAGGCCACAAGGATGATGAGGGGTCTGGAGCATCCCTCTGGTGAGCAGAGCCTCTGGAGCCGGGCTTGTTTAGTCTAGAAGAGACTGAGAGGGAAATCTCAGCAATCCATACAAGCACCTCCACTTTGGCGGGTGCCAAGAGCTTGGTGCCAGACTCCTCTCAGCAGTGCCCAGCGACAGGACAAGGAGCAATGGCCATAAACTAAACAACAAGAAGTTCCACCTCAACATGAGGAAGAACTTTACATTGAGGGAGGCAGAGCACTGGAACAGCTCCCCAGGGAGGTCGCTCTGTGCAGACATTCCGAACCCCCCGGGACGTGTCCCTGTGTCACCTGCTCCAGGTGACCCTCCCTGGGCAGGGGCTTGGCCTGAATGATGTCCAAAGGTCCCTCTCAGCCCCAAATGTTCTGTGATTCCGGGAGAGACATGGGGCACACACCGACAGCCGGCAGGAAAGCAGCCACGGCCGCCTCCTCCCGCGGGCTCCAGCGACGGGGCTGGAAGTGTCGGCCGAAGCCAGGGCGCAGCCATGAGGCGCCGGTACCGGGAATGGCTGTGACGGCGGCCTGGGGTCCCCCCATCCCCTCAGCGCGGCCCTCACTCACCCTCCGTCACCTCCAGCACCTTCACCTGCTCCTCAGCAGCGGCTCGCACCGCCTGCACCGGGCACAGGATCCCCGTCAGCGTCTCCACCAGCGCCTCCTTCAGCCCCTGCGCCACCGGCCCGGCTCCGGGCCCGCCGCCGCCTCCCGCCATCGCCGCCCCCTCCGCGGGCCGCGCGCGCCAAACGCACCGCGCGCCGGGGGGAGGGGCCGGGCCCTAGCCCGCGCACTGCGCCCCCTGGCGGCGCGGCGGACCCGGGCATGGCGGGGCGGGAATGGCGGCGGGCTCGGGAGGGGCCGGGAATGCCGAGAGCCCGGGCAGGAGGGGCTGCACAAGGGACCCTGCGGGGCCAGGGCAGCGCTCCCCTGGCACAAAGCTCCCGGCTGGGCCCAGGCCGGGCAGGGCTGGGCACGGTCAGAGCCCTCACGGCGCCCGAGACAGCGCAGGAGGGCCCGAACGGAGGGGCTGGCAGGAGAACTCTCATTGCAGGAGAACTCATTGCAGGACAACTCTCATTGCAGGAGAACTCTCATTGCATGAAAAGGAGAGACCTGCGGAAACCTGCCCAGAAAATGTAACCCCCAGGCAGCACCCTGCACACCCCATGGAGCAGAGAGCAGGATCGATGTGCTGGAGCCAGGACTGCTGTTTGATTGACTGATTGATTTCTCTCTCTCTCTCTCTTTAATTAATCTCCTTCTTTCTCTCTTCACTTTCCTCCTACCCCTCTATCCAAACCCCATTGCCGTGGGTTTATAGAGTAGATCAGGGAATAACAGAGCAATTTCTATGACAAGTGTGCGATTTACTAATAAAGCTTTGATTTTTGGTGGACTGATTTTTGTCCTTTTCCAGCAGGAGCATCCAGGGCCCGTGGCTGCTCTGTCCCCGATAAGGGTGGGATGTCTCGGGGGGAGCAGGGACTGAGGCAGTGCCCAGGGCCCTGTGGAGCCCCCAGAGCAGGGACCAGGCACAGGGAGGAAACACCTCACAACCTCTCTTCCAGCACACAGATTGGTGAACACCCAGTGTGAGCCTTGAGGAGCTCACGTGCGTTCTCTGCAGCTGTTTATTGAGGAAGTATAAGCAATTTCACAAAGCATTGAAAGTATTAAAAAGCAGTGTTGACCCATACAAAGTGGGTTTCTTACCTGGGGGTGGTGATGGAGTTGTGTTTTGGGGTGGGGATAGCAGTTCCCACACACTGGGAAAAACACTGTGAGGTTTTCTGTATCCAGTAATGGTTTGGTCACTGAGTTCCCAGGAGTGTGACAGTGATTTGCCTACAGACACAGTTCAGTGCCAGGGATGAGCCTGGCAGCCATGTTCAGAGAATCACAGAATCACTCAGACTGGAAAATCCCCCCAGGATCATCCTTGTCACCAGCCCAGAGCACTGAGTGCTGTGTTCACCCATCCCCTGGACACCTCCAGGCACAGGACTCCAACAGGAGCCCCTGGCAATGTTTCATCGGCCTCTCTGCCCAAGCAGCCCTGAGCTGCTGCAGATGCACTTCTGCACTCAGACCATCTCCATCCTGGGGGAAATCCTCTTTCCACTGAGAGCCCATCAGCATCCAAGTCCATGGTGAGGGAACTCTCCTGGCCCACAGCTCCTCCTGTTTGAAAGCTCTGCAGTTTATCAAGCACCTGGTCATTCATGTGCTGCCACCAGCAGAATTTGGGGTTCACTCTTGCTCTTGTGCTGTCTAATAACAAATGTTCAAGGCCAGGATGAGACTTGGAACAATCTTATCTAGAGGAAAGTGTCCTTTCCAACAGCCCAGGATGGAACAAGATGGGCTTTAAGGTCCCTTCCAACCCCAGCCAGTCTGGGATTCTGCAATTCCACCTATGTGACTTTTGCAACCTGGATTGAAGATTTTCTGTAAAAGCAGAAGGAGCAGCTTGGGATCCTACACAAACCCAAGCCCGGGTTCAGCTCCCTGCAGGCTCAGTGTCCTGCTGCCCCCATCCTGCAGCCCCACAGCTCCAGCCCTGCCCCTCTGCCAGCTCACATCAGCACCAGAACCCTCAGGGCAGAACCCACGTGCCCAGCACCAGCCCCCAGCCCCCCTGGAGTCCCCTCCTCGCCCTCCTGCCTGCTCTCCAGGCCTGGGCAGCTCCTGCAAGGGCAGCTTCACATCAGCCAAGACAGCAGAGGGGACACAAAGTGCCCCTGGAAGCTCCTCTGTGCTCACCTGAGACACAGCCTGGGCAGCTGTGGTGAGAGCAATCCACTCCCATCTCACACAAACTTCCCAAGAATGAAGTCAGATTTCCTTCTGCAGAAGTTAGGCTGCTGGGCCCCATCTTTGCCCCCAGATAAACAGAGGCAGGGGCTCAGGCCATGGCAGCAGTGCCCACATCCCAGACAAGCCCTGCTCTCCCTGGCACAGCACAGAGAGGCCACTCCCAACCAGAGGCACAGCCACAACCAAGACAGGCTGGGACTTCTGTGGAAGAGAAGAGCACATTTCTCTCTAGCAAGAGAAGGGCACATTTCAGCCACGCTGCTCCACCCAGACTGGGCCCTGCCCTGAGCAACCAGGGAGCTCCTGCCCTTCCTCTGTCCTTGCTGGCCCCAGAGAGGTCTCTGCAAGGGGAATGTTTGATTTTTCTCTCCTGTTCTTCCCAATCCAAAATGCTGCTTCTGCTGGAGGGATAAATACCTGTTTTTATGTGTGACCTCTGCAAGCTCAGGGTCATCACTCATCTCTGCACTGTCCCAGGATTTCAGCCCAATGGAAATAAGTGAGCTTCTGCTGCACCACAATCAGTGAGGCAGGAGCTCCAGATCTCTTCTCCCAGGAAACAAGGGATAGGACAAGAAGCAGCAGCCTTGAGTTGCTCCAGGGGAGGTTCAGGTTGGGTATGAAGGAAAATTTCCTCCCAAAAGGGTGCTCAGACCCTGGCACAGCTGCCCAGGGCAGTGGTGGGGTCACCATCCCTGGGAGTGCTCAGAGGATGTGTGGATGTGGCCCTGGGGACAGGGTTTAGTGGTGAACATGGCAGAGCTGGAGGAATGGTTGGACTTGTACTCTTGGAGGGCTTTTCCAGCCCTGTTGAGTCTGTGGTTCTCTGATCCCCTCACAGCAGGCTCTCAGTGCCAGCACCAGATCTGACACATCTCTGCAAGTATCTGTTAGGAAGGAACAAACATTAGCACAATGGCATCAGTTTCCTCTGCCTTACAAACACATTGCAATAAAAGAGGATGAGGTTTAGCGAGAGGAGGGGTATCCCAGAGCAATGCCAGCCTAGCCCAGCTCCTTTTAGCTGAAGTGATGCATAACCACCCTGAATGTGCCAACTCATCCTTCTGTATTTGTAGAAACTCCATTTCTTTGGATCTTCCAGACTTTTCCAGGTTTGAATTCCCACCTGTTTGGGCATTGCACAGGCTCTTTACAGGTTTCTGCAGGGATCCCTCATGCAAAGTCAGCACTCAGAGCTTGCTGGTCTAATACAAGCTTGGCCTCCATGCCCAACCCCAGCGCTGTCATCCCTTCTTTGGGAGGACACTTCCCTCACCACAAAAAGACATTCTTGGTATGCAGAGGTGTTTTATGATGAACTCCCTGTTTCTGCCTTTGCTGTTTCAGCTCAAAGCACAGTTCTGAGCTCCCCCTGCAGATCCATCCCCAGCAGACCCCACAGGAAGGTGACATGGGACTGTTGGAACAAGCAAAAATCCCTCAAGAAATATCAGGGCAGCACATGGAGCAGGAAAGGATCAGCTGGGTTAGAAGGTGCTAGCCCAGCCCATCCCCTGCTTGGTTAAAATCTAACTCCAGACAGTAACAAAAACATGAAATGCCAAAATCCCAACAGACACCAAAGCAGCCCAAACACTTGACTCACACTCTCCAATATTGGTTTTATCTTCAATAAAGCCTGGATGATGGAGAGACTCTTCAAGTGAATTCCATGTGCTTTAGACAGGCGGCTGCTGCTTTTTACATGTTTAGAAGCTCAGCTCTAACAATGAACAAGCACACACACACACACTTTTACATACATATAAATATATAAAAAATTTATATATATCTATATAGAGAGATATAAAAATCTGTATTTTAGTATTGTTTAATCAGTATTATGATTAAACAAACAGCTAAATTCCTTTAAAACATTACTGTAAGCAGTTTTTCAGAACTTGAAAAACTGAGGTGCACAAGGAGCCTTTGTGAAGCTGCACCTCTGAATTTATTTCCTCACTATTTCTTTTCAACCACCTTGCAGCAAACCTTCCTCTAAGCAAGTGGAATTTTGGACCTGGCAGTCCATCGCATGTTCACGTGGGCTTTTCTTTTTGTCATAAAAGACAAAAATTTGTTCCTTCTACCAAGGCCTTTGGGTAGAAAATATTTGTTCCTTCTACCCAAGGCCTTTTTCCTTGATCCTAGATTTTCCTTTTACTCCCTGATCCCAGTCTTGTCTGGCTCTAAGAGCAGTTGAGAGTTGAACCTGCAGCTCCATTCTTCTCCTGTGGCTGTTTTATCTCCTCCTCCAGACAGATTTCTATCTCCATTGATGCTCTCAGTGAGGAGCTGTTTCCTCACAGACTGAGGTGCTCACATCCTCAAGGAGAGCTCTCAGTGTGAGATTTGTTCCCTTCTAAATGAAGTGTATTGCCATTTGTCAGGGCTGTACTTCAGCCACTCTCTCAGAGCAGCACACTCATTTCTGGATTCACAGAAGAGCTGTCTCAGCTCCTTATGTTGCTCTGTGTGCATTCTAGAGAAGGTTCCTTCCTGAGTCCTGTGTGACACGTGCAGTTGTGTCTTACAGATTATCTCCTGCAGCCAAAGCATCCATCCTTTCCCTGCCCTGGCAGGGTCCTGGCAGCTGAACCCCTGCTGGAAGCCCCACATCCCTGAGCTGCACTGACCCTGGAGCAGCCCAAGCACTCAGCAAGTGCTCCCCAATGTTGGTTTTATCCTCTATAAAGCCTGGGTGATGGAGAGTCTTCGAGTGAATTCTGTGTTCTGTAACCAAAGGATAAGCTCAGAGAATCACAGAATCCCACGCTGGTTTGGGTTGGAAGAGACCTTAAGCCCATCCCATTCCATCCCCTGCCATGGCAGGGACACCTTCCACTAGCCCAGGTTGCTCCAAGCCCTGTCCAGCCTGGCCTTGGACGCTTCCAGGGACCCAGGGGCAGCCACAGCTGCTCTGAACTCTGTGCCAGGGCCTGCCCACCCTCACAGCCAAGAATTCCTTCCCAATATCCCATCCATCCCTGCCCTCTGCCAGTGGGAAGCCATTGCCCCTTGTCCTGTCCCTCCATCCCTTGTCCAAAGTCCCTCTCCAAGTCTCCTGGAGCCCCTTTGGGCACTGGAAAGGGCTCGGAGATCTCCCCAGAGCCTTCTCCAGGCTGGACACCCCCAGCCCTCCCAGCCTCTGCAGCACCTGAATAAGTGAAATCAAAGCCCTGAGCCTTCCTTGGGTGAGCCACAGGAGCTGTGTGAGCACCCTGGGCTGCTCTGATGCTCCTGGGGTTTCACACAACACAGGAACATCCCATAGACTAAAGGTGGCACAACAGGTACAACCTCAGGGTCTGGGCACACGGTACAGACAAGATTTAAACCTGAGTTTTCAGCCTGAAATCCACACGGAGGGTTACTTAATTTTATTTTTGTCCTGTTTCATGATTAAACGAATGGAGAAGCCATTAACTATTCTTATTAAATAAAGAATTAGGATTTGAGCAATCCAGGGAGGTTTGATGTATTTGGTATTTGGTTCCTACATTAGAAAAATAAATAAAATAAAGAAAAGCAGCAAAATGAGGTGAGAGAGACCTGCTCCCTGTTCTGGTTTAGCCTTTGGAAATCTGCACAAAAGGAGAGGTCAAAAGGGCAGCTCATCCTCCCAGACTCTGAGCATGTTCTGCCCTCATCATCCTCCCTGAGGATGAGGAATGTGCAAAGGGTACACAGCAGAGCCCACCCCAAAGTGAACAAATCTCTCTTGTTTTGTTCCACAGAAGTCAAACCCCAATTTCATCAAGTCTGAGCACCCACATGGGGATGAAAGCCAAGGGTGGGTCTGTGGCATGGCAGGCACTGTCACCTCTTCCAGCCTCCAGCCACTGTCCAGGGGCCACAGCTCCAGCAGGAAATGAGAGAAATGAGACACCAATCCTGCAGCAGTTCTGAAGGCACAGCCACCCATGGACTGGGGGCTCCATTTCCTGAAAAATTTCAAGCAACAATGTGGTCATTTCCAAAAAGTTGCACTCCAATTCTGCTCAGTCAATAATCCTGATAATAAATGCTGCTGTTGGAACTCCAGAAGTCTCCTCTGACCCCCCAGCCCCCAAACTGACAATGGCTGGTCCTGTATGGAATCACCATGCTGAACTCAACTGCATCCCATTTCCTCTGGCACTTTTTGATAAACAGACATTTCTTCAATGGAAAAAAATAAAGGGGACACAGAGAAACATCTGTAATGATTCAGCTGCATCAGACACTGTGCCAGCTCCAGCTTGTCTGTCTGTCCCCTCTGAAAGGAAGTTATTACAGGGCAGTGTTTTTCCCCAGCATTGCACAAAAATTCTTCCAAGCAAAAAGAGGAAAAAAACCCCAATTTCTCATCCTTTTGGTACTTAAATAAAAAGGACCAGTTATACCATGGAAGCATAGACACAACTCCTGTACACAGGCTCAAGGCTCTCCCTTACCTCAGCACTTTCAGATAGATCACTTGAGCCAGGCTGAAGATTCTTTTTACAGTCAAAAATTAGGTTTTTTTTTAAAAAAAATAAAACCAAACCAAACCCCTGTGGGACCAAATTCCTGCCCAGTTCTGATCCCACCCACAGATCCTCCCTGTCACCATCAGCCACAGATGCCCCAAGGCTCTGCCCTACCCCAGTGACTCTGTGCACTTCTGCCCATGGGAAAAGAGGCAAAAGCAGCAGGGAAAAAACTTACCAGCAAATTCCTCGTGGTGATGAGGGGAGGGATCACCAAACCCACCACGGTTCTGCTGAGGAGAAGCTGTCCTGGAGAGTGCTGTGCCTGGGACAAAGATCTGCAGCCCTCCTGCCTCCAGGGGCTCCTGCAGTTCCACCTCTGGCAGGCCCTGGAGCCACATCCCTGCCATGGGGCCCTCCCAGCTGTGTCCTGCAGCAGAGGCTGCTCCCCAAGGGGTTTTGGGGCAGCCCCTGTGGGCCTGGACACCCAAAGCTGTGCTGCTCAGAGCCCCAGGCCCCTCTGGCAGCCACACCTGCAGTGCCCCAGCTACAGGCCCTCAACAGCCTTTGGGAGAAGCAGAAATCTCCTTATTCCTCAGCTTCTGGTATAATTGCAGGTGGGAGCAGTTGAAGGGATCCACCCAGAGGCAGAGCAGAGCTTGCTGTGGCCACAGCCTGGGTGGTGAGGGAAGGTCTCTGCTTTCCTGCAGCTGGGCAGGGCTGGCAGGAGAAGCTGCCCCATATGTGAATCCTCCATTCCTGCCCCTGCCAAGTCCCAAATTGTGCCTTCAATTCTTCACACATTCAACCTGCAAATAATCTCAGCTTTGGAAAAACTTTGCAAAAATCTTGGAAAAGCTTTTTTTTTTTTTCTTTTTGTTGTAACATTTTGACCTCCCTCCTCCTTCCAAATCTGAACAGACAAGAATCACCACAGCTTCTGCATTGCTTCTTTGGAAGGTGATTATTTCTTGTCTAAGAGAACCCAGCGATGCAGTGTGGATTCAGAGGGAAATAAAACTGCATTTCAAACTCTCTAAAAACACCAACATTTAATTTTATAACATAACCAGGGGTTTATTCCACAATATAAACTGCAACATTTGATACAAGCTACCCAAAAAAGGAGAAAGCCAAAATACAGCTGTGGCAATTACTTTACAGATTTTTTTTTTCCTGTCTTCTACATCACAGGGCCCTCAGTGACACTAGGATCTAACATTTGCTGTCTGTACATCAACCAATGCTAGAAGCAACACGCTGTTCAGTTGTCATTCCAGTCACTGAAACCAGACATAGAAGTTATTGCTCAGATAAATAAACCTAGTCTACGAAAAACGAAGTGGAAAAAAACTAAAGTCTCCAAAGAGTTAACAGAGTAAACAGGGATTTCCTCAAAAGAGGATTATTGGAAAATTCATGGTGCAGGGATTTTTTTTTTTGTTTGTTTCTTTTTGCACCCAAACCAAGCTGAATTAAATATGTCTGTAAATCCCAGAGGTAACTGAATGCTGTACAATAAAGGTGCATTTGCCAAATGCCTTCTCAATCGGTAGAAACCCCTGCAAACAGTCAGCATCTCAAACCTCAACAACCACAAACAGATCAAGGGAAAATACAAAAGTGTCAAAAATTGTTCTGAGTTCTGGAAAATGATCCCATAAGGATAGAAGTAGCACCATTTGCAATCTGGTTCTTAAACCAGCCCCTGTGGCTTAACTGGAAAACTGGGAACCTTCTTTACTCGAGTCCTGAAGGGTTTCTGGGGTTCACTTGCGGCCCTGGGCGTCCTTGCCGGCGCAGCTGGCACAGATGTAATCCTCCTTCTCTGCCATCTCGGGGGAGATGCCCACACACACCTGGTGGAACCACTGGTTGCAGCTGCCATCACACTGGACCCAGTCGACCTGGTGAAGAGCAGACACAGGGGTCAGAGCAGGGCCAGGCCAAGTGTCCCACACTCCTGGGTCATCCTGGGGCTCCTGGCCTATTGGAAATGTCTGACCCACAGCTGGTGCTGGACATTCACTGTGCTCCCTGCTCCCCCAGGCTGTGGGCAGGGCACACCCTCCCTTATCTCCCCACTGCTTTCCCACCTAACACAGACTCAGCATCCCTCTTCTCCATTTCCAGCATGGATGGGCCTGAGCAGAGCCCCAGGCACTGCCCCCATGACAGAGCCCATACACAACTGGATCCCAAGAGCAGCCAGGACACAGTGTCTGCACAGCTCCACCTGCCCCCTCCCATGGTGTGTAGAGGTTCTGATGTCAAATAGCTGCCCCAGGGCAGGTGGGGTTGGTTCTGCCCATCCCAGCTGTGCAGACACAGACACTGGGTTAGCCAAGGCCTCTCACAGCCAGGACACAGTGTCTGCACAGCCCCACCTGCTCCCTCCCATGGTGTGCAGATGTTCTGATGCCACATGGGTGTCTCAGGGCAGGTGGGGTGGGTCCTGCCCATCCCAGCTGCACAAACACCAACCCTGGGTTAGCCAGGGCCTCTCACCCCCCTCATGAACAGCTTCTCTGCAGTCAAACAGTCCCAGGGCAGCTCCCTGCCCCAGACCCCACCCCTGGGAACACCAAGGTGGGTCTGCCCCTCCTGACCTCATCCCCCTCGGGCTGGAGGCAGTTCACAGCTGGGCAGATGGCATCCTCATCCTCAGAGTCCTCCTGCTCTGAGAAGGACGTGTCTGAGGGCAGCAGGTGGCTGTCACTGCAACGCTGCAGCTCCAGGAGCCGCTCCCGCTCTCGCTCCAGTTTGTTACTGCACAGATCCTTTGAGTGACTCAGTTTCAGTTTCTTCTTTTTGGGTGTTCTCATCTTTTTTACTCTCGCTCTCTTCTCACCACAGAAGGTCTCTCTCTCGAAACGCCGCTTCAGCTTTCTCTCCATGTAACTCATGCCGTCCTTCTTCCCTCGGCAACACTCACTCTGTGGGAAGGACATTTGGCAGGGTTGGAAGGTGAAGCTAACACCCATTATCCTGTTATTTCAGACCCTGATTTTAGGAATAGGTTTAAGTACAAGTGCAGCATTTGACAATGTTGCATTTTCAGCAGCATGAGATGTGTAAGAGGAGCCAAGGGCAGGGTCAGGCACCAGGAACAGAACTCAGAGAGAAAACCATTCTCATTTCCTGCCTCTGAGCCCACAGCTTCCACAGCAGCTCCCTTGGAAAGCCTCAACACAGGACAAGAGTCAAGTGTACAAGGCCAGGATGGGACTTGGAGTGGAAGGTGCCCCTGCCCATGGCAAGGCATGGAACAAAATGAGCTTTAAGGTCCCTTCCAACCCAAGCCAGTCTAGGATTCTGCAATTCTATGAAATCAGGACAGTTGTACGTAAAGTACAGAGACTGACCATAAACACAGATCTAAATTTCAAAAATGTCTTAGGCCAAAAATTGTATTAAATATTTTGTAATGAATTTATTAATGACTTCTTGACTCCTTTTGCACAAGGAAAATGTATTTTCATGGAAGTGCAGCAACACACACAAAGCCCAGTAAAGCCCAAGGGCTGAGGCAGAGCCTTCCCCAGGGTGCCCCAGCTCAGGGCTGCTGTTGGACACTTGCCTTGTCTCCTGTGGCTGTGCTGGGTGACCTCTGCTCTGGCTGCAGGGCTGGGCTCTGCTTTGTGAACAGGGCCTGGTAGAGCTCCTGAATCTCAGGCAGAGAAACCTGCAGCAGCTGGGCTTCCATCATCAGCTCGTCCAGCTCGGTGCTAACCACTAGTGTGAAACACAAGGAGACACAGCAGGAATTCTTCAGTGACAACAACTGCACACATAATGAAAAATCTCAACAAAATCACAACAAAAAAAGGTAAAATACTTTAAAGACTTTAAATCTGCAACTGCATGAGTTAGTTCTTATCTGCTCCCTCTCAACTGCTCATTTTTAACAGCAGGGTTAAAAGGAAAGACAAAGGCTTGCACAGCAGCTCCTGCACTGTGGCTCAGCACCCTGCCATGCTCCCATTCCCTGCTGGTTCAAGGGTAAGGCATTGCCATCATTCCTGGCAAATTCTCCTGCTTTGGGAGCTGCAGGAGTGTGACAATCCCCTCACTACCTCAGGAGTGGGTGACATGAACAAACTGAGTGAGGCCTGTACAGGGAGCCAAGACAAGGAGAGGAGAGGAAGGAAGGCTAAGGATAAGCCTGATACAAGGTCCTGCTCCATGGTCACTGCCCTCTGCTGCTACTGGCTCCAAACTCCAAAGCTCATGCAGGGCTCTGAAACAGTCCCGGCTGGGGAGGCAAAAATCTTTGTATAAATAACAGCTTATTAATACACTACAACTCAAATATGAAAAATAAACCTGGTGACACAAAGAACTGCCTTGTTTGATGTGAACTGTAACATTTCACCATTCCATTTTCTAGCACTGGTATGGACTGAGCTGCACAGACATGAAGGTAAGTCTAGACTTGTGTCCCTGGAGCATCATGCATGAGGAGGGAAGAAATTATAATTAATTTCTGTCACTGTCATAAAATGATGCAAATTACAACTTGTCTCTTAGTCCAACCCACTGAGCCTGAGGTGAGGATGGCCCAGAGCCTGTGCTGAGCAGAGCAGCCCCACAGGGGCTGGGGCAGCCCCAGTCCCTGACAGCTGCCCAGCTGTGCTGCAGCAAAGCTCACATGGACTCGTGTCCTGTGCATTCAGTATCCCATGGCCTCCAGCACCACATCCCTGCTGCTCCCATCCACCTCCTACACTTCCAGTGGCCCCTCCTCTTTCCTTCCCCCTTCCTGGGGCACAGCATGGGGGAGCTGTTCTGGTGGGAAGGGGCCAGCCCTCCTGATTCCTCATCCCATTGTGCCACACCTTTTCATCACACATGGGAAATTTCTGTCCTTGAGCAATGCACCCCTCTGCTAAAGCTGGACACTGAGCTCCAAAACTGAGGAGATGGAGAAACAACCACCAGGGCTATGCAGTCACAGGCCTGCTCAGCCATTTCCTGGGGACCAGGACACCCTCCCTGCCCCACCAAACACGGGGGAAAAAAGGAAGGGGCAGGAGGAAACCTCCCAAACCAAAATGAAGATTACAAACCATGAAGTGGGATGCAGTGCTGTCCTGTAGAGAATGGAGAATGCAAATACATGGTTCTGTTATCCCAGTCATGAGGCATGGAGAATGACATTGCCCCAATTGTCTGTGACACCTAGAAAACAAAACACAGATAGTTTCACTAAATGTAGAGTTTGAAATGCAGAATAACTGTGATAGGATCAACACTTGTTTCTCTTACAGCTACTGAAATCTTATATCTGCAGGGACACACCAACAGCAAACCCTGCACCTCCTGACACTGCCAGGGGCCTCTCACCAGGATGAGATCACCCTCTGCCTTCCACAACACCCTCAGCCTCACTAACCCAAGTGCCTGAGCCCCTTGCAGAACAAGGCTCTCCTCAATCCCCACTGCTGCTCTCAAGGGAATTTTCAAACTCGCCCACATTCCTCACTTTGGACAGCGTCAAAGCAGCCCAGCTCCAGTGGTTACTGAAGAGCTCCTTGTGTGGAAGTGAGTGGTGAATTAGCCCAGATGACAGGGAGAACAGAACTGGGACAGGACAGGACAGCCATGGTGAGACTGGATTCACCAGAAAACCACCTCAAACCCATGGAGGATGAAGTTTCAGCTCACACCTGCTGGGGGCCTGCCTCAGGAGGGTTCCCAGCTCAGGCACACTGAGGGACCCAGGCAGGGGGACCTGGTCAGAGGCTCTTCCACTGAGCTTCCCAGGGACCTCTGATTTGGAAATGTTGTCACAAGGACCTGGACAAGCTCAGTCAGAAATACTCTGGTTTGGAAGGTTTACTGACTTATAGTCCAGACCCCCCAGAAATGGTTACACTGCTTTAGGTGGGAGGAACCTCACAGCTCCACGCTGAGCTAACACCATCAGGCAAATAAAATGAAACTGTTTCAATTTCTGGTCGAAACATCAACTTCTGTTTCCAGAATCGTGGCCAGTTCTTTTCAGCTACACTAGCTGACTTAGCAAAATGATACTTTCAGACCTAAATGACCAGGAAAAAATCTCTTAAAGACCTAAAGATATTTTAATTTCTATATCTTGACTTGCCTGTTTGAAAAATTTGGTCCACCAGCCATTGGCACAGGTAGGTGAAGGAGAAGCAGCTGCAACACCCTGTCAGGTGTGGCATGGTTTGTGCTTTAATGTAAGTGAACATGAAAACAGAAACACAGCTTAACTAGTTGGACTGGACTAGCTAAACTAAGGTGTTTCAAAATGCAAAACCAACAGAGTACATTCCATTTTGGGGTGTTTCATGTCCTTCATACAGCACAGAACTTTGATTTCTGCTATTCTCCTGCATTTGTTATTCTCAGGAAAATTCTTTACCTTCCTTCCTTCTTTATGTGTCCTTTTTGCTGAAAGATCTTCACTGAAAAAAGACAAACTGCCTGACTACCCCACCTGAAACAGCTGCTGTGGCCAAACCCAGCAATATGAGCAGGATATTCAGCTAGGGAGGTCTAGAGGAAGTGAGCAGAGGCAGCAAAGGATGAAGACACTGTTGAAAACAGCTTTGCCTGAGAGCCAAGCCGGTAATGCACAGGGCAGTTTGTGCCTCTGTCAGTAATTCTCAACACTTTATGGATACTTGTAGCAGCAGAATATAAAGACCAACTGAATAGTATGTGTGATGGTGTTCACAGGGGTCTGAGAATGAGGGAAGAGATGAGGATCTGACTCCACGTTTCAGAAGGCTGATTTATTATTTTATTATATATATTATATTAAAACTATACTAAAAAGAATAGAAGAAAGGATTTCATCAGAAGGCTAGCTAAGAATAGAATAAAAAAGGAATGAATAACAAAGGCTTGTGTCTCAGAGAGTCTGAGCCAGCTGACTGTGACTGGCCATTAATTGGAAACAACCACACAAGACCAATCACAGATGCACCTGCTGCATTCCACAGCAGCAGATAACCATTGTTTACATTTTGTTCCTGAGGCCTCCAGCTTCTCAGGAGAAAAAATCCTAAGGAAATGATTTTTTAGAAAACACCATGGCTACAAGTATGCACTCCAGAAACAATAACTCAGCAGCTCTGTCATTAGTGGTGCCACACTAGAACACAAGAGCTAGAAGAGGAGAGGGGAAAACCAGGCTCTTTGGGAGGAATTGTTCCTGGACTCCAGCAGAAGGGAGCAGGAAGCTGCTGCTGGGGCACACACACATCCTGGCTGAGGGGCACAGCAGGATCAGCTCCTGGCAGCTGTAAAGCCGCAACAAACCCTCTGCCTTGTGGGTTTTTAAGGGAGCTCCAGCAGACCCAAACCCAGAGCAGCACCACCCCCTGTCCTCACCGACCCCGTGCTCCCAGTGCCAAAGCCCATCCCCGGCCCAGCCTCACCTTGTTTGTCTCCGGCAGCTGTCCCGCCGAGCCTTGCCACCTGCTGTACAGTAATCCTGAGCCAACTTTGTCCTGGATGCGTTTTAGATTCCCTGAATACAACATTTGTTGTGCTCTGTGCTGCCAGTTCACAGTTCTCTCGATCACGTAGCGCAGGGCGTCGCCCTCGGGCAGCCGCACGCGGATGCGCTGCAGGGACGCCAGCAGCGGCAGGATCTTCTCCAGCGGCGGCTTCTCGGAGCGCCGGCACTGCGGGCACAGCCACACGCGCGGCCCCGGCGCGGCGCCGGGCACGGGCACGCAGCCCGTGTGGAAGAAACCCCTGCAGAGCTCACACTGGATCATGGGAGCAGCCGGCTCCTTCTGGCACAGACACACCTTGAGCTCGGCGTCCTCCTCGCTCGCCAGCACCTTCAGCTCGTTGGCTGCTCGCAGGGCACGCAGCGCCTCCATCTCCCTCAGCCGCGCCTCTCCCAGCGTGGCCATCTGCAAGGGAGGCAAAGGATGGATGTGGAAAACCAGGGCACCGCAGGGAATATTTCTCTGAAGCCTGAATTGCTGCTGGTAAAGTCCAAAGTAAAGAAGCAAAAAAGGCCTTTACATAATATCTATAGGTGTTTAATTCAGCCTTGAGGTGAGATGTTCAGGTCCCAGCCACACACCCATTTCGGGTCCAGCTTTCTCCCCTCCGGGGACTGACCTTGGTCTCAGAGCAGGAAAAAGGTGAGGGGCAATCAGGGAAATGGGAGGGAGTGGCTCAGGAACACCCATGTTCAGACATAGGAACAGGGGAAGGAGCCAATGGGTGTAACTTAGGAGCTGCCCCTCCAGGGCCTCCACAACGGAGCACTGACTTTGACCTTCATAAATGGAGAAAGCTTCCTAGACTTTAAGACAGACTATAATCCACAAAATTGTGAAATGGATTATAGAGAGTAGTGTAGGTGTATCACTTGGTGAGAAATTGAGGTTTTGGGATTTTTAGTGTGTTGTGGATGGAAGCAAGATGGAGGGCACAGGGGGTTGTCCTGGGTTTCTTCTTCATGCTTCTTTGTCCTCCTTCATGGGTTTGGGAGGCATTTTGTAACTGTGCAGAAAAGTCTGCACTGCAGGCTCTGTGGGATCAGTTATTGGGTTAAAAGGGAAAATAATCTAGGTGTCAGTTCTTAATTGGACAGTTTAGTCTTAAAAGACCTTGTAACAAGAGATTGTTGGCCATTTTGTGCCTTCTAATGAAAAGCTGCAGAACTCACAGCAGTGAAACTGTTTTACTGATAAGAAATAATGAACCCCTGAGTCCAAACATGAACTACTGTCCCAAGTGCCTTCAATCCAGAGTCAGAGAAACTGATGACCAGTACACCAGCAACTGGGACCCCCACAGATGGCATCTCCAAGGGAGCACTGCTTGTTACAAACAGGGTGCCCCCTGCTCCATCACCCTGCACACACACCAGTCTCCAAGGCTTTAAATGGTAGAATGAAGCAAGGATGGGGATGTGCAGTGGGGCAGCAAATGGGATTGGAGGGGCAGCACTGGGGATGTGTCATGGTGTGACTTCAATTCCCTTCCATTTTCTCATGAGGCCCTGAGAGAAAAAGCTTAACCCTTCATAAAAAATAGCTCCTAACCCCTTCTCTCTTCCAAGCTTTTGTGTTTTGTACTACAAAACCACAGTCTGCCTCAAGCAGCTGAAATCCTGAAGAAGTGCAAGTTTGGATTGCAGACACTGCTCTGGGAATGCCTCTCAGCTGTCTGACTCTGGATACTCAGAAAAGCTTCCTGGGCAGTTTGTATAAATGCAAAGGTACCTCTCACCCTCACTTTGTACATGCTGAACAGTGCTCAGGGCCATGCCCTGACCTACACACTTGCTCTGGGGATTGTGAAAAGCAGACAAAGCTCAGGTGTACCCTGGATGTGCTGTTTATCCTCTCTGCAAAAGCTCATTATCCTTTTCTCAGGAATCTTTAACACTAGCTCCTATAAAGACAGCAATATATTTCAGTTCCATAAAAGCTGTTCAAACCAGCTGCAACTAATTAATTCTATGCATTTTATAATGTATATGAACACACTGAGAAGGGTTTATAGATATATACAAAGTGGTTATTTCTCACACCATAGCTTTCAGGCATAATTCCTGGACTAAAATCAGCTCTGGAAAAGTTAAGATAGCTGTGTCCATGCTGGGCAGACATGGGACTGGGACACAGCACATTCTGATGTGCACACAGGTGCTGAGCTGGGCTGGGAGTGTGGGAAGGTTCTGGTTCCCCTCGTGTGTCAGAAGCAAACCCTGCCACACTGAATGACCTCTCCCTGACCTGGGTGCAGCCCCGGGGGTGCCCTGGGTCTCCTTGGCCAGGGGTCCTGGAGTCACTGAGGGCTGAGTGTGAGCCAGGGCCCAGCCTGTCCCCACAGGGCCACAACAGGGACAGTGCTCCAGCTCTGGGGGTCAGACGAGAGATGCCAACACCAAAGCACTGAAAGTACGAGTTTCAAGTAGTTGCCATAGGTTAAAACTTAAATGTCCCACATTAAATGACATTCAAGCCCCACCCAATGAGCCCCTACTGTACAAGGCATCATTACCTGGCCCAGGCAGAGGCCCTGCACTGGATCTGCTGCAATGAAGCCCTTCCCCATCAGCAACTGAGTCTGGTCCACCCAGAGCAATGCTTCAGGGCCTCCATAACTCATGAGGTTTTCTTTAATTATTTAGAATGTTTAATTATAAATGGTGCTGGATTATTGTGTTCTTTGAAAGGATCAGACTTGGCCAAACCCTATCCCATTTTTAATAAGGTTTAGGTATGGTAGGGGAAAACAGGTCTCCATTTTTTGTTTTCCTGTGCTTTGTTCAGCTACAGGCATTGCCTAGCAAACTGTGAGGCTGCCTAATGCACAAAGCAACAGATGTTGTTTCCACTGAAAGCAATTTTGGGAAGCCTGAAGCAAACACAGCAAAGTGCAGTTCAGAAATCCTGCAGAGCAGCACAGCAAAAACAGGGTGGAAGCCACACTCCTGCACAGGAGGCAAACAGAAAGAAGGACTCAAGGAACTCAGAAGTGATTCCAGTTAGGAGAGATATGAGCACTTACTGCAGATGCAGTGTCCTTGCTTTCAGAGAGCGCCCGCTCCAGGTCACTCAGTGTCTCCAGCTTAGTGCTTTTCTTCTTGCCACTTGGCACTGGCTCCTTCAGCTTCTTCTGCTTCCTCTTCAGACTGAGCATCCCGATGTCACACCAGGGACACAACACCTGAGGAACAGAACAGCAGTGTCCCACATGCAGCAGTGTCACACCTGCACTGTTCCTAATGAACTTTCCTGCCTGGATGCAGCCACAGGCAACTGCTGAGAACTACAGTTCCTGCAGTTATTCCATCAAAGATCTGAGGGACTAGGATGAGGTCATCTGGAAGGTGGGGAGAGCTGGGAAGTTGGAACTTCAATTTTGCAAAATGCCCAGACCCAAACAACCCTTGTGTTTCACCCAGACTGCTGGGAGGGAGAGAGAGGGAGGGAGAGAGAGGGAGAGAGAGGGAGAGAGAGGGAGGGAGACAAAATGCTGAACAGCCTCCATGGGACTGAAACTGCAAACCCTGGGAAAGAGCAGAGATTCCAGGGGCTGCCCTACACTCCTGTCCCAACAGGAGGGGGCTCAGAGGGCCACAGCACTGGGCAGAGTGTACATTGCTCATGGACTGCAGGTGTGACACAGCCACAGCTCCAGAAGGGCAGCAAACACAGCCCCAGCCTCACCCTAGCACACCTGAACCTGAGGAGGATGGAGCAGCTAGGAACCTGCTCACCTGCAGCTCAGCCTGATGCCCTGGAGTAATCCAGTGCCACAGATTCCAATATTCATTTTCCATATGAATATGGGAATACTCATACTTCCATATGAGTATTCCCATATTCATATGGAAAATGTTAGACACTGGCACTGCCTGCTCTTGTTAGCCACTGATTAAGAAGAATAGAGAAAACATAGCTAAATCTTAGAAGTTTAAAACTATTATTAGAGCTATAGGACACTAACAAAAGCTCTTATTAAAACAGTTTGTGTAATCCTAAAGCAATTCTGCAAATATACTTAATATTTACTTAATATTTAATATTTACTGCTCCCTCCTGGGCACACACTGAGGGAGCAGCAAATGCACATGCATGACTGAGCTGATCCCCATGCAGGCCTCACCTCCAGAAGGGAATATGGAGAGTTCTCACACAGGAAGGTGTTTGCTGCACACTCCTTCCACGCCTGCACTTCAGCCACCAGGGCCTCCAGCCTGGGCAGGTGCTCCAGGTGCACGGGGAGGGAGCGGCCCCTCGAGACGAGCTCCACCAGCGTGTCCAGCACGGGCACACGGCCCCCAGCCTGCCAGGGAAATGAGGAGATGCTGGATGCACCCAGCACACAGCACTGCCCAGGTCACAGCAGTCACCCAAGGAATTCAGGGCAGAGTTGTAAAAATTAATTTAATGCTCAGACAGCTCAGTGACCGGCACTATCAGTCCAACATTTGTGCTGCTCATGCACTTAGTCGTTGACTACCAGACAAAACTAACAACACATCTGGGGGCTGGGAAGTGACCAAGTGATCCTTTAAAAAGATAACAGAACAAAATCAGAGACTGCCAACAATATAAGCAGTCTCCCAGTCTCACAGTGCATTCACAGCAGAAAATCAAAATAATTCAGAAATAATAAAATTATACAGTTATTATCATTGAAAAAAGATTTCCAAGATCAATTTCAGCAATTAACACAGCACTGCCAAAGCCACCACTTGTCCCCAAGTGTCACATCCACATACCTTTTAAATCCCTCCAGGGATGGTGACTCTACCCTGGGCAAGCTGTGCCAGGGCCTGACCACTCTCTTCAGTAAAGAAATTTTCCCCAACATCCAACCTGAACCTCCCCATGTGCAACTTGAGGCAGTTTCCTCTCACCCTGTCCCTTGTTCCCTGGGAGGAAACTCTTGATTCCCTGGCTCCAGCTTCCTTTCAGGTACTGCAGGGAGCTCCAGCACCAGAAGACAATTTAACCCAGGCTGTGCCAGGCCAAGAGTGAGAACCACCCCCAGCATCCCCTTTGCCATTTGGGAACAAGCTCTGGCCATTGCCTTGGCACCCCACACCTCAGGCAATGCAGGCACCACACACCCAGAGGTAAAGCAGCACAATTCAGTAATTCCAGAGGTAATTTCTAGAACAGGCAGTTGATGTTGGACTGGAGAAATATTCACCAAAACAACCCCAACACCTCTAGCAACTTCAAAGTCCTGATGCCAAGAACTTCCTGCAAGTCACAGTGATTGCAAGCATTTAACAAAACCTTCACAGAATCAAAGCAGAAATTCTTGGTGCAGACAGATCTAGTTTTCCATATTCAGGAGGCAGAATTTGAGAGTCCAGTCCAAGAGATTAGCAAGTGCCAAGAAAACAAAAAATCACTCAAATTCTTTCAAGACAGCCCTCAAATGAAAGTTAGTATTATATGAATTGTATTCCTTAAAAATATTTAAATTCAAGAAAATTAGTTTTTTAAATAAGAGCTCAAAGTAAATTTTTATTGAAAGCTGAATTTAGGCCAGACAGGCCTGCAAATGCCCCTAAGTTAAATCAGAGCTCACTTTATAGAAAAAAAAAAAAGAGGATAAATTAAAATATTTGGCAATTTATACCAAAATGCGAAATCAGGGCTATCCCAGTGCTACTCTGGGCTGATCTGGGCAGTCCCACTGACCCCTGGCTTGAGCACTTGCAAGGCTGAGCCAGGAACTGCTTCTGTATCACCACTCTGTACCTCAGTACAAAGTAGCACAAAAATGTGATTAACAAGGAGTTGTTACTGAGCAACTCAGAAACAGTGACCTTAAGGTGAAATTCCATAATGCAGTAACTTTTTAACTTTCGATTTTTGCTAATAGCTGTTTTATAGATGTTATTGCAGGCAGTTGCTGCAAAGGTGAAGTTATACAGACCAGAAACAGAAGCAAGAATCAGTGGGTGTAGCTGCTCCATGGCTGAGGTAACCAATGTCCCAGACTGGGAGGTCAGAGTGACACCAGAGCCCAGGAGCACACACGGGGTGTGGGGTGGCTCTGGTGACATGAGCAGGGTCACTGTCCCTGCCCAGCAGCCAGGCTCACGTACCTGCAGAGCCTCCACCTCCTGCAGCCAGTCCTTGGCCTTCTGCACTGCATCCTTCAGTGCTGCTCCATTTGGGAGGTAGGCTGGGATCTCCTCCAGCTCCTTCACTGCTGCTGCCAGGCTGCTCAGGGACTGCCGGGGCCTGGGGGAGCACAACAGCCCAGATGGGAGATGCTGCTTACAGGGGGCTCTTCCACTCACCTGGGTTGTTAAATCAGAGGGCCACACCAACTGATGATGTTACTGATGATGTTCAGTACTGGCTGCACCCAGCAGAGCTGCGGTGTCAGGAGCATGGGGGTTTAGAAATGTCTGTTTGCTTACTCTGGACTCCTACTAGAAATATTCTCATGTTTGTAACTTTTATTAACTTTTGGATGACAGACACCCACCAAACTCCAGACCAGCACCAGCTGAGAGATTCTGTATTAGAAGGTTAAAACCCTGAAATGGGCTTTTCTGTATTTCCTAGTTTGATTCTGAGATTTTAGAAAGATACAAACACTACACAGCTCCCTATCACATGTTGAACCCAAGCTTAGTCATTAATGTGCTATATGAAGCTGTCTTAAAACACTGTGGTTAGTAGTGGGTAAGAAATGTTCCAATACTTCAAGTATGACAAAATTTAAAAGAATCTTGAGGGAAGAAACCTGGCACATAAGTTCGTGTCACATTCCTCATTTTAATACACTGTGCTCTCCCCTGTTTTATTTTATAAATCAGAAGGTAAAAACCACAAGAAAATTTTTTCTTAGTAAGAAAGTATTTGGCTTATTTCCTTCTTCCTTGCACCAATTAATCTGGAAAAATCTCCTCCTTGTTAGTGAAAAATAGTCCTACATGAACTCTATGGACTACGAAATTTTACCTGCTGGTGATACCTATCTGAGCTTGGTCTGAACACGTGTCCTCCAGCCTGAAACTGGGGAGGGGAGAAGATGGAAAAGAAGGAAGAGGCATCTTAAACCCCTTTCCTGAGTGTCCTGGTTTGATAACCTTTTTCGGCATTGTGGTAGCATCAAACCATGACACTGTGGCACAAGGAGAATTTACACAAGATGGTTGAGCAACACAAACACTGTGAGGCAACTCTGACACCTGAAACTGCTCCATCCCTCATCTCCCTCCTCCAGCCCATCCCTTCTGGCTGGCAGAGACTTTGCCTTCATCATACTGGATGAACAAAGGGGAAAGGGGAGCCCTTCCAAGAGACAGGGCATTGCAATCTGAAACAACTCATGGAACTACAAAATGCCACACCGAGATTTAGCTCTACCTGGCCTTTATCAGGTTCCTGGCTTTGTCATCCCAGTGCTCGGACACGGTGAGGAGCTCCTGCAGCTTGGCCATGGCCTTCTCCACGGCGGGGTAGGGCGCGAGCCCCACGCCGGAGTCGATGAGGCGCCTCATGTCATCCAGGGTGAGGGAGCTGTGCTCGGAGCAGGCCAGCTGCACGTCCTCCAGCCAGCGCGCCTGCTCCAGCCGCGCCCGCAGCTCCGGCAGCTGCGGCAGCTCCACGTCAAAGTCAAAGCTGACGTCCAGCAGCTCCTGCAGCTCCGCAGCGCTGGGCATCTCTTCAGAAAGGAGCTTCTGGCTTTGCTGTTGGAAAGCTTCCACACGGTCAAGGAGATCCTGAAATACACAAACGCAACAATGAAGCAGATGAAAGTCCTCTGCCAAGTCGCTTGACCATGGAAGCGCAGGGTTAACAATGGGAGCACAGGCTCCTGGCAAACCCCCTGCTGCAATGCCATAGTGCACATGGCAAATTATCCAGATGGATGTCTCCTATTTCCTATATTTCTCCTCCCAAGACGTGTAAGTTTTTTGCTCCCGAAACTTTCCTTAATTATGAAGGATTTAAGAGTTTTCATTGTGATAGTCTAATGTTATAGTGTTGCTTTTTTTTGGTTTTGGTACAAGGTGGTGTACCCTGTGCCATCTGATCAGACTGGCAGCAGACCCCCACTATTCACTGTCTCCTCATCCACTAGTAACCCCAACACACCCCTATAGCAAGCCCCACCACGACAACCAACCCCATCCCAAGGCCATAACCAACAACACCCCAGTTAGCCCAGGCTTCTGGGTAAGGATGTGCTACCAATGACTCTGAATAAACAAACACTACCAACATCCCCCCTAAATAAACCATAACAAGCATCAAAGACACAAAGGAAATCCCCAAGCTTACCAGCAAACCACACCCTGTGCAACTGCCACTACAACCAGCCCCAGCATCTCATAATAAGGGGAGGGGTTAGATGTAATTAATAACTTATATTAAACCATAGGTGCCAGAGAAAGGAGGTGTGGAAACATTAGAAAAAGTACCAGGAGCTTTTTAAAAATGGCACATGGCAAGTTATCCTGAGGACTGAAACACTACAATAGTGTCTTCAACACACAGTGTGGCCAGCACTTCCCCATGTGTAGCATGGCCACAAGCTTGGGTACCCCAGAACAAGGCAATCCCAGTGACAGGTGCCAGAAAGAGGGCTCCAAAGAACAGAAAGGATGGAAAGGGAACGGAGAACTCCATGGGTGTTGCTGCCTGGCTTTGTTTTGGAATGGTTCAGGCAGCTGAGGAACAGCAAGGTGAGGATTATGAAACAAAACACTGGGAAGGGTACAGAATTTCTGAAGTTCATTTCTGCTGCACTGCTAAGGCTTTTGAGCTGCACCCTACAGTCCCAGCGAGCCACAGGAATTTTACTCTCATGCAGGGGAACACCTTCTCTCTCTCCCTGCACTCAGCAGCTCATTAGCCCAAAAGGTATTTCTGGGGCTGTTTGCACTTTCCCCAGGATAAAGTACAGTCATCCACAGCACTCCCACCATGAAGACTGGGATTATTCTGTATGAAGCAACCTGCCCAGTACCCCCAGTGCTGTCTGAAATGCTGTTCCTGCAGGAAATTCTTCCCTCACAGCTGACACCTTGGCATTTTGCCAGCGAGGCTGTTTCCCAGGGTGGGCAACCTCCCCCAGCATGGAATCAAACATTTTTTAGAGATAGACTGAATTGTGAACCCATCTCCAGTAATATTGGCCATTGATATTAACAGCCTAATTTGCACAATGACATATAATTGAGGCTTGTTGAGGATGACACAAAGGAACACTCTGACCATATGTGTTTGTTATTCCCCTGTTCAGGAATGCCAGATGGAGAGGAACTGTTTGCATGTCTGGCATTTCCAAATTTCTGCTTTTCAACCAGCAAGAAAACTTCACAGCTTCAGTGCTACAAATAACTGTAAATAGGACTGCATCGAATCTGATCCACACACTGCAGGGCAGATAAAGCTTCCAAAGCAGCAGTCAAAGCTGAGTAGAACTGGTTTGTTCCCATTCACTTCCATGGCACCATCTGGTGTCTCAGTGTTGGGTGGATACTTGAGGGACAGTTCAAGAACTGGACATGGCATCTCCTGGTTTCAAGTGTCACGAATATGCAAAGCTCTTCTCCTTTAAGACAGGAATTGCAGCTGCACAGAATTTTTTTTAATTACCCCTCAGTGTGATATGGAACATTTTGGCAAATTCTGAAACAAGATCTTGAATTACTTTCAGTTTGCCTGAGGGCTCATCATGTGGGGAGCACAGAACCAGCACAGCTAGTGGTGGTGGGATTCAAAGTGCTCTGACTCCAGGCAGCAGCAGGTTCTCTGCTAGAGAGAGGATTTGGCCAGCCTGGGCTGGGTTTGGCTGGAGTTATCTGTGGGGTTTCCTGGAATGTGGTTAGAGAGCACAAAGAGGGATCTAATTACAAAACTGAGAAAGCTGATTCTGGATTAACAAAGAAGGAAAGTGGAAAGGATGACAGAGCTGTCCTTCAGAGCACTGGGGAGTTTGAATGTTCTCATATTAACCTGGCTTTACTCGTAAGAGCAGAGCAGTTAACTGACCCCAAACTTTTAACTGTAGTTACCCAGGTCATCCTGCTCCTTCTCCTACAATCCTTCACACAACATGAATGGTTTGATTTGCCTGTGCATAATAACCTCTTATCAGGCCTTATCATAAGCAGAGCATGAGCCCGGGATCTCTGTCCCCAGGGGGATAGAGTGCCAGAAGCCAGCTCGCTTGGACCAAGAAGCCGTGGTTCAAACCCCCAGCAAGCAGGGTAATATTCAGCTCTTATAGTGATTAACCAGCTCATAAGATTTCAGCTTGCAGCTGGGTAAGTTTGCCCTTGGCTGGAGGCTTCAGTAGACTGAGAGAGGAGAAGGAAGAAGACGCCGGCTATTCCATGAAGATGGCTTTAACTGGGGAGTCCGTGAAGGATCTCAGCTCTTTTTCTTCTAAGTTAGTAGGGATACAGTATGCTACTTTTATAGCCTTGGCCAGAATCCAAGCTTGACCAATGGCAAAGGGTTAGAGGGACCATAAAGTGACCAACAGGTAAGGGTTACAAGCTTTTTCCTTAAAAGGGTATAAAGATAGGTTCTGAGTCGGGGGGTCAGGAACTTCTCTGCTGCTGTGTCAGCATTCCTATTGTTAAATTTTCCATGGCGCCTTTGATACATCTGTGGAGCTTACTACATGTGCAGTGTAAAACTCTGCTGACCACAAACAGCAGCTGGTCACAGCTCCTTCCTTCAGCATCCCATGTGCACGAGTCATCCCAGCCTGCAGTGCCCAGTATGAACTCTTGGAGCAAACAGCGAGATGGGAGATGAAGGCAGTGCAAACCCATCACTCTGTGAATGCTCCTGCTCCCTTCCCAAGGCTTCCCCAGTTACCTTCAGCAGTGGTGTCTGGCTGAGGACACAGGGCAGGGCGTAGAGCTGCCTCACGAAGAGCCGCAGCTCGTTCACCGTCAGCTGGTTCTGGCACTTCCCTCCCCCGGAGCGGTACCTGCAACGACACATTCAGCCTTCAGCTTAGCACTGAACAGAAAAATAAACACCAGAACATCAGCTCTGAGGCCAGGCTGGACAGGGCTTGGAGCAACCTGGTCCAGTGGAAGGTGTCCCTGCAGGGAGTGGAACAAGATGAGCTTTAAGGTCCCTTCCCACACAAACCATTCTGTGATTTATTGGTTCCCTGACATCTGCTTGTGGTTTCATGTCAGCCAGGCCTTCTTCAGGAACAGCAGAATATTCACAAGCATCCAAGCAGCCCAGGGTTCACACACGTGGGAAACCTCAGTTTGCCACTGCAGAATGAGCTATTGTTGAAACACTCATATTAAACAGGATTCTGGAAAAACGACTCAGCCTTGGAAGGGCACTGGTTATTATGGAATAAAATTAAGCTTTTTTTTCCAGAACACAAAGCAACTGTGGATAAACTATTCAGTTATGTTGCAGTAGCTGTTGTAGTCAGCTCTGCTCATGTCCACACCAAAAGAGAACAAATCCCAATTCTGAATGGGTTTTATATTGACAGGTTGTGTAGGCACTTCTGAAAAATCCTCTCTACACTGAAATCAGCATTTTTATTTTTATCTAAAAGCTTTGTAGCAAATGAGTGGCTTATAAGTGTTAACAAATGGCCCAATATTAAAAGCCTCTCTATACTCAAGCCAGTATTAATGAGGTCTGAGAACCCTGAACAGAAAAGAGATCCCTTATAATGCTGGCTCCAGTTGAATCCACAGTGTGTTATTTATACAAAAGAGGAGAACAGCCCAGCAGGATATGCCAGCATGACTGGAATGTGGACTCTATAAAATAAAATTTCATTTACCATTCTGTGTTAAAAATAGGTATTTTTAACAGATACACAGAATCACATTGAGAGTTCCAAACCCCACAGTCAGCTGAACAATAAAATGAATTCAAAGCCTCAGGTACAACACAGGTTTCTTTACAGTCTGCTTTGTTCTACTGGTTTTTGAGTAAGCTCCACAGTGTCTTCCAAGGAAAAGCACAAGTTTTTAAATACATAAATATTTATATACATATACATACACATATCTAAATGGCAAAGCTGTCACAAGATGTTTTTGAAAACCAGAAATTACATGAGCCTAAGAAAAACGATTGACAGAAGCCAAACCCTTGTTCCTCCAGGGTTAATAATCACAAAAGTCTCCAAGCACAAATCCTCAGAGACTCTAAGGAACAAAACAGGCTTCAGGAGACCTAGAGAAGGCAGGGGATAGACAGGAAAAACATGGCAGCAGGGCAGGAACACTGCTGCCTTCCAGTGCCAGGAGAACAAGGGCCACACCATGCTCCAGCCCCATTCAGATGCTCACAGAACATCTCCAAGCCTGCATCTGTGAGTGTTTAACCCCCAGCACCAAGGGAACCAGAGGAAACAGGGATGTACAGCCCATTTGCATCCCTTCAGGTACTGCAGAGGAGCTGGTGAGCAGGAGTCACAGGATTTACTATGATTTATTATCTCCTGTCCTGATCTTCTCCCCATGAACTGCTGTGTTTACTGCACTGGAGAAGATCCCCCAGTGTCACTGACTGCTGTGACTGACAGGGACAACCTTCCTACAGGAAACAAGTCTCCTGCATGACTCTTCCAAACTCGGGATCAGACCAAAATGCTCAGTCCACAATAGAAAGTTTGTCAAAAGCACAAATCAAATTTTAGGCAGAATCCAGAATCCTTCCTAACCAACATCTGGCACTGGGTGTGATGGAGATTGTCAAGCATCCTGAGCTTCAGGCATATCAATCTGCATGTGATGTAACATGTATTAGGATTTTAAGCAGGTAATTATCTTCTTTACATCTTTCTTCAAAAGTTGTGAGCATTCCCCACTTCAACCTTGTGAGAAAAAAAATAATCAAGTAACACAGGTTTTAAAACAACTAAAAATTATGAAGACATGAAATTGGACTTTTCCCAGAAACATGCCAAAAAAGATTCAAGAAGAAATTGTGAGAGAAGGATAAAACCTCTTCTAGAGCAAATAAGAATCTCAATGCAAGCACTGCCTCAACACTGTACAGCAGCACAGGGTCAATTACTTGTCACAGTCTGGGATGCTGCAGGAGCTGGCAGGCCCAGCTGTGAGGAAGGCTGAGAGCCTCTCATGGTGACAAAAGAACAGATCTAGTCAAGGAGATGAAAATAAGAATTGCTCTCAACTCTTCCCAGGCCAAACAAAGTCAGGGACACATTCAGTGCAGGAAGGACCCAGCTGGCACAGAGGAGCTGGGAAGGGCCTGGCTGCTGCTCCCAGTTCAGCACTGGGAGCCCTGAACAAACACCAGGGATGGGAGAGCACAGACTGGGGATGCCAGATGGCTCAGCACCAAATGAAGGAAAAGATCCAAAGTAGACAAGTCCTTTGATGATGGTGCCTACAATCTCTAGGTTGGAGGTTCCCTATCTGGCAGAAGTCATGCCTGTGGGAGTGCTGAATTTCTCATTCCCTGTTGCAGTATTTTCATGTTGCTGTGACAGAGCCTTCATCCTCCTGTGTGAGCAGGACGGCAAAAGTTAATTTTTATCAAGTTGCTACTACTAAGGCTTACAGAGGGAACAGCAGGAAGGAAAACAAGAATCCTGTCTAAGTGTGACAGCAATATTCAGCTACAGACAGTGTGACAGAACATTGTACCCCAAAGTCCTTCCAAGCCAGTGTTCAATGTACTGCAAGAGCACAGGAGTGAGGAGCTCTGACCCCTGCTGAGGCAGGTGACATGCAGGAACCACAGGTGCTCTTCTACCAGCACAAAAGGCAACTGCTCCAATAAACACCAGGTTGCTCAAAGCAGCAGAAATGGGTGAAAATTCTCCAAATGGGACAAATGACAATCAAATTTTTCTGAAGTACATCACACTTAAGATTGGTGGACATGAATCATACTGTTCTCCACATACATAAACCAAACATTTTCTTAGAAATCACCACTGCAAGGCTTGGTGTGCCCATGGTGAGTCTGAGTGCCCTGATCAATGGCTTTAAGTTGAAGTAGAGCAGGGATAGACAGGATATTGGGAAGGAATTGTTCCCTGTGAGGGTGGTGAGGCCCGGGCACAGGTTGTCCAGAGAAGCTGCAGCTGCCCCATCCCTGGAAGTGACCAAGGTCAGGTTGGAGCAACCTGGGACAGTGGAAGGTGTCCCTACCCATGGTAGGGAGGTGGAATGAGATGAGCTTTAAGGTCCCTTCCAACCCACACCAGTCTGGGATCTATGGGTGAAGAATGACATAACAGAAGATGGTAATTTGTGAATTCTGAGAGAAAGGCTCTTACATCAATACAGGCACAACTAGACTTGTGCAATGAGGAGAACTGGCCTTAGCCTTCTGTTCTGGCTCTTTTCAGCTAATTTCAGACATGGAGTGCCAGCAGGACCAGGTAGGCAGTTCACAAAGAACACTGCCTCACTTCAAATCCCTTGAGCAAATGACCTGTCTGAAAGATTCAATGTAAAGGGCAGGTATTTTTTCAGAGCTCTCATACAACATTGCCACAGCAGCAGCTCAGGGAGTTAAGGCACTTTGTTTTTCCACAGTACAGAGGGTAATGAATGAAACAACACCTGCACTATGGACAGATTTACAGTGTGCACAGCACAAAGACAAGGGGATTGTATCTTGCTGAATGTTACTTTGTCAAACATACCACACCATTCTTTCTTTTCAGGGAACACTGGAATGAATTTACAAACTGTCAAACACAGAGGAAGAAGAGATTTGAAAACTCAGGATGTTTAACTTATTACATATAGTAAAGTTGAATCTCTCTGTCAAAGATGGCTCTGCTAAGGAGACAAAGATTCTTTTAATTTTTAAGTCTTGCAGAGCACTAACACCCATCACTGGCCACTGACATTCATCTCTGGTGGCCCAATTTTGCTGCAGACATGGAGTGGCACTTACCTGGTCTGTCTCTTGCCATTCAACAGCTGCTGGGCCACCGAGGCACATTTGTCTGCGTCCTGTGTCACCAGCCGGAGGTGCCGCAGCAGGTCATTGTCTGGGAACTTTTTAATTTCTGATTCTTCTATCAAAGCCTTGAAACTGATGAGACCTGTTGGGAAAGATATTAAGTTAAGAAGTCTCCCTTTGTGAGGGATTTTCCATGGCAAGGCTTAGAAACACAACATATTAAATGTATTTCTATTTCTACTTCAGTTACACTTTGTGTCAAAATGATTTATGGTCTTGTCACACAGAGACAGCTTAGCATCATTTCTGGGACTGTAACGGCTAAAATATTTACTTAAAAACACAAAGTGATAAATGATTTCTTTTGATTATCACATAAGAAAAAAGTTACTACAGTTTGGAAACTAAACACTGAAAAAACAGTCCTTTTAAATGATGTGCTACAGGCAGTAGGTAAAATCCTCACTTTTTTTGTTGTTGATCTTTGCCTCCAGGGCCTCGTTGACGTTGGAAGCCCACTCGTTGTAGGACTCGGCGCGCATCTTGAGCGCGTTCATCATCGGGTACAGCTCCTCCAGGGTGTAGCGGTACCTGCGGGCAGCACACGACTCAAACCCCCGCAACACCGCGGCTGCACGAGGGCACAACGAGGGCACCAGCACGAGGACCCAGGCTGGGTGGAGCTCAGAGCAGCCTGGACTGCTGGAAGGTGCCCCTGCCCATGGCATGGATGGAATGGGATGAGCTTTAAGGTCCCTTCCAGACCAAACCATTTGGTAATTCTAAAGTGTGTTGGTCTGTACAACACAGAAATAAGTTTCTGTGTGCTCAGGGTTACACAATTAAGACCTTACAACCACACCACGTTCCTTTTGAGATAATTTCAATGTTGTAATTGCTTCAAAAAGCAATTTCTATGGGACAATTAAGGAGTTTGGACACTGTCTTAGAGCGAGCTACATTCACGTAGGACAAAAGGTGTACTAAAGAGCACAGCAAAGTTAACAACAGGAAGGAAAGCTCCAAAAAGCACAACAATACTCCTTGGCAAGGACTGGATCTAAGGGACAATGACCTGGTTGCTATAAATAAAAATGCAAACTAACTGAGACAGCAATTTTTGCCATTATAGAGCAAGAAGAGCTGAATGCTGAAGAGGCTTTGTGTGTGAGCATAAAACAGTCCCATTGTTGTGGGGGCACTGGATTTGCAAAGGACTGAAACAGAAACAGAGAGCAGTCCCACTGGCAGCAGAGATTACCAAATCACAGTACCTACACACGCACAATACTATCTCCAGATCATGGTGTTAGTTACTACCTCAAGCTTACCCCAGTTTGTATTTGTAGGTGGGACAGGAGCAGAGGTCCTCAACATGGTACAAGCACACCAACAACCCAGGTTTGCAGGGACAATAAACTGCTGACATGAAGCAGGTGGTTTTACACTTCAGGCACTGTCGCTCATCGTCAGGGAACAGCTCAAACGTCACCCTCTCCGAGTCAGTCACTCCCTGCAAGAGTGTCACATCAAAGCCTAATGAAGAAGTGACTGTTCCAAAGAGGAGGCTATTCCAAGCTAAAACATCAAAAGGTGAATTTATCAAAAGAATAATGAAGTTTAGATATAAGATATTCAACCCAGGTAGACAGAAATCTTGGTTAATGAAAAAATCAGCTTTTCTGACCAAATGACTGGAAGTACAAATATTACCTTTAAAGTGACATTCTGAACAACATTAAGGGGCAGGTACTAAAATAAGGTGCATGATCAATGATTCTTTACCCAGGTGCTCCTCTGAAATCCACAATTTAGGAAGGGACTAAGTACCTCTAAGCCTCTGACATCCCAGTACAAGAACCAGCATGTTCTCACATCACTGTTTCAACTGTTACTTCATTCATTATAATGAATTCCATCCCTCCAAGTGCTCAAGTCCAGGTTGGATAGGCCTGGCAACAACCTGGTCTAGTGGAAAGTGTCCCTGCCCATGGCAGGGGATGGAATGAGATGACCTCTAAAGTCCCTTCCCACCCAAACCATCATTTCCTACAACTCACCAGTTTATCAACCTTCTCACGCAGCCTCTTCTCCTCTTCAATCATAATAGCCATGTCTTTCTGGACTGTAGATGCCACCACAACATCCAGGACATCTGCTTTGGAAGCCATCTTACAGATCATCTCGTCGTGGGAGAAGACGCAGTAGCGGTTGAGCAGCCGATAATGCTCCACACACTGCCGGCCCAGGGGCAGCTGCAGAGCAGACACAGGGTGCACTTGGGACAGGATATCAAGGGAATCCCTCTGTGTGCTACTACCCAGAAACCGCCCCCAGACAAATCCTTCCAGCAACAACATTCACACTTCAGAGTATAAAACTAGAGAAATCGAGATCCCGAGTTGTGCACACCAGGAATGCTTATGGCTCTTTCCCAGTGTGAGCTGAAGGAGATGCCCTCTCTTGCAGAGGTTGTAATTAAAGGCTACTAAGTCACTAAACCACAGTGGGCTACACTGTGCTACAGGCAGTAGGTAAAATCCTCACTTGAATCTTGGAAGATCCAAGATAAAAATGCACTGAGGCCAAAGAAGCATCAAAAGGACAAGTATATAAGCCTGGCCTGTACCCACCACTCGAGGGATGCCCCATCCCACACAGGTGCAGGGCACCCTGGGCCTTTCCCCTGCTGACAGGAACTGTGCTGCAGCATGAGAAACTGCTGGCTCAGGGAGCACTCATGTCCCTAACTGGCTGCAGGCACAGCACACAGCTCATCCTGAGCTGGGCAGGTCACTCAGCTCTGTTCTAAGAGCAGGCAAACAGGGATGCTCAGAGTACAACACAGTTATGTGTTGGGTCCAGTGTGAAACTCATGGAAGGACAAGAGGAAAAACCAAACCAAACCAAGTAACATGTGAGCACAGTCAAGTGCAGAAAGCTTTCTTGCAATATTAGTCATCTTCCTCTTCTAAGTAATGTTTTTTACATCTAGCAATGTTTTAGTTGGGCTACACTTACAAATAGCCAAGACTTTTTTTGGGGGAAAAAAAATCACAAGAGAAGTAATTTGAAATATCAGAAGCTTACAAGAACCTTTGTGAGATCAGACAGCACTGTGTGTCTGAGTCATTTTCTATCAAGGTAAAATTACTTGTAACTTAGGAGCAACTGTCCTCCATTTGTGTTTATTTTTAAAAAGACAAAGATCTTACTCAATAACTCTAACCCAATAACTGTAATGTGTGCCCACCTCTGCCAGTTCTGAGAGCTGAGTGAAGCTCACTAGGAATGATGCACTGCTCAGCAAACCTTCTATCTGAACTTGAGAACTTTCTGCACTCTTCTCATTAAAGCGTCTTTCCCTAAAAACCTAGAGCACCTCTGCTACCTAAGAGGATGCGGTCACATGAGATGCAATTCCTATTTTTCCCCCTACAAGAGGACTATCAATGTCTTTAACTTTTAGTAATGTGCTACACGTATTATCTAACCTTATCACACAAGCTAAAGCAGAAAAGATGTCCAAGTTGGATTTGGTTTCCAGCTGCAGAAAGCACTTAGAGAATTCCCAGTGCAATAAACTAGGAAATTTTATCATTCCAGCTTTTGATTTGAGATGGAATTTGGGGACACAAAAATGAGCGACACTGGTGCATCTCATACTCCAGGCATGCACAGAACTGTGCCTCCCTCCTGCTGCAAGTTACATCAGCCCTGATACATAATTCCAAACCAAATCTTCAGAACCAGAGGCAACCTGCAGCTCAGTGCATGACAAACCTTCAGCAAACACAGTAACAGGCTCCTTCTGATCTGTGGCCTAGATTTGTGCAATAAATCAGAGCTATAGAGCAGCTAGAACAGCTTTGGAACTGCTCACTTAGGGAAAAACTGGTTTGGAACATACCCAGTCCACGGTGCAGAAGTTCACAGCTTCAGCAAAGTTGAATCCCTGGTTGAAGCCGCTGTGGTAAGCTCTGGGAAAGGTGATAACAAACTCCCCTGCACACTGGTTGGTTCTGTACACCTGGGGGGACAGACAGGCCAGGGTCAGCTCACACCCAAACACAGCTGGGGAGGAGAACATGGATTTCCAACTCGCAGTAACTTCTGTGAGGACTTCCCGGAGTTTAAACCACAAGCCCAAGAATTACAACTGGCAGCTGATAAAGAGTCACATAAAACCCTGGAAAGCCTGGGTTCCACTCAGCCACACCCCTCTCTGAACAGTCCTAGGTTGGCTGCCTGGGCCTTGTGCTCCTCACACCTAAGGGTTAGGGTCAACACAGATCCAGCTCTCTCCAATGTGCAGCTGAAGGGGAAGAGAAATTGGGAACCTTAACATTCATATTATTGTTCATCTAAGACTGTTGGGGCCACACACTCAGCATGAAAGCAGGCAAGTCATCCTGCATCCTTCCATTTTGGAGGCTACCATAGGAGACAAACTTGCTACTTTTTCCAGATTTTCCTTTAAGTCCCAAGGTCAGCTCATCAAAAGCCAATTAAGTTGTAAAGGGACATAATTCCCATGAATAATCTAGTATGGAATAAGATGAAATCTGATGAAAAAATGTTTTTTAAATACCTAAGGACTTATCCAGGAAAAATAAGAGAATGTGGATGACAAAATAAAGGAAGAATGGGGTCTGGGGCCTTGACAGAAACTCTATGCCAAAAATCTGTGTCTGATTGAACAGACATACAAGAGCTCCTGCCATTGTTCCAAAGGTAAAGCCTAAACCTTTCAGCTGAGACACAGAAATAGAAATATCCAAGATAGATCTCCAGAGAAGAGTCTGCCGGTTGACTCCAAAGGCAACAATTCCATTGCCCATCTGTTCACACTGGCACATTTTAGTGGATAAGGAAGATGCAACACACATGGAAACCACCACACCACCTCTGTAATAAAAGTGGCTTCAATTATCAGCTTTAAGTAGAGTTCCAATCAAAGAGGGTTGGTTGGGGGAGTAGCACAGGAGTCTGACACATACAGGCACCCCGTGGGCCATCAAAGTGTTCGGGTTCATTATGGTGACAAGTTGGTGCAAGAGATCTGGCTGGGACTCAAATAGCTCTGGAGCAAGTTTCTTCATTACATCCTCCAGCTGCTCAGCTGCGTACCCTGGGGCTCCATACCACGTTTTAGGCTCCCCCCTGCAAGATTATTAAAAAAAGTTAAATATAAGCAAACTTTAAGTTACATTTTTAGTCTTCTGCTTTAAAATACACTATGTCAAAGGTAGGGAATATCACCAGGAAGGAATGCAAAGGTTCTGTACATTCCTGAATCTTCATATTTTACACAGGTCCCTCTTCTCCAGACCTGTTTTTAACTGCCTACACTTCTGAGCAGGTACTTCAAATATTGTGGGGGAGGGAAAAAAAGTCTGAAGAAGTCCTCAGTGAAGTTCTGCTGATTCCAGCACAACTTCAAAACATAAGCTGCCTGTCTTTTCCCATGAACACAAACTCCCTCTTGGGTCCAACAACCAAAGCCAGTTCTTTCTGTCTTATGTATAGCTGCCATAAAAGCAACACATAGGAAGTAGAAATCAAACTTCCAAATTTGCAAGACTTCAAGGGGAAAAAAATCCATATCCAGAGTAGAAACAAAGAACTTTCAGCACTCGATGCAAGCCAGTTGAGAGAATTAAGGGGATGCAGATGTGTTCCAGCAGATACTGTTACAAGCTTACACTGACACTGGCTCACTGCAGCACTGAGACAAAATGCTTCCAGGGCCTTAGAAAGAATGAACTTAGAAAAGGTATTTAGAAAGGAAAACAGACAAATCACCTTATTCCAAGACTTCTGAAGAGTTGGCAGACTAAAATTGACCCAACAGTCAGTTCCATCAATCATGAAGTAATTGGGAGGATTCCAAAACATAAAAGTGAAGTGTGAATTCAGAAGTCTACCTCTCATCCCTAGGAGCTCATTCCTGTACTTACACAGCCCCTGTGTCAGGGGAAGAGGAGAGCCAGCAGGACTGTGGAGGGGCAGTTACACACAGGGAGTTACACACAAGTTGTTACAGAGTAATAAATGACTTGGCAGCCTTGGACCTGGCCATCATCCTGGGGCAGCTCTAGGAATCCAGGAAAACCAGCCACAGATGCAACTAAAATCCATTCTGTGTCTGGACTGGGCTAGTTGAGAGTTCTGCTCCCTGACAGATGCCAGCACTGAGGAATGGGTAACATATCAGATATGAACTGTGTAAACTTGAAGCAAGATATTGGAACTGGGGCTCTCTGGACTCAGGGGAACAAGTTACAGACAGTTCTAATGCAGGGGTTGAGGTGCCAGCAGCCTGAGGGAGCAGCAGTGGAGGTCACAGGTCTTTTTGCTCTGTTTCCTGATTGCTCCACATCCCTGCCTGTACAAATACTAGAAGCAATGACGGCAATTCTTCCTCTGCCCAGGACTGACATCTTATTTATTTCCAAGCATCTTTAGAGCAAAGGTTTGGTGGTTTTATTTTTCCTTTTACCATTTCTAGAACCAACACAGAATTCAGAGTTCTGTAGGAGGACTATTGTCTCCAATCCTAGGAAAGCTCTGCTGCTGCAGCCTGGGTCCCTTGGGGTGAGCTGCTCACAACACTGCACCAGGCAGGACACAGGCCCCTCCAAGGCACATGGGAATGTTGAAGATGCACATGCCATCCCTAGGACTCTCCCAAGAAGCAGTCCTGCTTTTTGGAGTCTTTGATTCACAGTTTGGAGCACTGTCTCTGCAGAAGCAGGTTGTTCAGACTGCTCTGTCCAAGAACAGCTTTAACTTCAAATGCACATTGCCCTCCAATGCAGATTTAAACCTCTGCATGGAAGGGAAATGAAAAAGAATATCTGCAAATGAAAGGACATCAAGGACTTTTCAGGTGGAGGATAAATAAATTGAAAGCAGGTCAAGTAACTTCTTATGTCTGGATGTATCTCATGTATGCACAAGTACACAAATGCACTGCCACACCTTCCTGGCCACCTGCAGACAACAATGCAATTGGGGGCACACTATGGAGGACATTCTATGAACAGTGAGGGAAATGCTCCTAGAAGGAATGAAATCTGCTGCAACCTCCTCTTCCACCCACAGTTTTCAGTCTGACTGAAGACTCAGACAAAGAAAAAAAAAAGCAGCAACACATGACAAGAAAGATCATTTTCACCATGTAATACTGTCACTCCTTTGCTCACTCTCACTCAAACATTTGTTTTTTTAACAGTAAGCATCATGAAAACAAGTGAATTAAGTCACTGGCTCTTGGGCTGCACTGCAGAAGCTGCTATTTCAAGGAGCAGCAACTGAATAACCAACAAAAAAAGGACCCACTGAACAGCAGCTGGCATTGGTTTTACCATTCTGCTTGAATACTCGTATGAACTAGGAAAGAGAAAGAGCTTGACAGGTTTCAGGAACAGTGACAAGCATAATCCAGACTCTAGAAAAGCTGTTGTAAGGTGAGAAGTTCAAGGAGTTCAGTCTATTTAGAATATCAAAGAGATGGCAAAGATCTGTCCTGATTACAGCTGACAAGTGTTGGCTTGATGAGAGGATTTATGACAGCATGATCCATCCAACAGACAAAACCCGCCGGAACTGAGTTGCTAAGCTGAAGTTGGATGATTGTTAAAAGAAAACTCGCATGGTTTTTAGTTTATATTGAGTATAATAAAACATTTGATGGAGTATCTGCTGCATCTTTCATGGATTTTTTTAAAATTGGGAATGGATGTCTCTTTCCAAAACATGACCTCTTGTCCAAAAGTAAATCAATGTAGGAATTACACTGTCAGATTTGTCCCTGCTGTAACAGGACAGCAGGTTACTCTGGCTGAGCTCTGCAAATCTGCTTTTAGTCCACTAATTAAGGAGAATAGGGAAGGAAAGGGAGATTGTTTCCTAGACTGGGTTTATTCCTCAAACTCACCAATGCAGATAGTTAATGGAATAGCTCCAATGGTCTTCTATATGCCAACAAAATGAGGAAAAGCACATTCCTACGTACAGCCAGGGCAGTTTCATCCCACAGATGTCTGCAGTGATGTGAGCAAGCACAGACTGCTCCATCACAGGCATGTTGTTTAAATTCCAGCCACTATCAAGGTATTCCTGAAAATGGAACACAACAGTCACAGGTTTATACAACAGGAAGGGAAAAATTCAAGAAGATAAAACTGCTCAAGAGCAATAGAAGAGAAGCACTTTTCCCAACAGAGGAATATAAGAAACAGGTCAATGACTCAAAGACTAAAGCCTCCATTGTCTTTGCCTCTTTCACAACCCTGACCTGCCCTGTTTTGTTAAAATGACACCTTTTAAATTTGGTTTTATTTGGTTTGGAAGTTATTTATTAACTACTAGAATAAACCTATGGCTTTGAATGGTTGATCACAGAAAATTTTATTTATTCAAAATCCCAGTGTAGCTCTGCTCTTAACTACTCTGCCAGATACACAAAACAAACTCTTTGTAACCAAGTTCAATCATTGTGCTTTAAACCAAGGAGAGCTATCCCATGAAAAACTGCAATAAAAACACCCACAGTGAACTCAAAGACCTACCTCTTCTTCTGGTCTAACTTTAAACTTCCCACCTCTAACAGGGAAGCCACTGCCAAATTCCTTTGAAGCAATGTCAGCTCCATACTCCACTGTCACATCCTCTTCAATGGTACTGACAAGTCTCCAAAATTCTTTTTCAACCAGCTCAGTGGGGACCATCTAGGTATGAGAAGAAAAGGGAGTATGTATGAGGAATCAGTAAATGAGAAGTATATGTATCAAAGCTGTCTCAGGGAGGAACCTCCATTAGCTTGAAGCTTTTCCCCATTTTAAAATTGTTTCAACAAGAGAAAAACAACTGCAGCAGAGATGTGGCTCCAGGAGATGCTGCTGCCCTGTTCTCTCAGAAGTGCCTGACAGTCACTGTTCTCTTCCCTACAGACATTCCTTGTAAAGTGGGGAGAAAATGAAATAAAAACACAAGCAGCTGGTGGAACAAGAAACCACGAACCAGCAAGAACCAGGATTTGCTGATGTAAACGAGAACTTCTGATTTGGGATTTCATTCCATGCAAAACCAGAATCCCTCCTTTCCTCCCTCCCTAGAGTTACCTCATTTAGCTAACCACACAAATGAACTGTACACAACATGAGGATGAAGCAGGAACATACATGTACTGGCATGTTAAAATAGTCTGACTTGAAGGCATCGGCCATTTCCCCGAACGTGCGCAGCGTGTAGTCTCGTGCTGCTTGCTCAAACCCAAAGGCTTCCTGAGGCTTGTTACACTCCTGCAAGGGAAAAGGAAATTGGTTCTGTAACCCATTCACACAACACTGTGCTCAGATTTACACAAATGGGCTCCTGTAACAGCTTCGGAGCAGTAAGAAGGAAGGACACCACTGAAATGAAAACACTTTCCTAAAGGGCAGAGTCAGAAGATGAAACTCTGCTTGGTTCACCAAATTACAAAATTTATTTGTAAATCTGCATAAACATTAACGAATTAATATGCCTAATTTCTCCTTACTCTAGTAGAGCTAAGCAGGATAAGATCCATAAATGATTACACTGAAGCACCCAGTGAGACTCCAATTATAAGTACAGAGAAAAGGTGTCAGTTAAAATCCAAAATGTTCTTCAAAGACATACCAATTTTGGCTCAAAACAATAAGTGTGAGCTTTGCAATATGAAGCATTTCCAGTCTTCATTTTAGCTTTACCTCTATCACCTTATTTGCACAACCTTAAATAGCAACAAATTGTATTTTCTATCTTTGATCAGGTTAAAAAAAAGCCCACAAAATACAAATTAGTCTTTGGCCTTACTGAAGTGATTTGTCAGATTACCTGAGCCAGACACTGGGGACACCTCCAGTCCCCTTTGGGAACATCATGGAGAGGTGGAATTAAACAGAAGGTGTGGTAACTGTCATCACAGCCATCACACAGCAGGAGTCTGTCCTCATCGTTCCCACTGCCACACAGGAGACACACATACAGATCCACCTGCAACACAGAAACCCACAGGAGCAATGGGAGAGCTGAAGGTAACTCAGGGTGAAAGCAGTTTGGTAACTCCCATCTGTGACACTCCCCAAAGCTCATTCTTACTTTATCTCTGCAATGGAAATGAGACAAACACACCCTGAATATTGTTTTAGAAGTGTAAATACCTCCCTCTGTAATTTAAGAAAAGAGCACAACAGCTGCCACCCCTTCCATGCATTTTTTTTCCCAAGTGCCAGGACAGCTCAGATCAGCAGCACTGTGGCCTTGGCAGGTACAGCCCAACACCTGGGGCTGGGCAGGAATAACCCCACACCTGCTGGGGGCTCACAAACCCAGCATGGGCTTTCCCATGTACAGCCTCAGGTGTTTCATTTCCCTCTGAGACCAATTGCCTTGGAAAACAGAAATCTGGAGAAAGGAGTTCCTGTTGCTGGGGATGTTCCTTATTTTCCCCAGAGAAGCCTCCAACCTCCCAGAGGAGCTTTGGGTAGGGGGGCAGCTCTTAATTTTTACAGAGCAGCTCCCAAGCCCTAAGGAACAGGCACAGGCACTCCAGCCTGGGATGGGATCTCTGCTGCCTGTCCTACACCCAACTCTCACCAGCAGTAGCTTGGAAGGCTCTTCCCAAATACAGAACAGAGTCAAGAGGACAGACAGAACCTCTTGCCTTATGTTGCTAAAAAAAAAAAAAAAAAAAAAAAAAAAGGCAGCAGCATCATCTCCTGTTCTTCCCCACAAGCTTCTTTTTTCATTTGGGGGTGAGGGTGTCAGGCTCCTGGTATTTGCACCCTTCATTCTCAGGTACCAGCTACAGGTGTGGATTGAATGGGAACATGTTTGGTTTAAGGAGGGACCCAACTTGTGGCATGGGCAGAAAGAATCTCAGCATTATCTTCTCAGAAGTGAGACAACTACCACCACCTTCAGGTAGGGGTTTTGGGGGATAGCTGGTGGCATGTGGAGAGCTAGGGTTTTTTTAAGATACATTTGAACAACCAAGCTTCCAATTTAGTGCTGAAATTGTGGAATTAGGGGCAGATCTGCTAAGTGCCACGTGCCACAGCCTGCACAGAGTTCCCCTGAGGTTGCAGAGCAGTCTGCAAGGGGAGGGATCAGCTCACACAAGAACCACTTCCACTGGACAAAATGCTTATTTTGAGACTGTACTTTGGAGACAGGAAACAAGTTACTTTAGTTATAGATAATGAAACTTAACCATCCTGCCATTCCCAGCTCTGTGAAGCTTTGGCAGTGTTGATATTCCAGCAGGCACAAACACTGCTGTGCCTCAGCCTGGGGCTCCAGGAAGCAGCCAGGAGTCCTCCATGTGACAAAGTGTCAGCAGATTTTACTACACACCCTAGAGAAATCCAGAAATGCCTGTAAAACATGCAGCTGCAGCAAGGCAGGGGGTACTCACAGCATTGGTGGGTTTTTTAGATCTGGCTTTGGATTTGTCCTTCTCTGGCTCCCCAGAAAGTTCTTTCTTCTCAGGGAGCTTCACCACACTGCGCATTTCCTTGTCTGGGCAAAGGAAAAAAAATGAGAGTACTGCAAAATGTTTCAATGCTTAGCATTCTTTGTTGTTATTTGTTTTATTTATTGCTTGTTAGACTGCATTACACCAAGGTGTTTGCTGAATTGTTATCCCCTACACTTGTTTCAGACAGCACAGGGCAAGACTTGAACTTCTGCAATGCCTCCAGAAGACAGTGTTATCCAAAAATCCCAGCACACCCCCACAAGCCAGCACTGGCTATCACAGCCCACAGCTTTTCAGTACTTTACATGCCATTTTAATTCATTTTAATTGAATTATGAGCAGGTTTATCAGCTAAGGTTTTCTTTCCACGTGGTGTTAAAGAATGTTGTCAAGAGCTTTTTCCTTCTCCTCTTGGGGGAGGGAGGCTAGTGCTTAGAGACTCCTTGAAGAAAAAATATCAAATTACAAAACACCATAATCTAAACAAATTATTGAAAAAAAGATTCTGAAGGAACAAATGAGATTGACAGATTGCTCAGGTAATTTCAATTATTGAGTAGTTGTAAATGGTTCCTGTACTTATTTGGCTAAATTATTTATAAACAAACTTATTCTTCTGTTTGATGGCATTAAATATTGTTTCTTAGTCTCAAATAATTATTTCCTAAGGAGAGAATAGACTCAGGACTGCTGATAGCAGCAATTTAATCATATTATGGGAACTTTATCATTAAGCTCAAAACAGACTACCTTTTGCTTTCATTAGTTAAATTTCCAGATTTTAAGTCCAAATTCCTTCCTAAAAGTGTTTGATTTCTGATACATTCTTAAAAGAGTTTCTTCTATTTAAAGCTCATGGACTGATGTTTTTTAAAATACAAAACAAAAACATTGCTCTAATCTTATTTCTGATTGTTCCAGAAGAGACACCCAAGTTCAAAGAAGTGTAAGTCTTTTTCAAATGAAAACATCATCTTCAAGAAAACTCAACCACTTACAAGAATCCCCCTCCCCCCCAAATACTTAAAATCCATAAAATAACTTTTTATCAAAAAATCCAATTTTAAAATTAACTGAAAGTTGGTTTCTTTTATAAAATACTTTGAATAGTTCCAAATGCTAATTTTAGTTCTGGTCTTAAAACACATTTGTGCAAAGTAACAGAAACTGCATTTCTGCTGTGTTTCACTCACCACCTTCACTCTTTGGAGGGGCACAGCCCATTCTGCGTCTCAGATTGTGAGTTCTGGCTTCTGGAGGGTCAGTCTCACTTTTAACATTGGTTGCCTTTAGAAAGGGAAAAACAAAACAAGGAAAAACCCCTCTGTGGTCAGTAACAAGGAAAAACAAAACAAGGAAAAACCCCCTGTGGTCAGTAACATCTTTAGCTGGAAGACTCTGGTTTGCCACTTGAGTTTGGGAAGATGCTCAGTGCCAGCTGATCTGGCTGCTTGCCCAAGCACAGAGATATGAGTTTGGAATTTCTAGCTGGCTCTGGGAAAGGTTGGCTCTGTGAGTCCCAACTGAACATTTCCTAAAGTCCCTTCCAATGCAAACCATGTGGATTGCCTTGGTGTGAGACACAAACACCTCTCTGAGGTACCACAAAGGTTCAAGACTTGTAACCTGCCTTGTTCCAGTGAGAGTCAGAGAGACACTATGGGGACTTCAATTAAACTCAGAACCATTTGATACTTACAAACCACTAAATCTAAACAGATACCTGCAGTACTTGTCTTCAATTACTTACAAGTAGCTCAGAGAGAAATGATGCAGGGAACAACATGGAAGATTTGAAAGTAAATCCTCCAAAATGTCCATGCCAATAATAATACCAGGATTTGGGTTTGCTTTCAGTGGGACCCATTAAGAAGCAAACAACAAGGAACTCGGTGCTTTCACAGATTTTCTTGTACTCCTAAGGAGTAGAACATGCTCTAGTCTTCAAAGCAGGGACCTTTGTTGGTACATCTTGGAACTTTCACCACAGAATAATGCTCTTTCATTTAATTCTTACATTTCTTCCCTGAAATTTTGAGATGGTGGGAGAACAATTCTGAATTCCCTCAGTGTTACAAGAGGTTCTCTCCAGCACTCCAAGGAAATGAGGTTATGCAACAAGTCAGTCACTCAGCCACTCTCTGAAGCCCAGGAGATGGGATGTGTGTGTCAGGTCTAAGGCAGGACTGGACACAGCCCCATGTACTCCATGGGGTGGGAACTCTTGTTCAGTTTAAGGGTTTTTTGGTTTTTTAATTTTTACAGAGCTGGTTTTGGCATTATTTCCTAATCACTTCTCATGTTCTCTTTGCCCAAATATCTCCATCAGACCACTCAGAGGTCCCATTGCTTAAGAAATGCACCAAGAGAAGTTGTTCATTGTGTGCAGCAGTTCTGCCTCAGGGCCAGTGTGCCCTGAACCTCAAGTGCAGGGATAGACACCCAGTTTCTGCATCTTCAGCTCCTCTGAGCTGTGCCTTTTGTGCTTCAGCTGATACTGATCTTCACAAGAGCAGCTCTTGGTCTGGCCTGAGCCTTTTATCACATCAGGTCATCTCACTTTCACCTCCCCTGCATTGTTGTGGTCTTTCACACTGAACTGCTCCACATCAAGCACTTAAAGCCTTTGCATTTCAAAGCCAGCCTAGACAGTCATTGCCCTTTTCCTTTCTCATTATGAACATTTTCTCCTGACTGTTTACTCACGAGGTAGGAAAGGGCAAGGGAAAACTGTGTGTGTCTCACAACTGCAAACTAAAGCTTATCCTACAGGCCACAATAACTTAGAGTGCTTCCCTGTGGCTCACTTCTTCTAAATGCTTATGGTCAGCCTTTAAAAAGCAGGAAACATCAAACTGGCAAACATGAGAATGAATTTAAGACTCACAGTTTAAGACATGGACAAATCGTTGTGTATCTCATTAGAGCAAAAAACTGAAATGTGAACCAACCAGATCAGTGCAAATGCAAACTACTTGGAGCTTCAATGTTGACTAAAATTGATTTAATCACCTTCTCTGTCTGCACTGATATGGAACAGCAAAATTCACATTAACAAATCTTAACTTTAGGAAATTACTGTCTTAAAACACTACAGCTTGTGGCTAAGCCAGCCAGTCCCTGTTGCTCAATTCAGCCTTAGTGCTGTGTGTTCCAGTTATGTTCTTAATTATGGATTTTCTTTCCACAAAAATGAGGTACACAACATCAGTGGTGCTTGGGGCAAGAGCTGAGAGGGCAGCCTTGCCTTTTGGCTTAGGATGTGTAGTTGGTTTCCCACAAAATGACAAAAATGTGCTCTCTCTGTCAGTGCCATCTGAGACCACTGCCAGAGAAACAGCTGGAATTTTAGTGGATATTTGTCCTGCTGTCAATTCCTAAGAGATCCATGAGAACAAGAATCCTTCAACCACAGGCAGATACTTCAAATGGAAAGTTTCAGCCCAAACTACTGAAGTCTGCTCAGAATTATAAATCCACTTGTAACCAGGTATTTGAGTGGAAAAGCTTTAGAAACCCTTAATTGTATCTCATTAACCAAGCATAATTACAGGCCGAATTTGCAACAGCTATGCTGTACTATTAGTACTAATAAAGACCAAGACCAGAACAATGGGAGTTAATAAGAGTCTGAAACAAACTGTGACCTTCCTAACTCATGATGTCACCACTAATCAGACCCTCTCCTGGGAATATCCTCCCCTGCTCTTCATCTGCTCAAACAAAAGAAATAGGAACTCTCTGGAGATAGGATCATCAGGCTGGAAAGGCTGGAGCCAAAGCATTGCTGTTTTCCAGCAACAAAGGAGACACATGATCTTCTAAAATATGTCTTCACAGAAGATACTGAGATATAACCAATACATTTCATGCTTATCCAAACAAACATTGCTTCTCAGAGACGTGTAAGATCGTACAAAGCTACGCTGACTTGATGGTGTACACTTTTATCTTATATTGCAAGGGTAAATTAACACAAATTGATAGAACTCAAGAGTGAAAAATGAATTTCAATGATGCTGATGTTATATCTAATAGCTGGCTTCAACTCATGAGATTTGTACAGAACCCTCCTGGTACATTTAGAGAACAAGGAACAGGAACAACAGATCAAAGCTGCTTTATTTCCAGGATTTGTCACCTGTACTTTAATCTAAGAGCCCCACAGTATCTACATCATGCTGAAAGCATAACCCTACTGTACAGCCTCACCAACAGTCCCCACAGCAGAGCCTCCCAGAACACCAAACCTCAGTTACACACTGGGTAAAGTACCAGACAATTCTTACCCATTATTTATGATTTCTGTTATAGATGAATAATGAGATGATTGGCTCTCACAATTAAAAGATAACTTCTGTGTGAATATTAACAAAAGCTTTAGTGGTGTATAGTTATGTTATTGTAGTTTAGACGTCCTCTGCTCTCCCCATGGTTCCCTTTCCCCCCTGTATTGCTGCCATCAGACAGCCTGGGCTGTCTAGGACAGGTAAACATAAGGAGTGCACAGGTGTCCCTTACCTGGGGCAGTTGGGAATAGAAAAGATTGAAGCTTAGAGGGTGAGGCATGGCAACAGCTGACGGCAAAGAAGAGCTGACTGACAGACTTTGAGAGGGGCCAGGGCTGGCTGATGCAACCCCCAGGGGTATAAAAGACTGAGCATCCATCTTGAAGATGAATCAGCCACGTGTTACCCACAAGGGGCAGTTTCCAGCACTGCAACTTTTTTCTTATGTAGTCCTTTTGTTGCATTTTTGTTAAGGTTTAATAAACCTTTTTAAACTTTCAAAGAGACCAGTTGTTTCTCACAATCTCTAAATGTTTAGGTAGCCCTGACAGAGTGAAGCAGCTGTTCCTAGACACAAACATACACACAGAGTGCCTTGCTCAGGGTCCCTCTGCCCCCAGCTCACACACACACACACACACACACACACAATGCCCTCTGCCCCAGCTCACACACACACACACAGTGCCCTCTGCCCCAGCTCACACACACACACACACAGAGTGCCCTCTATCCCCAGCTCACACACACACACACACACAGTGCCCTCTGCCCCAGCTCACACACACACACACACACACACACAGAGTGCCCTCTATCCCCAGCTCACACACACACACACACACACACACAGTGCCCTCTGCCCCAGCTCACACACACACACACACACAGTGCCCTCTGCCCCAGCTCACACACACACACACACAGTGCCCTCTGCCCCAGCTCACACACACACACACACAGTGCCCTCTGCCCCCAGCTCACACACACACACACACACACACACAGTGCCCTCTGTCCCCAGCTCACACACACACACACACACAGTGCCCTCTGTCCCCAGCTCACACACACCCACACACACACACAGTGCCCTCTGCCCCCAGCTCACACACACACACACACACACACACAGTGCCCTCTGCCCCAGCTCACACACACACACACACACAGTGCCCTCTGTCCCCAGCTCACACACACCCACACACACACACAGTGCCCTCTGCCCCCAGCTCACACACACACACACACACACACACACAGTGCCCTCTGCCCCCAGCTCACACACACACAAACAAACAAACACACACACACACACAGAGTGCCCTGCTCAGGGTCCCTCTGCCCCCAGCTCACTCACACACACACACACACACAGTGCCCTCTGCCCCCAGCTCACTCACACACACAGAGTGCCCTCTGCCCCCAGCTCACTCACACACACACACACAGTGCCCTCTGCCCCCAGCTCACCTGTTCCTAGGCACACACACTCACACAGGGTCCCTCTGTCCCAGCTCACCTGTTCCTGGGCGCGCGCACACACACACACTCACACAGTGCCCTCTGCCCAGCTCACCTCGGGGGTCAGGCGCTTGGCGCGCCGGGCGGGTGGGCAGCTCTCCGAGGGTGGCACCGACTGTCGCTGTGGGATGTCGTGGGGCTTGTACTCCTTGTCCTTCGTGTCACTGCTCAGATCTGGCTTCTGCAAGCACTAAAGAGACAATTTGATTACTTTGTTTCTGCCTCTCCTTGCAATACAAACAGTGCAGAACAATTTCCTGGCTCATAGAAAGAACATAGACAGGGCCCTAATAATTCCTGTGCTGGGTTAATAAACAGCATGTATGACAATGGAACATTACTTATCTGAACAAGGCACAACATCACTTTTTCTCATCAGTTTAAGGGCTGCAATAGCCATAATAATGGATCTTAAATAAAGCTGAAGTCATCCTTTAAGTGTTAATGAGCACCAAACATTTCTGTGTGGAATACCAAGCCCCACTCTTCTGGCAGATGGGGCTTTGCAGACTGGGTCACCAGCACTCCGCAACTGCTGAAGTGTCCTAAGGTTGAGTGGCTGTCATGCCAACATACAGAGCAATATAAAAGTAAATTACAACCCATCAAACATCCCTGTCCTAACTGAAATACAGCTCTGTACTATGCACATTGCAGGAGCTCCCTTCCTTCCATGTTTTGGAGAGGACAACTGCTGCTTAAATTAAGGGCAGAAGGGAAAATATTCAAGAACATTTTTAGTTCTTTCAAGCTGCTGAATGAACACACTTAATTGCTGAAAACTGTGCATACCTCTGGCAAGAAACAGAATAATTAGTGACAATTCCCCATTTGTCAAGCCACACAACACTCAGTAACTGCAGACAAAATGTAACAGTTTTTAATGAGTAAACAACAAATCCTACAGACAGAAAAATCTCATGTTGCCAGGAAGTAATTCATGAAATTGCTGGATCCACACTTCCCCAGTTCTGTTAGTCTATTCCCATCACAAGCATTTTCTCAGCAAGAGAGAGCAGTAAAGGACAGAGAGAACCACTGCAGTGGTGGGAGGATGATGATGCCCTATAGACAGCACAGAAAACAGACTTTCAGAAACAAATGACAGCCAGGAGGGGGCAGGGAAAAGGAGGAAAAAGTGTTATTTTAGAAGTGAAGTCTATGCTAAAAAACGAAGTATTTAACAAAAAAGGAGCATCAGCCAAGGGCAGCAGGATGTCATTAACCATCACCCACAGAAAGCCTGTGATAATGACCAAAGAAACATCCAGAACTGCTGCTTTTTTCAGACTGCCTCCAGTGTTAGATTTTGTAAACTCCAGATTTATACTCTGAAAGCAAATGGCTGACTTAATTTCAGCATTAAATGCACAGTACCACTCAGCTTTGCAGCTCATGCACACAACCAGCGAGTCCTGGCTGATGCTCAAAGGTTGGGTCTGGAGCCCCAGAGCACCGCAGCTGCCTCTCCACAAGAGCCTTAAAGCTCCCACTGGAACCAGAACCACAGGATTGCAGAAGGGTTTGGGTTGGAAGGGACCCTAAAGATCACCTTGTCCCATGGCAGGGACACCTTCCACTAGACAAGGCTGAGACCCATCCAACCTGGCCTTAAATGCTTCCATGGATGAGGCATCTACCAGAGATGAAAGAAGATGATGTGACATCAATATCAGTGGAAGATAGCAAAAACAACAATTTCTCAGAACAGAAAATGGACAAGCAGAAAGAGCAAATGAGTGGGAAAAGGTTGAAAATGAGAGAAGAGAAAAGAACTTCTATAAAATCTGGGTCCTTGAATCATTCATTTCCTCATTTGGTGAAAACCAAAATTATCAGAAAAAAAAAAAGAGTTTCTACTGCTTCTGATAATAGAGGACATATGGTCCTTGAAAACAAAGATCTAGAAGGCAAACAGCTTTTTCTAAACAAAAGTGTAAGAAAACCTTGAAAACCAACAGATTGTGCCTCACTTCATTGCAGTGCCCAAACAAGAAAAAAAAACTAAAACAAAACCAACCAAACAAAACCACACACAAAAAAAGCCCAAAAAACCAAAACAACCCCCAAAAATCTAAACTAAAAAACCTCCAAACCCCAGAAACAAAAAAAAACCCCAAACAAAAAAAAACCCAAAAAAACCTCCAAAAAAAACCAAACAAAAAAAAAAAAACCAAAAAAAACCCACTCACCCACAAAACCCCGAAAAAGTCAACCAAACAAACCAAAAAACACCCCAAACCCCTGAAAAAAGAGGATTCACTGTCCTTTAAAAAACACCAGAAGACATTTCCTAAATAATGATCTTTCACCACCTATTTAAGCACAAACACTTCCCAGTGCCTCTCTAATCCGAGGCGAAGGCAGTGGTAAGGAATGGCTGTTAATCACAGTACCAGCTGCAAGAGAACACCTGGAATTTTTAAGGTCTAAGGATGAGAACTCCTCTGTCCCTCCTTTACCCCTACACTGATGATCAACTGGCTCCAACCAAGGACTCAGCTGCCATCTCTGCAGCCCTCCCCTTGTCCCAACCAGGCTTTGGTGAGGTTGTGCTTCCATCAACCAGTCCCCAGAAGCTCATCCCACACACTCTGACCGTGATCTCCTTAGATTCCAACAAGATGGTTGCACACACAATCCTTGAACCCTCAGCAGTGACAGGGAGCAAGTGAAAACCCCTCAGCTGAAGCCACAAAGGAGCAGCTCCTTTAGCAGAAAAAGGACAGTGCAGGAATGGTCTCAAGGCCTTCAGGAAGTCAAAAGACTGGGGGGGAAAAGGGATACAATTCATGTCCTCCAGGTTTAGATATTTATCAGTAGTAATTAAACTGGTAGCAATTTACACAAAAGCCACTCAGTCAGGTTCCCTGTACTTGCAGAATACAACTGGTTTACTCCTGTTACACATCCATGGAGGGTAAACCCCATCATGCTCCAGAGGTGCTCATTGCTCTCCAGGAACAATGAAGATGCCACAGAAATGTCTGTTGTTTTGGTTTTTTTTAAGTTTTTCTAAGCTTTTTAATGTTTATAATCTTGTAACAAACTTTCTGACACACTTTATGTAAATAACTTATTGTTTTGTATTTTTTTATGGAGCAGAAGAAATTTAATAAACTGTTTGTTCAGTGTCATTGGAGAGGTAGCACTGTCATCCTCTAATCTCTTGTCACTTTTAGAGATCTATAAACGTTAGAGTCAGAAATTAAACTTCCCTCTTTTATAACTTGGATAGTTGTGTGTCCGTGTTGTTTTACTTTGTGTCCTATAGCAACAAAATGTCTTACACTGAAATATCTCTATCAGGGGCACACACATATAAATCTTTGGAAGTATGAAGCTCACTAAAGCCTTAGTTTGGAAAAGAGACCAGATGCACAACTACTGAGTCAACTGGATTCACTGAAAAACAGAAGTAAGACCACCTTGAGGGCCCCCAAAATGTAGCTGCACTTTAAATCATGAAACATCTGGGCAATGCACCACAGAAGGTGCACTGACAGAAGATCCTGGACACCTCAGTTCATGCAGGGGACACTTGTCCCTCTGGGCAATCAGTGTGACCTCTGGGATGCCACACAGTTACTACAGCTGGGAATGAGAGGTCAGGTGGCAGGAGCCAGTACCAACAGGTTCACTGCAACTCCTCTGGGGATACCCAAGGCCTGTCTAGTCCAATTTCAAAATAAGAGGAAAACAAATACCCCCTGTGGAGAGCTGCTTTGGGTATTACAAACTGGCTGGTTTAAGGAATTTTTGCTGTTGGACTGAACATGAGCTTTAATGAAAACATGCTATTCCAGTCTATTCCCCTCTGAACAGCTCCAGAGAGTTTCATTATTTCAGCATGTAGATAGAAATATCTCCAGCTGGAATATCTGTCAAAATAACTCCTGAAGCCACTTTAACATGTATTGAAACCACACAAACAGATAATGCTATACACAGATCTAGAGGAGATTAAAGTTATGGCACAGTCATTAGTGGAAACTACATAATTTCATATTTTTGGCTTTTGCAGGAAAGAAAGCAATGACTATTTCAAGTATTACCAAATAAAGAAAAAAAAATCAAAAGACTCAGTGAATACAAGCAGTAATCTTGTCTGGATGAGCACCAGAGCTGCATGAAGAGCTTCTCTCAACAAGCTGTTGAAGGAGGAAGCACATCTCCAACTGACAGCTGTCACATTGAACAGCCACAGCTTCTCCAAAAACACAGCTCAGGTGCTTACATTACCACTGAACAGACACACAGTAACAAACACCTACACAAGAAGCATCTGGGTAAGCACCACTTAATAAAAACATATGAAAGGAAGCCAAAAAGAATCTCATTTGACATGATACTCAAAAAATGTATTGTAAAACAAACTCACTTGAAAGACAACACTGTCAGGGAAAAAAAAAAATCAAATTAGAGTGAAAAGTGAGCTAAATTCAGCTTGTTTCTGTGAATTCTCTCAGGTCATTAAAAAAATCTGTGTCTGCCACATATAGGAGGGGAATATTTTAACTGTCTGGGGAGGGGAGGAGCTAAAAAATAAGTTAACCTTCCATGCATCACTTGTCTAGAACTGCCTCCACACAGGTTTGGACAGATGTCAAGTGCTCATTGCAAGGCAGAGCTTGAAAAGTCATTTGAAATGAAGCATGTCCTCATCTAAGGAGGTTTTTCCTCCTCTAAAAGAGTTAAATACTGAGCAAGCCATGAAGTGAGTGTTAACTGTGTGACAGACACTCTCAGGAAATTTCTATTCCCAGGATACTATGGTACCATATTCACTGTTTTACAATTTAAATGAGATCTTTCCCTGTGCAATGGCACCTCAAAAATATGGCAGCAAAGACAGGTGTAACAAACACACAGGCTCAATAAAAACCCAAAAAGAAATCTCAGTTTTCAGACCTAATATAAATGCCAAGTTTTCAATTAAATGCCTTTAGAAAATTATGCTGCTTTCCATTACTTAACATGAATGTTTGAGGGAAGTCAAACTATTTTTGATCCAGCAGTTTCCTTAGCATGAAGATTTTTATCTTCAACTCTATTTTGTTCTTATCCTGTTTGCAAAAGACCCCTTTTTCTGAAGAGCCAGCAGAATTTAGCTGTTCTTCACTGAGAAATAATTGTCACTACCTACAGAAAAAGTCTAATTCTAACCTCTCTGGAGTTACATGAAATCCCTTCCTCATTTTGGTAGCTTTGTGTAAAGGCCTGTGTTGATTTCTGTACACAGAGATATTGCTTGTAACAGGATTAGGGCATTTATTGCTTAAAAAAGGTCAGCACTCCTGTCTTAGAAAGATCATCACGGAAAGAGCATTTCAAAGAAATAAAAACGGATGTTGGCAACCGCAACCAATTTTGGTCTTCCAAATAAATGACTGCTGCTCTAAAAGATCAGACCTATTCCTCATTAGAGATTATGTGGCCTCCACTCTCAATCAACCCTGAATTATGGTTTAATGGCCAAATCAAAGATTGATGACTAGGAAGGATGAAGATTTAAGCTTGAAAAATATCCCAAGTCACGCCATTAACATCACTACAGCAGCCAGGAAGCTTTCTGCAACTTTTCCCCCTTAGTGAACGTGCCACAACCTTGCCATGGCTTGGCACAGTCCCTGAGTCACTCTAGGCATGTGCCCACTCAGGCCCACAAGTTGTGGCAAGAGAGATGGGTTTGGAATGTTCCATGAATGCAGCAGTACTTGGCCTTACAGAAATCATTACAGGAACATCCCTTATCATGAAGCTTTGGTAAACTGCAGAGAGAGAACACCAACAGATACTGCTGGAAACAGGAGTCAGGGGTTACCTGGGAGGACTAATGCTAAAAACTTCACTTCTAATGAAAAGTCTGCCTGTGGCTTCCTGAACTGCTGAGCACAGCATCTGGTCACCTGCATGACACCAGGCACAAAATGCAGCTTCACAAACATTCCAGAAACCAAGAGAACCCTCCCAGAGTGGCTGCTACATGAACTGAGCAGTTGGTTTCAGCAGAGCTTACCAAGAGACTCGCCCCTGACTGGAACAGGTTGTAGGGGTAGAGAATTCGCTCGTAATGCGCGCGGATGTGCGAGCCCACGGCTTTGCCAGGAGCAAAGCCCATCCTCATGGCTATTTTGGTCCATTTTCTCTCCTTGCAAACCACATCAAATCCTCCTTGTTCTGCAACTAGCTAAAAAGTGAAAATAAAATAGTCACATATTTAATGGTAAAACTATCAGTGTTCAAGGAAAAAGGCAGGACAACATTCCAATTGACATTTTAAACAACAAAAATATAGATTTAAAAAACCATACTTGACATCGAAGTTGTTTTAGGAAAATAACTGGAATATGTAACATATAACCTGTAATTCCTGTAATATATTACTGTAATTCAGGAATTACAAACCTGTTGAATTTACAAAGAAGTCAGCAGCTGTGTTCCATGTGCACTCAGGCTACTCTGAGAACTTATTTGGCTGCAATTTGTCACTTTGTATCCCAACACAACTTTCTAGCACAGGACACTCAGTCCTTTTCACTGGAACAAGTGCTATAAAATAAGGTCAAAATTTCCCAATAAAAACTGCCCTAAACATTAAAAAAAAGAGAAAGAATGTATCCTATTGGAGAATCCCATCTCTTGCTATGAGTATACATTAACTTCTCCACAAGTTTAACAAATTTCATCCTAAAAGTAATTTGATTTTTTTTTCTTCCATATTTCTAATGGAAATTTTTTTTTCTCTTACTTTTGTCTTTGTTCAGGAACTTTCTCCAATTAAGCCTAAGTTAATTCTTGACCAGTATACCCAAGCTCAGTTTTAATGAAGAGCTGTAAATTTAAGGTGATCTCGCAGCTCACAGGAAAACTTCCATGATAATGTATTACTTACAGTCTTTCCCTGATAATGTATTCTTACTCTTACTGTCCCATCAGCTATGTTAGCTTAAACAAAACAATACTTTTTTCAGCTTAGATATACCCCAAAACCTCCCCTGACCCACTGTGATACCATCCCAGGAATTGAGGTAACATAGCAGCTCTTCAGGACAGTTTTTCCATAATGGTCTTACTCTGTTAAGCTGAAATAAATCCAAGATCTTCCTCTCCACATGTGGAATTTTTAGTGTGCATCCTTGAAGCTCCCAAAACTTTGCAATCTGGTCCAGAAAATTCAGCTTTACACGAGTTTGAGCCTGAAACCAATCAACCAAACAAGTGAACTGCATGCCAAAAGCAATGTAGGTTTTGTATAAGGTTTACAGCACTGCAGCTGGAGCTGCTTGTCCAGCTTTGCCCTCTGCAAGAGTAATTTTGCATTTTTCCCTCTCATTATTTGAAGAAAAATAAATTCCATGCAGATACCATTGATGGCATTTGTATCTTTCCTTGAGTCACTTTTTGTTACCTTTTACTGCACTGAGAAAAGTACTTTGGGAGAACAGCCAAACAGTAAGTTATTACTGCTAAAAGCTCCCTAAACCAGCTGCATTGTCAGGATTTACTGCATTTACTACATTAATCATTGCAATAGTTTATTATTATTTGGTTTATTTGCAATAAGCAAAAAAGAAATCTTTTTTTTTTTAATTTTTGAAGTTTTTTTTCTGTTATCCTTTCTCACTCACAACTGCATTTGTTTCACTTTTAAAGATACAAATGGGTCAGGACAAGGAAAGTCTGGCTGGTTGCACAGCAGTTACCACAGTTAGATCATTGCACTGCTGCTATGTAAGAGCAGTAGCTTAAATTTT